>NC_142623.1:8125000-9375000 GCF_059453375.1 Lepisosteus platostomus | reverse complement strand
TTTTACACTTAAAAATGTAAATAATGATAAAATTGCACTTGAATGTAGGTAGCCTCATCCATACAGTAGATATTGAACCTGTTAAGACACATACACTCACTGTTTTTTACACCCTGACATTAAGTCATCTTATGACTTTACTCCGATAAGTTTATATTGTACCTTTGATACGATGTTTCTCAGCATTTGACATTCTTGGCTTACTTTTAGTTTCTTCTGAGCACTTTACCATGCTGTCATTGAGCTCTCCAGCACTGGCCTACAACCAATGTACTGTATTAAATGTTTAGATATTCTAAGCTACTCAATTCTTTTTACCGCAACACTGAGAATTTTAAGGGAGACATGGTGGCACTATGGTTTGCATGCTGCCTCACAGAGCTGGGGACCAGGGTTCAATTCTTGGGGTGCTAGTTTTGTGGAGTTTGTTTGTTCTCCCCATGTTTGTAAAACAAATTGAAGTTTGTTCTTTCACTTTAGCACTATTGTTGGCATCATTTGTTGAAATTTATCTGGCGCAAGACATTGCACGGTAGCCAAAATGCCTGGAAGTTATCCTGCTGGGAAAAAGGAATCAAAGTGAAAGAAATGCATCATTCGTGAAAACCATGGCTGAAGAGCAGAGCTACCACGAAAGCTGATCATGGCCAACTTCACAGGAATGGCTTTCTTTAAAACTGCAAAAAAAACGCTTGAAAATACCAAATGCTGAGGTTGTACCAAAGGCCTTGACATCACATCGCTTTGTGCTGGCCCCTAGCCTTGTTACACTCTCTCTAGAGTCCCGTTTGCACAAATCCACCTCAACACTTGTCACCTCACCACACGCACACAAACCTACCAGTTTTTTCAAAGCGTGAGGGAGCCATACATTCCCAGCCAGGATATAAATAACAACGCAGTCTGCAGAGCTTGAAAACAAGGTTAACGTGACCTACTTATTCAACCCAACTGGGAAGAGGTTTGTTTTGTTCCTTTTTGAAAAGTATTTTCTAATGATGGAGCCTGGAATAAAAAATACAACCTGAACTGCTTTCAAATCCAATAAAAAACAAACTTTTTTTTTTCTCCTAAACTCTATTTACAGTAGGGCCAAAAGCTGATGGACTGGGTTAGGTAAACACTCTATAGAACTCTACTAACACAGAGGTGTTTAGATACCTCATGTGTTAATTTCTGATTCCATGTCTAATGTATTACTGTATTATGCAACCAACTATATGTCAAATACCTGCTTAAAATCCATTGCAGCTACATTTGACAGCCTCCTGTTTTGAATTTTGGTTGTATAATATTTGTCTGTTACAAAACACTTATATAAAGGCTCACTGTGAATGTGCCAAATAAGCATCACCACATATACAGTATATATATAGTACAAATTATGGGCAATCTCTCTGGCACCTGTCTTTCTCGAGAGACAATGGTGGACAACTGTGACAAATACCTGTATTGATAGTTCAGTACCACACATCTCTGCATTATTGAAAGCTGCCTATCCCTGGTGAGGGTCACAGCAACCCATTTCATATGTGAATCCAGAGTCCATGTGATCCCAGAGTTCACATGAATCCAGAGCCCACAGAATCTGAGAACCTACATGGGCCCAGAGCATGTGTGAGCTCAGCCTACATGAACACAGGAATTTGAAGCATGCAATGAAAGGAGAGACTACATGTTGGATGGGGCACAGAGCACATACGCATGCATCCAGAGGAATAATTTAGAGGCACTAGTTGACCTAACTAGCATGTTTTTGGGAGGTGGGAAGAGGCTGGAGCAACAGAAGCAAATTCATGCTAAAAATGGGGATTCTGATTCTTCTGTTTTCATGTAAACCATAGTCAGTTATGCCAAGTAGAAAAACTTCAATTATAGCAAAGGACAATGAAGTAACAAAACAATGTAAAACACAATTTCTCTTTTGTTTACTTTGCAAACCTCTTTTGTGGGTGTGAATATCTTATTATTTTAGATTTCACATTTAGAAATTCCACTGATCTATCCTGTGGAAATCCTCATCAGACCTTGTGAAAGGGCATGCTCTCATAACACAGCATATAGTGCATGACATGTTGCATAATGGTACACACTAAACCATGCTATAAGCATTCATAATCAAAACGCAGTTGTGTGAAATAAAAACCGAAGTCTGAAATTGTTTATGGACACTGCTACCCCCAGGCACTCCTCTCCAGTTTGAATTTTAAGTAACACTTCAGACAAAGTTAATGAACTGAAAATTACTCAATAAAGAGCAGAGTCATTCTTCCTCTGTCTGTTTAGTGTATGAAAAAGGTTGAAAAATAAAAGAAATGTGTATATGGTGGGTGACGCAGTGGTTAGCATTACTGCCTCGCAGCACCGGGGCCCTGGGATCAGTTCCTAGGGAGGACATATGCATGGGGTTTGTATGTTCTCACTATGCGCATGTGAGTTTTCTCTGAGTGCTCTGGTTTGCTCCCAGAGGCCAAACGCATACTAGTAAGTTAACTGACTTCTGGGAAAATTGGCTCTGGTTTACATGTGTGTGTGTGTCTGTGTGTGCGCTATGATGGACTGGCGTCCATTTTGGGGTGTACCCTGCCTTGCACCCATTACTTGCGAGGCTAGGCTCCAGCTCTCCCACGACGCTGAATTGATAAGAAAATGGATGGATGGAAATGCGCACAGTTTTTTTCTCTTTTCTTCCCAGAGAAGAACAAATAACCTCCTATTTGACCGGACAATTAACAAAACACAGCCCAGCCTGTGAGCTGGCAGTGTGCTCTGTGAGACAGAGGCTTGTGTCTGAACTCTGTGTCTGCTGGCTCTAATGCTCACACGGATATTCAGCCTCTAGACTGCAGCACATTTATGACCACCACCCAAACATGCCAAGAGCTCTTCAGGCACCTACAGACTCAGACCTGATGGTCAAACATTTAAAACAGCTTAGATTTTTATTTTCATTCATATTTCATTTTCATATATTATTACTGCTGCAGATGGTGTGTGAATTATGGAGTCCCAGGCATCTAAAATATGTGAGGATGTTTCTTTATCATTTTCTAAGAAATGTTCATGGTTTTAAAGATACAAAATCCACATTATTACACATTTGCAAAAAAAAAGGCATGTGTTTAATTTTTTTTAGATTCAATACAGAGTCTTTTTGTTTCAATCAAAAGAGTACAGTATCTGCTACTTCTTTTCCTTGATGGATCCCATTTTATGGAATCCTTTGTAATTCTAGTCAGATAATGTGCAGGCATTTCATAGACGCTTTTAATCCAAAGCAATCTGCAGATATTAGAGGAGGAATTAAGCGTCAACAGCCAGAGTCCCATCCAATTGGAGCTCTTTTATATATGGTCTTAGAAGAAGGGAGCATAAGGAGGGCCACTGACTTCTATTGAAACACTCAACAAAACATTGAAAGAGCTAAGGCTTAGATCACCTTAAACAAACCTACATACCTCAAACACTGAACTGCCTTCTCCATATTGTCCTTTTTGCTTAAATTAATGAGTAGGCTAACATGTCACTAGAGCTGGGCGATAATTCGATAACGATAATTATCGCGATATAGTTTTCCTCGATATAATTTTAACATAAGTTCAATAAATGTTCGATATATATGTTTATGCTTTGCGCGAGTGCGCGTGCATGTTGCAGACCAGCTAACAGATTTGTTTAATGTTTCTGCTGTTTGGCAAGTGATTGTTGTGTTCTTAAAATAAAAAGTTGTTTAATTTACCAATTAACTGTCTGGTTTCTTCAACTTTCACTCAGGAGAAAAAAATCTGCCTTTAAACTTGAAAGAAATAATGATTTATTTATCGTGATTATTATCGATATCGACTGATATGAATTTTTTTTTCGTGATAATGTTTTTGGCCATATCGCCCAGCCCTACATGTCACTGTCGTAAATATAGCTAATGAAAAGAATCTGGATTGCTAAATAAGAAATTAAATGTGGTAGAATATGATAATAGTCTTACTTATTCTTATTTGAAAGTTGAAGGACATGCCAGTCAGCTACTATCCTCCTGCTAGGCAAAATTCTTCCTACTTTTGAAGTATTTATAGTTTTTACCTCCCTAATATCCATTCACAATTTGGCTGATTCACAATATGGTAAAGACATTTGAGTACTCCTGTTACAACCTAGAAACGTGGCAGAGGTGCCACTGCTTTTAATTTAGGCATTTCTGATGTGGAGCAGGTAATCCTAGTTTTACTTACTGATGTTAGTGTACAGAATGTATCATCTACATGGAACTAAGTGCATATTTTCAAAAGCAATGTAAAAAAAAAGGTTGAGAGCTGCACACACATTTACAGTATCTCAACCACTGTTACTCGATTCACAATCACAGGGTAATTTGTTATTAAATAGTGTATGCTTTCTACTTTGCACTGAAAACAATTTAAGAAGAGAAAATAGTTAATCCGTATATTACATCAATATTACAATTTCCTAGTTTAAAATACATGAACGTTTCATCCAATTAAATATTAAAAAAGATTAGAAAAATAAAGAAAACGCCAGAGAAACCAGAGACCCCTGTTGTCAAACTTTGAGATGTGCTTTCTGAAATATGTATTTCCAGGAACTGTTAGTAGGTTTTCAGTAGGTATAAAGGTAAAGGTAGTTGAAGGTAACCAGTGCAGAATGTGACTCATGTTTGAGAAAAAACAGACCATTCCATTTCCTTTGTGGGTTTTAAGGGTGTGAGGACATACTACCACAGAAAACCCCCCAAGCACTTTTCCCAACAAATTACAAGGGCAGGCAGTCCTTGTTAAAATAAGACAAATGTCAACTATATACAGTAAATCTAAAATAGTAATATCAGAAATATCACCCTTGCTTCTTCTACTTCATGTTTTCATGATATACAGTAGCTTCAGTGAGGAATATGGCATTTGAAGTGATAGCTCATGATGGAACTTAAAAATGTTTTTGCATATTGTAATAAGCAAGCATTGGTTAAACCCAGCTGTCTCACCCAACTTGTTTCCAGCTACACATTTCATGAGGATTTAGGAGTAAACTCCTGTATTATGATTTTCCTTAAAGTCACTTTACCACTCTAGACAATGATGACATCATGATTCCCCACAGAAAATGATATGTGACCTTACATTTATGAACACTAATTTGGACAAACCATGGTATACAGTAGTATCATCACAGCCTAGTGTGGTAAAGCCAGAGAAATCACTGCAAAAGCAATGCACATCAGTATGAAATGCAGAGGAAAACTGGAGAAGATGAGAAATGAATGAGCTTAGAAAGGACAGTCAGACGTTACAAAAAACTTTGGAGTGATATTCTATGTTGAAATGTTCCATGATGCCATTTTGGAGAACGGCATACAGAATGTTATACTCATACATGACTTGACTTGTGAAAGAGTGAGAGCACACGTAATAATAATTCCACACACTTACAGTACATAGAACTTTTCTGGACACTCCACTCAAAAAACCTTACAGGTAGTGGGAACTCCCCTCCACCATAACCAATATGAAGCATGACCTGGATGATGCAGCGGCACCCAAAACTGTGCCAGTACGCTCACCACACACCAACTCTCAGTGGGAAGGAAAACAGAGTGATGAAGCTAATTATTTATATATCATTTATTAGGAGACCGTGATTGGTAAATGCCAGGGGGAAATTTGGCCAAGACACCAGGGTTAACACATCTACTCTTATCAAAAAATGAACTGGGATTTTTAATGACCACAGAGAATCAGGACCTCAGTTTTATGTCTCATCCGAAGGACGGCACCTTTTTACAGTATAGTGTCCCTATCACTATACTGGGGCATTAGGACCCACAAAGACCACAGGCAGAGCACCCCCTACATGCCCCTCTTATACCTCCTCAAGCAGTAACCTTAGTTTTTCCCAGGAGGTCTCCCATCCAGGTACCAGTCAGACTTATGCCTGCCTATCTTCAGTGGGTTGCCAGTTTTGAGTTCTCCCCTCTCTGCCTCACCATTAACTCTACTGAGTAAATGAAATATAGAGGCACAGTTACTGCCAGACCACTGAACACTGATAACTGGCAATACTATTTAATGTCAGTCTTGCATCCACATGTATGAATGGACCAAATCCTATAGGAAAGTAGAAGTCAGACAATTAAATAAAAAACTTAACCTTAATGCTAGATCTACAGTGCAGTTTACTTAGCCATGCTTTGTCTGTTATGTAACTGGTAATTAGATAGCCATAATATTGGACAAAATCATACAGAGTTACTGTGTGTCTGGCCTTATTCCTTACAGACTTTTTTTCCTTTCTTCCTATGTCTCCTTTGCCAGTATCTTGGATCTGATTGGAACTAAACTACCTGTATCAATTACACATAGCTCTGAGCTCAGCATCAGTTTTTGCTGCTCTGAGAAAGCTCATTAAATATTGAGGAAAACGTCAGTCTAGGGTAAATCTAATCAAGCCGTAAGAAAAGGACTATGTTTTTTTTTTTTAAAAAGGACAGAGTTTCTTAAACCCACGTTCATACAAGCAGGTAATTGCCAAACCACTCCAACTACTGTTTTTAAACCTTTATATATTCAAATGTTATGGTCTCTACACTATATATAAAAAAGGTTTTTGAAAAGAATGCTCCAGGACTGAAGGTAAAGACATGATGCTCCTCTAATTCAACTTTGGTATACTCATTATGTCACATCCCAACATTCTATGTTGATTCTTTAAACTTGGGCAGGTAGACAAAACTGAACTACAGTACATGCCCCCCGTGACACTATCAGCATGCTATTGGAGCCAGATTTGGACTGGTAGCACTGAAATACACAGTAAGAAGTCATTTTAAGAACTGTCTCCCAGAAAAGCCTATGGGAGATGTGCTGGAAGAAAATGAGACTGGCACTTCTTGAGGTAACAGATGGAGAACGCCTGAATCTCCCTCCTGTTCCGTAGTTTGGTACTATCAGTTATGAATACTGGCACTTTCAAATGTCTGCCTCAATGAATTCTGCTGATAAAATATCAGTGGCAAAAGATGTCTGATTTGTTGGCGCTACAGTATCATATTCCACCTATAAAAAGAATAACACAGAAACAATGTACCTGGGATGCAGAATAATATCATAATGGAACAAGTAATAGGTTTATTCCATGCTGAAAAGAGGTTGGGTGTGAGAAGGCTCCACAGCCAAAATGTTGTTTCTTTCTTCTCTTTTCAGCATGGAATAAACCTATTACTTGTTCCTTTGTAGTTCCTTTGCATGCTGATGCCGCTACCCCCATGAACTACTACAGTATAATACCATAATGTCTGGGTTTTTGAAATGTTCATGAGGATACTGAAATACTTCCTCGGTTGGAATACCATTTCTCTTTCAGCGTCTGAGCTTTTCATATTATTATTATTTTGCAAGAGAACCTTGAAGTTAAACATTTGTACAAAAGGAAGAAAAAAAGGGGCTGCAAGATGCTCTGGTAACATTTTTGAAAATCCATGTTAAAAATCCAAGACCTACAACAAAAAACAAACAACGAAACTGCAGTGTAACAGTGACAAGAACAGGCCGAAACAGCCTTGGACAGCATCATTTCATGTCGTCTTTAAGCAGGCCTCTCATTCATTCATTAATGCCACCGCTTTGTGCCAAGAAACCATTCCTCTCCCTCGTTCAATTTCATTTAGATAGGGAAAATGAGTTTTGTGACAGCCACTGCGCTCTGGAGCTGGAAGCAACCAATGGCTCCATTAATAAAATCTATCTGATTTAAGACGCGCGTTCATTAAGTCGAGCTGTCAGCCAAGGCTGCTGGTAATGACTGCCACGTGTCTGCACAGCCAGCCGATTTGGCACAATGCCCTCTGCTCCCTGCCCACCAACAGCTGAGGAGCAGCCAGGGGAATATTTTCCCAAACAAGAGCAAGAGCATTACCACAAAGCAGCAGCACTGCCAAGCAGACAAGCACACACTCCTGGAAACTGCTGCGCACAGCTGGAAATGGAAACACAGTTCTGCATTGTGCTACAGCAGCATAAATGTGTGAACTTTGAAAATTATTTCCGTTTCATGTTGCATCTTGCCATAGTCTGGGGTGTGCCAGATCATTCTTTGGCAAAAGAATCTTCGCAATCTCTTGTTTATCTCTGCCGTTCAATCTTTGTTTTATTTGATTTTGTGCAAATCAAGTCTTGTGTGACAGCAGCTCATACATTTTTCCATTATTTGAAAGGGACGTGTGACTTGTTTTTATTAATGCCAATCTTCTAGTTTTTTTTTTTAATTTCCAAATCTACCTGATGCAATCCAGAAAACATCTGCTTTATTCCTTATTTATACATTTTTGTAGGGGTTGTCTACTTAAAACTACGTTGTGTTTTAATTAAATAATAGAAATTTGCACAAAACTACATTGTGGTAAATTCAATACTTTGAAAGGGTGCTCATTTATCTCACCCCAAAGATTAACTCCAGATATTAAGTCAGTGCACTTTAAGATTTTAATATAAACATAAACAGTATCTAATGCAAAACACACTAGACTGCACTTAACTGCATAGTAAATCACAAGTGGAACATACACTCACTCGCCAAAGTATTTCGAACCCCTGGTCAAATAAGGAAGCTCTCTCAAGGACAGGCAATACATGCTTGATTTGAGGATTTTAAGGAAGCTTCATCCTTCCATCACCTTCTCTGGCTAGATCTATTCCCACAAAATCAATGCAACATGCATAGTTTAAACCCATACACAATCAGTCTCATCATAACATCAGCTGAAGGTGATCTGACTGGAATCGGTTAGGCCTGTCATGCAAATAATCAAACCCTCATGGAATACATGTCATTGTCTTCTTCAAACTGTCTTCAGACAGAAGCCCAACATGTCATTTGGTGGGCATTCCTAATACTCAGGCCAGTAAGTATTGCTGTTTTCAGGGATGAACCTCTTTCAGAGAACATTAGAATAGTTACAAACAAAAGCAGGCTGAGCCATTTGCCAATTTGGTAGTTCGTTCCTACAAGGATCTTATCCAGCTGTTTATTGAAAGAAGCCAGAGTTTCAACAACACGGCTGGGTAGCTTGTTCCATAGTGCCTCCTGTTCTCAGGTTTAAATACACTTTCACATACTTTCCATTTGTGACCTCTGGTTCATGTTTCACTGTTGATACAGATGTCTGTTGGGTTGCCACTGTGGATATTGAATACTAAACTAAACTAACTAAAAAGGTTCAGTTCCTTCAACCTGTCATTACAGGACATCATTTCACTGAAAAAGCCATGGTGTTGAACACTTCAAATACACTCATCCTTTTATAAATACAAATTACATATACAAATATTAAAGTATATTTACAACGAAGGAAATACTATCAAATGAAAATGGGAGCATGCAGATCTGCATGGTTAATATAACAGAAGTTATGCAAGCTCCATGAAAAGAGACACTTCATTTTTTTGTTTTGAAGAAGCTGTGAGTGTTGCAACAAATCCTGTTCAATTTTATGACAGTCACAGTGTCAGTCCCTGCAAAAAACACCCTTTAGCTGATGTAAAAAAATAAATGGAGCAATACCAGGTAGCACTAATTAACTTCAACATTTCTGTATCTCACCCATTTACTCATTTTCTCTAAACATGCATTGGGGTTTAACTATTTCAGAATTGTACACAGATACTGAAGGAGTGGATTATTTCACACTTTTCTCCTTGTGCCTCATACCCACTTGTTCCTAGTATTGCCCTGCTATTTAGTATTGATGCTTGTTTTAACTGACACTGTTAGCAATTCTAACCATAATCAGTAAAATGCAGTAAACTTATTAGGCACACTGCTCAACTAATACTGTACCTTAGGCATGTCATATGTGTTCCGACAGAATATGTAGGGGTGTTGACATTTAAAGTTCTAATTACTGAGAAATAAGCAATCAACTTCCAAGAATTTGTGTCTTTCCCAGTAGTAATTTAAAAAAGAATGGTGATTAAGTATTTTCCTGTACATCACCCAAATAGCTCCACTATCAGCAAAAGCTAATGTCTCTCCCAGCATTCAGGGCAAGAGTTAGTGTTGCTGTGTTGTTAAAAAGCTTGTCGTGTGGCAGCTTGGGTCGATGAGTTACTATAGCCACAGCCTTTCTATATCTGCACTGAGCTCTTCAAAGCAAACAGTGACTGAGAGGAATTTTAATTCACACAAATGGGTGGCACAGACAAGGGAAATGGAATATTGCACATTTCTGGAGACCAGACGGACTCGTTAACCCCTAATTACACTAATTAGAGGGTGTCCTTCATTAGAAGAGCAGCAAAGGCATGTGTGCTTATGAAGTCCATAGACAGAGGAGAAAAAATCATGCTCTAGCAAGCTCCGGCTATATGAGAAACCCTCTCTCTTGGTAGGCAAGGAGACTAGACTGCAAAGAAAACAACAGTCTGGATAAATAAGCAAACCTCTTGTCAAATCCTGTTTGCATATTACACAGGATATAAAATAACTTCCCACATGCCAGGGTATTGATCATCATTAAGACACCACTTGGTTTTAATAAGGAGACTTGGGACCACAGCCAAAAAGTCAGCAGTTCTCCATTTGTACACCTACCACGCCACTGATGACTACAATTTTCAATTTTTCAAGTGCTACTTCACAGAGAACTAACTAAGCTCAGTGATAAGCTTGTTTATCCAGCCTAGACAGCTTAAACAATATTGGATAGTAGGATAGGCGGAAGTCCAGAAAAAAAAACAGAAAACCTGGAATGATGACAACTCTACGGTCTCATTTTCAAAGCTGATGCGCTCAGCGGATATACGATTGCATGCACAAAGGCTCCTCTTACATTAAATTAAGACGCAGGCTGGAGTACAGCGGCTGTCTAGTCCTTTTCCATGACCAATAACATCTTATTAAAGCAGTAATAAGATCCCAGCTCCAATGCCCTCGGGCCTTTCCTATCTTGCAGTAATCTCAGATCCCGCCATTGTTTGACAATTCCAAGAGCGGCTTGTGTGCTCTAATCTGATTGTGTGTCGTGTTTTCAGGACCCACGACTGAGAGGGCAATTAATAAAGGCCTTCTCTTTTCCACTCAGCAGTGCTGACCCCTACCCACCTCTTGGCAAGGTTACTGCTAGTGCTGCCTGCTTTTGGGCTCCAAAACAGGTGGGCTGGGCACCACAAAATTCCAGTGCAGGAAGGGGAAAAACTCCCCCCACCGCATAAGTAGTCTGATAAACTTCAAGCTCAACAAGGTGCAAGGCACTTGTTTACAAGCCAACAGTGGGTGAGAATTGTTCATAAATTTTCTCTTAGTGGGAGCACATCTGCACAGAAATGGAGTGAAAAAGAATTATTTTAATATTGTCTGCTGTGGCATTCGTTAACACTAGACAACATGACCTGCTATGCTGCGAAGCTGCTACCATTTGCTCAGTAGCTTCCATACAATAAACAATACATTAGACACAAGAGACTTTTGCACAAGAAGAACAATTATTGTCTATAAAAGGACATTTTCAAGCAAGTTTTTTCCTGTTCAGAGGCTGGGAGAAACTGAAGTCTTCATGTTTCCTCATAACCCTAGTTAGGTTCATTCAGCTACTCTGTTCAGTTATAAATAACCATAACCATGCTCTCCACAGTTACTATCCTAAAACCTGAAGTGGAGTCATCTGTGGAGTAAAACTATATTTATTTGCTATATTTTGGGAGAAAAATATACAGAGACACACAGAACCTAGCAAAGAAGAAAAGAGATTTAGAAACATTTGGTTAGCATTAGTTAGCCCCTGCTCACCCACAAATGTTTGTATCCCTGCCTTTGTGGGAACTTTCTGTTGACTTCCATTCTATTTTTACTTATAGCACTATACTCCTCCAACATGAAACTTCACACGGGGTGAAACAGACCCGATTATAATATTTATGGCACTATTACAATTTAAAGGTGCCATTTACTTTTAACAGTCTTAAATTTACAGGACGTCTTCATGTCATCTGTTTGCCAAGAACTACTTTCTGTGTGGGGACAATTTCTCACATTTTGTCACACTCTAGCCTCTGGCTTAGAATGATAGGTTTAAAAATCCTTTACAGGAAACCACTCTCTCAGTTTAGCATTTAACTTGTATTTTTTGTATTCAATAATTCTGCTTTCAGTTCTAATATGTGGGTTTCCGTCTTACCTTTTAATTAACAACAACAGTCCCTGGCACAGCTTAAGTCAGGCCCTGCAGAACTGCTGGGCTTGATTTTTCTCATGTTACAGGATTTTGTCAAAACAATAATAAGAAGAATAATAACAACCCTTTTTTATTTTCCTGCTCTCATTTTATTACTGTATGTTTCTTCTTCTCTCTGTTTTCACTGGCAGCTGCTGGAGAAACAGCAATTACAGGGAGATTTCATTGCATCATGATTTGCAGAAAAGTCATTCTGTATCACCTTTGCAACAATAGCAAACATCTTTCAAGGACATGAACCTATACTCAACGCATTGGAACCATACCTTGGATAGACATAAAAACTACCCAGGGTGCAAAAATGACCAGAAAATATTAGGGCACTTTAAATAAAGAAAAATACATAAAATATAATATACCCACTTTGTTGAAGCACCATGCTACCGTATATTGCTATGTTTCATTCCAGTGCTACTTGCCCTTCAATAAGATTTACCTAAAAAAGTTAAAAAGCTGCGGAATGTTACCATAACATATTATTTCATTCACAATCAAGAGAATTAAAAAACAATTCTGCAGAATCAGAGAAAGATAAATCCTTGTGACTGTGCACCAGGCCAGGAGAAAACTACATCTGTCAGTGAGATGAATCTGCACCAGGGCTTCTACAGTACTTCTGTTAATTACAGCGGGCCAGGCTAAAGAGATTTAGCCCTTTAATCTGGACTGATATGACCCGAACCCTAATCCCATTTATGCTGTTATTCACTCCACTGAGCGCAGATTGCAGGATTTAGCAAACGTTACGTCACTCCATCTGCTGTAACACCCTGGGCGCACCATACACTCAGAACCTCTTTAATGTACAGTATGTGCTTCAAGTCCCTGTGAACCAAAAATCCGTTAGGGCTCAGAGAGACAGCAAACATGGCAGACAGGACAGATGGTTTGACCTTCTGCACAGCAGCCCAACATTCCATTGCTACTTTATACCTAGCACCAAGAAATATTTAAAACAATGGCCTCCCTTGAATGTAAGTCATTTTCCTGCCTAAGCTGGAATGAATTAAACCAATGGCTCTGTGGATGAGACTACATTAATAGAAAAAAACGTAATTACTGTTAACAGTAATCTGGTTACTGTTACAGTTACAGCTGCTCCATAAACATTTGATTGTCAGTCCCATTATAAATATTGCAATTGGTGTGTTTCAGAAAATCTACAGCAAAATTGCTTGTTTTGGCTATGGTTTACTATTTAGGAATTGCAAAGACCATGAAAAATGTTTGTACGAGGCTTTACAGAAATGAAGGAGCTAGCATAAAGCGTTAAAGGCATTAGTGCTTCAGAGAAACGATCTTTCAAGGCAGATGTTGTGATCACCAACCAGACATTAGAGCAATAATCAAGAATCATCACTACCATCAGCGGGGTCTTTTTACAGTTTCTAGGTAATATTTTAATCCATACTTTGAAGACACTAAAAAGCTGTTAAACATTAAATCCTCTTTTTATTTTATTTTGCCCTGTATGAAACCTGACTCTAAGAGTGACTCTTAATAACCCTCACTGAATATGTACTTTGTCTAGCAGTAAAACAGTTCATTCCAACATAAACAGCCTGTGACTCCTACACAGAGATCTAGTGGGCTGATGCACAATCCATCTGTGTTCTCTTCTGCAAATTAATCCTTTAAGTCTGTGAATGTACCAGGTATATATAATTCATTTTTATTACTTGCATGTACCCCACTTCCCTTCTTTATAATATATGTCATCTGCCAGCAATTTAACCACCAGAATTTCTTTTGCTGGTTGTAACCCTGTTTGTTCATCTTTATGTTTTGATATAATTTGTAAATTTATCAGCTATACCAGAAATTATCTTATCTTATAAATCACAGATAAACAAAAATTAAAAAGGGTTATATATTTCTGTAGTAGTCCATTAATCACTTCACTCCAATTTGAGCATTCACTCCTTATCTGTACTCCATCCAAAGACATTATTATCTTGAAGGCTTACAGCATGCAGTTTAACAATTAATCTTTTATATGTACCTTTCTGAAAAGTCTTATGAAAATCAAAATATACAGTATCATGTTCTCTATGTATCAATTAGTCCTGTCGCTTGTTCAAAGACCCCTAAAAAGCTAACTAAACAAGACCCTTCTTTTCTAAAAATCATGTTGATTATGACCAAGATTCCTATTACTACACAGATGATGCACTAGTTTAGTTATTTTTAGTATTAAATTATTTGACTGGCACTTTTATCTAAATTGATTTTTGGACATTTTACTCATGTGAAGGAAGTAGCTGATCAAGGGCACACCAGCAATGATCAAATTTAGGATTTTTAACAACAATCTCACCGCTATGAGTCAGAAGCACAAACCAATATTTCAAACTGCAATACCTCACATATAATAAAATTAGATTTATTGTTCTTCTGTGATTTGGCCCAGTTTTGTTATGATGAGTGCTACATTAACAATTTTCTAAACAATGTTATCACATTCTTGATTGACTGTTGAAAGAGTTCTGTTAATAGTCTATAAATAACATCTCTCATTTCCTTTAGTGTAATTGGAAGAATACCATCAGGCACGGGATATTTGTTTGTTGTAAGTGTTTCTATTAACCAGAACATTTATGCCTCTTCAGTGGTAATACCATTTAATACTGAACTTCGTCTTTCTTGAGCCTGGAGCACATTGTCAATTTCATCCATAGCACATACCTGAATGAAATATTCATTTAATATATTAGCCATTTGCCTTTTGTTTTGAAAACAAAAGTATACCATTATTATTTCTGAAAACTAATACCCTTCTTTCGCCATAGAACTGAGAAAACCTTTTTATTATTTATTTGAAACCCCAATGCAATATTCTTTTCTATTTCTCTCTGGGCCTATCTTTCCGTAAAGTGCTTTTGTTCTCTTGCAGTACAATTGGTATTTATTTTTAGCTGGTGACCCCTGAATACAAAAGTCTTCTATAATTATGAGCTCTTTTCCACTTAGTAACTTAGTAAACTGAAATTAAGGGATATCATGATCAAAAATAAAACTGAGAAACACCTGGATGACCCATTGCATACAAAGAAGAGTGGCTTTTGCACAGCCTTCCTCTGTCACAGCTTTCTTCCAGACAAATACAATTACAGTTTTTCCTAGAGAAAAGAGGATTGAAAAGAGGCAAAGTGAATCGAGACAACCTGACGAAGAAGTCGCAATCAATTATTTACAGTACATTTACACATAATGAAGGTCTGTTAGGGGCAGACTTTTAAAAAAATAAAAATAAATGTCATTTACAACCCAAGGCAAATTCAAGTTGAATATGAACATTCGCATAGCTCTGACAAGCAGTACATTACACTTTCCTATGGGCAGAAAATTAATAGCTCACATTTATTGCACAAGGCTGCCAATCTGTAACACCGAGAATGTCAGAAAATAGGAACAGGGTGACTGAGGGTATAGTGGTGGTTCTCTAATTGGGGTCTTGGGATGCCTAGGGAGTTATCGGAGATATTGCGTGGTCTTCACCCAGAAATCTGAGAAACACAGATTAGGGTTGTTAAATTCATATGAATTACTCAATATAGTGTAGGTGAGAAAAATACGGTGATTGGGAATTTAGAAACTGGACTAAGCTTCTTTTCTCTGCTTGTCACAATCTTGCAAAAGAACAGATCAGCAAAGCAGCATAGCAGCACAGAACATTCTCTCATGCTGAAGCGCAATCAAGCTTTGGTTTCAGTTTTTTCTGTTGTCTCTCGGTTCTCCCTTTTAATTGGCTACAGAATTAGAAAGCACCAGAGAACAACTCATAAATCAATAAGACTGCTAAATGGTGGTTGGGTGTGTTTCTTGGTTATTTCTGTGCACACACCAGAAAAGAGATGATGAGAATAGGCATCCACAGACAGTGCTATGCTG
Organism: Lepisosteus platostomus; assembly: GCF_059453375.1. Classification (NCBI taxonomy): domain Eukaryota; kingdom Metazoa; phylum Chordata; class Actinopteri; order Semionotiformes; family Lepisosteidae; genus Lepisosteus; species Lepisosteus platostomus. The sequence continues at coordinate 9,358,874 of NC_142623.1, read as the reverse complement.
AAGCTTGAGATTTCTGTTACCATGGAAACTCTGGATGAAAGAATGGTGCCACTATGTGCGCCTAACCATGTCCAAGCTCTTATTTCCAAAAATATGGTTGACTGTATTGTCTCTAGTTCCACTAGGCTGCTATGTTGTTTCACCTGAAAACATGCAATATTAGAACTTTAACACTCTTCTGCATAATAAACTGATGGTCTGTCTTGTGACTCACCTGGGTTTCTCAACATGTCAGGGTCAAGGCCTGAAGAAAGAATGCCAATAAGAGCTGGACCCATTTGTTGGCTGTATGTCACATGTGTCTTACTCCCTTCCAGAACATAATGTCTGAGACCACGCAAGCATATTAATGCTGTATTGGAACTGATTAATCAAACCCATTTATCTTCCCACTTAATGACTTCCGCACAAAACTTCTTATGGTAAGCATAGAAGCTCGCCACGAGTTACTCAGCTTGTCATCAGAAACATTTAACCTACAGTAGGTTTCCCCTAAACTGCCAGCACATTCAAGATGCAGGTAAAAAGGATGCGGCTGCCGATCAGAATGATTGTTAAACTCAAACAGAGTTCTGATTTTTATTCAGAAAAGAAACAGAATGACAGGATCTCCACTGATTTTTGGGAGTGCTGGCTCATGTTTCTTAAACAAAGATCAACTGGGGGAAAAGAAACCTATCCTTATTTAAAGGCTTCACTACAGTCCGAAGAAAACAATTAAAATGGATTAATTCTTATCAGATTTCTCAGTTGACAATTTTCTAGGTTGAATCATATATAAATATATAAAAAGACTTCTCCTGCAGTTTGCTACCATGCACATCAGCTGAGTTCATCAACTTCACTTTCGAACAGATGCAACCCGAGAACGAGAGCAGTCAAGGCTGAGAGATTACTAGTGTGTGAGCAGAGGTTGGTGGATTTTCCAAGAACTCATGTGATGATACAAAAGTGCAGTATGCTACATCTTCAGTTTTTTGGTCTTTGTTCATTTCCTGTACTACTGTGTTTGCACTGAATTAATCTTTGGATCCCTTGCAGCTATTCTAACTCATAATGGATCTCAATGTTGCTTTTGCTTAAATTAAGCTAAATGGTAAGGAAAAGAGGAAGGAAAGCATAACGTATGTGAATGGCACAGGGGACAGTCATCTGCACACTTTCAAACAATAAACTATAACTTGAAATATGAGACTTGTTTTGCAGACTGTGGCCAATAATGTACTGTATATAAGAATAACATAACTCCCCCAAAAAGATATGCCACAAATTCATCTGCTCCATACCCCCAGGAAGATAAGCTACTCTCTTCCCTCTTGGGCTGATATTATGGAGGGCATTCCGTGGCACTTGCATTAAAAAAAACATGCCAGAAAAGAATAGTTATAGCCAGCTGACACTGCAAAGCAGTCATACCGAGGCTTTGACACCACAGAGAGATATATTTGAGAGTCAAAACCTTGACCATTATGTACACCTCTCCTGCATCTTAGCTGTGCTGGAATCACTATTCCATCTATAATACTGCCGAAGCAATAAAGTCTCCCAGCACCATCAATAACCTCCTGCCCTAGGCCAAGCTGTTAGGACCTGCCACACAGCCCGATTAAAGCATGACTGATAGCTTTCCAGCATAACCGCATCTGCTGTGTTTCCTTAAGCCAGCAAACAGCAGTGTGTGATAGCAGGATTAAAGGCAATCGCCGATGAACCTGATATTTGCTTTTTTTTTGCCTTGTTTATGCAAGAAATATTCTTCCCATTTTAATGAGGGACAAAGGATGGGGGTAGGTGTTTTGCTTACAAATCACTGTTTTACGTTCCGAAGGCTCCGAGATTTATATTTCCTAAGGGGTTCTGCAATGTAACACAGTGTTCAAAAATTAATTTGAAAAATGGTACCAGATTACTTTTTTTTCTCTGATAGAAAGGCACAGCAAAACTGCAGAGTTCAATCAACTGGACAAGATCTACGGTCGCACAGCAGTGAAGAAGATTTAATCGCTGATTCTCTCTTAGGCTTCCATGGTTATTTTGATTGAGTATCTGAGGTTACAGATGACCGCAGGGACATTCTGCTGTGGCTAACAGGTGGTCAGATGTAGTCAGATAGTCCTAGTTTATGAGCTGACTCTGCATGCAGAAAGGTAATTTCATATCAAGTTCCAGCAGACCAGAGCTGCAGGGAATTTGTGGGCATTGAACTGACTGTGGAGTTTAACACACCTCTTCTTCAGAGGAAGCTTTGCTCTCTTTATCTATCTAATTGGTCGCACCATTGACACTAAAATGCTACCTTTGCTGTTTGAGTACTACAGTATCAATCTACCTTTCCCTGGACCCCAATGCAGATCTAAAAGAGACAAAACCCCAGTTCCTCCATTAACATCTACAGAGCACACTGTAAAGATAAATTTGCCTGACTCTAATCTTTGACACTTCATTCCATATAATCAGCAGTATTTATTCCCTAATTCCAATATGGAATATGTGGCACAACAAAATACGTGCATTTGCTTGTTTGTTTTCCATTTTTCAGTAAAGTCATTAACAAAAATATTGCCAGAGGAACATTTGTCTTTGTATGAAACATGAGGTAACATTTGAGGGTCATGCAAATTGAAAAATTGAACTGCAGTGACCCAAATTCAGTCTGAGACTACTTAATCAAGCCACAGCACCAAAACTAAAAGAAAAAGTACCAAAGCAATCAATCTACTGGCTAATTATAAATATCCCTTAATAACATGGGATAGGAATGGCCATCCAACATCTAGTGCATTAAAAATTATATAAGATACTAAAGAACAAGTATTCCTTATATTCCTTCTGTAAATTTGTTATCTTCTTTGAGTTATTGGTAGGTATAAAACTTTGTACATCACTGGCAGTGAAAGTGCTTCGATGAGCAATGAAATCTGTGGACTGGATTTGACCCCTGCTATGAGGTTTGCAAAGCGTTGTTGACTGAGAAAAAAATAAAAATGCAACTTCTTAAAGGGACCGTGTTTGAAGACCTCCCCCCTTCCAACACTTTCGTTTTACAGATCATGTAGTGTGCTTGTCAACAAGGGTGAAAAAACAGAAGTGAAGAATGAAGGCAAACGAAATGTGAAAGAGCTAGAAATTGATTGCTGGCACCTACATGCTCTTTCAATTTATATTGGTTCATGGCAGGAAAAAAAGATGAAATACTCTGCTTTCAGAAGATCTATGCCTCCAAAAGAAATCTATCAGCTCAGGAGGTGACAGGTAATTCATATCATAGATTATGTTTTATGGGTCGACATAACCCCTGCATTCTTAACAGTACCAATAACAACTTGAATTTTATAGAGTACTGTGTTTCTTGCTGCCTTCTGCTGTAGGAATGTTAAAATGTGTGAGCCCTTGCTGTACCAGCCACAATCCAGATCTCATCAGAAAAGCTAATTGAGGATGGTTTCTCCTTGGATTGGAGGTGTCTAAGGAAAACCAGTTAGTTATCCAGTTCAGTCTCACATTGAAACCTATCTACAGATCTGGTGCTTTTCAGAAAATATACAGATTTGTTGCAAATCGATCCTTGAAAGACCATTTTTCTCGACACTTTACACAGGCATTGATTTAGGATTCCTGATCCAAAAAGTGCCATCTACTGCTCCAGCAGTGCCATTCCGAATTCAAGGATCAATTTTAGGGATTGATTTTGGATGAATCTGTATTTTTCCTGTAGCTGTAGCAAGTCTTCATTGTAAAATACAGTAAACCTACATTGTGTGATTTGGATTCCTGAGTTCTTTCAGCAGGAGTCATTACACTGGCCTCACTTGATCAACAAATCAAACCAGATCATAAAAATTCGGCCTGCCTAACATCTCCTGCCCTGTGCCTCTGCTCTCTGGGATTTAGCAGTAGCTGTAAAGAAAGCTGCTTTAAAGCTTTTAGGTGTTCTAGTCTCTTAAGAAATCAGTTTTATTTCACCTTGAACTAATCCCAGAATCATGGGATGCACAAAGCACTGGTAATGCCAATACCGATACCAACCCATTAATTTCAGCAGGCACAGGGTGATAAAACTTATGGAAAGCTACAATAAAACAAGAAAGCCAGGATTTCCGTCTTCCTCGAAATTGACCTTAACAAAAGCTGACAAAAATCTGATTACCAAGCTCTTTGCCGCACACACTTGTGAAGAGCTCCCACCATGTTTTCTTTTACTCCTGCACAGTTGTAAAATAAAAATGCTAAAATATGTAACATTCATATTCTTTTTTAATCACATAGCAAAAAAGGGTCTTTATCGGTCTAGACCTTAATTTGGGGGGGCTTACAAATTTAGAAAAATTAAATCAGATGTTTTTGTACACTGCACTCAGCTTATATAATCACTGTCACTTCCACTTTTGGAGGTTGCCCTACCGTATTTGTTAATCTTTACAAAGACAAATGCTTCTCTCTGTCGTATCTATAATTCAAGAATACTGTTTAATGGATGAATTGTGCTCCGTGGGGCAATGAGGTGTCAGGGAGTGCATTATAAATGACTGCATCTAGCCTCATGCTGCTGAGAGGGTAACTGCAAGCTTACAGAGTGCGCTTTTTTTGTTGTTGTTATTTTCTTTTGTGCTCAACGGTTTACTTGACCTTCTGTGATGTCACTTGAAATTCTGGCTCATGTGGTGTCTGTGATCTGGAAGAAGAGCGCACCTGTGTAAACAGCAGGAATACCACGAGATTAATAATGCAGCCAGAGGCCAGACGAAGGTTAACCGAGTGTCAGGGAGACTTGTAGCTGGTAATGGACGGGCGTGTGTGTCAGCGCATCTGTGTTTCTGTACCTTCATGTGTGAGTGGGTGATTATGTGTCTGTCTGGGTCCACGTCTCTGTTTGGAGAACAGCTTTCCCTAGTTGTTATGATACCTCATGGAAACACAATAGTTTAGCAGTTTTTAGGCTTTGCACTATATACAATCAATATGCCTCCCCACAGTAAACAGATGCCAGGACATGCAGTTCAATATCTGAAAATGCCAAGGGTAAAAAAAAACAACAACTTTCTGCAGACTTTGCGAACAGTCATTTTGTCATAGAAAACATCCAAAAGCCATTAAATACTACCAAAATGTGTTGAAAGAGTCGTAGTGCACAAATTTTTATTTTGCAGGTTCAAAGCTACTGTACTTAACTAAATGAACAATTGTGTCTGTTCTCCATGATCGCTGTTATCAAAAACTCAATACAGCAAGGGCTTGCCTGCTTACTACAGTATATATATATATGTTTACAGGTTTATGATTAAGAATGTTCTAACTTCTAAAAAGACATTACATAATTCAAAATTAAATTAACTTCCAAAATTGCATCATCTTCTCAATGATCAGCAACTAAAAGTGCACTTAGCATGAAAATAAAAAACTAAAGCCTTGCATGAATTTTGAACACGTAAATTGAATTAATGTAAATTAATGAAATAAAATATTTTCCTTAATGCAAAATGTTCAAATTTATTAGTAACCTGGCAATCAGTCTTTTGTAATCCTTCAAGGTGGAACTTTCACGTAGCCTTTTAATTTTTTAATATGTTTTAATATTTTATTCTTTTTAATATGTTTAATATGTTTTAAACTACTAATGTATATTCAACCACGTCTTTGTGCAGAACTTCCCCAGGAACGCACAAAGTTTGGGCTAAAATATACTGGAAAGCTTTTAAATCTAGCTGTTTCTCAGTTCTAATTAGAACATCCACACCAGAAGATCAACATCAATCCTAAAGCAGAACTGATCCATTGCTATTCTTCACAGAAGGGATGATATTGTATTGCAGTATGAGCTTCACCTTTCTGTGCTAATCATATTCCCAGTGAGACTGTCCAAAATCTCTATGTTTAATCCAACCACAAAATGTGTTCCCATTTGACCTCAGAGTCACTTCGTTGTTCTTTGAAAAATTCATGCCTTTTCTTTTTGGGTTGCTATGGAATTCTGCCATAGCAACCAGATTCATGAGGTCAACCTTGAATGGCAGCCTAGACGACACTGATGATTCCCAATTGTTGCCCTTGAATGTGCATTATCCCACAAAAACCACATTTCTGACCACACATTTGTGTAAGACCTAATTATGTCCTCTTCCCGGCAGAAAAGCAGCCATTGCATTGGCCTTGACATTTTTGACGATGGACATCACAGTTGAATGTTTGGAATGTTTTAAGGACTATTTTTACAGATGTCACTAGGCAGCTAGACTAGACAGGTGAGATTTATAAACTCTTACCTTGCATTTTCAGAAACAAATTTCTGACTCTCTCACAGTATTTTTCTTTGTTTACCCTGGATGTGCAACACTCAGTGGCAAATCAGATAACTTCCAGAAAGCCTCTGAGGCTTTGTGAAACCAGATGACTAAAAAAGATGACAGGATTACATTTACTGATTCCTAATGAGATCTTTCCTGTGTATGGTGATATCTGAAAGGCAGCATAGTGGTGCAGTGGTTAGCGTTGTTGCCTCGGAGCACAGGGGCCCTGGGTTCAATTCAGGAGCTGGAGTGTTATCTGTGTGAAGTTTGAATATTTTCCCCATGTTTGTGTGGGTCTCATCTGAGTGTCATAGTCCAAAGACATACTGGTAAGTTAATTGGTCCTGGTTTGAATTTTTGCATCTGTGTGTCATGCATGGACTGGCATCCTGTCTAGGGTGTACCCTGACATGCGCCCGTTGTTTTCTGGGACAGGCCCCGGATCTCTGTCCCCGGCGACACTGTATTAGGCAAAGCAGTTAGAACATGGATGGAAGGATACATTTGAACATTTAGTGTACTTCAGAATATATGCAAAATTTTATTACAGCTACACTTTCTGTATTTTCTGTATCCATTGTCATTTTCAGCACATTCAATTCATAAATGTTGAAAACTCTTGATGTGCACCTGCATTTTCCTTGCAACATCAACTTTTAATAAGAGTTGATAAGGGATAAGAATAAATTCAGAGGCTACATTTGTGAAAAACTGTGAAAAAATATAGTGAAAAAAAACATTTTGATGGGATTTCAAGCCTTTCTTAGTTATTGTAGAAATTGATATAGCTCTATAAATCCTCTTGTAAGGCTCAGAGTATGAAATAGCATTTTCTTATATTCATACCTGTTCCTGGGCAGCCATAGCTCTATGGATTATATAGTATTTTTAGCTGTAACTTCAGCTAAAAACAATAAATCATACAGAGATTCCAATACATTTTCAAGAGTTCAACACAGAACAAAAAAAAGAAAATCTCTTTGCTCCCCGAACCAACAGTGAGTATTGTGGTTCATTTGCTCTGTTTTAAAACCAGGATCCTCAGGATGCAGTTTTTTTTTTTTCATTTCCAATCTCCGTGTGCATACAGAGCACTGCAGAGATTTTCCTGATGAGTTCCTCATGCACATTTATTAGAACAATTTATCTACTGTTTATCTATTTATATATTCATGAAGGTTCATATTTCAGAATTTCATCCACTTTACAGCAGTGAGTTAATAAAGCACACAGGAACCTCAGAGAAGAGGGCAGTCTAAGGCAGGAGCTGAGTTTGAGAGAACAACTGACAAAGTTCCTACCTCAAGTACAGTCATGCAAACAGAAAACAGAGCCTGTAGCATAGCCTGGGGCACAGTAAGAATGAGAAACCACTTTTGGAGTTAAGCTTTAAATATACATTGTAAAAATGTACACATTTCTGTTTTATACTAACAACATGGTTAGAATACTTGAACAGTGAAATGTGCAGACAGAAAACTGCAGTTTTTAGTTTTGCGACATCATGGAAATTCTCATTTATCTTGTATTTTTATTTGTATATATGATGGTCAGCCCAACTCACCCTTCTAAAAATGTCAAAAAAGTCTACATCCAAACTACCTTTACTTGGGCAAGCTGCTTCTGCTGCTTCCCTGCATCACAAGGCAGCATTAATAAGCCAACCTAATCTCTCTGCTGCCTCAAAAGCTAAGTAACAGAATCATTAACACCCATGCCAGTCTCTGTGGCAAGATACAAGGAAATACATTAACATAGTAGGGTAAAAGTACAAAGACAAATGTCCTATCAACTATGAGCCTTAGCAGATAAAAACACTGTGACCTGAGGATATTTCCATGATAGACACAGCCAAAGACTTAAAATGTCAATATTCACCAAGTGAGAAGTCATAGCGAAGTCTCCAGGTCTGGTTCTTCAGAGATATAAACCAGATGGCATTCAAAGTCTATAAAACCTTAATTGCTTTAGATACGAGAAAAGAGTTAAAATAACTCAGTGAAATAAGAATATTTATTTTATTTAAGACCACAATGAGAATAAAAATCAGAAGTGTTTCTACTTCTTAAAAAGCATATCTGAAGCACACTGTCCTGGGTTACCATTCTAACTTCCGAACAACAGTAACAAAAATACAAGAGCACAGGACATCAAACACTGTTGCTTCAGCTTTCTGTTTACAAGATTTTAATTTGGCACCTAAATAGTCTACATGGCCATTAGAAAAAAGTTAAATATAGTTAGTAGTTCAGTTTTACTTTACAGTGAAATAAATCACAGCAGGAAATACTAAAGAGTCTATTGACAATACGTATGATAGTTAATTTAAATGAAAAGCATCAGAACATTATCTACAGAACAAATCTATCAGAACAATTTTCAAATTTTCAACGTTTTTTTATATTAAAAAGAAGAAATACAAGGGAGCACGAGAAGTGAAAGGAATAGCACATGTGCCCAAGTTTGATGTGGACGTTTCATTTTATATACTCTGTGGAAGAGGAAGGAAAAATAAAAAGCTTTAGCTTTAGTAATTACAGTTCAGTATCTGGAAAGATTTACAACAGTCATCCAAGGAGGCAGGGGCTCATCGGAATATCAATTTTCACCCTCTTCAAGTAAGTTTGAAGGACGTCTTCATGAACAGTTTCAGCAGGAGGTCTCTGCTTTCAAACCTCTGTTGACTGTCAACATGTCAGAAAGGCCCTGCTGATCTACGAAGCATTTCATTTCAGGGCTTACAGTGAATGAGCTGTCGGGCTCTGCTACACAGAACGACATGAGCAACATGACTGGAAATTCAATGTAAACTTGAAATATGTCTGTGAACACAAGCCGGAGACGAAGATTAGTGTTGAACAGGTTTCAGTGCAAATGCTTTCGATACAAAATTTAGTGTCCTGTGCAAAACTGTTCTTCCCTAGTACCCTTCTTTGCAGTGACATTGAGGAAGTCAAGGAGAAACGACAGCGCAACTTGTTCCACTAAGGATCAAACCGTTTTTAGTAACAGTTTGACGTTAGGGTGTTAATCCATTACTTAAGACAACAAGCACTGAAACTGTGAAAAACATTCTCAAGATGATCACGGCTCTCCATCAGGTATGCAATACAATCTTGTTTAACCGGGTTTGTAAATTATTAATGCTATCAACGTCTTGCATGTTTTAAGCTCCTGTGACGCAGATTAAGGAAATTTTTAGGCCAGAGTTTCACAAACCTCTCAAAACAAGAACAGCCGCCAAATTAATCGCACATCGGTAGAGATTCTAAATGCTGCAATTATTTACAAGCACAATTGAACAATAACAGCATCCAAACTATTTGGCAGGCAGAACCTTCACTTTCCTAATCCTTGCATAAAGCAGGGAAATAGAAGGCCTATTGTTTTGAAAGTTTTCTTGCAAAAGTTTTTTAAAATCCTCTAGGACACTTTTGCAGTAGTTTCTTGGTAGACAGTCAAGGTACTGTCGGTATCATACAAAAATAGATGCTGATTAGGAGATCATGGGTATGCAGTGGTTCAAGTCTGGTATCTGGATAGGCTTTTATCATATTTTCATCTACAAATGATGAAACTGATGATGATGAGCCAGACTGTCTCATCTTGTTCGTAACCTTTTTTAAGAAAATTCAGAAAAGTTACCAACTAGATGAGGCAATTCAGCTAATCTAACCCATTTGTTAGAATATAACAGACTCAAGGATTTCTTTCATTTAGTTCTTGAAAGAGGCCAGGATATTGGCTTCTGTAACGTGTTCCAGCGTTCCATACCCCGTGCAGTCATTGTGCTTTCTTGGTGTGACTTTAGCATGAGTGTACAGTATGTCTCTTACTTGTTAATGGGTTTGTGTTGTGTTGAATGCATTGTGTAAACACATGTATTGTGTTATGTCTTTCAGTTGCCTGCAAAGCAAATTTCCCATCTGGGACAATAAAGTACTGTAAGTTAAGAGTTACAAACTCCTGATAAATCACAATCTTGTGTGGCATCATGTGGAGAAAGCATGGCAACAGTGTCGAACAGCAATGTGGAAGCAAGATATACAATAACAGAGCACTGCCATTGTCAGAATATCAAAATGAAAATGTGCAAATTGATCATAGCAAACATTAGCATTTGATATACCAAAGACAGATGACAGTAACAAATCAGGAAGGACTGTGGCCTTCTGGAACACCAGTGTCATGCAGCTGTCCAGACAGTTGTACTATAGACTTGCACCAGCTGTTACTGCAATACTGGGGATCTGTACGCTATTATGAAAAGAGTCCATTTTTGTTTCCACCTGGGGTCGCTGGCCTTCTCTTAAGCCCTGATAACTGCTTCAGTGCGAGATACGGGTAGTTTTCAGATGTCTGGGGAGTGCATGGGTTCGTTCACCAACCTGTCATGAAAACCACTGCTCCCTTACACAGCACTGTTTGTGCAGGACCCTGCTCTGCAGAGCTCGGACAAAGACATCCTGACAGGATCGGCCTTGGAAAAGCAGCAGCCCAGCTTTGCGGGGGGAATGCTGGCTGGCAGAGGGCCAGGCTGGCATTCCAGCAGCCCAGAGACACTTCAGTAAACAAGCAACAGCTCAGCCCCCCCAGCTGTGTGCAAGGGCTAGTTTTACACAAGGCAATTATTGCTGCCTAACAGTAATTGCTGGTATCTCAAAGGCCACAGCTCCAACTGCTGGGTTTTGCCAATGGTTGAGAAAAGAAAGAAAAATTGTTGGCCATTCATTTTTTTTTTCCGTGCTCCACGCGGCATGTGGGAGAATGTATAATACTCACATGAATCAGTATTCTTGTCTAAGAAAGAAAGGGCACTTGTGATTTTAAAGAACTAGTTGAAAGTACTTCATTCATCAGCCAGCGAAATGTTATTTCTGCTCATTGCAGCTTCTCTAATTGTTAATCATTCTCAACCCTTGTATGGAAATGCTAGAAATTGAGTGATTTCGAAATTTAAAGTACAGTGACTTACCCGTGGCTTGTACAGTATGCCTCATTGCAATCCAAACTGTTTTAAATTATTTTGACTTTATTACTTCTTTTATTTTGGTGTTATTATGTATGTCACAACACAACCTGGCCTCTCCTTACCATGTGTGATGTGTGTTGAGAAGGTGAATACAATGCAAACAAGCACGATTAATATCGTATACAATATTATATGCAATATACATGTATATACACTGTACATTGTATATATACAATTTTATATACACAATATACAATATTATTTATAGTATATACTAGATATTTTTATACTATTATATATAGTATATTGTATTTACACAATATTAACAATATACTGAACAATAAAAATAAATGACTGATTCTTTAGGATACACTCTGCATGCAACACTCATTGTAAAACAGCTAAATGAGATGCAGGTAATGTGTTGCTTTGCAAGAACGGGATCCACTTTGGACCATAACAAATCCCTCTGGAGCTGAAGTGATGCAATTATAATTCCAGGTAAGGAATCATTATTGTGGTCAACTCCTGCAGTGTTCCCACGTAAAACAAGAAGACAGAAGCTTGTTTGCCCCTTTTCCTGTAGTGCTAACTTGCACCCTTGCAGTGAGGGACTACTGTTCACCTTCAAATGGTCGCAAGGACTTACTCAGTGTTACTTGAATGATTTAATTGTGCCATAGCTCCCAAGGTGTAGTCTGTATAAAACTACAGCAGGAAGTCCCCAGAGTCACCTTTAAAATACGTTGGGTCGAGAATGTTCTGTTAGTGCGTTACTAAGATAAAATCAGACAAGCACATTCATTATTCTGAGCCAACAGTTGTTTAAACGAGTCAATGTACTTCATTCTCCTTTGATTTTGATCTTAATATTTAGTCAGCAGTCTAGAAAAGGTGTGGACTATGCTATATCAATGCTATAGACAATGCCTTATTGTTTTGTCTTGTGTGTGTATTTGCGTCTCCCTGCCATTTGCTCCTAACCCCATGATCAAACCTGGCATGTTTGTTTGTTACAATACAGCAGCTCAGGCCTTCAAATTCTGTGCCACTCAAAACGTCTGGAAAGAGACAGGCAGAGGATTGCCATGTCTGTCACGTCAACCTTTGTCAAACACGTCAGACTGTGAGGGGACCTGATACAGGTATTCAACATCCTTGGGACTCACAAAGTGAGTCTAGGGACTCAGGTGGCCTTCTTTAAAATTAACATTCAAACATTAAACAGGGGACACGAGTAAACACTACAGGGAAGTGCTTTTAAAACTGAGAACAGGAGGCATTACCTTATGCAAAGGGTTGTAGGTGTGTAGAACAATCTATCCAGCTATTTGGTGAAGCTGATACCTTGGCTTCTTTGAATCTTCAGATCAATACCTACTAATTACCAAACAGGCTAGAATGGACTAAAAAGCCTCTTCTTGTTTGTAACCATTATTATGTCTTTGCTCAAAAACATTAAACAATAAATAAGAATTCCCTGAGGCTTCCTGAATCGAACGGTGCTAGCTCAGAAAGCAGGTTGAGGTGTCGCTCAAGCCTTGGGTTACATTGTTGGATGCCTCTGACCAGCAAATCCCCAAGCAATGCTACTCCATGGGCTGAGAGCGACCAGGGAATCAGGGAGCGGGTGCTGGCCAGCATATCCCTCAGCTTCAGGTAAAACAGTGGCTACGAGAACCTACCAGAAGCCTGTGAGTTGGCAGGAACGTCAGTGAGAGCGACGCTGCTCCTCTCAATGCCACTGACATACTGGCTTGTCAAAGGAGCTTACTTACACGTCCTCATTGTCCCAGTGTGCCAAGCCAAGTTTAGAAACTACTGCGGATTCCAAACTGGGTGAGTGTAAAACAGAAATTAATTGTCAGTTCCCATTAGTTTTAAAAAAGCAACCCTCCCCTCTCAGCATGGCAATTATCTTCTATACCTGCTGCTGTTACAGTACACATTCCAGTGTAGCTGTAGCACAGAATTTACTCATGGCACACACCACAGAGTGCCATAACTCATCCAAAACTGGAACGTAGTATAGTCTTGAGTTGCACAATCCCTGTCCTAATGTCACCTCCCTGTGTCCTTTCACTCTCCTCCCTTGGTCCTAATTATGAAATTTAATTACAGCATTAATATGACTGATTGAGTACTTTAGCCATATCTTAAACCCTTACTGGCTCACTGAGGCATATAAAACCTCTTGGGCTGCATCCCTCAAGGACTGTAGTCAATAACTCCTTATTTAAACAGACCTTCCCTAATTTTATTTTGAAAGTGGGCCAGAGCTATTAAACCGCCGCCCTTTCAATGTCCAATGAGAAAAATCCATCATATCTATGGCTCTTGTTGTTCATTGTTTATTTCCTTTGCTGCCTTTAAAACCATTGTCAACATCCGTTAAACCTCTACATTATTTTTCATAACTCATGGAATAAAGCTTTGTGAACTATTTCGCAAAATGGTTAAAAAAATGATTTAGACACCTTTTGAGATGACTCTCAGAAAACAAACCTAAATAATGTGGATTACTTTGTATTAAAGTAATATCAATTTAATCAGAACAGGTGGGTATGGTAAGGATTTGGCAATTACACAATTTGCTGTGTATAAAGTTACCTTCTTAACATGTGAGTCAGAGCTTTCGTCATCAGTAAAAAAGCACTCATTCAGACTACAGGGAGAAAACAATTGAGCCTAACTGCAATCAATATCTTGCACTTACATTGCAATGAAGAAACCTCATCGGATAAGAATCTTTTAAAAGCTTGACAGGAGAGTCCTGAAGGGTTTTTTTGTGAGAACGTTTTTACAGACCTTCAGCAGCATCTTTGTTTGTGATTTATTATTGTTTGTTACTGGAACCTTTATTTCTTCTCATAATGAAAATTCATTTCTCTCTAAGGAAAAAGAAAAGCAAAAGAAAAATGGCTGCACTAGCCCTTGTTGTTATTATTTCAAGTTGTGACCAGGAATGTGAATTAGGCCTGGCATTTTGCCCCCTAGTTTACAGGCTGATGGAAGACTGTAGCTCTGCAAATGATTTTTGGTCTCCAGGATGAGATATACAGTAGCTGTACCGAATTTGCTGATCTCCTGCTATCTTCTCCCTGGTACATTTCCATAGCCATGTACTTCCCTCCTCTTCCTTGGTGTGAACAGCAAATTGTACGTTGGACCATTAGAGCTGTACCTCAGATCCTGTTGAGTGTGCTGATTTCCCTACATCACACATCATCGGTAAATTGGTCAATTCCAGACTAAACAGAGAGGTATTTAAATATCTAACATAACTGCAGCTGCAGGTTGGCTAAGCACTCCATTTGCTGTGCAATTTCTAACACCTTTAAATGTTTAATTGGCTGGAAAAGGGTAAAAAAGGGCTTTTAATATTTTACAAATATTAAATAAAGCACTTAAAAGATTAGAATTCTAAATGGTTCCATGTTTTTTTCTCATAAAAAGGCTACATAAAGTAGGACTGTCCTGTGTTCCACGAAACAAGTTACTGTAGGATTCTCACATGCCATCCTTTCGTAACCAACTTGTCATAGTAGATCCAGTTCTAAAGGCTCCCAGGCTACTTAAAAGATTTTGCAAGCAACTTAAGTTAAATAGTTTTAGTTCAGTGTTTCTGAGATGTAGCCAGCTAGTATACATTTCTAAGGATGCGGGACACTCTCTCATTTGCCTTTTCATCAGGTGTTTTTCCTGCTGTATAATCGCATTTCTGTCACCGAAACATCATTCAGTAAAGTTTCTGACAATTACTTATGCTGTATACATCAGGTACTCAGAGGAATGCCTGTGACAGGAGTCTAATTGTAATTGATAACCTGTTTTATTGGACATGAGTTCCTTTAACAGTCTCTGCTCATCACAAAATGGTGCTAGGAACATACTGTAGCATGGAGTCAGAATTTTGGAAATGTCACTTATGAGTTGAAAGATACCAATATCACAAATAGACATCTAAAGAGGCAATTACTGTCATTGAGGTATAGAGAAGGCTTGAATTGTTTCAAGTGTTTGCTTTAACTTCCTCAGTGTTAACCTTGAACCCAACTTGTGTAATCCCTGTGCAAGACCAGAAATCTCTGTTCAATGTTCAACACCCTAAAAAAATTCCGTCCCAACACAACGTCCCAATCTCTCCTACTTGAGCCAGCTAGATATGCTGAAATGACCACGAATAATAAAGACTCGAGCAGAACCATCACTGGACTGAGGAGAACAGAAAGTTGAAAAGTTTGAAAACTTTGTATAACATTTGCTTTTCTCAAAGAGAAAAGATACTGTACAGAGACAAACCCTACAATGTTTGTGTTCAGTAGTTGAATTAAACTAATTAAATCAGTAATTGATGGAATTAAAAAACAGAAGAAGCCAACAGAAGAATCTTTAGATCCCTATAATCAAGAAGGAGTATCGCTAAGCTATAGTACATTTTTAACTGGGAGTACACTTCTAAGGGTTAGAGGGGGTATGCAGCATAGTTTTTTATATGTTCTCTACAACATTTTGCAATTAGACATAATTTAAAGGAGAATTTAGTTTACAGTACATTTATGATCTGCATACTTTTAAAATTAGCATAAAATTATCAAATTATCATGCATGCTTCATTTCAATTCAGAGGGCTTCCATTCATCCTAATTGATATCTTTTAGTAGCATCAATAGTAGAAGAGGTAATGTACTGTCTTTAAAAAAAATGGACAAATGTATCTATTTTTTAGAGGAAGACACAAAAGGGCCTAGACAGAAAGTTCAGAACAACACCAATACTTGTTTGCAGTTCGAGATTTCCTCGATGGAGCTGTCCAATTACCATGAAACGATCAAAAAGACGTCTGGAGAAAAGGCACACAAGCCTCAAAATGCATTGAAAAGCAGCAGGAAAACGTCAGATGTCAGAAGAAATGTTCACTCATAACAGGACTGTAGGCTAACCCACACCACTCTGAACATCCTCATACCTGATATCTACAGTACCTGAATGGCAAGAATGCAAGAAAGCATACTGTATATCATTGCTGAACCTTAGATAATCTCTCCTGTAATGGATATTTTTATAGTCATGTTTGATAGCAAGAAAGCTCATAAAGTTAAAAAGACCATTCACATAAAGATTTAACATAACGTTAGAGATGCACTGCAGAATGATGAATCCATAGAAGTCTCAGCTGTTAGTAGCTTTCCATTACATTTAGCCAACGAAATCAGTAGAAGACGTCATTCTGAATTACATCTTTCATGTTGGTTTGAACATGTATGGTTATCAATGTAATTAGGCCATGCTTTTCTCTTGAGGTTAATGTTTTTGATGTTCTGAATATTTAAAAAGGCACTCCTAATTAAGGTGAGAAGTAAGTTGGAGGCTAGCATGATAAATATTTTACAGTGCATGCCATTTTGAATAATAACTTTGCTCAATTAAAACATGCACATCCTAAAACTGAATGTTTTAAGAACTGCTTTACTGTTTGATACTTTGGGGTTACTCAGCAGTGTGGTGGGTTCCAAGGTTTTCTGACATGAACAATATATTTTAATAAATGTTATGAGGCTATTTTAGCCTTAATCTTTACTGTCATAATATCTCAGAAGCAAAACAGTGAAGTCAATCAGGAAAAGCTGCTTAGAGGTCATGGAAAAAGTAGCACCTCCAACTACAAAGAACTTTGCAGTCTCAATGGCAGTGCTGCAGTGACACTGGTGTCTGGAAAGCCACAGGTGTCACTGTTGCACAGTGGATACCATCGGTGACTCAAGCCATCCTTAGCTCCAGGGGGAAACTACGAAAGGCCTTGAAGAATCCCAGTCAGAGCTAGCTAATGACAAATAATAACCCAGACTAGTCTGTATGACTTGACTAGCACCCTGAGCAACCACTTTTCCTGAATGAGCCACTCTGGAGCCCAGTGAAACATAATTTCCTTGCTTAAATAACCATGACCGAGTCACTCATTTATAAACATGTTAGGAGTCAAGAAAATTTAGAAAGAGGGTTTGTACATTTCTATCACAGCTATCATCTTCGATCTTATAAGCACTGTAAATGCAATAGTACTGTCTTGTATTCTGCAGAATGGAAAATAAATGTAACGTATATTTGCAATATTGTAATTATTGGAAAACAGCAATTCTTATTTTCTTGTTACTTTAAAGTATGGCCCTGATCTCTCCACACTCAAGTCAGAAATTCCTCAGCAGTTCACTGAGTCCGATACACAAGCTGGCAGGAGCAGAGCTACTTAATTTCCAATTGGAATAATTAGTGCAAATTAGATTGATGTTATTTAACAGAAGATGAACAGAAAATGTGCAATTACAAAAACTGGTATTTACAAATTATAATAAACAACATATTCAAACTGCATTTGTTTTGATTTGTTTTCAGCTTCTTTTTCACTTCATAGCATGGAAACAACAGTACCAAACAAAGGGACATTTTTCATACTCAGTGGATATATTAATTAGGTTTTGGGAGCTCCAATCCCTGAATATGTGCTCTATCCTCAATGTGTAACGGAGCTTCTGGGGTGAGGTGTATAACATGACACCTTGAAGAAATCACATGCACAGTAACGTCAGCTCTGTTTCTCTTAGATCATTTTTATTGGACATGACCTTTCCCTTCAGTGAGTGATGGACAGCCACTCTTGATAATGTCCTGGTCAGGGATCCTTATATATCTGGGAGCTCTGTGCTGAGGAGTGTAGCTCAGCAGTGAGGGAGCCAGGCAGTTTCCACACATACAATTGGTGCTGCTGGCACAGCCTAAGCACAAGAGGCTAGCTCACTGACTAATAACAGCTTCTTGTACTTAATATCAGCATCCTCCAAAACCCTTTTCCCTTTTCCCTCGAACACGGCTTTTAACATCTATTCATAGTCTGCCTCAGCCTCTATGGAAATCCGTATCTCTGAGACTGAAATGTGCTTCTCGTTATTATTGTGGTTGTTTATCATTCTCTTTGTGGCACTTTCTCAACTCTAAGCACCCCACTGGTGGGAAAATGTCTACCTAATTAGCAACAGCTTTTAATGAGGCCAGTAAGTATTCATATACATCAGTGTAGTTTGTGTCAGGTCAGGCCCAATAGACATTCATAGCGACAAACCTTGTATTTCAATATGTTTTAGCATTTCATTTTACCCTGTAGTCCACACTAACAGTTAAACAGTCATTAGAAGGGACATGAATTTTGACTGCCAAATTCATTATGCTGGTGTGGGAAGGTTAGACTGAACCTGGCAGCATTTTTCCAGACCTTGAGAAAATGAGCTCTCCTGGCAGGTTGAATTGTGATTCTGTTCCTCTGTTTTGATGTTCACCTTGTGTTCTCAGTATCAGTTTGCTCCGTTGCTGATGTACAATCAGATTAAAAGGAGGTTTTTCCTTCGCCTAAAACAGATTACTACAAAGCCGCCGTGGGTTTCTCGCAGATGTCAATTTGTATAAAAGTTTTATCAATGGCATGCGAACATCATCCCCGCTGTCTCCCTCGAGATGTGACTCTTTCATCATTTCAAATCGGCAGAATGTAAGAGCATCGAATCACATCTACAAAAAAAAATCCAAGAGTTCTGGCTATATCCGGAAACAACCTGAAACATGACAACTTGCTGAAAAAGCACCAGCATGCCTGTATCAGTACTAAGTGGTTTGTCAGCTCTTCTTATCTGATTTCTCAAGCAGCCCATCTATTAGACTGCCAGGTAAGAAGTTATCTCTATAGAAAAATCATCCGAAAATTCTTAGGGGGTCTGATGGAAAGGATGAATAACATTACTCAGCCCATGTAAGGCTGTGCAGCAGTAAAATACTTCCCCAGCTCTCTTCCTAGCAAGTTAATATTTCTAGTTATCGGGAACTATTTCAAGAGTGGATAGTCACCCAGCACTGAAAGTAATTTACACCTAAATAATGACATAGAGCAAGAAATATGTATCCATATGGATTATTCGCTGACATCCAAGAAGTTTGTGCCACTGCATGCTGAAAAGCTGTTCTGTGCCTACTAACCTTGTATTTTCAAAAATAAGTCCTACTACTTCACTTCATTCTGTGGTCCAAAATGAAGTTAAACAGGCTTGAGAGTATGAACGAACTTGACTGCCAAATAGATCACACTTACACTTACAGAGCATTGCAATCAGATGAGCAAAAGAAGAAAGAAATGTTGGAAAAATCCAAATGAATATATATGTATGTGGAAAAACTTAAATGCATGGCGTTATGGTGCAGCTGCAGAACGCTTTTTGCTCTGTCTAAAACAGCAAAAAGGGTAATACTAATCATTCTAAGATTTGAGGGAATCTGGAATTAATATGTCATTTGACTGAAATAGCATGCCCTCCCCCCGCGGAGATCCAGAAGAGTCTACACTGACGGCATTCACGCCTTGAAGTATTAAATGAGGGAAATGAATCATATAGAACACTTAATTGCAAGTGCTTGATTAAACGGAGGGTTTCACTCTGAAATGTGCTGCATATAAAAAAATCCATGCTACAGTATGGAATCTTTTTTGGGGGAGTTTTAGACTATGAAGCAAAGTCAAGTGGGAGATATCTTTGATTCAGTGATAACAGTGGGGAGCTTTAAATAGGATACTCACATGCCTCCTGCCATTTGTCTGAATGCAACTCATTAAGCCAATTCATTTGTCTGTCTGTATCTGCAGCTCATTTTGATTTCTGTATCAATTCCCCTTGAATCAGGCGTTTAAATGAATGAAAGTTCCTCAGACACAGATATTAAGTAATTATCTTGCTTTTTAATGTGGATCATCAAAATAACGCTGTTTATCATTTCATCAGAAACCAAGACATTTCTCACCTCTGGGTTTGCAACGGGTTTGAAATTAGGATTTCGAGAGGTAAAGCTCTTTTGCTTCATAAGCTCATACACTATAATACTGGAACACCAAAGCAGATCCCTGGTTCAGGGGTTGGGGTTGGGGTTGGGGGGGACAGATCCCCTTTGTAAATGTCCTGCTCTGCAAACCCAATCCCTATGTTGGAGGTGGACCCACCTACACCTACTCTGAATTCATTGAATGCTGTGTTTAAGAGGCACCATGTTAAGTTTAAGAGGTGCGGTGCTACATTTAAGAGGCGAAACGTAAACTCCTAAAAGATTAAAGAGGCGAAGTGCTACATTTAAGAGGCAAAGACCAAACACCTAAAATGATTGAGAGGCAGAGCTGTTTCAAGCTGTTAAATGGCAATTTAACCCATCCGTATCTTATCCCAATTTATCTCAGTTAGACTCTTCAGAGATGGCCAACCATGGCCCTTGATTGCCGCAGTTCCGGTCATAAAAGTTACCCTGACATCTGCAGAATTATGGCTCTTCTGGATGACCGTTGAGCACCCTTGGGCTTCTTTTTCTCTGTTTACACTGTACTGTGTATGCTGGTATTATTAGTCAGGACATGTTTTTATTTGCCATGCTAACGAAAAAATTCCTGTAGCAATTGCTTCTGGAGCTAGTCCTCAAGGTATAATACTATTTGGTAAGCTTGTTATTTTATGAAATTGTCAGTTGGTATTGTTTTCTACTGCCCAGACCAGAATCGCAAGCTGTCATGCAATTTAGCTCATTGCTACAACCTGTGCAATTGCGCAGGAGGGATGAGATCCGTGCATGGCTTTACACTTTGCAGATCCTTCTGCATTTTGTCAGGCTGCAGTCCCCACAGTCCCTGTAGAGGAAAGTTAGTATCCAAGACTGGAGGATCGATATAACTCTTTGTAAGAAAGCTACAGGCTCCAGGGCACCTGGGTGCATGTGCATGGAAATTGAAGATACATTGGCCAATTCATGCTTACCCAACAGTAAAACAAGGACCTAAGCAACAATTTAGGAAACTAAAAAGATGTGAATTTGTTTACACATAATGTTATAGGGGTATGAAACCAAATGCCCAGCCATGTTGGGGATTCTCTGGGATCCTTTTAAAAATAACTGGATGAGATCCTGAGGTCAATAACTACTGTCAACTAAACGTGTGTGGTGAGCTCATCATTTGTTTTCTTGCTTAGGTTCATATACTGTAGCTGTGTATAATGTTAGGATTCCAACTTTATTATATGTTCAGCAAAAGAGAACTCAAGATGATGGTCTTTATAGCATAGAGAGGACACAGTGAAGGACTACACATACTGTATACTGTACTCCTCTCAGGCCACCACTACTGTGACCTGGGTGCATATTGATGTTGTGGAGGTCAGGGATGTGTGGTATTCAGCAGCCAGGACAGAGAGAATCCAGCCTCTTCCATTTAAACCTTGGGGATTAGGAAACTAAATCAGCCTTCATACAGTACCTGTCATGATTACCTACCGACAGGAACGTGCATAACTTATCAAACACTGCAGTAGGGGTGTTTTTAGAAAGTGCCAGAATAGAGATACAGTATATAGTATGTGAAACCTCAAAGGGATACTTGGGAAACTTATTTTTTTCCAAAACCTGTGTTTATTTTATCACAACTTGAATTTTAAAGCCTGAAACTTTGTCAAAGTGTTTTTTTTTACCATTAATTTTTCAGTTTTTGTACTGCATCAGAACACAAAGAAATATCCCCCATTTTGGCTAGATATATCTGGATTAAGTCCTACTACACATAAAACACTGGAAAAATCTTTAAAACGCTAAAACTTAAAAGAGAAGTAGTATACATTAGAAACATCACAGTACACTAACATAATGGAAGCAATGTAGTATTAAAACATCTTGATGTGAGCCACTGTTCATAATGTTTTAAAATGAAAAGGTTGTGATGTTGCAAGAATCGTACAGAGTAAAAACATTAGTGTCAGTTCAAGTTCCTCAAGATGTCACCTCCCCCTCCCAGACTATAATTCCAAACAGGTGCCTTTACAATATGACTGATGAGCAGTAATTGCACAAACAAGTGCGATGGCTCAGTAAAGAGCAGTCATTTGACAGATGGGTCAGCTGGCTCCACACAACGAGTTAGTTTAATGCTTGTCAGGCTCACAGAGCTGAAGAATCTGCTCAATTGCAATTACAC
Source organism: Lepisosteus platostomus (assembly GCF_059453375.1). Classification (NCBI taxonomy): domain Eukaryota; kingdom Metazoa; phylum Chordata; class Actinopteri; order Semionotiformes; family Lepisosteidae; genus Lepisosteus; species Lepisosteus platostomus. The sequence goes on along the minus strand of NC_142623.1, from coordinate 9,336,577 downwards.
TATGAGGATGCAATATTGAACTGGCATCTTAATATCCGGGTATGTACTACTGGGGCAGATCTACATAAACAAATTACTCTCCCTCCTATTTTTGCAGCCTGCACAGACCACAGGAGACACAGCACCCCTGCTTATGGTCTGCATCTTTTCGTGCTGTAAACACAGCGTAATGGAGCCTGTAGTTACACATGTTCAGCATTTCTCTCCACCTCTGGGATCAATAAAAAAGCAGAGCTGTAGATGTCCCCCCCCCCGCATCTTGCTGAGATTTTAATTAGCTCTACAGTTAATTAGCCAAGCAGTTCTAAGGAAAACTCATGCAGTGCTCACCTCATCGACGTGGTCTGGGGGGAATTATGGAGGGGAGAAAAAGAAGAATCACTTCTAAAAACGTCCTCTTTTCTACGAGTTTCATTGGCCCCTTTCTTCCCTTCTCTGTCTCCCTGACTCTTCGTCTCTGAGAGCTCAAAAACGAGTCCCCCACAAGCAGCCCGAGAAGGTGTCCAATGAGGAAACCAAATTGACTCAGGCACAGGGCGCAGTGACAGATGAGCAGCTCTTAAAAGTACAACCTGCGCTGCTTGAGATTTCTCAATTACGGAAACAAAAGTAGACCTATTTTTATTGCCCACCAAAACAATCTGATTCTGAAAAGATGCTTCACTCCTAACATCTTCAGGAGCAGAATCAGGAAAGCATGTGGACATCTGGAGTAGGCTAAGCCATCAGAAAATATATATATATAATAACAGCAATAACATGCTTTGTTAAAGCGGAACCCAGACTGTAATGCCTAATTCATCTTGTAACTGTAGTTTTAACAGTCCATTCATATACTGTAGCAAAAACAGGAAGCCCTAGTGAGTGTAAACCCTGGGTTTTTTCAACTGGCACGTAGTTTATTGTGTTTAACTGAAACAGGGTTTTTATTCTGAGCATCTTAATCTTGCTCATGAAGTACTTTCTTATTTGGTCTAAAACATACTTTGTGAGTTCCATACAAGTCTCTGTATGCTCATGGATTCCAGCAAAAAAATTTTTTAACAATGATAAAAAAATTAATGAAGTACATTGGAGCTCTGGCCCTGTGTTTAATGGCATTCTGAAGTGGTACTTTACTTCCCCAGCACAATTCTTCACACCCAGCTTGGAAGGATCTGTGCAGGAACAGGTATTTTTCCTGCAGTGGGCTGGAGTAAGAATGCAAGCAGAACCAATAAGAGGGACTCACTAAGAGAACACAATAAGATACAATGTCAGATGAATTCTTGAACCAGGACTAGTTCAGTCATCAGAAAAGGCTGATTCAGGAGTTATACAGAGAAAAACATTCTTGTTCCATTTTCAAACATAATATCCTCCTGCTCCTGAGGCAGAAGTTCTGTATTCCATTTCCAAATAATTAAAACATTTTTCCTTCTCATAGTCTTCTAGCACTCAAAACTATCCAGAAGCTAAAGTATGCTGACATAATGTGTGAACATCTGACTGCATTAACACATACAATCTCCTGAAGGCATCTATCTTGCAACAAAGAAATAGAAGCCAAATGTTTGTAGAAAGAGAAAAATATAAGCAAATACAATAATCATTTTAATTTTTACATTTTGTGATGGTGTAGTTGTCATCATACCCTTTTAAGTGAAATTTCATTTTTTTTTCTGTACTAATAATTCAGCATTAGCAATAAACTTAACTAACTAATCTTACACCAAATCTTGTAGGAGCACTCAATACTGAAGTTTTGCCCTGTCTTCTTCTTTGAAGATGCAAATTACGTACCCCAAGTGCATTATGGATCCCAAATTTGAAACTCCCATCTGTATACAGTATATAAAAGTGAACAAATCATAAGTAGGTCTCGGAAAGTCGTCAAAATCCCATCCCCCAGACCGAAGATGACTTCAACTACAACTCAAGTATGGCCCTTGATTTTCATAAAGGTGACCTGGTACCTTGATGAGATATACAGTACTGTATGAAGATGAGAATACACAGCGAATGGTTAATTCTTCAAATACCTTTCTCAAACATTGTGATCGGTGGTATCAGGCTCACAACTGAAGAAGGCTTAAGCTAGTTAAACATTGCGTTTTTTTTTCTTTTTTTCTACTTTTCAGTGTGGAAATAAGCTGATTTCTTCCATTGTGATCAATGCTGTATGCCAGAAATCTTTCATCTTCACTTTGTCAAAAACGAAAACAGTTTCATCCTTTCCCTGTTTTCATGCAGCGTGATGGTTTAAAGAGCTTTAAAAAGTGCTCCACTGTCACTGAGTGGAAGACTTCTTCTGTATACTAGGATTTCTGAAGAATCAGCTGGAACCTTACTCCTGGACCAGGGGAACTTTATCCCTGCCGGTTTTAGAGGGAACTGAAACTCTCCAATGCATTAATTCAGACCAATCAAACCAATAACTGTTTTAATGAAGCCATTCATTTCTCAGGTAGAAAGAGAACCAGAAGAGGACCAGAAGGACCAGAAGTGAGCTTGACATCACTTGTCAGAGCTGGCATGAGCAGGATCTGATGGGAGAAAGGCCCCCTTCTCATTTCTGTTCTCAGGGTTAAGCAACCCATTGGTTAAGGTACAGTACATAGCTTTTTACCTGCAGGTTCCCTACAACACTCGTTTGTCAGGCTGAGGCAGTTCCTCCTTGTGCTTGGCACTTTCTCTTGGCTCTAGACTTCCTCTACAGTATGTGTTCCACTTCAGCTGAGATGTGAAATATTAGGAAACTCTAAAGCAGTGGTTCTTAATCCTTACATCACCCCCACTAATCCCTGCCTGCCATTTTTAGATAAAAGTGTCTGCTAAAAGACTAATTAATTCTATCATCATGATCATTTTTGGAGGTAATAAGACTTGCACTGGCTGTGTTACTTATTTGATAGTGGCATTTCGTGTCTAAACTATTTATTTGTGTAGGCTCATTAGCCATTTACTGCAATTTCATCATAAAATTCCATTAAAACGGATGTCATGACAATTATTTGTTTCTGTATTGATTTCATACATTGCAGCACTTTGATTCAATGCAAATGGGTGTTTGGTTAATACATTAAGATCTCCCAGGCTCCATTGATTCATCTTGTTAAATTAGATGAACACTTCATGTAATTATTCCAGAAATGGGAGGGATTGTGTAAAAATATCTAAACTGGAGTGGTCTACAAGACAGAGAGAAACTGTAGCTTAAAATACCAAAGCAGCAACCTCCCCTGAGGCTTCTAATGCAGAGTGGTATGATTCATAATAATTAAAGCCTGTTTTTTCATGCAATCAATTACTTGATTATGAAATATTACCTGGCAGCATCTTGGTACTAAAACACAGACCCAAGAACAGTAGGAGAGGAAATAAATCATAGTCCTAAAAATGCTGTACTGGATCAAATTGATACCTGACTTTGGGGAATATAGTTCTCTTTCGTTAAGCAGCCCGGTCATTTTAAAATGAGCATTCCTATAGGCTTGGACTTGTGTACCTTCATAGAGAAGGCTAGCATTCATACATTAGGTGTGGAGCTAATAATGTAGGACTGCTCACTGTAATAAGGCAGGGTTCTTATCTTCTAATAACAGTGCCTATGCTGCTCTAGAAAGTTCAAACCACTATTATCAGACACTCAGTGCCACCTATAAGTGTTTTACTGTTTACTACTGTATGTTCTACTGCATTTTTTTCAATGAGCAGACTGATAAAGCAAGCGCAAATCATGCAAGAAAGTCATGCAATATTTCCTTAATTCTGAGATTCATTCATTTATTCAAATCCAAGATTTACAGCAGGGGGCATACATTATTTAAATGCCCCTCTCCTCTACATGAGGTCATTTTTTTAATCATTAAGAAAACTCATCTATAAGCAAATCTTTCCCGGACCAGCTAATGACTGACTGATTATGACGTGAAGTAGTTGATTTAGAAAGCCATCATTTGGAAATCAAGCCATACCCCTGCTCTGCTTCAGGGATCCTCCGCGACCACGAGTTTTATGGATCTTTTTAAAATGGTACTGAAGAGCTGGGAGGAGGACTGAATTGGTGCAATTAAAAGACCACTTTGTTCGATCCTATAATTCACAGCTTGGGGGAGCTGTCACCCTTGAGGAGCAATGCTCTGTGAAGCTGTTCAGAAAAGGTATTCTTAGCCACACTGATGTAGACTGATGAATAAGTCGTGGCTTAAAATATCTGAAGAAATCCCACTTGATGAAATATGTATGCAGGCAGCCATCATGGCCTCTCAAGTAAACACCAGGCACCCCCCATTTCCAAACACACATCAGCAGACACCCGATATTCATTTTCATTCATAAAAATGTACTGCACAAGTCTGGAATTATACAACAGATTTTTTTTTGGTCTGTTTTGTTTAAACACGGGCCGGTCTTGAATCAGGGAATTCACGTGTGAGTCGCTTGCTGAGCAGGAAACCCTGTTGAGGAGCAGTGATTGGAAATACTGGGACCCCACCAGAGTTCCTCTAGTCAAAACCTTTCGCTCCGTGTTGAACGTCTAAGGAAACCTACTTTTCTTAACTGTTACTGTATGTCACAGTCCTCCAAAGCGTATCTCAGACAAACAAAGGTGCGTTTATAGTCATTATCAACTAAATTCATATAAAGCACCCATCTGCTACATTTCAAAACTCACAGGCAAACGTGTTAATAGAACCATCTGGGTAACACCTCACATTCAAAATTAGATGCAGGACCTGAAACATTAACATTTTCTTTAACCCATTTGAAAAGCAATACAGCACACCACCTGATGTCTATACACTGTAATGTATACTATACTGTATTATAAATGGTCATACAGTAAATATGCTGAACTATCAATTGAGCTGTGTACCTATGCTATTTCACTATCAAGTCTTGGCTTATGCCAGAGACCAGGAGGCCAGGATGTTTTGTGACAGTATGCTATCAGCTGTGTGCACCACTTCGTCGCTTACCAACATTGTGTCAGAGATCCCCATCCAACTCAGTCTTAATATAATTTAAAGAAAGCTGTTTAGATCAAAAACACAGATTGCTGGCAGGTTTGGGGAGTGTGGGTGGGTAGGGGGGTCTTTGGCAGGGTCTGGAAACACGACAACACTGCTAAGTTGTTTTTTATTTGGGGAGGGGTTTAATTGAGGATAAATAAAAAAGGAGTAATTCCCAGTTGTTAACCCACTCGCATTAATAACTGCAACATCGAACTCTGTGTTAAAATAAACACAGTGGTGGATGACAGCTTATCCGGAGGAACGAGCCACTTGTAAATGAGCAGAGAAAAAACACACACAACCACCAGAGACCTTAGCCTGAGACCTTGTGCCTGGTACAAGATGGTTTATGACTCTAATTAAAGACTCACATCCATTTCCTGACATCTTCTGTTAATTTCAAACGAAAACAAGTTAATTAACAACTCTGCCAGTTCTCTGTAGACACACCAGTGGATGTGGATGCCAAAGCTTTTAAATTACAACAGCTCAAAAAAACATAAAAAACACAAGACAGCACAAATAAAGCTTTCAGACTGCACTCGAATGTGCTTTTCTGGGCTGTATGATAAAACTCCCTCTGTCCTTCAGAACTGAAGAAAGGAGGAATGGCAGTAGGAAGACATCATCTGGATGAAACTTTAAACCAAAATCTTGACCACAATTGATCATTAAAGATTAAGACACCTTAAGACTGGGATGTGTAAATGCCTGGCCAACAATCACAAGGAAGAATGCAAAAAGCAAGCCTGAATCATGCATCTTCCTTACCTCTGTGACCCCCAATCACATAAACTTTTAGCCTCTGTAGTTGCTGCATTTCAGTGCACAGATGTTGGTTCAGCCAAATGCCATGTCCTCAAAATTTTTTAGGTTTGTCATGACAGATATAAAATAAGCAACTGATTTTGTTATAGTATCAAAGCTCTTAATATATAGATGCAATATAAACATACTGCTCTACTTTTGTTATAGATGACTAGCAAAACCACATGTTATGCTACTACTGTAACTACAATTGGATAACTGGATCCTGACAGCAAAGCATGAATTAGATAATGGAAAAAAACATCTATATACTTTATATTCTATCCTTTAATAATATCTCATGCTATTCTGTCTTTGTTTCTGGTTCTGCGTGGCTTATCATGCTTTGGTGGAAGCAGATGGGATTTCTAAACTCTTTTCCACCAAGCATTATGGGAGAGGGTCTGTTAAAAATCTGCTAGATATCCACCAATTTCAAGCTTTGTCTGAAACCTGTCAGTGTAAAACGCTCTGCTGCTGCCCTGCTCCACCTTCATGGTGATAATGCAACAAACCTCTGAATGACACCACACTTTGCTGTCCCAGCACTTTGCCTGTCCTAATCTTTGTCTCCCACCATTATCCCAAGCATAGCTTTGTGGATTCATCAAAGAAGTATGGTTTTTCTGCAACAGTCGTGGGGGCACATAACAATCAAAGTGAAACAAAAAACAACAACAGAGAGAATAGCTATGGCACAAAACTCGAAGGGACATAAACAGTAGCAAATTAAAAAGGGGAAAGAAATCAAACAGCATAATCCATGGCTTTAAGGCTCCAGTGAAGGTTTATGAAACATACAAAGAAATCATAGACGCTTAAGAGCGAGTGGGTGTTTTGAATGCGATGCAATCTGCAAGGTGCCTAGCAGGCGCCGATTTGGTAATGGGAGTATGAACATTTGATTTTCTTCCAAGAAAAATAGAAAGAAAATAGAAATAAAAGCAACTTCACAAGTACTCCGTTCACTAGCACTGCAGTTTGCCTGAAGGAAACATGGACTATGAACCTGAAAAATGAAGAAGAGGAACCTTGTTGGTTTCTAGTTGAGATTTTCTGGACAGGACTTGCTGTCCAATGCTTACTTGCAAAATGGTTTAAAGATTCAGACATTATGCTTCATTGCCTAGGCAGTCCATAGATACAAACCTCACTGAGAATCTGCAAGTCCCTACAGAATCTGCCAGTTTCTTGAGGAGCCTTCATTCAATTTCCCAAGCAGGAATGGACTGCAATCTCACAAAATATTTAAATGAGCTGCTGTCCTAAGAGTTTCAAAGCACAGCACCACAAATTATTAGCCGCATCCACAATATGCCAGTCCTGTGGAACATTCTAAACAAGCAAGCAGTACTTCTCCAACTGAGGACAGTTTTTTACTTGAATGCCACCTCGGTAGATACTCAGGGAGTATTTTTCTGGGAAAAAATGCACTGATCCCAGAAAAATACCATTTTCAGAGGCCAAACTACTAAAAATATTTGTAATAATCAGTGCTTGCTCTCAGAAGGCTGTCATTCATGTTGCAATTCCTGTTAGTTTCCTGCACATAAGACTAAGAACAGGTTATGAAGGCAAAAAAAAAAAAAAGATTCATTTTTAATTTCACCTCAATGAAATTTTTAATTATGGACTTAATTCCCACAGTTCCATTTTCATTTAGCAATTTAATTGCAATTTTTCATTAGCATCTCTGGATTCTCAAATACTAAAGGTACTGTAATAATAATAAAGATGTCAGTCAAAACACATTACTATGCTTTCTGAATTATTCCTCCATTCTTCAGGCTTACTGATACATCTTCGAACCTTGTTTGTCACCGACTTCTGAACTCACATTCAAGTGAAACTGTAGTCTGGATCACATCAATACTTAAACCTATTCAATACTGCAAATTATAATAATGGTATGTGATGAATATGTTCAATGGATAGAAAGTAAAACTCTCTGGTACAGAGTCAAACATTACTTATTCCTCCTTTCATTTTAAGTTTAGTTCTTCCCAAGGTATGTGTGGGTACCAGCAGACTATTACAGATATTATGAAGAGTTGTGGACACAGAAAAGTCTGTGATGACCGAGATACTGTATATCTGTAAGTTCTCAGAAAGAGAATATCTTTGCCAGTGCAACACAAGGATTTCAAACTCCTTGCTTACAGTTTTAAGGGCTACAGTATGCTTGATGCAAAAAAGTCCCAGAATATTCCTACAAGCTCTGATAATCTTGCAAGAGAATCCTGCATGCTTTTAACAAGTGGAAGGCTCTGTTTAAGTGGCATGATGAAATTAAAATGCATTTAACAGGGATTCATAGCAAAATCAATTAGCAATACCATTCAGCACAGAGGCGATCAATTTTACATTAAAGTAGAGGGAAGGAAAAGCTCTCTCAATCTTTACTAATTAAATGGGCATAGGGTTTCTACCAGGATATGAAGATGAGATAGGCTGCATTCCTAATTACAGCACTGGCATCCCACCAATTCACAGAGAAGGCCAGAAAACTTCCTCAAAAATCAGGACCTGTCACTGGATCCACAGTTGGGTTGATTCCTAGTTCACTTCTGATCTTGCTTCTACCCTCTTACTCTTCCGAGACTTGTTGTAATTAGACTGCAGTCAGAAAAACAGCATTCACTGAGTTCATCCAAGAGTACCATCATACGATTCATAAATCCTTGAAAGGTACTGACAAATTCCACCAACAGGACTGCTTCGGCCTCAACAAAGAAAGACCCGAAATTAGAAATAGAATAGAAATTAGAAGCAGGGCACAATCAGGACTGAAAACAGGTGACCTTTCTTCTCTCACACATTCCTGGGGATCACTTGCTACCATGTGACATGCCAGCAGTATTCTCAATGTGCCCCCTGACACACTAGCGGTCACATGGCAGTATTCTTAATGTACCCCTGACAAAGGTTACAGATTATGTTTTATATGTAAGGTTAATTTTACTCTAGGTACTGTATATCACTTACAGCTCAGTGGTTATGATGCCCTTGATGAAGCCACAAAAAAGTCTGGAAATAAATATCATCTCATTTTATTCCTCATCCAACACAGTGAACAATGCACTGGTATAAAACAAAATCATACTGTATATTACTTTGAAATATCTGGAAAAATTCACAAGATGTTCTAAAAAAAACATTTTTCCCCCCATCTGAAAAGATTTAGTTTTTAAATAATTTGTCTCCTACTGGAAATTACTATTACAATTATATACTTGACATCACTCTAAGGATATTGGTAGAGTGTGATCCTTACGGGTTGTTGGATGATGCAGTACATTAATATGTAAATAGTATATATATAGAGTAGTAGATTGAGGGGCAGCTGGTTAGGCAGTTACTGAGTTAGTGTTGTAAGAGTCAAAGAGCACTGTGTTAATAAAGTGCACGTTCATCGCTGAAAAGCTGTGTGGTTAATGACCGCCGATAAGAACACAAATAGAGAACATAACAATCACTAGTGGCATTTATTGAAACATTTCAAACAGTAGAGACAACTTCATACAGAGCCACATTTTCCCAATACACATACAGTAAGATTGGCACCTATGAGTAGGTTATAAATGTGGATCTGGCAAATCTGGAAACAGCTTTGTTCCTCTGATTAACCGTTCCAAGCAGAATACTTCTTTTAAAAGACCCTGGGCTGGTCATTTAGGCTGTTTTGCTACTCCCACCTCACAAAAGTTACCATTACAGCACACTGTCATGTGGTTTAACTACAAATAGAAAGTTCCACAGTTTCAGGATTCTTTTTCACTTGATGACACATACTGTATTCTGTGATTAAATTCAAACAACCAACTCACCTGGCTTTCAGCCATGACTCTTACGATGTCAATCTGATGTTAGCTGCCATGCTGCAGAAACTGATCTGTTAAATAATTAAAGTCAGCAACACATCAGCTAGAGGCGAGTTATGTTACAGTGCCTGATAACAAGAGCCATTTCAAGTCATTCTACAACAGAATGACTGTTAAAGCAAATTAGCCTAAATACAGCTGACTGTAGCTAATATACCAAATGTACACAATCCAGATGTGGTCCACTCAAAAAAAGAAGAGGACAGAAGTCTACTTATAGGTTACTGCCTATACTGGCCACTAAACCAAGGCCCTGCTTCCATGCACTCAATAAAAATGCCATAATACAGTTTGTATGTTTATTGTCTAAGCTCAATACTTTGGCTGAATTCCAGGCATGTTTTCTCGGTCTATCCTGCTTAAATTTTGCCCCTCCATTTAAGTGGTGAATTTATTTGATACGTCTCCATTGAATTCCACCTGCTCCATGCAACAGAATCATGATCTCCGTTTAGTTCAGCCCTTGCACTCCCTTCAAATGCTGATCGATATCAGTGCATCTGTGCTGTAGAAGGGATCTTAAGGGGCTGTTTTCAGTCTCTTCCTTTTCATCCTATTTTTTTTCCTTCCACATTGCATATCCTTTTACATCTTCTGTCGGATGCCCTGTTCTGCCTTTGGATGTGCTAGATGTCTTCAGCTATGGCAGGTCAAGAAGAGATTTATCAAAGCTTATCTTCAGGAATTATGTGGGGCAAGTGAATTAGCATTATTCAAATGCATCGGAGGGACTCTTTGGGCTATGATTTAAGCAGAGTATTCCTGTAGAGTATATCCATTTCCTCTCACACAGTCTGTGGAAATCTTTCCAGGGGCTACAGGAACAGTTTGTTAACATAATCAGTAATAGTATAAACAGAAACAGCAGCAGACAGTAATACATGGCACTGATAATCAGACATGATACAACTCAAAAAAGTGATTTCCTAATATAAGCTTTTAAGCTTTAATTCTTTCATGGCAAGCCCAGAAAGAACCACCAGAAAAGGATGACAAACTTATTTTTGGGAGGCATTTTTGGGCAAGGTTTGATAATACCACAACAGTACCCTGTTGCATTTGTAGATTTAATTGCAGAAATCCTATTTAGAAAACTGGGATGTGGACTTAGTCACTTGTGTCTAAGAGTGTAGTATAAAATGTCACATTTAATGATAACATTTTTAAAAGCAGCTAAAAAAGGATGCTGTCAAAATACCTTGTATCAAACAATAAGAAATGCAAACAAATCTTTCACATATGTGTCTCTCTAATCAGAGCTGCACTTGAAAGTTAACAGGTAGAAAAAACAACTTTCTAGGTGGAATTCAAATACTAGCTGAAAATTGTGAAACTCAGTTTGGTGTCAGATGTGTCATATTATCAGACAGAGGTCAGGTGGAACTGGAAAAGGTTGTCTGATAGGAAAAACAATAATACAATTACTGGGAAAAGCTAAAACCTTTCATTTCTCATTTGGAGATTAGAGTGATTGATCAGAGTGCAATGCAAGGCAAAAGGCTTAATCATTGTTATCTACAGGGTGGAGATCAGGATAAGGTACAGTATGCATTAACAGATCTATTTCCTATTTTTTGTACCAAGTGGACAATGAAGCAGTTCTTACAGAACCTTGGTGATCCTCTAGGAAAAAGCTGGATGAGTTCCTTGAATGAAATAAGCTACTATCAGCCAAGCAAGGTGTACTGCAAGGCCTTTCTTATGTTTGTCTATAATATCTAAAACAGATGGCGAAAAAAATTCCCCCATATTATCATTACTCAAACTTGATGAAAAATGAACTACAACACAAAATAATCCACTGAATATTACTAATCTGAGGAATAATACAGTAGATCATATTTTTTTTTCATTTTTGCAGAGACCTTTATAAGCTTGGAGTACCAATATCATTAGTCTCCTGTGTCACATGAGAAAGAAGTTTCCTAGTGGCATTCTTAGTTAATGAAATCACCTCTTTCCTGTCTGGCAAAGAGTATTTTGGTATTTGACAGTTTTGTAATAATAAGTCACTACAAATGCTAGGAGCTGTTCATGAGTAACTGCTGTTTATAACTTATGTTATAAGTTACTCTTGTTTTTAAGTTACTTATATCAAGACCCCAGTTGTATATGTCATCTGAAGGGCAGAAGATATACATTTTATGTACAGCAACTTGCACATGGTAGCCCACAGTGAGTCTATGATAGAATCAAGGAAGGAACTAGGAACAACACTGACACTCTCCCATTCTCTTTATTTGTCATGTTACTTCCTACCTTGTTCCATCTCTGCTAGGTAAGAGTGCTCTATTCAGTATTCTTGACCATTGTATCATCTGCAGTGGTGGAATCACAGCAGATACAAAAGCACTGAACCAATACTAAATCGCATCTGATGAGAAAATAGAACCTGCATGCTGGGTTTTAACTGCGGAGGAGCAGCCTTCTTGGCAGGCTATGTGTGTTTCAGAACTTACAAAAGAAATGCGTCTATATAACAGAACGAAACATGACTTGGGAGCGCGCTAACAACAGATTTGACAAAAGCAACCATGATCTGTTCATATGATAGCTCAAGTATGGAAAAGTAAATGATTCAATAAACACAAATTCAACTTTTGTCAAACTGCTGACAGTAATTAAGAGATTTCCATGTCAGATGTCAACCAAGAACAGAACTCTGTAGTACATTCCAATAATATATTATGGAAAATATCCTGTATTTTATATTTGAATATAAATACAAAAAAGCTGAAGCTGTAGCTATTACAGTTATACTGTACTAAACTACAGTGTTGACTGTAGCTCTTATTACAGTAGTACAGTAGGTGCAAGTAAAATACAGCTATAAATGCACAATTTACTATTAGCATTTTTGAAATGCTAACAAGTACATTACTAATTATAGCTATGAAGAAACAGTATTTATTTTGCTGATACAATAGCCTTAATATTCTATTTTCTCTTGCTCCTGTGAAAGTTTTGCAATCTAATGTACAAGCAATATGACCTAGCTGTGATCAGCAGGGATTTCTCATTTCAATGCAAAATGAGAGGTAATGGGACTCTTTAAAGAAAGAGAAAAAAATCCTTTCAGTGATTCATGCCCTGAAGTGAAAGGGCTTTTCTCTCGTTCTGCTCCAGTTAATGTGGAGAATGGGAGGAGAGCTCCCTAGTTTCTAATATAATTACCATGCTGACCAGCCGGATAAAAGGCCAATTAGAGGGGATGCACAGCCACATTAGTAGCGCATCCATAGAAGTTAGCCAGGTCGGGTTCACTTATAGAAGCTATGAAGATGTGCTTGTTCTTTACTGTCAGCTAAAACCAACACCATCTATCAGTCTCTCTTTCTGGGTTTGTTAATACAAATCCAGGTTTGCAAGTTACGAATCTTATTTCCATGACCAACTCTCTAACACTTTAGAGTGTGCCCCTCTACACTCTAATTTTATTTTTGGGTTCTCTGTGTGTTGTTTGTAAAAACCCAATTACTTTCCCAAATACCACAAACGAATTCTCATTACTAGTGTCTAGAACCTGTTCCCCCTCATTATGGGAAATTCCAGCAACTGATTGTGAAATTATTTTTTTTTTTTGGGGGGTGGGGGTACAACATTATTTATATTTCCTCATTATTGATATTTTCTAAGGATTAGAACATTGTTTTGCTCTTTAGGTTCATAATTATTTACTATATTCATTTCCAAAGCAGAAGGACTCCCAAACTTTCGCAGTTCTACTTGAAAACAAGGCCTCAGGTCACAAGAGGATATTTCAGGCTATTTCCCAAGTTCATAATGATGGAGCAGACCAGATGATATTGGATTACAGAGGCCTAAGTAATAACATAAGTCATTCAGGGCTGTAATTGAACTCCATAAACTTGATGTGCTATAATGGTTGTGAAATAGTGTTGCACTGGGGAAAGTCAACCTCCTGCATCTGCAGTTGGTAAATGCTGAAAGCATTAGAAATAGACAAAGGACAGCCAAATTACTTTGGAGAGGAGACTTATGGTTTTATAAACCATTTAGCTCACCCTTATATAACTTCTTTAAGACTAATGCAGGGAATGTTAAAATAAAATAGATTATGTTTGACTTGTATGGTACACGCATTACAGACATTAAAAAGCATCTAACCGGTCTTGCTCTATGCATTGTCTAATTCCATGTACGTAATAGAGCAGTGTCCAGAATAAAGTTTTATGATTACTTTGAACAAACTTCATTGAAGTCTAACAATGGTGAAAGCCAGCATTTTTTTAGTGTCTTGAATATGCATAAATTGACACATAGAAGTGAAACACTTGGTTTAGTACACCTCTGTAAACTTGGAAGCTATAGTATGTACACTCAGATCTTTATAGAAATACCTGCATGTAGCACTGCGAAGGACTGCATGCACATTTTGCAATAATATGCAACTAAAGGATTTAGAATATGTCAGCATCACCTGTAATTCTTTATATACAGTATGATTACAAGACAAAAAATCAAAATCTGGTTCCTCATCCATTCTGTTTACTAAAATATGCTAAATTAAAACAATAAAGAGATACGATGAAGTACAACATGATTTCATTCTCCTCTGATGAAAATGTAAGAGGTTTGTTTTTCCTTACAGCAGTTCCTATTTATAAGTAATCGGAACTGTTCTGTTTAATATTGTGCTCTACTGATATCTGTCCCAGCAACACAGTGAATTTGAGGATGGTACAGGTTTTACCTCTATACTGCATAGTGGTGATCCTCAAGTCTCTTGGGACCTACTGTAAATACTGAGATGGAAAAAATTCCTAGCCTGCACAGCCTAACACTGCAATCTTCACATTACTGATTTTGCAAATTAGATGAGTACAATAGTAGTTTTAAGAACTCTAAGAAACAGGAAAGTCGTCCATGGAAAAAATTGGAGGAGGGACAGTATATACCCCTCCCAAACAGCTGCCCCTGATTCTGTGCCTCAGAGAGGGAAGAGCCCTGTGTCAATGCTGGACCAGTCTGGCACTTTCACTCAGTAACACAGCAGCATTGACCTTCACTGAGGTGCCATAATACAAAGGCCTGTTGGAAAACACCTCATGATGTGAGATAAGAGATTATGTTGTACTTGCTCAGACAACATAGTCTAGCCAGGTGAAAGACAATGGGCACTTTATGTTTGGGGTTCTTTCAAGGCCGATGCTGTGTTGCCCATTAACAAATGATGGATTCAGTGGATTTCTAAGTAAACGGTTCAGTGTTCTCCATTCAAAATTACATATATGTCCTCTGTGAAAACAATCATGTTCTTAAAGTATACAAAATAATTCATCCACGCCTTTACCTACTGTATGTTTGTGCCATAGTTGTCAATATTTTGTACCGATTCGGCCCACAGCAGCATTTATAACTGTAGGACTTGCTCCCCCTTGCCTCTCATACTGAATGGTTTCTCAGTAGTTCACCATTTTCTCTGCTTTGTTATCTGGCTTTCTAATAAACCAGTTCGCTAAAACTTGCTCCTGGAAACCATTCTGTGGCTTGAACAGGAGGAAGTGTGATGAGGGAAGGAGGTGTGTCAATTCACAAGCTTACTGATGGGCTAGCGTTACACTGTGTCACGTTGACAGACTTCCACGTACAGTCCCAGGCTCCAGGGAGATGTCTTTTAAGAAACTGCTTCTTCACTTCAAAAAAGGAAGATGCAATCATGAGTATGTTACTGCAGCTTTTTTCAAAACTCCTAGCTTCGAATCAAGCTTTTCTTAAAACGTTCCAAAAAGAATTACAGAAAGTTTAGAGCAGAATTTGAGCTGACAGAACCCCCCACCAGCACCATTGATCCTATCAATGTAATAGCAGCCGAGGAGTGACAGCAATCTGGGAAGGTACTAACTAATAGACATATCTTTAAAAGCAGAAGGGACATAATGTTAATAACAATGTTCAGCATTAAGGAATGATGTTCTAGAGCTGGTATGGCACCGAGAGTGACAGCAACACTTCCCTCCTTCCTGTCTTTGTCACCGAGTTGAGTGTCAGGAACCCAGGGAGAAAAACATGAGCTGAAGAGCGATAATATAATCTCCCAGAGCACACATGGGAGGATGTAGAAGCCATTGGAATGGCACTAACCTACAATGCAAAAACAAATCAGACTCCCCACCAGATTCCGGCCCTGAATGCACTTCTCAACACCTTAGCCTAATCTTCCCACAGTTAGCAGCACTAATATGAGCTGAATTGACCTCCAAAGAGTGAAGGCACTTCTGTAAAGCCGCTCATCCTGTGACAGAGAGCGTCAGGCAAGCTCTGGGCTGTGAGGAAGTGCTTTCATTATGGCCTCAGGCTAGGCTTGAGTGAGACAGCTGCCTGCAGACGCACAATTACCTCTATTTCCCAGGTTCGGATTGTTTGTTTTGAGCCAACCTCCATGGAAACCTGTGGTGGCCTAACCCTTAAGGCGTGACCACCGTCTGTCCCGCCATTCAGTTTCCCCACTCCCTAACTTCTCTCTAACTGCTGTGTGGTTACCAAGTGCAAACCGGCCTTTCAAAATCACCAACCAGCTGAAACTAGGCCAATTGTAAGCCTATTGTGCTGTTTTAAAGAATCTTTTTTGGTTTGTTTTTCTGTGTCCAAGCCCTTAAGGCTCTCGGCTGTAATCTGCTCTTGGTAAGGAGCAGATGCAGGCTGGTTATTAACCTGAGAGCACCTTGTAAGAGTCTTTTTCGTGGTTACATCTCCTATGTCACCTTAATGGACCGACCTCAGACAGTAGAGAGAGGGGCTGCACTACGATGAGGTATCAACCTGCTCTAGGAAATCCATGTTTTAGCCATCTTCTCCATATCCAATACAAAGAAGCTCTGAATATGCAATTTAATCATTATATGACCTATCCCACATGTCACATGTCTGTACCTCAGTGAGTTTGCAATGCTAACGTATCAGAAAATAACGTGCTTTAGAAACGCTTCAGAAAGATGTGACAAAAGCCTCAGTGACTGCATTTTCAAAGTAGTGCACTAATAATAGAGCAATAATGTAACTAATAATAGTTACATTTCAATGTGTTCTGGTGCAAGTGTTATTTTGGGTCCACTATGTACTGTATGTTTTATTCATTGTGGATCAAGGTGGGTGCCCTCACTGAAAGTGTATTTCTAAGAGGAATGTCCCCTTTTGCTCTGCCACTCATGCCTGTGTTGTCTGGGCCTGGGTGGAAGGGTGGTATCTGCAGTGCTTCCAGTACATCCAGATATTAAGATCAAACTGGAGATAAGTGATATTTTCACTGCTTTTATAGGCACTAAAATAATAAGAATTACATACTACATGGATTGTTTTATCCTATATATTATCCTATATATTTTATACTGTATAGGAGGGGATTCAATGTTCTCACCACTGAATTACCCCACTCACTAGGGTGATGCACAACAGCCATTATAAGCCAACAGTCCCACTACACAGCAGATCAGGTAGAGAAGTGAGAAACAGCTTCATAAATTACATTTTAATAGAGACTGTTAGGTAGGCTTGAATGTGCAAACTAAGTGTTGAATTTAGCTAGGACATCAGGTAGTCAGGATGTATTACCTCATCCGAAATACAGCACTTACATCAACCACTGACAGCGGCAACCATGGAGTTCTCCCATCCCAGTACTGACCAGGCCCAAACTTGCTTAGCAAACAAGAGAATCATTTACTACAGATACTAAAGTGTAACAGAGGCTGCAAAGTGTTTAGAGAGCACAAGTACTTTTTCAGGTCAGATCTGCCAGCAAATTATGTGTGATTTATTCTTATTATTATTCACACAGAATAAGCCATGTCGCACATAAAACCTTTTCTTCCTAATAGAAGCCAGCCTTAGCACCAGGAAACCCAAAGTGCACTACAAGGGAAGTTTTGAAGGGATAATCGAATCATTTAACTCATAAGAATGCAGGGATTTTGCTTTTTTTCTGGCTCAAATGTATGTGTTTGAAGATGTTGGACTTTGATCCACCACGCTTCTGCTGAAGTGAACTCAGACCTCTCAACGGGATTTCTTTTCCCTTTCTTCTTATTTTTCTTTTGTGGGTGTGTGTGTGCCTGTCAGTCCAGATTTGCTTGCTTATCATGTGCAGTCACTATCATTAAACCATTTTCAGAAAACAGACATCAGGACTGGGGGCCAATCAAGGAAGAAGGAGATCAGACCAGTGTAAGCTGCTCAACCAGTCTGAATATTGCAGATTAGACATTTGTTAACTTCATTTTTTTGCTTAAGATAGTAGTTTCTTCTGTTCTAGCCTAGCACACAGGTTTCTCTTTCTTTAAATGGGAAGTTAGCCATTACTTTACTTCAGCTTTCTGAGACATGTAAAACTCATTTGTGATGGCTTATTCTGAATTTTCATCTTTCCAGACTTTGAAGTTGCCGATGGATTTTGTCAAACGCCTTGCATTTCAGTTCTGAATGAAAGTATACAGTGTTCATCTTAAGAGTTAAAATCATTTTTCAGCATTTCTAAAAAGAAAAAAAATGACTTGCATTCAGAAGTAACGGCATACTATTTTCACACATTTTAGATGTTAGAGAGCAATTATGATTCATGTAATATCTCAAATATAACATATTAAAATGATATAGACCCCCCAAAATAAAAGCTGAATCCTCAATATATTGAAAAATGGTCACAGTTCTATAAAGAGCACATAAAGCTGAAAGCAGGTGTTTCACTGCAGTGTCAAAGTCTTAGATATTTGGCATTATTCTTCTCCCATTCCATGCTTTCTCTCTTTGAGCAGAAAAGACTTCTACTGTGAACTTGTACTAAAATACTGGCATGGTTAGTTCCAACCCACCCAGTATAAATGAAGTCACGATCTCAAAGTAATCTTCTTTTCCTCAGTCTCAACTTTACATCACAGTCTATAAAATCTAAGCAAGATGGGCCACATTGTTCCCAATGAGAAAACAGTCTTTCAAAAGGAGATCCCATCTCTAGGCATCAATAATAAAACATTCTTGATTCTACAGTCTTGAACGTTTTCTGAAGATTTATTGAACTAACTTCTTTCAATGAATCCAGAATACAGACCAGCCCACCAATAAAAACTATTCAACAGATTGTACAGCTAAAGGCTTGAAATGACCAATGGAAAATAGGGTTAACTCCTGGAACTGCTGTATCATTACAGAGGACTTTCACCCAGAAAGACGTGATGGTACAAAAACAAATAAGGGCAGGCTCTATGAATTAGTCAATACGTGCATCAGTTCCCCACACCTAATGACTCTCACAACTTCCTTTTCATAATGGTGCTACAATTACTGTGCTAACAATAGCTCAGTAGATGTAAAGTGCTATATTAGAAAACCCCACAAGCTGCCCATGTGATCTGTATACCAGCGGGATTAGAGCTTTTTGAGTGTAATTGCAGGGCAAATAATCAGTGCAGCCTCAGCCTCAGTCAGTCAAGGACACAGGCACGTCAGATGGAACAAGCGCCATGTGACTGTTCCTTACTGGCACTTGACAGCAAATACTAGGCTTCCCAGTCTGCTGAGGAGCCGGGCTGCTTATCTTCAGCAAACTCTTCCTTAAGCACAATTTTTATACACAAAGTGTACATGCCAAGGCTCCTCACAGCATGACCTTTAGAGCACCTGGAAGCTTTCTTTAGTCACAGCGACATATAATGTTATGTATAGATTCTAGTTTTCTCATTCCAACTCCTTCTTTGATCTTGCTCTCTCTTGATCAGCCTTGCAGTGCTAGTGCTGATGGGGAGGGAGCTGGAGCTGGAGATACAGAGAGCTGTTGCTGGTGTAGCCAAAGCCTTATCATGGGTGGAGCTCCACTGTAGCTGTTTGATCTCAAATAGAAACTAAGAGGCAACAACTGTTGAAGGGTGTGAATGGGAATGATATTTTGTTCTTGTCTCTTGTCTACAAACTGTACTAAATCACGATTTAATCACTACTTAATCACTATCAAAGAAATACAGACTTAAACACAAGAGTATTCCACTATTCCAACCTAGAGACATGAAAACATACTTTGCACTAAATGGGAAGATCTATACTGTGCTTCCCTGATGCAAAACTGGAATGTGTGTCTGATTCATAATCATGTCCTCCCCTCTGTCTCTCAGTCACCTGAAACTCAACATGTTCAGTGAAGGAAGCACAGTACTCTCAGCTGCTATTGAAAATGGAATCTATAATGGTCTCATGTCATAACTGGCTACTGAAACTATTATTCTTTCAGGCCTCACCTATTCTTCAAGGGGCAGCATGGGAGGAAAAAAATAATATTTGTTCCAATTCATTCTACTCATGCGTCAACTAATAGAAACCCAGTAATGGGCTGGCAGTAATATATAAAAAATAGAGAATCTGGGGAAAGCAGTCAGTCCTGCACAGCCCACTGGGAAAAACTGATACTTCGTCCAATGAATAAATTAAGCCAATTAGATAATCCATTAAGCTGAACAATTAGATAACTGACTGGGAAGAAATTGTAGTCCCTATTAGCATACCTGGAGCTCGCAATGATTTGAAAACTGGCTGAAGCTTAAGACCCATGGCTAACATGCGTGAGAACAGACTGGTTTTGAGGAAGTCCCTTTAGAGTCTCCACTGTTGTGGGTGTGTGCGTAGTGTAGCAGCACTGCAGTTGCTGAGGCTTATTTCCTTTTTTTCTTAAAGTCCTGTTTTCATTTTTTCCCACATCTTCATGCTTTCTGTTACCTTGAGCCTTAGGGGTATTAGGGGATTGCGCAAGAGGGCCATTGAGTGCATGGGTAAATCTCACCCCATGAGTACAGCAGTCTTTACTAAACCCTTATACAAGTTGTTTCTTACATGCTGGGCCAGCAGGCTCTTGTTATTTAGATTTTGATAAGGGCTACTCATAGGAAGACTCATAGGAAAGAGGTTTTGCTGAAACCTATTTCCACACTGGTCAACTACTGCTTTCTGTGGTTTCCATCAAAATGACCATGAAATTAAAATAATGATGTCATTTGCCACCATCATCCCTCTAAAGACCCTGTATGACTGCAAGCTGACGCTTGCAAAGAGATCATCACATTCTTAGGAGTAAGGCATCATTCTTTACTGTACTTTACTGTTGTTTCTGGTTTTTAATCCTTCACAAGACAGAACTAATGATCTGCTTTTGTACAGTACAGAATATAAATGATAACTGCTAGACAACTGGTCATTCATTTTTCATTCACACCATACATTCCCAGACACTCAGTCTCCAATTGTGCAAGTGCTTGGAACAGCAGCTTCATCACCCTGCAACTCACAACTGAATACCCATTGAATACCCACTGAAGCTAAGCAGGTGTGAGCCTGGATCCAGTACCTGGATTGGAGACCTCCTGGGAAAGCTAAGGTTGCTGCTAGAAGAGGTGTTAGTGGGGCCAGAAGGGGGTTCTCACCCTGCAGTCTGGGTGGGTCCTAATGCCCCAGTATAGTGACGGGGACACTATACTGTAAAAAGGTGCCGGCTTTCAGATCAGACATAAACGGAGATCCCGACTCTCTGTGGTCATTAAAAGTCCCAGGGCGTTTTTGCGAAAAGAGTTAGGAGTGTTACCCTGGCCAAATTATCCCCTGGCATTTACCAATCATGGCCTCCTAATAATCCCCTTCTATGAATTGGCTTCATTACTCTGCTCTCCTCCCCACTGATAGTTGGTGTGTAGGGAGTGTTCTGGTGCACTATGGCTACAGTTGCATCATCCAGGTGGGTGCTGCACATTGGTGGTGGTGGTGGAGGAGAGTCCCCACTAACTGTAAAGCACTTAGAGTGGAGTGTCCAGAAAAGCACCACATAAGTGTAAGGCATTAAAATACTGAGTATTTGTAATTACATGAGGATTGTTTTTACAAGTACAGTTCTTCATGTCTCATCAACGTCTAATCTTCATTGCTTGAACTGATCTTCATTGCATATTATGTCTTGAGCTTGTCAACATGAATAAAAATCTGTACATACTGGCAGGAGCCAAACATTCTTTACTTACTTCCATTTTCTACATACTGTTCATTCTGTAAGAGCTAATTAATGACACAAGATCAGATTTACCCGGGCATCCTCTGGATAATCCATTCATGCTTTCACATGGCGCAATGATATGGCTGCAATGCTCAGCCTGTCACCTCATCCAGGTAGGAATGCTATTGGCATTTAAGGCAACTTGAAAAACATTAATGAGCTTTTCTGATTGTGCATTTGTACAGACAATTTCTGTTTCGCATTAAAAAAAGCAATGTAAATTTTTTTTTGCAGCAGCAGCTGTACAAAGGCATACATATTTTAATAGCCCATCAAAACTGCACGTCATTAGAACGGTTACCAGTTTGATGTGATTTCTAAAACCTAATCAAAAGGAAAACATTTTAGACCACCGACTTCCAAAAGTATTCCTCCTTGCTTTAAGAAATGAATTTAAGCAAAATTGTGTTTCAAATTCACACAACCTCCGCCGACGTGACAGTGACCTCTGGGGAAAAATGAGTTTTATTTCCAGGGCATTAATCTCATTAACCCCACCCGGCCTTTGCCTCTCTTTGCCCACTCAAGTGTATAAACTTGAACTAGTTTGGTATACGAAGGAGCTCAACTGAACAAATGAGCTCATTCATGCACTTCTGTGTATGGCATGTGCCGGACTCTGGGGAACCCAAAGCAAACACACAAAAGTATCAGATTTTTTCCAGCGTTCCAAGCCCACCCTTAAAGCGATAGCGGCCCCACACTTCCCAGTGCAAGCCTCATTCATTACACGGTGTAACCTTTAGGAGCAAAAGTGCCTCCTTCTACTTTTTTACAAACATCGCAAAGGTAAGGACATCCAGGTGTGTTCCACTCCCAATCTTTTCTCGGAAAATAACATATTTTTTGTTTTTCATATTATATTGGTTTCTGCATAGAAGGACCCAGAGACTGATTCATCATAGCATATACTGTAGCACTTTAGCAATTTACCTATGAGACAGGCATTCATTGACCGCTTTGGTGCATAAAGTCCTGGAGAGGTCAAAGTGTCGGGAGATTTTCGTTTCGGCTTTCCAGCATTCATTTCATTAATGAACTGAGTTAATCATTACCTTCACTGGACCCATTAAACATTTTTTCAAATTGTTCCGCACTTAAAGAGACTAAGAAATCCTGCTTGGTTCTGGCCATTAGGGAATGAGTGAGTGCATCTCACCAGTTTTTGAGCTTGTAATTTAATACCTTTTCAAACAAGAAGGAGATTTCTGATCATGCCAGGGAAAGTTTGTGGTAAACATCATCCTACTTATGAGAACTTGCCCAAAGTATTTGGTGTGCAAGTGAGTGCACGAGTTAAAAAATAAAATGCAGCCTGAAGGGTTATATACTGTAGGGTTCCATAGAAATACTGTACAATTCCCAACAATAATATAGACAATTTAAAGGCTGGCTGCCTTGTAATTCCAATTTTTAATTGGTTTTGACTTGCAAAGCTTTGTTGTTTGATTATGATCATGTATTACTGTATTACTATAATGGTTTCAAATGTATGCACAGTTTATAATAGAAGCTATAAAGGTTTTTACAGTACTAGAGACTAGAGTTAACTCTAGTTTTTATACTTATTCAACTAGAAACCTTCAGACAAGATGCAGATATGCAAAACTGCCCTTAGAATTACATAATTACTTTAACTCTTGACTTTTGTGGACATCTGTGTCTCTTGCTTTACATTTTTAGGAAATACCTTTTAAACACCTTTGTATTTTCTCCTTAGAAGCTGAAAATCACCCAGTCAGTCACTTAACTGCCGAAACTTAAAACCCCCCACTGAGGTGACCTGGAATACCTCGTTCAGAACACAGCACGATTCCAGACAGGCAGCGAGCTAATGGAACAAACAGCCCAGCTGTGTGGTTGGATTCTGCTTAATTGGATCCTTTCAAGAACCAGTTTGATAAGGTTCTCCAATCAATATGTTACTAAAACCAAATGACCGTAAAAATAAAATAAAACACCTCCTCTTAACTGTTTTTTACAGCCTTGTATTGTGGCAAAAGAAAAACACAGTACAGCCCGGTGGCTGATGTTAAATCGCCTGTGATTCCCTAAGATTGCCTGTGAATCCCTCAGACTCTGTCCATGTCGTTTTTTGCCTTTTCCTCGAAGGAAAACTCAGACCATGACTCGATATAAAACCAAAAAGAAAAATTCAGACCACCTCCACACAATCTAAATTTAGCATCTCTAATGTCCCTAATTTAGTGAAATAAGAACAGATGTAAACAATGTGCTGGAAAATATTTTATGATGTGACACTTTGACTCCAATTACTCAAGACTAAAAGACCTATCTGTCTTCTAAGATTTACGTACATATTGGGACACTAAAGGCAAAATGTTTTCATTGCTTCAGCATCCAGATAACATTTTATTTGGTGTGGTATTCTGAAGTAGTGTTCATTTAAAAAAAATATAGAAGGCAAAGAAACAGACCAGGCTCTACGTTTGCATATACCAAATATATTTTTATCTTTTATCTATAGTGTAAACTGTACAACAATTTAGCACTAATTTATAGGTTGTGCATATCAGACAACAAACTTGCAGACTTGTTTTACTGTGGAGTGTAGATTTTTTTTGTGTCTGTGGCCATGCAAGATAAAGCACAAATAACTTGGGTGTGGAAAGCACACATTGCTTCAGGGAAATCAACAGTTTTGGAAAGCTGATCATTATCTCACTGACACTGTTTTTCATGTACAGAAGCAGTTTACTGTATATGATGTGGAAATTGCGTAATATAGTGAAACCATAAGGGATTACCGAATAAAGTGCACATGAGCTATTTAAATTTCAGGTTTTGGGCTGCGAAACCCATCTGTCCAAAAAAATCATGTAAGGGAATTTTTGATAACCCAGATAAATTTAAAGGTATTTAAGCATTGCACACAACATTTATTCTGTTGGTGGTTTTGTACCAGTTGATACTGTAGCGCTCTTGGGTTCACTTGGGTATGCGCCCTCGCCGCTGCCGCCTCAGGTCGGCCTCCCCACCAATGGGGACTCGAACCCGGGCCTCCGGCGTCACGCAACAGGGACACAGCCAGCTGAGCTAAAGGGAAATCTCCCCGTCAGCCCAGCGGCTGCAGTCCCTGCTATTCACAGGGAAGGGCGGTGACGTCACCGCGCTGGTGAGCCGGCTCGCACAACCTGCAATGTCAGCCGTATGCGTTACAATACCCTAGCTCACAAGTCTTTTCATTTCACTGCAGTTTCTGAGAATAAAAAGTAACACCTGTCTCACTGTGGCTCCTCCTTACATCACCATTTTAACTGCTTTCCATAACATTCAGTGTCTTTCTGCCATGTGGAATTACAGCCTACAATGGACATAACAAGAGCACCATGGTGCCGCAGTGGGTAGTATTGCTTCATCTCAGTGCTGGGACCCAGGGTTCCACTCCTGAAATGTTAGCAAGGTGAAGGTTGTATATTTGCTCTGTGTTTGGATGGGTTTCCTCTGGGTGCTCCAGCTTCCTCCCACAGTCCAAAAACATAAAGACATACTGGTAGGTTAACTGGCTTCTGAAAAACGTGGTCCTGGTGTGAGTGCATGTTTGTGTCTGTGTGTCCCCTGCAATGGACTGGTGTTCTGCCAGAGGGGATCCTGCCTTGTGCCCATTACTGCCAATAAAGGCACCAGCTACCCTATGACCTTGTACTGGATAAAGAGATTAGAGAACTGATGGATGGGCTGACATAATGTGCACAACACAATGCCAAACACAAAAATGAGCTGATACAAAATATTAGCTTCCATCCTGCAGGGCTGATTTTCTCATACCCCTAACAAAGCACATATTTGACCAGTTTAGATGTATCCTATACCATATCTTACCAGCCTATATCCATCTCCTTCCAAAATTCCATAACAGTTCAAAAGGCAACAGCTCTGACCTTGACCCTCCACAGCAACCCAGCCAGCTGAGTGTACTTTAGTCAGGCTCTTGCTAGTGAGCTTTGCAAAGTTACGCTTTAACAAAAAAAAGCTCTTTTGTGCAGAGAAGAGTAAACAATTATCTCAGATCCACCACAAGCCAGCCTTGTGTAAAGTCATTAACAGTGCTGTAAGATCGCTCTGACAACCTAAAGCGGAGGATTATAGTGGAGGAATTCTGTACAGCTAATGAGGCGAGGCTTAGCGTGTTTAAAGTGAATTAAAAAATGAATAATGCAATTTTTATTCAGCAGTTGACAGCTTTAAGGGCAATTTTCTTTCTTATGACTTTGTTTTTTACCATTTTGAAGATAAAACCACTCATTTGGAATAGCTTCCTCCAATACAATTCACTTTATTTTGCGCTCACTGATTCTACTTGCACGCTCTAAAGGAAATCATTTGTTAAAAGGACATAAGAAATCATGTTGTGGTGGAATACACAATTGTTTACTCTTTATACACTTCAGTGAAAAAATGGTTTCCTTAACCCCTTTATAATTCTAATTGCCAAGTGCTATAATTGTTTTCAGGCAGCACAGATTTAGAAAAACGGTAGTGGCTCCAGCCAAGTTAGTATAAAGGTTGCAAAAATACTACAGGGACTCACTAAAGGACGGTGCTCTGTAGGGTACAGGGAAACTGTTTTGTTTTAGGGTTTATTTCAGTGCATATGTAACAGTGTTATCCTCAATTACATCCTTATCCTCATAATAACAAACGATTTCAGATGGCAAAGATTTTAAAAAATCATTCTTCATATTTCAGGAACAAGGAGGAGGAATGGAAAATTCAGAAAAGCAAAGAAGAAATTGTCTCTGGTGGTTCTCCTCCTCACTGAAAAACTAAAACACGTAACAAATGGAAACATGCCTAACCATTGGAAAGAAGCCTAACAACGCTGTAGGTTTGAAAGCTGTAGACCTGACCAGGAAACATTTTTTACTGAGTAATTCTGGATCACGTCTGTGCTAGGCTGATTTATTCTCCCACATCACATTATGACAGAGATGATGTTTTGGTAATTAATCTCTTGCTGTACCTATTTAGTATGTATTATTAAGTAACAGACTACTCTGTATTATTATTTTCTTATGTTGGCTGCTTCGGGGCATTGTGGAATGACGAGGTGAATTTTAAACAAGTCCGTTTCACAATAATAAAGATACAGCTTATTAAGCACGCTTATAGTTCTGTGAAATCTGTGACCAAATAAAAAAAACACAGTACGTGAATTCCAACAAGAAGTAGAAAAACTGTTTCAAGCTGTCATACTGGCAATCCAGAGAGGTACAGTATCAGCTGTAACATGTTCTCTAACAACACAGACACGAATAGTGGCCATTGTCATCTGCTTCACCAGCTATAAGCACATATTCATGCAAGAAGTGTTCACCTTCTGTCATTACTTGCATGGAAAAACATGTAAGAATTTTTCTGGGAGAAATTATGAGCAACAGAGAGGTAGACATTTACAAAAACAATTAATAATACAGAAAGCAGAACAACATTTTGTTGTCATAACATGATTAAAAACTGTACAATATTTAAAGGATTAAACTCCCCAAATACTGTACAAACAGTACTGTATATACATTACTGCTAGAGACCAGAAACAGCCTGCAAAGAGAATTATAAAATACTAATTAGCTTTATGATCCCTTTTAGACATACTAGCTTTCTCAATTTTTTTAACAACTGCATTGGTCACTTTTTGAAAATCTCACTGTTCTCATGTTACACTGTCTGTGTTATTCTAGACATTATAATCTTATGTAAATAGTCCAGCATTAGCAACAGCAGGGGTCTGTAACAACTCTAAATGAGAGCCTTATGATCTGCCTACTATTCTACAGCTTTACTAAACTGCTAAAAAAACGCATACAAAATTATCAAAAAACAGAACGCATACCTCTCATATTCCTGGTTGTCTCTGTCACAACGTGAATCCTTGTGTTTTTCCCAGTCTTTACCATGCTTGCAGGTGGTGAGTGAGATGATATCTTTCCCATTGTGGATGTGATGTAAGGCATTCCTGGTGTCAGAGCCTATTCCAGTCAAGTATCTCTTGCCTTTGAACATCAGAAGGTACTTACGACGTGGGGGGACATTATTGCGGACCAGCCAGCCTCTCTCCCCACCTTTCTGGGGATGTTCTTTGGAAAACAAGGGTATGGACACATCAAACCCGGGCCTGAAGTGCTCCACATAGAAGCTGGCCTTGGCAAGAATTGCCTGGCCAATGTCAAAGCCTAAGTCCTCTGTATAGTTGGGCCAAGTGCCCGAGTACAAGTTAAATATGAGATGGTTGCGCCCATCCTTCCAGAGGTGGTATCCTCTGATCCTCTCGTTGACGTTGGGAACATACTGGGCTGAAAGCTGGTCTCTATCCAATGTGTCAATATTCAAGACAAATAAGCAGGCCTCCTGTGGATTTGCAGTATAGTACCTAGATTCCACTATAGAGGTAATGATTTTCTGGTAGCTTTCTGATACCCGGTCCCCTTTCTCTGGAGGATAGATGTAGACTTTGAAGCCATGAGTCTCGCAAATGGAGAAGTCAAAGCAGGTCTCCATTCGACAGCGGCTGTTCTTGTAGATGGTCGGCCAGGTCTCCCTCCTGGATCGGGGAGAGCCCTGATGGGGGTCACTGTCGTTCTGGAGGTCCTCCAGGTCAGCGTAGCCCAAGAGGAGATGTCTGTCCACCCACAGTGGCCATGGTCTGGTCTCCTCATTCTTCTTGCGGGACAGAAGCTTCAAGAGTCGGATCTGAACCCCCCCGAAGTAGAACACTAGGAGCCACGAGGCGCAGAAGGCTATCAAAATGTATTTCTTCCGAGCCTGCATGGGTTTCTCCAGGGTGCTGGGCCCTCTGTAGCTCTAAGGATCTAAAAGGATAATCCTTGGAAAGCTTCAACACAGCTTGGCAAGGACAGGCAGCAGTGAAATATGGGTGAAACCCATAGCTGAAGCAATTCCAGTGATGTACACTTACAAATGGAGAGCCCAGATGTGCACCTCAGCTTCACTTTGTGGTATGTGTCTTCCCCCTCTGTCCCTCAATCCAGCGTCTTCCAGAATGAAGCAGTCTCTGAAAGGCCTCATGATGCAGGGCTTTTCCCCTTGTAACCCCGAAACTGCAAGAGACAAAGCAAAAAGAAACCCTTATAATTTGCCAACTTCAACTGCCCGTGTGCCTGACTACAGGAGACCAGCAAAAAATCACTCCAACTCCAAGTAGAAAAAAGCTCCAAAAACTCCTTATGACTTAAGGCAGATGTCAGAAAGTAACAGAACTGCTTTTGCTTTGTTTTTTCTTTTCAAAGTACTCCTTGAAATCTCGCTGTTTCATTAATAAAGTAAACAGTCTGTCCATTGAGCTGAGCATACAGGGTATGTTACTGTTGCCAGTGCCAAGTTTGCACAATGGGAGCTTTCACATGGCTCTACCTGCTTCAGTTTCCCAGGTTAGCTGAGTCCGTTCCAGTCCATCACAGAGATCCCCTCTGGATTACTGAATTCCTTCCCACTGCCTGGGAGCTCCACAATGCACCCTCACATTCCCATAAACAGCAGCCCATTCACTGCCAGGCTTATTTCTGAATACCAGTACCTTCATATAAAGAAATAAAATTCCAAAACTTTCTAAAAACTGGTTCTGGCTCGTTCTGGATACTGCACTGTCAGAAACGATCTGTCCTGTATGTAAACATGGAAGCACTCCTCAATTAATGCCTGGAAATAGCTGAAATATTGACATTTACATCAAGAACCTCTGTATATACTGTATGGTTGTGTACCTAAAAGAGAGTGTACAGAATTCACAGTCAGATGAGATCTGGTTAAAAATTGTGTCTGTAACTGACCAAAACAAACCTCCTTTACTGCAGAGCTACAGTAGGTCTAAGTATAATGGGAATAAAAAAATGTGTATTTCTAGGATACAAAATACAAAAGAAGTAAAAAACTTTACCTAGACATTATTAATTTTGGTTACTGACAAAACGTATTGCAGTATTAGCACCAAACAAGAAATCAAGATGTTATTTACAGTTCTTCTTACTTTTACACACATTTGACTTTATAGAATGTAATCATCTTTGTAGGTATAGGTTGTGTTTACAGCACATTTGTTACACTGAAAACAACATATATTAAAACCGCACATCCTAAAGAATGGGACAAAATTCTTACTTTCCACAAGAACATAGCAAACATAAGAACATTTATAACTGAGAGGAGCATTCAGCTCATCCAGGTTCTTTAGTTTTTAGTAGATAATGGATAATTGAGAATTGTATCCATGCTTTTAGTCTGTGTATGCCTTGAAAGAAGGCAGGGCATCAGCATCAACAACATAGCTTGGTCACTTATTGCAGACTCCCACAACTCCAATTTCTAATATATACCCACTCAGTTTTTAACTGATAGGTGCTGTAAGGCTCAATTCTCCAGTGCTGATTCCTGCACCTGATCAGGAGAAAAGGGGACATGTGGACATGAATCTGTGACACACCCATCCTCAAAGCCATGCATTATCTGATGCACTATGTGTTACACAGTACGTGCAGGTGGTACTTCTTGGAAGAGTGACCTACTTCTCACTTATCACTGCACCCAGCAGGTGGAGTCACTGATGTGTCTAAAACTGACAAGATCCTAGCCCACTAACACCCAACTGGTAACCACCACCTGGGGATTCTCGTGACCTAGGCTCAAACCTGTGTTGTCTGGGCCATGACCTTCAACATGCCCTCTGAGTCAGCACTTTCACTGGTTCAGTTCCCCGTTTCTTATGTTTTACTTAATGCATTTTTTTTTCAAACTGAACAGAACCACCACGTGCTAATATATATACATTCTCGTCTTAGTTATAGATGCTCCTAATGAATTTAATTACCTCGAATTCAATAAGAGTGATCTGCTTTCATGTGCAGTTCACATATGCTCCCTCTATGCTCTAAACATGTGCAAAGACTTGCAGAGGATCACACCATGATTGGATTCCATTACATATTACCTGTTAATAATTCATGACTTCCTTTAGTTAAGCCATTGATTTTTTTCTCAGTTTTTCCATTTAAGTTAATCCCAACTTTCTTTGCAATCAATCATCTTGTAAGTGATACATTCCTCATGACATTTATCTGTGCATTAAATATGTATATTTTTAACCTGATCATTAGCTTTAAGTGCTCCTCAACCCAGTCTCTGAAGTGACATTCCACATGCTAATAGACCTGGAGGTTCTGGTTCTGAATGACAACTGAGACCCCTCTATAACATCTGTGTTGGCACATTGTCGAATTCTGCTGCCTTGTGAAACAATGCTTTCCAGATTAAAATGCAACGAGCCAGATGCCATGCCACCATGAAGCCAGAGTATGACAGATGTCATCAGCTACACCAGGCTGGGCCATGTTGAAACATGGATAGAAAGCACCAAAAGAACATTCTGGAGCTGCTGGAAGCACATAATTCCATCTGGACCACCAACTACAAACAGAACCTTCAGTTTAGTGATGGTAGATAATTGTACGGTAACAGATGCAGCCTTTCAGATGAGCCCGTGCACTGAGGATCAATGGAAAAGTTCAAGAATATCCTATGATGTTTTTCAGGCTCAGGGTGAGAGGGCGTAACTTTTGTATAATGGCCAAATGAGATAATACGTGCAAAATGTACACCAACTACAATTTGGGTTAAGATCTGTCCGCAACTTCCCACCTACAGAATACTTGTTTAGGCTGGGGATGCTCTAAAGCACTTTGGAACAATTGTGGCTTCAAATATAATTTAATGAAGGTGTGAATGCAGGTGGGCAGGTGATTTTTTTACCATAGGATACTCTGCATCTCTTCAAGTGGACAACTGTGATTTTAGTGTCTTCAGCGCATACGGTCATCGTCACTTTTCGCATATGCAAATGTGTCAAGCTTCAGGCTCCAAGGTACACAGATTTTGCCACACAGTTATTTTTAAAGGCCATCTGAATGTCAAATTAAATGTATAGCGGGTGGGTTAATATGAACTCTGCTTTGGACCTCCAACAGGCCAAAGACATACTGGCAGGTTAACTGGCTTCTGGGAAAATTGACCCTGTGGTGAGTGTGGTAGTGTTTGTATCTATATTTGTTTTGTGATGGACTGTTGATCCATCAGGATGCATCCTGCATTGTGCCCGTGCTTCCCAGGATGGACCCCCACTCTCCCGCGACTCTGTACTGGATAAAGTCGTTAGAAAATAGATGGATGGATGATTTAATCTGAATAGACAGAACCCTATTTCCAAAAGTAAGCGATCACCATCTTAAATAATATATTACAATAAAAATAGCTAATGAAATATGTGGTAGACCAGAGAAAGTGTTACCCAGAGGGACAATCTTCTTGCAAATATGAAGACAACAGAACCTCCATTGACATTTTTTTTATTTTGCAAAGTATTACATGTATCCTCAGAGCTAGTTTTTTATATCCTCACAATTCAAATAAACTGTTTAATCTTCCCCTGCCCCATATACAGTATGTCACAACAAAGGGTAAAAAGTGAAGTCAGGGTACACCCTGGATAGGAGACCAGTCCATCACAAGGCACACACAGACACACACACACTCACAGCAGGGACATTTTTTCCAGAAACCAGTGTCATTTTTTTAATGAACACCACCTCAAGATTAAAATTATGCATTTGAGAGTACAATTAAAAAGAGCACCAAACGGAAGAAGTTTGAAATGGAAACTCCAAAGGGGCGTTTTCGCAAAGTTCATACCCCTTCAAAGATTACACTGCACAAAAGAAAACTCACATATTTCACAATTGCGTATTGTTTTTCCATCCAACCCAAGTTGTCATCCCTTCAAAACACTAGCTAGACTGGCACAGCACAAGCGCCTCTTTGAAAAACCTGTTGACTATTCCCCTGTTAACTTGATGCTGTTTACAGTACACACATGGGAATTTTTCCCTGATTTTTGTTTCCATGTATAAGCAGGTATTTGCATGGCATGTATCCAGTCTGTCAGAACACGTCTAATCTGAAGGACATTTAAAAAAATACCTGAATGTTACACGTACAATAGTGCAAACCATCAGAAATGTGCCCACACTAGTGGCAGAATCCATTTTCAGGCAATTATATAGGGCATAAATTGCCACCACAAACTTAACTAAAGGGAGTAAACAGAACACATTTTCCCTCTATGTAGCATATTTTCTTGGCACTACCTCAAAGCACGTCTAAAAGTCTGAATTCAATACAGAACATCACAAGAGCAACAAAACACATAAAAAAAATATTTTGAGTAAAAGCAACAATGGAATAAAATGTAAATAAACCTAGTCTCCCACATGTGAACCTACAGTCATGTGCAGTCTTTCCACAAAAGAAAAAAACTCACAGGTTGAGACAGCAAGCCTTTTGGGAACAGATCTGAACATTGCAAGAAGGTAAGCATCAGTGAGGACTATCAAACTCTATGAGTATAGAACCCAGCTACTGTACAGTCCATAATTTAATGTGCTCTCCCCGATATCAGTATTGTTTAAAAGACGACCTTGCCCACTGGTAATCCAGTTTCGCGTTCTGATCTTTCCGGCTCACAGTCTGTTGGACAAAACTGCTTCTGAGCACAAAGATCATGGTCCTATAGTCCCATATTTTATACCATTACATTTAGCTTGTACATCATGGAGTGAAATGGCAACCTTCCAATTAAAGATTCTAATTACGTGAAATACCTGACCCAACAGTATCGATTTATGGCAGCACAAGAGCAGAAGTGTTCTTAGTGTTGTAATAATATAAAACAGCAACTGTCACTTTTTTTGGCTGCTTCCGATCAAGGCCTTTTAAAGGCTCTGTAGCAGTAAAATAACTGGTGCGGAATGATGAAAAACACAAACACAACCATCCCACAAGCTGAAGCTCCTGAAAATCCTATTAGACAACCAAAGATCTTCACACTCAATCACAGCCAGAATTTCATCTTCGAAATTCCTGCATATTAACTACTTCATTACAGACCCACCCATCTCACCCACAGAGAGGAACCTACAGCTATGTGTGATTTTCAACCAGGCAACATTGACCTCTGCAGACATCCCAGATCCCTTCCAATCCTGCCTTCCCCTTCTTCAACCATTAATTGCGCAATAAAGATTTCACTGAGAACGCTGTGTACAATTCCAGTCATCACATTACAAAAACAAACTGTTAAGAAATCAGTCCAGAATAAAGCAACCAGATACATTCTGGAGCTGAAAGGAATGTCTTGCACTGACAGGCTAAAACAGCAGAACATTTTTAGTCTCAAACTAAAAAAAGAACCCAAACGGAACCTGATCAAAGTATTAATAATTTCTCAAAGGCATTGATAATGTCCATGCAGTAAAAATTGTTTAAAAATTAAACAGCGAAGCAGAGGATAGAAGTGGAAACTATGTGGATATGCATTTAAAAATGAGAATAGGAGGCATTTCATTACACAAAGAGTTGTGGGAGTATGGAACAAGCTGCCCAGCCTTGTTGTTGAAACTGAAATTGTGTCATCTTCTGAGGCTTCCTGTTTGTAACATTCTAATGTTCTTCCCTAGTCAATACCAAGCTGCAACAATTTCGCAAGGTAATACAAGGCACTGCAAGGTCAAGACACAGGTACAGTAACTTTGTACTGTTGTGTATGCTGTACATATCTGTTAACAACGTCTTTTTGAAAGACCGTCTTTCTAAAACGATATTTTAGATCAATTCATTAGAGAGATTCATTAAGTCAGACTCCTTCTAAAAGTATTTGCTGCAAACTGTAGAAAATCCATATTGCTATTAAAAAACGGTGATCAGAATTTTCTATTTAGGGAGAATATGTCTGCCTTGTTTAGAGCAAAGATGCATAAAATGACTACTTGTCTTCGCATTAAATTGATAGATGCTGTGTTTAAAGCCCTTTCGTATGAGGACGTTGTGTTGCTACCAGAACAGTATCTGAACCGGGGCATTTCAATTAGCAGAGACGCATACTGTCTACTTATTTCACTTGTTTCTCAACAGCAGTTGTACCCAGTCAATTAAAGCCAAAGACAGGTTATCTGCTGAAAGGAAAATATGTGTTATTATTTTTTTAAAAGCAGCTATTTCAAGCCACTGTTAGACAGTGGCTATAAAAACGGAATGACAGCAGCAGCGGTCTTAAAGTTATTTTTGCACATCTCTAGTTTAATTGTCCCCCTTGTTGAGAGTGGGGTAAGGAAATGTTGGGAAAAAAACGCCCGACTAAGTTATAAGGAAACAGCGCTGGTAATGTTTTTCCTCTGTCTTACACTCTACTTTAATTTCGAAACTAACTTTAGCTTTGCCTTTATTGTGTTCCATCAATGTGTCACTCGCAGCCGCACATACTAATTACTGCACCTCGCACGCCCGAGACTAAAGAATAAGATCGTTTCAAGTGCTGAAGTTCTTCAAATCAAAAGGATGAGTTAATAACGCTCCCACGCGTACACACGTAATACCATTTTGAGATGCGAATGCAGATATGGGGACTAAATAATCACTTTCAAGTTTTTGATTTTGTTTGGTTTTACAACGAAGGTAGTAGTTTAACGTCTACACGAAAACAAACCCAAACCCACGCCTAGAAGAAATAACTTGCACAGAAAAGAGGAATTAATCAGATACCGTTTAGAGCATTGTCATACAGTACCTGCATCACTGCGACGATGTGCTCCGACTGGTTTGACTGCGATTTGACATCTTCTGCTTAAAGCTGTGAAACTTTGCTGTAGGCTACAACGAAGTTCAATTACAACCTGCAGAGTCAGCTCAGGAACAGTAAATACAGCTTTACTCTTGCGGTTGCTCCTTTCCAACCAAACAGCATGATTACGTTACAGTGACATAAGCTCCAAAAACAAAATATTAGCTTCAGAAATAATTTCTCTGTCTGACACCTGGGACTGATGGGATTCAGAACGGCTGGCTCACACATCTACCGTACGGAGCGCATCCATAGCTGAAGCCTAGCAGACGGAACAGCCCGTCGCATAAATCGGCAAGTCAGTGTAAAATGATACTGTATCCTTGTTATTGATCACTGCATCTGTTACACTTCCTCGGAAAGCATAAAACCATATTCCCCCACGTAGTCGTAGCAGATGCGGTGCAAAACAAAACGTAAAAAATAAACAGAATTTAGGAAAAGTCTCGGGAATGCTGGCGCTGTGTCTGTCGAGTCGCCTGTACTGTGGCACATAAAGTGTGAGTCACACACTGTTCCCATAAAACAGGTAGGGCAAAGGCCAGCAAAAACTACTACATCTATGCGAATTCACTTCGTGTTCCCATTTCAAATGTTGCAAGCGGCGTGCAGTGTCCTTGGAACAGGTTTGTTACGCCTCTGTATCTGTGTATTTCCAAAGTCCAGATACAAAAAGATTCTCGTTGCTCCCTTGCCGTGAGGTACATGTATGTAGTACAAAGCACTTCGCTATTAATCATAATATTGTGCAGCAGATCAGATTTAATCCTGAGCACCGTAATGGGGAAAGCATAAAGCGACAAACATGAGCCCCTTCATAGCTTTAACCTCTCACCCCTTGTCCTCTAACCTCCTGCGGGCACCGGCAAGAGGAGGCACCCCGTTTCTCCTTCCATGTATTTGATTACTTCATATGCCCAGATCGCCCCATAATCCTGGGAATGAATGTGGAATATGGTCCATTTTTCACATCCACAACATTCCAACGCGGGCCCGCCCACTCGTAATTCTGATTGGTCGACAGTGTGCAATATGCCTGTTCTGCAATCGTATTTAAAGTGAACAGCCACTGGCTAGGAATGTGTGCAGCCGGTGCTGTTTGTCTACCTGTGTCTGAATGCTACATTTTGTATCGCTCTTTAAGTGGTGAACCGAGCGGCACCATCATTTTAAAGGGGTGAAGGTTATTGCCAGGTTACTTCACGATATAATGTCGATATAAGATCTCAAGAATTCTCGACGTTCCGGTGATTTCGGTTGTGCTCTCGTTTTCTCTTTGATTTTCATAAGCGAGACTCTCTAGTGAGACGTTGACTGTTTGCAATGCATCAACAGTCGTGTATTTTCCACCTATCGATTTCCGTTTTTACCGAGACCGCCTTTCTTTCTCTCAGGGGACAACGCACTTGCTGTCGTTTGATGTAGGACAGTGGTGAAGTCCAAGAAAAGTAAAACAAAAAACAACAATTGAGTGGCTAATTACTGCAATATAACAAAAACAACATGAATGGTGTTATGATTAACAGATATAATAATAAAGCTTACAGACAATTGGTAGACAGAACTGAAAATACCAACACCTTGCTAGCAAAAAGGGAGAAAGGGCTATAAATTAGAAACCGATGGTACTGAATACGTTAGGAAAGACGAAACTACTGTACAACAGTTGACTATTAAGAAGATTATAAAAAGCATAACATCGACGGGAGGGCACAGTGCATGTTAAATTCAGAGAGGGTGAATGTGTCCATGGTTTAAATGTGAACAAAGGAAGGGCAGCGGGGGCATCATCGTAAACAGAGACCACCTTAAATGAGTTCAAGACAAAAGTGAAAGTCTCAAAAAGTAATGTGAGCGTTTAGACCTACATGAAAACGGGCGGCAAAGACAAAGGCAATGGTAAAAAAAGGAGCAGTATAAAGGTCTCTTTACTGTTTAAAACAGTAGGTAGCGTCTCTCTACAAAATTAAAAAAAAAAGTTCAACAAAGAAACCCTTTACGGGTGGGGTTACATCAAATGCTTGAGTGTCCGTGCTCGTTTGACAGGTGCATCACACAGATACAGTAGGGCTTGCCTGGAGATCCTGCACTGAATCTTCACCCAAAGGACATCCTTCAGTTTTTGACATCATTAGCCTTTATCTCTGCCGTGTACGTTTTCCTTAAAGTTTTAATTAAATATGAAGAAAGTCGTTATAGGAAAAAAACACCTCCTGAGATTTGTGTAGCATAGAGCTAAAGTAAATTCAATTAATTAATTTGTTTTTTAATCTAAGTATTAAAATACTACGTGTCCTTATAAAGTATGTTCTGTTACACACATGCCCAATGTGTGTATCTTTTGCTTGTTCTGTAGTGTTGTGCAGTACTGTACTGGGGGTTCATAATCATAACAATTAATTTTGATGCTTTACGCTGTACACTGCAAGGGACCATTTAGACGGGATCTTGGTTTAGTGTCCCATCTGGAGGACATCACCTGCTACAGCACAGGATCCCTGATTACCATACAGGGGCATTTGAAATTCTACTCCATTGGGAAGAATGCCACCTACTGGTCAGTCAGCCAATAAGTATTTATAGAGCACAGTATCAAACTTCTCTCCAAACCGATATTTCCCCATTTCACCTCTAAAGGACGTGATCTTTCTGATCTCTCTGTCTGCATCCTCACACAAAGGTTTCAGGGACTGCTATGGCAGAAAGACATCCAAAACCAAAATTATCCTTTAACTTGGATCACACCTTCCCCCTTCTCTCCAAAACAGACTAATCTCTGTGAAGCGACAATCGTGCGCGCTACCTGCTTCGAAACAAACGAGAAAATAATATTATACTATAATAATAGTATATCGGTTGTTTTATGAGATCCGAAACATAATTATTCCCTTCATTACAATGTTAAGTGTGAACAAGGAGCAGTGCACTAACGCAATGGAGCTTTTCGCATCATCTGAACACAATACACTTTCACTCTTTCTCCATGTCTATACCTCAGCATAGTCTAAGAAAGGAAATCGAACACACTGATTTAGCCGAAAATGTCACCTCCAGGACCGTCTCACATCTTCCTTTTGGAGCTTGGCTTCTTCTCTGGCACCAATTCAGCTGGAAGGTGTGATAAATCCACACGTCAGGACACTGACCTGCAGGTTCATTATCAACCTGAGAATCTGCGGCAACGTTTTCCCGCACTATCAAGAGAATGTTACTACAACTACATTGTTGTGGTCTTCGACGGTTAATTTGACCGAGAACAATATTTAAGATAGCTCGGAAAAGGTGGCTTTATTTATTAGTGAAACTAAGAAATTAAAATTCCTAATCAGTCAGATACAGGTAATAAAATCATACAATATCAGTTAACAATGTGCTTTACTGATAACATTTAGTGATTTTTATTCTACTATAATATCCTGGGTTTCTGCACCCAAATAACATAAAAAAATACTGACTAGCATTAAGTAAAAACCCTAATTTTGAAAATTTAAAAGGTAAATATCACTTGTTACAGGTAGTTTGTTTGACAAGTAACTAAAAATACATTGTACATAAGTTACGTATTAAAGTAATATTTAAGAATATATATATATATTAGTGCTACAGTGTTTTAACTGCAAATAATTTATGAAAAGTGAGGAATATGGAAAATAGGAAAAGTGCAGAATTTTCAATTCCCTTTTCACATCACTTGCAAATCTTCCCTCACAAAAAAAAATCTAACTAAAAGTAAAATACATAATACACAAAAAAGAGCCTAGTAAAATATTAATTACATCTACCAAGTCTCTAGGAAACAAAACGTTTTATCTTTAACATACAGTATCATTTCATTCTGATATCTTCCTTGGAAATAACCTCAAACAAATTTCAAATAATGCATTGCTTCATTGTTCTGACCTCCACAAAATCTCCTGTATCATATTGCATGAGAAAGATATAAAGAGTGTGTGGTCTATGTTGAGTTCCTGGATGGTTTTTCCGTGTTATGGGTCCAGTGACACCATCCTCCTAGATTTGCTGTCCAGGAAAGTCAAGCATCCTAGCATATTACTGTAATAGGGAGAGGGATATGAGCCATAAATAGAAATGCCACTTCTTTTGAAGCATCACAGATTTTATTTTTCATTCTAACCAAGCTCCGAATCTTTAACATCTTGGAGAATCTTAAAAATAATGGCTTCATTTGCTTCAGCCACAAGACCAGGCATGACGATCCCCACAATGTGAGCTCGCACTGTAGTTGGTGCCATCATGCACATGCTATAACCAACCAGCAGAGGTCATCAGTGCCAGCTAATTAGAATACAGGCAAAAGAAAGACATCCTTTCAATCCATTAGTTTTCACCATTCATTTATGTGTGCAGCAAACTGGAGTCTATCACAGCAGGCAGAAAGTGCAAGGTCAGGCTATAGCAGAGCTACTAAAGAAATCACCCACAGACATGGGGAGAACATGCAAAATCCACACAGAAGCACCCTGTCCACACTTGAATCGCTGAATTACTTTTGCTAAACAGGATGCATGCGCTGTACAAAATCTTACCTATTTTGTGCACTTTTAAGATGTGCCAGTTTGGAATCAAGCACAGTTCTGCTGCTGTTAGAATCAGAACGATTTTTATAAAAAGCCAATATGGAAAGACTGGAGTGTGTACAAGAGAGATGTTAGGCCTTCAAACAGGAATTAAGCATATCAAACGCATTCCTTTTACTCTGCTGGTGATTTATGTTAGTGTTCAATGCCCATTTTGTAGAAGATCATGTCTAAAAACTGCTATAGTAGTTCTATCACAGAACTACATAATGCATTCCATGGGAAATATTGTACAGCCAGGACAGTGAGTACAGTTAATGTACAGCATGTACAGCACATTGAAAACACTGATTTTATACTTTATATATCTCATACAAGTCTGGAATTTCAATATTCTCTAAAATCGTGCTGTGATGTGTATATTACAAAGATAGAAATGGAGATTTCGGAGAGTAAAATACTGCCTCCGTGCAGTTTACTCTTTTTTTTCTGTTCCAGCATCGCCATCTAGTGATCGGTATGTACAGAACAGACAACATCATGCATTTAATTACCAGTGACAACGGTTACAGCAGATCTGCGTTCAGCAATGATGAAGTTCTTTCAAATATTGAGTTGTATTTCCGAGAAAATGTTTGTGAACCCTTTAGGTTTATTTGTATTGTGGTATATTTTAGATCTAAAACATAATTACATTTAATAAAAATGAAAGTGGAGGCTTTGCATAGGTTGGGGATCTCAGCCACAGCTGATGGGGGGCATGGTGCCCTCTGAATTTGTGTTCCATCCAAGTTCACAGTTATACAGTGGGTGCAATTATTTCATTGCATAACACTGGTAAGTACAATATAACAAGGTTGTAAACAGTTTTATCAGTTATTGTACCTTTTATGGAGAGTGAACAAGTCTAAAGTAAGTTAGGATGAATCCTATTCTTATTTTACTAAGATAATGATTATATAAATTGTTTACTTTATTAGTCAGGTTAAAAAACTGACTTCCAGCCCTCTAGAAATTGAGCTTGATAACCCTGGAGTAATTCAGGTGGGTAGCTGCGTCAGCATGCGTAGGCTGCAAAAGAACAAGTAATGGATTATTCCATGCTGAAAAGAGAAGAAAGAAAACACAATGTTTCGGCTGTGGAGCTTTCTTCAGGTGTGAGGAAGACAGGGCAGTAAGCAAAGGTAATGTAGTGGGAAGAGCAGGAGGCGAGAGCAGGGGACGGACAGGGTGGCCAATCAGGTAGTGTGAAGTCAGGGTAGGTGAAGAGAGGTGGGAAATGAAACCTACAATAAATAGAGAGAATTAGAAGAAAATGAGTCTGTCGTTGACAGAAGGGGAAAGGTGTGATTCTAGCTGCAGGATAATCTTAGTTTCTGTAGCCTTTCTGATGTGGGAGTTAGGAAAACCAGCTTTGAGAACGAAGACGGAGAGATTAGTGTGATCGTGGCTGTCAGAGATGAAATGAGAAACAACAAACCTGGGGTAAACTGTTGATGCACAAAACATACATTGCAACTCTTTGATTGTTTCTAAGATGTCTAAGACAGTTGCTTAGCAGTGCATCGCAGTGTCCCAGGGAAGCTGGAGTATATCTCGTCAAGTAACAGACACCAAACAGGGTACAACCTGGACAGGACACCAGTCCATCACAGGTGCACACACTCACACCCAGGGCCAGTTTTTCCAGATGCCAAACCTTCCAGTATAATTTTGGACGGTGGGAGGAAAACCAAACAAACACTGGGAGAACAACAAACAAACCAAACAAACACCCTGCAGTTACAGTAGTACCCCAGGACCAGAACTGCACCCAGGATACCAGCGCAATGGTGCTTATAAAGTTCATTGTAATATTATACAGGTACTGACTGTGTCAAGTTCTGCGTTACATGAGCTACCTAGTTAGTCATTCTGAGAATACTTTTGCAACCTAAAGTTGTCTCCCCACTAGTTAATGTATTGCATATGCTGACTGTACATTCAGTAAGGGTCTGAGCACTAACGTAAGAGTTGGAACAATAACCTGAGCACATTCGCTGTGATATCAGTGGAAAACAGTGCTGTCGTAAAATTCATCTTTAAGGCTGATAACACTGACATAGAAAGATAAGCTTTGGATTAGAACATGGAATACCGTTGCTCTGATGAATCTGATGAATTGATACATTTCCTCATGTGCCATCTGGGGTCAGAAAGGGTGTATTGACTTTAACATAGAGGTAGCAGTAATGAGATGTTACATTTCTCAGTAAAATAAAGCACTTTACTGTAATTATTTCGCTTTCCTGTCTTACTAGGGAAGCTTTAAATTCTTTTTGGAATCCAATATTAATTTGTGTTGCTCCTTATTTAAAATTCCTTAATTATTATTTAAAATATCTCTAATGAGCCCATCAATTTGCACATGCAGTGTATGTAGCCAGGGCCATTCCCACTTTGCCTGCAGAAGAATTAGTATCAGCACTAATGTAGCTCACCTGATGCATAATTAGTTATAAAGGATACTGTGACACTTCGAATCCAGTATGACCTGAACAAATCAAGCCCAACCAATCTTATTGGTGCTTTACGGAAAGTACACCTCCATTTGGGTATTCCTGTTTGCCATTCAATGATATTAAATCATGATTAAGGACATCAAAACCAAAAAAGCCTGGACTGATGAGCTCAGTCTGTACTATTAGCAATAGCCTTTACCAGTTGAGTATTTTTTTGCCATGGAATTTACTAATTTTAACATTAATTTAATCATGTCCACATCATTTCCGGCCTTCCTGCTGAATGAATACAGCATCTGGCTCCATAGCTTAATTCCTGCTCCCCAAGAACCGCAGACTTACACTTCCTTATCATAC
This sequence comes from Lepisosteus platostomus, assembly GCF_059453375.1. Classification (NCBI taxonomy): domain Eukaryota; kingdom Metazoa; phylum Chordata; class Actinopteri; order Semionotiformes; family Lepisosteidae; genus Lepisosteus; species Lepisosteus platostomus. The sequence continues at coordinate 9,293,757 of NC_142623.1, read as the reverse complement.
CTATACCAGACCACAGATCACTGCCCGGTCAAGTATATGCTTGGTAGGCTCCTAGATTGTGGAACTTTGTTTCAGGGAGTACATACAGTACTCCACTCTTAGCTCAAGCTTTCTTGTACCTAGCCTGATTGTATTATCAAACAAACTCTCCAACTCATCCAGACCTCTACTGCTCTCCTCTTCTGAATGCTCTTTAAAGGCTATCTGCCTTAGCTCACTCCAATAATGATATGAGGCTTGTTCTTTCTCTGCACTTTCTTCACCACCCTGTCCCCTCTCATCTCTAGTCCTTCATTTCTCTCTTCTTCTGCTGGTCAGTTGGTTATTCCTGGTCCTTTTTTTCTTGGACCTTGTGTTGTTCAATCTCCTCCCTGCAATGAAGGACCCAGATATCAGGAAACATTAGGACAGAGCTACTTTGTGGTCCATCCTCAGGGTCACCAGTTTAAACTACCTTTAGATTGTATGATCTATCACTGTCATTTTAGCTACTCACTGTAATAGTATTGTGTATTGCATTACATTCATTTAAGTTACAGCAGACTGCTTTCTAAGTCAAGTGTAATTACTTCTTTGTATTATCAGTTTTGTTCCTTGTATTGGACAAATAATTGTGTAATGTTATTGTATATTGACTGTGTCTTACCCCTCTTTATTGATTGCAAGTAACCTTTCATAAAGGTGTCTGCGAAATACATGAATAAAAATGTGCAGAGGTTTCTTCTCTTAGAAGCAATTCAAACAACGTATGCACCTTATTTGTAAGCATTATTTGATCATATAATTTTCTAGCTCCATTACAAACAATACTGTCGAAAATGCACAGATGCTGTTTTCTGAATGTGTTGAATTCCTGCTCTTTATATCTATGTATTGTGAACTATTATCTTGGTGATTTTAATCTATATTGTTATATGCACCTTTATTTGCATTTGACAGCTGTTCTGCAAAAACAGGAGTCTGATAAAAAATTTAAAATACCAAATGACTGCAATTTTTTGTTTTGCCTATTCAGTGACAGGCATTCAGAACAACATGCTGACAAATGTTTAACTTGTACCTGAGTAACACCTGGCTTATACCACCACCTTTGTACATCATAACAAACCTTGGCGGTTATCTTTGACATTTTATCTTAGTTTGTAGAAGTGAGACAGTAGTTGCTTTTGGCAGGGTACATAACTCTTTTATATAGTGAGCTAATCAGATGAATGGAAAAGGGAATCATTTCTTGGCATAAACTCTACTGCAAAAGGTCATGCACCTGACTCTCAAGACCTTTCAGGTACCTGGCACAACAAGTAAAACTGGCACAGAATGAGCTCAGCTTTTCTGCTTCATATCAATCATTAAGCTGTTTAGACTATGCTATTGAGATTTGACCAAAGTTTGTCTTCCCCAGTTAAAGTAACAAAAGTTAGCTTTTGCAAAGTTATCACAATGTCAGAATGTCCTTCTCCTAACCTTGTTTAAATAGTATCAGAATTTTTTCTATATGAAGTTCATTAGTATACTTATGGTGAACATTATTATGGAGGGTTGCCCTTACCCTTACAAAGAATACATCATCTTGCAAATGTATTCAGGCCCTTGATATTGTTACAGCTTAGGGTGACTGAGAAGTGTCTCTTAGATTCTAGATAAAGTTTGTGGCACTGGGAAAAGTAAATACTTCTACCTTCAAAGGAGAGAGGATGTTTGCTGAGGTCTGGGGCATCCCTTGAGCAGAAACATAGTTTAACTAGGGAAGTTGTGGATTAATGATTGCAAAAGAGGAAAAGCAGGAGGAGAGGAAGAAAAAAGAAACAAGGAGAGCAGGGAGAGGAGAGAGAAGTCTGGAGGAGTTGGGACTTGCAACTTGGGGGTTGGGACTTGAAGCTTGTAGGTGCGAGCCCCTACTTCTTGATCGTCCAAACCAAACCTGACTGGAGCTCAGTATTTGAACCTTATTAGAGCATGCTATTCTGTGTTTCTGGAGCAGTTGGGTTTCCCTGGTTAAAGATACCTCAGTTTGAAACGTCTTTCCTGATTAGGGTGCATTTTATGGAAATGGATATACTGTAGGCTACCATTTATTTTGTGGCATCCAGGGTGCAGAGATAAAGATTTAACTGCAGGTTACTTTTTATTTAGTTAGAAGGCAGTTCATCTCTGGTGTGGCCACTGTAGGTATATTAAGAGTTTAGTGCTTAGTAGCAGTCTGGGGATTTCTGGGTGACCAAAATGTTAGGCCTCTGAAACGCCTTGTTTGTAAATACTGTATATAATGTAACTTTGTGGGTTGTATGTTTTGTGTCTTGTGTAGTTTATTGTAATAAATATTTGTTTTAACCAAGTGTGCCTGGATTATTACTCCTCTCGACTAAGTTGTGCCAGAGAATAAATAATTCTCGTGCCTCTAGTTATACCAGTCGCCCGGGTATATCGTTAGAAATCACGTACAAGTTGGGGGTTATGAATAATTATTTCACTTATTGACTTAACCGCTCGGTCAGTTCCTGATTTTCAGCAGTTTCGTAACACCCCATTGGTAATAACATGAACTTCTATTTTGTGAAACTGCAAAATGATGCATACAACTTTAAAGACGTAATGTTTTCTTTAAAATCTGAGATCTCAAATTCAAAACTCCTAAGACTGAGATATGTTACAGGAAATGTCAGCGAAAAAGAAAAAAAAAAGAAATATGCTGATTGCGTAGGTGTTCAGATCTCAATATTCGATTCGCAGTAAGGTTCATGTTAGGACTTTGACTGGGCCATTCTGGAACAATTGCTTTGCTATAGCTAAACCAAATAGCTGTAGCTTTGGCCTTGTGCTTTGGATCAATGTTCCAGTTTTTAAACCTTTAGCAGACTGAAACTGAACCTGGATTTCTGTAGACAAATTATTTTAGGGTGAGCTTTTGAAGGTTTAGTTAATAGGTGGGCAATCCTAGTCCTGGGGGGTGTTTTGCCATGGCCAGATGGGAAATAGCTAGCAGCATTTCGAGGAAGAAAGAAATCGATTTACATGATTCAGGCTTGTTTATTGTAGAGATTGTACACTTAATACAAGAAAGGTTAACGGAGCTTTTTGTGTATTTGTCCATTTTCAAAGTTTATTGAATACAGCTTCATATTATTTCTGGTGAAATGATGTAGCCCAGAACTTACACTGTGTTAATTGTAAAGTTAATCAATATTATCAGTACTTTTATCCATTCATTATCAGAAAACTGGTTGCTCCTGGTAAACACCTTGTAACCTGGAGTCCATCCTGGAAGCAAGCAGGACTGCACCTAAAACAAGATGCCAGTTCAAATACATGGTCAGTTTACAAAGACTGATTGGACTAATGGAGGAAAACCTGAATACCCGGAGAAAGCCATCACACCCACACACTGAGTCTGGATGTAGCGTGAAGCTGATGTAAGACTGTAACTGAAAAGGGAAATGTGTATCTGATGTTGCTGTGGCAACTGTGACCTTAAGCCATCTTGGATGCTCGGGGTGAACTGGATGTTAGCGCGGGGAAATACTAATTTAAGTTGTTGTGTTATGATGGCAGAGCAATAAATGTTCATGTCTGTTTGGCACATCAGTCCCCTCGTTGTTTTCATCCTGTCCCGGTCCCCAGTGGATATCACTGCTTCAGGTCTCTTGTACACGCCTACTCTAGCAACATTCAGCAACTCGAATGAACAGGAAGTGTTTGTAGACAGCTGAATTTCAGTAAAAGGCCTTCAGTGACAGCAGTAGAGCATGAAGAACAGAAGAACATTAAGCAGAAACACATGCTTGGTTATTTCATCAATCATACTTATAATTTCTAGAATATTCTCTTGAATTTGTAAGGACTTTTTGGGGGGATTGCAGATAGCCTCCACTGATCCCTACGTTTTAAAAATCTAAGATTACTAACCATCATTGCCTTTCATTTATACTCTTGTAAATGGTCATTCCTGCAGTTTTTTTCCTTGTTAACTTTTTTTTTAGTCAAAGAAAATTGCTTTGAGATGCAAGCTTTTTGAGGGAGCTACATAAAATCTAAACTATTTCTTTACTGTAATTAAAAAACAAATCATTTTTGTTTCTTTAATATAATCGTACAGTATATTTAACCATAATCACGGACAAAACCATAATTTTTCCACCATCTCAAGTGGCGTAACATACAATGTTGACGTCATGAAAACGGCACCAGACTTAATGTGTGGCAGGTCATTGTGCAGCAGGACAATGACCTGAAACATACTGCACGCTTTACACAGGAGTTCATCAGACAGAAAAAGAGGAACATTGTAAACTGGCCAAGTCAATCAACAGATCCGAATCCAGCATTGAGCATGTATTTCATTTGTTCAAAGGAGACTGAAGGCAATAAGCACAACCAACAGGACACAGCTAAAAGAGGCTGAAGTTAAAGCCTGGCGAAACTCAAGTCTCAGGTGATGAAACAGAGAGTCTGGTAATGCCAATGAGATGGAGGCTTGATGCAGTTATTGTATGCAAGGGATTTGCAAAATACTGACTTTTAGACTTCTTTAATTTGCTTTAAGTATCCAAATACTTATGGTCACCTTAATTTGGGGGGACTGAACACAACATATGCTTTGGTTGAAAAATTATCAATTATGTTTGCAAAATATATCCTAATAATAAAAGGTGACCTTCTGAAATCTGACTCAGAATAAGTTGTTTTATGTGAAATTCCAATTTCTTGTGTATACAACAGGAAACCCCAATTTTAGATTTTTGTCCCAATACTTTTGGAGGGCACTACATGTACTGTATACTGCGGTCAAGAGATTTGGGCACGAAAAAACATTTTGTGTTATGTGAATGCAGTTCTGTCCCACCACATATGGTTGTGCCCATAGCTTTTATCAGAAATGAGGAACACACCCAAGAGCTTAGTACACAGGCATAAAACATTAACTTTCAAAATTAATAGTGTTAAATCTAGATCAGGGCTTCACTAGAAATTTTCAACAGGAACAAAATAGAAAGTGACCCCTAAAGGTGTTGGAATAGTTGTCAATTAAACTGCACCAAACCACAATCTGCTATAATCAGGGCTTGTAAAAGTCATGTAATGAGACAAACTAGTGAACAAAAGCAGCACAGTGGAAAGGGTCAAAGATACAATCTTGGCATGTATATCTCTGGTGTCCTAGTAAGTTCCACTGGGTTAGAAGTCTGCTTGTCTGCTTGTATTTATGATGCCTGCATTATCTTTGGTATTAGATACAATAACACGCTTGTCATTCAGTCCATTTTTGAATCTAAAAAGTTCGATGTTACAATGAATACTAGTAATGTCACCACTGTTGCAGGTGGTGAGGACCAGGCTGATGTGTTGAAACCATGATCCCATCTAAACAAATAATTATTGCTGCAAGCAGAAAGCCTGATTGGGATCTCAAAGATGAAAAAATTGCTGTTGGATAAAGAGCAGACATTCAAATTAAATGATAGGTTTGGGTGAATGTGATTCAAAAGAAGATACAGGAGGAATTAAAGAAGCTTAAAAATAACTTATGAATCCAAGGTGGAGAAATGAATGAATGCGTAGTAGGTGTTATTTGGGATCAAAACCATAATTGGCACACACCCTACTATTTAAATGAACTGAATTGTTTTTTTGCACAGTATGAGATTAGCAAATCAGCAAAAAAAAACATTTTTATCAATGTTGGTGTTTCTCCCTTTACTATAAGATCTGAACAAGTGGGGCGTGTGTTTTTGCAAATAAATACTCAGAAATCAATGTGCCCTGACAATCTGGAAATATCATGAAAAACTATTTTGGAAACTTTTCCAGAAGTCACTGGACACACTTACAGTTCCAACATTGTGAAAGACATCTGCAATTATACCAATACCTTAAAAAGCAAAACCTGTTGAATAAAAAGATTTCTGCCCACTAACATTAACTTCAGTCACAAGGTTGAAGATGCGACTGTGACCTTGTTAAATCAAGTGTACAAGCATTTAGAAACTCCGTCATCCTATGTATCTCTTTTTTTTTTTGCTGACTTTTCATTGGAATCTAACATTTAACAGGCACAAAGGTTGGTAGGGGAGCGTTTGGACATGTGGGTACATCATATACTTGCTCAATGGATAACAATTTTCCCATGTTAGTATAAGCTAGCTTGGGGAAGTCTCTCACCATCAGCACCAGCGCAGGGGGACCCCAGAGCTGTGTGCTGTCCTCACTGCAGTTCACATTGTGCACAAATGATTGTGTAAGACACTAGGACAACTGTTTGAGTATCAAGTTTGAGGATGATGCTGCCTTGATTGGAATTTTGGATGATGACGAATATTATTACAGATGTGAGATAAAGCTTTCTAATAATTGATCTAAGGATAACTCACTCTCTTAAACACAAACAAAACAAAGGAAATAACTATTTCAGAAAGATGTTCTATTCCTATGATCCCTATAACTGTGAATAGAATGGAAATTGAATGAGTAATTGAATATAAATACCTTGGGATGATTATTGATTGTAAATTAATTTGGACGACCAATACAGAGGCAAGATATTTGAAGGTGCAACAAAGGTTTACAGTATTTATTAATAATAATAATTAATAGTATTGGCTGGGCGACACCCGAAGAAGGCTCCACAGCCGAAACTAGAGGTTTGCGACAACCAGGAGACTCACAGTACTTTTACAAAGTTCATGATTTTGTGCTTAATTCATAAATTGTAAAGTTCTTCTATTTTGGCAATGACTTTATTTTGTTACCAAGATCTAATAAAAAGTCTGAAAATTTGGGACAACATTTCTTCCTTGAGGTATTTTAGAAGGTTGCGTACATGTTATATACATTGTTCATAAATTCCTACATCATCCGTCACAGTTCAATCAGAAAATATGGGACAGAGATCAGGTTATTTGAGTTTGAGGTTTATATTACTGTTACTGGCAGCATGCCTGCTTTGTAGGTAAAAGGGTGCACACCGAAACAACCTTTGCCTCAATCTTGCTGAGAACAGCAGTGCTCTAGTCCTGTCCTGTCTATGACATTGAAAGATGTAACTTACGTACAGTATATAAGCATTCACACCTCATCAGTGTATATATATATCAGTGAGAGACTGAAACTCCAGTAATTCGGAACAGGCAGAGAACAGTAAACCATGTCAGTAATTACACAGCTATTGTCCGACACCACCACGGTGTGTGTAGTTTTCATTACAACGTTAGTTGTCTTTTTCTACTTGTTTTTCAAACCCTCCAAAGCATCTTCCTATAAATTTCCCCCCGGGCCACGACCCTGGCCGATCATCGGGAATCTCAATGTACTGGACATGCAGAAACCACAGGAGACTTTCTGTAAGGTGAGTGACAGCAATTATCCGGAGTGCCTGAGAATTGAAGGGATCCGCATTATGATTAATAAAATAGTCTCTTTATATGTACTGTATATATTTATATGGCTAGTCTGGGTTGTTGGAACAGGCGACCTCTTGTATGTTCATAACACTTGGAAAAAGATCATTGAATTAATTTAATGCATTATATTTATTTCACCAGGTAAGTAAACTGATTTTCATTTTCAGTGATAAACAGGAAACCCATTTATAGAGTAGGGTATTTAACTTTTAGTCAAGGGAAGAGCAGCAATGTCCCCTTGAAGTCTGAACCCACAACCTTTCTTTCCAGAGTTTTAACTGCTACTCCAGGTTGCTGCCTAAGAAAACCAGCTGAGTTCTTTAATCATGCAGTTTTATCTGTAGACATGTAAAAATTATTATTTTATACTACTGTATATTGTATATAATGTAAATGTGAAAACTAATCATTAATCCAAATAAATATCCAATTTCACTAACTACTTAATTTTGCAACGCACCTGTAGAACAGGAATAACAGTCTTTTAAAGATAATGCCTATGTAAATGAGCAAAATAAATGGCTCAGGAAAAGGTCTACATGTTTTGATTTTTCCTGACATCTGTTAATGTCTAAACTGACAGGTCAGAGGGCTGTGTATCTGTATTGCATCATAAACCTTCACAGAAGTGTAATGAGCCAGAATGTCCTGTTAATTGTATCCCTCTGTATGGTTCCTGGTGCTTAGAGAGTAGACTTTTTGCAAGAATAGTTACTCCAGGTTGCTGCCTTAGAAAATCAGCTCTGAGTCCAGTATTGCTGTTTTGAGATACATGTAAAAATCTGTGTTTTTTTGTTGTTGAATTATATAGTACATAAATGTGAAAATAATCTTTAACCTAAATACTTATCCCAAACTATTTAATTTTGCATCTGTGGAAATGGAAGAAATCGCTTAAAGATAAAGACAATTCGAAAGAGCAATATAAATGGTTCAGAAAAAGATTGATACAGGTTTTGATTTTTCCAGCAAACATCTTTTAATGTGTAAACTGACAGGTCAGACGGCTGTGTATCAGCATTGCATTACAAATCTTTACAGCAGTGATACGGGCCAGAATATCCTGTTAATTGTATCCTTCTGTATGGTTCCAGGTGCTTGGACAGAAGCCTTTTCACAAAAATAGTTTAGACTAGTTATAGCACAGGAGGCACCAATCAAAGAGTGAAGTTTCTGAGAAATACATGTACTGTACACAATAGTTGGTGGGACAATACAGTATATAAGACCTGGTAAGACTTGAAGATCCAGCTTTTAGCTCAATTAGCAATGAAAAAGGTGAAAGGATTACAATCCTCATACAGCATAATTACTTAACAGTCTGAAATGTGAGACACAGTCATCTTGGCATCATTTTGGTAGTTTTTTTTAATTTAATCTGTGTATATACTGAACAGTACCCTGGAAGACCAAATACTGTCATTCCCCTAATTAAGTTATAGACTCCCAGTTACAATCATTAATTGGCATGAGAACGCAGACTCTTTCCTACTTCCTACTTTCCTGCAGTCAGTCAATTTGTCAGTCGTGGTGACCCAGCTCTTGCTAGAATGCCTGTCTTTTCACTAAAAATCAAGAATTACAGAAGAAAGTTTTGTTTCTTAGGCATAAACCTGTCTGTTCATACTTTAGGTCTCTGGAGCTACTGTATTATGTGGGTGCCAATAGAAAATTTCCTTGCAATCAAAATCCTGTTGATGTAGTCTGTGTGCACCACCTCAGTCTTCTCTTCTCCTCTGTTTCCCTCTTCAGCTGTCAGAGCAGTACGGCGATGTTTTCACTTTCCACATGGGCACACGGAAGTTTGTAGTCCTGACTGGATATCAGACAGTGAAGGAAGCCTTGGTGGACCAGGCAGATGACTTTGGAGGAAGGGGCCTAACAAATACCTCACAATTAATTTCAAAGGAAAAAGGTAAAAAATAAGTAAACTCACTCTAGTGCCTGAACTTTAATATTTAATGCGAGGGGAAGCTCTGTGGTACACTGGTTAGTATTACTGCCTAGCACCATGGGGCCCTGGGTCCAATTCTGGACCTGAGGTGTTGTCTGCATGGAATTTGTATGTTCTCCCTGTGTTTGTGTGGGTTTCCTCTGGATGCTCTGGACAGTGAATTGGCTTCTGGGTAAATTGGTTCGCATGAGTGAGTGTCTGTGTTTGCCTTTTGATTAACTGGCGTCCCATCGAGGGTGTATCCTGTCTTGCACCTGTAGCTTGGTGGGGTAGGCTCTGACTCCTCTGCAAGTCTGAACTGCATGAAGTGGTTAGAAACTGGATGGATGGAAGGTTCAGCTTGTTGTCAATATTGTTGACAATCTCCAAATCAGAAATGTAAAGTTGCTGTACATCACATTCCCCTTCTTCTACATGTGGATATAGCCTGATTAAAATATAAGCAGAAAATATAATTTCCTGAGGAATAAGTGACAGAAAACAGACCATTCAAAGTTTCTGTCATCTTTCATTTCGAGGTATTGTATCTGCGAATGGTGAGTCATGGAAGACGCTGCGTCGGTTTACTCTCTCCACCTTGCGGGACTTTGGCATGGGCAAGAGAACCATTGAGGACAGGATCGTGGAGGAGTCCAAAATGCTGATAGAAGTCTTTGAGTCCTTCAAAGGTACCCATCAAATAGTAAATCCTCCTTTTCTTCAACATGACTTGCAAAGAGAGATAAGGGTGAGGTATGCATCTGCTCCTACTTAGTGCAAATTCACAAAACTGGGCTTTGCTCTCTTAACTGAAAGTTGGAGGACAAAGAATTGTGACATTAGAATGACTATTGATCAGGTTTTTCATTGCATTAATAGACTGCTATTGAACAGTGATTAGGACTAGCATCACTGAAAACAACAGATGTGTGAAGAGCAGTGTCACCTTACTGCGCAAGCAAGTTGGCTTGTTTCTACATCACTGAGCAACTCATATCTAGCACTTGCTTTTGATCTTGACCCATGTGATGATGCAAGTCTTTTGTTTTACTTCCTCCAAGGTCAACCGTTTGAGCCTACTATCCACATCAACTCCGCAGTGTCCAACATCATATGCACCATTGTGTTTGGGGATCGCTTTGAGTATGACAACCTCCGGTTTCTTCGGCTCCAGAAGGTTGTGAGCGACAGCGTTAAAATAATAGCCTCCCCACAAATGCAGGTATGGGACTGCATCGGCTGGGTGGACAGGATATCATCATTTTTCTGTCAATTCTTGCAGTGAAATTACCTTTCTAAATAAGAATTTGGTCTTGTTTTACTATGTTAAGAAAAATAACCTAGTCTCATTCATATAATTGTTTCTTCTTTTTTGAGTATATGATATACTTTCATATGTATTTTAAAATAAGCTTATTACAGTATGTAGGTATAGTACTCGTTATTGTGTGTTTCCTGTTTATCTTGTTTGTAGCCACAAAGGGTTGTTGAAGAAATTGTCTATAATTATCTTTTCACACAGTTTTTGCTCAAGTAGTTTGTGGTATTGGACACCTAAATCCCCAACAATCATTTAGCACTTATGCATGTTATTTAATGTAATGTTTAACACGCATGCAGAATAATCAGATAGTGAAATAATCTAAAAGCACACTAGCCAGCTGTAAGACTGTTCCAGTTTGATTAAGTCATTTTATGTTTCATAGAAGCTCTGGCAGTATCATAAGACAAGACTGAAAACATCCTCCAAAAGAGACACTTTTTAAACAGTATAGATTTGTCTTCAATCATTATAAAGACCTTGTTGGTTATGGACATTTCAAACAGTTCTCGTCATGGTCATGTTCATAGATGAATAGAACACAAGCAAAGAGCTCATGGAACATTTCTTGGCACTGGTCTAAAAGTGAGAGGAACACAAAACTGTAACACAAACGGTCAGACTGAAATACTGTAGCATCAGAGACACATCTCCAAGCAGCCAATCCACACACCCACTACACCAAAAAGACATAACCAATACATCTGTGATTTTTAACACTCTTGAGCTCTGTTACCCCAGCAGATATCCATCATGCTATATATTTTAATCAGTAAAACAAGCCTTCCAAGAATAGAAAAAGTCACACTTTGACTTCAGGAACAGAGAGCAAAAGTGCTTATTCTCAAAAACAATGTCTATTCGTTTTCAACATTTTACTCACCATTACAATTGGTAATCCTGTTGGGGGCTGGCGTTTCAGAACTGCTGGTCCTGTGGTCCTGCTTCACAAAGCTCATCACCTTTTTGATCCTATTTTCAGTTGGAAAAAACTCCAAACAAGTTTTCTGTTAAACTTTGTTTTATGTGTTCTTTATACAAAGGTCACCTTTGATTTACTTGTAATCTTCACTGCACTCATCCTGTCCTTTCATTCTTTTTTACAGCTGTTCAATGTCTTCCCCTTCTTAGGCTTTTTTTTAAGCGATTTTAAGAAACTTTCAAGTTATGCAAAAGAGAATCAGTCTTTCTTCAGGAATCTGTTCAAGGAGCGCAAAAAGGCCGTTGACCCTAATGACATGAGGAGCTTCATCGATTCCTTCATAGTGAAGCAACGCGAGGAGGTGATGTTCTTCTGACAGTATTTTGTGAGCTGTGAATCACTGTTTCTGTCTGCAGCTCTTGGGAAAGTAATGTACATAAGACTCATGTAAAGAATATCTGCTGTTTTCCATCAACCCATTTTCTAACTGCTTCTTCAAATTCAGGGTCACAGCTGAACCTATCCCATCAAGCAATGGGTACAGAACATCCTGATCTGGATGCGAATATATCACAGAGCAGACAGAGAAGATCACTGTAACTATAGACACATAGGGCCAATTTTACCAGTTAGCCAATTGTGGTAGGAAACCAGAGCCCCAGGAGCAAACCTACATGAACATGGGGAGAACATACAAACACCAAAATGATAGCACCTAGGTCCAGAATTAAACTCTTGGCCCCCAAGGCTGAGAGGCAGCAACACTAACCACTTCTCCACTGTGCCACCTGTCTGTTATTTTGTTTTAAATCTTTACAACTGAGATAAGCATTTCAATGAATTCTCTTTGCATTAGATAAAACGCCATTTTCCAGTGTACAGGAACCTAATTTTCAGTTAGATTGGTGTTTTCTCTGTTGCTAGTGGGTCTATTTTGTACAGCGATAGTAGCATGATCTCTGTAACAATATTTCTTGTTATAGGAAGCTAAAAACTCCCATACGTATTTCGACGAGGAGAACATGGTAGTCACATCATCCAGCTTGTTTGGGGCTGGAACAGAAACCACATCCACCACCCTGCGCTGGGGCCTTCTGCTGATGATGAGGTACCCTCACATTCAGGGTGGGTATCTCACTGTCCTTCTAATAAGAATAACTAAATAGAATCATAAGGATAAACAGACTATAATAATGATTCAAATGTTTTCTTACCTAAAACAAAGTTTTGAGAAAATTGCATTCACTGTGTTATTCAAAAGCAGGTCTCAACGATATACTGTATTTGCCGCTGTATATCCTAGTCTATATTTCAGCTCTCTGTGTGCAATGATCCAAGACAAACATCTAGAAAAACTGGGGTTTCTAATCCAAAATATGTGTTAATTACAGTCCCTTTAAACCTGAGTGCTATAAAAGAACATTCAACAGGAAAAACACATGACCCAGTATGATTTGCTTTTAGTGGGAAAAACAAGTGGGTAAAAAGTACTTTTACTTATGTTCAAATCAGCATAGAGGACAAATTCCAGAAACTCACTTGAGATGACACTTGTGCCATGGATTGGGTATCTGTCCACACGATCAATTCTTCCTCAGACGTATATCAACCACTGTCCGAGAGATGCGTACTTATAAACCATCCACACCTTTTCAGTATCTAGAAAGGAACACAAGAAAAAAGAATTTCATATCAGAAGTGGCAAGTATATGTTGCTTAGGCATTGAACATAAGGCTTTAAATGAATATTTCATCCCCTGTAGCAGCACTTAATACATGATAAATTAATGATTAATAGACGAACATGAACACTATACTTTTGTACAGCATTCCCATAATATTGCTTTATACTGGGTTTCTGTTTATTTATAATGGTGTCTGACTTTTTAGAGCTGTAGGAATTAAGAAACGTCAAATCAAGCATATAGTCTAGAAAACAAAAGGGTTCAATAATTCACAACATTGAAAACATGTGTTGAAATGAAGTGACATGGGGGTTATCCAGGAAATGAAACTAAACACCCCCAGAGTGCGAGTTCTAACTTTCAAAACAGTAAAATATATGCACTGTGCAAATAATTGGGCCATTAGAAAATATGTGTAAACAAGCTCACACTATTTCTAACTCCTCAGGACTGTCACCCAAATATGCTTAATTTATCTGATCTCCACCACAGACAAAGTGAAAGCAGAGATTGAGAGAGTGATTGGGAGAGAGCGCCCTCCAATGTCTGAAGACCGGAAGAGCATGCCCTACACTGACGCAGTGCTACATGAAATCCAGAGGTTTGGAAATGTGGCGCCCCTGAATTCGCTGCACGAGACCACAGTGGACACCACCTTCAGGGGCTACAAGATCCCAAAGGTGAACCTCTCTGTCACACCCCTCACTCTTACTCCCACCCAGAGACAGACCTCACAGGGTCACAGTGGGAACATGTGAAAAAGTGAATAGGGCCTAGTGTATCTTACAGCCTCTTGAAGCATCAACACTATGTCTATAGTGGACATTAGGCTAGGAAATTCTCAATTAATCTGGGAAAACAAGATGCTAACTGATAATATTAATATCTGTTCTCTCTTGCAGCTTTTAAAACTTGAATTAGTTAAAAACTTTTTCAAATTTGATAATGATGCCAGAAAAGGCAACTGAATCAAAGAGGTTTTATGTAGAACACACATCATCTAATACTTTACACATTAACCTGCTGTCTGTCTTCCTCAGGGCACCCCTGTCATTCCACTGCTCACTTCTGTGCTGTTCGACAAGACGCAGTGGGACACGCCCTTTGAGTTCAACCCTGGCCACTTCCTGGATGCTCAGGGAAATTTTGTGAAGAAAGAAGCCTTCATGCCCTTTTCAGCAGGTCTGTGTCACATTTGTAGCCTGATCATTTTCTTATTTCATTTCATTAACCTGGTTCATTTTCCTGCCAGGACTCCTGGGAGGCTGCTCATCACTTCAATGTACAGAAAGCATACGGGCCTGTTCTTTGCTCTTGTATGAGTCTGAAGGCCAGAATGATGTGCTCTGTTGGATGCACTCCTCCTAGTTTGTTTTTCTAAGAGCATGGACACCCAAGTACCAGTGCTTACAGTCTCCTCCAGTTCGTTTCTATAATCAACTCCTTAATTATATAATTGAGTTAATTATAAATGGACCAACTAATTAAGTCTGTTACCAGCACTGGAACCTGCATACTCTGTTGCAATTGTTCTGTGTGTTTGCTATCAGAACAGTACCTCATCGGGAATATGGGACCTTTTTAATTTTAATCTATCCTTGCAAACTCTCTGTAATGTATCTTCTGTCCTTTCCAGTTTTGCTGAGCTCTTGTCATCCACAAGTGATTTTGCAAATGAAATGAAATGTTTGATCTGACACACATTGACTAGAAATATACAATACGCATTACAGATGGACTTTAAAGTGTAGCCTAATCTTGACTCTATTTGAACTGTTCTCAAATCCAAAAAAAAAACAACTTTTGGAGCACCTTTGTTTTCATACATGTGTAACAGACTAAGTGCCATTAAAGAATTAAGATAATTATTATAAAATGGTGAATGTGGCCCATCAGATTATCGAACGTGGTCTCACAGAGCTTAAACAACTCTGTGAGGACCGTTGCTGGGATAGAATTCTGGCCATCACAGGGGCCAGTCACTACCCCAGGCATGAGCTCTTCACCCTTCAATAAAGTTCAAGTTCAAGTTTCAATTAACACTGCTTCATGGAAATAGCCACATTCTACTGTCCTGAAAACTCAGTGACATACATGTAATCTTATTTTGATAAAGCTATGCTTCATTTCCCTCATATTTTCTTAACTGGAATTGTATATACATATAGGGAGATAACAGATTTAGCATGTCATTGCTGAAGTCCCAGTTCACATTTAAATTTTTTTCTACAGGACATACAAATAAACCTGGGAAAAAGATGTATTTGCAGGTTTCTCAAGATTATAATTTCAGTTACCCATTGAGAACACACAGCAGGTCTCCCTGTTTCCAAATGAATGCTTCATCTTTCTTTGCTTCTCACTGTAAAGATCCCTGTTTTATTAGATTAAGCCTGCTTGCTTTACAGATTTTACAACTAAAACAAAACATAAAGTAGAGCTGCAACATATATGGATGATCAATTTGCAGGCTGCTAATCTATGTTTTCATATTCATACCATATATACGTACGAACATGCAAGAATATGACAAGTGTTTTAGATTCTGGTAATGCTTGTTGCAAATTTGTAAATATTCCAGATTGGAGGAGGTCATTCACACTAACAAGTTCTTTGATTCATCCTGCCAAACTGATCCCACAGTCTCTTCCACTCGTTTCCTGAAGATGTGTTTATTCACTGACTGTTTTTTTACAACCTGTCCACACTGTCTCGATGAGAACATCGACTAACCTGTCTAAATTCTTTCTGCAGGTGGTTTCTTTATGTTTGAGTACCAAGTTACATGACAGTGTGGTGTCCATCTCCAGGTCCACCTGTTATCTCCTGGTGATATACCTGTGTATAGATCCCATTTCTAGATCAATCTGCTTTGTGGTGTGCCCTGCAGGTCGGAGGGTTTGTCTGGGCGAGACTCTAGCCAAGATGGAGCTCTTCCTGTTCTTCACTGCCCTCCTCCAGAAGTTCACCTTCCATCTGCCCCCTGGTATCCGGCCTGAGGACCTGAATATGGAACCAGTCCTCGGCTCTACTGCATCTCCACATTCCTACAAGCTCTGTGCTGTCAGCCACTGATGGTCAAGGCTTTCTTTCAGTCTGTGTCAGCCTCCTCTTCCACACTGAGGCCACAGCAGCCTGTTGTGTCTCAGTCTCATCTCACTGAAATGGGATTTCAGAGTTTACACCTTGAGATTTACACAGCTACTGATGATGTGGGATCTCGCATGGTTCATATCTAGCTTTAAACAGTGAGTAGAGTCCTAGAACAAAAACATAAGAACCAATGTGATTAATTAAACTTTGTAATGGTGACCTGATTTGATATACGTTAGAGTTTCAAGATATTTTATGGAATTCATAAATCAACATTTTATACATTAAATTCTCAGACCATTCCAGACAATTCACACAGCAAAGAAAAACAAGAAGGCATTATGTTTATCAGTACATTTGAATGGAATCATGACCTATTTTACAGGCCTGTGCTGTTAATGCACAGATTCAATATTTAAAGTGAAACAGACATATTTAAATGCCCCTTCTTGAGAACTTAATACTGGAGTAGTGGCAGTCATTCCTGCTCCACAGACCTCTTGTATTCACTTCAGAGAAAATAAGAAAGTAAATGTAGCTTACAATTCTTGATGAATTGACAGATGGAGGAAAAGCATGACCTCCATGCCCATGAGTGAATATCAGTGAACAAGTCACAAGTAAGGTCTTGATATCTTGCATGTCAGTATAAAAGCATGTACACTGCAATTGTGCTTTAACTTTACAATGTTAAAATATTTTATAAGACTCTACTAAAAGGGAATTATTGACCTAAATATTATAACTTGATATGGACTAAACTGGTTGATCATCATTACTTCATTAATGTGCTTAACTTTTTAATAAACTTCTCAAAATCTCAATCTGGGATTTTTTTGTACAGCATGTTGTCAGAGCAAAACAAAGGAAAGTTTTGCTTCATTTTTATTTTGATTGTCCTTTTTCTTTGCTTAAAACTTCCTTTTCCAATAAAATACAACAATGCTGAATAACAATACCTCATCTAACAAACTAAACATGATCAACATCACCAGCTCAAAGAATCAAAAAAAAGTGAGCTAACAGTTTGCAATAACTCAAATAGTAATAAAAACCGTTTGGGAAAAGTAACGCTGTACAGAAAGCAGGAATAGCTCTGCAAGGCAGGGCCTTTGAGGGAAAGTGTAACGAATCCCAACGAGGTACAAGGATCCTATGCCGACGAAGGATAGCGTGTAAATATCGAATCAGGCGTATAATCCGAAACGTCAGGCGAGTTCGTGGTCGAAAGGCAAAAGGGAAGTTTAGAGACCGGGAGAAGTATCGCAAGCGAGGTACTAATAAAGGCAAGGTAGAGCTCTCTAGGAGAAGACTCAATACCGAGCAGTGGGAAGCCGGTTTGGATGGTTTAAACAGCGCTGCCTGCCGCACGGTAGAGCGTGTCCTGATCGATTAACACGTGCGGCGGCGCTTCTTATTATCAACCCGTTAGCTCTTTTGTGGGTTGATATCTGCTGGGTGGGGGTCGTGACAGAAAGTCTCCTGTTAATGGGGAAAAGAAGGTTAGAATGGGACACACATAAGCTGATTGGATAATTGGCAGACAGAAGGGGTTTAGTTCTTCTTGAGGGAGAGGAGCAGATAGGAAAGGCTCTGTGTGCAATTCCACACATTCCAATGTCAGTCGGAGAAAGCTGATCACTCCCTACCACTGTGGCACAAGAGATACCTCCTTAGTGCGTGATTTAGCTTTTTTTAGATCTACAGTTAATGTGAAATTTTGTGCTGAGCACCGCTAGGTCTTTGCATTTTTTTAAGAAGAAGCTGTCAATCAGCTATGAGTTTAACTTGAAAATAGCAGACCCCGGTCACAACCTGAAAATAAAATGTCATTAAATTCCAGAAATGTGTTATTTGTCATTTTGATTTTAACTGCTTCGTATGTTGTTTAATATAATCCATCAAATGTATCTTGCTAGGGACCACATTTTAGAGCATGCAGGTACTTCAATCAGTGTTACCATGGCTTAAAAAATATGGGTTAGAGCACCAGTTAACATCTAGGGCTACAGTAAATCCAGGAGACACTTAATTGCACACAGAGTAATGGGAACTGGTGTCTGGACGGATTCTCCTTAATATGTGGTTGAGTGGCTGCAGATAAACACATCTGGAATTATACTGTACCTTAAAAACTTAAATTGTTGAATAAAAAGATTTCTTCCCAGTAGCATTAACTTCAGTCAACAATGAATGTTTTGAGTGAATAGTTTTGTTCCATTTTCAATCTGCAACCAGTGCACTCAAGGAAGCCTATCCATTTGGGTTCTGGGTGAAACGAAGAGTTGAAGATTCAACTGTGACCTTGTTATATCAAGTGTACAATTGTTTAGAAACTCCATCATCCTATGCGCACCTCTTTTTTTGCTGGCTTTTCTTTGGAATTTAACATTTTACAGGCAACAAGGTTGGTAGGGGAGCTTTTGAATATGTGGGTACATCATATACTTGCTCAATGGATAACAATTTTTCTGTGTTAGTGTGAGTTAGCTCAGGGAAGTCTCTCACCATCAGCACCAGCGCAGGGGGACCCCAGAGCTATGTGCTGTCCTCACTGCAGTTCACTTTGTGCACAAATGATTGTGTAAGACACTAGGACAACTGTTTGATTATCAAGTTTGAGGATGATGCTGCCTTGATTGGAGTTTGGAATGATGATGAATATATTCAAGAAAGGAAATAAAGCTTTTTTTATTATCGATCTCAGGATAATTCACTGTTTTAAACTCAAACAAAACAAAGGTAATGATAATAGATTTCAGAAATATTCTTTTTCATATGATTACAGATACCTGTAACTGTGGAATGGAATGGAAATTGAAACAGTAATTGAATATAAATACCTTGGGACGATTACTCATTGTAAATTATATTGGCCCTCCAATACAGAGGCAAGATATTTCAAGGTGCAACAAAGAATATAATACTATAGAATTAGTAATAGTAATAGTAGTTATTGTTAATAGTTATACTAGTTAGTAGTTATTACTAATGAACTAACTAGCAATAATTGATTACTAGTTATTACTAATAGTACCATTAGTATAGTAATAGTATTTTTTAAGGAGTTTTAATGTTTTATTTAAAGCACAATGTTGATACTTTTTTAGAGTAGAGAATTCTAATCCTTTGTTTTCATAGCTGGGTATAAAAGGATAAGGTTAACAATAATAATTCAGATATTTAAAACAGCAATATAATACTGTTTAAGTATTTCAAAGAACACAAAAATAGTCACTGATCTGATTGAAGAATACTGGTGTTGTCTGTTGTGTTATCATGCAAAAACACCAGCAAGGCACCTTCACTTCCCAATTCTGTCAGAACAGCGTGGGGGGAATGAGACTTTTCCCTGTCCAGCACTGTGCTGCACTGTCTCAGTCTGGGAACAGGACGTGCTCTAACAACCTCAGCAACATTTGCAAAGACACCAATCTGATTAAACCAAGGAGATTTACTGTTAAATGTGGGTCTCTTTATAGTATTCCACGGAGCTTTCAGCATGCATGAATTGTAGTTTTGCCAGAAATGTGATATTAGCCTATTCACGATTTTGTTTTGGAGGCACGTTTTAGAAGCGACATTTATTTTGACAGGTACTGCCAGTAGGAAGCCAGTTTCAGCTGCTTAACGTTGCCACCTTTACACTGCCGCCCAGCCTTCGGGTGCTGCATTCCAATCCAGGGCTGGACTGTAGCACCCCTAGTCGTCGCACCAAAATATAACAAGTTGTGTTAAAGCTGTAGTAACGGTGCGTGTTGCAGAAATACATCTGGAAATTAAAATATTTTAGAAGGTTGCGCATATTTGTATACTGTATATATAGTACATCTATTCTTACATTGCCCGTGACTATGTTGTTAATGTAAAATGTTTTTTTAATCGAAAGTACAGTGAATCGGTGTGCTTCGCGATAAACAATTCCTTTATCTAATGTACTTTTCTTTCTTTAACATCTTCCTGGCGTATTTATTTGGCCTTTCGGAGGTTGTAAAAGGGTAACATACTGTACTGTAGAAAGACTGTAGGTAAAAGGGTGCACACCGAAACAACCTTTGCCTTAGTCTTTTTGAGAACAGCAGTGCTCTAGTCCTGTCTCGTCCACGGCATTGAAATACGTAACCTCCGTACAGCTTATAAGCATCAGTTAATGCGTAATCAGTGTCTATATACCTGTGAGTGACGGAAACTCCAGTAATTCGGAACAGGCAGAGGACAGTAAACCATGTCAGTAATTACACAGCTATTGGCGGACTCCGCCACTGTGTGTCTAGTTTTCGTTACAACGTTAGTTGTCTTTTTCTACTTGTTTTTCAAACCCTCCAAAGCATCTTCCTATAAATTCCCTCCCGGGCCACGACCCTGGCCGATCATCGGGAATCTCAATGTTCTGGACTTTCTGAAACCACAGGAGACTTTCTGTAAGGTGAGTGACAGGAATTGCCGGAGTGCCTCAGAATTGAAGGAGTCCGCATTATGATTAACAGTTTCTTTATATACTGTGTATATACAGCATACACTGTACTGTATATCGCTTGTCCGTCTTGTCGGGATAGGCCTTGTACGTTCGTAGCACTTAGAATATATTTATTATTCATACTAACCTATGCAGTTTCATTATGTAAATCTACCGCACCAATAATTTTTAAAAAGGCATTTCAACAATATAAAAAGTTAAACACGAAAAGTTGACAAAACACCGCTTGAGCATAAAATATCACCACTTTCAGTGATAAACAGGAATGCCCATATATTAAATATGAAAAAGATCATAAAACTGATTTAATGCATTACTCATTGATTTCACCAGGTAAGTAAATTGATCATTTCTAATTTTCAGTGATAAAAAGGAAACCCATTTATAGAGCAGGGTATTCAAAGGTGCAGCATTTTAGTCAAGGGAACAACAGCAATGTCCCACCTGAAGCCTGAACCGACAGTTCTTTAATCATACAGTCTTATGTGAATGTGTAAACGAATCATTAATCCAAATAATTATCCCAAACTATTTAATTTTGCAATGCACCTGTATAAAATGAAAAACAGTCTTTTAAAGATAATAAGTAATAGGTTTATTCCATGCTGAAAATAAGAAGAAAGAAAACACAACGTTTTGGCAGTGGAGCCTTCATCAGGTGTCATCTGATGAAGGCTCCACGGCCAAAACGTTGTGTTTTCTTTCTTCTTTTTTTCAGCATGGAATAAACCTATTACTTGTTCCTTTGCAGCCTACGCATGCGGACGCAGCTCCCCACCTGAACTTTTAAAGATAATGACTATTTAAACGTGCAGATTAAATGGCTCAGGAAAAGTTTAGATTTTTCCTGACATCTGTTAATGTCTAAACTGACAGGTCAGAGGGCTGTGTATCAGTATTGCATCACAAACCTTCACAGAAGTGTAATGAGCCAGAATGTCCGGTTAATTGTATCCCTCTGTATGGTTTCTGGTGCTTAGAGAGAAGACTTTTTGCAACAATAGTTTAGAAAAGTCACCAATCACTGAGTGACGTTTCT
Organism: Lepisosteus platostomus; assembly: GCF_059453375.1. Taxonomy (NCBI): domain Eukaryota; kingdom Metazoa; phylum Chordata; class Actinopteri; order Semionotiformes; family Lepisosteidae; genus Lepisosteus; species Lepisosteus platostomus. Next base: position 9,271,893 of record NC_142623.1, on the reverse strand, counting down.
GAGCATTACACAGTGCATGTACTGTACACAATAGTTGGTGGTACAATACAGTATATAAGACCTGGTAGTACTGGAAGATCCAGCTTTTAGCTCAATTAGCAGTGAAAAATGTGAAAGGATTACAATCCTCATAAAGCATAATTACTTAACAGTCTGAAATGTGAGACACAGTCATCTTGGCATCATTTGGGTAGTTTTTTTTAATTTAATCTGTGTATATACTGAACAGTACCCTGGAAGACCAAATACTGTCATTCCCTTAATTAAGCTTTAGACTCCCAGTTACAATCATTAATTGGCATGAGAATGCAGACTCTTTCCTACTGCATGTTCTTCATGTCCAGTCAGTCAATTTGTCAGTCAGTGGTGACGCAGCTCTTGCTAAAATGCCTGTCTTTTCGCCAAAAATCAAGAATTACAGAAGAAACTTTTGTTTCTCAGGCATAAACCTGTCTGTTCATACTGTAGCTCTCTGGAGCTACTGTATTGTGTGGGTGCCAATAGAAAATTTCCTTGCGTCAAAATCCTGTTGATGTTGTCTGTGTGCACAGATTCAGTCTTCTCTTCTCCTCTGTTTCCTTCTTCAGCTGTCAGAGCAGTACGGCAATGTGTTCACTTTCCACATGGGCACACGGAAGTTTGTAGTGCTGACTGGATATCAGACAGTGAAGGAAGCCTTGGTGGACCAGGCAGATGACTTTGGAGAAAGGGGCCTAACAAATGTCTCAAAATTATTCTCAAAGGGAAAAGGTAACAAAAGTAAACTCACTCAAGTCCCTGAACTTTAAACACAATCATTGCATTAATAGTGAATGTGAGGGCGAGCTCAGTGGTGCTCTGGTTAGTATTACAGCCTAGAAACAAGGAGCCCTGGGTTCAATTCTGGACATGAGGTGTTGTCTCAATGAAATTTGTATGTTTTCCTTGTGTTTGTGTGGGTTTCCTCTGGCTGCTCTGGTCAGTGAATTGGCTGCTGGGTAAATTGGTTTGAGTGTTTGCGTGTCTGTGTCTGCCTTTTGATGAAGTGGCGTCCCCTCGATGCGTATCCTGTCTTGTGCCTGTAGCTTGCTGGGACAGGCTCTGACTCCTCTGCAACTTTGAACTGCATGAAGTGGTTAGAAACTGGATGGACGGACAGTTCAGCTTTCAATCAATATTGTTGACAATCTCCAAATCAGAAATGCAAAGGCGTTGTACTTCACTTTCCCCTTCTTCTTCATGTGGATATAGCCTGATTTAAATATAAGCAGAAAATGTAATTTAATGAGGAATAGGTGACAGAAAACAGACCATTCAAAGCTTCTGTCACCTTTCATTTCCAGGTATTGTATTTGGAAAGGGCGAGTCATGGAAGACGATGCGTCGGTTTACTCTCTCCACCTTGCGGGACTTTGGCATGGGCAAGAGAACCATTGAGGACAGGATCGTGGAGGAGTCCAAAATGCTGATAGAAGTCTTTGAGTCCTACAAAGGTACCATCAAATAGTAAATCCTCCTTTTCTTCAACATTGTTTGCCGAGATAAGGGAAAGGTACTGTATGCATCTGCACCTACTTGATGCAAATTCACAAAACTGGGCTTTGATCTCTTAAGGATGAAGGATGAAAGACAAACAATTGTGACATTAAAATGACTTTTGATCAGGTTTTTCATTGCATTTATAGACTGCTATTGAGCAATGATTGGGACTAGCATCACTAAAAACAACAGATGTGTGAAGAGAAATTTTCTTGATCATGGTAATGTCACCTTACCACCCTAACAGATAGATCTGCTTCTTCATTAGGGGGTAACTCATACTGTATCTAGCACTTGCTTTTGATCTTAACCCATGTGATGATGCAAGTCTTTCTTTCTTTTACTTCCTCCAAGGTCAACCGTTTGAGCCTACTATCCACATCAACTCCGCAGTGTCTAACATCATATGCACCATTGTGTTTGGGGATCGCTTCGAATACGACAACCCCCAGTTTCTTCGGCTCCAGAAGGTTGTTAGCGAGAGCGTTAAGCTACTAGCCTCCCCACAAATGCAGGTACGGGACTGCATCGGCTGGGTTGACAGGATAACATCATTTTTCTAACAATTTTAGTAATGAAATTACATTTCTTAATAAGAATGTGGTCTTGTTTTACTATGTTAAGAAAAATAACCTAGTCTACTGTCATTCATATAATTGTTCCTTCTTTTTTGAGTATATGATACACTTCCGTATTTATTTTAATATAAGCTTTTTATGTATGTATAGTACTCATTATTGTGTGTTTCCTGTTTATCTTGTTTGTAGCCACAAAGGGTTGTTGAAGAAATAGTCCATAATTATCTTTTCACACAGTCTTTGCTCAAGTAGAATGTGGTATTGGATGTAATCTTTAACACACTGGTGGAGTAGAAGATGATCAGATAGTGAAATGATCTGAAAGCATACTAGCCAGCAGTAAGACTGTTCCAAAATTTAAGTCACTTTATGTTTCATGGAAGCTCTGGTAGTATTGCAAGACAATCCTTACAGCTTCCTCCAAAAGTGACACTTTTTAAACAGTACATCATTATTATAAAGACTTTGTTGGCAATTAACATTTCAAACAGTTTTTGTCATGGTCATGTCTCATAGATGAATAGAAAACAAGGAAAGAGCTCATGGAATATTTCTTGGTACTGGTCTAAAAGTGAGAAGAACACAAAACTGTAACACATGCGGTCAGACTGAAATAGTGTTGCATCAGAGACACATCTCCAAGCACCCAATCTACACAACTTCTACACCAAAAAGACATAACCAATACTGTCTGTGATTTTTAACACTTTTGAGCTCAGTTACACCAGTAGATGTCCACCACACTCTGTATTTTGATCCGTTAAACAAGCCTTCCAATAATATAACAAGCCACACTTTGACTTTGGCAACAGAGAGCAAACCTCCTCGTTTCCAAAGTTTTACTCACCACTGCAATTGGTAATCCTGTCGGGGGCTGGCTTTTCAGAACTGCTGGTCCTGTGGCCCTGCTTCACACAGCTCATCGCCTGTTTTGATCCCACTTTCAGCTGTAGAAAACTCCAAACATGCTTTCTGTTAAACTTTGTTTTGTTGTGTTTTCTTTCACTGCACTCATATTGTCCTTTCTTTTGTTTTGTTTTTTTTGCAGCTGTTCAATGTCTTTCCCTTCTTAGGGTTTTTTTTAAGCGATTTTAGGAAACTTTCAAGTAATTCAAAAGAGAACCAGTCTTTCTTCAGGAATCTGTACAAGAAAAGCAAAGATGTTGTTGACCCTAATGACATGAGGAGCTTCATCGATACCTTCATAGTGAAGCAACACGAGGAGGTGATGTTCTTCTGACAGTATTTTGTGAGCTGTGAATCATTGTTTCTATCTGCAGCTCTTGGGAAAGTAAAACACAGTATGAATCATGTGGAAAATATGTGCTGTTTTCCATCCACCCATTTTCTAACTGCTTCTTCAAATTCAGGGTCACAGCTGAACCTATCCCCACAAGTAATGGGCACAGAACATCCTGATCTGGATGCTAATATATCACAAAGCAGACAGAGAAGATTACTGATACTATAGACACATAGGGCCAATTTTACCAGTTAGCCCATTAACCTTCTGTGGTAGGAAACCAGAGCCCCAGGAGCAAACCCACAAGAACATGGGGAGAACATACAAACTCCAAAAAGATACTACCTCAGGTCCAGGATTAAACCCTTGGCCCCCAAGGCTGAGAGGCAGCAACACTAACAACTTCTCCACTGTGCCACCTGTCTGTTATTTTGTTTTAAATCTTCACAACAGAGCTAAGCATTTCAATAAATTCTCTTTACATTAGATAAAACGCCATTTTCCAGTGTATGGGATCCTTCTTATCAGTTAGATTGGTGTTTTCTCTGTTGCAAGTGGGTCTGTTTTGTGCAGCGATGGTAGTATGATCTCCGTAATTATTTCTTGTTATAGGAAGCTAAAGACTCCCATACATATTTTGATGAGGAGAACATGGTAGTCACATCATCCAACTTGTTTGGGGCTGGAACAGAAACCACATCCACCACCCTGCGCTGGGGCCTTCTGCTGATGATGAGGTACCCTCTCATTCAGGGTGGGTATCTCACTGTCCTTCTAATAGGAATAACTAACTAGGATCATAAGGATAAACAGACCATAATAATTATTCAAATGTTTATTACCTAAAACAAAGTTTTGAGAAAATTGCATTCACTGTGTTATTCAAAAGCAGCTCTCAACGATAAACTGTATTTGCAGCTGTATATCCTAGTCTATATTTCAGCTCTCTGTGTGCAATGATCCAAGACAAACATCTAGAAAAACTGGGGTTTCTAATCCAAAATGAAATGTGTTAATTACAGTCCCTTTAAACCTGAGTGCTATAAAAGAACATTCAACAGGAACAACGCATGACCCAGTATGATTTGCTTTTAGTTGAAAAAATTAGTGGGTAAAAAGTACTTTTATTTATGTTCAAATCTTTTGATTAGGCATTGAATGCAAGGCTTTAAATGAATTTTTCATCCCCTGCAGCAGCACTTAATACATGATAAATTAATGATTAATAGACGAACATGAACACTATACTTTTGTACAGCATTCCCATAATATTGCTTTATACTGGGTTTCTGTTTATTTATAATGGTGTCTGACTTTTTAGAGCTGAAGGAATTAAGAAATGTTCAATCAAGCATATAGTCTAGAAAACAAAAGGGTTAAATAATTCACAACATTGAAAACATGTGTTGAAATGAAACCACACAGGGGTTATCCAGGAAATGAAACTAAACACTCCAAAGTGTGAGTTCTAACTTTCAAAGACCCAGGGTCCCATGATGCAGCACTACAGTGTTCTGTGTTCAAATGATCAGGTCTGGAAATCAAACGAAAAGCAGACATTTTTCCCTTTGCCACAAATTATGACATTGTTGCATTTTAATCCAGGAACAAGTCCTAAGAAACATATTGTGTTAAATGACAAGGAAAGTACAAGAAATGACCAAGTAAATCAAGCAGAATTAAAAGACAAGGACATTTTCTGTTAATATTGTTTACTGTTTGGGTAATTAAAATTCCTAGACATAGAAAATAGTAAAATATGTGTTCTGTTCAAATAATTGTGCTATTAGAAAACAAGCTGAAATCAGACTATTTCTAACTCCTCAGGACTGTCACACAAATATGCTTAATCTATCTAATCTCCACCACAGAGAAAGTGAAAGCAGAGATTGAGAGAGTGATTGGGAGAGAGCGCCCTCCAAGGTCTGAAGACCGGAAGAGCATGCCCTACACTGACGCAGTTTTACATGAAATCCAGAGGTTTGGAAATGTGGTCCCCCTGAATTCGCTGCGCGAGACCACAGTGGACACCACCTTCAGGGGCTACAAGATCCCAAAGGTGAACCTCTGTCACACCCCTCACTCTTACTCCCACCCAGAGACAGACCTCACAGGTTCACAGTTGGAAGTGAGATTAACCCTTATCAGAAACTCAAAGATAGGAAGATCATTCTTCAGAAATAACATAAGCCAATACAACGGAAGCATAGCTGAATAAGAGAACTGTTAAAATTGATAATTTATCCGAGTGAAAAAATGAATAGGGCCTCGTGTATCTTACAGCCTTTTAAAGCATCAACACTATGTCTATAGTGGACATTAGGCTAGGAAATTCTTAATCAATCTGGGAAAGCAAAATGCTAACTGTCAATATTAATATCTGTTCTCTTTTTCAGATTTTAAAACTTGAATTAGTTCAAACTTTTTCAAATTTGATAATGATGCCAGAAAAGGCAACTGAATCAAAGAGGTTTTGTGTAGAACACACATCATCTAATACTTTACACATTAACCTGCTGTCTGTCTTCCTCAGGGCACCCCTGTCATTCCGCTGCTCACTTCTGTGCTGTTCGACAAGACGCAGTGGGACACGCCCTTTGAGTTCAACCCTGGCCACTTCCTGGATGCTCAGGGAAATTTCATTAGGAAAGAAGCCTTCATGCCCTTTTCAGCAGGTCTGTGTCACATTTGTAGCCTGATCATTTTCTTATTTCATTTCATTAACCTGGTTCATTTTCCTGCCAGAACTCCTGGGAGGCTGCTCATCACTTCAATGTACAGAAAGCATACGGGCCTGTTCTTTGCTCTTGTATGAGTCTGAAGGCCAGAATTGCTGGGCTCTGTTGGATACGCTCCTCCTAGTTTGTTTTTCTAAGAGCATGGACACCCAAGTACCAGTGCTTACAATCTGCTCCAGTTCTTTTCTATAATCAACTCCTTAATTATATAATTGAATTAATTATAAATTAATCATCAAAATAAATTGTGTCAAAACATTACACTGGCATAGAATCAAAGACATAACAACAATCTAGAGACTTGCTCTTGTGTTGGGTACATTAAGTTATAGTATACAGTAATAGTTACAGTATTTGTATACCAGCATGCTCTGTTGCAATGTTCTGTGTGTTCCTATCAGAACACAGATTCATTAGAAATATACAATATGCATGACAGATGCACTATAGGGTGTAGTCTAAGATGGACTCTATTGGAACTTTTCTCAAATCCAGCAAAAAATAACTTTTGGAGCACCTTTGTTTTCATACAGCTGTAACAGTCTAAGTGGCACTAACGAATTAAGATAATTAAGACTGCTTCATATCATAGCCACATTTCTAATGTCTTCAAAACTCAGTGACGTAATCTTATTTTGATACAACCATGCTTTCGTTTCCCTGATATTTTTTTAACTGGAATAGTATATACAGTATAGGGAGATAACAGATTTAGCATGTCGTTGCTGAAGTGCAAATTCGCATTTACTTCATGTTGCAGTCATAAGCAGATCATTAAAACTTTTTTTCTACAGGACATACAAATAAACCTGGAAAAAAGATGCATTTGCAGGCTTCTCAAGATTATAATTTCAGTTACCCATTGAGTAACACACAGCAGGTCTCCCTGTTTCCAAATGAATGCTTCATCTTTCTTTGCTTCTCACTGTAAAGATCCCTTGTTTTATTAGATTAAGCCTGCTTGCTTTACAGATTTTACAACTAAAACAAAACAAAGTAGAGCTGCGACATATATGGATGATCAATTTGCAGCCTGCTTATCTATATTTGCATATTCATACCATATATACATACGAACGTGTAAAAATATGGTAAGTGTTTTAGTTTTTGGTAATGCTTGTTGCAAACTTGTAAATATTTCAGATTGGAGGAGGTCATTCACACTAACAAGTTCTTTGATTCATCCTGCCAAACTGATCCCACAATCTCCTCCAGCCTCCTCCTCCAGGTTTCTCAAAGTTATAATCTCAGTTTCCCATTGAGTAACACTCAGGAGGTCTCCCTATTTCCAATTGAATGTTCCAGCATCTTTGCATCTCACTGTAAAGAACCCTATTTTATTAGATTAAACTTCCTAGCCCTAAAGATTTTACAAGTAGAATGTGAATCTGTATTTGTGTATTCACAACAGAAATATGTACTGTAGATACCTGAACATTTTGGTGTTACATTTTAGAAATATTTGTTGGAAAAATTGTAAATATTTCAAATTAGAGGAGGTCATTCACACCAACACGTTCCTTTGATTCTTACCTGTCCACACTGTACTGATGAGAACATTGACAAACCAGTCTAAATTCTTTCTGCAGGTGGTTTCTTTATGTCCGAGTACCAAGTTACATGACAGTGTGGTGTCCATCTCCAGGTCCTGGTGATATACCTGTGTATAGATCCCATTTCTAGATCAATCTGCTTTGTGGTGTGCCCTGCAGGTCGGAGGGCTTGTCTGGGCGAGACTCTGGCCAAGATGGAGCTCTTCCTGTTCTTCACTGCCCTCCTCCAGAAGTTCACCTTCCATCTGCCCCCTGGTATCCGGCCTGAGGACCTGAATATGGAACCAGTCCTCGGTGTTACTGCATCCCCACATTCCTACAAGCTCTGTGCTGTCGGCCACTGATGGTCAAGGCTTTCTTTCAGTCTGTGTCAGCCTCCTCTTCCACACTGAGGCCACAGCAACCTGTTGTGTCTCAGTCTCGTCTCACTGAAAATGGGATTTCAGAGCTTACACCTTGAGATTTACACAGCTACTGATGATGTGGGATCTCACATGGTTCATAAGCAGCTTTAAAAAGCTGTGGAGTCTTAGAAAAAAACCCAGAAAATATGTGATTAATTAAACTTTTTAGTGGTAACTTGAAGTTATTTCATGGAATTAATGAATCCATATTTTATACATTAACATCTCTGACCATTCCAGACTTGGAAAGAACTCAAAATGGATAATTAATCCATCATTTGTGGTTGTGGTGTAAATTGTGGTTTCAATCAAACAGTCAAGAACTAAGCTGGAAGAAAAAAAGAAGGCATTGGAGTTTCAAGGATCTGGAGAGGAATGTATCAGTAAATTTGAGCAGTAAATTACAGGCCTGTGCTGTTAAAGCATAGTTTCAATATAAGCTATTGCGGCCATTTAAAGTGAAACAGACATATTTAAATGCTCCTTCTTGAGAACGTTATACTAGCTAGAGTAGTGGCAGTCATTCCTGCTCCACAGGCCTCTTTATTCGCCTCAGAGGAAATAAGAAATTAAACGTAGTTTACAATTCTTGATGATTAGACAAGAGGAGGAAAACCAGACAACCTGGAAGACCTCCGTGTCTATGAGTGAATATCAGTGAACAAGTACAAGTAAGGTCTTGATAACTTGCATGTCAGTATATCAGCATGTACACTGTAATTATGCTTCACTTTTGCAATGTTAAAATAGTTATGAGAATCTAATAAAACGGAACTATTGACTTAAATGTTACAACTCAATGTGGACGAAACTGTCTTTTAACTGTTAAATTTAAATCATACGTTCTCATTTACTGATTGTTGATCATCATAACTACTTTAATGTGTTTAAAATAAACTGATCTCAAAGTCTCAATCCGGCATTTTGTCTACATTGTTAGAGCAATACAAGAGAAAGAACATTTGCTTCATTTTGATTGTCCTTTTCCTTTGCTTAAAACGTCCCTTTTCAACAAAATACAGCAATACTGAACAACAATTCCTCATCACAAAATATGTAAACACCACTAGTTCAAAGAATACAAAAAGTGAGCTAACACTCTGTAATAACTCAAATAGTGATAAAAACAACTTTGGGAATAAGAACGCTGTACAGGAAGCAAGGAACAGCTCTGTGGGAAGGGCCTTTGTGAACAAAGTCACCTGTTAAGGAGGAAAAGATTACAATGGGACACACATTAGGCTGATTGGATAATTGGCAGACAGAAGGGGTGGAGTTACTGAGGGAGAGGAGCAGACAGGACAGGCTCTGTGTGCAATTCCACACATTCCAATGTCAGTCAGAGAAAGTGACCACCCCCTACCACATTGGCGCTAATATGCAGAAATATTACGGATCTTACTCTGCGCAGTGAAGTAAATCTGAAGTATTTGAGTATAAAACAGTACTTTAAAGGGCAGATTGGCTGATTTCCCATCTGCCTTTCACCCTGCCCTTCCAGGTTAGGTACAGTATAATCTAAGAGATGTAGAAACAGTATATATATAGTTTCTTTGAAAATGTTTTTCTGTTATGTTTGTTTCTTTTCCCAGTCTTGAACCATTTGTGTTTAGAGTAACGACAATGTTTGAAAATAATATTTAATGCTACTTTTCCTGTATCCAATCTTTTATTTGGGGAAGGTGCAGCGTCCTATAGTATACAGACTAACCACATTTACATTCGGACGTTTATTTTTTACAAACAACTTTAAGCAACACAGAGTGCTATTTAATAGTGCATAAGTAATACACTTATCTTGCGTTCTACATGTTGGTACAGTATGTAAAACATAACAAAAGTAAAACGAAAATTGAAAAAATGTAAACCACCTTAATAAAATCGAGTAAAACTAATTCTTTAAAATAGAAAATTTTAAAAGATGCTTTTGATCGAGTTTTTTTTTTGGTCAAAAGCAGCATTGTGATTCCAAGCTTAAAAAAACTGAAGTTCCTGTTCGAGAAAGTTTCATGTCAATATGAGTTTCTTTTCAGAGCTTCCTGGAATAACTGGCCATACAATACGGGGTGAACCTACTGTATTTTAGATCATACTTTTCCTTTATAGTCTGCTACTGTCTTCTACAAAACTAAACTTGCGATTTTCAAATCATCAAATGCCCTTTTGCTCTCTCGGATAAATCTCCACCTGATGAGCTACAAACATACTGTATAAGACGAAATCTCAGGCTGTCAAAATGACAAAGACTGGCTTTTTCAGGTTTTACATGGGTATTGAGTGAATCTGAGTAATTTCTGTATGAACAGAGATCGGGTCCTTTGAGTATAAGGTTTATATAACTGTTATTTCCATCTCGGTCGCTCTGTAGGTAAAAGGGTGCACACCGAAACAATATTTGCCTTAGTCTTGCTGTGAACAGCAGTGATCTAGTCCTGTCTCGTCTATGGCATTTTAATATGTAACCTATCCGTTAATACGTAATCAGTGTCTTTATATCAGTGAGAGATTGAAACTCCAGTAATTCGGAACAGACAGAGGACAGTAAACCATGTCAGTAATTACACAGCTATTGGCGGACTCCGCCACTGTGTGTCTAGCTTTCATTACAACGTTAGTTGTCTTTTTCTACTTGTTTTTCAAACCCTCCAAAGCATCTTCCTATAAATTTCCCCCCGGGCCACGACCCTGGCCGATCATCGGGAATCTCAATGTACTGGACTTTCTGAAACCACAGGAGACTTTCTGTAAGGTGAGTGACAGGAATTGTCCGGAGTGCCTGAGAATTGAAGGGATCCGCATTATAATTAACAGTCTCTTCATTAATACAGTATATACTGTATACTGTATATCGCTTGTGCGGCTTGTCGGAATAGGCGACCTCTTCTACGTTCATAACAGGTAGAACATAATTCTTGATACTAATCTATGCAGTTTCTTAATGTAAATACAGCTCTCAATATAATTTAAAAATAAAAAGTTAAACACGAAAAGTTTATAAAACACCGCATGAGTAATGCATTATCAACACTTTCAGTGATAAACTTGAATTCACGTTTATAGATCAGGGTATTTAAAAATGCAATATTTAGGTAACAGGACAAACAGCAATGTCCCACTTGAAGTCTGAACCTACAACCTTTCTTTCGTTTAAGCCTCTGGGTCCTTTTCTAGATCCACGTAAAAATCGGTGCTTCTTGTTATACTATACTGTATATATATGTGTGAAAAATAATCATTAACCCAGATAATTAATCTAAACTATTTAATTTTGCAATGCATATGTAGAAATGGAATCAGTCTTTTAAAGGTAAAGACAATTTGAATGAGCTACTGTACATTATTGGCTCATTAGAACACTTTGTTGTGATTTTGCCTAACAAACATCTTTTAATGTGTAAACTGACAGGTCTGTGTATTAGTATGTACTGTATGATTCCCGGTGCTGGGAGAGAAGCCTTTTTGCAAGAATAGTTTAGAATACCAATAGGCACCAATCACTGAGTGACATTTCTGAGCATTACACAGTGCATGTACTGTACACAACAGTTGGTGGTACAATACAGTATATAAGACCTGGTAAGACTGGAAGATCCAGCTTTTAGATCAATTAGCAGTGAAAAAGGAAAAGGATTACAATCCTCATACAGCACAGAATTACTTGCTAGTCTTGAATCTGAGACACATTTTGGCATCATTTGGGATGAATGGATAAATTGTAGTTTTATAATTTAATCTGTGTATATACAGTACCCTGGAAGACAAAATACTGTCATTCCCCTAATTAAGCTTTAGACTCCCAGATACAATCTTTAACTGGCATGAAAATGCAGACACTTTCCTACTGTATGTTCTTCATGTGCAGTCAGTCAATTTGTCAATTGTGGTGACCAAGCTCTTGCTAGAATGCCCGTCTCTTTAGTTTCTCTAAACATCAAGAATTACAGAAGAAACGTTTGTTTCTCAAACTTAAACCTGTCTGATCATTCTGAAGCTCTCTGGAGCTATTATGTGGGTGCCAATAGAAAATTTCCTTGCAGTCAAAATCCTGTTGATGTAGTCTGTGTACACCACTTCAGTCTTCTCTTCTCCTCTGTTTCCCTCTTCAGCTGTCAGAGCAGTATGGCAGTGTGTTCACTTTCCACATGGGCACACGGAAGTTTGTAGTCCTGACTGGATATCAGACAGTGAAGGAAGCCTTGGTGGACCAGGCAGATGACTTTGGAGGAAGGGGGCAAACACATACCTCACAATTAATTTCAAAGGAAAAAGGTAAAAAAGTAAACTCACTTCAGTGCCTGAACTTTAAAACAAAATACTTTGAATCAATATTGAATGTGAGGGCTAGCTCAGTGGTGCAGTGGTTAGTCTTACTGCCTAGCAAAAGGGGGCTTGGATTAAATTCTGCACCTGGGATGTTGTCACCATGGAATTTGTATGTTCTTCCTGTGTTTGTGTGGGTTTCCTCTGGGAGCTCTGGTCAGTGAATTTGGCTGCTGGGTAAACTGGTTTGAGTGTTTGCGTGTCTGTGTCTGCCTTGTGATGAACGGGCGTCCCCTCCAGGTGTATCCTGTCTTGTGCCTGTAGCTTGCTGGGACAGGCTCTGACTCCTTTGCAACTTTGAACTGCATGAAGTGGTTAGAAACTGGATGGATGGAAGGTTCAGCTTTCAATCAATATTGTTGATAATCTCCACATCAGAAATATTAAGGTGCTGTGCTTCACATTGTCTCCTTGTCTTCTTGGAGATATAGCTTGATTAAAATATGAGCAAAAAACTAAACTTCTGCATGAGAAATAGTTGACAGAAAACAGACAATTTAAAAGCTTTTGTCACCTGTAATTTCCAGGTATTGTATTTGGACAGGGTGAGTCATGGAAGACAATGCGTCGGTTTACTCTCTCCACCTTGCGGGACTTTGGCATGGGCAAGAGAACCATTGAGGACAGGATCATGGAGGAGTCCAAAATGCTGATAGAAGTCTTTGAGTCCTACAAAGGTACCATCAAATAGTACATCCTCCTTTTTTTCCCAACATGGCTTGCAGAGATAAGGGAAAGGTACTTTATGCATCTGCACCTACTTGATGGAAATTCACAAAACTGGACTTTGCTTCCTTAACTGAAGTTCGCAGGATGAAGAACTATGACCTTAAAATGACTATTTACCAGGTTTATTCATTGCATTTATAGACTGCTATAATTGAGCAATGATTACGACTAGATAAAAACAACAGATGTGTGAAGAGCACCTTTCTTGATCATGATAATATCACCTTACTGCCCTAACAAGATGGCTTGTTATCACTGAGTAACTCATACCTAGCACTTGCTTTTGATCTTGACCCATGTGATGATGCAAGTCTTTCTTTCTTTTACTTCCTCCAAGGTCTACCGTTTGAGCCTACTATCCACATCAACTCCGCAGTGTCCAACATCATATGCACCATTGTGTTTGGGGATCGATTCGAGTACGACAACCCCCAGTTTCTTCGGCTCCAAAAGCTTGTGAACGAGAATGTGAAGCTAATAATGTCCCCAAAAATGCAGGTATGGGACTGCAAGGGTTGGGTTAACAAATTATCTTCATATTTCTATTTTTTTTTGCAGGAAACTACATTTTAAATAAGCATTTAGTCTTGTTTTAAGACATTAGGAAAAACAACCAATTGTTTCTTCTCTAGTTTTGAGTATATGATATACTTTCATATGTATTTTAATACAACTGTATTATGTGTGTGTAGTACTCATTATTGTAATTTTCCAATTTAAATTACTCAAAAATGTAAAAAAAGACACATTACCACAGTTTACCAGTTTGTCATATGGTCAAAAGCACCATTGTGCGTCTCATAATCATCAGCTGAAATAGCAACAGCGCTGTCTGATAATTACTATTTTCAGGTCATGTTTAGCCATTAATTTCTTAATCACTTAATAGATCAGATTCTGAGGCACAATATATGTTATTGCATGTTCATGTCAGATTCTTATCTTCTTTGTGACTGTTACAGTTTGTTAAAGTCTCCATGTTTCATTATTAACAGTATAGTTTTCTCTTCAATCATTATAAAGACCTTGTTGGTTATGGACATTTCAAACAGTTCTCGTCATGGTCATGAACAGAACACAAGCAAAGAGCTCATGGACCATTTCTTGGTACTGGTCTAAAAGTGAGAGGAACACAACACTGTACAACACAAGCAGTCAGACTGCAGTCTTGAAATAGCATCAGAGACACATCTCCAAGCACCCAATCTACACAACCACTACACCCAAAAGACATAACCAATACTTCCGTGCTTTGTAACATTCTTGAGCTCTGTTACACCAGCAGATGTCAATCACTCTATATATTTTAATCAGTAAAACAAGCCTTCCAAGAATAGAAAAAGTCATAGAAAAGAGCAAAAATTATTTTGAAAAACAATGGCTGCTCGTTTCCAAAGTTTTACTCACCATTGCAATTGGTAATCCTGTCGGGGGCTGGTTTTTCAGAACTGCTGGTCCTGTGGCCCTTCTTCACACAGCTCATCTCCTTTTTTGATCCAACTTTCAGCTGTAAAAAACTCCAGACATGCTTTCTGTTAAACTTTGTTTTGTTGTGTGTTCTTTATACAAGGGTCACCTTAGATTTACTTGTAATAATAATAATAATTGCTTACACTTATATAGCGCTTTTCTGGACACTCCAGTCCAAGCACTTTACAGGTAATGGGGACTCCCCTCCACCACCACCAATGAGCAGCATCCGCCTGGATGATACGACGGCAGCCATAGTGCGCCAGAACGCTCATAACACACCAGCTATCAGTGGGGAGGAGAGCAGAGTCATTAAGCCAATTCATAGAGGGGGATTGTTAGGTGGCCATGATTGATAAAGGCAGATGGGAAATTTGGCCAGGACGCTGGGGTTACACCCCTTCTCTTTTCAAGAAACGGGATTTTTGATGACCACAGAGAGTCAAGACCTCGGTATTACGTCTCATCCGAAGGACGGCACCTATTTACAGTATAGTGTCCCCATCACTATACTGGGGCATTAGGACCCACATGAGCCGTAGGGTGAGCGCCCCCTGCTGGCCCCACTAACACCTCTTCCAGCAGCAACCTTAGTTTTTCCCAGGAGGTCTCCCATCCAGGTACTGACCAGGCTCATACCTGCTTAGCTTCAGTGGGTTGCCAGTTGTGAGTTGCAGGGTGATATGGCTGCTGGCTAACCTTACATCCTGTTCTTTCTTTCTTTTTTTTCCAGCTGTTCAACATCTTCCCCTTTATAGGGTATTTTATAAAGGATTTTAAGAAAGTTTCAAGTAATTCAAATGAGACTCAGTCTTTCTTCAGGAAGCTGTATAAGGAGCGCAAAAATGCTGTTGACCCTAATGACATGAGGAGCTTCATCGATACCTTCATAGTGAAGCAACACGAGGAGGTGATGCTCTCGTGACAGTATTTAGTGAGCTCTTAATCACTGTTTCTGTGTGCTGCCATTGGAAAAGTAATCTACATAAGACTCATATAAAGAATATCTGCTGTTTTCCATCCATCCATTTTCTAACTGCTTCTTCAAATTCAGGGTCGCAGCTGAGCTTATCCCATCAAGCAATGGGTACAAGTCACAGGACACCCTGGACTGGACGCCAGTTTATCACAGGGCAGACAGACAAGAATACAGACAGCACAGACTCCGAGGCCCCAATTTACCAAGAAGCCAATTAACCTACCAATGTGTCTTGTACTGTGATAGGAAACCAGAGGCCCTGGAAGAAACTCACTCAAACAGGGCCCCAATGCTGAGTTGCAGCAATGCTAATCAATGCACCACCATGATGCCTGTCTTCTATTTTTATTTTGATTGATTTAATGAAACACCTTTCTGTTAGTTAAACCTCCATTTTCTAGAGTATGGGAATCTTATACTTTAGTTAGATTGGCATTTGCTCTGTTGTTTTGGGACACAGTATTTGTATTTTTTTTTGTACACTAATAGTATGATCTCTTTTTATAGGAAGCTAAAAACTCCCATACATATTTTGACGAGGACAACATGATATTCACATCAGCCAACTTGTTTGGAGCCGGAACAGAAACTACATCCACCACCCTGCGCTGGGGCCTTCTGCTGATGATGAGGTACCCTCACATTCAGGGTGGGTATCTCACTGTCCTTCTAATAAGAATAACGAATTAGAATCATAAGGATAAACAGACCATAATAATGAGTCAATGTTTTCTTACCTAGAAAAAAACGATTGGGATAATTACATTCACTGTGTTATTCCAATCTACAGTTATTTCCCCATCCTGCCTCAATGCAGTCAATGCAGCAATAGGAAAAAAAAACAACGTATAGTACTTGTCAATTTCCTCTCTGTGTGTAATGATCATCTAGAAAAAAAAGATGTATAATTCACAATGAAGTGAGTTACAGTCCCTTTAAAGATGAGCGCTATGAGAGAATTGTGAAAATGGCAGGAAACATTATTGGGAAATAGCAACCCCAGCTCTGCAATTTATATCGTAATACAGTTCTAGAAAGGCAAGGAACATCATAGCCGATCCCACACACCCACTCAATTCTCAATTCATAATACTCCCATCAGGAAGATGGTATAGGGTACCAAATTCAAATCTAAACATTTATAAAAAGTCTTTTGTCCCCTATGCAATAAAACTGCTCAATGAAAGTATGGAATATAACTATGTATTTATGTTTCAAATACTGTTGTTGTAATTTCATGTGGTTTTATGTAACTCTTGTTTTGCTTGTGTGTTTTCTACTTCTATGGGTGACGCCTAAGACAAATTTCCACAGTAATTCACACTAATGTATCTCTCTAAAAGATAACTTAATAGCAGCAACACTCAAGCCAGAATAATTTACTTTTAGTGGGAAAATTTGGGGGGTAAAATGTAATTTTACTCAAGCTCAAATCAACCCTCCCACTCTCCACTGCAGAGAAAGTGAAAGCAGAGATTGAGAGAGTGATTGGGAGAGAGCGCCCTCCAAGGTCTGAAGACCGGAAGAGCATGCCCTACACTGACGCAGTCTTACATGAAGTCCAGAGGTTCGGAAACGTGCTGCCCATGAACGTGCTGCACGAGACCACAGTGGACACCACCTTCAGGGGCTACAAGATCCCAAAGGTGAACCTCTCTGTCACACCCCTCACTCTTACTCCCACCCAGAGACAGACCTCACAGGGTCACAGTGGGAAGTGAGGTTAACCCTCATCAGAAACTCAAAGATAGGAAGAGCATTCTTCAGAAATAACATAAGCCAATACAATGGAAGCTTAGCTGAATAAGAGAACTGTTACACTTGATAATTTATCTGAGTGAAAAAAATGAAGTAAAGGGCCTAATGTATCTCACAGCCACTTGAAGCATCAACATTCTGAATGATCAGTCATATACCTGCCAAATATGGGTCCGTAGTTGACATTAGGCTAGGAAATTCTCAACTAATCAAGGAAAGCTAGATACTAACTGTCAATACTGATATCTGTACTGATATCAGCTTTAAAAGCTGGAATTAGTTAAACAAAGCGAGATGCTAACTGTCAATATTGATATTTGTCCTCTTCATCAGCTTTTAAAGCTTAGATAAACCTTTTTTCAGATTTGATAACTATTATCTGATGACACCAGAAAAGGCAACTGAATCAAAGAGGTTTTGTGTAGAACACACATCATCTAATACTTTACACATAAACCTGCTGTCTGTCTTCCTCAGGGCACCTCTGTCATTCCGCTGCTCACTTCTGTGCTGTTCGACAAGACGCAGTGGGACACGCCCTTTGAGTTCAACCCTGGCCACTTCCTGGATGCTCAGGGAAATTTCGTTAGGAAAGAAGCCTTCATGCCCTTTTCAGCAGGTCTGTGTCACATTTGTAGCCTGATCATTTTCTTATTTCATTAACCTGGTTCATTTTCCAGGTAGAACTCCTGGGACGCCACTCATCACTCCAATGTACAGAAAGAATATGAGCCTAATATTTGTTCTAGTATGAGTCTGAAGGCCAGAATTGCTGTGCTCTGTTGGATGCGCTCTTCCTAGTTTGTTTTTCTGTTGCAATTGTTACACAGAACAGCATCTCATCAGGAATAATATGGGACCCTTTTAATCCTTACAATTTTAAACTATCCTTGCAATCTCTCTTTTGTCCTTTCCGGTTTTGCTGAGCTCTTAAAATTTACAAGTGATTTTGCAAATGAAATGTTTCATCTGACACATATTCACTAGAAATAAACAATATACATGACAGATGCACTCTAGGGTGTAGTCTTAGCTTGATTCTATCTGAACTGTTCTCAAATCCAACACATAAATAGCTTTTGGAACATCTTTGTTTTCATACACGTTTAACAGGCAAAGTGGCATTATGATAGTTAAGACAGCTTCATAGTAATAGTGACATTTCTACTGTCTTGAAAACTTTAAAACATAGATAGGTAAGATGTTATTTTGATTCAACTATGCTTTCATTTTTTCTGATAATTTGTTTTAATTGAAATTGTATATATAAGGGGATAACAGATTTAGCAAGTTGTTGCTGAAGCCCATGTTCACAGTTACTTGTTGTTGCTATCCTGAGGTGATTATTAAAACTTTTTTTCTATAGGACATTCAAATAAACCTGAAAACAAACATTTGCAGGTTTCTCAAAGTTATAATTCCAGTTTCCCATTGAGTAACACTCAGCAAGTCTCCCTATTTCCAATTGAATGTTTCAGCATCTTTGCATCTCACTGTAAAGAACCCTATTTTATTCGATTAAACTTCCTAGCCCTAAAGATTTTACAAGTAAAATAAAACATTTTCAGAATGTGAATCTATATTTGTGTATTCACACCAGAAATATGTACTGTAGATACTTGAAAATTTTGGTGTTACATTTTAGAAATATTTGTTGGAAAAATTGTAAATATGTCAAATTAGAGGAGGTCA
This sequence comes from Lepisosteus platostomus, assembly GCF_059453375.1. Classification (NCBI taxonomy): domain Eukaryota; kingdom Metazoa; phylum Chordata; class Actinopteri; order Semionotiformes; family Lepisosteidae; genus Lepisosteus; species Lepisosteus platostomus. The sequence continues at coordinate 9,252,911 of NC_142623.1, read as the reverse complement.
TTCACACTAACAAGTTCCTTTGATTGTTATCTGTCCACACTGTCTCGATGAGAACATTGACTAACCAGTCTAAATTCTTTCTGCAGGTGGTTTCTTTATGTTTGAGTACCAAGTTACATGACAGTGTGGTGTCCATCTCCAGGTCCTGGTGATATACCTGTGTGTAGATCCCATTTCTAGATCAATCTGCTTTGTGGTGTGCCCTGCAGGTCGGAGGGCTTGTCTGGGCGAGACTCTGGCCAAGATGGAGCTCTTCTTGTTCTTCACTGCCCTCCTCCAGAAGTTCACCTTCCGTCTGCCCCCTGGTATCCGGCCTGAGGACCTGAATATGGAACCAGTCCCCGGTATTACTGCATCCCCACATTCCTACAAGCTCTGTGCTGTCAGCCACTGATGGTCAAGGCTTTCTTTCAGTCTGTGTCAGCCTCCTCTTCCACACTGAGGCCACAGCAGCCTGTTGTGTCTCAGTCTCATCTCACTGAAAATGGGATTTCCGAGTTTACACCTTGAGATTTACACAGCTACTGATGATGTGGGATCTCACATGGTTCATAAGCAGCTTTAAAAAGCTGTGGAGTCTTGGAAAAAAAAAACAGAAAATATGTGATTAATTAAACTTTTTAGTGGTAACTTAAAGTTATTTCATGGAATTAATGAATCCATATTTTATACATTAACATCTCTGACCATTCCAGACTTGGAAAGAACTCAAAATGGATAATTAATCCATCATTAAATTGTGGTTTCAATCAAACAGTCAAGAACTAAGCTGGAAGAAAAAAAGAAGGCATTGGAGTTTCAAGGATCTGGAGAGGAATGTATCAGTAAATTTGAGCAGTAAATTACAGGCCTGTGCTGTTAAAGCATAGTTTCAATATAAACCATTTCAGCCATTTAAAGTGAAACAGACATATTTAAATGCTCCTTCTTGAGAACGTTATACTAGCTAGAGTAGTGGCAGTCATTCCTGCTCCACAGGCCTCTTTATTCGCCTCAGAGGAAATAAGAAATTAAACGTAGTTTACAATTCTTGATGAATAGACAAGAGGAGGAAAACCAGACAACCTGGAAGACCTCCGTGTCTATGAGTGAATATCAGTGAACAAGTACAAGTAAGGTCTTGATAACTTGCATGTCAGTATATCAGCATGTACACTGTAATTGTGCTTCACATTTGCAATGTTAAAATATTTTATAAGAATCTAAATAAAAGGGAACTATTGACCTAAATATTACAACTTGATGTGGACGAAACTTTATTCATACTTTCTCATCTACTGATTGTTGTTGTTCATCGTAACTCCTTTACTGTGTTTAAATTAAAAATAAAAATGTTGTTCTAAATTCTCAATCTGGGTTTTTTTGTACATTGTCAGAGCAATACAAGGGAAAGATTCCCTTTTTTATTTTCTTTATTTTCCTTTTCCTTTGCTTAAAACTTCCTTTTCCAACAAAATACAGCATTGCTGAATAACAATACCTCATCAAAAAACTGAACATGATCAACATCACCAGCTCAAAGAATAAAAAAGTGAGCTAACAGTCTGTAATAACTCAAATAGTGATAAAAATAACTTGGGAATAAGAACACTGTACAGGAAGCATGGAACAGCTCTGTGAGGCAGGGAGAAAGTCTGTGAGAAAGTCACCTGTTAAGGAGGAAAAGGTTACAATGGGACACACGTTAGGCTGATTGGATAATTGGCAGGCAGAAGGGGTGGAGTTACTGAGGGAGAGGAGCAGATAGCACAGGCTCTGTGTGCAATTCCACACATTCCAATGTCAGTCAGAGGAAGTGACCACCCTCTACCACATTGGTGCTTATATGCAGAAATAACAAGGGTCTTACTCTACTCCATAGCTGTAGCGATAGGAGAGGATTTAGCTTCTAGACTCAGTAAAGTAAATCTGAAGTACATTGTTGGTGGTGGAGGGGAGTCCCCATTACCTGTAAAGTGCTTTGAGTGGAGTGTCCAGAAAAGCACTATATAAGTGTAAGCAATAATAATTAGTAGTAGTAGTAGTAGTAGTAGTAGTAGTAGTACTTGAGTACAAAACAGTACTTTAACGGATAAATGGACTGATTTCCCATCAGCCCTTCCAGGTTGGGTATAATGTAAGAGATGTATGAATGGTGCATAGTTTTTTCAGTCAGTGTTAAATACCGTTTGTATATTTCATCGATCTGAGGACAAAATCTGTGTTTTCTTTAATTTAAATGAAATGTAAATAAAAACCGTCATGATTTATGTGACCTACTTTCAGATCAGGTAGAATAAGTGAGTCAATGTCCCTTTTGGAAAACGATATGTAATGCCCTTCAGCTTTATTTGTATACAATATACTGTACAGTATATTCTAGACATTTTGTAATATATCGTGTCTTTGAAAAACGTATTTTTCTGTTATGTTTGTTTCTTTCTTCTTCCGGTCTCGAAAAATGTGTAATTAGAGCAACTAAAATGTTTTAAAATAATATTTAATGCTACTTTTTCTTTGTTAGATGTTTTATTTAGAGAAATGTCAGGGTCTTAGTATACAGCCTAACCACATTATTTACCGCAGATCTGTATTACAGTATGTCTTCGGACGTTTATTTTTAGTTTGTTTTACAAACGATTTTTAAGCTATTTAATTGTACTAATAAACATAACAAAAGTAAAAGGAAAATCGAACAAAAATAATTAAACGCCTTAATAAATTCCAGAGTTAAACTAAATGATAATCGAGTTTTAAAAGATCCCTTTGATCGAGTCAGAAGCAGCATGGTGATTCCAAGCTGAAAAAGTTCTGGTTCGAGGAAGTTTCATGTCGATATGATTTTTTTTCCAGACCTTCATAGGGTTCAGAATGTTTAACACAGGATTCCTGTCCATTTTTATGCACAATAAGCTTATAGAAAGATATACAGTAACGCGTTCAGGGCGAAACAATGAGTCGAAGGAGCAACTGTGACATTCAGGTGTACACGCATTTAGAAACTCCATCCTCCTAGTGTATGTCCTGAAATTTTTTGCTGACTTTTCATCGGAATTTAATATGGTAACGCAACGAGGGTTCGGGCGAGCCCCCTACCGTCGGGGGCTCGAACCCGGGACTCCAGCGTCACTCAGCAGAGACCCAGCCCAGTGAGCGGAAGAGAAATCTCTCTACAGCCCACTAGGTGTAGTCCTGCTATCACAGGTAAGGGCGGCGACGTCAGCGCTATGGTAAACCTGTCGGCCGTAAGCGTTACAATATTTTCCAGGCTAACAGGTTGGCAGAGAAGCTTTTGGATTTGTGGATACACTTGCTCAATGAATAACGATTCTGTCTAAAACACAAACAAAACAAAGGAAATGATAACGCTTTCAGAAAGACGTTCTATTCCTATAATCCCCGTAACTGTGAATGGAATGTAAATTCAAGCAGTAGCTGAATATAAATACCTTGTGGCGAATATTGATTGGAAATTAATTTGGACGACCAATACAGAGGAAAGGACCAACGAAGGCTATATTCTAAGGAGATTTAGGAGTTTTAACATACAAAGTTTATATTTCTTTTATAAGAGTATTCAGAGCATTCCAATCCTTTGGAACAAGTAATAGATTTATTCCATGCTGAAAAGAGAAGAAAGAAAATACAACGTTTCAGCCGTGGAGCCTTCTTTAGGTGTGGAATGCTCTTTTCAGCATGGAATAAACCTACAGTATTACTTGTTCCTTTGCAGCCTACTGTACGCATGCTGACGCAGCTACCCACCTGAATTATTCCAATCCTTTGTATTAATAGCTGTGGATAAGGATAAGGATAATAAAACAGCAGTATATTGCTGTTTAAGTCAATATATTTCAATAAAATAATAATTGATGATCTGATTGAAGAATGATGATGTCGTCTGTTGTGTTGTCAATCAAAAACACCAGCAAGGCACCTTCACTTCCCAATTCTGTCAGAACAGCGTGGGGGGAATAAGGCTTTTCCCTGTCCAGCACAGCGTTTTAGGAGCTACTTTTATTTTGACAGGTATTGCCAATAGGAAGCCAGTTTCAGCTGCTTAACGTTGCCACCTTTACACTGCAGCCCAGCCTTTGGTGCTGCATTCCAATCCAGGGCTGGACTGTAGCACCCCTAGTCGTAGCACCAAAATGCAATATTATCATATTAAAAAAAACACTCATTTGTTTTAAAACAGTGCAAATTAAGATATTTTACAAGGTTGCGATTATTTATATATATATAATCTATTCCTACATTGTCCGTCACTCCGTTTTTCATGAAAAGTGTTTTTAATTGAAGATAGACTGGAACGATGTGCTTCGCCCTTCTCGCAATTAGACAATTCCTTTCTCTAATGAACTTCTCTAACATCTTCCTGGCGTATTCACTGTATTTGGGTAACAGAACAAAATAATCGTCAATTAAGGTATTTTAGAAGGTTGCACATATTGTGTATCCATTGCACATCTATTCCTACATTGTCACTCCTCAAAAAGAAAATTTACGACAGAGATCAGGCTTAGTATGATGTTTTTATTACTGTCGCTGGCGGCATCTGTAGGTAAAAGGGTGCACACACACCGAAACAACCTTTGCCTTAGTCTTGCTGAGAACAGCCGTGACATACAGTACGTAACCTCCGTGCAGTATATAAACATGCGTTAATACGTAACCAGTCTACTGTATATATATACCTGTGAGTGTCTGAAACTCCAGTAATTCTGAACAGGCAGAGAACAGTAAACCATGTCGGTAATTACACAGCTATTGGCGGACTCCGCCACTGTGTGTCTAGTTTTCGTTACAACGTTAGTTGTCTTTTTCTACTTGTTTTTCAAACCCTCCAAAGCATCTTCCTATAAATTTCCCCCCGGGCCACGACCCTGGCCGATCATCGGGAATCTCAATGTACTGGACTTTCTGAAAGCACAGGAAACTTTCTGTAAGGTGAGTGACAGGAATTGTCCGGAGTGCCTGAGAATTGAAGGGATCCGCATTATAATTAACAGTCTCTTTATATACTATACTGTATATATCGCTTGTCGCATTGTCGGAACAGCCGACCTCTTGTACGTTCATAACGCTTGGAATATATTTATTATTCATACTAACCTATGCAGTTTCTTTACGTAAATATAGCCCTCAGGAAATTTTAAAAAGGCATTTCAACAAAATAAAAGTTAAATGTGAAAAAGATCATAAAACTGATTTAACGCATTACTCGTTTATTTTACCAGATAAGTAAATTGACGATTTCTCATTTTCAGTGATAAAAAGTAAACCCATTTATAGAGCAGGGTATTCAAAGGTGCAATATTTTAGTCAAGGGAATAACAGCAATGTCCCACCTGAAGTCTGAATCCACACCCTTTCTTTCCAGAGTCTTATCTGCAACTCCAGGAGTTCTTTAATCATACAGTCTTATCTGGAGGCATGTAAAAATCTGAGCTTATTTATATTATACTGTATATAATGTAAATGTGAAAACTAATCATTAATCCAAATAAGTATCCAATTTAATAAACTATTTAATTTTGCAATGCACCTGTAGAAAAGGAATAACAGTCTTTTAAAGATAATGACTATGTAAATGAGCAAAAGAAAAGGCTCAGGAAAAGGTCTACAGGTTTTGATTTTTCCTGAAATCTGTTAATGTCTAAACTTACAGGTAAGAGGGCTGTGTATCAGTATTGCATCACAAACCTTCACAGAAGTGTAATGAGCCAGAATGTCCGGTTAATTGTATCCCTCTGTATGGTTCCTGGTGCTTAGAGAGAAGACTTTTTATAAGAACAGTTTAGAATAGTTATAACACAGGAGGCACCAATCACAGAGTGACGTTTCTGAGAAATACACAGTGCGTGTACTGTACACAACAGTTGGTGGTACAATACAGTATATAAGACCTGGTAAGACTGGAAGATCCAGCTTTTAGCTCAATTAGCAGTGAAAAGGGTGAAAGGATTACAATCCTCATACCGCACAGAATGATTTGTTAATCTGAAATCTGAGACACATAATCATCTCGGCATCTTTAGGGATGAAAGTGGAATAGGTTTTGTATTTAAACTGTGTATATACTCTGGGCGGCCAAATGATTTCATTCCACTAATTAAGCTTTGGACTCCCAGTAACAGTGATTAATTGGCATGAGAATACCACTTTCCTACTGTATGTTCTTCATGTGCAGTCAGTCAATTTGTCAATTGTGGTGACTCAGCTCTTGCTAGAATGCCTGTCTCTTTAATTTCTCTTAATTACAGAAGAAACTTTTGTTTTCCAGGCTTGAGCCTGTCTGTTCATACTGTAGCTCTCTGGTGCTATTATGTGGGTGCCAATAGAAAATCTCATTGTAAATGAAATCCTGTTGATGTAGTCTGTGTGCACCACCTCAGTCTTCTCTTCTCCTTTGCTCTGTTTCCCTCTTCAGCTGTCAGAGCAGTACGGCAATGTGTTCACTTTCCACATGGGCAGACGGAAGTTTGTAGTCCTGACTGGATATCAGACAGTGAAGGAAGCCTTGGTGGACCAGGCAGATGACTTTGGAGGAAGGGGCCAAACACATACCTCACAATTATTTTCAAAGGGAAAAGGTAAATGAAGTAAATTTACTCCAGTGCCTGAACTTCAAACACAATACTTTGAATTAATATTGAATGTGAGGTGCAGCTCAGTGGTCCAGTGGTTAGCATTATAAAATGTGGCACTGGGTTCAATTCTGGACCTGGGGTGCTGTCTGCATGGAATGTGCATGTTCTCCCCCTGTTTGGGTTTCCTCTGGGTGCTCTGGTTTCCTCCCACATTCCAAAGACATAGTGGTAAGTTAACTGGCTTCAGGGGGAATAGGCCCCGGTTTGAGTGTGTGCATGTCTCTGTCTGTGTGTCTGCCTTGTGATGGACTGGTGTCCCATCCAGAGTGCATCCCGCCTATTTTGCAACCTTGAACTGCGTGAAGTGGTTAGAAACTGTGTGGATGGAAGGTTCAGCTTTCAATCAATATTGTTGACAATCTCCAAATCAGAAACATAAAGGTGCTGTACTTGTCTCCTTGTCTTCTTGTAGATATAGGTTGATTAAAATGTGAGCAAAAACATAAACTTCTGCATGTGGAATAGATGACAGAAAACAGACCATTCAAAGCTTCTGTCACCTGTCATTTCCAGGTGTCATATTTGGAAAGGGCGAGTCATGGAAGACGATGCGTCGGTTTACTCTCTCCACCTTGCGGGACTTTGGCATGGGCAAGAGAACCATTGAGGACAGGATCGTGGAGGAGTCCAAAATGCTGATAGAAGTCTTTGAGTCCTACAAAGGTACCCGTCAAATAGTAAATCCTCCTTTTTTTCCAACATGGCTTGCAGAGATAAGGGAAAGGTACTTTATGCATCTGCACCTACTTGATGCAAATTCACAAAACTGGACTTTGCTCTTGTAACTGAAGGTCAAAGGACAAAGAATTGTGACCTTAAAATGACTATTGATCAGGTTTTCATTCCATTTATAGACTGCTATTGAGCAATGATTGGGACTAGCATCACTAAAAACAACAGATGTGTGAAGAGAAATTTTCTTGATCATGGTAATGTCACCTTACCACCCTAACAGATAGGCCTGCTTCTTCATTAGGGGGTAACTCATACTGTATCTAGCACTTGCTTTTGATCTTAACCCATGTGATGATGCAAGTCTTTCTTTCTTTTACTTCCTCCAAGGTCAACCATTTGAGCCTACTATCCACATCAACTCCGCAGTATCCAACATCATATGCACCATTGTGTTTGGGGATCGCTTCGAATACGACAACCCCCAGTTTCTTCGGCTCCAAAAGCTTGTGAACGAGAACATTAAGCTACTAGTCTCCCCAAAAATGCAGGTATGGGACTGCAAGGGCCGGGTTGAAAAGATATCTTCATATTTCTATTTTTTTCTTGCAGTTAAATTATAGTACATTTCTAAATAAGCATTTGGTCTTGTTTCACTATATTAAGAAAAATAACCTAGTCTCATTCATATAGCCATTTCTTTTTTAATTTTGAGTATATGATATACTTTCAGATATATTTAAAAACAATCTTATTCTCATTATTCTATGTTTCCTATTTAAAGTACCCAAAAATGTAAGAAAAGACACATACCCACAGTTTGTCATATGGTCAAAAGCGCCATCTTGTGTCTCATAATCATTAGCTGAAATAGCAACAGCGCTATCTGGTAATCACTATTTCAAGGTCAGGTTTAGTCATTCATTTCTTCATCACTGAACAGATTAGTTTCTGAGGCAGAATGCATGTTAAGGCATGTTCATGTCAGATTCTTATCTTGTTTGTGGCCAAAAGGGGTTGGTGAAGAAATAGCCCATAATTATCTTTGCTCAGATAGTCTGTGGTATTGGAGACCTAAATCCCCAACAATCATTTAGCATTTTATGCATGATATTTGATGTAATGTAGTGTATACCACACTTGTGGAGTATAATATGATCAGATAGTGGAATAATCTGAAATATTAGCCAGCTGTAGGACTGTTCCAGTTTGTTAAAGTCTCTTTATGTTTAATGGAAGGTCTGGCAGTATTGCAAGGCAAGACTGAAAGCATCCTGTAAAAAAGACACTTTTTTAACAGTATAGTTTTGTCTCCAATCTTGTTGGTTATAGACATTTCAAACAGTTCTTCTCATGTTCATGTCTCATAGATGAATAGAACACAAGCAAAGGCTCATTGAAGATTTCTTGGTACTGGTCTAAAAGTGAGAAGCATCAGAGGCACATCTCCAAGCACACAATCCACATAACCACTATACCAAAAAGACATGATTAATACTGTCTGTGATTTTTAAGACTCTTGAGCTCTTTTACACCAGCAGATGTCCATCATGGTATATATTTTAATCAGTAATACAAGGCTTCCAAGAATAGAACAAGTCAGTCTTTGACTTTGGGAACAGAGTAAAAATCCTTATTCTCAAAACCAATGGCTGCTAGTTTCCAAAGTTTTACTCACCATTACAATTGGTAATCCTGTCGGGGGCTGGCTTTTCAGAAGTGCTGGCCCTGCTTCACACAGCTCATCTCCCTTTTGATCCCACTTTCAGCTTTAAAAAACACCAAACAAGTTTTCTGTTAAACTTTGTTTTGTTGTGTGTTCTTTATACAAGGGTCACCTTAGATGTACTTGTAATCTTACATTTTCACTGCACTCATCCTGTCCTTTCATTATTTTTTTACAGCTGTTCAACACCTTCCCCTTTATAGGGTATTTTATAAAGGATTTAAAGAAAGTTTCAAGCAATGTGAAAGAGAATCAGTCTTTCTTAAGGAATCTGTACAAGAAGAGCAAAGATGTTGTTGACCCTAATGACATGAGGAGCTTCATCGATACCTTCATAGTGAAGCAACACGAGGAGGTGATGTTCCTCTGACAGTATTTTGTGAGCTGTTAAGCACTGTTTCTGTCTGCTGCTGTAGGAAAAGTAATGTACATAAGAATTATGTGAAGAATATCTGCTATTTTCCATCCATCCATTTTCTAACTGCTTCTTCAAATTCACCCTGGATGGGACAGTCTATCACAGGGCAGACAGACAAGAACACACACACCACAGACACTTAGGGCCCAATTTTACCAAGAAGTCAATTAACTTTACAGTGTGTCTTGGACTGTGGTAGGAAACCCACACGAACATACAAACTCCACACAGATAGCACCCCTGGTCCAGATTTGAGCCCAGTGCCCCAGCACTGAGAGGAAGCAATGCTAATCACTACACCACCTGTCTGCTGTCTGTCTGTCTGCTGTTTTACTCTGTTTTAAATCTTTACAACTGGATTAAACATTTCAATGAGTTCTCTTTACATGAGCTAAACCACCGTTTTCCAGTGAAAGGGAATCTGAATTCCAGCTGTAAGCGCACACAGGATTTGTGTTTGTTTCGTGGGCAGTGGGGGTATAATCTCCTTATTAAGATTTCTCATTATAGGAAGCTAAAAACACCCATTCATATTTTGACGAGGACAACATGATATTCACATCAGCCAACTTGTTTGCAGCCGGAACAGAAACCACATCCACCACCCTGCGCTGGGGCCTTCTGATGATGATGAGGTACCCTCACATTCAGGGTGGGTATCTCACTGTCCTTCTAATAAGAGTAACTAATTCGAATCATAAGGTTAAACAGACCATAATAATGATTCAAATGTTTTCTTGCCTAAAACAAATGTTTAAGAAAATTACATTCACTGCAGGTCTCAACAATATAATGTATTTGTAACTGTATATCCTAGTCTTATATTTCAGATCCTTTCCAAATCATTCTTGCAAAAGAATCACTGTAGTACATACAGTATATAAGTTCAGATCAACCCTTCCTACAGACATACAGGATAGAACATTTTCCATGTTTCCTCACTTGAGTTGACACTTGTGCCATGGATTGGGGGTCTGTCCTCATGACTGTTTCTTTCCCAGACATATATCAAGCACTGTCCAAGAGAGATGCGTATTTATAAACTGTCTTCATCTAGAAAGGAACACAAGAAAAACAGAACTTCATATCAGATGTGGCAGCTTATATGTTGGTAATAGGTTCTGTAGGTTAGGCATTGAATGTAAGACTTTAAATAAATTTTCACTTAATATGTGATAAATTAATGATTAATAGATGTACATGAGCACTATATTTTTGTACAGCACTCCAATATTAACCAGGAATAGTGTTTTGTGCTGGGTTTGTGTATGTTTATACCTGTGTCCATCATCCAACTTTTTTTTAGAGCTGAAGACCATCAAGAAAAGTCAAATCAAGCAAATAGTCCAGTAAACAAAAGGGTTTGATAGCAACAATTAGAAAATATGTTGAAATGAGGCCAGAATACAATTCCTGGGGTATTCCAGGAAATGGAACTGAACACCCTCATAGTGTAACTTTGACATTTCAAAGATGCATGACACAATAATGAAGTGGGCAGATGCTACATTTTAACCCAGGAACAAGTGCTACGAACCTTATTGTGTTTAATGACAAGGAAAGCACAAAGAACGTTGAAGTAAATCAAGCAGAATTATAAGACAAGGATATTTGTCTGTTATTATTGTTTACTGTTTGGGTAATTAAAATTCCTGGACATAGAAAATGGTAAAAGTTGTGTTCTGTACAAATAATTGGACAATCTGTTAACAAGTTGAGCTCAGGCCATTTCTAATTCCTCACGATATTAGATCGCTTGATAAAAGATATGCTTAATCTATCTGATCTCCACCACAGAGAAAGTGAAAGCAGAGATTGAGAGAGTGATTGGGAGAGAGCGCCCTCCAAGGTCTGAAGACCGGAAGAGCATGCCCTACACTGACGCAGTTTTACATGAAGTCCAGAGGTTCGGAAACGTGGTGCCTATGAACTTGCTGCACGAGACCACAGTGGACACCACCTTCAGGGGCTACAAGATCCCGAAGGTGAACCTCTCTGTCACACCCCTCACTCTTACTCCCACCCAGAGACAGACCTCACAGGGTCACAGTGGGAAATGAGGTAAACCCTCATCAGAAACTCAAAGATAGAAAGATCATACTTCAGAAATAACAAAAAATCAATACTAAATATTTTTATGAAAGCTTAGAAGAATAAGAGGACTGTTACTCTTGATACTCCATCTAAGTGGAAAAAAATAAACTGGGCCTAGTGTATCTCACAGCCATCAACACTATGAACGATCAGTCACCTTATACCTGCCACATATGGGTCTGTAGTGGACATTAGGCTAAGAAATTCTTAACTAATCTGGGAAAGCGAGATGCTAACTGTCAATATTGATATTTGTCCTCTTCATCAGCTTTTAAAGCTTAGATAAACCTTTTTTCAGATTTGATAACGACTATCTGATGACACCAGAAAAGGCAACTGAATCAAAGAGGTTTTGTGTAGAACACACATCATCTAATACTTTACACATTAACCTGCTGTCTGTCTTCCTCAGGGCACCCCTGTCATTCCACTGCTCACTTCTGTGCTGTTCGACAAGACGCAGTGGGACACGCCCTTTGAGTTCAACCCTGGCCACTTCCTGGATGCTCAGGGAAATTTCATTAGGAAAGAAGCCTTCATGCCCTTTTCAGCAGGTCTGTGTCACATTTGTAGCCTGATCATTTTCTTATTTCATTTCATTAACCTGGTTCATTTTCCTGCCAGAACTCCTGGGAGGCTGCTCATCACTCCAATGTACAGAAAGCATACAAGCCTGATCTTTGCTCTTGTATGAGTCTGAAGGCCAGAATGCTGTGCTCTGTTGGATGCACTCCTCCTAGTTTGTTTTTCTAAGAGCATGGACACCCAAGTACCAGTGCTTACAATCTTCTCCAGTTCGTTTCTATAATCAACTCCTTAATTATATAATTTAGTTAATTATACATGAAACAACCAATTAAATTGTCAAAACATTTCAGTTGATTGTATTTTTGCTAGATTTTTGCTAAAGGACATAGAAACAAACCTAAAAAAACATTTGCAGATTTCTCAAACTTATACTTTTAAGTTACGCATTCAGCAGGTTTCAAGCAATTAAGTCACAGTCAGCAGGTCTTCCTGTTTCCAAATTAATGTATCAACATTTGCTTCTCACTGTAAAGATCCCAGTCTTATTAGATTAAGCTTCCCAGATTGTACAACTAAGACAAAGCATTTGTAGAATGTTAATCTATATTTCTGTATTCACACCAGAAATATGTACATAATTGTACATAATTGGAAAAATATGGTGTTTTAGATTTTGGTAATGCTTATTTAAAGATTTGTAAATATTTCAAATTAGATGAGGTCATTCACACTAACAAGTTCCTTTGATTGTTATCTGTCCACACTGTCTCGATGAGAACATTGACAAACCAGTCTAAATTCTTTCTGCAGGTGTTTTCTTTATGTCCGAGTACCAAGTTACATCACAGTGTGGTGTCCATCTCCAGGTCCTGGTGATATACCTGTGTGTAGATCCCATTTCTAGATCAATCTGCTTTGTGGTGTGCCCTGCAGGTCGGAGGGTTTGTCTGGGCGAGACTCTGGCCAAGATGGAGCTCTTCCTGTTCTTCACTGCCCTCCTCCAGAAGTTCACCTTCCATCTGCCCCCTGGTATCCGGCCTGAGGACCTGAATATGGAACCAGTCCCCGGTATTACTGCATCCCCACATTCCTACAAGCTCTGTGCTGTCAGCCACTGATGGTCAAGGCTTTCTTTCAGTCTGTGTCAGCCTCCTCTTCCACACTGAGGCCACAGCAGCCTGTTGTGTCTCAGTCTCGTCTCACTGAAATGGGATTTCAGAGTTTTCACCTTGAGATTTACACAGCTACCGATGATGTGGGATCTCACATGGTTCATAACTAGCTTTAAACAGTGAGTAGAGTCCTAGAACAAAAACATAAGAACAAATGTGGTTAATTAGACTTTTTAATGGTAACCTGATTTGATATATGTTAAAGTATCAAGATATTTTATGGAATTCATAAGTCTACATTTCATACATTAAACTCTAAATTCAAAACAGAACAAATGTGATTAGACTTTTTAGTGGTGACTTCATTTGAAATAGTTATTTTATTAAATTAATGAATCCATATTTTATACTGTACATTAACATCTCTGACCATCCCATATTTGGAAAAACTCAGAAAGCCCTAATTAAGGCTAAGTTGGGAGAACGTTGGGACCTGGAGAGGAATGTATCAGTAAATCTGAGTGGAATCGTAACCTATTTTACAGGCCTGTGCTGTTAAAGGATAGTTTCAGTATAAACCATTTTTATATTTCAGTTTGCAGCCATTTAAAGTGAAACAGACATATTTAAATGTTCCTTCTTGAGAACGTAATACTAGCTAGAGTAGTGGCAGTCATTCCTGCTCCACAGGCCTCTTGTATTCGCGTCAGAGGAAATAAGAAATTAAACATAGTTTACAATTCTTGATGAATAGACAGCTGGAGGAAAAGCAGATGACTTCAGTGTCCATAAATGAATATCAGTGAACAAGTACAAGTAAAGTCTTGATAACTTGCATGTCAGTATATTAGCATGTACACTGTAATTGTGCTTCACATTTGCAATGTTAAAATATTTTATAAGAATCTAAATAAAAGGGAACTATTGACCTAAATATTACAATTTGATGTGGACTAGACTGGTTTTTAACTGTTAAATTTTAATTGTACGTTCTCATCTACTGAAATTTGAAATAAAGTGATCTCAAATTCTCAATCTGGGATCTTTTTTGTACATTGTCAGAGCAATACAAGGGAAAGATTCCTTTTATTTTTATTTTTTTTTTATTTTCCTTTTCCTTTGCTTAAAACGTCCTTTTCCAACAAAATACAGCAGTGCCGAATAAAAATACCTCATCAAAAAACTGAATGTGATCAACATCACCAGCTCAAAGAATAAAAAAGTGAGCTAACAGTCTGTAATAACTCAAATAGTGATTAAAAACAATTTGGGAATAAGAACGCTGTACAGGAAGCAGGGAACAGCTCTGTGAAGCAGGGCCTTTGAGAGAAAGTCACCTTTTAATGGGGAGAAGAAGCTTACAATGGGACACACATTAGGCTGATTGGATAATTGGCAGACAGAAGGGGTGGAGTTACTGAGGGAGAGGAGCAGATAGCACAGGCTCTGTGTGCAGTTCCACACATTCCAATGTCAGTGAGAGAAAGTGACCACTCCCTACCACATTGGTGCTAATATGCCAAAATAACAAGGGTCTTACTCTTCCACATGGCTGTAGCGATAGTAGAGGATTTAGCTGCTAGACTCAGTCAAGTAAATGAAGTACTTGAGTACAAAACAGTACTTTAAAGGACAGATGGACTGATTTGAGCTGAAGGTGTGAGCTGAAGAAGGCTTCACAGCCGAAACGTTGTGTTTTCTTTCTTCTTTTTTTCAGCATGAAATAAACCTTTTACTTGTTCCTTTGCGGCCTACGCATGCTGACGCAGCTACCCACCAGAACTATTATAGACATCTGTTACATATCGTGTCTTTGAACGTTTTCTGTTGTTTCCTTTTTCCCCCTGTCTGTAAACATCTGTAGAGTAACTAAAATGTTTTAAACATAGTATTTAATGTTACTTTTCCTGTATCAAGTGTTTTATTTAGAGAAGGTGTGGCGTCTTATAGTATACATAGACTAACCACATCGTTTTCCTCAGATTTTTATTTTCTCAGACGTTTACTATTAGTTTTTATGATTCCTTAAGGAAAATGGAGTGCTATTTAATAGTGGGCGAGTAATAAATCTAACAGAAGGCAAATGAAAATTGAAAAACAAGAGTAAACCGCCTGGATAAAATCAAGAGTAAAACAATAATTAAAAAACGAAAATGATAAAAGATACCTTTGATCAAGTTTTGTCAAAAAAGGCGATCAAAGGCGTCTTTTATAATTCAAAATGTCAAAAAAAAGCTTGGCGATTCCAAGCTTATAAAAACTGAAGTTCCCGTTCGAGGAAGTTAGTATTCGACAGCAAACAGCCTACTACTGTCATCAAATGCTTTTTTGCTATCTAACCGTCTGGAGATAACTGTTTAGCTTTTTTAAAGGTCTCTGCACTGAAAAATACAGAAATGTGTTGTACTGACGCCGCTGGACAAGTCTTCACAACGACTAAGCTGCTTTACTAGAACCTGTTTTCAGTAACCTCCGTAAATGTTCAATGGCCCGTGAGATCTTGAAGGCCACTGTTCTATACAGTGAAATAAACCTACCCGCTGATAACGGAGAAATTAAGTCTACATCGATTACTAGACGTTGCTTGAGGTTTACCATATGCGATTGTCCGTGTACATATACAGTATGTGGTACGTGTAAGTGGATAATGGTCCATTTTTGTGCTTTAATAAATGGAATCGCTCTTTAACTGAGCAAAAACATATGTGTGTGGAATGTTAACTGTGCACTAAGGATAGACGAGTTGTCGGGGGTTAGAGGGCTACAAACGATTTTAACTTGGAAGCTTTACAATCAAGCGCTGTGTTAAAGAAGAAAATGCTTTCAAGGTCACTTAGCACCTCAGCTCAACGTGATGACGGTCTACTGCCAAGGGCGGTCTTTGAATTCTTCGGACAAATCTGGAATGGATGAGCTGGCAAATATCTCAGACTGTTCGAATTGAATGTGCGGCCTGTTTGTGTCTTAAAAGTAAGTCTTTCCTAAAACATAGGAAGGTTCTTCTACTGAAATGCGATTTAATGTTGCGAATGTGAACAAAAGACGGCATCACGGGTTGCAGAAATGCCAACGACTTGACTTTTTCGGCTTTTCATGGGTATCGAGTCATTTTTAGCTATTTCTGTAGGAATCTGAGGGGTTACTAGTACAAAGTAAATCTATACATCATCATCTACAGTACTTACTGTAGGTGCACCTATCAATGTGCCGTATAACTCCGCCATCATCCGCAGTCAAACCCATTCTCGTTACACACCAACACAAGCACCTACAAAAAATTCAGTGACTGTTAGATCAACGAATATTTTCAGCCGCCGGCTGGTTACAAAATTTTCATCTCCAGCTGCGCAGCTGTTTGGCAGATACCCAACAAGCAGTCCATTCCGTACACTCGGGAATCCATTTCTGTTTTCTTCGCATTTCTGTTTTGTAATTCTTGTAATTCAAGCGGTTGCAGTCAGTCTTAAAGTATTGAGAAGTAGCTCATTGATTGAGCAGGAGACATGGAATCAGGATTCAAGAAATCAAGATATGATGGGAACATACGCACAAAGTAGTGTACCGGCAGCGAAATCCTGGAGACCAAAGGATATAATGTCAATTTAAAATGCAGAGTATTAAGAGGGCAGAAAGTTTTAAAGAGCCACCAGTGACTGGCGTATTCTAGCCCTAGTATATTTTTTACAAAAATAAATAGGTTATTAAGCAAATTGAAATTTAACATACAAGTATTGTATTATTCTGTTGAACCTTAATTTGAGGGATGATATCAATGCATGAAGCAGTTAGACAAATTACAAATGTCTGGAATGTAAATTCTATTATCAGGTTTTGAGTAGGGTCTGCTCTCTCCAAGTTAAACTCGTAGCGGATTGACAGCTTCCTCTGGAATAAATCGCAAGACCTGCTGGTGCGCAGCACAAAATTTTACATGAATAATTTCACATTAACAAAATCCAAGACGGCAAAAGCACGCATCACAGGAGGTTTGCTTTACAGAGTTAAGTGACCTTTTTTGTGAACCTTTATCTATTCATATATTTAAAAATGACTTTCGATCAGCTGCTGTCCGCGATCGGCGGGTTTGGGAAATACCAGAAGATTCTGTACGTTTGGATTTGCCTTCCACAGATTTTTCTTGCGTTTCACATGTTGGTGAGCGTTTTCACCGGGGCGACCCCGCCTCACCACTGCCGGGTTGCCTGGGCACACACCGCCCAGACACCGGGGAACCTCACCCGGGACTCCACCGTGAACCTCAGCGTCCCCGAGCTTGGCCGGGGGACGTCCTGCTCCGTTCCCTCTGTGGCTGCAGAGAGGGAGAGCATCCTGCGCCAGGGTGGGCTGGCGGAAAAATGGGAAAACGAGACTGTGGGACCATGCGAGTCGGGCTGGGTCTACAGCAAAGACATTTTCGAGAGTACCACTGTCACAGAGGTAGGTTTTTTTTGTGCTAATGTAGGCGAAGTCAAAAAGGCAGGCTAACTGGTGCCATGGAAACGGAGACAGAGAAGTGTTTTTAGGAAAGTTCATTTCTCTATGACAACGCTCCTTTTTCTACCTATAATAATTACTCAAAGCGCTTAATCCTTAATGCTTAATACTTATTTAATACATACAACAATTACAATATTTAAACTATAAACTAAAACATAACAACAACAGACCCACTTGGCGGTCAGTCCTTAGTTTGAATTTCTTTATGTGTGGGACTTGTGGGACCGGTGATCCAGTGTTTTTCAACTTTCCAAAGACATGCTCTGATGGTATGCGCTCTGCGGACTGGAATCTCGACCTTGGGTATAGTCCCAACCTGCACCCTTCGTAACGCATACGAATAGGTTACCGTGCTGTTGCCCCTCTCACCGAGAGTAAATGGCTGTCTGACGCTGGGTGGATAATGATGATGATAATTGCATTCTGTTTTTATGGTGCACAGCATTCTAAAGGTGAATTCAGAGTTTCTAACAGTGCTTTGGTTTCGCTACAAAAGGTGCAACTCGTAAGGTTTATGGAATATTAATTACATCCACAATTGTAACTTTCTGGACTTGTAATTTTAACATTGCAGGTTCAAATTCCAGTTGAGACACTAATGTTATATCCTTCAGCAAGTTTCGTCACCTGAATTGCTCCAGTAAAATAACCGGCGATACACATGGTTACAGATGTACAGTAAATCCCTTTGGATGACAGGATTAGCTTAAAAAAATAGTCATATTAAGTTTTTGTGTCCAGTACTAGGTACAGTAAATTATTTCGACAATGACGTTTCAAATTGATTCAGTGTGTTTCCATTAACAAAAAAAAACAGTTATTTAACGATTTTTTTCCCTTTTCGACATGCCAGCTTTACTAATTTCAAACACTTGTGATAATCTACGTACTGTACATACTGTAATACAAGATGACTAAAGTTTTTTTTTTTCCCAATTCACAGGTTTTTATTATCAGTCTTTTTCTGCTGCCAGGCTTTTGACCAAATTTTCTGAATAAAATGTTTTCATGAAAGAGATTTTATGAATAATTACTTACTATGTGCTCACTGTTAAGAGGGGGGGTTTTCTTCTCGGGATTGAGATGAAAACTTTTCACACATTTATTCAGAATACTGTGCCCTTTAATTGCTTTGGCAGATCATGAGAAAGTTGCACATACCTCAGTCTTATTGACGGTTGCCATGATAGACATTGCTTTGGACAGTAACGTCTGGCTCAATTCAAAACATTCCAAGGGGGAAAAAATGTTAAGGAGATCAAGGTTGCAGCCGCGTAGACGCAATTCCACATGTTTTCCTATTTCTGCGAGAACTCCAATGGTCCAAAGACTGCTCTGGTATCGGAACTGAAACTAGGAATCTTGTACACAAACGAAAATCAAGCATTGAATGAACATAGGACGTACACTTCTAGAACTGCTTCAATTTGAACATCTGCAATGAAAGTGCTGAATCTTGCTATTCCGAAAGCTAAAATACAAACTCAAAGATGGCAGTCGTCTACCGAAAACAGCGAAAAAGCTCTTCCATTTGCAAGGACGTTATACAAGGAGTTTGTGCAATGAGTCAGCTTACAGTGTCTCCGAGTACATAACTTGCAGTAACAATTATCAATTCAAAACACTAAGTATGTGGCACGGTCTCTTGCTATCAGAAAATATTGAAATAATCACTCAATAATTACGCAACAAACCCTTTTGTCCTGAAACAAACTACACAATCATTTAGCAGTATTTGTAGGATACAATATTCAAAGGAAGGTGTATTTTGCTAGGGACCAAGTTTGAAAGCATGCAGGTACTGTATTTAAATAAGTGTTCCCACGGCTTAAAAAACATACTGTACGGGTTAGAGTCATGGGAACTGTGTCTGGAAGGAGCTTCCTTACCATGTGGTTGAGGCTAACTCTGGATGGATGAGTTTTTGTTCTTGTTCTTTTTAATTAGAGCCTTTTTTTTTCAGATTTAGGAAGAATGAATTTTGCACCTGGGTTCTGTGCAGTTAGCTTTTACTTGACTTTTATTACTGTAGAACTTTTTATAATAGTTTTTCGACACTTCTGGTCACAGACCAAAGTTAATGAGTTACACCTACGTACACCTATCTACATTTACTGTAACTATGCAAAAGTTTAAAAGAGATAAAGCCTTCACACAATCAACTATGCCCTAGCTGGAAGGGCATGTATACTGGTCATTTTAATGTCGAGTTGCTGCAAAACAGTGGATCTACTGTAATACAAATGTGAATAGCTTTCTGTGTCACTACTACTGCGTTTTTTAGTATGTAACCTGCAAACAGGAGCTAAGGCAGTTGGATCTTGAGGATACAAATGAGTATTTTTCACTAGGTTGTGTTTTTGGAGCTGAGATGTTCTGGAATACATGCCACCAAGATTTTCTCACTAATACAAAAAAGGTATACTTTTCTGCCAGTCTCTGTTTTAGAGGGTGCTCCTTTCATCGTTTTTTATTTTACTATCACTTAATGTATGATTAAAAACATTGGCTGTGTGTGTGCGCATATGAAAAACCTGGACAGATTTGGAGTTAAATTCCAATGATACCAACGTCGTATGACATGAAAAAAACTCCAATAAGGATCTGGTTCATAGTTTGTACCAAGAATTCTCTAATCCTCAGACATTTTACAGTATGAATTGACAGTTATTAAATTTACTTATGCCTACTGAATAGCTAGCAAGTGTTGTGCATATAGTTTACTTAGGGACTTCAATATCAAGACACCGAAGATTCATATTAGGTAACTTACTGTATTACTAAATATGATTAACTCTACTATTATTATTAACTCTACTTTCTATTTTTAATACTTTAATTGTTACTGCTTTCACATTTTTCCTGCTCTTGTATTAACTTTTTTACAGTACATTTCACAATAATCATATTTCAAAAACCCAATAGTCATGTCATAAATGAAACTCCTGCAGTACATTTCTAGCAATGTATATACAGTAGCATTGTTGAGTTGCTTCTTGGGTGGCAGAATCATCCATCCATCCATTTTCTAACCACCATCTAATTCAGGGTTGGAGGGGAGCTGGAGCCTTTCCTGCTAAGCAACGGGAGAAACACCAGTCTCTCGCAGGGCACACACAGACCAGACACTCTCACACCAGGGGCAATTTTCCAAGAAGCCAATTAACCCACCAGTATGTCTTTGGACTGTGGGAGGAAACCCACATGAACACTCCACACAGACAGTACCCCAGTAATTGAACCCAGAGCCCCAGCACTGCAAGGCCGCAATCCTAAGCATTGCACCACCTTTCACCCGATTTTGTTGCTGTAACCAGCCTGAATATTATCAGCTACTCAACACTGAAACCTTGTTTTCTTAGATCTTAGATTTGCTTACTGCTGTGTGCCATTCATTCCTATCCTGAGTATCTCAGCACAACCCAAAGAAGAGAAGTCCATTTTATCAAAGCAGGCTTCACTGACATTGGAGTGTCACCACTATTGCAACTGTTGCCTTCTCAAACACCAAATAATCACACCCTGCTGGTGACTGGCCACGACTCAAACATAACAGCATCACTGCAGCCCCACTTCACAGGCAGAAAAAGAGAAAATGTTTCACCAATTAAATTAAGGAAGAACATTAGGAAAGTTAAGACAGACTGAACAAACCTGGAGTATATCAACGATATTGGACTTGATACCCTTACTCTTTCAAAGTGTGCCATGGGATATTTAATGACCAGGTGATCAGGTCCTTCATGTGAAGGACATCACTTCCTATAACACAGTTTCTCCTTCCGTTGGCCTCATTTACAGGTTACAAATTGTTCCATCAAAGTTGGCTTTTTTCCAAAGGTTGAGTGTGTTGTTTCTAACTGAAACAGGGAAACAGGCTCCCGAAGACAATACTTTACCCCTGACCTCTCAGGGTGGTTGTCAGTTTTAATTCTATAGCATTCAATAACTATCTATACCACAGAGTCAGCGGTGAGCAAAAATTAAAGAAAGCACAGTGCACATAAAACTAAGTTGTTTTCCTTTTCCGAGTAATAATGGAGAAAATGTCAAAAAGAAAGTGAAGTCTTTAAACTATTTTGTCTTTCAGTATTTACTAATCTAACTTCTAAAACAGGCCAAAAACCTGGTAGAAAATACTATTTTTAAACCCTATTTGTTACCCTTGGCCTTGTGAGTAACCATGCAGACAGTTACCAAGAGGAACTGAATAAGTGCTTCTTTGTGCTGTAAATTGAGAGAAGAGGCTGCTTTAAACAGACTTTAACAGCTTCCTCTATCATGACTATGAGAGTTTGTTCTTTTATTGGTGAACGGAAAAGCATCTCACATTCTGAGGGGGAACAATGGAGTTCTTCATGGGCTTTTAGCTCCCATTTCACACTTTGTCCTCCGATACTGCTCCCACCCCTCCCAGGCACTTAAACAGACAACACCGTCTGGCCCCTTCAAAACCCCTGGGCAGTTTGGCAAAGTAATACATGATACTGTGTGTGGAAATACTAGATTCTCGTCTTTGAGATCAAATGATTATATAATGGGAAAAAAGATTAAAGTGACAAGTTTAGAGTGTAGTTAGCCTTGGATAAGTTGCATGTCACTGTATTCAGGGACTTTCTCATCTGTTCTGGCCTGCAGTGTCGGTTATTGCCTACCTCTGCAGAAGAAACTTGAGATATTGCAGGGAGTAACATGCTCTTAACAGATGCAGCTCAAAACAGGGGTACACATTGTACAGCCTAATTTTAATGTGCTAGTGATAAAGGCACAAAAGAGTGTTGGTTTGTTCTTTGTTTGACTTGTGTGGTTTGTTAGAGGTGTGATGTACACCTGGCTGTAGAATGACTGCCTCAGGGCTGTGCCACATATTAAATCACCTCTATTTATTGCTCAGTATGGCAGATCTATCTCAAGAGCCCCTTTCCCCTCCATCAGGCTGCACAGCTACCTCCCCTCCTGCATTTTCCCCCACCATCTTTCTTGCAGCTGGTGCTCTCAGGCTAGCATTCATCCAAGCATCCCAGCAAACACTTCTCTTTCTCTGAATGTGATTCTCAACTCAAATCACCCTGTAAATCTATCTGGTGTTTAAGACTTGGAAACAAACTTTAATTTGCTTTAAATGAGCAAATACTTACATCAGCTGGGGTCTCAAGAGAAGAAATGGAGTACAGATCTGAAAATCCCATCATTCTTGGCCTGAGAAGCCTGATTTTCCTGCCTGGTTCTTGACTCCTTCATACAGAATGCACGTAACACAGCACATAACAGAATGTGGAGGAAATGTGATTAAATATATTTGTTTTAAATGTTTCTTTCAATGTTTTACAGCAGGGATCTGCAATCTTGGTAACCCATTGTCCCAAAGGCCTTGTAGATCAGTGATCAGGTTAAATCATCAGTGAGCAGGTACAGGTATTGTATGTAGACAGCATTAGCACCTGCTGATTAAGCAACCGCTTGGTCTAATCAACTGATTAGAAGGCCCAGTGGCTACTAGGACTGTAGCTTCCTGCTTGAGTATTGGGGTTGTAAAGTAGAATAGGGTAGCACTCTGCATATGACACTGTCCTGTGTCTCTAACAGTGGGACCTGGTGTGCGACAGAGCCAGTCTCAACAGCATTGGCTCCTCCATCTACATGCTGGGATTACTGGTGGGAGCAATCCTCTTTGGAGCCATGGCTGACAGGTACAGTACTAGTGTTCTGTGTGCAGTATATACAGAAGCATTATTCGCTTTTCATTAAACATAATGGCAGGAAAGTAAAAGTCACTCTACCTGAGTAGAAAAAAACTATGATAGTTTGTTTATTGGTACTCACAGTGTGTCAGAAGTAGTCAAATATTTTTTTTCCATTGAATAATTGTGGCTCAACCAACTTGAGAACTTACATTTTGATATATTGAAATGTAATTCAAACACATTGGGAGCTCATTGTACTGAGGACAGCACTGGAAGTGCTTTTAATTACCCTGCAGATCACAACCATGGAAGCTTATTGACCTGACCAAGTATTAGTAAATGTAGAAACTTTGAAAAAGCAATTTCTCACTATGAAGCCCTTTTTATGTTTTAAATCATCGATCCTGAAGATAAAATGTTTCTGTGTCCCTGTCTATACACCTACCTGGCTGTATTTGCAGGTTGTATTTACCCAAGATTTACATTGGGAAAGTGCCAGACCAATTATCCAACAATTTGCTTTAATAGATGGACAGTCCATGAACAGATCAGTGCAGGTGAGCTCAACCTGCAATTTACGTTTGTAAAATATCAACTGGTGAAGACCTGAGTCAAGTGATCCAGTTAAGCATCATGTTAAATAGCAAATGTACTGGATTTAATACCTGATAATCTTGCATTCCTCAAAGGTTTGGAATTGTGCACTCTTCTACCATCTCATTCTGTCTCTCTGTCCCACTCCTTGTGGCAGATATGGCCGGAGGTTTGTGATTCTTCTCTCACTGGCCCTTCAAGCCATATTTGGAGTGACCACAGCCTTTGCACCTAATTTTTACCTCTACATCTTGCTGCGGTTCATTGTGGGGACAACTATATCTGGGGTCATCATGAATGCTTTTGTCCTAGGTGAGTGACCTTGCATTATATCCAGTACACCACTACAACTAGGGTTCACATTCAGCCTACTCTATCAGAGCTCGTCTTCATTTATGAGGACAGTTGGATGATTAGTGGAGACTAGACAGAGGAGGCTAGTAGGTTAGTAGGCTAGAGAAAGACTAGATGATCGCATGTGTGAACTAGATGTTCTATGTGTGTTATTTGAGTATATTACCCCAAAATAAAGTCTTTATGTTTGACTTATGGCCTCCTATACATCCAGGCTGTACATGAGCCTAATCCTTCCAGAGATGGATATATAGAATATTATTTATTGGTATACATCCATCCATCCATTTTCTAATTCCTTTATCCAGTACAGAGTTGTGGGAGAGCTGGAGTTTATTCTGGCAAGCAACAGGCACAAGGCAGATTTGTGCCCTGAACAGGACACCAGATCACAGGACATACACAGACACAAACAGTTTCATACCAGGGCCAATTTTCCTAAAAGCCAAAGGAAACTTCATCAGCTTCCCGTGTGCGTGCACACAAAGTTCAAAGTTTCCTAATAAATTTGTATTTGACTTTTTCCTTAAGCATTTTAAAACAATTCTTCATTTATAATATGATATTATAATAATATAATATTAGACCAAAAAGAAAGCATTAAACAAAGGAAGTTTTGAAATATTAAAGAAACAGTTTGTAAGCTGTAAAATGAAATCCAGGAGGTAAGCAAATCTTATCAAAGTGATGAGAATAATCTCACTCTCAAAATCTGTGATTGCAGAACATTCTGTACAGTACTTATGAAGATTTACTATTACTGACCCCAATACACTTTACTGCATTTTTAACCACATGTCCAAGCTGAGAGTTCAAACAGTGCTCACTTTATAATATTCTGTATAGTACCAATATCAAACCAGTGTTTCACAGATCTCTCGAGTCCATATCTCAGCTCTTAGAGGACCCAAATAAGCATCGGGTGATATATCTCTCATTATTTTCCTTCAGTGAGAGAGCTGAAATTCCACTCACCTCAGCAACAGTTTCCCTGACAACCAGGAGACGCCCTGGCGATTTGTGACTCACCAAGCTGGCCCATTGTTAAATCCTCACAGGGATTCAAAACAGAAACACATGACAAAACACAATATAAGTTCTTTTTAAGCAAACAGAAATACTCTGTAGAACACAACATGTCCTTTTCTCAGAGATCTCCTGGCAGAAATCTCAAATGTGTTTAATCATGATGTATCTACAGTTGTTATTGCATTTTAACTTCTACAAGATAGTTGTTCTCCAGTCACATGGTCTAGATGGCAATGCAATGTTGTTTCCTTATTTATGTAAGAAACAGTTTTGTATGGACGAGTTGATGTTCACATGAATGGCATAAATCACCTTTTGAAAATAACCTGTAAACTATGAAATTACACCTGTATTGAAAGATGTAGACAACCTAACTCCTATTGTGGTTCTCTTCCACCATCTAGAAATATGGAAGACTTCTAGGTCAGACATTCACAATTAGAAACTCCTATTAATGCTATTAATGCCCCCAACCAGCTTCTTAATTATTTAATTGATAATTAGCTGGATGAATAGCAGCATTAAAGAGCTGGTTGCATCAAAGCTCTGCAGTAGAGTGGATTGGAATAGCCACAGGCTGAGTAACCTATAGTCCCGTGGAATTCTTCACCTGCTGCCTTTTCTCTGTAGTGACGTAATAGTACTCTCTTATGAAATCTCTTACTGATTTTTCTGAAAGCAGATATTTTCCATTCTGTTTTAACCCAGGAATGTTCTCAGATGGGGCTCCATGTGAAAGATTTAATCAATATGGCTCCTCTGTGGAACATCTTGAATTACATTATTTGAGAACGACGGCTTCAGCTTATCATATAATAACCTATATACTGTGATATTAACTCCCCCTTTCTCTACAGGTACTGAATGGACTTGCACTCAGAGGCGTATGTTGGCCGGGATCATCACTGATTATTTCTTTGGATTTGGCTACATGCTCTTGGCAGGGGTCGCCTACTTAATAAGGGACTGGCGCAAACTGCAGCTGGCCATCTCAGCGCCTGGCTTCCTGTTCATTTTCTACATCTGGTATACCAATCTATTGAGAGATGGTGAATCAATGTGTTTATCAATACCATGTATGGTGGATTTACATATTCACAGGACATATCAAGAGAACATGACTGCTGATCCTGGTATAGAGTTGAAACTCCAGCTCAGGCTATATGAATTTCCAAGTCTAATTTGGCCAAGGATTTCCTTACTTTTAAGGAGAAAAACAATGCAATTTCAGTGACAGTTGATGTGAGCTTATTTGGGAAGCGTTTTGGGATCCTTTGGAATTTAAATTCACACTATTGTGAGTCGTAATGCTTTTCTAAAAGTACTCCATGAAGCTTTATGAAGAATTTCTAGTTGTGTGACAGTTTGAAGGGATCACTTACTGGAACATGTTGCACCACTAGACACGGTAGGGTGATTATCTGAAATAAACTGTGGTACCAGTGTTACCCTGAGCTTAGTGCATACTGTACCAGCTTGAACACATTTGCTTAGTTACAGTATATCATTGTTGAACTGGGGTCATTCTTATGGTTTCTATATTGCATTTACCTTGTTGTGGAAGAATAATGTTTGGACTATCCTAGACATGGCAAGATATTCCTGGTTTCTTCAGGGTTCTGCCCAAATCAGCCCGTTGGCTCCTGGCCAACAACCGCCGAGCAGAAGCTTTTGATCTCCTGAGAAGAGCTGCATCCATCAATGGTCGGGCACTCCCTCCTGGAGCTGAGGTACTGTACACACAGCCTAGGGCTCCTGCAGAGACAAGAAGGCTATTCAGCCAAAGTACTGCACACTCTAGAGCAGGGGTCTCTAACACATGTTCCTGGAAAACCCCTGTCCACAGTGTTTATAGCCAGCCTTTAAATCAGTACTGGATTAACAACTATGCAATTTAACTATGATCAGGTAAACAAGTAATGTGTTCAATAAGAGATCGTTTAGACCAAAAATCAGAAACTCCTTTTGCTCTCAAAGACCAGCATTCCCTTCATTAAAACAATAACTTTCTTAATTAATCAATTGCTTAAACACGTGTCCTCAATCTTTAAATAATGGGTGATTTAGGATGACCTGTTAAAAATAACTGGATTGGCCTCTCCAGGATCAGAGTTGGAGACCCAGCTCTAGAGTATGTGTTATAATTATTCTGACCGATCTAATCTTACAAGATACAGTGCACAGCCAAATGGCTGCTATAAAGAAAGTTGGTGTGTCTTGTGCAGTACTAATACTCAGAAAAGACCTTGTATGTTTTAAGCATAGTCCAATTGGTGATGTCATTGTGGGGCCTGTTAAGTTTATCACCTCCAACTTCAGTTTCTGCAAGCGGGGTATCTAATTAAGTCAATGGTTTGTGTTCCTTCTCTTTTATTTATTCTTCAACAACCTGAACAGAACCCTCCTTGAACTGGTGCTGATATTTCTAAATTAAGCTGTGCACAATAAATGTCTCACACAAGCAACACATGTGTAGGCAGGCAGTTCCAGTCCTCATAAAAACTGGAGCATGTCTCCAGTGAAAGGCAGCTGTGTGAACTACTGGCTGCCTTTCAGGCTTCTGTTCATTCAGTTTTCTACTTCTTCTCTAGCCTCCAACATTAAATCAAAGATAAGGATATACAATATATCCTGATCTTACTGGGATTTTGTTCACATGCCAACAGCCATATCACTCCACGACTCACGACTGGCAACCCACTGAAGCTAAGCAGGTGTGAGCCTGTCAGTACCCGGATGGGACACCTCCTGGGAAAAAGGGGGCTTTTAGTGGGGCCAGCAGGGGGTGCTCATCCTGCAGTCTGTGTGGGTCCCAATGCCCCAGTAGAGTGACAGAGACACTATACTGTAAAAAGGCGCCGTCCTTTGGATGAGATGTAAAACCGAGGTCCTGACTCTCTGTGGTTATTAAAAATGCCAGAACGTCTCTCAAAAAAAGTAGGGGTATCCTGGCCAAATTTCCCCCTGGCCTTTACCAGTCATGTCCACCTAATAATCCCCATCTCTGAACTGGCTTCATCACTCTGTTCTCCTCCTCACTGAGAGCTGATGTGTGGTGAGCATTCTGGCGCACTATAGCTGCCATCACATCATCCAAGTGGGATCTGTGGGATTTGTGGTGGTGGAGGGGAGTCCCCATTACCTGTAAAGCACTTTGAGTGGAGTGTCCAGAAAAGTGATATATAAGTGTACAGAATTATTATTATTAATTTATGTAGTTTGTGTTTTTATGTGCATACCAAATACTGTATGTACTCATATTCATGTTTCCAAACAATAATGAATTGAATAGCAGATTGTTCTTATAAGGTTCTTCACAGTAGTGAAGTGGTTAGCATTACACTGGGGCCCTGGATTAAAGTTCAGATCTGGGGTGTTGTAAGTTCTTCTCTTGGTTGTGTAGGTTTCCTCTCAGAGTCCAAAAACATACTATAAGTTAATTAGCTTCAGAGAGAATTGGCCCCACTGTGAGTGTGCCTGTGTCTCTGTGCCCTCATTCTCTACTTTTCCAGAAAAGCTTATGTGAGAATTTCAGAGAGCTTGCTGTTAACATGCTAATGATCCAAAGTGCAGTGCATCTTAAAAGGCAAACAGCTCTAAAGCCAAGGTCCAAGAATTCCCTGTTACTCATGTGTGGATACTGGGGTTTAAGTGCAGTTGATTAACAACTGGTGATTGGAAAGTGGAAAGGTAGAAAACAGAGTACTAATCCTTGATTTCAGATCAAATGAAAACTAATCATGAGGCTATGACAAAGCTTAGGAGGTGAGACATCTATCTGGTTTTATCTTGCCATGATGTTTGATCCAATAAATTTCACCAACATCTAGATAAACTTTCCCAAGACTCCAGAAGATTGATCTGAGTGCACAGAAAAGTGTGGTAATAGGCCCTTGCACCAAACATTCTTTTTTATGAAGTTGTAACTCCTGTCTTTAATTTAAGAGCACAAATTCTGTTGGAATGGGCCTGCTTCTAGATTTTTCGGGGTGATAACTTGTTTCTCCTAAACCCAGACATGACAATAATGGGTGTATATTTATATAGATGCTTTTATCACAGGAATCTCTAAAGTGTTGTATAAACATCAGCTGGGGATCATTGAATGAAAAGAACAACTATCCTGAAAAAATATAATTCCAAACTTTTTAATTGTGGCTTTCTGTTTGACAGAGGCCAACTGCCTCAACCTTCTATGAAGTACTGTAGTCAAGTTTGTGGAATTTACAGTTGGCAAATGGGATGAAGGTTTGATTTAATCTGGAGCTTGGACCAATGCCTGAGACACACGCACTAAAAACAGTTTCTGTAATCAGGCGGAAAAATGTGAGACCCCAGAAAGTCAGGAACGCCCCCACACTGCAATGGATCTGCTACGCACACCCCAGATGAGGAAGAGGTCTCTAATTTTGTTCTACCTGTGGTAAGGTGCTGCCATTCCTTCCTGGGATTAATTGGCTTTTGGTTAAATAGATTTAATGTGCCAGGTACAGCAGTGTACAAAGTCACCAGGTACTGTTTGTGTGTCAGGGAACAGAATACAGTGAGCTATACTGTAGTAACCTTAATAACTAAGAGATGATCCAGATCAATATTTGTGAAAACATGTCTTTAGTATTTTTTCCTTTGTAGTGGTGAGAGATCAGAGCAGCCTGGTGATGCCCGAACATATAATTATGGGATTAAAAGATTTCTGCATTAGACAATGGTCTGTTAAAGAAACATTAACTTCTTTCTCCCTTGTATTGTTACTCATTACACAGATACTGAAAACAAGAACACATTTCTGATAATCCGATGAGAAACATCTTGGTAATGTTCAACAAAGGTCTATAAAAGGTTCCTACAGAATAAAGAACATATGTTTCTTCATAACTGTTAGTCTAAGGCGTACAGTATAAATGACTGTACACCTTAGAACTGAACGCTTCTGAAAGGAAAAATGTTTTTAGATTTATATTCTCATCTACAGAAGCGCATTGCTGCCACCAAAGAAAAAAAATCCTTGCCCTTATTATATTCGAGATAACAAATTATCTCGTAATTACGAGAAAATTATGTCGCAATTATGAGATAGTAATTCTCGCGTACTTTCTGTAATCACGCAATAGTACACTTGTGATATATCTACAGTATATTGCTATATGCGGACATAGTTTTAAGTGGTGGAACTAACTGCACATATACGTAACTGTCCATAACGGAACCATCATTGCTTTGATCTCTAAATCCCACAAAACTGGTCCTCATGCTTATAAATGATTATGTTCATATTTGCTAAAAATTGCAAGATTTCATGATGACTAAACCCCAGGCAAAAGTAAATCCGTACAAATTCTGCAGGGCTGGACACTGACACGATCACTAAACCGAAAGTGCCAGCCAGCCAAGTTCACGGTAGATTCTAGATGCGTTCAGTGCACAACATAACAGGTTGTACATACACTGAAGTAATCATCACTATCTCAAAATTACGAGATAATTTGTTATTTTGGAGATAAGGGGGTGATTTTTTTTCCATTGGTGGCATCAATGCACTTCCATTTTCATCCAATTTGTATATGTGAATTATTTTGATTATAAATCCACCCAATTATAATCGCCACACAGAGAAGGATGGATTACAAACATGCACCTTTGACCCAGCCAAATTGAACTATTCATCACGTGATATACTGCCGAGCCTCAGTCCTACTGTTGCTCCACAGTTTAGGGAAGTCCAGTTCCAGTGAGTTAATGACTAAACCAGGCACTAGCTTGTGATGTCTGGACCATAGGAGCTCAGTCGTCTGCGTTTAGAGCTATCACCTTTGCTTACTGAGCCACTCATGAACCCATACAGATGTAGACTTGTTTTTTTGCAACAGTCCGGTTTTGCAGAACTATAGCACTTGCATGTCTCAAATATGATGTGAACTGTTCATTATGTGCATTTTCTGCAGGTACCAACTCCCTTCAAATTAAACACTGATTTGACTTGTGTTAACCCTGTACTCACCAGTGGAGCCTGTGATAATGTGGTGTGATGGTGATGTTTTTGTAGGTTTGTGAATGTTCTGGTGTACTATGGCCTGTCTCTGGGGATTTCAGACCTGGGGGTGGACATCTACTTGACACAGTTCATATTCGGCTTGGTGGAAATCCCCGCACGCTCGCTGGTGCTGCTGTTCTTACCCTGGACGCGCAGACTTCCACAGAGTGCTTTCCTGGCCATTGGTGGCCTGGCCTGCCTCCTCACCCTCGCTGTCCCTCTAGGTACATCTGTCCAAGCTGCTTCTCTTCCACCAGTGGTTCCATCATGATGTGTCAGCTCTAGGAGCCCTTCAGCAGTCCAGGTCTTTTAGCCACTCAACACCAGCATCTCACATTCCATCTTCCAAGCTTTATCTAGCTGCTTGTAACGAATTTATTTGAGACTTATATCCAGAGGGGTGATAGGGTGATACACTAAAAGCACGAAGGGTACTCAAATAGAACCAGTACATCACATTATGCCATCTCATTTTTCTGCATAATATTTTTTGCAAGGAAACCTTTCATACTTGACTTTGGTTCATTTCCTTTCCAGAGAAATCAAGTGCTTTAAAAGGAAAAATATAACTCGTTTGCTGCACAGTAAAGGCATTGAACCCTTCATAACAGTCTGTTTGAGAAGGATCATTTTGGCCTTTTCATTGGCAGAAGATGAAATTTGACCTGCACAGCAGGGAAAGCATTCACTCCAACCCATGCTGAGCAGACTTACAGAAATTCCCACATTCCAAGCAACAGGAGGCTGAGGTTTGGCGCCTTAGTAGACACTGAACCTGCTTTCAGTTTATAGATGTGGCTGTAAATAAGATAGTGGGTCTTTGATTTTGACAGTGTGAAAGCACAAGAAGCAAATTTACGCAGATGTTTTTTAAATGCTAAAGAGCATAAATCTAATGGCTGTTGAAAAGTAAAAATGCTTGCATCTTAAATGGTTATTTTTTTCCATCTGTTCTACCATGGTTCTCTTATGGTTTTGCATGCGATGGCTTATTTTACTTTAATACTTTACCTCCTCCAATGTGAAGTTAAAACCAGACACTTTTACCTGTCCACTTACTGAAAAAGCCGTGCTTTAGCAAAGAATGCAAGTTAATCCCACGAATATGTTCATCTTAAAATGAACTAGAACATGACTTTCATTTGATGTTGTTCTATAGTCAGTACTCGTATTGAACTGCACAATTACAAATTTCACAGATAGCCTTGTAATATACAGGAATGGAGACAAATATGTTTCTGAGCCTGCTGCAGTGTTTATAATTGTTAGATTGAATTTGTTTCCTGTTTGCAGAGGCTGTATCATGCTTTGCCTCTGCTGCACAAACCTTTCATCCTTTGTGTTTACAGCTTTTGCTATCTCTTTGCAAGCTAGTTTTTTCAGAATAATTGTCATTTGACTTTTAAGGTGATCAAGCTTATGATTTTCCACCGATTCAGTGCCTTCACAGAAAAAAAGCGGCAGCCCTAAAAATAATGTGTTAGTGTCCGTTATCCATACTTCCTGAGTATATACGATATGAATAGATCTTGGTTTTTGATGATGGCTACTCAACTGGTGCTGGTTGTGTCACTATTCTAAAAAAACAACTCCTGCTACTCTAATTGAACTGTTTAACAATCTTACCCCCTTATATTTCAGAAAAATTGTAAGGCTGCAGAGGAGAAAAACGATTAATTGTCTGCCCTGGGTTCAACAGAGCTTCAACACAAACATCATACAACACACATGGAAATCTCCTGAAAACACTGTCCACCTATTCTAGACCAATGTTTTGTTCAGAAACTCATCAATTCCATGTTAAATCTCACCCCAGGGTCATACACTGCACTTGAAAATGCAATTAACAGGAGTACAGACATGCACATTGTATCTCTAACATTATATCAGAGAAATCTAACATTTATAAAGGTGTTATTCTGCCAAGGCACTGTGATGTAATTCCTATACGTGGTATGAATAAATACATTATCATACAAGGTAAGATGTTAAAGTACAGTATACAGTATGTCTGTTATAGATGATTACCTTTAATAATGCCTTTTCTCTACATAGATATGCCCAATGTGCTCACTGGTCTTGCTATGGTGGGGAAGTTTGGTATAACAGCCTCCTTCGCCATTGTGTATGTTTACTCAGCGGAGATCTTCCCCACAGTAGTTCGGTAAGATCCTGATGAGTTACTGTACACGGTCTCTCACACTGGCATTTCAAGAAACTTTTCAAGAAACTCATAGCTCCATACAATGACACACATGTAAAGTAATTTAACAATAACAGTTTGGGCAGCGAGAGCCATAGACACTGCTACATACAAGAACCGGTAGCCCATTGTGTGGAGCACGGTCTTCAGCAGAGTAAGAAGGCCTGAATCGTCATACTGTACTGTATCTCCAAGTAAGAGCGGACAATACTCATGCAATAAATACTGAAGGTAACTTTCAGCTAGACCATTCACAGCCTAGTGTGTGAGCAGAGGACTTGGGAATCAGTACAATTTACAGAGGACGAGTGTTACAAGCTGAGGAAGCTGAGCTGTCTGTTAGTAAACTAACCGGATAAAACCCTTTATTATACCTGTCTGATTCTTATGCAATAAAGGCACACATTTATTTCCAGATACAGCAAAGGCTGAAACCAAGTAATAGATTACACAAATAGAAAAAAACACTGTGATGCGCCTAGCATGCTCTTCAGATGACAACAAATAGTTAAGACACAGCACCTGAAACAACATTTGAGTCGCCCAGCACAACATAACCACAAACCTGTCACAGTTGAGCTTAACCCGACAACAATTTGTTACCACTATCATTTAAAAGTAAAGTAAAAGGGCATCTTCATTTATTATTTAAAGTTCCTATCAGTAAGAAGGCTGGTGTTGTTTGTGGTAATATAACAATTTACAAGTAGAAATTTCAGCATTCACCATCTATAGGGCGATGTGCGGATTATATCATAACGAGTTTGGAAAGGTGGGAATGCTGCTTATATAATGTAAACGGGTATGGCATGTCAAACATTTTCTCTTTCCAACTTTAGGTACTGTTAAATTCAGATCTAGTCAGCATAATATTGAATTTGCAGAGAGAATAGTTTAAAAGTTTTCACCTAGTGAATTTACATTTCCAAATTTTTAGTGTGATTTTTTTAGTGCACAATTAATGATTACAATCCAGGGTTTTCTCAAGGTCAAGTTAATTATCCATTGCTATCCAAGCATGTTTTTGAAATGCAAATAATAGTTTCTAAAGAGACTACAAGATGAGGAAGACTTCAGGCAGTAATTAATTCTGGAATTAATTCACAGATAATAGGTTTATTTTGGAAGTTAAAGAAGAGTTTCTAAACTGACACCTAAATTTAAATACTCTACAGCAGCACACACCATGTACAACAAGCAAAATGCTGACCAGAGCACAGTGAAAGGACTTAGCGAGAGTAAAACTAAAGTGTAATTTAAGTAATTATAAATCTAAATTACATGTGAAAGGGTTTGGTGAGATAATAGGGGTTTTAAAACAGTATTTTAAATTGCTGACAATCGGTATCTCTCTAATGGATTCAGAGAGTTCTACTGGACGTTAGATGCTCTGCAGCCTTTTCAGGTGTGTCAGATCATAGCACAAAACGGTCTTTATGGGAATTGCAAAAAAAAATTTGCTTCCTTTTCGTCTTGTTTTCTCTCCCCAGCAAACGTTTCCACAATCTGTCGATTGCAGGAGCGTTTACCAGCTAACACTATGATTTCTTAACTTTTGTCATCTGAGATTTCCATCCCAGCCTTCATGGTATTCACCGTATTTTCAGAACTCTTCAACTAAATGACTACCTACTCATAAAGACCCTGAGGCAGTGTCTCTAATGGGTTACTTGACACTGTAAAATATCTGTATAATATTGTGTTAGGAAAAATTAGATTTCTACACATTGTATTCATATTTAATGTACAATTTGCATACGATACTGTTTTCCCATTCCCATAATTTTCAATACCATATGTTTAATTCCTCCAACTTAACTACACACAATATTAATTATAATTTAATAGAAACAAACTGTGCATGTGACTTACAAGGAATTCGATTTTAAGTTCTCAAATGCAGTTTTCTGCGACAGTCGTGTCTTCACACAGCGAACACAACCATCAACCTATCTCTGAAGCGGCAGGGTACCTCACAAAGCTAGTTGACTGCAAATTTGCGAATGCCAGAATCGGTGAGGTAACGTGCTGCGTATTGGTCCACAGACAGACTGGCATTGGCATGTCGTCAATGTTTGCCCGGTTAGGAGGTGTCATGGCGCCAATGATTGGTCTCCTGCGTCGCTACAACCAGACTGTTCCCATGCTCATCTTCGGTGCCACACCCCTGGTGGGGGCAGCTCTTGCACTGCTGCTGCCTGAGACAGCCAATCAGCCGCTACCTGACACCATTGCCGAAGCAGAGGGCTGGGAAGAGAGGTGAGTTTGCTGGGATATATTTCTGCCACAGTATTTATGTCTGCACAGGAGAGATGGCTTCTGGCTTCTCTTGCTAATCAACAGCTCTTTGCACTGATAACCTCATCAAGGTATTACAGGTTGGTGGATCTATATCCATTACACAGTACTTGGTTGTACCAATGGCTCCTAGCTGGCATCTTAGAGATCTTTGCAAGCTTGACTGTCATCACAGTGCAACTATGCGCATCCACATTACTGCAGTAATGCATTGTAGAATAACGGTTCTCTTCAAGATAGAGAGCACAGGGCATACTATATGTGCCTGCAACTCCACTATGCAAAAGGTCATACAAAGCAGTGAGAAACTGCAAGTAAAAGGTTCAGAGGAGACCTTAGCTAGAACACTAGAATTAATGCCCTAGCTTTTATGAACACTGCCATGTGGTCTTTAATGACCAAGTAGATAGGACCAGCAGCAGCCTGGATTGCCCCTCCCACGTCCAATCATGTTTCACTTGAACGATGTGATAGATCAAAGGTGATTCTGCTGATGCTAAAATTACTCAAGGTAAAAGTGTAGAATTTAAGACTCTTAACATGAAAAAAACAGATATCTCAGTCACAATCATCCCAGCATCTCACGAGGAGTAATTAGAACTCCTAATTACTCCTAGTAAAAGTCCACAGTTAGTCACCTAGCAGAAGTCTCTACATTTGCTGTACTGTTTGATCAGCAATGAGTCAGTGTTATAATGTGGAATCAGCATTATAATGTAGAAGATTCTACTCAAATCAAAAATAGTTTGAGTGTTTTATAAGCAAATCCAGTAATTACAGTACTTTATGCAGCTCATATTTGTGTATATTTTTTTATCAGTTCACCTGCTTTAAAAGCTGTATTTAGACATCATTAAACTTTTCCTGTGTATTTCTTTAACATGAGCCATGTTAACAGTGAAAGGAACTGCACTAAGCGTGTGGCTTAGCTTTTAAATCTGATGTTTCACTTTGAAATATCATGTCGGCGATAGAAATTCCAAAGGTTCTTGTTAAACCAATAACAAGGGCATGAATAAAATCAATTTAAAAATTGGTGCAGATTTAATTTTCAGTCAGTAACAAATGGCCTGATAACTGATATCTGAGGAATATTTTCCCTTTTGCATCATTAGAAAGGCTATCTATACAACTGAAACATGCACCAATCTCTGTGCACCAGTTAATCCTTAGTCATAACCCATTCACAGCCAATTCACATAAGCTTATCATCACAGAGCAAAGAATATCTCTCACAGCTCCTGATGTATTCTCTTCCTATAGGCCGGTTCCGTCTCACATTCTTCTGACTTTGTGCTTTTAGCAGCCGATCAAAATCGGGAAGCCAAGAAAACACATTCCACGATCGTTCTGTGGATGGCACTGGGATCGTCAGAAGCCAATCACAGACTGGCCTGATGAGTAGCAAAGTGGAACGGGGCCTTGAGCTGCAACCCTTTGTGCCAGAAGCATGACAAAAGGCTTGCTTGACGTGTTGCAAGATGTAGAGCCCAACCTCAACACAAGGTTTCTTCTCAGGATCTCACCAGAAAGAACACGCTTATGGGTGTTTCTATGATCTCGCTTCAGTGCCATAACTCAGTATACCAAGGCAATAATTGGTGCAACACTGGTATCTTTCTATGTTGTAGATCTTGTCTCAGGGCTTTGTAGCAGTTCATTAATAAGATCATAGGGGAATAAGTCACTTCTGGTTATCTTTTGAAGCACATTCTATGAGGCATGCATTACTGGAAAGAAACTAGTCCTATTTTCAGAAGAGTTGTGCCAAATAAACTTCAATCCTATGTTGTGGAGGAAGTCTCTAGTCCTGAATAACCACCTGTCCTGTATGGTGCAGGATCAGACCAAACCAGGTCATGAAAGCAAAAACGCTGGACTTCTCAGATTGGGGTATTAAACATGTGCCTATGGAGAACAACTACACTTCATCATTGCTTTTGAGGTCCACCTGAAGGACTTTTTTTTTTGAGTCACAGATGTGCACAAACACATTTATCAAAAATTGCTGCAGAAACATGCTAAAAAAAAACCCCAAAAAATCACAGGTCCACTGCTGTTTTTAGAAGAAATTGTGAAAGGATCACTGGGTCCTTGTGTATTCTATAAGACTAGTAGAGTTTAGGAACCACGTATAAATGTAAAAATATCCATTGACATAATTAAGAAACTATGTACACAATGGTTAACTGATGTATTTTGCCACAAGTTTAAAAGAAATCAGTGGATTGGTGGTCTACAAATACATTTTCAAATTATCAAGTGCGTGGAACACATTGCATTTCTGAGGTTACAAGTTGCA
This sequence comes from Lepisosteus platostomus, assembly GCF_059453375.1. Lineage (NCBI taxonomy): Eukaryota > Metazoa > Chordata > Actinopteri > Semionotiformes > Lepisosteidae > Lepisosteus > Lepisosteus platostomus. The sequence goes on along the minus strand of NC_142623.1, from coordinate 9,214,737 downwards.
AGAAAAGTATACTGCCTTTTTTATTACACTCAGTTTTAAATTTTCACAATTGAGCAAACTGGATGGCCTCTTCTCATGTGTAACTTTTATTCTATCATGTTGATTCTGTATTTAGTACTGGTCCTATTAGTACTATAGTTTAAAAGATGTTTATTTTCCCATGCTTTAATTAGGTGCTTGTCACACATCCTGTGGAATGCATTCAGTGTGATTCCTTGTGCCAACTATCACTTCTACCTCCACTGCTCTGAGAACATGACTCAATGGTGATGGTGAGGGACTGTGCATGGCCCCGTTTCAAATTACATGGCCAGGCATTGAGACAACACACTGGAAAACTGACAAACCCCCAGCACACCTCCACAAGAGTTTGCAAAAGGGTTGTGGAGAATATGAATGTTAAATTAATCTAGGTGGAACCACCAGTATTAAATGTTCAAATTTGATGGAACATACAAAAAAATGAAAATACAAATGACAACTACTTTGAGTAGGATGGTTCATAGCTGTCAGGCCAGCCTGCAACTGGTACTGTCCAGAATTACAGTATTCTCCTATGCAGAGTTTGTAATTTGTTTTCTACCATTTTTCTAAATGTTAATGCTAGAGAGTTTTTACTAAATGTTACTATTACTAAACTAATAATTTGCGCAGCTGTTTTTAAAAGTCATTAAGCAATTGATTCACTTCCATTTAAAACAAAGCTCGGCTAGAGCGCAAACCATATGGAAGCACGGGCTGAGGTGGAGTATCTCTTAATCAATTGTATGTCAGGCGCTATAATGCTGGAGCGACTGTTCAGATCAGATTTGGATATCTTGTAGCGTTTCCACTCGCATGCTCCTCTGTAGCATAAAACAAGCTACAGCAGTCATGTTATGTTTCTTTGTTTGAACGAATAATAATGTTGTATGAAAGCTGTAAATAAAAGCATATCCACGGTTTCGTAATTGATTCTTTGGCATCCTTTAAAGTGTTCGTTGTCTACTGGTTTGAACTAATCTACGTTTCACATAAACTCAAGAACTGCCAAAGAATTAACACGTTATTGTAAAATATTACAATGACAGAACTTGCCTTGGCTTTGATCACCGTTTTAAAACCATTTCCATCTGTCCAAGGACACAGTCTCCCAAATCCCAGTGCAACACAACTGCCAGCTTGCTTTCATATCCTGCACCACACCTGTTCCAATAAACATTCAGCCACATTACCTCATCCAAGCTGATAAAACTCATACACCGAACAGCTATTCATACCACTAATATACAGTGTACAGTATTAGTAGAAATTTACAAGTCGCACTTCTAAAATTTGCATTAGCTGATCCCAAACATTTATAAAACTTCAGTTTCTTTGTGCAAATTGTATACCCCAGAAATTTATTTTAAAAGCTAAAAAGAAAGCCTTTTGCGTTTATTTTCAAAAAGCCATGACTCATTTTTTCAACATCCAGAAAATACAATTACAAAAAACAACAACTTTATTTTTAAATGTGCATCCAATTAAGTAGTGGTACAATTAACCATTAACCAACTTCCAGGCTCCTGATAATCACACTCGGTCATGTAGTGGGAGCTTGTGTCCAATCCTTAATGCCTTTGTGTTAAAATTCATTTCCTTATCCATTTTTCTACTTAAGCTGACCCCCAAATCATTAAAAGTATTAATGTTCAGAACAAGCCAATACCGGCCATTTCCATGTTGTTTTGCACAGGTCTGTACAAAAATTATACTTGGCAAATAAACAGTTTTTAAAGGTGCATTTTAAAGCCCTGAGTCCAAAATAATGCTTTTGTTTGTAAGCCAAATATTGCCATTTACACATCCTTATGAAAACTTACCGGTTTATTTCTGTACCGTACTAATACTTTCACAGGCATTGCTTCCTGCCAGTAGAAAAATAACTTGCAAAAGCTTTAACACCTTATGCATCCCAAAACCACATATTACATTTTCAGTACAGACAGGGAAGGCTACTTGATATGCTTTTAGTCTATCCAAAGTGCTCATTCTTATGCTAGAAGATGCAGACACCGTGACAATGTTGAGAGAAAAAAAAAAAAGCTATGAGAAGACAAAAAAAATTATCATGAAAAGCACCTTCTATGATGCAGCTCCTGATCTTAAATGAAATGTGCAGTCCAGCTTTTAAAATGAACCTTGGCAGGGAAACCCTAAGCATAATCTCTGACAAAAGGTATCCAGGGATACATGCTTCTACAAAATCGCCAGGTCACTACAATTAAAATGTCTTCCAACCTGCACAGAGGGTTGCGGTATTAGGTGGAAAGTTCTTCATGCCTTGCGTTTTTAAATCCTTAGGGGGAAAGGAAATATATCCAACATTGAGCAGAAAAAATTCCAAAACTCTTCAGAGCTCACAAGTTACTAGAACGTGCTTTTGAGGTTGATGGCACAGCTATGGGGTCGAAAGCCCTGCTCAAGCCAGGGTGACATACGTGGCATCAGTAGCCACCCCACAGTTGTTGTCCTTCATGGACATCAACACATAGCCATCGTTACCCCAGTACGTGGACCAAGAATTCTTCACCAGCCAGTAGGGTTCTCCCTGCAGGACTCCATAGCCTACAGCCAGCACAGCATGGTCCAGGTCTTCCAGTTTGCTACCTGAAGAGCAGGCAAGGCAACACATTCAGTAATTTACAGTAACTGCTAAGCAAATATTCAGTGTAACACAGCAAGCAAGACAGGTTCCAATAATGGTCCTTTAGCATCCTTCTACTATATCCATTACTTCATGCTCAAGGCATTTTGAAAAACAATGCCCCCTACTAATTTAAAGGTGCTTTCAAATTTAGGATGCAAAACTGGTCTGTTGACACAATCTAATGTATTTTCTACTCAAGGACTTTCTGCCACTATGTATACAAATTAGACAACTTCCGTAGCTGCAAAGGAACAAGTAAAGTTTATTCCATGCTTAAAAGAGGGAAAAAAAAAAAACATTCCAGCTGTGGAGCTGTGCACACCTGAAGAAGACTCCACAACCAAAACGTGGCATTTATTTTCTATTACTATGTAATTCATAAAATATTTTCAGTATTAATACACATTTAAAACCCATTCACTACTATATAGAATTGACAATTTGTGAAGCTTACTGAATGGCCCTTCACCCTTACATGCAGTAATAATCATTTAACAGAGTTTGAACAGGATCCATCAAAACTGCAGGTCAGCAACACCACAGCTCCAGATAAAAGCCTTCTTTACATATTATGACAAAGTTATATTTGAAGTTCCAAGAAAATATTTTAACTTCTTGCTACAAATGAAATCTACCCAGCTAATCTCTACAAATAGTACAAAAGGTAATTTGTATTCAATAATGGGTAGATACTTATCATAAAACAGTCAAATACCTCAGATCTAAACCGTCACAACAGACAGATGTTACATCACCTACAAAGATCTTTAACTCACTTCAGCTTCATACGGTATTTCTAATTCCTTTTTGTACTTGTTGTGTGGAAGGCACAACAGAGTAAAACACAATGGAGATCACTTCTATTTAAAAAAAAACAGCGCAGAATTGTAAATTCCAAATGGTCGGACATTACCAAGAGCAAGCAGTTTATACACAACACCTTCAGAACATACTCCAAAGTGCATTTTGGGAATGGAATGGCAGCATGGTTTGGAATTTTCAGTAAAATTACATTGAGGATCTTAAAGCATTAAACTATGTTTTGTGACAGAGCAAACATACTTTAATTAACATTTGACATTAAAAGGAAAGTCTTCCCTTTTACAATTATTTAAAAAACAAATTAATTGTGCCCAAACTTCCCTTTAAAATGTCACAAATATATTTATCTAAACAAGATATCAGATATCAATATATGCAAGATATCAGCCAGAAATTCTTAATATACAGTATAATACACCAACGATCATCTTCCCATTTAAAGATCTTCAGCTGAAAGGACTAAAGATAAGATTTTTCCGATACATTTTGTTACACAGTACTTGTGTACTCAGTGCAAAAGCATGCTTTACATCTTCACTGTGTCTCCAATTAAGCATAAGAAAAAACAGAATATTGTGAAGATGGATTAAAGTCTGTTCATTTTTAAATAATAAATGTGAAAATCATCCAGGCTAAGGACATTTCTTTCCAAATTAAAAATTACCCATACCAACGTCAGCTTTGACCATGCTACATGGTATACGTGGAGTAGTAAAACAAAAAAAAAAGCTAAACTCTTTAATGTGAAAGTTTGGTCCCCTCTGTTCTACAGCAAGCTCTATGAGAAATGCAAGCAACACCAGTAATCCACATCAAGTACACCTGAAGAAAATGCAAAGATGATAAAGAGAAACTTACCACACTGGGGCTCATAATAAACACCGTTGCTGTAAAAGAGAAAGGACTTGTGCGATGCATCAATGCTGACCGCCACTGGACCGTTTTTGAAGATGGCCAGTTTGAGGGCCTCCTCATCACCTGAGGTGACATTTGTGTAGCTCTTGATTCTGGCAGTCATCTCTGAGTTATTGTAATGGCAGAACCCATTCTGAAACAAATTGGCACTGTTAACCATGCACTCCTTGCAAACAAAGCTATAAATGTTCTCCTCTTTAGAAAAGAAAAGCTTACGCATAGAACATTGTTCCACTTTCTTTTCCGAACTCGGAGATTCCCAAACGTCTATAAAAGATTAATATGGCAACGTGACCTACCATGCCCATGTATGACCCATAGGACTCAGCAGTAGCGATGCCTCCATGCTTCATCATCCACTCGTATGCTCTCCACTCCTCCCCTCCATCACAACCATTGTTTCCAAAGCCCCAAGTGCAGTCCACCAGCATCTGCTGGGACAGAGTCACCAGGGAGCCCGTCTACAAAGGGAGACAATCAGGCCAGTGTGAACAACTTCAAAGGGTAGCATCACTGTAACAAAGCATTACCGACGCAATGACAACCTACTGGGATAAACAAAAATTAAACTGATCTTCACACACTCCCCAGCCACATGCTTGATAGTGATTATTTTGGGATCCATCAAGAATTAAAATGGATGAGATTCTCAAATCAATGAGCTATAAATAAGATGGACTGAATGGCCTGTTCAGAGTTGTCATCTTATCTTCTTGCACACGGATCAATCAACGCTTACATTTTTGGACTTCATCCCAGTTAAATTCTGTACTTAATTTGTACAAGGAAGCTGTATAGCAGAAAAATAGATTAATAACTGCATTCCACACTGTTTTTTAAATACATCACTGAAGCCATGTGACCCGTTAATGCCTGTTGGTCAATACGTGCACTAGAACAAATGTTTCCCCCATTCTAAACTTTGTGAAATCAGACAACAGCACGTGCCCGATTATGGCGAGAAAGATCAATTTAAAGCCGAGTTCTCACCTTTCCATAAAAGGCAAAAAAATAAAATGAAAAAGCATGCAACACCACTGGTACAACATTCACACAGTAGACTTTGGTCGCCTGTAAAGAAACATTTAGGACTACGTGCATTATAAGCTGCAGAATGTACAGTCTGAAGAACCACTTAAAGGAGGAAGGAATGGTTTTTGGAAGAATATTTCCACCAAAAATGCACCTAGCTCATAAAAAGCCTCTTTTTCATAGTTTAGATACAACTCTAACCAGACATTTAGACAGTTACTCACCATATCAGTCCGAAAGACAAGACCCTGTTTTGTCAGTTCTCAGATGAAGAGGCAAACATTCAAGGTCAAACAAATACTGAAAACTATCAAATACTCTTTCAACAGTAACTCTGGAATAAACCCTTGCTATGGGAGACTCATTAGCTCTTCATATGACTAACAAAATCGTATTCAGTAAGACATGAAAAACCATTTTGCATTTCAACTGAAAATACATCCCATCAGCAGTCACCTTTAAGAAGAGAGCGCCCTCTAGTGTTCCAGTGGTAGCAAAGCTCCAGCACGACCCACAGATGGCCTGATCCTTAACAGGGGTTACAGCACCTAAGACAGGCAGGAAAAGAGCTGCAGTTATTTTAACATACAATAAATATTCCTCCCGAGATTCCTGATGGACTCAAAACTAGCCTTTCTAGAACAAACCTCTCTGACCCACCTTGAGTCATTTTTCTTCTCTTACCAAGTACAGACAGGTGATGCCTGATGTAGCTTTCGCTCAACTTTGTTAAAGTAGGAACTTAATGACATGCGGGTAACTAGAATTTAGTCATATTTTAATAAGTGTTGAAAAGTCATCTTCAAGGAAGAGAAAGCATATCATCCTACACAGCTCACCATCAAACATTTAACATTTCGAAGATGGATTATCCGAGTTCAGTTAGGTTTCTTAGAGTACTAGCAGTACAGACAGGACAGCTATGGACCCCCACAGTATGTTAGCTACCCAGGTGTAAGGGGCTCAGTACACTGAGTGAGTACAGCCCTGAAGTCACTCTCCTGTAGACAGTATGAAACTGCACAAATGTAGACATTATAAAACTGCGCCGCAGCAGAAGAGCCGGGTAGGTAGGGCTTCATTTGTCACACAGGCACATTCTCTCTTCTGTGACTTCAAGCACCAAGAAATCGAATGCAATTAGTCTAATACACTGTGCATGAGAGAAGATAAAGAGTCCACCCCGTATCATACTGTTGTCCCCTCCCAGGCGAGTCTTAGATCCAGGTTTTTGATGCGTGTTAAAAAAACAACTTTTTTTTTATCATTTCTGGGGGTTGTAGTGGATGCATACCATAGAGCCTCCAGTCAATGCTCTCAGGGACCTGGACAGAAGCGTACATTTTTGTGGGGAAAGGCTGACCCCTGTTGGGCGTCTTGCGGCCCACCCTCCCCCTGAGCGCCGCCAGCTCGCCAGCAGTCCGGTCAGCTAGGTGGTTCTGTGCCAGGCGGTAGGAAAGGTTTGCCCGGTTCATGGAGTGAATGTACCTGAGAGAGAGGGGGGAAAAAAGTTATACTGGTATTTAATCAAAATCCTTCTTGGGGAAAAAAAAAAAAGTCAAAGAGCATACTAATACAGAACAACCTTATTACCAAATAAGTACTGATTAATTCTAAGAGCTTGCTGCTGGGAAATTGGTTCGGCATGCATAAAATCCATAAAAACTAAAGAAATCACAGGCCAAGAACCAGGGTACAGTGACAGCCACGTAAATGAAAAACATTTAACTCCACTATCCCTATTGATTTCATCATGACTTCCCAAAATATAGAGAACTCAACTTCCTTGCCTACCGGAGATTGTGCACAAAGGTGTGTTCACGTTTCTCATGCTCCTCATCATCACTGTAGCACCGTTGGAATTGCTCCTTGAAGTGGCCAAACAAGTGTTGGGCGTGTCCTGTGGGGCAGGTATGGATGAGATCCTGCATGGGATTGGCCAGAATCCTATGCTCCACCCCAGGGCCTGGGAATGATTCACACTTCATGCCTGTAGAGGGAAAGACGAGGGTATTCTCCTCAAGCTGTAGTTCATCCAGTACTGGTTATTAAGTCTTAATATGGTTTGTATTTACTTACATTATACCTGTGCAAAGTGGCATTTATTTTTACATTGCAAGATAAAATGGTAGAAACAAGTAAATAAAAGTACATGATGAAATAGCATTAAAATGCATATGTGACATTGAGATTTCAAGGGCAACCACTATGCTAAAATCCTCTGTGCATCGACAAGACAAATCAGAGAAGATCATACAGGAGAACATACATAAGATAGTTTCCACACTTGACAGAGTTTAGCACCATACAGGCACAAGGACAGACATACCCTCAGGTAGTGCAAAGGACTGGGGGTCAAGGCGGTGCTCAAATTTAGTGTAGTCCACCTCGTACTTGTCATAGTGGGAACCCAGCAGGGTATTGTAGCCCATCATCTCGTAGTGCTGTGGGACAGCTGACCCATCTGAGGAGTTGGAGACCCACAGGGTGTAGGTGTTCTTCTTGTGTCCCTCCATAGTCACATTCTGCCACACTTCACACAGGAGCCCCTTATAATACTCCGTTCTCACAAGCTGAAGGACATGCACAATGGCAACTGTTAATCAATTTCACTTTGCCACCACAAACAATGCACATACTGTAGGATGCTTAAGTCTGTAATACGAAAATGCAATTTTTAACACTTTAAAGCCCACAGTGTCCATTGGATTCTTTGTATTAATTACATGACTAACAATGCTAACTGATTGCACAGCAAGCTCACAGATATGCTGAAATCCACTGAGCCTGGTTGACCAGGGCCAAGAAGACCAACCAACCCTGGCAGCACAGGAGTGAAGCACATTCTGAGGAATGCTGAACGTGCAGCTAATGGCTACTTTCTTATACAAGCATGAAATTCCTGTGGCTGCCTTTTCTGCATATGGTTTAATAAGCATTGTGAACGCCAGTTTAACTCCTACTCTAACATCAATAATCTTTGGCCGTCATTCTTACTACAAGCTAGAGGACATGCCATTAAGCAGTGCTGCTTGTGAGTAGAGGTTTTCCTGCATGTCAACATTATAAAAAATACACTGAAGGTCCACAATCACGTTTCATGGCTTTCGCCCAAATGCCCCTTCGTGAGTATTAGATGACCGGAGACATGCGACTCTAAACCTTTAGTTTAACTATGGCCCAAGACAGTGGACTTCAGGCTCAAACAGGGATATCAAAGATAAGAAAACAGCAAGTGGTTCATGCACACAGCACAGCAGCAACACAACAAACACCACCCAAGTGGTGGAAGAGACAGGCAAGTTAACAAATGAGTTAAGAGATTACATTCGATATCTGCAAGCACCAAATTATTCCTGCAGGTACTAATTTGAGAATGTGATAATTTTTTAGATATGAACAATGCACTATTTTTCTGTCTCACTCTGACTGGAAGAGATACCTGGAAACCCTCCAGTTTAGGGACAACACTCTGAGGTAGAACAGGATCTTCCTTGGTTCCGTTGACCTGGAAGCACTTCATGGCATTGACCTCTGTCTCCGTAGTCTCAGGACTGATTTTGTAGCTGGCCCCTGCAGGCTTCTGGAACCCGTACTGAAATGTGGAGACTTGGCCTAAAGACAGAAATTGAAAGTCACTTAGCCAAAGTCTACCTCTGGCACAAACAGTTGTTACCTTTGATGAAAACCAAGTACTTAAATCCCAAGATTACTATTAGTGCATGTTACTGTGACTGTGGTACATCCTAAAGTCAACAGATTTTTAATTGGGGAAGGATTATCAGCAATAATGCTGGTAAAATGGTTCACACATAGAATTAAGAGTTTTTCCATTATGAACTACAGAATTAAAAAAAAATACTGAGGCAAATGCTCTGAGGCTGCATAAAATAAATCTTTCCTCTCTTAAGCAGCTCTCATGCTACTACAGGATGGTCTTTCACACATCTTTAAGGCTTTACCCTTTTGAAAGAATGTTTGAATGAATGCCGTGATGCTGAGGCCACGTTTTCTGTGTTCCTTGTAACCTTTTTTGCAGGGTAGTCCCGTTGCTCATTTTACTTTTCCCTTCATTATCCTTAACCGTGTTTTACCATGATTGCGCTGTCCTTCACGCGGTTGTTCCTGTGGCTCTACTCACCATTGTAGTAATCTATCCGGCTCACTGCACCTGATAGGTTGTACCAGGCTTCAAAAGGCTCCTCAATTTCAGCATAGGGGAGGGAGATCACACCTGCCGAACAGAAGAAACCTTCACTAATTTCTGAAAGGTCTTTCTATATGGAACAAAGCAAAGTATAGTAGTAGCTTTGTAAGTAATATGAAATATGTAATATGAATAATATGAAAGAGTGCTGCAATACTGCAAATTAAGGGCCTACTAATTTGTAAACAGCCATGGGGCACTGTAAAATAAACAGATACAGTACACTAGAGATTTTCAAGATCCATTTATTTTTTAAAACAGGAAAAAAGGAATATTGGATTTTGGGGTCACCACACTGTCTAACCAGGCAGTTTGTGCTGTATCTAGAGATAAATGAAAACATTACAAAATGCCCTAATCTCACTTTACATTCAATTAAGACAAATCAGTCTTTGGTTTAGAATTGCCAAACACAACCCTAATCTAAAGCAAACTAGCGACGTGTCTTTAGGGAAGCAACAAAAACACATCTAGAGGGAAGAGGGCTAAATGTCTTACTTGTGCAATTATTTCACTGTAGTGACGCAGACAGCAAGTGGATTCAACAACTCAATGCACACGGCTATACAGCTTTTGCTGATGCAGGCCTGCATCACAAGACATTCAGCTGTCTGGGTAATAATTAATGCAGCAAGCCTCAACTTTGGCTTGAACAAAATATTGAAATGGTCCAGAGCTCTGGAACAGGGGCTGACTTACAAACAGATCAGCATGGAAAAAAAAAAGAGAGAGATCTGAGAGAATCAGAATCTGAACTCTAAGTAAAAGAAAAGAACAAGAATTCAAGAGTTTTTCCTCAGCTTTAATGCAACGACACTACCACAATTTAACAGAAATAATCAACAGAATTGACTGAAATTCTGTTTAATCCCATATTAATCTAGATACAGTCTGTACATTACTTTTGATACCTTCTCTACAATGCATACCTTTCACATGGTAGACATTTCCAAACTCAGGTGTTCTGATGACAGGTTTGGTCTCCAGCACTAAAAGGAGCAAATCAGGTTTAGCACACCACTTGAAGGATGACACCAGGTGCAATATTTGTTTTAAAGCTAACTGCAATCAAAACAAGTCAAATTTTAATTTGTAGCAATGGTCTCTAAACATGGTCATGAGGTCAACCTAAAGTCCATCTACTTATAAACCTCGGAAATATTGTACTCTACGCAAATCTTCATCCCTGGGGGCTAAAAGATACTTAAACTGATCTCTTTCTTAACAGGTGTCATGCTAATGACCACGATGACATTGTTCAAAATATAAACTATGTTTTATATAGCGCCTTTAAAAACCACTGAATCCTATTTACAAAACATAAAAAGCACATTCGACCAAAAATTAAACTGAAGCTAAGAAAGCAACGCCGATACAAAAGATAAAATAATCACATAAAACCGTTTCCGAAAACTACAGTGCCCGCGTCTTTGATTTCTTCTGGGATGGGGCTCCAGACAGCTCGTGTTAGTTCAATATTGTTATATGTACAAGTGCAATGAAATGCTTAGTTAACAGCAATGACAGCAGGTAACGTAATGTTGTAATAACAGTATAATGTATTGAAAAGTACACTGATCTTTTTTTATTCCCATAGTCCGTTAGACTTCACAAATGCAACTACCTTCATTTTTCCTTGTAACGCAAAGAAAGCGGTTTCGAAAGTAAGTCACACATGAAGAATAATGTTGTCTCGATACGGGGCTCAAAAGATAATGCCGATGTGTGCCCCAGCAAGCAGCATTTAACAATATTGGCAGTAAGTAGACAGTCAAGCCAATGTTGCAACAATCCTTCAGTGTTTTGACATCACTGCTTTCAGTTTGTCTGATAAGTGTCCATTAGCTACCTTGGGTTTAGTTTTCATTTGGAACGACGACTCGTGTATCCTTTCGGGATTATCTTATTACAGTACATACATGAGACCCAAATCGATATTTTAATTCAGAATTTTACCAGTCGTTTACATAAACGAACAATAAACATGATTATCAATCAAATCTAAACCTCGCACGCAAAAAAGCATTAATTTTTAACAGTCATTTCTTTAAAAAGGACGAAAGAAACACTATACAGCAACGTATGCAGTTTAAAAAAAGGTTATCTTAAGCTGTCTAGGCCATCTACTTCAGAAAGAGTCCGTGCTAATTGCATGTTATTGTTAGTATAAACAGCAGTAACTCCCCTCAGAAACAGCTGAAAAGTTTAAAGATTACAAAACATCGCTATCTGCTTTTGATTAAATAAAAATCAGCGCACTTACCCACGCCGAAAAACCATATCACATTTAATAACCTAGCTACCAACTTCTCCATCTGCAATGTTTCCATTAAATATTTTAGAGAAACACTCTGAGAAGCCAATCAAAATAATGCAGATCTCCCTCAACCCCGACCTTTTCCGAAAAAGATAACTAGCATTCACGCAAGCACATCGCTGTATGTAATTAAACTTATTCATTTCAGACGTAATTGGCTTGTCAGACCAATAAAAATCTCTCTTGAGGTCATATTAGCCAAACACAAAAACGGAGGTGGAACTAAAGATTCTAGAAGGAGGGACATTTCTCTAGCCTCTGACTCAATGGGGCTTTTCGTTCACGTGATAATTTGTGCAATTTCAGTCAGCTGATATTGTGCTGTTTTTTATTTGGTGATTATTCAAGTCTCCTTCTATTTTGATTATACAGAATGTTCCTATTAACCTGTTAACAAGGTTTTTTTCTTATATAGTTATATGGCTATACGAATTTCGTTTAGACTACTGCATATACAATAGCAATAACTGTAGGGCTCTGTCATTTCTTTTTGTGAAAGATATGAATCGGTTTTCAAAGTAATCCGAGGTTCACACAGTATGTTGGACTAAAAATGATAAATGAAATACTACCGTATATTTTACCAGTGGTAACTAATCAACAGTCGTTTCCATTATGAATGTTTCCCCCCCTTTATCAATATATTTTGGAAAGGTGAATTTTAGAAATTCTAACGGCAAGGTAAATTAGAACCCTGTTGTATTCGATGGCGATGTGATTTTTAAAGAGATTTATGCATCTGAAGATTTGTGCAAGTATTTAAAATGTGCAAAAATTAAATATTAGCTTAATTTAAGTAAGGACGACTAGTGGGTGTATTTTGTAGCATCTTCCAAGGGCATTATGGCTATCAAATAATCACTAAGTCAGCATGTTTTCTTCTCTGTCAGCACTATAAAAAGTTGTTAAGTCTTATTTATGATTAGTGCCTGTACATAAAGTCCGATTCATTCACAGTATCAGTTACAACACAAAGTCAAATTGAGAACTATAAAAACTATGCATGAACTGCAGTCATAAAGACATGTTTTTTTAAAAAAATAATAAAACTCATTTGTGAATTTGGAATGCAAATATACAAGTAGATTGGCTATGTAGTGTCCAGAAAAGAAATTAAATTATGGTAATATAGTTGTAATATAATTGTCACATTGGAATCAGTTCAAAGAAGGACTGAAGGGTTAATTCTTGGTCTTAAATGAATGTCTTCTGCTGACAGGTTGAAGAAACTAGATCATGTTAAATGAACTTAAGTCTTGAACAAAAGAAACAATGTTTGCAAGCCTTAAATATATTGACAAAATCAGCCTAGAGGACTACTTCGGGTTCAATAGTGAAACAAGTGGAAACTAAATGGGTGTGTATTTAGGTTTGCAAACAGGAGGCTTCGTAGTACGGACCGTTTTAAATGTTTGGAACAAACTCCCCAACTCTGAATTGGAACTGATTCCCTGGGATCCAAAAATGGATGGCGATCACAAACTTACTCTCGCCCAAATGAGTTCTGTGGGTCCATTTTCTTGGTGACTTTTCAAATGTTCTTATTACTGTAGCAGGGTCCCTTTACACCATTTAGGGAAAAATATCAGATCATTTTCCTTTTTCATTCAATCCTAAAAAAAAGCACATAAAATTGACCACAACACTTCTACAATGAATCAAGCCACATTCAGCAATTGCATTCAGCGATTTCGAAATGTTTTTTTTTCTGAAAGTACATCCCAGGTAGAAGTGTCTTGTCCAGTGTGTGACCAATGGAAGAACGGAGAGGAATGACGTCCAAGTGAAAAGCACAGCAGATCAGTCATGACCCACAATTTGTGCTTACAGAGAAGAGAAGCCATCAAGATTCCTTGTCAAGACTATGTACAGGACATACTGTGGAAATCTCAAAATTACCAGACATTTGTACATTTTGTTTATACCGCCCACTGCTTAACATTTGGTTGGTTAAACACACCCATCAACACAATTTACCTGCGTTAAACAGAGGCCAGCATTCCTTGGAATATTGTATCAGGTTGCAATTGTGCTTTCAAGAAACATATTTACTATTAAGTAAATATGGCTTGAGTGATTGATTACTAATGCTCATTTCTGTATAGTATCAATTTCATTAGCTTTCATGAAGCTCAGCAGTGGAGCATTATTTTCTAGCTTGCAGTCAACCTCTTTATACCTTTATACTTCTAAACAAGTGGTGGAGTTTAGTGTCCAATTATCAGAGATGTCGAGTAAACCACAGGTTAGACAAGGTGATCAAAAGTAAAGCATATTTTTATGGCAGTGGTTGAAGGCATTTACAGTTTACAAAGTTGTTTCAAATTCAAATAATCTAAACAGTGTATATTGAAGTTGTTAACAGTGATAAAGAGAACAATGTTACAGTAGTCTAGTATTAAATTGTGACTGTTAACATTATACAAAATTCAATTTTACAGATTCTTTGCAATTATGTTTTGCATTTTTTAAAACATTCAGAAATGTTCAGAAAGCAAGGAGCTGGAACTGTTTAAAATATATTCTATACAGTACCTTCTTGAGGACAAACAGCACTATCAATAACCCAATTTTCAGGAAACTGCCAAATAACCCAGGATTTAAAGACCATAAAGGCAGAAGTGATACAAAATACAAGACAAGACTGAAAAAACTCATTTGCATAAAAACCTTTTACTTCCGTCTAATCTGGTATTTAAAAATATAAATGACAAAAAGTAGAACAGTGCTACGCAGAGAACTCTGACAGAACAAGAATGCTGTTCAAATTGTTTTCAAAACAGCAAGCAGATTGAGCCTCTGTAAGTCTCTCAGAGGACTAGATAAAGGTATTGCTATCTTAATAGAATGTTCTGACTGCCCGTCTACTACACTGATACATACATTTATTTTAAAATGAAATCTACAGTAGATACTCATATCCCAGGGAAGCAAACATTTGGACATCTGTCTTGCTCAGTGTTGTGATTGTGAGCTCTTCTCAGTGAGTCAGTTCTGTTCATTGAACTGTTATTTTATTTTGGGGCTGTATTAACTAAGTGAACTGAATTTCCCACAATTCAAACCAGCAGGAAATTCGAGGACTAGCTGACTTGGGGGTATAAGGGTCCGTTTCCAGTAGGTTGCCTGATCTGTTTCGCCTATGTCCCAAGCTCTTCCCTGCTTAACTGGTGCAATGATCCAGGCACATTAGAAACATTCACTTCCTTTCTCCAGGTTTCAAATTCTTTTTATGGCTACTGTGCTTTGATTCAAATACTGTATGTCTTCCAAAACATCAACTGCACAAGGCTTTAAAATGGTAAAATATTTCCATCTGAGCTGAAAATCAGATTCAGCAATGCTAACCCACTCCTTTACTGGACACTGTAGTTTAAAAGAAGCCTACTAGCAGCTTAGGGGGAGGAGACAATTACAGGAGACCCCCTTGTAAACAACCTTAATCTATACAACTTTCCTTGGTAAAAATAATTCAAATTTGTTTCATCTGCATAGTTTTGAGAAGTGATTTCAAGATATGTAAATGGTGGACTGGATGTTTCACGTAGCATATATTTTACACACAAAAAAAAAACCCAAAAGGCAAATAAAATAAAGTACACAGAAAAATAAAATAATTAGATAGTAAGAAAGTATAATAAAAAATTAAGTAAATTCCCTTAAGTAAATATATTTTTATCGGACATAAGATTGTCACTACACAGGATATTTTTATAATTGTGCTGTTTTCCCCTTTTTAATGTTAAAGTTTGATAAATAAAGCTTCCTAGGTCAATTCAAATGTGCAGTTTGTAAGTTATTTTCAACTAGTTTTAAAATGTTTTTTAATCAGGGCAGTGGTCTGACATAACTGATCAAATTTTCCAGATCTAGAACTTTCACTACTATTGTACAAGCAATACAAAACCCTAAATAAACGCTAAAGAACAACCTCATCTAAACCTTTCATTTAGTTTTATTAGACATTTTCTCAGTGTCAAAAGCCCTAATGTTCACTATACCTGGACTACCTAATGTTCATCTGCGGAAGGACATCTAGGACTATTGCTAGAACTAAACAAAAATAAACTACCCCTTTATGTTCTGGTACAGCTGAACAGCATTAGATGTCTGGGCTGAGTGCTTAAAGTGTGCTACTGTATGTTTTCTCTGCTCTAAAACCTGTGTCACACTCCTCAGTGATCTCTTTCGTGTAGCAGTTCCATTTTGTTTTTGAGAGGCTTCACTCATTTCCTTGCCTCCTAACTAAGGTGCCAAGCCTGTTCTCAGTTCTCTTTGCCCATGTTGCGTGGCGCTAGATTGGTCCTCAAGGGCAGTGTGGCCTCCACCCAGGTGTTGGGCTGGGAAATCATGGCTCTCCAGCTTTTCTTCTCTTCCTCCGTGGAGTCCATCCAGCCCACAGGAACGCCATAGCTGATGCCTGGAACACAACACATTGAGCATTGAGGAACGCTGTCTGGCAGGTCATTCTCTCAGACGTGATATGCGGTAGCAATGACTGTGAAGCTGACAAATAAAGGTAGTGTGTCTTAATTGGGATCCCAATCTCAAGTCTCGGTCCATGTTTCAATAGATTTATTTCAGAATTTGCTTTACAGATAACATGCACAAATATACAGATGCTGAAACAATGATCATGTCTGGGTTGGATTAAAGCCAGATTTGGAGGAAGAGAAATAAAAATTAATATCTCGTTTCTCAGTAATGTTCATATCCCATGTCACTTTCAAGGGGGTACATGCACGTTCGCTTTTAAAAAGACAAATGTTTTGCTATAGACTATAGCCTAGTCAAGAGTACTGTAGGTGTGCTTGAGCAAGCGACAAGTTTTGTTTTACCCTTGAAACAGCTGTTTTGCTGTGAACCTCTTCAGTGATGGACTTTTTCTTTCTCCTGCCCATGTTTACACTGTGATAGGTAAATGTGAACCTGTAAACTTCTGAAGTTGCTTTCATAAAGCTGAACAAATTTGGAAAACTCTGTAATGTTAGTGTAAAATACCAGTGTCTCAATAAGAAATATAAGAACTAATAACAATGTTTCTATTATTTGTTCATTCAAAGTGAACCTGTCAACCTGGCTGCTGAACTGTGGGTATAGATGTCAGTGACATCATCACCAGCCCATCTCCCTTTTCTGGTTGCCACAGAAATCTAATCACCTGCAGACTCGGAGTACCTGGAGTCAGTTTATGACCACACCTGTCCCAGGTGCTCCTCAGAATAAATACTGTGGCCCGACACTGCTCGGGGCTCTGTCATTGAGTTTGGGCACTGAGCCCCCTCGTTTCTGTGTTTGTTCCCGTGCTCTGCTTTGTCTCCCGACTGTGTTCCCAGATCACCCCTCGGCTTCGTTTGGACTTCAGCCCTGGCCTTGAACTTGGACTGAACCCTCACCCTATCTCTCCGATTCTCCTTGGGTTTGTATGTTACCGTGTTTTTACCGGTTATGACCCTCGCTTCCTTTGAATTTGCCTGTCTGTGTGGCTACAGAATATATAGAATACAGAATATGTTTTGCTGTATGACATGGCCATTTTTTGGTAATTTTCTTATGAATTTTAAACAAGTTCCTACTGGGAATTAAGCAATTATGTAAATTAAATGAATTCAAGCAGTGCTGTTCATGTCAAATGCCTTAGGTAAACACATTTCAACAGTTGTCCAGTCTTTCATCTCCTGCTACTGTGGAGCCAGTGGCCTAGTGGCCTACCTGTGCCCAGACTGAGTCGCACCCCTCCCAGGAGCTGGCTGGAGAAAGTGTCATGTTCCCACACAGTGAACTCAGCACAGGCCTCCTGAAGGTCCTCCACCTGGAAGCCATCATACACCATGGTGTGGTTGTAAGTGGGGCTCAGGGTCTTCTTTACCACGCGGGTTTTCTGCCGGCTTGTTTTGCTCTCATCCGGGAGCACATAACTGGAGAAGGAGAGGAATGGCGAGCTGTCATTCAGAGAACTTTTAACTCAGATTGCTTGAGAAATGAATTGCTCTACTCTACTGCCCTGCAAATAAAAGGTGAGCAGGAAATCTGAGCCCAGATCACAGTGGCGCACATTTAGCAGAATCCGTCATCTTAGAGGGAACAACTGATTGAACTTACACTATTTGGCTTAAGATTTTGTAACCTCTGGTCTAAGACAGGCAATGGGTCTTTGGCTCGAAAAGCACCATAAAGAATTTAATCAACTTTCCCAGCCAGAAAAATGATTTTGATCCAATTGAAATCGATTCGAACAGGTGAAATATACCATTTAGTCTCCATCACAACCTCAGCTGAAGGAGATCCGTTCAGAATAATGGGATAGTAGAACGGAATGGCAGCAGGCTACAAATATCTAGGAAACTTGTGGAAAATGAATGTGCCCATCCTCTGCTTTTCTTGATGCTCTTGAAGGTCCTACACATTTGGTTGGAGAGGATCCTAATATTCTGGCCAGTGAGCACACAGGTATACTGTGGACACATCGATTTTTTTTTTCTCCTTGCCAGGTGAAGCTGTTCACAATCGAGATCGAAATGAACCAAACCCATTTTGGTTGCATAGCAGTCATAATTTCCAAATGCAGTACTTGATAGGTGCTTTCCAGCAAGACAGGGGAGAGAGGAAGTGTAATCCTAGAAGATTAGATCACCCCATTCACTTCCCTGTTCACACCGATTCCAGCTGAACTGGCCTTGAGCTCAAAAAAGGAACCTTAGCAAGCAAACCAAACAATGCTCACCTCCTGATCAACACCCAGAAATCACTGCATGCTTTAGACACTGACACTGAGGCTATCAAGGTTTCTTTAGTTATCTTTAGATCCTGTATGTTCTGGAGAACTGTCGCGTGTCATGACTCTTGTTCTACAGTGATGTGCCTACCTCTTGACAAAGGAATCCACACTGCCTCCTTTGGTGGGAATCAGGCCCTGTGCTTCTTTCAGCCAGACATGGAGCTCTCCTGTCAATGGCATGCCATTACCTGTAAGGGGCATCAAAACCTTCAGGCCTTCATTCCTCTTTATGTTTTTACATGACCACTCTCTTCTTTTACATTTTCTCAGCAGGTTATGAGATTCCCGATGCTCATCAGTACCATAATGTAGTTTCACCAGATTTCACATAGCTATTTTGCACATTGTTATATGTTTAATGTGTTTAATAGTAATTTTGTGCGCTTACACAGAACTTTTCATTTGAAAGGCTTTCAAAGCACCACATATAGCAGGGGGCCCATTTCATCCACCTGGGTGTAATTGTGTGTCAGCAGCCCTGCTGCACAATAGGTTACTTCAGCAGGCTGTCTCAAAGATACAGAATACTGCATTTTACCAATACCTACAATCTTAAATGAAAAACTGTCAAATGGTGTGAAAAAGGAAGATGAGATCCATCACAGATGCCCACCTTCTGCTCCTGCAGGAACAAACTTCAAAGACAGCATGATTGTGCCCCTGGCACTGATGGAGTCAATGGTCATCTGGACCTACGAAAGTGATTTTTGTTTTAAAATACACACAATATGCTCCATTTTAAACAATCTCAAACTTTCTGTATCTTGCAGTGATATTTGTACCATGGCATCTTGTCATACCGTGTAATGAGTATTATCATTTCAATGGACACAGAGGCTCCAAGTTCCCATTTACTTACATATAACCTAAGTGTAAAGCACTGAAGTGTATTCAATTACAACAGATGAATCAATTTAATGTTAACCTGTGTGAGTGTACTGTATGTGTGTAACCACTGTACAGTATATCAGAAAATACATCTGCGTTGGTAGTTGATATGCACGAGGCTCTCTTGCATTGCGACAAACAGTCACGTCAGCATCAGGTACCAGAACACTTGATAACTTCACATGGCAGTGTGAGAGTGCAAGTGTAATAGTGTTTCAAAGATGTTAATAAAATAGGTGAATGATCACTTTAGGCATGGAAAGAGGCCACTTTTACAAAAGCTGTACTGAAGGAGGGTAACGCGTTACAATTCATACAGTGTTTCCTGAAGGTATGAAGAAGTGTTTTCTGTCCTTCAGTGAGCTGATTTTACATATGCAGCAGCCATAAACTGAATTATTTTTTCAGTGCAGAATTCAGCTTTTCCAATGCAAACAGAGATTAAGCAATGACTTTCTTTATTTCTCAAAATTGAAGAATTTACAGTTCCCTACTATTTACAATATTTACAATTAAAATAATTATAAATTTAATGCCACTTGCTTTCTCAATTCGAAATACAAAGATTCATGACTTAATGTGACTCATATAACTCAAATTCTACTTGTAAATCTTAAGAAACGTAGTAGTAAATCGCCAGCCAAAAGCAGTGTATACACCTGTTTAATGGAGAAATATTTTTGAAAAATGGATCATACATCTAAGCTGGCTCTATTGTTTTAATACACACACATAAATTAAATTATATTATTCCAAGGCACACAATTTTCACAGTTCATTTACTCATTTTCTAAGTACCCCTAGAACAGGTCAGATGTTTGCTGCTGTCTCTATTCACAATTTGTCCTTGTCTCAACCCGCAAGTGTGCTTGTGGACTAATGGGGCAATTTAATACGGGCAGACTGGAAAACTCACCCTAGGCGAAAGGTCGTACCAGGTTGGCTGAGTGTTGGTCCAGTCCCACGTTGCCATGGCAACCTCCACCTCACCCAGGAAGATGTTGCGTCGCAGGGGGTCATTGTGCCACACTGACAGGTTCAGTGTGCGGCTCTTGACCTCTGATATCTTTATCTTGTACTGGAAAATAATAAAACAGAAAAGGGCATGTTTATACATGAGAAGAGGCCCCCTGCCCCAAAATGGCTTGTGCAGTTGCTAGCAGCCGCCACCTTCAAACATCAAAAATGAATTTTTGCTGTAATAGGTTCTACCACTTACTGAACTGTTTTCTCAAAATTATTCAAAGAAATATATTTCCTTGAGGAGCACTGTGTTTTTTAATAGTCCAAATATATCTTATATCTTTGTGTTAAATATTTACTGAGGCTATCTTCATCTTCTTTGTATTTTCAGCCCTAAACTGAACGATTATTAATACTGGCAGAAAATGTTTGTGATATTTTTTGAGGCTATATATGATGAGCAGAAATGGCAATTTACAAAACGGAGAGGTCAATAGCCTTTGATTTGCTGTAGGCAGCTGAGGTGGGTGTACTGCAGGAGGTTATGAACATGGATTCAGGACTCACCTTGAGGGTCTCATCAAAAATGGGGTTAACAGTCTTTTTCTTCACTGAAGTCTTCTTCTTGCTGTGAGAGGATTTGTCTGGGAGTAAGTAAGTTTTAACATACCTGAAAAAGTAGACACCAAATAGACAAGAGCCTCAGCATCTTAACTAAAACAGAAGAGCAAAAATAAAATTCCATATTTCAAGACAACTTTCCAGATGAATGAAAGTATGTCTGCTGGGGTACAAAATGAGGCTGACAAAATACGTTAAGCATAAAAAGAAGACCAAATACAATCCAACAATGATATAACACCAACTACTACAGGAGATGCACTTAATTTGCAAACTGTGGTATTAGGATTGTATTGCAAATTCTAGCAATATATAGCAATATATCTGGATTAAGCTGCAATGTTCCTAAATTAACCTTTGCATGTTCCATAATTTCATGTAATATTATGCACTGTTGAATGCTGAGATTTGCAGCACAGTCTAGTTGTTTTTCCTGATTTCTTTTTGAAACTGGAGAAGTGAGGTTTCTGTCTATGTGTCCAAACCATCCCAAATCTTAGATCTGGTACCAATCTGTATACTATATGTTAGAAAACCAATCAAGCACATTAAACTACACCTTACTTCCTGTTTCCTGAAAAGTCACGTTCAGATCACACACGTGCGTTGGGTGGTGTTGTGTGTTTGACAAGCACCAGATGGGAAGCAGAGACTGACCCAGTATCACAATAATACAAAACAAAAAAAGGAAAGGAGATTTTCTTCCACCAACAAGGTTCGCACAATTGCATAGTTACAGTAAAACTCTTCTTATCATGTTAAAATAGTGTTAATAGAGTTTTAGCACTTTTTTTTTTTACATTCTTGTTTCATTTTTAAAAACAATACCGGTGGAAACGTACTACAATTATTAAAGTGGTACCATTGCTCGTCCATGATTTTTCTTGATGATTGCAACTGAGAAACAATTTATTAAACTTTTGATTTAAGTAAGTCCTTAGCATATAAACTAAAAATAAAACATGAAAATAATGCGCATTCAATTGTATTCAATAGCATGAATATTTATAAAAAATACAAAGTCACATTTGTTAAGGTAATGAATTATAATGCTGTTCAAAATGATCTGTTCTTTAAGTTAGAACTCCCCTCCACTACTTAACTGGTTAGGGGATAATACTAGGGACATGCTGTTAATGCTTCGCCCACTGCGGATTTCATTGATTCATCTTTTCAATTAAAGATGAATTATTTCAATTAATTAAGGAATATTTAGATGAAACACAGAGTCTCCCTATCGTCTCATCAACAGTGAATCTGGCTGCTCTCGGTTGTGTACAGGACCCCCTGCTGGCTGAACCCGAGAGAGGGTGGAGCAACTCACGGGTCAGAGCGCTGTTTCTTGGCCTCCGCCAGGTCTTGGCAGCGGCACACCAGCACCTGCAGCTCCTCCTTCTGGGTGTCATACCGGAGAGCAAACTGCACACTTCCCTTCACGTCCAGAGTACCAAACTCCCCGGAGCTAAACAGGCTCATCATGCTGCCGCTGAGCTGCGGAGACATGGAGCACAACGCTCAAATCTAAAGCTCGCCAGGGCAAAAGTGATGTTAAGGTTGCTTACAACGTCTTCTAGTTGTGGCACCGCTCAGCACATATCCTCTGGAGTGATGATACATAAAACATTGACGAATACACATTTGCTAAAAAAGTAACAAAGGGTATGAAAACAATGAGAGATGCTGAAGACACAAACTGGTACATTAACAACAAGATTTTGAACAGTATCTCGCAACCTGAATTGTGGATTCTTACACGTCCCTTTTAAAAACTGATGCACCAAGTTCAAGTCAGCTTAATGCAGAAGTTTCAGTAACTTTAACTAGTCGTGATGATTAAAAACAATGGGTATTAAGTACTACTGCTGAAATGTATATATATTGGCTGGGCTACAAAATGCAGAATAATTCTGTCCTATTACTCTGTATTTTATTTTGCTTTCATGCAGACTATGCATTGTCTAAATATGAGCAACAAGAGGTGCTTTTAGTTCAGAAACCAACCCTGTATGTCATCAGTGTCTGCAGGATA
The DNA here is from genome assembly GCF_059453375.1 of Lepisosteus platostomus. Classification (NCBI taxonomy): domain Eukaryota; kingdom Metazoa; phylum Chordata; class Actinopteri; order Semionotiformes; family Lepisosteidae; genus Lepisosteus; species Lepisosteus platostomus. The sequence continues at coordinate 9,191,494 of NC_142623.1, read as the reverse complement.
ATAATAGCTGCTTCCAATAGCTGATCAAGAGACTTGTGTTTAAGACAAGAGAATCCTGCCGACACATATAAAACAGGATTACTTTCTGAGACGTACAGCTCTGTTGATGTTTCATGTGCTGGTTTTGAGAAGGAAATCAGTAGGGCTGCTTCTGTACTGTGGTGCAGGTAGGCTATAACAATGTGCTCACCATGGTGCTGGACTGCAGGCTGGACATGGAGTTGCTGGGTCTCATGGGGCTTCTCACATGCTCTAATGGAGCACTGCTGGAGAGTGTGTCTGAGTCTCCTTCTGATGGTGAGTCCATCTGAACAGAGACCAGAGGGTGGGGTTAGTGCTACAGTGGAATATGGTTCATGCAAAAGACTCACAGATACCAGTACTTCTCAATCTCAGGCACACATCCTTGGAATCACAGATTGTTTTGTTGTAGGCCTTCTACTTTTGGATTAACCCAACTTGCTGCAACCCTTGTACCAGGATGTGAGAGATGTACAGTATACAGATGTCCACTGAAATGGGCACTTTCATCATCCATTCATGCTGCAAGACCACAGCGTAAAACTGCCAGGTTAAGGGTCAGACAAAGGACTGATAACACTGCAAGTTCACAGAGGACCAGAAACCCATTGGCAGCAGCTGGCAAAAGAAATAAACTATTGCTAAGGTTATTCAAAATTAGCTGAAACCCCATCGTCTGAAAATAGACTAGAGTGGGACATACAGTAGTTCTTTTGAAAGACTTAAGTATATTTCTGGGGAAACTGATTTTGTGCCCTAAACCAGAAAAGTCACCCTCTCCAAGCATGAGATCAGATCCATTCTCCTGATGTTGTAAAGTTGAACCTAAGTCAATCCGCTAGCCGGCTTTGACCAGGATTCCCCAAGCAGGGGTACAGAGTTGGTGTAAAGCCACTGGGCGCAGGGTTGGAATTAACAGGTATGGAGACTTCCTGAGCTCTGCAAGCTTGGATGATGTCATGGAGGGAGGGGCCTACTTTACGATGGGTGCTGAACCACTTGTACATTGTTGTCTGTGTTGGCTTTTTCCTATTTGTTCCTGTGTTAGATCATTTAAAATAAATGCAAAACCTATTCACCAGTAAAGTAATGATGCATCTTATTCCCTAAACATACCAGTAGAGGGCAACACAGTCATTCCAGAAGTAAGCGAGGATCCATAGCTCATTTAGGCCCTTTTACTGCCACTGACAGAAGCAGGGAGATTACTTCCTGCATTTATACTTCTGGATTAGATTACCGCAAGGCCCTGTGATCTGGCGCTTCTAGCAGCACTGTCAGGAGGTCATAATATGTTCACAATTCTGCAGCTTGAGTTTTCACAAAAAACATCTCAGGAAACTTCAGTACAACTTGCAGGCTGTGGGAGGTTTAGGATTTATTTATCACTTATAAAGCACTTATTCGTACGACCCCCCCACCCCACACACACACACACTTCTTATAAAGTAACAATATCTTTATATCTCATCCTCACATCCTCCTGTTCTTAATTTGCAAAGCTGATCTGTTCGCGATTGCTAAATCCACACTGACGGTCATAGGATGGAACAGCAGGACAGCAGTTCAGTTCACTGAGTCTGATACAAATGAGTCACAAAGCAGCAGGCCTCTCCAGTCTCCTACTGCAAGCGAATCAGCAGAGTCCGTACCTGCACTGACACTGTTGGAATCTGCAACTGTGATCCATCACTTAATACATGCTTCTGGTTACTCTTCCCAATCTGGATACTACTGGACACTGAAACAGACAGATGGTTTGTTATTTGAAGCAATCACCTTAATGTATTAGCATATACTGTATATGTATGCCATTATAGAAAATAAATAGCAACAACAGGAAAGTTAATCACTAATCCCTCACCAATTCAATCCCTTTCATAATGTTAAAGAACATTAAAAATCAGTTGGCATCTGCAAGAAAGTTACAGTCGAATACAGAGGGTAAAGATACTAACAGACAAACAAATATTGAGTGGAAGTAAAACAATAAATTAATAATTATTTACTTCAGTGAGCAATCTATTCAAACAAAACAGGAAAATATCTGAATCTTTCAGCTGTTATAATGCACTCCTACTCTTCAGTTTTTATGTTACTATGAATTTGTTCTTATGTGGCATGTGTTCATGTAATCCAAATGTAATCACTTGACATATGCTGATAATGACACCCACTGCCAGTCAATATGACTGTAACACACAGGAAGTCCATAACAGGCCATTAATGGGAAGCTAGATTTGCTTAACAAATACTGGTTATTTATACTGAATTAAAAATGGCTGTACCTTGATCTGAATTGTCACTGGGAATCTCTTGGACTACACTGACCTGGAAGACAAAGACTGCATTAAGAAAAGAAACTCAAAACAGTTAATTCCACTCAACTTCATCAAGTGGGAAACGTTGTTTTCAAATAAAGGGTGGTCAATGTTTAGAACCATTTGTTGTGCAAGCAGCAGGCAAAGACTCTTGGAGGTTTTAAAATTAAGTAGAATGTCAATTTGGATCTCCTGCCTGGGAAAAGCACTACCCATCCAGCTGTGGATTCCAAGAACTTTAGGTTTTCACCAAAATATCCACTGGGGGATTTGGATACCACTCCTAATGACAGAGAAACGTGGCAAGCATCATGTCAAGAAGAAACAGCTGTGTAAGGCCATCTTTCCTCATTGGAACACTCATGTTCCATGCAAATGCACCGTAATAGAAAATGTTATTTCTGTAGCAGCTACCATTTGGAGGCATAAATGCATGCACACCCACTGGCCAACATTCCATGGATTATGAAGGTGGTCCTGGAGAAGAAATCAATCACGATTGGGCAGCATGTGAAAACCATGTGGACTACATGTCATGTCCTGTTCAAACGTTTCTTGCTGACATTTTATGTCGAGTTCATAATACTTTGGCCATTGTGTGTAGCTCTACACCAAAATCTGGAACTTTACATTATGAATTAGGTTTGAAAAGACTTTCACTGAACTTGGTAGGCCAGAATTAGTCCTATATTTCATTATTAAAAAATGTAAAATAGAGCAGGGTATATTCATAAAAATTGATTGGCAAAACTGTAAAACCATGGCAAAGTAAAGTTAATGTATCGTATGTGCATGGCAACACCTGAAAACAAAGAGCTAATTTCCTATGATGGGCATTCATAAACGGGTAGCCATAGAAGACTTGAAGGCATAATACCTTCAAGACCATGTCTCATTGGGATCATGGATGTCTATCACCAAAACCCAATTGGTTTGTGCCCTCTGAGTCTGATGGGTTGAAACATGACTAACCTCATTAGTTGAGTGTTTGCCAACTTCAAGAGAAGTCTGCTTCATCTTGTCCTTGGAACTGAAAAACATGCCATGAACCAGCAAGGAGAATTAGAGGAAGGAATGCCAAAGCTCTGGTTTAGCCAAACCAGGTCAGGTTCAATCCATTTCCTTCAGGGATGTAATGGCTTAATTATTGGGCTTAACTGGTTATTAATCACACAGCACCTGGTATTGATAGTATAAAACACCTGAAACAGTTCCAGTTACTGTCCAACCATGATTGCAGACAGGTATGAACCAACTCACTCTCCAGGGATTTGGTGTGACATCACATTATTGTGAAAAAAGTCTTTGATGGCATCAGCTGTAAAAGTCCTGTTTTGATTAATTCACACAATAAAACTACCAGAATTTAAAAAGCAAAATATCATTATAAACTGCCTTGAGACAAAACCCAACTTGACTGTAGTCAAGACCAAGGAACACTGAAAGAGAGTCACAACAGTAAGGGTTCTGACTTGTACAGATACTGTAATTATCTCACCAGCAGTTTTATGATTATGGATTCTGTGCTTAGCATCATCATATTTTCTGGTGCTGTTGACACATGTATGAAGTATCAGGAAAGACATACAGAATGCATTTTGCATCTTGTATTTACAGCACTTATTAAATCTTTACACTGTTTTTAGCAGGACTGAAAGCTAAAGAGAAGGTGCTATTGTTGAAAAGGTGCTCTAGAACCTAGGAAAAAAATATCTATATTATTCCATTTTTAGGATGTCACAACACCAGTAAGTAGCCTTTCTCCATTCATTTAAATATGTTATATATTAAATGTGTATGTGTAGTTGATTTAATAGGCACACAAAATAAAGAAACAGTATTGTGTCACTTGGCAGTATTTTACATGACAGCAGGTACTGTGTGCCATAATATGAGTGAAATAATAATAATAATAATAGAGTGAAATTGAATACACAATGACTTAAATTACAAACTCAGAAATAACGATTCCCCACATTTAAAGACATGGAAGATTGGTGACTTACAGATGATTTTCTCCCTCTTTGTCAGTGCCTAGTGGTTTCAATTCTGCAGTGGTATGAATATCTCCATTGGGTAGTGCTGGGGTTTCTAGGAGGCAGTTGGAGAGTCCCACTTCATCTTTCTCCGCTGCGTCAATGTAAGGAGACACAGTGAAAACACTGCTGGTGGCTAAAATGCTTAGGGGCACATCTACAGGAATGAGTGAGAAGTGGAGGCCAATTAGAACATATGAACATCTCAATATACAACTAAGGGCAAACTACTGTGGTGACAACTACTTTGGGATGTTTTGATGAGAAGCAAATGTGATTCCTGAAGGGTTGTAGATTCTTCCAGTTTCCAATCTAACTCAAGGTAAGAGTTATTTTAAATAGGACATTTCCTGTTGGGCTGCATGGTAACGCAGTTGTTAGCATGGCTGCCTCACAGTTCTGGGGCCCTGGGTTTTGTCTGGAAATATGTAATGTCTCTTCAAGACTATTCCAAGAAAATAGTCAAAATGTGTACATGACTCACAGCAAAATCTCTCAGGCATGAACAGACATGTTACATTTTCCTAATTAAGCCATTTTAAATAATTAATGTAGATGAGGTTGAGAGGAAAATGGAGGACAGATGTCACACTTTCAATTGAGTTTTACCACTTTATTTTTACATTTCATTAGATTAAATTTGGACCCAGTTCTCATGAACAGTAATAAGATTTTTGCTATTGTTTTGCTATAGTTGAGAGTGATGTTGATGACTGATTTTGCATATTATGCTAAACATATGAATCCCAAGTTTGGATACCACTCTCAAATAAGCAGAATTTTGCATATGATTTATTGTAGAAAATAATATTCTCAAAAATGTAATGGTATAAAATCAACATGAAATGTAGATTACATTCTTATATTACATTGCCATAACCTTTAAAAATCACTGTCTGGAAACAGTGTTTCTGTGTTTGATACAGTAAAGGAAAGTGAGTTGGTTAGTAGAGAAAATACACACTTTTCTGACTGTACAACAGCAATTCCAAGTACAAGCAAATTATTCTGTTCAGTTCAAAACACAGTTAAAATGTATCTTGATAATTACAACCACACTAAATTAGGGTTCTACCAAATACTGTAGTATTAAAGACAACCAAACTACAGGCTTGTCCATTTCCAAAAGAGCAATATTTTGCAATTCAGAAATTGAGAAGAGGGCGTGTGAAGCATTAGCAAGCAACATCTGACAGATAACAGCCTTGAGATAATGCCTTCTTTGCACCAGGCACAAACTGACCATGTATCAAGATCTGAACAACCAAAACAAAACTGTGTGTTACTTGATTACGGTGTTATACAGCACAGAAATGTTTTAATTAAACTCCTTTTGCATCTAAAATACAGCATCTTTTGCCATAACACTGGGGCTTTGGTATAGAGTTTTGGAGTACAGGGAAGTGTTAAATGTGTAGATCAGCCACTGGCAGACAGGTTACAGACACTTAAGCAGTCCTGTTAATGCTGCTGTGGTCCTCCATGACTTTCAACAGAAAAAATAATTCTGTCCTGATGTCAAATAATGGCCATGATGACTACTCAATACGAGAGCATCTGTTTAACTGTACCGGAGCTGTCTGCATCACTGAAGCATTCCCAACAGCTCAGGGACACTCACCTTTAGGCTTCTTTTTTCGTCGGATGGATGCACGAACGATATCTGAGCCATACTTCCTATTCCTATGGCGTTTGGATCTGGCCTCGCTGAACCACTCTCCAGTGAGGGACTTGAGCTCCTTGGGGTTGGACACCGTGTGTCGCAGCTTGCTACAGAAAAGATAGGGAGATATCACAAAAAAAGATATCACAGCCAATACTTAATGCAGAGTGCCAGTCCCATGATTTCTTTATTTGCAGAAGTGGTCAATGATGTGGATTGTTACAGGGACATCCGCTCCCCTGAGCTAAACAGTTAATTACAAGATTTCTGCGACTTTCAAGACTTTAGCCTCTGTATTATTCAAGTATAGACCTACAAACTTTATAGGCCTATGACTATCAAGAACCATAGATGGTAGCTTTCTTACAGCAGGGTTACTGCTTTCTAGGCTAATCTTGTCAGATATCAGAAGGTAAGCCAGCCTGGGCCTGGGCAATACTAAAATGGGAGACCTCCAATGAAAACCATTTTTTTTGCTTTAAGTAGTGTAGGTGGACTAGTAGACAGCACTCTTGCCATGGATGCAGATTTATAAAACCAATGCCCCAAAGGTTTACGGTGGCACATTAGCTTGGACCTTTTTTTTATTACATCATAATGATTCCATCAAAAACCCAAAAAAGAAAATTATCAGATAATTCATGATCTTCCTTTTACTGCTGAGTGCACTCAGTTAAGAAACAAAAGGTGGTCTGAAAATTATAAGGGAATGGTAATGGCAAACCAAACTAACTGACATTGTTGACCCAGGAACCCAAATCTCACCCCCACCGCCTCACCTGATTCGTCCCTCTTCCAGGCAATGCAACTCTGAATCTCGCAGCAACACATTGAGGATGGAGGCCTGTTCTTCCTCTGTGAGGTAGCTGAGGTCCAGCAGGCTGTCAGAGCTGGGCACTGACTCCATCGCCGGTGGGGGGCAGGCCTTAGATACAGAGGAAGAGGTGAGGAGGGGGGCAGGCTGTGCCAACCCACTCAGAGCTTAAAGGATGTCCCAGATGACATCCCTGAGCTGAAGGGGAAATGAGCTGAGTGAAGAAGAGGGTCAGATTAGACCCAAAATTTCAGCTTTATTAGTCGCTTTGCACTGCAGTGCCATGGAAACCCAGGTGGCACTGTGAACTGGGCACTGGATAGGTCCACTTTCACAGATGAAGGCAGGATTCTCAGCACATCCTTTCTCCTGGGCTTGCCTTCTGACCCTCAGGGGACTCCTCTTTTCTAGGGAAAAATGTAGAAAGGTACATTAGATTCACTTTGAAAGAGAGATTTATAGTTTAGGCAAAGATAAATTAAAGAAAAAGCTCTCCTTCTGACATCTGATCTTGTCAAAGTAGACAATGTGAGAATTCAATCTTTGTGTTCAGCTTATCTTGATCATTTTTTGCTTCCAACAGCTTTCGATGGCTTGAAGGAGTGGATAAGATCTGTACAGCAAGAAAGTGACTCACATCCTCAAATGTGTTAACTTTCCACCCACTGTTTTGTTTTACAACAAGAAAAAATGAACAGTTCATAGTAATACTTGAATCCAAATATTCAGCTGTTTTGCAATTAGTAGGTTCTAAAGTTGCAAGGTCTTCTAAATCTTATGATCGCTGAAAATGTTTCAATATTTTAACAAATGTCCTTGCCATTGTCCTTTTACACTGTTACCAAACCTAGTCCCACACCGTATGGCTTTAACCAAACAATAGCACAGTTCGGTTTTATTATTTACAGGTTTTTGAAGGTTGCTCTCTGATAAAAACCTGAACAACAGGACTGGGGTGCCAGGCTCACTCAGACACAAGGATTCTATTTTCAACTTCTCAACGAACCGATTTGATTTGAATTAGCTGCTGGCTACATTCTTCATTTTGAGTATATAATGCACTTGACACAAAGCGTTTTGTTCTTCTCATTTAGGCAGCTCTGCTGATTAAGTGAGTAAAGTTGAAGAAAAATAAATTGAACTGAACTGAACAAAGCAGAGCTGGAATTTACTGGAGGCATAACAATACTGTATGCCCACAGGTCCCGGTCAACTGTCAGAGCTTGCTGAGGTTACTTTGTCTAATCTGACCCCCTGCACCCCTGGTTGTGTGTTTCCACCTGAGAAATTCCAGTCACAGTCAGCTGAAGACAAACTCCTTATTCTAGCTTGCTGCATATATAGCACTATATTTATAACACTCTGTCTGCACTCTGAAAGGAACACCTGGTCAGGTGGAACTGTTTTGTTTGTGAAACGTTTTGCATGTTACTTGTACCTACTTGCAGTTTTTTTACATCTTATTTCTCTTATTTCTTATTTCTTACGACATTTCCTGTCATTAGACAGTCTTTCTGTTTAGATGATATATTCAGCAAACTTACAATACTGGCAACAATAACAGCTGCAATAAGACTGAATGGGTATGTAACAAGTTATGGTTATTTACTGTAACAAGTCTAGCCTTAACTAACATACTCCTGCAGATGTGTGCAATCACAATGTGCTCTTTGACAGTTTTGTTCTGGGACAAGAAAGTGCAAAACTGAATCGAATCCACTGCTCAGCTATTAAGTTGTTTCTGTCCGTTTCATGCCATCATGTGGAATGATGGAACATATTTCTGATATTTATTATGCTAAATGGAAACGGATATGACTCATTTCAGGTTTAACAGAGAGACAAGGTAATACGAGGTAATGTGCCATAATGAGAGACATTACTATTAATTGAACAATAAATGATAGAATAAAGCAAAATTAATAATGTATTGCATTTATTATTTAATAATGATATAATCCTCAATACAATCCAATAATCAAGGAATGATTTGGTAATTGTTGTAGCATTGTACAGTATGTTAAGTTACAAATGAGAGAAAATTTAGAACTGTAATTTAGAAGACTTTTTGGCTCTATCATTTATACACAGAAAGTTTTTGCATGCATATGACTTTTAAGTTCATCAATCTATTCAGTCTTGACTAAAGTTCTGTATACATAGTTCTACATAAATTTCAGTCATACTGTATATTACATTTTTTATTTTTTTATAAAAAATATAAATAAAGTTATAAACACTTTATCCACTTGGTATCCAAATTGTTCAGGGACCTTTAGATATGCTGTGACCCCAGATGGCAGGTTTTCTCACAAAGGAGTTTTAAAATAAGATCTTGTCTTGTTATTGGGTACATATGTAAAAGTGGCACAGTTTTCTAGGACTGTAAGTTCCCCATATGAACTAGAAGCCTACATTAATCAGTTTCTTTAGTGGCATGTACTGGACATAAGATTTTCTTTGCTCTTTCAAACACATGCTCAAAAAGTGTCTAAATGATCTAATTAAACTATAATTCAGGAGCTACTTCACTGGGGTCCAAATGAATCTAACTGCTCTAAGTCTGATAGACAGTCTACTTCGCAGACTAGGGAGGAGGGAGATTGGGACCTGTAGAGAGCAAAACCACCAGATTCATGTGTGAGACACTGATACACTTGTCCACAATTGGCACAGCCGTGATAAATGTTTTTGAGAAATGAATTATGTCACAAAAGCAGGCATGCAGGTTCAGTATCTATGTGAACAGACTAGTTTTCTGTTTTCTGCAGTAATAGATAGCCAATCTAATTGTTTGGAAAACCAGACAAGTCTCTTGCTTTTTTTTAAAAAGGCTTCTAAACAACAAGCTTCCACTGACACATGCAGAGCAAGATGTGAAGCTGTCCGACTTTATCTCAATCACAGCAAAAGCCTCATCCTCTCCAAGATTGAAGACAAGGGATAAACCCAAGTCAATAGAAAATAAAAAAACAAAGAATAATACAATCCAAAAAAGAGCACACTACATTATCCACAGTGTACTTTTTGCCATTACCTGTACTATGAAGCTTGAAAAGCAATATCCCAGAACTTGTAATACACTCATTCACACCATTTGCTTTTTCGTGATTTGATTAGTACATTTTTTTTCTTTTGCCAGTTTACAGTACTACAACATGAGAAAACTAAAAGAGGTGCCTTACCAGGACAAGTAATGAGTTCCCTAGTTCGTTAACAAAGATATGCATCTAAAGTCAAAGGAACTGGTTTTTCAACTCTTCTTTGCTGTGCAAGCAAGAACCTGACATATACCAACTGGTGCTGTTAGTTTCCTTTGCACCCTTCTTCCACAGTGCAGGGTGGAGGACTATGGGAAAAGGATTATGGGAAGCTGTGATTTGATTGTAGAGGGAGCTCTGTCAAGTCCAGACAGGAGCTAGGCGTGTCAGTTTTTCTCAACTCTTGCCAAACATTCAGCATGGAACATCCCCTCCGAACTCTGGGAGGCGGAAAAAAACAAGTCAAGTCAGGTGTTTCTCACCTGCTTGTGCTAGTCCTTCTTAACCATTCTTAACCATTCCCTGATTCACACCGCCACTGAGAAAAGACATCTGAAACTCATAACAAGAGGCTGAAACAGAATTGCAGAATACTTTCTAAAAACATGCAGGATGTGCACAGCAGAACAATGAAAATCTCAAGAAAAAGTGGATGAAATAAGATGAAAAATTTGAATGCACTTGGTGTGTCATGCTTAAGCCCAAGGAAAAACTTTGACAATGGTAACATTATCTAACACTAACTTCAGAGCACCGAGTTTAATTCATATCAGGTTTTACAAACTGCTAACTCTTGTGGAAGACAAACACAAAGTTAATGGAAATTGATATTGGCAAAACTGACAATATATTAGAGCTTATTACTTTTTACAAGAATCTGTATAAATGGACTTGGCTCCACTTTTAGATTTTGTGAAATAACACTATTATTAATCACCCTGCTTTTCAGTAGTTACTTTTCTAGTCATTGGTACAGTACTACGTTTTACAAAAGGAAAAATCCAAGCGTGCCTGGAGACAGTGTGGTCAGTGGCTATGGATGGACGATGGACTGGGAAGTAAGGCGGTGTGTACTGGTGGCAAGAGGAAATTCGGCTTCGGCAGCCAAACTCGAGAAACTGGGAGAGATATACTGTAGGAAGGTAGGGCATTCATGGGTTGCTACTGCTAAAAATCGAAAACTGCTTCACCATCACAAAAGGTATTGAACTGCAGGCAGGATGATAATTGAAAACACAAGAGTAAGGCAACTTAAATATCCAGGCCATGATGGAAACTGATCTGAAGGCTTGGTTGAGGTTTTCAGTTTAAAAGGAAATTCAAAGAAATAATCAATATTTAAGAACCTACTTGACACCATATACTCCTACTGCAGAAACCTACAAAATACAAAAATTTGAAAATTCAAAAACACATGCAAAAGGAAATAATGTCCAGTTACATGTACAGTGCCTTGCGAAAGTATTCGGCCCCCTTGAACTTTTCAACCTTTTGCCACATTTCAGGCTTCAAACATAAAGATATAAATTTTTTATTTTATGTGAAGAATCACCAACAAGTGGGACACAATTGTGAAGTGGAACGAAATCTATTGGATTTTTGAAACTTTTTTAACTAATAAAAAAATGAAAAGTGGGGCGTGCAAAATTACAAAACCCAGTTTTATTTGTGAAGTTAGAAGAGCTGTACTGTAAGTGTTTACACATTGATATGGTAACTACTAACTATATACAATCCAGATATTTGTTTTCATGTTTTCTTGTTCTCCTAGCAAGGCACACATGATTTAGGGGCATCATTAATCAAACCAGTGCGTCTGAAGAACTAATATATTGTTTTCTTTGTGAAATAAAAACATTGCGTACAACACAAATTGTAGTTGCAACTATATTACGTAATTAACTTACTAAACCTGGGTGCAGCCAGTACCACCCATGTGTACGTGAGCCCAGTCGGCATCACAATATTAACTCTGAACATCTAATAATCAAGTGTTTCAAATGTCTAAGAGTTATTAAAACTTTTAATGTGTGAAGGTTGTAGTTCCCCAAGACTCTACTTCCGCCATGAGCAGCTGATCTATTTACTTGTGTCCATGTCCACTTGTGATAAGCTTTGATTTTCCACATTTACAAAAGGAAGACCAGAAGTAAGAGAAAATACCATGAATATTACATTCTGTGCCACTGACCAAATAAAAGGTAGCTCTATCTGTATAAAATTACAAGATCAGAGCAGTAAAATGACCCAAGCTGTCAGATTACTTTTGAAGGCAACTAAGACAGGACCACATACAATGACACTCTGCATTTCGGGCTGTTTTGACAACTTTTGAGTGCACATTGTTTGTCAATTAACGATATGTGGATGTCCAAGAATAAACACATTTCTGAATAATGTACACATATTAATGCGTGTCAAAGACACACATTAGTCAAAGCGTCAAAAATAATACTATTTTTTATTAAATCGCTAGATTAAGATTAAGACTATATTGGTGCCAGCATAAAGTCTTTATGCCTATTTATGTTTGTCATTATCTATGGCCCTGTACTGGATAAAGCAGTAAGAAAATGGATGGATGTTTGTCATGTGAACCTACAATATATGTCATGCAGAGGATTTCATTAAGCCACACCAAAATGAAATCTTAATTTGGAAGTTGTAAATATTAGTACAGAAAATGGCAGTTTGAACTTGAACACTGAAGAAGAGGTGAGGCTCTTTTGCGTGTTTAAACATGCCAGGGATTAATACTTTTTGTTATGTTCAACAGGCTGCACCCTAATCGCCTTGCCCTTTTGCACAGCACATCTTCACTGCGTGGACAATCCAGAGATTATATATATATATTATTAGAGTTGTATTCTTCACAGAACAATGTAATCTAATCAATTTTATTATATGAATTAAATACAAGCTAAGCTCCTTACTGTATATACCAATGTTTTCAGGGTTTTACCATCTCATTCTTTATTCAATATCAATGAATAGATGGTCTTGATCATTTTCTGTTGGGAAACAAGTTAAATTTTTTCCACAATTGTATTTATTTTTGCTTTAAGGGTGTATAACCCTGAAGGTCTGTGACTTTCCAGGACCTTGATCTTTCTCTGTTTATAATCCAGTGGCCAAACAAGGCTAAGAGGCCAACACAGACCTCAGATCCTCAAATGGAGATGAACACACTTATTATAGATATTTTATTTGTCAAGGGACACAGAAATGCACAATTCGTTCACTCTGATGCTGTACAACCTCAATATAAACTAACAAATTAACAAATGAACTAATGCCTTATATACTACATTTTATGCAATCGTGTTCCATAGTATTTATCAAGCAAAACAGCATAATCTCTAATACCAAAGCCTTTAGGTTTGTACAGTAGGATAAAAATCATTCCTGGTATGACCGGTAATTTGCCTTTATAGATATTTAATGTCTGCCAGATGGGACCATCTGGAATAAGTGACAAGGAGGGAGAGAATGATCAGTAGCAATTGATAGGGTCTTCCTTAAGCTTTTATTAAACAATTAATCAATTACAGTATGGTGAGAAATGGTATATTACCAGGCTGTCATCTTAGACACTGTTTTAACTTTCACGAGGCAATGCCTATCACTTTTTGACTTCCAAACCGCACTGTGAAATTAAATGTAAGCTCACTTGCTATAGTACAGTGGTCAGTATAGAACTGGGTTATGAGACCCTGACTCACACAAATAGTTAAGGAAATTAAGGAAATCTTTGCTAGTGTGCCACCTTCACAATACTGACCATCTTGGGATGCCCAAGGAAAGATCCATAAGCCACAGCTGGTTCAAGACTGAAGGTTCATCCTTCTTGGTTCAATGGTGTGATCATGTCTCAATGGCATGGGGTCACTGCGCTCCTCATGAAAGAAGCAGAGTATCACCCCATGTCGATCAAGGGAAAAATGTTCGGATAAAAAAGGTTAAAAATGATTTTGTCAAAATTAAAGCCAAACTGCAAAAAAAGCATGTGGCAAATGTTTTTTCAAAAGTCCGACACAAAAACGACAATAATAGAAAACTTGCTCAGGAAGTTCCAAGAAACAAAGTATATTTTGTAGCCACTCAGCTTGCCCCTCTACACTTCATCTTTTTTCCTGGACAAAACAGTGTAGCAGAGGTGCAACATAGACATTTCACTGCATCTTCAAAATTCAAAGTGTTTCCAACAAGCTGCACACGGGAAGCTATATGAGCAATTCCAAAAAACGTGCATATGGCAGTATAAACAAGCACCAACTTCAATTTATGCAGCATGTAGTTTTTACTTTACAACTATCGTCAAACACATTTGGATATAAGCTTACTGTAAGGGCAAAGGATTTTAGCAAAACCCGTTATAATTAGACCCTTATAAGATATCAATTTGTTCAGTTCTTATCAACCCTATAGTGTTTTATTCTTATGTATTTCTCACCAGTAAACAGCACTTCAGAATTATCATCTTTTAACGTTGCCAGAACATTTTTCACATGATATATTTATAGAGCAGTAACTCCCTAGCAATAAATCATTTGTGTATACAGTATCAAGATCTCAGCTAGTCACCCTGATATTTTGCCAAATAAAATCTTACGCAGTCATGCCGGATGTTTTCTGAAAATCATGCTGCAGATTGAAACCATTTTATAATTTCACGTAAAAGTAGATTTTATGTCAAAACCCTTGCTGTAAACCACATTAAAAGCTGCTATCCTGTGTTATCCTTACAAATGTCATTTGTGAGGCACATACTGTACAGTACAAGAACAAAATGCTGATTTCCAGTTTAAAGTGATTTACTGTAGGTATATAGTAAATATTAGCAGAAACTTAAAGAAACACACTCATTATAATGTAACTAAACATTACCAATAACGAAGCAGCATTGTATAATGTATAAACTTCTGGGCACATAACTGACAGGTTGTGGGTTCAAGTCCCCATTGCAGACACTGCTGTTATACCTTGAGAATTATACTTCACTCCAGTTGCTCCAGTCCACCCAGCTGTATAATCAGCTTTTCTTTGGGGTAATTCCCATGATGAACCATGTCCTGTTTCAGGGGTAGTCACATGCTCTCTAGTCTGCTTAATAACACAGAAACCAGGATAAGATCTGGCCCCATGAGCCACTGTGGCTCTGGTATGCACTTTATCTTTCAACCTTCCTCCAGTAATAGGGTAAAATACGTTTAGTCGAGTGTCTTATTGTGCTCGTATTATAAGAATTTCTAATGTGTTGTTTCAACTTGCAATTAAATCTTAAATCAACTACAAAAAACATACAGTTCAGAGCTTTTTTGCATTTGTCAGGACACTGTGACAAACTGAAAGACCCAGTCAAATACGAATATATTGGTCAATAATGACCACACAAAATTTAGGCTCTGACAGAGCGTTAGATTCGATCTAACTGTTACAATTCCAAATCCAGATGATTATTTGTCTGGCAGGAACATTGACATTAAAACACTGTCCTTTCATATTCCTTCGCTTCCGCCTTGACGCAGGAGTGTAAACACAGTGTGAAAACCACAGCTTGTCACAGCCTGAGCACAACAAGGCAAGTGTTTGCATAAGGGCCTTGCAGAGCTGGTTAAGATGATCCACCCCACTCACTAGGAAGAGAGGTCCTGTTTGCTGGTCTCAGATCAACTGAGTGAGTTTGCAGGCACAAAGTCTACTAGATTCTTTATGTAGGTTCAAACTGTCGGTTTCTCTTTTTAGTGAACTATCTGGGAAACAGGCAAGTGGTGAGGAAGAGTGACATGAAACAGAACAGAGAAAACTACAAAATATGAACTGCAAAACAAAATACAGCTTGTTATGTGATTAACTACAGCAGCATTGCAGTGGCAAGATTTGAGCCTGCCTTTCAATTATGCACTGTACCATTTTTAAAAAAGAAAATGAAACAGTATGTCTGTACACTCCAAAACAGTCTTACCATCACCTGCACTGATTGACTATTCCTTTCTGTAAGAAGATTAGTCACCGACCAATTCATCAGCTCTCAGAACTTTTTAAGAACACTCAACAGCAATATTCAAGTCCCGTGTGTATGTGTGAGTACTGATACGCAGGCAAACGGGGCTAAGTCTGATGGGAAAACAGAAATGGAACAAATTTCTCAGATTTTCTGGAATGACACAACAGGAGCACATAATGACCTGAGTCCAGAGGCTCTTTGGGGAGGAACCAAAACAGCCTCTACGTATCACTGGGGAAAATGTGCCCAATTAGTAAAGGAAAAATAAAAGAACAGATGAAAGGCACTGCACTAATAATACACCCCTCTCTCCGCCCCCATCTCCCCTGCTGCAGGAAACCTTTATGACCTTTTCTCATCAGACCTGTCTATGAAGTGCTATTCATCTACAGAGCTGAAACACAGCCTCTCACTCACACCTTCTTCACACACAGGATATAATGCCTTGCGGAGGCTAAACCACCAGCCTTGCCCTCTCTTCTGTGGTGCAGTCTTGCAGTCACTGTCACAAAGTAACATCTCTGTGCCGGTGGAAATGATTGCTGTGGCTGCAAAGAGCAGTAATTGCAACTGTATCTGCTTGAATCATTTAGGTTGACATGGCAATTCATGAGGGTTTCACAAACTGCGGAGGCTAATATAGTCCCTAATGTTTTGTTTACTCTCTTTTATTTGCAGCTACTTATAGTCCACATTTCATTTTAGACAAATGACAGAACAATATTCTAAACAGCATAGTTTCTTACAATTTGTCATCTGTGCGCGCACTATAGCAGATACAAACCCAAGTAACATACTCAGGGAAAGTGTATCAACATATCAAAAGAACATGATACCAGTAACAGCTACAGGAAGTACATTTGGAATTCATGGGGGGAACACAATTTTAGTCTTTTATAAATACTGCCATGCAAACATCTTAGGCATCTTGTACACAATTAGGACTTACATTTTGTACTGTATATGATACCAGCTATTTACTCCGTTCCCCCACTAGTGTTTTCTTTGATCTCAACAACTTTTGTTATTCATTCAGAAATCAAACTTGTCAATTAGCATTTCTAACTCAAATTGATCCGAATTTTCAAAAACAACATCAAGGTACGTAAAGAGGGGAGTCTGATATAGTATGTTTTAGTAGCTAATATAAAATAATTGAGAACTGAATTGATGGTGATGTACATAACGCTAAAAGCTGACTTTTCAGAACTGTGAGCTGAAAACAAAATGGCTAATATTTGAATAGACGTACTGTATTCCCACAGAATTGTTTCTCCACAAAAAAAGGAAACACTGAAAGAAGGCCTAAGATTCTGACGCAGCAGTGCACTAACTATAAGTAATAATGTAAGTAATGAATATGCAAAAGAACATTTGTCATGCTAATTTACAGCATACCTTTTCAAATTTAATTTTTCTGAGTGAACTGGTAATTCCACTTTAGGTAGCTTCAGGAAAGACTGGTCAAACGTTAAAGTAATAGCAGAGAACACTGCAGAAAACAATACTCAGCAGCAAATCGATAAGAAAACAAGTGACAGGAAAGCAGAGGTAATGAAAGAGGCTTCTGTCATCTAAGGACATGAAATACAGATCAGCAAGGTACTACTGAAGGCCTTGATAGGCCTTGCTGATATCTGCTTGTTAAGTCCCTCCAGAGTGGAAAACAAGGAACTTGGTAAAGCCTGAAAGCATTGCTTAAAAGCCTTTGTGTGTTTCTAGGTAACAGCCTGCTGCTTCAAAGATCATTAATTTCTATGTGCATATCAAGACCTTTTCAAAACGATGCCAACTATATTTCAAACAAACAACGTTTTTGGAAAATTGCAGGAATATTGCAGGCCATCCATATTCGAGTGGATTAAAACCAATAGGTGTTAAAGTATTCCTTCCCCATGTGCTTATCTTGGAGCACAAACATTGATAATATACACTTAATACATGCTTCAGTATATCACATTTATATAAGACAGTCCTTCACTACACACCTGCAGGCTCTGTCATGAAAGACCAAAGAGCAGAAACAACTGGCTTTTGAGCTACGGTACTCTTGATAAAGGCGTTATGGGTGAAATATCAAGGCTCTTCTTTGGTACATATCTTTTTCAAAAGAGTTAAGTTTCAGAATAAAGTTTTTTAATTACAGTTATCATGAAGCAAAACTTGGGAAAAACATTTCTGGGCAATTTCGGTTACAAAATATTTATGTTGTACATCCTGTTTAAAGCAGCAGGAGATTTCATATCAACCTAAAAGTGAAAAAAAACCTTTCTGCTTTCATACATACAGTTTTACATGAACATGCATGGACCCCTTTACCATAAAATCACACAAGGTCACACATTGATGGCCACATACACAAACCATTTCAATACAAAAACCATTTTTCAAATGAGCCCCAAGTGTTGAGTGTTTTTGTGAGGCCTTACTCTTTGACAGTTGTTTTTTTAAACCTGGCCATTATTGTTGCCACTCTGCTACAGCAGGTGTTTTTCTCCCTAAAATGTTCGAGGCTTTTAGCTACTAATGTCAAAGGTCTCATTAACTTACTTTACAAAGTATTATCTGATATTAGGCATTGGCCTAACATAATTAAATAGGTTAAATACAGTTTTGTTAAAGTAATACCAAATATTATTCCTGTATGATTCTAAAACAGGACAGTCCACTAACATGATTGTATCTTCAACTGTTTTCCTGCACATTAGTTTAAATGGTCGCAACTTAAACAACACTACTAAACAAACTGCATAGTTTGTGTTTTCTTTTTTATTATGTGGTTCATTGGTTTTCTGACCAGGAGGGTGCTGGAGGGTGATTGTTGTCTGCAAGCATACAGTACGTGCAACACTTGTGTGTCCTCAGCTTTGGGTGTCAGCTTATTACACACAGCTCCTGAAACTTCATTTTACTTCACTCAACATCTGCACAAAAAAGCAATGGAGACAGTCACTGACTAGAAAGTGTAAATACAGTAGGGAAAATATCTGTCCTCTTTGTGTGTTTTCAAAAATCCCGCATCACTCCTTCACCCTCTCACAGCTAATCTAGGCATGCTAAGTTAAAAAAAGGTGTGCATGTCGCTGCTCTTGGAAAAAATACAGCTTCATTGGGCTGCCGTTAGAAGTGTGTGCTTTGATTTGGTATTGCTTATTAGCAAGCAGTTACATAAGGTGATCTGTGCAGTTAGTCACTGTGGAAATATAAAAGCAAACTCATAAAATATCTGACTTTTAGACTGGCCCATCCTAGTACCTGTCCTCCCCATTGTACAGGATAATTTCTTGTTTGATTTTAATACTAGTGGCAAGTAAACAATTGAAAACAAAGAGGCAACACCAGCCACAATGTCATCTCAATACCTCTGAATAAAGGTCACATTTATTTTTGAACTCAAACAACATCAGTCTCAAAGTATTCACCTAAAACAGGAGGACTGGTTAGCAATGTGGTTTAGCAAAAAAACAAAAACAAAAGAGGTTTGATTAATGTGGACAAATTTAAAAACAGTCTGAGGCAAAAGCAAAACAAACAGCTTCAAATGTGAAATACACTCCTGAAGGTTTGAATCTTTATAGCCACAGAGATAAAAGGCTAGACTCCTGTATAGGAGTTTGATCAGCATGGGGTTTTGGCAGCTCTGACATAAATTCAAATGGCTCTTTTTATCCCCATTTCTAAATTGAGGCACAGAACCAGCTCTGTGTCTGAGACATCAGCTACAGGGCTCCTCTGATTTAAAAGTAAAGTATAAATGGATCCATTTCTAGTTAAAGCAATTGCTAAACATTTTCCTAAAACTAACTTAAAACAAAAATGTTTGTATCTTTTTACTCTGACATTCACTTCCTTTTGCATATTTCACTTTAATTGAAGTGCATTGTGTATTTTGTGATTATTATACAATGCACTTTTATAAAACAAAGTATTTGTCTGCAGCACAATAGGAATCCTACCACAGTATTAGAAGTTCTATACAATTCCTTTGTGCATCAGCCAGCAGCCATATCACCCTGCAGCTCTCAACTGGCAACCCACTGAAGCTAAACAGGGTTGAGCCTGGTCAGGACCTGGATGGGAGACCTCCTGGGAAGCTGTGATTGCTTCTGGAAGTGGTGTTAGTGGGACCAGTGGGGGGTGCCCACTCTGCACTCTGCAGTCTGTGTGGGTCCTGTGGCGGGGACACTATACTGTAGTGGGTGCCGTCTTTTGGATGTGATATTAAACTGAGGTCCTGACTCTCAGTCTCCTTAAAGATCCCCGGGCATCTTTGATAAGAGTAGGGTGTTATCCTGGTGTCCATGCAAATTTCTCCCCTTGGCCTTTATTGTGGCCTCCATATTGTGCCCATGTGTGATTGGCTTGCTCTTGCCCTGTGATGGACTGGCGCCCTGTCCAGGGTGTACCCTGCCTTGCGCTCGTTGCTTGCCCGGTAGGCTCCAGCTTCCTGTGACACCGTATGGCATAAAGTGGGTTTGGCAAATGACATGACGTGACAGTTCTGTGCTCTCAGTATCACTTCTGTGTTATCCACATGATCTATAACATCAGGACACTACGAGACTGGATGCTTTTTCCATAGTTGCCCTATCCTGAGAGTAATAAGCTCATTAATAAGACTACCTTATATTTACGTTGTTTCCATTCTCAAATAGGGCATAACTGAAGAGAAATTATATATTTATTTTCTGTTGAATAGAAAAAGAATGCTTTTATTAAATGCTGCACTGTATTAAGTGTTACAGTAACTCATACTGACAGAATAGGAACTATCAATGCACTTCAACTGGATCTGATAAATTTGTAACACTAATTCATGACACCATTACACTCGGCCAATACTTTATTGTTCATAGCTCGGCATGCACAAGGTGATATCCATTTCACAAACCCAAGACTTGAATCTCTTCAACCTACTTGCACTTAATCTGAGTGATGGCGAAAGTTGGATTTTATTAGTATAATTAAAGAACTGCATTTACCTACGTGGTCAAATGCGTAGATTACCTAATTACACATTTAGACAGTTTATCACGTGTCCTCCACCTTCAGTTCCCCATCCACCAGAACATAAGCCTATGTCTTTCCTCCAGTGGATTAAACGTGAAGTAAAAATGTTTTGGAAAGCAGCAATGATGCTGTCAAAGCAGGACCCAGGCAAGTCCTAGAGCTCTTTTAAATCTGACTAATTTAGAAGAGCTGGTAAGTAAAAACATCCCTTCATCTGCAGCTGCGAAGAAGGGGCGGATTGTGCCAAATAACCTTTAAAAGCTGTTCTGCGTGGTTCTTTCCATTGATATTAATAAATGTCTATCTCGAACACAAATAAAGCACACTAAGGGGAAAAGTTCGAAATACTTAAGGGGTTTCAACTGAAGGATAAATTACGGTCATTAGGAAGTGAACCACTCGCCACCACAAAGAAAGAGCCGCCTCTTCTCACATCAAAGCTTTACATGCCTTATCATTACACCTATCTAAACACTTCAGATTTGACCAATTTAACGATTTACAACGTGCGACCAGCAATAGCGGCTCTTATACTGCGCTTTAATTTTTAAAAATGGCGTTTCGATATTTTTTTTGGATTTACGCATATCTCGCTGTGATATTCATATGCACATGTACAAACAGGATGTCTACCTGCGGTTTCATGCACTTCAGAAACCACAGAACTGTGTTAAGGGAAAGGGATTCTTTACCTTCATTATAAGCCAAAATAAACCAGGTCTTCAAAAAGTAAGATCAGCGTCTTTACACTTTGTAAACGTTTAATTTTTTTAACATTGAAATATTTTGTCAGCGCCTTTCCCCCTGTGTTACTTCCTAATCAGGAGTCTCACTAAGAGGTAAAGCTACGAAGCTTCTCTATTTACCGCGACCTCAATACAGTAGAATATCGAAACATTTGCGTCGTTTAATTATATATGTACTGTATAAAAACTAGGAGTATGTCTTACATCCCTTTTGTAAAGTATTAGCTGAAACTTTGGATATATTTAGCTCAGGGCTAGTGTTTACTCAACATCATTATGCAGATAAAAAAGACCTTCCTATTTTTTAAAACAATGAACACTGTTACAGAAACAAACGTTATTGCGCTACCACAGCTGCGACATTTTACATTACTAGTGCGAAACGTTAGTATACTTACAAGTGAGTCACTAGCTGCTTTAACCACACTGAAGTAATCTACAATCAAACCAGAGTATTGCTGTCTGACTTTTCCGAGTGTTGTGGTATGAAAATTGGTTTAGACAGCCATCACTCGTCCTGCACGGTACAGGTGTAAAGTTAATACACGTACTTTTATCAACGTTCGATTAACTCACGAAACAAAGACATACAATCTAGCGGGGCTGACTTAAAATATACAGTGCCACACAAACGCAAAACCAATCAGGTTTATTACGCTGGCGATCTGTAGTGACAAAAAGAGCTAATAACTTTCGCTACTAAATGTATTGTCTGAGACTGGATATCCCCTTATGCATTTCAGCGATAGTTTTCGAAATGTCCTCACCTGTCGTGTTGAAGGATCCCTCCGTTGCGAGCAGGTGTGTAGATGCCAACTCCAGCAGTGGAGTCTAACAGGTGCGTGTTCACAAAAGCGAGGGTGCCCCCCCATCAGAGAACAGGATGCTCCATTCTCTGTAGCCGCCTTCTTGTGAGAGGCTCGATGCAAAACCCGGACCGGAATCTCTATTGAAGTGGGACTAAGAGGGTGCAGTCTTTAGAATTAGCTTCGTTATCTCAATTGTGTTTACCTCTTAATTTCTAAAATAAAAGCAGTTTTTTTTAGACTGTGAAGACCCCAAGGTCTCTTTTTCACGTCAAATAACTGCTCATTTCAGACTAAACGACATCTTAATATTTAATACTTCTTTCCAAAATCAGTTATGGCTTACAGGGGTCGGGTCTTTAAAAGACAATTCATGATTAATGCAATATTACTTCAGCTGCATACAATATGTTGGACACCATAAAGAATTCAGCACCACAAAAGAACTAAGCTAATAAATATGTCTAATTATCACCAGTTCTGCAGTACAAAATTTTGTTCAGGAATACTTTGACCTCCGAAGAGTAGATCTTGAAGGATTTGGAATCATTTTTCAATTGTTACCGATATTATGAAATATCGGTAACATATATACTTCTGCCAAATGAAAGTGGTCTCTGAGGGTCTTCATTCAACCACATTTGTGAAGCAACTTGTGGATGACTTCAAAACCTGTAAAACCTGACAACTAACTTTTATTATTACCTGAGAAAAAGAGAGATGAAGGAATGGAGATAAAAGTAGCATTCCCTTCTGAAAAAATTGCTTCAAATAGTGTTTCGTGCCATTCTGCAAAGGTGGATCCAGAGTATATAACCCTGGAGTATGTATAAAACACACATGTTCATGCTCCTGCTGCACAAAAACTCCACAGTCTAAATATTGACAAACTGGGACACCTCAACCTTAAGCATTCAAATGTTCCTTTGAACAAACCACCCAGCAGAAAGTTACTGTATTTAACCAAGAGGCAGCAGCAAACCTGTGTAATCTTAATTGCACCTAATCTTATGACCATAAAGGAAACAATGACACTAATAAACTCAGATACTATAGTGTTTCAAGTGTGGCAGTATTGCCTGTACAGTGCGAATGAACTTATCAAAAATAGGAGGTGAAAAAGGAACCCTGAAACTCATTCCACAAACCTCTACAGCAAAAATATCACCTCAAACCCTGATCTCATCAGATTGCTGAAGTCTGCATGGGCCTGTTCTTGAGACAACTAAGCAAATCCACTTTGCTGTTAGGTGACTAAATGTTCAGTACTTTCCAAAGTAGCATTCCTACCATGGAGACAGAGGGAGCTGTTCTGGAAAAGGTGCCACTCAGGGTACTAGTAGCAGATGAATTTAAACTTTAATTAACAGTTTGTATCGAGTTCCCAGCTACTTTCCCAAGGATGGATGGGCTGATGGCCAGCCTCTCCACAGTAAAGTGAGCTGGAAATGGGGTTTTTGCTTTGGGGCTGTGTCACAACGACAGAAAGCTAAATGAACAAACATTTGTTTGAATGGGTAGCTGCGTCAGTGTGTGTGTTGTCTGCAAAGGAACAAGTAATGGTTAATATCTCAGCATGAAATTAACATTTAGATGTTCCCTTAAATGAATAATAGCTACACACCACACCAGTTCTGTTTAACATGTTTCAGTGTAACTGAGTCTACAACAAGGTTACCAATGACTCAGTCCGTGAGTCATTTTACAATGGGTTAATCATTTCTTAATTCACACACAGTGGAGAAAGTAAAACAGCACTGACGTGAAGTCAAACAGGAAACATTAATCGCTGAAGTGCTGGTGAACCTGTTCGAATCTACATAGCTACAAGGATAGCAGCACTTCTCCAAAACAGACTGAAGCATCAACAGAAAAACAGATAGTAAGGAATTATAATTTTAGTCTAGGGAAAGTGATGCTCTGAAGATTTAGACTATAGAAAGCTAACAAAAGCTGCAGATTCAATTAGAGCTCATATCCTTCCGGAGTTATGGGCTTGTGACTCAGTGTTCCACAGAGAAGATCCTACAAAACTCATTTCATGGGGGAAAAAAGATTCCTGCTGGATCTTGGTGTGAAGGTTAATGTTCAGTCAAGGAATAATGAGGCTCAACAAGCCACTAATAAATCAAACATCCATGGAAGAAAGAAAATTCACAGAACTTACCCTCCATCATGAAAAACACAGGGCCTACCACTCAGATCTCGTCAATCAAATCAAAAGTTCACATCAAATGTCCTAATTGTACATTTAATACAAATGTACATGACATATTAGGGCGGAGCGGTGGCTCTGTGGCTAGGGATCTGCGCCTGTGACTGGAAGGTTGCCGGTTCAAATCCCGTGGCTGGCAGAGGAATCCTACTCCGTTGGGCCCCTGAGCAAGGCCCTTCACCCCAACTGCTCCAGGGGCGCCATACAATGGCTGACCCTGCACTCTGACCCCAAGCTTCTCTCCGTGTCTGTGTGTCTGTGTCTCCATGGAGAAAAGCTGGGGTATGTGAAAAGATGCATTCCTAATGCAAGAAATTGTATAGGGCTAATAAAGAAACATTAACATTAACATTAATATTGTAGCCATCAGAAAGATTTCTACCACAATCTTCTAATTATTGTTCCAAGTCGGTTCACTTTCCTGCCACTTGTTCCAATTTTCCCTGTCCCTGAAATCAGATCTGAGGCATCTTTTCAGGATTTTTCTTCAGTGCAGGTTTTTGTCTGCATGTAAAATAGTCCAGCAGAAACAGATAATTGCATGCTTTGTTTTATTTCACTTTTAAATAAGGGTATGCTAAAGTTAAGGCTTACTCTTCTATGGTCTAAAGTGGAAGCTAATATAAACAGATTTTTAAGATCTTTTGTAGTAGTATTTCAGAAATAGATATTTCTGTTCTCTTTTTTTTCTTGTTCCTATGTCTTTGCCTCTTTTATGCCACTACAGCAAGCTGTGTGATTAAGCTCCACCCAGATAATTGGGCTCCGTGATTACTTTAAACTGTTTTATATTCGAGTCACACATTGCCCCTCATATGTATGTGTATATGCAGATGTGTACAATATTCAAAAGATTTGAAAAAATGCTTAACGTGAAAAATGTATCCAGAATTAGCAATATGCTTAACCAATATTTGCCTTTCCTGTGAGACAAAGGCCACTGCATATGTATGCTTGTAGACACAGCAGGGGATTTGCATACTCAAATTACGCCACATGTGAAATGAAATTCCAACTGGTACAGCATCACAAACAAAATTCTCTCTCATTCACATCTGCAAACAAGGCAGCTTGCAGTCTTTTAAACAGTGTCATTGTTTAACACCTGCATAAATGTTTAATTGTAGTTCCTTGCTTCTAAAACTCTAGACTACATTTCAACTAAAACCTTTTATTCTAGAAATATCTGTGCATTGTGCATTTTCAACCACTAATTACAGCAGATGTCTCTTGTTCGTTATTGAAAACTATTCTTGCTTTCGTAATATCAATAGTTTCTTTGCAATCTCGTTCAGAATGCACTTCTGTATTTTTGCTTCTCCACTTTACCAAGCTCTTCCCCTGTAAAGATTCTTCAAAACAAAAGTTTCTGTTCTGCCTGGGTTATGAAATACTACTGGTAGGCACACGTTAATAATTCCTTTAAAATGAAATAAGTAAACCATGAATTGTAACTGTAGTGCCCCATTCTTTGTCATTGAACCCTTTGCATCTTAAGTTTACAATACTGCTTACAAACTACCAAATGCCAAATGGACCTTATTGTTTTTTTACCATGTCTCACTAATCTGAAGACCTCAAAGAATGATGCATATGGGCCCCTTTCCACAAAGGGTGTTAAAAAATCCACAGTTCATAATTCATAATATGTGCCTCCTCTCCTTACCTAACTCCTCTTGTTCCAGTTAACTCATTACTGTTCTCCTCCTAATTCCATTGCATCCCACTGATTGTGACGTCATGCACTTTAGAGCTATAAGGGACAGAAAAATGTAATAGAACATGTATTCTAATCACAAATATCAATTTGAAACTGTAGTATTTATTGACACTGATATTGATTTGTTGATTATTGATTATCATTTGTACTATCATTATATTACTTTTATATCCTGTAATGTGTCTGTCCTTTTGTATTGCTCCTGCATAAGCTTCAAACTAAGGAAAGTTATATGAAAACTGATATACTTCCTCTGTATCACACCCATCCCTGTAAGGTTTAGAAAATGGTAACTTGGCCTTGATGAAGGAAAGCTGATGGGTCGATGTATCAAAACAGGAGGTAAGGGCTGCTAGAAAATGGCCTCATTAAAACCTCTAGGAGGGGAGCATACTACTCAAGGTTCAAGGATACCAAGGTTATCATTCTGGAGTCCCAGGGTTGCCATAGTAACGTCTTTATTTGGCCATAAGTTATTGTGTTGAAGATAAGGAAGACAAGAGTAGTAAGTATTATGGGGTGTAGTCTGATATAATCTGGGAGGGTAGGTGGGAAGGCTAAATGATAATCTATTACTGCACTTGCAATTGACTAACCAATAGGGTTAGAAAGTTACAGTAGATGTGGGCAATAGTTATTCAGCCACCCCCTGAAAGTGTGATTAATGCCAGGTGCTTGATCTTATTCTTTGACATTTCTGTGGTTTATGGAACTCCTACTGTGCACAAAGGAGATTGTCTCTGGCCTGATTAATCTTTGGAGCTCTCCTTGTTTGAAATCCTAACAGAGCCTAAATAAGAGGCCTAATTAAGTTTAAAACCTTTTCAAAATAAGTCTCTTTAATAGCATTTCTCCCAATTCTTCCTCACCTGGAGAAACATCACTCAGTTAACGCACTGATTAAATAACTCCTAGGGACACGGTTTCTCAGAAGAGTAAATTCTATTACCATTACCACTGTCCCACAGAGAGTTCTATTCCAATCATAAATATTGATTGAAACTGTAGTATTTCTATTCTGGCACTTTCAAAGAAATGACACCAACTTTTCCCATCCATTTTCAGTAACTGATTTACCCTTAGAGGGTCACAGGATCCAAATCCTACCCCAGAACACAGGGCTCAAGTTAAAACTACACCCTGCTTGGAATGCCAGAATATTACAAGATATAGATAAATTACATGAACTGAAAGTACACCAAAACAAAAAAAACTTTAGCTAATTTTGCATTTGGTGGCAGACAAAACCCTTAATATTTTCCAGAAAATGTTTATTTACATATTACAAACAAAAATAAAATTCAGACTGCTTGCCTTGCCTGCTACCTGAGTTGATCTATAGTGTAGGTTCAGAATATGTTGATTTAAACATTGGTCTCCCTTTAGGCCCTGAGCAACTATGCTCAGTGGATCAAAAGGCAGATTTCTTTCTCCACAATATTTCTTTCCAGCATAGAAAGGTCACTTCAGGTGACACACAAGTGTGGAATTTTAAAACTTGCTAAGAGATGCTGCATTTCTAAGTACAGACTTTCACTCTGTAATGTGATCAGTTCCATTCTTTTCAAATGGAATATCCAAAGGACTGCCCTAATCTTGCTCCCTGTGACCATACGGTAGTTTAGCGGAGTACTTTATTAAGTAGTACTGTAACTGACCAGACATTTTCATGGTGTTTTGTTTTAAAAAATGCAATTTCCAAGGTATATTAACAAATACCTCTTTCAATTGCAGAGCTCCTTCAAAGAATGCTCAGTTCACTTTATAGTAATTTACACATCAGTGGGAATGAAAACCAGTAGACACTGGGGTCACAGGGATCAGAAGTGGAGAACCCTGATCAAGGCTGACTGACCACAGAGGTTCTTTATAACCTTTTCCAAGAGTCCTGTTTTTCAGCCTCTTCCTGGCTCTTTTCCACCCATTTTTGTCTTCAAAAGCAAGATGGAGGAAGTGCAGGTCAGCATGCCTGGCTGTCCCGAGTGTGTTTTGGTGGGTTGGGAATGCCCCTCAGTCTCGGGGGTCCTGGCACTGGTGACAGCTCCTCATGTCGTCAGAGTAGTTCTCGATTTGGATGGTGGTGGTATGGAAGTCAAACTTGGCCTGTAGCACTTGGCTGGCCTCTTTCAGCACAGCCTGGCCCTCTGCGTCCTCCTCTGTAATGACAGAAGCAGCTGAATCAGAAGAATACAGAGCTGTGGCTGGCAGGACCCATGCTGCACCAGTAAAAACCTCCCCCATTGCCGAATATGACCACTTAGCCCAATGTACACAGCTTTTCAGTCAATTTACCTCCATTTCAAAATACTCACCTTCCAAAGAAGAAAATCTACCATGACAACTAACGTACATTTACAACAGATCACAGAAAACTACAGTATCCCCCCCCAAATTAGATCAGTACAAAAACTGAAATTTATATTTCAGTTCTGAAAACCTATTCCTTGGAAAGCCAGAGAGCTCACCAACTCAGTTTTTTCTAAACCTCACAGCACATGATCTGAATTTGCAAGACACCACAGAAAAGAAAAACTGATTTCAGGTTAACAACGCTCCATCTGGTGGCAGAGGTACATAACTGCAATTTTAGTGCTGGAGATTCTTGTCTGAAAAGAGGATCTGAGGCCCTAATGAGGAAATATGCAAATACCAAAACCTACAGCCTGTTAATTTTCTACAAGGTAGTTTTTAAAGGCAATGTTATAGGTGTCCAACAGATTATTAGTAACAGTGTCAAACAGTGATGGACAAGTTACTAATAATCTACAACAATGATTAGCCAGAGCGCATCTTCCATTTTATCTGAACTCTCGATTACTGCATTGGTACGATTTCCAGGTTTATCGACACTTAAAAGCCTTGCAGGGCCCCATTTTTCAGCCTTGACTTATAGTGAAACACGCAAGTAATTAATAATTGTAACTCCTGACCCCAGCAGATAAGCAGCATAACCTGCATATAATATGTCCCAATATCGATAGCAATATGCAATGTATGATCTTTTTATAGCCAGTTTGAGTGGCATTTAATACAGTGTTTTTCCATCCCAAAGGACCCCCCAGACTCCTAAAAAATAATAGAGGAACCACTTTATCCACCCCCCACCTGAGTAACACATGGATGACATTTGCGCCAGCAGCCACACTACACAGCAGATCAGATGGAGAAGCAGAACTGCAGACAACCACACACCAGTCTGCCACATGTCCAACCAGCCCCCAGCTCGTGTGGTTTTGTACCACTCAAGCAAACCACTCACTGCACAGTTAGATCACTCATGCAGAAAGCCCAAAACACAAGTAATGCAAAGTGCAAACCTAAGGCAGGAAAACAATGCAAGACCTCGTCACAGGGTGAAGCATTTAGAAAAAAAGTCAAACCAAGTGTTTAGAATGCAAAAAAAAAGTGGTGTTGCATATATTACTGCTTGTGCATGTTATCTTCCAAAGTTGTTTAAAGGCTAACTTGACAGATCATGGTTTTCGATATTACTCATCAAGCACATGTTCTCAATGTCACATTAAACACCTTGAATCTTCAGTGCTTTTATTACATATTATGTCACTGAAGACAGTTACCTTTGCTTAGGGTAAATGTGTTCTGTTCTTGGTGCAACACCCATAAAACCAAGAAACACTTCAGGGAAAAGCCAAGAGGAAATTTAAGGGGTTAAGAAGTTAAATTGATCAAGAAAGACCCTTACTAATGGCGATGTGGACAGACAGCACTGGCTGGTTGACAGTGAGAGCCCAGATGTGGAGGCTGTGCAGGGCCTGGACCCCAGGAATGGACAGCAGCGTGTCCTTCACATGGTTGAAATCCACCCCTTTGGGGGTACCTAGGCAGAACAAAAACCTGGGTCAGATATGGCTAATGCATAAACTAGACATTTCTAACTGAAACAGAACAAGAGATCTTAAGCCATATATTATCTTCCAAAACATGTTTGCAAATGGCAAAAAGGCACCAGAGTCAAAGAAGAATGAACCTAAATCTCATCTAATGATTTTCATCCTGGGACTGGTGTTTTGATTTTGAAATCAAATACAAGACGTGCACACAACCACTTTATCTGATTACTCATGTAGAAGTCATGAACTGTAACTAAATAGGTTCTAAAGTAAGAAAATAGTAAGTAAACTTAACTGTAAGTAAATAGGATGCTGAAGATTGAATGCTATACAGTCCCACATTATAAAAAATCTGCCTGTACAGACAGCTGCATGTTGGTTAAAATTCTAGGTCTGTAAATACAGACAACTGACTGAGGAACCTTGGCTTACAGCAAAGAAATGTTCTGATCATTACACTTTGGTCTGGTTATATGGTGGATTGATACACTGTTTCCCTGCTTTCAATTTCATCATCTGCCACACCTATACTCCTTCACACTCCATCCCAACACTTCACCAAAAAGTCTTACCTTCCATAAGTACTCGCAGAACATCCCGCAGGATGGACAAGGTGGTGAACAGTACCAGGACAGAGAACAGGAAGGTGCAAATGGGATCAACGATCTTGTATTCTGGCTGGAAGGCACAGAGACAGACACCGTGGTAATGTTTCTGGTCTAGTTCATCAGTGGATAGATGTTGTTAATTATGGGAACTACATTTCGATCATTTATATCTAATCATCCTTCCATCCACACACACAGACAGTCAAGCACACAATCCAGGACTAATTTTCCTAGAAGCCAATTAACCTACAAGTATATTTTTGGACTGTGGGAGGAAAGCTGAGCACCTGGAGGAAACTCGCACAAAATACCGGAATTGAACCCAGGGGCCAGTGCTGTGAGGCAGCAGTGCTAACCACTGTACTACCCCAGTACTTTATTTAATTTATAAAGAACTGTCTTGAATTCTCAACCCAACAGTAATGAAGTTCTAAAAACCATGGTTAACCTTACTATGGAACGTTCAGGTCAAAACCAGCTTTCCAAAAGCTAGAACCCATCCAATCATTATCACAAAGCTGAAAGCTGGCTAAGGTCACAGCAAGCGACAGCACATCCTGCAAGCAAGTGCACACAACTGCTCTCTGCCTTGATGGGCTATCAGTCTGTTGAAGGACCACATACAAAGGAACAACTGAGAATAAACCTAGCTAGCTTGCCTTTAGGATCAACCAGGTGGGTGGAAACAGGAGGTTGCTGGACAAAACCCACATGAACAAGGGAGAACATACAGACACCTTAGGCCAGAACCAAAACCATGATCGCCCAGGCACTCAGACACTTTCTTCTACTAATAATCGGATTGCTTCATCTGGACTCCAAAATTAAAACAGAAATAATTTTTGTTTGTAGCTTTATAACTTGAGGTTTCTGACAGTCACGAGTCCTATCATTTTCTTTTTAAATCTCTACATTCATACTGAATGCTCCACAAAGGTGTTGAAAAAAAATAAACCTCAGCTCTTTATTATACCTTAAAGTAAACGATATAGGCTGCCACCAGAATCCCGAAGCTCTGCAGCAAATCCCCAATCACATGTATGTAGGCTGCCCTCACACTGGGGTTCTGCTGGTGGCTGTGAGATGCACTGTGGGACTGTGGAGGACTGTGTGCCCCATGGCCATGTCCATGTCCATGAAGGTTTGTTGACTGATGGAGGGTGATTCCCATTCTGCAACACAAGACAGTTTTGTAGTCTCTGCCCGGGTTTTTTTTGGCTTTTTTTGACAGTCTGCAGGTTCGAGAGGGATTTCCACTTACATGATGTTGACGGCCACAGCGCAGCCCGATGTGATGAGCATGATTTCCCCCTCGATTTCAAACTGGTTGGAGAGGATCCTCTGCACGGCCAGATACACCAGAACCCCTGTCACCACCCAGATAGACAGCACGGACAGCAGCGCTCCCAGGATCTCTGAGACACACATTGCGGGCATCACTCACAATTGCACAGTGAATACATCTGCAGCCAGCTGGAGTTCTGCTCATAGGAGAGCGCTCAAGGTTCCTTTAAATGTAAAGTCGATGATTGCAGCCCATAACTCATCAAGTCAAGAGTTTACTCCAATTTCTGTAGAACTAACTGAACTGGACCCTTTATACAGCTGGTTGGACTAGCACAATTAAGGCCAAGCCTCCTGCTAAGAGTGAAAATGGTAAGGTCTTTAAATGCTGCTGCATAATGGATTCATAATCGATTCATATGTGCTACAAAAGACTTTACAATCACATGCATAATGCTTCACAGGGACATACACAGATGACAACAGTTATGACTAGATTATGAAGCTATTATGCAGGGTTACTGTAAACACAGCAGTGTGTAATGGATTTGAACCCACAACCCCGAGGTAAGAAGCCCAGAGTCATCACCACTGTTCTCTAAATCAGTTCATCTTGATTCCCTTTCACGGTCAGCACCTTTATAGGGAATGGTAGAAAAGCATTCAACAAAGTCTGGAGCTTTGACTGTGTTTTGAATTTTATGCACATCAAAAGAAAAAAAAAAGGAGAGGAACAAACAAATGATCATCTATTTCAGGAAACACAATTGCATGAGGGTTTCACATTGCAGGTGTAGATCACAAATCAAAGTGTTTAGGATTTGTAGCATTCTTTTAGAACACAGACTGATAATAAAACGAATGTGTATGTTGTCTCCTGTTCCACCTCAATAGGCAGAGACTGCCATCGTTGCGGTACTTTGAAAAGGCAGACCGATTCAGCAAATAACTCCGATTACACAAGGTAAAGGTGACAAACAAGGAAACAGAAGCAGCAGCACGCCCAGTAGCTTCAAGTCTGTTCTCAGCTCTCCCGTTTCACCTACGGTGTACCACTCACCCGCACGGTGCCAGCCGAAGTTCATGGTCTTCGTGGCAGGCCGGGATGACATCCACAGAGAGAAGAGGCTGATCAGCATGCTGGCAAAGTCAGTCAGCAAATGGGCTGCATCTGTCATAATGGCCAGACTGTGAGCTAGGTAGCCCCCTAAAGGAACAGAACAATCAGACCCCTGGATGGAGAGACCCTTATGCTTCTAGAAGTCAGTATTAAAACAAGTCAGAAGACGTGGGGCTAAAGTATAATAGACCATCAGAGACCCTTTCTGGTGCAACTATATCCATTTGGGTACACACAGACTTTCAATTACTTATGCTTTATCGTTTGCATATGGAACATACAAAAATATATGGTGGATCAGGAAATAAAACTGGATTATGTCACTTAAATGGTCCATGCAAAAGAATAGTCAAGTGACCATTATTTTTATTTATTTAAAAGATGTTATCCTTTTTAAAGGCAAAACCCACAAATGCTAAATGCAAGACATTGATAAGAGGAGTAATTACAACTGAATCATTATGAATAAAATTAAGAAGCTCCAATCCACTGTTTCTTTGCCTTAAAAGGGCTCTTTTACAGTCATTAATATCAACAGCACATGGCAATTTCAGTGTTACTGTGCAGGGGGTTTTGCAGAGCTCTCCTTTTGCCTTCACTGACACACACAAGATTAGTGAACACCTAGGTATCTGTCCTTTGTCCTGCTTCACCAGGGACAACATTCTGACCTGGGCCCACTCCATACCTCCTTCAGCCCCAAGAAAGGATCAGTGTGCAGAAATGAAAAAGCATGACCTCTGTAGAAAGAGCCGTGTGTGTAGTTTCTCTGAACTGTCAAGATGAACTCTACAAAATACATCTGTGATCGTTGTACCCCCACCCCAAGGAAACGCTTTTACTATGGCCCTGGACATCCTACCCAGTCCTTACCCACCACCTCGCCGACGATGAAGACCAGGCACACCGCGGAGGCCACATACAGCTGCAGGCGGGCCCGGCGCTTCTCGCGCTCCCCGCAACGGGCCACGCCCAGCTTCGAGTGGCAGTGCTGCCGCGACTGTCCCTGCAGCTCCACCGTGCTGAGGTCATAGGGGAAACTGTTCAGGGTCTGCCCGCCAAATGCCTTGTAAGGGCTGAGAGAGACATTGAGGAAAACAGGAAGTGTGAGACGGGCGCTGTGCCCTAACCCCCCAAAAAAACGCCTGGGATTCAAAATAAATTACGGAAAATTGAGAAGATGGTCAGAAAGAGTATTCCCAGAGTGTGCATAATATACCGGCTGTTTTATTTCAATCTCATCGATATCAAAAGGAGAATATGATCATTAAGTTACAGTGCTGATCAATGTTACTGCTTGTAACTACTAAGCAAACACACCCTTATAACAGTGTAAGACAACAGGCTAAAAAGGAACGGATAATCCTAACAAATCTCAATGTGAATGCGTGCCAGACACAAACAACATCACAACGGGAAATAGATTTTAAGATGATACTTAAGTTAACCAAAAAATGTGTTTATATTTGTTGAGGTCCTTAATCCTAGTTGATATCAACACCTGTGCTCTATACTCACAGAGAACTGAGTGAGCTGAACAGCACCATTTTATTTTATACTATTTAATGTGTTAGGGAATGATATTTGTATTTTACATTACTTTGAGTGAATTTATAAAGTTCAATATTTCTAAAACGTCAGAGCAAATGTTGTGATTCTGTTGAAACACGCCAGTACACCTGTGGAAGTAATTTAGAGAAGCACAGTAGTCCTTTTTCTCAGGGGGTAAGCGCGCCACCTGGACGCCGGCCACTACCACACTATTGACGAAATGATTGAGTCTCCCCTTTCACTCTGTGCCTTTTCTATTTATATAAGCATGAGTTACTGAACAAATTACAGTGCTCTGTCCTTTTGTACGTGACAATCTCTTTCTACTAAAACTGGAAACGCAAGAATGAAATAGCACCTAAATCATTTAGAGCAGGCAAGCGTACACCTATCACACAACCGTGCACATATTTTAAGCTCTACATCATCATTCATTATTTAGCACCAGATGAAATCATGCCAGAAGCTCTTAAGATTTTAAAATCAAAACAAACACTCACTTGGAATGGGCTTCTTTGGTGAGCTCCCGATGTCCCGACAAAAGGCTAGTTTTCTCATTCACGTTATCCATTTCGCGTTTGTAGATTTAAACCGTTATTACTCGAAAATAAAGCTGATTTGGGAAGAAGTGACCTTTTGTAAACCCTCAAAGAATGATAGCATAACACTCAGTAAAATGTCGTATTAAAAAACATAAAAACGTGGTTTGACTAGTAATGACCGAAGAGCAGGTATTGCGCCCCGCCTGCAAACCTCCCTTTTATCTTATTTTGGGTTTTGAACCGTGTGAACTTTTTTCTCCCGGCTCGGCCTGGTTGTTCCCTGGAGTCGTGTGCAAAATATCCCCTCTTAAGACTTGATTTCACATAAAACTGTACGATACCCGTTTGCTAGGATGGCCGGATGTGAAAAACTTTTTAAATTTCAAAGTAGTTAACCGTACATAAACGTCTTCATTAAAAGGATGCCGAAATCATAATTGGGAAACTTTTTTTGCTTCAATCTTTTAGCAAATAGCATTTTTAATTCCATGACTGGATTTTGCACTAGCAAAATGAAAGATAAAACGTTATTTCCTCCAAAAGGCAATCATGTCCTCTTAAAAAAAACACTAAGTCATACTATTCGAATCATCTTGTGAAATTTACGTGCATTTGGGGGAAGTCTTTATTACGAAAGAAACGCTTACCCTGAAGTTGGCAAATATCGTGGAAAAATCTCGAAGTAACTGAGTGAACTCGACCAAATTTCGGCCATATCCTCGGAATCACGAAATATCAAATTTAGAGATTGCACTTGTCAAGTTCCGCATGCTAAAAAAAGCCGCTTGATGATGCTCCTTAAATAAAATATAATAGACAGTTACGTTCATGTTTCATTTTAAGGTTCATATACTTTTGTTTAGAAGCGATTAAACAGTTTTTTTTCCTGTTACGCAAGTGGCTATCAGACTCCAGTGTGTCTGACTCGCAGAGGTAGAAAAATCAAATTCTGAGAACTACAAGTTTCTGCTAAATGGAGCATGGCTTCTCGTGCTTCATTCTTTTGGCAAGAATTGCGTATAAGATAAGGAGAGTTCTGGAAGCAGGATGCACGATCGTCAGTGAACTATTTATTTTAATACCATATGAAATTGTAAGGCTGGGGTGTCATACATGAGCAATAATTTAACTTCTATATCCCTATTTCCCTTTCGAACCTTGTTTTTTTTAGCGCTGGAATTTGTGGAGGTCTGGACAACGGGATCAGTTTGTCACAAGAAATAATTTCACAACACCTCTTGAGTTTAGTGCAAAAAGCAAGCACAAGGTCGTGTGGAAAACGGGTATCGCGACTTTAAAGGTTGTGCAAGAAAGACATCGTGGATATTGAGTGAATGAGAGGTTTTCCATACCATATACAGCTTTCTATACGGTGGACCAGAGACAACTCCAATTTTGCTAAACTATATTTTAAGAAGTTAATTTAAATTCTTGCCATTTAGCTGACTGTTTTAAATAAGCTCACATACTTATTATACGATTTCTATATTCAGTTTACTCATGTATAAAAGTCACACACGAATGAAAAAAAAAACCGTTGTAGTTGTTGGTGTTTCAAGTGTAAAGCTCAGCAAATAAAATTTTATAACAGCCCTCTTATACTCATTGTCTCCAAACCTGCAATTCAAGTCAAAACATGTCATTACACCGCCTCTGGAGCAGTTCATGATGACTAATGTCACAACCGCTATAGAAAACGTCTAGCAATTCGTTGTGCAACAAGCCTAACACCCCTTCCCAGAGATCTCAGTTCTCACCTCATACACAATCTGGCCAATTGTCCCTTCAACAGAAGGGGGCTGTGGGTGTGTGACCTCACTAAGGAGGCATGTAAATCATTCCTGTGTAGTTTCAAGGCTCCAAATAAAGAAAAAAGTCAAACTTCCAACAAATTTAACAACACTTTATTTCACTGTGCAATGATCACAAAATTCATTTCTTCAGTGCAACATGTGGTTACCCCTGAATACGTCTCATAAACTGTTCAGACAACCTAACCAGGTATCCATCTTGACTACAGTCCTAAAGCCTGTTGCATTTAATCTGCACATCCTTCTGTCATTCAAGCATTACAATTCCATGTAGGTAGTTTTTGACATGTAAACAAATGTCAGTATGTCATTTCAAGTTCATTAGTGTTCGTAACATATTTTTTGCAGTTAAAAATATGTTCCCCTTGACCTCATATACAAAACAAAGTAGTATAAAATGTGCAAAATGATCCATTTTGCATCAATATAAAAAGAGTCCTTCTTTCAGGAGCTGCGCCAGTTTGATCCATGACTGGGTCAGCTAAAGAAATCCTGTCTTGTGCTCAAAGGTCTTTCACAGCACCAACCACAGAAGACGCTGTTGAGCAGGAAACCTCTGTCTTAATCATCTTGTCTTCAAAACCAGGGATTATACTTATTTACTGAAATATTTAAGGATTTCAGGAACTCTCTAGTTTATTACTGAAACATATACAGAGCTCTGTTAAAGGGAAAAATTCTGTCACTCTGTTCCTATCATCAGCTGGGATTGTTTTGAGCATTTCACTTAAACTGGAAGTGTGCAATCCTGGTCCTGGAGGGGCTGGTGTGTCTGCAGGTTTTCAAAATATCTTAAAAGCAGCAGCACCTGAAGAGCTGGAGGAACCCGTTAAAGTGGTCCAGTTAAGCCAGTAACCAGCTGGTTTAGCTTTTTAAGAAATGAACTGGAATGAAAAGGTGCAGACTTGCTCTCCAGGACCATGACCGTGCACCCCTAACCTAAACCATGTTGTTCCCAATTGCAGACCATCACACCATATGCCAAATTATTTGCATATTGAAGACCATAAAGCGTCTACTCCAGATATTGTAAAGCACTGTAATTCTGATACAGTGCATATTTCTGATTATAAAAGCAGCCGACTTACACACCAATGTAAACCCCACCAGTCACATGGATAGACGTCCTGTAGCAAGCCCTGAGCGTGCAGGTCAGTCCCATGAATTACCTAATCTTAACCTCAATTGAAGGTGATTTTGCAATAAGAATGGAATGGGATTGGGCTGCAAACCATCTAAAATCTAATGGAACATGTTCAGATATTCTTGCCACTGACAGAGGCATATTATTTAATAGTGGTTCTTAAGATTTTGGCCTGTGCATATGTTTTGTACATCAATCAATCAAAGATACCACACTCAGAATATTTACTTCCAAGGTTGTACCATTTTGTTAACCTTGTGCAGCTGAAGTGGAGAGATTTCTTGGTGTGGAAATGGCCAGATGTTCTCTACAGTGCATTCCATTTACAGTTTAACTCTGATGGCCTGTGTTTCACTGCCAATATCATTTGGAAATAATTCTGTAATGGTCTACTACAAGGGATCAGCAAATATGGACGTAGTTTCTTGCTGTGTCTTTGGAGATGATTAGGAAATAGTTTAAATCATACTTATGTTTTTAGAATGGTTGCCATTCAAATGATTCACAGTGTCATACAAACAGTAGTCCATACATAGTTACAATTCTTTCTATGGCACCATATCCAAAATTATTTTAATCACAGCAAAATAGTTCCTCCTGTTCATGTATTATAAACAAGCCTCTGTTTAAACTGACCTCTTGGCATTTCAGTATGGACAAGCCATCACATGATGAGATAGTCAAAGAATGTTTGTTGAATTCTGTTGATTCTGTTGGCTGGTGACACTTTAACAATGGGTTGTTCAAAAATCAATATTAACCACTGCAGGTTCCTTAGCTTTGATAAAAAAAGCATCACACCAGTATGCATTCTTCTTATTAAACAAGCACAGTTAATTGCTGTGTAGGACACACCTATCGAAGAAATTCATGCTGAAATAAGAATGGGAAAGCTATGAAAGATGTGAATAGCTTTGAAATCTTTGATCTGACTTGTTCTTAGCTGTACATGTTCCAGAAACTCTCCTGAGTTTGGAGTTTGTAAACCCCTGAGTTATTTGCCAACCCCCTCTCTTGTGTCTTGTGTCATGTGTAGACAACACCTCCTGATGTCACCCTGTGAGTCTTCGTCCAATTGCTTTCGCTCTTAAAGTCATCCGGCTTGCTCAAGTGTTTCCTTGGAAACTCCTTTACAGAGCACCGTTTAGAAAAATCAGTCTTGACCTGTGAGTATAAGGATAAACAATCATTTGTCTGAGATCAAGAGATATTCTTTTTCATAGAAAATACACATCCAGTACTGTATACTGCAAAGGAACAAGCAAAGGTTTATTCCATGCAGAAAAGAGACACTACTTTTCGGTTGTGGAGCATTCCTCTACAAGTGAAACACTGTGTCTCTTTTCTTTTCAGCATGGAATAAACCTTCACTTGTTCCTTTGCAGCCTACGCCTGCTGATGCAGCTACCTACTTGAACTTCTACATATATACTGCATGACTTGTCTTTTACTCTGCAAAATGTTAGACCTGTGCTAGCTGATGTAGAAAATATTGTTTTCCAGGTACTACATAAATATAATTACATTTTTGTGAGGCATATACTGTATGTATACCCAAATCATTAAAAATCTAACAAAGCTTCAAAGGCTGATCCTGAGTTGAAATTTTAAAGAATGGTAAGCCACAGGATATACCTGTTGTTTGATCTTCTGATGGCTCCTCTCCCCCTTCCTCTTCCTCCTCCTCTTGCTCCTCTTCATCATACTCCTCATCATTTTCTGCTTGTATAAAAATATTTAAATTTGTTATTTACTTATTTGAAAAAAACTGCTTGAAGGTCAGAGTATGTATGAATAAAGACGCACATAGACACATTTTGTGAAAGTAGTTCAAATAGGTAGCTGCGTCAGCATGTGTAGGCTGTAAAGGAACCCAAAAAAAATTATTCCATGCTGAAAAGAGAATAAAAGAAACACACCTGAATAAGACTCCACAGCCGAAACAGTGTGTTTCTTTTCTTTTCAGCATGGAATAAGTCTTTACTTGATCCCCCACATTTAGAGATTAGGTGGAAGTGTAAAGAGAAAGAAAGAGCTTGAGTATTTCCTGTAAGAACTACAATACCTGTTCCAAAGTCCATGGTTCTGAGCATTGCCTCTATGTGTTCGATGTTGAGGGTGAAGTGATCCATGTTCTCAAAGCCAGGCTCTGTTCTCTGGATGTGTGTCTGTTTGGAAGCCTCTGTCATGCTGAAAAGAGAGGAAAAAAGGTGAAGGCTCAGTATACATGTTACCTGAAAGAACGAACTCTCCCAGAGTATTTTTAAGTAAGAAAATGAAAACAAGGAAGAACTCACTCTTTAAGGAGCTGTTTAGCATTCTGTGCCACAGGAAATCAGTGGAGTGACAGAAAAAAGAAACAGGTATAAAGTTGGATCAGTACAGAGTGCTACGGAAAATAGGAACAGAGAGTAAAAATACAAAACACCATTTAATATTACTTTTCATTTACTGAAACGTTACACCATACCTGTCATGTAAACGTGACATTTCCTTGCCTCTTCCCTCAATGTATACTTCTACTCAATAACAAAATTTGTAATTTTTCAAAACGTTTGTCTGTATCCCCATGCAGATCAAAACAAAGAAAAAATTCCTTTGCACCTCAATCGTTAAACCAACCCCCTTTCTCTACAACTTCACAGTTTAATTAGAAATGCCAGACTTTCGATAGCAAGACATCCTTCTGATTTCACTTCAATGGTTGTTTTATACTCATTTTCAAAACAATTTTCTTGTAAAACCCATCTGTTGTTTCATTTTCTTCTGGTCTTAAGCCAACAGTGATTTCCAAATCACTACCATAGTTGTCTCTTTCTTTGATTCACAGCAACTCATATCATTATAATTGTTTTCAGAGTGTACTGGTAAGAGTGCATTTTAAAAACTGCAACCATGGTGAGTCCAGAGTCCATACCATTAAGAATGTTGCCACTGTTGGCTCTTCCATGGAATGGATGGCTGTCTCCACCAGTTTGGAGCTCCCGTCCAACTGCTCCTTGTACTGTTGTATTAGGGAACGCACGTAGCTCATCTTCTCTTCCTGCTCCTGGCTTATCTTCAGCAGCATCTCCCCTTTCCTCTCCTCCAGGATGGCGTAGAGCATGTCAAAGTGCTCGCTGAGGCTCTGCTTCTGCCGTTGGCTGTTCTCCTGTGTTTCACAGAGAGCAAACCCGTGGTGTGCAGGTCTGTCAAAGCAAGCTAATCGATCACTGCAACCTATGAATCAATCCACCAATACGATTTATATAATACTGTATAGCTCTTGTTAGCACCATCTCCAAAGATGTTACAAAGCTGGCAAGCAAAAACCCTGAAAATCATTCGTAATGTCACTAAGACATCCCTAACTTCTGCTTTTCATAAACGATAATCAATAATTGTCAGCTTAATTGTCTAATTCAACTGTCTAAAGAGTCTCTTGGATTTTATTTACTTCTCTGATAAACCAAGAGAGAACTATTGAGTTAAAGTTTGAGAGTTTTCTATATTAACATAAGGCCAATGACTGTGTTTCATGTAAATTCACCCATAGTAATGATCAGATGTCTGTATGCTACTTTAACAATTACAATCCTTTCTCATTGACATAAAGTTTTGGTGAAGTAGGAGAGGATAGAAGAATAAACGGGGCCTCAGCAAATAACATTCTGATAATTTTTCCCAGCAACGAGCAAGAACTGGGCCACTGCTGGAGCAGCACTGATTATTTCATTAAGGCAGCATACTTATTCTCATGTGCTCAGTTCAGCCTAACCCACTATTATGGCAATGCTTATTGATTGTCTGAGCATCAGCACCTGATGTACTGTATTTACAGTATTATACTGAAGTTCTAGGGATATGTCATTTTGTTAAGGGCTTGTGTATTACATTCTCTGACACAGACAGCCACACAGGTCTTTTTAAAAAATAAAAAGGTGTATTCGTGGTTTCAAATGAAGTAAGACCTGTCTGGAAAAATAATACAGTAATTGATAATGATAAGAGGTCAACCTGGGACCTGGATAAACCAGAACCTGGGCCATCACCAACTTAATGCTGTGTAATCCACCTGGCACTCACCTCGATGGTTCGGCAGGTGTCCTCCAGCTGGTTCATGATGGCCTGGACTCGGTCGTTGCCTGCCACCAGTGTAGCAATGCCATCACTGAGCTCCGTCTGCCAGGGCAAGATACAGTGTGAGCTGAGCACGGCGTTGTCAGAGGTGCCATTAATTGAGGTTCTTCTTCACGGACCTGCCACAGACCTACTTAGAGCACTGCCAAATGCGAATTGGTAATGGATAGTGCACAGGCCTGACTTATAACACATGTTATATCACATGCCTTGTTTAGATTGATGCTTTAAGTGGAATAATTAATGAGGGGCCACTGAATAAACCCAGAACCCCTTTCTGTTCCGCAACTTGAATTCCCTGGGAACAGAAGGGGAACAGGACCTTTAACAATGTAACTTCAAGTAGATGAGCGATTGTAACACAGAAATCAAACATCAGTTCTTTTGGGTATTGAGTTTATCTGCCTTACTTGCTAAATGGGACACCATTTAAGCATTCGCTGTGGATATCAGGACTGTGTTTTACACTGGCTTTAGGTCAAATACCCCTGAAGGGGGTAGAGGGCTGGTGCGCAATCACTCTGTAGGTACAGCATGTTGTCGATAAACAATTTTAAGGGCGAGCGGGTATGCTCAAAAGGGAGAGTTCCGTTCTCTTGTTTAAGGAGAGAAAAGGGTTTGCACCTGAGTTGGAGTGCTGCTGGCAAGGTTCTGAGGAGCAGATGCATGAGTACCTAATATAGGGTGTTGAATTAGGAAACTAGCTAGTTACTGCAGGTTCACACAGCTGTCAGGGAGGAGACTGGGAGATAACTACATTCCCTGTCATCTTGGGACCTCTAGTGGGGACTAGGGGAGTCACAGGATGAGGGATAACTCGGCTGTTTCACACAGTGATTTTAAAGACTGACTCAATTGGAGGTCTG
Source organism: Lepisosteus platostomus (assembly GCF_059453375.1). Classification (NCBI taxonomy): domain Eukaryota; kingdom Metazoa; phylum Chordata; class Actinopteri; order Semionotiformes; family Lepisosteidae; genus Lepisosteus; species Lepisosteus platostomus. The sequence goes on along the minus strand of NC_142623.1, from coordinate 9,148,198 downwards.
TTACCCAGAAAGCATTCTGTAGACTTGAGATAAACCGGATTGTTTTGTGTAATACATTAATCATCAAGTCACAAGTGCCCTTACTGGTTGAGCCACTCAGACAGCAAAGACACTTGCTCGTAGTGTAGGCTGGGCTCTATGAAGCAGCTCTAAAATTTTATTTTGAGCCAGTGTATCAGCTGACCTTGCTGAGATTCATATGCTAACACTTAAGACATCACAGAGATTTTGTCAGTTCTTATTGCCTACACCAATATTAAATGCTTTTAACTGTATATACTTAATGAATAGCTGTTATTATGCATATATTAAGCAGTATTGGTCACAGTGCTGCTGTGAACGTTCTGGGATTAGTTGGACAGGGCTCTCTCAGCTGGCAGACACTGTTTCCTGTGACTTGCTGGGTGTCTGCATTCTTACAGTGATGTTAATGCAAACTGTCAGCACCAACTCTAGCAGTGAAACTGGAATTTGTAGAGTCAAGATACTGTATATAAGCAATTGCTGGTGAACCATTTACAGATGTTAAAAACAAGTAAAAAACAATTCATAAAAAGGTAACAGTGCTTGGACTTGGACAGACTTGGACTGACTTGGATTAGAGCCACTGTTAAGCTCCCAGACTCTCCAGTACTATGTTTCTTGGCTTTTCTGTGTGAATCTTTGAATAGATACTGTAAATGTTGTTTAAATCAGCAAACAGGATAATGCAGACATGAGAGGGTGGTCAGAGGCAATGGAAAGCCGCTTGGGAGACTGAGGGGAGTCAGATATCCTTGCTGTTTAAAGGGCTGTGTGTGCTGGGCATGGTTTCGTGAAAATATAGCCCCTCTGAGAATAGCAGCTGGTGGAGGAAGCAGACAAGCCCATCTGGGGAGATACTTCCCAAAATGCTGACTACTCACATAGCTGTCAGTCGGGCTGGGGTGTACACAGACAGTGAGGCCTGCAAGCAGCATCATGCTGACAAGAGAAGACACACTCCCATAAACCGTCTTTGCAGTTTTGACCCACTACTAACTTACCCACTTGCTTAATACCCTTAACCTCCTAAGTGTAATCCTGCAAAACATCATTTGCAGGGGCTTAGGCACTGGGTATCTTAATGCATTATTCCTGGCTCATGGTTGCTGTTTGAATGTGATTATATACTCAGTCCGAGTATGTGGATTTCAGCAGGGGTACTCTAGTACCTTGTGTCAGGTCTGTGTCAGGTGGGATTTTCCTCTGTTACAGAATTTACAAGTGGTCAATGTGCAAAGTATGAAAGCACTTCCCATAAATCTTTTCAGAATAGCATTAGAGTTTTTATTTATATTTCAACTTGCAAATTCTGTCTGTTTTGACAGAGACGTGTTTATTTTTTGTTGTCATTTCTTGATCTATTCAAATTACAACCAAGGACAAAGCTTTGTTCACCCTTTGCAACAAGAACTCTATAGAAGACTTTTTGAAACCCTTTTCAATTTCTGACACTCTCCTCAATACTGTATATTTTTTTGTGATACAAAAGGATTAAGATACAACAGCAACTTCTGCAGCAAGGACTCGAACCCCCAACCCATCTGTCTGAGCTTACCCACTATACAAGACCACGTAAAACATTAACAAACATAAATATAAATGTGGGATCTATAATCAACACCCTTTGTTATAAATGTTCCGCTATTTCAATATTTAAGGCAGAGGAAATAAGGGAAACAATAAGAGGCTCTGGAGGTGTGTGGTTTGCAGGGCGGTTCCTGGTTGGAAATACAGTATCTAGGGAGACATCTTCATCGATGGCTGGTTGGACAACTTGAGCTTGAGATCTGTGGGCTTAAGACCCAGCATACTGACCACTGCTGTAACCTAAGTTTAGCAGAGGTATACAGTAGGAACTAGCTAACACTCCCTATAACAAGACTGTGCACAACATGATCAGGGTATAGGATGCTTCAGACCAGTGAGGGAGAGATAACTTGGAGGCTATTTCATACTCAGTGCTGAAACAAGGTCATGGGGTTCACAACTGGAGACTAAAAGCAAATAAATTTAGATAGAGAATAGGAAATGTTTTTTTACACAAATGGTTGTGGGTATCTCGAATAGGCTTCCAGCCAAGTGGTTAAGATCCAAAATCAGGCTCCCTTAACATGGGTGAAATGTTAATTGTATTCACTTAGCTACAGTAATAGACTACCAAATGGTGTATTATAGGCCAAATGTTCTCTTTGCCTTTGTTACACTTCTTATGTTCTTTATGCTCCTCTTAAGGGACCTTTCACCTCACTAATCCACTAAAGATAAAAAGAGGTCAAGGTGTTAGGGATTTTGGGGTAGTTTTTGTAAGAATGTTGGCAAATCATGGAAAATGAAAACGTATACCATTCCAATCCAACTGTAGTTTTTAACACAGATGTGAAAGTTTTAGAGAAGAGTCATAGAAGAAAACACAGCATGTTAGACTCCAGGAATATGAAAGACTTAAAGAAGATGGAATTTAAAACAAAATGTTATACTCCATCACCTTCAGAGCATTCTCTCCATACACATTAAACTTTAGACAGAAGACTAGGCCACCTTAAATTTCTGCTATGAAACATGTGAAACAGCAGAAACAGGAAAAAAGTGGGATATCTTTCGTTGCAGTGGCATCATTCATTTACCTCATAAAGAATCCACCATATCTCTGACACAAACAGCCTCTCCTGCTTGTCCGATAAGGCCTCTCCTTCAACGCAGGCAGTTGTCACACTGTCACTTGCTAATTTTAACCTGAGCTCCCATGGCCTTGCATGGAAAGTCTCAGTGACCTCTGGGTATATATAGTCACTGCAGCAGGCATTCCACCCCACATGCAGATATGTGACAAATTCCTCTGACTGCCTCCTAGTTTACAGTAACCAAAAAGAGAGGGACATCACTTCACTGTCTCAAGCTAGCAGTGCACGGACAAGAACACAAAAGTCTTTCTAATTAAAATAATGTCAGAGCATGAGGAAGTTTCTTGAATCCCACCAGATAAAAATGACAATGAAGTACAGATTTATGATGACTCCTTAGCTTGAAATGCTGAATGGCAATTTCCAATACAGGTGCACCACACTGACAACATTATGGCTTTGTGCATTTTCAAGACTGACCACCTGTTACTCATACCAATACCACTTGGCACCAACCTCTCACCCACACATTTGTTTAAAATGCCACAATGAAGCAAACGTCTCCAATGCAGGTGTTAAAGTCTCTCAAGGAGATCTAATTGAAAACCACAGGGTTTAAGTCAGTTTTGTACAGCTCACAGAATTGTTATTCACCTGATACTACTTTTCCTAGAGTATTTAGCACCACATATGAACAGATGATTAGAAAAAACGATCCTGTAAGTGTAACAGCTTTCTTATATAACTGAGAAATAATACATCTTTTAGGGGGGATTCAGATTTAGAGGAGTTTAATCATAATCCTATTGGCTTCTCAAGCAAACACAGACACCAGAGGTCTGAGTCTGTGGTTCCAGTTGTACTGAACGAGATTACTCATTGCAACAAAACATCATCAGTAGAATAAAACTAACCTGTCTCATGACGTTCTAAAACCCAGCTGACATTCCCAATTAACAGGTAAAAAATACAGTGCTTAGAGAAGCACAGGAGGCATGAAGTACCGATAAAACTACATATTTTCTATTTACTGTATGACGTGCTAAGCACTAGTTTGCTAATCGGTAACAACTAATACAGATATATGGCATTTATGAAAAATCCATAAAATAAAGCATTTTTAACAATCATTACCTAAGTGCATCTCAATACCAGACTCCAGGATTGATTGGTAACTGAAACCATGTCTCTAAAAAATCCACCTACTGTTTTTCTCATGTTTACCAAATACACATCCCTTTTCACTTGTAAAACTAAATTTAAATCAACAATAATGCTATTAATATTTTTAGCCTTTTCATTTGATCTTTTGATCTCCTGACTGCAATCAGCCTACAGTCTCCATTAATGTGATGAAGTAAGAACAGTTGTGAGGGGCTTTTAAGTTTTGGTAGAGTTTTGACTTGGGCACAGGACCCCTCACTGAAGGGATAGTGTACCTAACTGTACCAAACCCAGCCCCTATAAATTGCATTCACCATTTGTATGTAATAAAAAGGTAATGCTAATGTGTGTAAGTCAGTTTAAATAAAAACATCAGTGAAATCAAAAATAAGAATTATTTTTGCTGTTCTTGTGCACATCTTGAAGGTGTGGGCCCTCACCTTTTGATGCTGGTAGACATTCTCCAGGGGTGACACCTCGCAGTTCTTGTGAGCTCCAAACACTTTGCACATGGAGCAGGTGGGCACCTGGCAGGTCACACAATAAATATTGATCTTCTCATCCTCATGCTCCAAACACATGGGCTGGTCTACTTTCTTCAGTGGCCTGGGGCTGAGGGAGATAGGAGAGACAATCTTAGACATAGGCAAATTAGATCAGACACACCTACAAAATCAAGCAAACAGTACAGACTTGGGGTAAGAGTAAGCAAGAAGTAGTTTTTAATTCTGAACTTTATGAATTAATCAGCTATGACTGTTTCGTTAGAGGAGCAATTTAGAGATGCCAATAAAATTGAATAGCAGATGTTTGGATTGTGGCTGGAAACTGGGGTGCCAGGAGAAAATTCACGCAAATATGGGGAGAACTCACAAACTGCATGCAGTCTTATTCAAACTCAGGAGTCTAGAATAGAGAAGCAACCGTGCAGTGCCATTTACGTACACACATTAATTCAAGTTTATTTCCATTAAAAATTAACACACAGAGCTGGTAGGAAAATAAATCTAGATTTTGAAAACAATACAATCCAGATAACACTTCTGCAAACTACTGCAAAAAGATGATGAGCAAAAGAGGATTTTCTATTTTGTTCATCATTTTTTGCAGTAGTTTGCAGACGTTTTAGACCAGCTCTGTGAAAACACTGTGTGCTGTATTTAAACACTGCTGTTATGGCTGAATTTCAGGGTCTGTCTTTGCTGTTGTACAGCTGAGTTGCAGGTTAATCCAGGCTTGCTCCTTTTAAGGCCCTGCTTTAAATATCACCAAGCTGCAAGGACCTTGGTGTAATCTGACACTGCATCGACCTGCTGTCACTTGCTCTCCTCTCCCAGTTTCTCTCAAGCACTCTTTATTAAAATCTGCCAGAATAACAGAGACAAGCCTTAGACACAACAGCTTGAAGGAGACTGATACACAGACTGAGAGAGCTGGGAGACAAACTATTGCCAAGTCTGGAGGAGTGATAGTCAACAGAGGATCATTAAACTGTCATGGCATGACCAACTGCTAGTAATATTACAGGTCTATTATTCTTCTTTAGACTTTGTTTTAGTATATACAACAGAGGTGGCTATCTTCTGTTTAGCAAAATTAATCAGTCACCTTTGGTCATCAGTTTTTATAGACTTGCAACATTTTCATTAGGATCAATTCAGCAGGTTCTCTGGTCCACGCATTCAGAAACCAAATGGAGCAAAGCCTTAAACACCCCAAATTCCTGATATAACAGAGATAACAAAAGCAGCACTCATACGTTGGCCTGTACTCTGCTGCTGTAATGAGAATGTCAGTTATATTCACCACAAATTGATTTTTCTTGGTTGTTCTACATGTAGGTGTACTTCGTACTGTACCGTGACTGTGTTGTGTGTCCGCCTTCTTACTTAGCAGTTCCTTGTAGATGTTAATGTTGTCCTGCAGCAGCAGAATCAGTCCTACCGTGCTGTACTGTAAACACCGTGCGTGTGGTCACACTGTACAGTGGCAAGCCATTCTCTGCAGCTGTTGCTCTGACCTGCTGCTCTCCTGTTTGTAGATGTCGATGATGTTCTCCACCAGCAGATTCCTCTGCAGCCCGTAGACCCCGTGCCGGTCCAGGACCACCTCGTGACGACATGATGGACACCGGAAACGGCCTCCCGAAATATTAGTACCACGGGACGTCCAGTACGGGTTTGCAGCCTGGAACAACCAAAAATGTGGAATCAGCAAGCCAGTAGGGGAGCATCTCGTGGGCATTAAATGTCAAGGCAAAGTGGTCCCATTGCTGATACTTGCTGGCAGGCACAGGCAAGGTGTGTCTCATTAGAATATTCAGTATGTCAAGGGACGTTCTAATGGTAAGGCACTGCAGTCCCAATATCCTTCTGTTTCTCCAGTCACTGGTTTCTACACAAAGAATGGGGCTCTGTTGTTAATTAACAACACCTCTAGTTTCTTGGAAAGGGATCACAAATAAAATTCCATTATTATCATTATTAAAAATAAACTTGATGGTTCTGGTTCTGAGTTACAACCATGGTTGCTGTAAATGAACACTGAAAATGGATCATGTCATGATGCTGAGAGACACAAAGCAGGTTAACACTGAATTTTAATAGGCACAGGAATATTAAAGAAAGCGCCTTGCGCTATGCTCATCTGTCAATGTGCTACCCCACTTTAAGTCAGCTGTGTACAAGGAGCTCTTCTCAGGGCTTGGTACTGTCACCACTCCTCCCAGTGGGAGTCAATTGCAAAGTGGCTACAGCCAGCAAAGTGATCTACTCCCTCCATCTGCAGCAAGTGTTTACAAGCTTACTGTAACCATACCAGCACTCTATTTTTGGGTTAATAGAAATGCTTGGGGTTAATGTGACCACAAGCCCAGAAAAACACTGGGAAAGTCAGTCATTCTGCCATAATCTGTTTTTATAAACCACCTTTCAAGATCTCTTTATGAATGAACAAAACATTCTAAATTCAAATCTAACTCTAACTGTAGAGTATGTTCAAATAAAAAAATACATTAGTGAATACAGAAGTTTATTATTTTTATTTTTGTCTTATATGCAATACTGATTAGAGTATTGATAGCACTGACACTGTAGTAGTCAAACCTTGGTCAGTATCATAAGGTATTTCCCATTATAAACAGCCATTTATAGCTTATTTATAGCTAATACTTACTTAATTATCCTTATTTATAGCTAATACTTGCTAGATACTATCTTTGATAGCTTATACTAATCTTACTATCTTTGCAACCTTTTCCCAAAAACTGTACAGTAACTATCTGTTATAATGAGAGCTTAACTGATTATGCTGTTTAGGTCTTTAAAACATCAAAAGGAAAACCTATGTTTGATTTATGGTATAACTCTGTAATCCTTTGCACTTGTCATGTCACTATGAACTGGACTAAAAAACTGAGATGCTGAATATAAATCATGTAAGTGTGGATTTCAAATTGAAAGCCAGCTTGTTTTACATGGTCAGGTTTACACAAGCATCTTAAGGGGAGAAGTTGAGACTGATTTTAAAACAACAATTATGGGAACAATGTGTATTTCAACTGATTGGAGTGTCTGCGACATAACAGCATTGCATTTTTACATGCAAGATCTTACATGAATATTAGCTATAAATCAGCTCCAATATGTCTTCTGTTGCTTATATCATACCCTCAATTAAAATCTTAAACTTTTTCTCAAATAGAACTATTCATAGAAAAGCAGATACAATATTAAATCAAACAGACATTTCAACACACAGAAATAGACACATGTAGTCCTTGATGACCTGCTTTAACAGCTTTAACAGCTTTTGTTCTCTCCACCTAGTCTCTTGTCCTTCCACGGATAAGGTGAATGGCTCATTCCAGGACATCAGTCATTTTATTATTCTAGCTGAAAGACTATAGAAACAAAGCACATTGTATCCTAAGACAACCTTTGCGTTCTGTTCAGCGTGAATGGAAACACGTTTGGCAAGCCAAAGGCTAGACTATCTTTCTCTAAGGCAATCCTGGAATTACTTTGCATGAGAATTCTGGTTCTATTTTGGTGGCTATGACCCACATTGCCAATCTTACAAATGACCACATAAAAAAATCTGCTTCTTGCATTGTCCAGTTTTTGCAGACAGCCTTTGGACAAATAGAACAAACTACCCAAACCAGTAATTGATACTTTGACTCGTCTTCTTCTGCATGAAAAAGATTCCTTAAGAGCTAAATTAAAGTGTGTCCTTAATGTTAGAAATAATAGATTAAACCATTGCATGGAATTACACTTGGTTCTGATTCCAGTATTTAAATCACCTTTTCCTGACAAATAATTTTCACAGGATAGATGCATAGCTAGGTAGCAGAAAGTTTGTGCAACAGCATGAGTAAATAAAAATAAGTGACTAGAAATTGACGTTTCTCTACATTCTTACTGCAAAGACTGAAATTCTGGTCTCCAAGCACTGAGGTACAAAGCTCACCTGAAACACATCATTGGCACATTTTCGACACAGGTTGTGTTGGCAAGGCAGAATGACCACAGGCTTGGAGAAGATCTCCAGGCAAATGGGGCAGATCAACTGCTTCTCCAGGTTCTCCATCCTGTTGGACTCCTGGATGATGCTCGATTGGAAATCCATGTCCTTAGATTTATAGTTGTTTAAACAGCTTCTTGGCCTTTATTCACACTCTTTTCCGGGAAAAGAAAGAAGCTCCTTTTTGTTATAACTCCTCTGTCTTTCTGAATCATTGCAGGCATGTGGAGAGTTTTGCCTATCACCCAGCGTCAGGCTCTATTTATACCCCTGGATGGAGTCACTTGATCCCAGCCCTGCTCCTGTGCATTCCTGGGGTCTGATAGCTAGCCTAGAAAAATCAGCTCTCTGCCTGTCCTTATCACATGCTGCCCTGAGGAATGCCTCTGCAGGATATCTCTCGTAGAACCCCTTAAAGGGATAGATTACAATAAATCTGGTCATTTTCCCTGTAGTTGGCTTATTTCACACACTGCTGTGTACAGTATGTTCTTAGTGATTCTACAGGGTCTCGAAGAAAGCTCCTACTGTTTTGTTTTGTATTTATTGCTTATTCTGAGTAAATCATGTTAGTTTGCATAGAACATTTATTAACAATATCTTACCAATACTTTTGTGAACCTATGAATATGGTACAAGATTGTTTCTTCTTTAATGTAGAAACATTTACAATAGAATATGTGCACCATCCACTGTGAGAATGTGTGTCACTCTTGACATGAAGGCCTTGTCAGGTAGTTGCGTACAACAGGTCTTCTATAAAGCCAAATACAACTCCTCATTTGCACATGTATTCCTGTTTGCTTTGTCTGGGTTGGACACCCAATAAAAAAGAGTTACACTTGAATCTCGAGAATATGCAGGCTGAAAACAACCAACACTGTATAATCTTGAATTGAAATGATCTAATCCTCAAAAGTCTTAATCAACAGTTGACAAAAGGGGGCAAAATTAAAACTGGGCCAAATTAATCTGTGAAACAAATAGAGAAACAACACTTTTCCTGCCCTAACCCTAACCCTAGCCAGGGTTTAGAATGAGCAAATCTGCAATCTGTCTCTAAAGCCCTCGAATTATCAGATTTTAAAATGTTTCAGAAACCAACAGATATGAGGAAAAAATAATCAAAACTACTGAAAAAAGCTCTTGGAAATTTATCATCTTTAAGACTCCTTTAGACACATTTTTCAATCAGCTGTGAAACACTAAAAATGGTCTTCAAGATGATTGTGCATTTCAGGCTAGATTAGGGTTAGGGTTACAAGAACCCCTTAAAAGTTGACAGCAGTTAAACGTTTATTTGCACTTTGACAAAATAAAAAGGTTAAAACAGTAGCACAAGTTTTTTTACAACTTTTGATTTGGGTCACCATTGCAATACACTTACTGAACACTGTACAATATGAGTAGCCAAAACTCTCCAAAAAAATAAGAGCAAATTATCAGCACTGAGCATAAAAAAATTGTATGTAGTGTACGAATGCTAACCCTAACCCTAGCCAGGGTCCGAGTTAGCAATTCTGTAATCTGTCTCTGAAGCCCTCAAATCAACAGATTGGAAAATGTTCCTCAAACCAATAAATATTCGTCAAAAATAATCAAAACCACAGAAAAAAGCTTGTGGAAATGTTTCTTCTTCAAGACTGTATCTTCTTTAGGCAAATTTTCAATCAGCTGAAAAATTCTGTTACAATAGTATTTAAACAATCGTGCATTTTAGGCCAGAGTAGGGTTAGGGTTACAAGAACTATTTAATGTTGACTGGAGTTATAATTTTAGTTGCATTATATACGACAAAATGTTTTCTTACAACTTTATATCTGACTCACTTTTGGAATAGATACCGAACACTGTAATAAACAATATGAGCAGGCAAAAATCTGTGAAGATAGGATCAAATTATCAGTCGTCCTAAATTTCACCTAAGCCCCCAAATCCAGCAGTGATCGTAAAATATGTGTAAGTACTGTGGGAATGCTACCCCTAACCAAATCCTGCAGATTTGAAAATGTTACTCAAATCAACAAATATATGTCTAAAAGCATTAAAACCACTGAAAAACACTCTTGGAAATTTCTTTTCTTCATGACCGTATCTTCTTTATGTACATTTTCAATCAGATTAAAAAACGCTGGCATTTCAGGCCAGAGTAGGGTTAGGTGAATAGAGTTATGGTCTATCCTAGCAAAGCAAAAGATGCAAGTCAGGATACACATCACGACCAATTTTCTCACTAGTCAGAAATTCATCAGTCCCATCCATCTTCAAACCTCTTCATCCAATTCAGGGTCGCAACGGAGCTAGAGCCTGTCACGCCAAGCAACTGGTGCAAGGCAGGATACACCCTGAATGGGATGCCAGTCCCTTGCAGGGCACACATAGACACAAACACCCACACACATTCACGCCAGGACCAATTTTCCTTAGAGCCAGTTACTCAACCAGTATGTTTTTGGACTGGGTGGAAATCAGAGCACCCAGAGGAAACCCACAGAAACATAGGGAGAACACATGGTGAACATGCAAACTCCACACAGAAAGCACTCCAGGTCAAGCCCCAGCACCGTGAGGCAGTAATGCCAACCACTGCTAAGTGGGACATCTGAACATATTGACCTAAAATAACAGGATGGAGTTACTCTAGTGCACAAAACTGTTGATCAGCATGACTAAGACAAACAAGTCAGACGATTCTATTTTGTATCAAAATACAGCAGAGACAGTGGTTTCTAGGGAAGAGGAGATAATAAAAGCAGTTCTGCCTGTATGAAAAGGGGGTCACAGCATATGCATCCGAAGCCGATTGTTACTTACTGTACAAGCCTGCTCATGCAGTCTCGAGACCTTTGGCTCAATTTCCTGCCCATAGTGTCAGCCAGGCTAAGCTATTTCTGGCCCTCCCACAGACTGTAAACTCATAACAAGAATAACAGGTTGGCAGTGTCATGAGTATTGAATTTTACTGTCATAGCACAGAAAATATAAAATAGATCTTTCAGTTGTAATACAGTGAAAGAACAACAAGCAAACTACAAAAACTTTCTATGCACATATACAGTTGGTGGTAGAATAAATACTAGGTGTTCTATCAATCGCCTTTTTAAAATGGTAAAACATTAACAGGAAAACTTTCAAAACATTTTATTCCAGTGCAAAATGTGTTTCTCTCCCTATTTGAGTTTATTTAAACTTCCAAAGCTACATTTAAAAAAAAAACATAATATTTTACACATATTGCCTCTGGTCTATCTGGTATCATCATATGTTCAGTATGTTAGGATTCAGAGTTTTTTTAGAGCAAAAAACATCATTCCCCCTGTTTATTATAGAGCAACAGAAACTCACTTTCTTGAGTGGAATTTAGCTAGGACATTTGTTAAACACATCTACACCTATGAACACTGCATGACCTTGTAGTCAGTACAGGTACCTCATTTTAACGCCTCATCCAAAAGACTGTTCCTCTTGTGTGACCTGTCACCATACTAGAGCATTGGTTCAGAGGGAAGCATGTTGCATACTGGTACACCACCACCACTTACAGCTGCAACTTCTGTCTCCTTGCAGGTCTTCCATCTGAGTACTGACAAGCCCCAACCTTGCTGAGCTTCTGATGTGAGGAGATATCAAGCTAAACACTGGTAACATTGTCTATTGATGTTATGGGCCCAAGGAGCTTCAGTTGTATTACTGTGTATCATTCACGTACTGAAACAGAGGGATGCCAGTTCACCAGTTCAAATATCATTAAAATGCAAACCCACTCTCATAACATGAGCATAAAAGTACTTTATTAAACACAGGAAATGGCAGTATATACATACATGTAATAGCACCTTTTGCCTACCTGGGCTTTTGTGCAACGTAGGCTGTTGTAAAGTACAGAGGACATTTGTAGTTCATGAAAATTCAATGCTTCGTTCCCCACTGGAACAATTTTTCTTAGAGAGCAGCCATTTGTTTTTTTTACAAAAGACTTTACATAACATTTATTACAAGAAATATCATATCACGGTTGACACATTTTTCAGACCTGAGATCCATGCAAGATAAAGGAGAAATTAAAAAATATTTTTTTTTATCAGCTGTCCAGAATTCTAAATATAAAACATACATCTGGTACACCTGTGGCTGGTACTCTTACAACAGAAGGTCTGTTATTTACTGTAGTCGTGATGGGCGCACACCTCTTTTCCAGTATGTTTTTAATAGCGGTATTGTGCTTCTATACTCCACTCCCAACTTGACATTCTTTGCATAAAAAATCCTATTATTACTATTTCCAGATTTTTGACGTGGCTACTGAGACTGAGTCACAGGTAAAAACCAATACCATGTCACACTGCACTGCAGGCTGCAACCAGTCTGAAGCTTTGGTGTGGATCTGAAGCTTTGCTCTACAGTCTGTACCACTGTGACCTCTTGATGTTAACGGGAAAATGATTTTTTTCATTCATCAAAAAGCAAAGAATAGAATTACACAACAGTAGATTTTATAGGAGAATAAACCTCAGGGGAGGCATAGGGAAACAAATGTGTACAGGTCAAAGTTAAAATGATTTCCCAAAGTCACTGTGAAGAACCTCACTCATTTCAGATACTGTAGATCATTTTTACCGAACCGTTCTTAACAGTCTTAAGGGGAAAAGAGTTTTGAGATTTAAACAAGGATTAAACAAATGAGACTCATTCTTTTCTTCTTGGACAGACTGTGCTCTTACTTATCCCAGCCTGTGACACCTTCTCCCACACATGTACAGTAACTGCCAGTTACTATCAACGATCAAACCACATCTTCTGAAACGAGTACAGGGTTGGAATGTGAAGTGTGCTGTCACCATGCATAAGCTAAAGACGCCTGAATGCTTTAAAAGCTTGTAAAACACTGTACAAAGAACTGCTATATAGGCTACTGCTACTGAGGTTTCAAGAAAAAGAATGCATTGCAAACAGACCTAGTGTCAGCAAACCTGAATCCAGGAAAGCAGTGGCAACACTACTATAGCAGCAAACAGCAAATCTTTGAATTAAAAAAAAAAAAAGATTATCTACACAACTTTAAAGCAGGTTACCCCTGAATCAAGCTTGGTTACCAGTGTTTAACCACGCAGATAAACAATTAAACAAATTATGAGAGCAGTCGGGTTTCCATTTACAATTCCAGTCGGGGAAAGGGAAAGATATCCCATGATGTGAAAACAGAACATCATTACTTGACCTAGGAAATGTTGTTCTGTGGGAATATACAGTGAACTTCAAAAGACGTTGGTGCTTCAAAGCTTTCTTTATGTCCTTGAACTCTCCCTCATACACTTCAGTTTGTATTGCAAACCTTCATAGCTATAGTATATTGACATACTGTAATACCGATTTGCACTCGTCACGTTATGATAACAATCTTATAATACAGAATTATAATGAGTTCATTACACAAAATTTCTTCGTCTTAATCAAACAGGTAATTGGAATCCCAAAAGCAGAAACCATCTGGATACCTGTTTAAGTTATGAGTCAAAAACAGATATCGGCACTTGATTAAATATGGGAATGGCTTTGAAAAATTAAACCCTTTAAGGCAGATTAATCACTCTAAAACAAAAAAAACACAAAACAAGCAGCATCCAGAATCTTCCTGATAATGTCTTTAAATTACATTTTTTTACACAAAGTTTTGTTCAATTCAGAATCTTTTTCAAGACTTACAAAAGATGGAAAGGAATTTAATTGGCTGTTTTGTAAATAGAAAAGACGAACCTTACTGTGATTGATTTTATAAAACATCTTAAGATTGATACCTCATATGGATCCTGGTAATTATAATCAAAACTTTTGCCTTATCCTTTGTTCTACATACTGCATATTTAACAAATTCCGTATGTAATTATCCTCAAGAAAAATAACAACCATGCTTAACAATACACATTATACCTGCAATACACACCAAAATAAAAAAAAAATCATAAGCATATTAAATTGTTGTTTTTACAATACATCCATTAAAAATATATTGACAGCAAATTGTTCTAGTTACAAAAATTCCAACATTTTTCAAATTGTTACTCGAAGGCTATTAGAAATGTCGTCTGCCACACTAGCCTGTAACTTTCTTAAAATCTGTAAATAATTTAACCTCTTCCAAAAATGTAGGAATCACAAAATGTAAAACTAAGAACTGTTAAATAAGAATAAAATAGTTATTTAATCATTTTAAAATTGAAAAATAGAACACTATTTGCCACAAAACATTTCAAATATATCTAGTTCAGCATGAAAATGTGAGAATTAAATGTGTGACTGAAGCCTAAATTTGAATCAATGAATTCAATTCATTGTACGGTCTATTAGTAATGCTAAATATTTTCAATGACATCTGCTGTACAGCAGACTAAGTTATCTCACTGACGCATGAAATGTATATGCTGTGCACTATCCTGTAAAAGTAACAGAATTATTAATTTTAGACAGGACAATGTGTGACAGACAACTTCTCAGCTGTAGTGTTCCAGTGGGAAAGTTATAAGAAAGTTACATACAGCACAGATGTTCATGTGTCTCTTGAACAAAGAGTAGTCCCTCACTAATGCAAAAATGTCCTGATGTTTACAAATGATGGAAAAAAAACTGTTTTTTTCATACAATGTAATCTGTAGTTAAATACCACACTAAACAGGGTATGGTAATGTGACCACAGCATGCTCTAGCTTTTACCTAACACATGTACAGTAAGCCGAAGTTGTATGTGATTTAATTAATGGTACTATTTTCAAAGGGACGTCTAGCTGGTCTTATGGCAGATCATTAGCTACAAGGTGAGTAATGTACAATGAGTATCAGTAAGGGAACAGTAGGCCTTGCCAATGGTGATTCTTGTTCTAAAAGCCATCGTGACATTGAGCTGTTCTTTTATGGGTCATTAAATGACCAGCTGCCTTAAAAATAAGTCAACACCTGCGGGCTCCACTTAATACACTATTATCTATAAAAAACGGAATCATTATCCCCAATTGACTTCAATGTGCCTTGGGACAATTCCTGAACACAGCTCTTGGCCATGCTGAGTCCTTTAGTGTGAGAGATTTTAAATAAGGAGGCCTGTCGTAATATTTTGAACAAATGTATCGAGCTGTATGTGACAATGCAGTTTCAAGACTGACACATTTCAGTATAGAAATGAAGAGATGAAGGCACACAGTGCCTCTGAACACAGTCAGACAAAGGTGTTCCATCATTCTTACTGGATAACAAAGGAACAAGTCTAATTCATCTGAAGGAGGTACTGTATGCTCAAATCTGAAGAAGGCTTCTCCAATGTGAACTGGAACACTGTGTTGCTCCTTTTTACTTTTCAGTGTGGAATTAACCTTTACTTTTATTTTTATAGCCAATGCACTAGATGTGGCTTCCTGCTAGACCATTTAATTAGACTACTATATTTCCATATTCTGAAAATAATCAGTTTCCAGTCAACCCTCATCATTATTGATCACACAAAGTAGTTGAAATCAACGTTCAATATTGCTTTACATTAAAAAGAGGATTATAAAATAAAGCCCACTGAAGTCAATTAGGCATGCAAACTCTTTAAGAGTTGTGTACAACAGTATCACAAACTGCCAGGTTTTACCCTGCTCTCCTGACAGTGCTCTCTCCTCATGGGGAGGTCATGGCTCCCGGCTTCTCCAATTTCTTACCCTTGGACAGGGCAGACACCTGCTTCATCAGCTCCCTGTTCCTGGCCTGAGTAAATGGACACATACAAAAAAAATCTTTCAACTATGAGAGAAAGGATATTCCTTCCTTGAACATCACCCTCCTCACTGCATCAAGATATTTTAGAGGAACCTCATGGTCAAAGCAAAACACAACAAGACCTGCTGACTACAGCTTCACATTTCTAAAAGAGAAAAAGATGAAAGGTGTTGAAAGGCTGGACTTGTATCTTTTGCAAGTTGTATCTGGGGGAGTGCAGCAGTGACCTTTTAACCTAGGTTTTGCGGGTTCAGTTACCAGCATATGGGAGACAGCCTTAAAATCATGCTCTTGTGTAATTTATTCCAGAAGCCCAGGTGAGTGTAGGTTTTCAGACTTGAATGAATCTGCATCTAATTTGCACTGGTGTGCTCTGTGGTTTAACTTTTTCTGTATCATTTATCGTGAATAAATTATCTAAGATTCAATAGGATGAAAAATGAAATACAAGCAGTACATTCAGCCAAAAGACGGCACATTTGAATGGCGTTATTAGGATCTCCATTAGTAAATGCAATTACCCTTGTGATGAACTGACCAGTAGATGTAAAGGGACTGACAACAAAACACACAGCTCAAAAGACAAAGACAAAAGCTCACTTAAAATTTCAAGGGTTGAAGAAACCTGATTACTTTAACCAATGACAAGTAGCAGCAATGTTCTGGCATAATTTATGTGGTTTATTAGGAAAAAATAAAACAGTTGTTGTGTTACTGTTGTGGTCTCAGAAAATTACAACTTGCAAATGACAGATAAAACATTAAAATGACAGCATAGGTTACGCAGCAATCCAGAAGACAACCTGCTATTGCTAAGCAGCAGTGAATCGCGATTGCATCATGCAAACCAGACGGCTACAGCACACATCTGCACCCACCTGTAGCTGCTCCACAACATCCTTGTGTGCCTTCTCCATCTGATTCATCTTGGCCCTCATCTGGTTCTCCTGGTACTGGAATTCTGCTTTCAGCTCTGTGATCTGTGAAGCAACACAGACAGCGTTGGGTAGGAGAGGATTTCCAAATGGTAAAGCCAGTGTGTGAAGTTCATTATTAAGTGATGGTACTAATCGGATTTCCTATTTAATTGGTGTTTTTGGCAACTTTCTGACATGTTTGAATGGTCATTTAAAAAGAAATCAATGTCAATTGGACAAAGGTGGTTTCATTATTGATCAATTGTACTATCAGTCCTGTGTACTGTCTGTCCTGAAACAACTTTCTGGGAGCTGAAAGATCTGCTGAAGAGCCGCATACTGACAAAACCTAGTGGCGATGACAACAACACTGAGGCAGGGTGCACAGAACCGGGCAGATGTTTTTAAATGTTCCAGACATGTTGTTACTATTTCAAGTGTTTGCTAAAATACTGCTAATATAGTACCCCACCACTTAGTGTGTGCACCTCTGATCTGCACTGCCACCTCTCAGTAGATCTTAAATTTGTTTCTGAATAAGGATAAAAGTGTGTGGCAAGCAGTATAACAAATTCAATTTGAAATGCAAATGAAAGTAAGGCCTGGTTGTAACTGAATAGTGCAGCTGGCTATTGGGAGGATCCCAGTTAGATGCTGGGGGAGCTGAGAGTGCCACACAGGGGTGGAGCCCAACTGACCTTCTTCTCCTTCTCCAAGATCAGCTGGTCCTTCTGGTGGAGCATCTTCTTGAGAGTGGCCACCTCCTCCTTCAGCTGAGTGATGATCACAAAGTGATCTGTGCCAGGCGAGTCGAGAGCCAAGTCAGGAGAAAAACTTCAAGAGAAAAAAAAGATACACTGAAAAGAAAATTGTTTGCTTGAGTACTAGCAAACACAAGGATGTCTGACAAATCACACTTAAAGTTGTATCATAATACTTTACTCAGACATGCTTGGGATACAATCAGATTCTTCATAATGCACAATATTTCTTTTCATCAAAGGGTAAATACAGAACTGATTAGGCATGTGCTGCCTCAGTACAGTCACTACCTTGGTGGCCACATAACGGGCTGATGAAGACATAATGACAGTTGCAAAGAAGGGTTTGTATTTTCAGAAGGAAAAGTACAGTCAGTGTGCTGTGTGTGGTGAGCCTAGGAGATTGTGCTTGGGTTTGTATCCTCAAATTTCCAAACAATACAAGTAAAACAATATTCCAAGGAAGTTTTAAAGCATGTCTGCATCTTAATAGGTTAGCATGAACATGACTGAAAAACTTTGTTTCTGGTCAGTTTGTGGTTGTTGCGGTTGCCTTGGGTTCTACCAGAAGATGACTTACAGTACAGTACTATCTAATTCTTCTATTGAGGGCACTAACCCACAAACAGACAAAGATTTGGAAAAAAATGTCATTTTTTTCATGGAAGAAACAGGACTACACCCTGTATCAGAAGTAGTGCATATTAATACAAACTGGCATATTAACATACCACCTTTAAGGCTTTTGGGATAAAAATCTCACCCAGCTACAAATTTACCTAGAACTGAAATCTGATGCACAGAAAAATTTGTTCAAGAAGTTCTAGCTGGTATCATTAGTTTCTTGACTTATAGGTACTCATCACCTTATGCACAGAAATGGCTACTCTTAGTTCATCTGTACAGGCAGTTCACAGTGGGAACCTGGCGCCCTCTGCTGCAGCTCACTGCTGGATCACAGCGATTTTAAAGGACTCTCAGATCCAGTCCAGAAGGACCACAGTCTGTTGTAAGTGAACAATGTAATTAACCTTAATGATCTGAAAGAAATCATTATGGGCTTAATTTGAGCAATTAAACACAAGTGGTTGTCCAGGCCTGGAGTTGGGAACTCCTTTCACAAAACCAGCCCATTTATGGACTGAAACAGAGCAATGTACAGGTACATGTTAATAAATATAGTTATCATCCCTTAAACTAAGGAGGAAATTCACAGTTGTTTAACAGATCATTTTACATACTGTGCTAAAGTTCAAACTAGGCACTGTATTTTGCACTGAAATTTTGCACAAAAGCTTGGTTGTGTCACTCCACTTGTCCCAGGTTACTGAAGGAATGCTGTCACTGCTGTACATCATACCACAGACCACAGATCTCCCAGGTTTTTCTCACCTGTCACCATTACTTGAAATGGCGTCAAACTTGGGCTTTTTCTTGGGGATTTCATTTTGAATGGAAGAAGTGGACAAGGTTTTCTGACTGCAAAAAAAAATCAACAGAAAACATCAGACAGAAATATTTAGCACAGAAAAGGAGATCATTCTGACTTAGAAGCTTTGAACTTTCTACTTTTATCAAAGATCTGAGTACAAGCAATCAAAGCTCAAAATGTAGCAAAGGAATGTGTCTATAAGGCAATTTTAAAACTATGTCCCTTATATTTTGGGTGAGGTATTCAACAGGCGTAACAAATCTCTTATATTTTCACAAAAATGCTAGACTAGCTCACCTCATTTTAACCCTATGATCCTACTTATTTGGTGTGATACACTTATTGCTGTATTAATATAAGGAAATAAAGCCTGACTGAAAAGTCTAAAAATGCAGTTTTAGCATTTTTTTAAAAAAGAAAAGGAAACCGTTAGATGTCTGACACTCCTGTGCTACACTTCATGCTTGATCCATGCCTATGATGAAGTTATGATAAAACACATCAGGGAGAGGAACTGGCCAGCAGGGGGCGCTACCTGTTATAGTGGCTACTGCTGCTGAGGCGAGTAAACTGCTCCTTCTCTGGCAAGCTGGAGTGGGAAGAGGAGCTCAGGTGCTTGCGCTGCTCTTTGGTTTTTTGGAGGACTCGCTTGTAAGACAGAGTGCAGAGCCAGCACAGCAGCTTCTCATCTACCTGGACACCAAAAAACATTGGACGACACTTTCACTGACCGATACAGACCTGGAATGCACAATATGAGGGAATGAGCACTTACCGTGCAGTAGCTCTTGCTAATTAATTCAAATTTTATTAACATAAGTAAATTCAAGAAAAGGGGATATTTAGAGCATATTGGTTTGCACCATGTCAATCCTAGAATCTCTTTCAAACAAACCCCTAAAGGTCTACCTACTTCCCCAGCAGCAGCCTAAGCCTCTCACATTCCGCTAAAATAATTTAGAACAATCAATACAGAACAAGCTAGGTAAGGAAGGGGGCTGAGTCCCTGTCCAGGCTGGTTTCTGCTACCAGAGAGATGTGCTCAGGCACAGACTGTTATTTGTACCGGAATGATTATTTAGCACAATGGTAACAGTACAGGATTTGGACAACCCTGCTTTAGGTCACTCTCATAACTGTTTAAGTTCTTAAATGAGATGTAAAATTGGACAAAGGAAAACAAAGAACTTCTAGAAAGGGGCAGCATGGCGGCGCAGTGGTTAGTTTTGCTGCCTCACAGCGCTGGGGTCCTGGGTTCAATCTGTTGTGGAGTTTGTATGTTGTCCTGATGAAGCCGGAAACATACCGGTAGGTTAATTGTCTTCTGGGAAAATTGACCCTAGGTGTGAGTGTGTGCGTGTCTGCATTGGTGTTTGATCGGAGATGGACTGGAGTCCTGTCCAGGGTGTACCCTGCCTTGGGCCTGTTGTTTGCCAGGAATAGGCTACAGCTCCCCAACTGCCGAAGGCAACCAGAGTCAAGAGAAATAAGTGACTGCTTGGGTTTCTGTTATCACAATACCTCCTCCTAGTGCTGTAGTTTTAGGAGCTAGCGGTCAACTTTGCTATCCCAGTGATCCCTTCCAAGTACCTTTCTCCTGTCATCTTTACGGTCAAAAGCACACTGCTGCTTGCACTGTTCACATGTGTGCGGAGGGCCGTACTTCTTCTCCGAGTTTGTGCAGCGCTGGCATTTGTTGCCGATGAACGCTGCGATGATATTACAGTACTGACAGGGCTTGGGCTGAAAGACACGGAGATAGACCCAGAAAGTTAAAAAAAAATAAACAGGAGGTTAAGACAGACCTTTTGAATGTTGGAAAAGTGCTCTTACACTATCATTTATCAAAGTATTACTTCCCAGCAATTGGGAATACAAAAGAAAAAAAAACTCTACAACAGCACCAATCAATTAGACTGTTCCCTTGGATAACTGCAATGGAAGGTTTTAGAAACACCTGGAGTCTGATAGATTCTGGTATGAGGAATGACCATATTAGTGTTTCAGAAGCTGTATTTGGAGAACAAGAAGACAGGTTATAATAAATCAAATTAAATCAGGGAGCAGCATTTGATATTCTAATTGTAGCAGCATCTCAAAACATGTTTTGAAATGGGTCTCAGTTTATATTCGCAGCCCAGTGTCTGCTCGGTTAATGAAACTACTTAAAACCAGGTCATTAATTAAAAAATTAAAACTTGATACTGTAGGCGTTTCAACAGCCTACATGGGTTTCCGCAAAGGAGTTGCATTTTCACGACTGTTCTTCCATCGACTGTACAGACAGGGAACAGAGCATAAAAGATATTTATCTGTCCCTGAAATTCTACAGAGAAACATTTTTTACAAAGAGTGATCCATGCCAGCAGAAGACTGTTTTTGACATTTGTAGGCTTGTTCACTGCTGCAGGAATACGTCCCTTCCATGCTCTTCAAAACAACGACTGAACTCACCGTGCCATACAGCTTCACATTCTGCGCACATTTCTTACATATTGTGTTGGTTTTGCTAGACAGAAGAAAAAGAAAAAAAAATGATGAAAGTGAAAATCTGCTTTTCAAAAAATGGAAAACAATCCTGCAAACAAAAATATATTTTTTCCCACAGATTTGTATATCACTTGTTGAACTTCTAAACCTTCCAGACTCATAATATAATGTTTTCTAAATGAGTAAAAATGTATGAAAAAGATGTGCATAAGAGTGTGATGCTTTATTAATGAACTCGATCTTTTCAATTCACTACTTAAAAAGACCTGATTTCTTTTAATCTGTTTTAATTCAGTTTTTCTGTATTCTGTTTTTTTCCCCTAATTTTAAAGAAAATGAGAAAGCCGACTACAGTTAAAAAGAAAAACAAGCATACAGATAGCTACCTCCACTAAATCATGCATTTCATACCGAAAGGCATTGAAAATGCAGCAAATGATTTTAGCTTCAATACCTACCTGAATTTTTTTGTTATGCCTATTTACTGTATACCCAATTGGCAAAATCCAAAATAAACATTTCGTAGGAACAGCTGAAAAGCAGACACTGAACTGTGCATATAAGTAACTCACAGTAAGAACGATTAGAATCTCTACCTTTCCTGCTGAAACTCTGTTCTGCAGTAAGTGCACTTGACCATAGGATGTGCGATGCGACATTCCTGGACAACATAGGACAAAAAAACAAGTGGCAGGTGTTAACTGTCAATGCAGCACGTGCCGTTTGAGCCCAGATTTCAGAACCATCCAACTCTTACGGCAACACACAAACCTGCCGCTATATACTTTGTGAGCTCTGTGTGATGGAGTCTGTGGAAGACCGAGTCAAAAGGTCAGGACAGTGACTATGCGCGGAAAAGGTTTTCTGTTCGCACCTAAGACCACTGTCTTAGGTGCAAACTAAAGCCTGTGATTCCTCACACCCATTCAACCAGAGAGAAATGAAACAGATTGCAGGATTCCTGACTTCTGACACTGCCCCTTTCCCTTTATTTTCCTTTGATATGTTAAAGTCTTGCCTACTTTTAATGTATAAAAAGGAAAGTATAACTTCAGTCCAGTGAGCATGTCTTGAGTGCTAGGGGAAACCCTATCTCTGTGATGTGCTCCCCTTCAGCTGATTGTATTAAAGATCTCTGTTGACAATCTCCCAGCCTGAGTGAAGACTGAGTTTTCTTCGACAAGTCATACCGTAAAATGGAGACAGACTGGAAGGCAGTGTGGTCTTCAGGATGACATGAAGGGCAGTTTTGAACTGAGACAGAATAATGGCCAGGGCTGCCAGCTAAGAGTTCTGGGAGGGTAGCATAACTAATCTGGCAGTTTCTGTCCAGGCTCTGTGGGGCGGCATGAAATAACTCATCACAAGGGTGCAATGGGGAGATACTGTACATCCCCCAGGTTACCCCAGTGCCAGAGCAGGGGTGGCCGCGTGAACAGGCGTCTCAGAATGAGCAGAGGTGAGAGACAGCACGTTGTCAGAGAGGATGGAAACGGGAGCCGACCGAACCAGACAATTAAATCCACCTCCTGATGGGAAAATGCCCTCAAGTGAGAGGCAGAGAAGGGATTAGAAAGCGATAACACCTGGGTCTGTCAATGGCTATGCCCCTGAGTCAATGAGAGGTCATGAGGGAATCAGCACTCTTAACCTTGACTGGACTCTGGCAAAGAGAGTTTGTCTATCCATTCAGATTTTATTTGAACTGTCATCTGAATATTGTGTTATACATTGTATCTATTGTTACAGCACATACATATTATATTGACATTTTCTATGTTATCTAGATTGTATATTTTATATTCTATGCATTGTTATTGTCAATCATGTTATTGATACTATTCTAAATTTGTATTGCCATCTTCTAACACAAAGACAGAATATAATAATGTTTATTCTTTTTTTATTACATAAGACTTTCTAGTAGATTTGAAAGCGCTTGAAAGGAATACATTTAAATGAGTCATTAGGTAATGGGAACATGGAACTGAGTCACTAACACTTCCAATAACAACCATCCTATGAGTGTTCTGTAGTATACAGTTTATGTGCCGAAAAAGAGAAGGCCTTTGTATTTTTAAACATATTTACAAAATCATTCTATTAAGACGACTTTCACGTTTAAATATTTTAAATAATAATGGCATCATAATCCACAAATCCAGATTCACATTTGGTTACAGAACTGCGTCTGCATGTGACAGTCTTTAAAGAAAGATATCAAATGTACAGAACATTGTGAATTAGCTCATCTAAACCGGGACAACAAAAGCACAAGGACCGAATGGATATCCAAGACACCGTCGCGCCATTCATTTGCAGGACGTCCCGTTTACAAATCAGCACATCAACTAACCCAGCGCCCACTTCATGATACCCAGAACAGTCTGAGCTGTGGTCTTCTCAGGCCCTTACCTTGCATAACTGCTGTCCCTGAGACAGAGCCTCAAATGGGAATCTTTGGTTACACTTCGTGCAAGCGTACAGGGCAGCCATCACTGACACCGATGTCTATTTAGGAGGTGAAAGTTTGTGGAATTCCACAATATTCCCGGAAAAATTAACGCTACCCTTGCCAATCCGACCAGAGTGATCCCCTGTCAACACACCGATTTGTATAGCCATTGCGTCATCAGTTGTCGGAGCATCCCGCGACCGGTTTATTGTCCCACCTCTTCCCCTTTCTGGTTTGCTGAGAAAGGACACCGAGAGTAAACGCGGGGATACGATTGGTGGAGAGCAAAGTCAATTCCTTCAACAAGTAGTGGGGGGGAAGGATTAGGTAATTGTCAGGGAACGTGCGTCACAGGCTGTTATGTAAAGTGACAGAACAGAAGAGAAAGATCGAAAATTGTGTCAAGTTACGAAGTTAAAACTTTCACTTAAATAATTAAGTTGCTGTATTGCTGTGTTTTATATTCCTGACATGGATTTAAAATGGTAAAATACCTTGATTCTAAGACGTACAGATCTTTTATATCACAATAAATCATTACTACTGAAAGTACAATGTTCTGCTATGGTTATCGTTTTAACGACAAAAAATATTAATTGATAATGTTTATACAACGATGCAGCGTTATGTCTTTGTATACGTAGCGGCATTTAGAGTGAAAGTGATTCTGTTTTGTCACGTTATATTTGTATTAATAAAGTTTACTCTTAAATTATTACAAGAATTAAATGTCGGCTTGAAGATCGCAGCTTCACATTGGGAGGTATGACCCCGGTTTAATTTTGTTTAACGTTTTCAGTTATATTTACATATTGTCCTTCCAATCTGTTACCTGAAACCTTGTATATGGTGACATTAACCTTATTGGCATCAGACAACTATGATTTTACCTTCTTCCCGATGATGGTCTATTGTGTGTGTGTGTACACTGACGATACGTACAGTCGGCATTACTGTATATGGACTTAAACCTCTGTTTAAAATCTATTACTGGTTCTAAATAAAAACACGATTTCAATAAAATACATCAGCATACAGTATATTTACACATACAGACCCCGATAAAATATAACTATGAGGTGGTTGGTACACCTCCAGCAGTATTTAGAGCTTCTAAATTCTACAAGATTTCAGAAATGTCTGTGGACACCAGTGGACAACTCAACCAACAAACCTCTTTTGTGGATAGTTGTTCACTGTCTCCTTGCTGCCTTAAATTCACTCCTGATACTGATCTATTATTAAGCAATCACTACTTGTAAATCCCCAAGGCAGTATAACGCTCACTGGCCAGGTCTGCTATTGCCTTAACTGCTGTTCCGGAGGCATGAGCAACAACACACGTCAGCTGCAAAGTGTTTACCCTCTGTGAGTGATGTCCCATTTTGCAGAATTACAAATCATCTATACGCCTTTGTTTAAAAGGAGTATTTTAGTTGATACTTGAATGTTTAAAATGAACACTTAATTTGTTTCACCTATGAAAATGTCAGCAAAAACTGCGAACAAAAATAAAAACAAAACAAAACATGTTAATGGTGTTAGTCTTCATCAGCCTCTGTCAACGCATTGGTGGAGGCAATTTTGGCAGTACTGATAACTGCAAGTTGTTCTGGATAAGCCTCTAACAACTTTGTGCACCAGAATGGTGCAATTTTCAGCCATTCTTCAGTAAATCAAGGGATGACAACAACAAAGCTCAATCATACTCAGCTGTCAGTAATTAGCAATCGCTCCCGTCATCTTTCCTCCGCCAAACATGATAAATACCAACATGATTTTCTACTCTGTCTCGCGTACGTCTTTTGCATCCCATCTCCACCTCTGCAGCTACCACTTGGTTACCCTGCGGGGGAGTCCAGGCCTCCTTGTCCTGTGGCCAGGAGCTCGGCCTTCAGCCAAGAGGGTTAAGCCCATATCCGCTCCATAATAGTTCATCACGCTTTGATCTTGGGTGTTGTCGTTCCTAGGGAACACTGCTCAGTGCAGAATGGGTCACTGCTTTGCCATTTGTTGTTCTCCAGTACTGGGGCAGCACACTATGTCAGAGTGTAGTGTACTGGATGTAATCAGTACTACAGAAAT
This sequence comes from Lepisosteus platostomus, assembly GCF_059453375.1. NCBI lineage: Eukaryota > Metazoa > Chordata > Actinopteri > Semionotiformes > Lepisosteidae > Lepisosteus > Lepisosteus platostomus. The sequence continues at coordinate 9,121,973 of NC_142623.1, read as the reverse complement.
GGCAACAGGAGAAACAAGAGAAACACAACCATTTCAGTTGTCTGGAGAAAAGTATTGTAGCTAATCCCTAGACTGTTCTAAAATGTCCTTTGAATTAATACGAAAGCCATACTGTTAAAGACCTAACACTGCAGTCATCATTTTTTTTATAAACAATAATAGTGGGAAAAAAACAACATCAAGATGATTCACAGACAATTCCATGAGAAAAGGGAAAAATGATTGAGTTAATCACAAGTGAAATAACAAGTGAGACATTGCTTTAGGTGTGAACATAGTACCACTCCAGATCTACATATCCTGGTTATTCCATCACATTATCTAAAAGTTTCTGGATGTTCATGTTTCCCAGACATGTTTAGAAGAGTAACCTTTCTTTTCTAAGCATCACTTGCACAAGGATAACAAAACTAAACACTGGCAAGACAGCACAACACAAAATAAAAATGAAACCAAGACATATTACCCAGTCATGTAAATATGATTTAAGGATCCTGCATCTGAGTGTACTCTTGTCTCAGTAAGGAATAATCCTGAAATCAAACATTACATGGTTGTACCAATTGAACACTACGTACCCATTGACTTTCACTGAACCAAATATAAGACCGATGCCATCTGGAAATTGTCATGTGTAAGTCACCCTGGTGCCTGAGGGCCACTGTGCATTTAAAAAAGTGATGTCTCTGCCTAGACAGTAACTGTGTCAATCTAAAAACTGCAAAGGTACAGTAGGTAGAAGAAAAAGCAGGTGGGACTGCAGTCCAGTCCTGAAGGGCCACAGTTAAACCTTTTCATGACTGTTAATTTTTTTCACTATTCTGAAGATACGTCGTGCTACATATCATATTAATATGTGTCATGGGTAAATGCTGCAAAATGTCTTCACACAAGGAAACATTTCTAACATGAATAGGCAGTTCTGAACAAGTGAGATTTCAAAAAAAGATCATGACTGCATGTTGAATCTCATCTTGCAGGGCACGCTTGGCCTTTTGGGATCTTGAGCCACATGTTTTAAGTTCATGTTGTTGTTTTTTCGGAGAAAAAAAATGCATTTACAAAGAAAACCTGGTTTGAAGGCTTAGATGGAAATTTGTCATGGAGTGCAAATCAACAGTAATGACAAAACAGATCAGATCATGTTAATCATGGTATTAGTTAAAAATCCCTGGTTGTCAGCAATTTCTCTGGTGTTCAAACTGGAGACTTTTATTTTAATTTTCTATATTTCATAACAATATACAGTGGTCTCTACATAAACAGGTTTTGTGAGGAGGACTCCAGCAGTTACTTTAACCCATCTCAATATTGATTGTTTTGAGTTGAAGCACTTTATTAGTCTGGCTCAGGAGAAAGCTATTAGTTTAGAGACAAGTTCAGATGTTAAAAGTACATGTTTTTATTGATTACTCACAGAAAGAAAACACAAATCTCATGCACTAAACAGCTTTAATCCTCCCGCCTGACCATACATTTTTTAGTGTCTATTATACAGTTACTGAATTTTATCTTGCCAATATAATGTCATTTCATTATCTGTAGAACACAGAAACTGTTTCAAGTGCATCAGTTTACACTTCAACTCACTTCTCTGTAAGCAGAGGTAACGTAATAGTTGTACAGTAGTTTAAAGTTAAGTTTTTAAGTAAATCAGTCAAAAACAAAACAAGTCAAAGCAAAACACACAGTGGATGTGAGGAAACAGTTGTAATAGGATACCACAAGTAGCCGTACTCACAATCTTTAGTTTTAGTGAAGAAATACAAATACAAACTGCTGAAGACAGCTTGCTTTTAGTCACTAGAGCCATCCTCTACAGACTGAATGTGTTCCACTGTTGAGCTGATGAAAAGCTTTAACATATTATTTGCATATCGGCAGTCCTCTGCATTGACTGCTTGCAGATACCCCTAACACGTGATCAAGTGTGGGTGTGTACGTGTCTGTGTGTGCCCTGTGATGGACTGGCGTCCCATCCAGGGTATAGGCCTCACACCAGGTGCTAGCCAGGATAGGCTCTAGCTCCCCCCTGACGCTCTATTGGATGCAGTTAGAAAAGATGGTTGGTCAAGGGCAGTAGCAGTTTTTAGACAGAGGAGGGAGAAACAGCAAAGCCAGAAAAGCAGTGTGGACTCTGATTCTTGTACCTTTATGCATGTGCATTTGGCGTCATACGTCCTGCTACTACTACAGTATTAGCCATGGTACACGTTCAAATGTAAAATTAGAGAAGAGCACATACAGTAGGTATGGCAGATCTTATAGCAGGTCCAATTCTAACACTTTCCTGTCCCAAAATATATTAAGAACCCTAGGGCTGAAAATATGCCCATCCAGTCTTATAAGCTGTATTTAAAAGAAAGCAAAGCAAAAACGGAAAATCGATAAAACATAAGCACCGTACACTTCACTGAATGTGTGCGTTACCATTGCAAAGTTGCAAAGCTACTCAAGAAGGAACATCCGATTTAACTTGCTCACATCCCAAGAGAGAGTGGGGGTGACCCACGCAGGACAAGGGGCATGTCCTGGATTTCTCCATTTCCTACATGGGAACTTTCAAACTTCACTGTGTGGAGTTCCTGCTTTAATAGAAATGGCATGGCAGCATAGCTTTTAAATGTTTTATGTGGAAAAACTATGTCTGTAAATCTTTATTTTAAAACGTTACATTTCTATACCAACCAATCTTCTTCCCTGCACAGACTCAGAACACCCCTTTATTCTTAATGCACTTAACTGTCACAGATTTAACGAGTTTTGTGTGTATTTCTCAAATATCTTCATAGAATAAGATCAACTGGAAAAATAACATCAAGACTGAAGGCAACTTTCAGCTGTGTATTTAAAAAAACCCATCAGCAACATTTGTGGACTGACATCCATCAAAACTACAAAATGTATTTCTGATTGTATACCTTTTATATATTATATCTGAAAGGCCGCAAGGTTAAGAACTTACTGTTTTGCTTACTTTTGAAGAGGTTTGGTGATTTCTGAATGGAATGCTATTATTTGAGAGTTTGGCTGTCTTGCATAAATACATCATCTTCATTTTTAGTAAAGTGCAATAGTGGCCAGTGCTCTTGATTATTATCGACTTAATAACTTAGCTTACAAGTACCTTCTTTCAGGTCTTAAGCTGCAGATGGTTAAAAGTGACATAAAAAAGAGACTCAGATCTTTTCTAGGAATGTTATGCAGCACTGATTTACAGCTAATATACCTATGAGCACCACTATTATCTGATTCATTACACACTTTTTAAGAGAAAAAGAGATGGTCAGGCCATGTTGATCATCCCAGTGAGTGATGTGTTGGGTGCCTTCCTTACCCAGGAGACGCGAGTTCAAGTCAAACATTCCCTGAGCTACACAGAATTTCTTTCCCCATAGGTCAAAAAAGGCAAAGGGTAAGATCAAAATCACGATCTCGGATAAACTGTCTTCCCGTGATTATGCTTAATCCCTATTGACCATGCCTTCCCAAGACATGGAAGTCTTAAGTCTGGGTCATCCATGTTAAAGATTCTGATGAAACCAGAGTTCACACATAACAAGCAAAATGAAAATCTGTGATTTTCCATGACTACAAGAAAAGTCACACCTTGAAAAGTAAAAAATAATAATCAGTGAGATTTGAAAGAATGTTCAGATAAAATTCCAACATAAGATGACTAGTGCCGCAGTTTGTATGATCTTAATCAAAAAGGTGCAAAAATAACATTCTTAACAACAGAAAACAGGCACAAATCAAAATATTAAATATTTTAAGCTCAGACAGATATTTTCTATTTACTGGGGATGCCTTAATATGACTTTATGAAGTGATCAACTAAAGAAAGCCTTAAAGTCTGTGTTTTTTCTCAGTTTGCTACAAAGAAGTGCAGGCACAGAAAATAATTTTACAACATTCATGACTTTACGTGACAATGTGAACCCTACAGAAGGCCGCCCATCAGTGGGAGGGCCCCCTTCAGTGACACCCTAAATAGGGTGCTCAGCTGGTAAGGCACTAGGCTCCTGTGGCAACAAAGGAGTTCAGATCCAGAAGGAAAGCACTCTCCCAGTAAGACACAGCTGGAGAGAATTCAGGAGGAGAGATGAGGCTGAGGGCTCAGCCTTTCTTCATTAACAGCTTCCAAACAGGTCCGGAAACACTGCACTGAGGGAATCCTGGGTTGTTCGTTGTGTACGATCTACAGACTCTTCCTACTTTCTGGATCCTGTGTACATGCTGTTAGAGTCACTGGCCGTTTGTTGTGAGAGTGACACAACACAGGAAAAGGATGACATGATCCCTTTTCTGGGCCATCCGGCGATTTGATCTTGCCTGGTAAGAAAGATTTACAGACACACCAGCTTACACACCGAGCACACAGCACCACACTTCAGATCCTGCAGAGGGGAAAGAGGAAAAAGAAAGGAGAGGACCATGCAGTCAAATGAAACTGAGACATTTACTCAAACAGGCTTGAGCCACACAAGAGTCCAGCTTCTCTTAGATGTTGCTTCCAAATAACATGCAGAAGGAAGAGGAGACTTAACATGTTATACCAACCCCCCAAAAAATAAAATATCTACAGTATACTTCGAACACAGCTTTCTTTATGTTTTCATTTCTTGTGTTGCTTGTGGAAATGCGCACGTTCTGAATGTCTGTTTCCCACTTACAGAAAGATAAATTATCCACATTTGTTCAGGTGCCACACATGCAGGCTGGAGTAAGAGTGGCATCCAAGCCCCAGACTGTCACCTCCCGGCAGATTCTCTCATTTCAAATGTTGAAATGCACCCAGGTGACCTGGGGATACCAAAGCTTAAGGTGATTTGAGTATTATTTGAGTTATTATTTGCAACTGATTAATTCCTGATTTTTAGGTGGCCTAAATAATGTCCAGTGGAATGGATGGTACTGGTTGTGTGAAGGATGAGACACACACTGATGACCCTCCACTGAAGAAAGGTTGGTGGCAAAAGGAAAGTCTATGAGATCCCTTAAAAATGTATGACTTTCCCAACATTTTGATTCTAAATCATGCTTTGTCTTAAAAAAAGTAAACAAAGAAGAACACAGAAGACACACAACTGGGACTGTATGACACAGGAAAAGCACCGAGACAGGGAAAAGCACTGAGACTAACACAATTGGTTGTGCAACAGAAAACTCCAAGATGTATAGTAAGCAGCAAACAATTTGGACTTCTAAGCTCTTCTGTTTGGAAGAAAAAAATGGTGCTGACTAATTCATTTGAGTTTTCCTCCCTTTAGGGATAATGAAAAACGTGATTTCAGGTGAAGAAACAAAATAGAGCTCCAGTAAAGGAGTATTATAAAAGGGGGAGACATTTCTAGTACTTTGCATGCAATGTGGACCACTGACCAGCTGCATAAAACACCTTAAGTCAAATTTCCTTTTCATTTTTTTGCCATTATATGTTCTTTCAGTTTTTGGGATGTTACACAAAGCAGCAAAGTACATTGAAAGAAAATACCCTAGTTTAAAAATCTTAGGTTATTTAATACTTCAGCAGCTTTATGCAACTTTCAGGTTATGCAGCTCATTACTGAGACAAATTAATAATGAAAGCCGTCATGGGTCACAAAGCACACAACAGATACTCAGGGGATGCATGTGGAGAAGAAGAGGACTGAGAAGGGTAATGAGTTTTCTTAAAAATCGGGTGATGACAAGACAGTCCCCATTCTCCTGTCTCTCTCCTTCTCCGGCTAGGCCTCACCGACCCTACTGCGCCTCCTCACTGCACCAGCATGGGGAATCATGGGAAGGGTTGAAAAACAAGGGAGAGAACACAAGGTTAATGAACGGCAATAAATTCTGTAGGCACTGTTAATGTAAACAGGCTCTCTTGCTGACATCATTAGTGTTATTCATCAATTAAAGGCATGGAGAGTCTCCAATAATTTAATTAATTCACTCAAGGTTTTGAAAAATGAACTTTTTTTGCAAAGGTTTCAGGATCAGGATCCTCCACAGAGACGATAATAAATGAGCTGCATTATTATGTACAGTTTCATCCACCATGTTAGCAAAAGGTTTCAAGCTAGAGTTTTATAATTGAAAATCTTATTTTTCAATGTAATGTAGGAAACCATATTCAGGAAACAGTTTCTATGGGAGTCTGAAAAAGCCGACACTTCAGTTTCCTTTCTGGATTGACTGGACATATACTGTAGTGCCGTCGTGATCTAAATACCTGGAGAAAATGCTGGTCTTCCTGATGGTCATACGCATTGAGCAGATTGTACATAAAAGTATTTACCACTGGCAAGAATATCAGACGGAACATTTCCAAAGCAAGTGCGCACACAACTGTTTTTTCAAGACTGCTTGTGTGGATGTGTTTTGTCATATCAAGGCCACTTGGGGCCACACGTTTACATCACATGGTACAATGTGTGTCATTAGCACCCTCAGTGAGTGCTAGACTGAGGCTTCAGTGACCTCTGGTGGATAAAAGACGCTATATTTTTCTCCCCAAAGCAGTCTGGTTTCTTTTTAATTATTCTTTTAATTAATTGCATCCGTGTTGCACTCTTCACCCCCAAAGGATCCCAGAGTGCTTCCAATACAGGAGGGCTCTCCCTTTGTTCATCCCTGAGGCGCAGCTCCTACGTGGGTGGCGTGTGGCACTCACTCAGCTCCAGCAGCTCCACTGCACAGCACACCAGGGGGAGGAGTGAGAAATTACCTCATCGATTGAATTCTGGTGGTAGTTAGGGAGGCCAGACTAGGAACACCAGAGTGGAATTTAGTCAGGCCACAGGGGATGACACCCCTGCTTGTACAAACAAGGCAATAGGATCTTTAGTGACCCAGTTTCACATTATATATTATATAGCATTATATCATATCTGAAGAATGGCACCTCCTATGGTAAAGTGTCCCCTGTCACTATACCGGGGCTGTGGTTTGGAATATTTGGTCCAGAGAAAACAGTGACCCCTATTGGTCCACCAGCGACCTGTCTCCAACCCCGGTGATGATGAAGAACAGCTTTTCTTTGCTTCCGAGATCTGATGGGTTCAGGCTTCAAGCTGTGGGTGAAGCCTGTTTAATGTTCATTTGTTCCAGAGGAGACTGGTCACTCAGGTGTGCAGTAAATAGTATGGAACTCAAAGTGGTTTACACAGACCCTCTCAAAATGTTGTTATATGTACCACTTGACTTATTTTATAAAACTTCAACTCTATATTCCATCCAAAGTCATAGTACGCTTACAATATTTTTTCGAAGTTTTTTTTAAAGTTCAGTCATTAAGACACATATTAATCAATATTAATGCGTGAATGATTGGCAGAGACTGAGTAATCTGTTGATTACGATATCTCTCCTGACATAGATTATAAAGCAGTTGCCTTGGTCTCCGAATGAGCATCTAACAGGCATCCTACCAAGAGAAAGGAGCATGAAGTGATTTGTACTGAAATGGATGGCTGAACACGTCTATTAATTTCCTGCCTGATCAGCCTGTATAAACATGTTGTCATAACAACCCCAAGTTCATTTACTTTGTGGTTTGTGTCATTATAGTTCTGGTGAAAGTGTTTTTCTGTTTCCCTAACAGTTGTATCAGATACAGTAGTTTACTTTGGACTGTAAAAATAAAATTGCGTCCCTTGTCAAGTGCAGGTGTCGGAGACTGGGTGTTCCAGGTGATCTGAGTGTGGTGGAGGGTGTGATTCTGGATCCATAAAGCTGCACATCCCATCTGACTGTCAGCCTATGAGCAGAGTGGGTCCGATGTCTCTTTTCCCTATGATATGCTCCCTTTATGGGAATGTACATTGTGACAGTTTAGGGACTGTCATTGACTTGTGGTTCCAGGATTCTGCAGAGGCAATGCAGAAGCTCCTTAGACCTGTGATAAATACATAGTAACATAGTAAATAAAAGTGTGGGAACTTACAGTGTCTCATAGGTGCTGTCCCTGGACTTCACGAACTTCATGATGAAGAATATGCCCGCCTGAGCCCCCAGCACCAAGATGATTCCTCCAATAAAGCTGGAGAGGTCGAAGTTCGCCTGTTTATACACTGGCATAGGTTCTGTGGGAGATGGACCATCTGAAAAGAAAAGAAAACATTTTTCCCAATCGGATTGTCTCAATCAGAGTACATACATGGTATGCAGGTATTTTTTCAGCTACCAAAAGATGCTTAAATGCATCACATCTAGTTTTCTTCCTGTGTACTGAAAATGTCACCAATGGGAAACTCTGTCTCTCCTCCTTTCAATTTCGAAGCTGTAGAGCTCAATCTCCTTTCAAGAAAGGAGTTGCCACAAATCCAGGAACAGATCGGGGAATAATGCATGATCAAAAATAAACCTACTGTAGAAATGAAGTAAGCGACTCCATCCTTGTTGGTTGTTGAATAAACTGAATCCATTGGCATGCAAATCACTTTTTTTCTGCATTCAAAACCATAGAGAAGTTTTTCATACATTTTGAGGCAAAGCTCTTATGTTTTTGCCTAAAAACTAATAACAAAATTACACTATGAGGCTTATGAAGTGTCTGTTAACAGAAATATATTAAAGAAGAATGTACTTCAGATCTAAAATATTTAGTGGGGTCTTTAAAAGCACTTCTTACACTATGTAATCTAAAATGGTGTTGTGTTGAAGTGTTGAAGACTCTCTCATAGGTCTTCACTGCATGACCTCGAAGAACAAATTAAATTATGTTAAGAAGTCCTTATATCAGCTTATAATTGCAAACAAAAAGTGAATTCCATTCATGTAATCATCTAATAGCAGCTATTAACATACTGTACCTTGGGGCAGATGAGTACTTCTGCCAACTTGACGTTAATGCAAAACATTTAAGGTCAAACTGCAGTAAAGGTAATTTTACTCAATGATTTTTGTTAAAAAATGATTTTACAATAAACAAAAGAGCTGCATACCTTTGACTAATGAAATACTGTATATACTGTATACTGTGTATTTTAATTCCCTCACCATATTGGCTGTGAATAAGAGTTCTGAGCTGCGCACTGCAAAGAATGTCTTATTTTACAAGAAGGTATCAAGGAGTCCCATCTGAGAAGTGTGCAAAGTGTGATCCTTAATTGCCGCTGCCTGGGTTGCCTAATGAATTATTCACAGGCAGAAGTTTGTGTTACAACCTTCAATTAATCATGATCTACTATGGGCTCTGACATATGGGCCAGAGAGAAATCCTGCCCCAAATGACTAGTCATTTCATTTTCACTTAAAGGAGTAATTCATTTTCAAGCTGGATTTAGTATTATTCTTTCTATTAAGAAATAAAAGAAAGGTTACAAACAAGAAGCCATTTGACCTACTGTACTTGATTGCTAATAGCTTATTGATCTGCATTCATCCATCCATTTCTTGACAGATCTAGGGAATTAGCGTCAAGAAATGGATGGGGAGCCTGGTCCAGCCACCCACCATCCTTTGTGTAAAGTAAAGTACAGTATCTCATGCCCTCATTTGTCAATGCAAATCCTCGCAACTTTTGTGTGTGTGCTTGTGCCCTTGTTTTATTGCTCAGGAAAATGTTAACTGTTTTCAGTTTGTCAGTATCTTTCTGGATGCTGAAAAATTGTATTAGGTCCCAGGGTTATCTCCCATGCGAAAAGGTGAAATGGCTTCAGTTCATTTGTCTTGCCTGCTTATGACATAGACCTATAAAGAATAAGGTCAGTCTTCTTCAAACTTTCCTGTTAGAAGTTATGGAAATGGGATCATGTCTAATGACAAGTGGTTGTGCAGGAGGCCCGATCAAATGTCTCAAGCCCTTCTGAACAGCAAAGTGGGTCCCTGCTCTTAAAACAGGGGTCTCAAACTCAGTTCCAGATATACCTAGAGTTGTCTTGTTTTGTTCCCCTAATCTTCAAACTACTGTACATGAGTAAATCTATATGGATACATCTTTAACAAAGTACTTAATTATCTGCATGATTATAATACTTTTAAAAAGGCTTTGAGTTGTTTTATTGGAAACAGTATTTTTAAGTGAGTTTTTTGAGAAATTAACTGTAAAAGACTTTAAGAAAAATGCTATGTGGATCTACGTCAGAATAAAAATTGTGACTTTACTGTTACACTGATTACTCAAACTGGAAGAAAAAACAGAAGTCACTCCAGCAACAGAGTTTAAAAACCCATGTTTACTACAACAGGCAAATACAAATTCGGTGGGTGTAATAAAAAATAATTAGATTTTTTAAATTAAACTTACATGTCATTTTAATAAAATGCCTTTTTTTAGTTTCTGCAGTATTCACTGAATCCCACAGAACACAAGTTCCCAAAGACACTATGTGAAATGCCCCAAGTAGAAATATTTGAACAGAAAAATAAAAGACTTGTTAAAATGCAAACGAGCACTCTGATGTTGTGCTGAGTCTTAGAAATCTCAATTCTAAACAACCATTGCTAACTAGCAAAAGGTAGAGTAGTAAAGACACTGAAGGTGGTGGGCTTCTTCCCAGGTATAAGTTTCACCTCAGGAGGTTGAGACAGACCCTCTCAGCTCTGACATACAGTACAGGGCATCTTTGCTTACCAGTGCTGCTGCTGGGGACTGTGCTTCCTGGAGCTAGACACCACAGACAGGACATTCAGACACACATTCAGACAGACAGGCAGGTAGAAAAAGATGAAGAAAGATGTTACTGACATTCCCACACTCTGTCTGACCACTAATCAAATATTGCAACACAGACTATTCAAAAATGACAAATAATTGAAAATGTTCACTAAAAACAGCAAGACTCAGATCTGTGTGATAGCCATCTCCCTACTGATGGATGTTAACGAAATATTTATTCCAAGTGTTCTGGTTAAATATTTAACAAAGGAAGATCATAGCTTATTAAGGTGTCCTCAAAAAGCGATACTGTCCTTTAACTTCGATATGAAGTGTTTTTTTCCCATTTAAAAGCAATACTCCATGCAACCAAACTAACTGAATTTAATATTATAGTTAAAGAAAACACTATCCATATTTAATTCATAAAGTACAGTATACAGTAGAGTACTGAAGGTGTTGAATGCAGCCAGGCCCTATTGTTTAACTAAAGAGCTCAATAGAATATTTTCTGTCACTCAAGCAATGAGACAAACACAGACTCTTTCTCATGTACCAAGACATAGGAAAGTACAAACACAAAGACAAACACACCCACACCTGCACAAATATTATGAACTGAAAAACACAAAGTCAGAACGAAGCACATCACTAAACCATGTAGTGTAGAAACGTGCCCCCAGTGGATTCAATGAGGAAAAGCTTCTAGAACACAATCCAAGCTGTCGCTGAGCTGTGGCACTGGCCAGCTATGACCTGAGTCCCCCATGTGAGTGTGTATTGGGAAAACCAGGGTGCAGTTGTCCAGATTACAGTGTTATTAGTGAGAGCCATGCAAGTCTCTATGAACTATACAATATTTCACTCAACATCTGTGCACAGCTGTTCCAAGGACTGTAGTGGCAGGAGGAGCTAATTAACAAGTGGCAATTAGAGAGCTGGAGAAAAGGAAGAGATGAATAAGTGTTGATTGCAAGAAAATTAAAACAAACACAACAGACAACAGAAAACATATTTCTGGTGAAAAAACGTGTCCGGGTGCACCTATTGCAGACACAGAGACACTTGCAGAATCCTATCACCATCTCTAAACAATGTAACCACAAACGTTAACAGACAGTCAACACATAGCAGGCCACTCTGGGGTACAAATACAATGTGACGCACAAAGACAAAGCAAAGGCAGAAAACAAGCCCTCTGGGCCCTTGCACGCTCACACTGTGAGTAGGAGGGGAAGCAGGAACTTACCGATGCACATAGCAGTGTCATTGTACAACGAGCAGCCCTGAGATTCCTCACTGCTGGCCACACAGCCAGTGTCATTGCCTGTAACAACAAGGGGAACAGAAAGGGAGGGGAGATGGAGGGAGAAAGAGAGATTAGAAAAGAAAGCGCACTCAGGCACCAAAATATCACAGCTATAGAGATATGTGATTCATGCACAGCTGAGGTCAAATCTTTGTGAAATATTTGCAAATAATGCAGTGTACATAAAATATTGTAAGTAAAAAATGCTAACTTAGTACAGTACTGACTTTTATGTATGGAAGTGGCGGTAAGAAAAGTCTTGGTGTGATTCTCATAGTTAGGACTAGGGACACTGTTTTTTTGTGAAGGGCACCTTGATAAACAGTATATACTGTGGAATACAGGATGACAGTGTACTCTCATAATAAATGGAAGTTGATGCTCATGCATCAACTGATGTGAGAAAACACTTGTGTTTCAAAGCAGGTAGTGTAAAACAGTGGTTAAGGGACAACAATGACATTATTGCATGTCTGTCTGACAGACTTGAGGCCCCCAGTATTAACTAGAGCCCGCCAAACCTTTCTGTCTACATTGGAAAACTGTGCTCTGGGAAGACTGGTGTGATATTCAACTAGCACACATCACAATCATGGCTGTAAAACACATCTTTTGATGGCTGTTGCCCTGATACATGCGGTACATTACCACATTATTCACAGAACAAGCCATCTATGTTTTAATGCCCACTACTGTGACAATGGTTTTGTGCAAAAGACATCAAAAGCACTATTCTACTATCAGCACAAAGGCGTTGTGTAGAAAGATAAGCTTGGACACTTCACTGTAACCGAGTCTTACTATTCCAGTTAAATTTTAAGGATTCCATGATAAAGCCCTGAGAACGAAATAAGAACGATTAACTGATTCTTTGAAAAAAACAGTGCAAGCACTAAATGGTTTCTGAGAACTTTAGTCACTATACTCAGGACAGAGAGTCTTTATTATTCCCTTATTCTTTAAATCTTTGTCCTAGATTTAACACAGATTATATACCAAGATTATATACTTGGTTCACAGATTTTCACACAGCTGATATATTTTACCAATTATGTGGAAAGGCTTTTGCTACGAGTCCTGCACACCCCAACAACAGCGGTTCTGTTGAAAAGCACTGCTGGGTTAAGAGGATGAAAAGTAGTTTCACTGTTTGTAAAGCCCTGGTCTGTCGTGTTGAGCAGAAAAAAAACACGTTGCCAGGAGCCACAGGGGAAATCTGCTTAAATCCCAAGTAATTCTTCTCCTGTGTGAATTGCAAGAAAGTGCACTGCAGGAGGGCAGCATGGTGGAGCAGTGTTTAGCACTTGCAGCCATGGGGACCCAGCTTCAGTTCCTGGGATGCTTGGAGCGTGGAGTTTGTATGTTCTCCCCGAGTTCAAATGGGTTTCCTCTGGGTGCCCAAGTTTCCTTCCACAATTCCAAGACGTACTGATAGGTTAATTGGCTTCTGGGAAAACTGGCCTTGGTGTGTGTGTGTGTGTGTTAATTGAACCTTTGACTCATACTCATCAATATGGCCTTTAAAAATCATAATGAAGGTTTCAATTAGGGCATGGAGTTAGTTTTTTCCTTTACCATTTTATTTCAGAATCGTTCTAGATGCATTCTGGGACTTAACCAGGACTTAACCAGGACTTAACCAGGACTTAAAATGAACAAACTGAAAGTAATGAGACTTTTTATTCTTCAACAGAGAAGACCATGAGGGGCCCTGATATAAGTATTCAAAATCCTATGTGGAACTAACAAAGGTAACTCAGTAGATCCTTCAGAATAAACACTGAAATTTAAACCAGAGGACACAAGCGGAAAGTAGAAACTATGAGGAAGTGCATTAAAAACTAAGAACAGCAGGAACGTCTTTCCACAAAGGGTTATGGGAGTTTGGAACAGGCTACCCAACCATGTTGAAGTTGATACTCAGGCTTCTTTATTCAATACCAGCAATGACACCTTAACATTATAACTGAAAAAAAGTGTTAAACTATTAATTGTTTGTGATCTTATTTTTAACAAGACTGTTTCTGTTATTACGTGGTGCCAGCTGGCTTCAAAGATTAGGAGAATTTAAGAAACAGCAATACTGAGATAATTGTTCAAATAGGAAAAGTGGTGGTTACTCCCCAAATTTAAAACCCTGTTCTTAGAAAACATGAAGGACCAGAGCTCTACAGGAGTTTACTACACTAGCTGTTGAGTAATCAGACATACTGCAGATTACATTTTTGAGCAACTCAAAACCACTGCTTTTAATAGCACAACCTAACATCCGTTAACAGTCTCACCAGATCAGAAACAACACAGTTTATTCTATCTTCCTGTATCTCTCTCCTGCATCTTTTGTAATGACATTATTCTGTTTCCCACAGCTGTCTCAGTTCACTGGTTCAATACTCTACCTCTCCAAGTAACCTAGCAACCAGGTACTGATGGTGCTTAAGCTCAGGAATGGTTCCCTGGGCAACGAGATGAGACGCCACCCCATGTCCCCACGCCCTTTCTTTTTCTCCATCCCCTCAGTGCCCTGCTGACCAAGCGAAACTGCTGAGTCACTTTGAAGACTATGTCATCACACTGACGTCTTGCAAGATTCAGGACATTTATTTATAGCAAGGTCAGGATGTACCCAAAAAAAACATTGAAATCAGCACACTGCATGATGCATCACACAAGCTGTGCATCCATCAAATTGCTCACTGCAGTTAAGGCTTCCCTGAGCTGTTAATTTTGAGGTCATTGGTCTAAATGAGGGGCAGTAAGTTGTTACAGTGGTAAGCATTGCTGCCTCGCAGCTCTGGGGTCTTCTGGGGTTCAGTTCCAGACCTGGGGTGGTATCTGTGTGGAATTTGAATGTTCTCCCCGTGTTTGTGGGTTTCCTCCAGTTACCCCAGTTTCCTCCCACAGCCCAAAAACCTACTGGTAAGTTAACTGGTTTCTGGGAAAATTGGCCCGGGTGCGTTTGAGTGCGATTGTGTCTGTGTGTCAGCCCTGTGATGGTGTACACTGCCTTGCGCCCGTTGCATCTTGGAATAGGCACCGGCTTCCCCAGAAACCCTGAAGTGGAAGATCCGGTTATGAAATTGATGGAAGGTTTTAATGAGGTCAAATGAAAAAGAACACTTTTTCTCATTGTGGTGTTTACCCTCCAGGCCAGAAGAGACTGTACCACATCATTATCCTTTGATATGTCCAAAAGCATATCCTCCAATTGCACTGTTAAGGAAGAACCCTGCCCGATCTAGAAAGATCACTTAATGCTCTTCTGTCTTACACACAAAACTAGGGAACACTATAGGCTTAAAAAGCTCCATGGTGCTTTACAGGAACAAGAGCCAATAGGAGGAGCAGAGCATCTCTCTCTGCCATCACTGTAAGCCTGTACAGCCCTCACCAACTAATCCCAGTCCAAACCTTGGTTAATTCAAAGTCACAGCCAGATCCAAACCAGCAGATCAGACTGCTTGATACTGTTTTTAAGGCCGATTTCCTAAGAAGACAGAAGGTTTCCCACATAGTTTCAACTCCGACTTTTTCAGTAAGGAAGCTGAAGTGAGGAATGCAAGATAATTCGTTTTGTTTGAGGATCTCCAGGTTAAACCTTTTGTAGAGACACAGAAAAATACCCTTCTTCCATGTAAACCTCCAGATGCCATATAATACAAAAAACCACTTACTGGAGATAATGCCGTCCAATTTCAATTCATTATAATTATCAAAATAATGTTGGATAAAGCTTCTGGATCTTGGAACCTTAAAATACAGAACTGTGTGATGTTTTTGGGATCTAAATAGGCCGATAGTGTAGTATGTTAGTAAGAGTTAAGATATTGTTGGCTCTCACTAAAATAAAAGGCTTCATAACTCAAAGCACATTGATTTTTAATCTCCAACAGTGTGGAGAGTGTTAAGATCGCCTCTTGAGTGGGGGAATGATGTTGCGCTTAGTGCAGGGCTACTTCTTTTATAGCTGCCAGGCTCATGTTTTCAATTATTCACAGGCCCCAGTGGGGTTGCTATGCCAGCTCTTGGATACCACTGGGGGTATCGGATTTCACAGCTGGGTTTTCTTACTCCTGTATCTTGCCCTAAGCCCTTTTCACTGCAAGGCTACCCAGAACTGTAAGTTTTACAGTCTTCTTACAGTCTTCTTTTCAAATTTGTATGAATGGTTCAGAATATTTTATGATTTTTCCAAAGCACAATTTGCTTTCATTAAATAAGAAATACATTCATATGCTTTTTTTCTAGCCACGTGATACAGTAGCTCAGCTCACTGGGCATCATCTGGTTATTGTACAAACCATTTGTGTCTTCAGTACCATGTGTGGGAACATTTGTTTTGTATGATTGTTTTGTCAACTGAGTTCATAATAGAAGTCTCTTGCTGGTCAAAAAGGAACCAAATAGGTTTACGCCACATTTAAAATAATACATAATTATTATGCAATGGTAAGCATTACTATATTATTACTCATGCTGAGATAAATGTTGTTGCTAAAGCATTTGAACACCACTAGAAAGGAGACAGTAATAAAACATAAAAAGAAGGAGCAAATAAGTCCATCAGGAATGGACACAAGGTTCATTCCAGTGAGAGCCTTTTCTGGCCTAGTTCTTACCATTATCACACTGTTTCCACACACAGCCTGTGATGTTCATCGAGGAGTCACCACTGATACAGTCAGTGCAGGACATCAGCTGAGAGCAGTCCCCTTCAACAAAACAGAAAAAAAACACTGCTGATGCAGACAAGATCAAAGAAAGCAGCTGTTGCTGAAGTCACTATCCTGGTTTCTTTTGAGAAATGGATGGATGCGATCCTATGATCAATTAACTACTAACTACCTAACTACTTAATGGGCCAGATGAGTCGATCGGCCTCATTTTTTTAACTTTTCTTATGTTCAGGCATTAAACGTACTTACTCAGACTGCCTTTTCAGTAGGGTTATCACCCATTCGTCCTTTATCTGAACACCCTTCCTGGTGAGGGTTATAGCCACCCAGTGCCTAATCCAGAAATATCAGGACTGCAGCCCAGACAGGACATCAGTCCATCACACACACGCACGCACAGAGGGACACCCATTAACCACACTGCCAATAGAGCTTAAATATGGACCACAAATCTCTCATACGCCTTGAGGACGAGAAAACTTGAAAGATAAACAAAGTACAAGCTTTTCTTATGTGTTTGTTACATGGAAGTATTCCTTAATTGGGCAAAATAAAATTAAAAAAATAACAAAACATTTAGAGCAATGTGTAAACATTCATTAAGCATGATTCAGAGAATGTGATTTGGAAAAGCACCCTAAATCACATTATTTCAGCTGCTTGCTTGGAAAATTTCAAAGTTATTCGGCTCCAGAGCACAAATATGCTCCCTTCTTTTGCATGCAAATGTTTTAAGGTTCTCCATGAATCAAGATTGCACAGTGGGCTATATGTCACGGAATGGACTGGGTTTGCAAAGCAACCTCATAAAATCAGCTTGATCAGATGTCTCCAAGGCCCCTTTCATGTGGCTGACTGGACGTCGTTTCATCTTATGGGAGTGTAATGGAAAAGCAAACACTGAATTATGGCACCAGAAGGGCTTTCTCATGCTACCATGTTACTCCAGTTTCCCTGCTGCTATACAAAAAACACTACTACTCATTTACTGTTGTCTCAACCAGTCTGCTCCTGCCTATGGTCAGCCTCGTATCTCTCCTTACATCATACCTCTTCCCACTCCCTCAGCTTCTCCTCTTCTACCAGGTTTTCTGTACCTCTTCTGCTATTCAGTCTTCACCCTTGCCCCACAGCTGTGATGAACAACCTACAGGCATCAGACCTGCTCTTTCCATGACCATGTTTCCACACCTGCTTGGAGCTCATCTGCATAACCTCTCAGATCTCAGCTGCGCTGGTCAATACTGTATTATTACAACATGAAATCATAATGCTACTAATTCATACTGGCAATGTAACTTGCAAACTGCACTTATTGTAAACAAGGTACTGTATCCATGCCTACAGGATGTTCACATGACTGCTCTCAATCCACACTATAGTACACACTTTTAATTCTTAATCATCTCATTCATCTTCCTTGACTTTCTGATGTGATACTTATGTCTAGCTAAGCTGCCATGTTGTTAATTAATTTAATCTTATTGTACAAACAAAATTGTTCCTTGTACCAATTTTTAATCCGTCTTTCGGATGAGACGTTAAACCGAGGTCCTGACTCTCGGTGGTCATTAAAGAACCCCGGGCATTTCTCGACAAGAGTAGGGAGATATCCCAGGGTCCAGGCCAAATTTCACCCCTCGGCCTTTACCTTTACAATTACAAATTGTCCCCATGTATGACAGGCTTGCACTTGCCCTGCGATGCACTGGCGCCTAGACAGGTGTACCCTGCCTTGTGCTCACTGCTTGTCAGGTAGGCTCTGGCTTCCCGTGACACCGTATGGTATAAATGACATGACACGACTAATTTTTAATGCAGATATTCTATATTTAAAGTTGCCTTGTGAAACAAACAAATAAATAATGACAGAGAACGTAAATGATGACAATAGTTTTACAAAACTTGAGTTTGTGTGGGAGGAAGGATTCCTGCAATTTACTGTACTAGCTATTTGTCATCAGGCATCAGATTGTATATTTAGAAACTAAGAAACCAAGTTGCAATGTATTGGCTAATACTAAAATCTAAGTTTGATTCACTCCAGTCTGAGAGCCTTGATACTCAGCATGCCTCAATGCCTCAATTAAACTGGAGAGAGATAAGAGCCTGTTAGCTGCTGTGCTCAAGAGAGTACATGGAGGTCACTTCTAAAAGGATTCTGCGCCCCCACTTAAAAGAACACTTAAAGCACACTGTAATATTTTCTATTTATTTAAAGGCATGATATGAATAAGTTCTATGAAACTTAAATATAGGAGCAAGTAACAGTCCACTACACAAAGAGCTGGGAGTGTCTGGAGCGATTAATCCTCTGTTGGTGCTGAATGTGAGTGGATAGGATCCTTTAAGTAACAGTTGAATAACATTTGTGGTTCAGCAAACTACTAACTCAAGTAAGGTAAGAAGAATAGTTCCATTGTGATGAGAAACCTTTATATGGTCTTATATGCTAGAGCAAGTCTTAGTAACAACAACATGACTGGTTTATCAGTCAAAGAACCCATTACTTAATTTGCTGTTTACAAGTTATTACAATTAATTAATCAATAATGTACATGAAAAGAAAACGATCAATTTAAAGCCCATGGCTTCTGCTGAGGAAGTATATTTAGAAAAGTAGTTTCATTGAAAGGGGCAAAACAGAACAGTGAAAAATATCTATTTTGGATAGCCCAGGTATGAATAATACAGACGACCACAGGAAACTTTCTTTTATGAACATTTACAATGAGAGCCAAAGCAGATACGTCATTCAATCCAGTTGTTCCATGAAGGTCAAAAGAAACGCTTAAATGAAATCCGAGCCTAAAACTATAGCCTATTTAGATTGACATTTCAACTACGATCATAAGATGTTAGGCAGGTTTAGAGACTTTTTTTTCGATTGCAAGGTACTGTATGTACTGTACGTTATTCCCCGCCGTTTGATCTCAACCACGCGTTGACACACTAATCAACAAGACAGCAGGACTTTTTTTCTAAACGTCAAACTACCGTATTAACGTTTACTGATTAAAAGCACACTGGTGTGACACTGTCGATGGAAACGCTAACGTAAGAGACGTCTTAGAGCAAACTCCTAAATGTTCCAGTTACATAAACCTTCAGGATTCACAATGGCTGTATTTACAGTAAGAGTGAAGCAGAACATACCGTACCTGCAGTTTGACAGCAACAGGTTTGTACAACCGTAAGGACAAACGCAGCTCCAACAGCGGCTCTAAAACAGCTCATCTTGGCAAAATGCAAACAACTGGGTTCCTTCAAATAAGGAATTGTCAGGAAAGGGAATCCAGTTTAAAAAACATGCACGAAAGTAACCGATATAGATAGTGGTACAGTATAAACCTTCGGTCCTTGGTAGTTATTTAGAAAGCTTCTCAAATTAAGAGACATGCAAAGCAACACGGTTACACAGGGTATTTCTCCGCGCTATGAAAAGATCTCTCGCGTGAAATGTACACCTGGTGCGCCTGGCACAGACCGCCTGGGGGTAAGAGACCTGATCCTGACCGCACTCCCTCCCTGAAATTAACACTTCGCGCCTGCGTGCTGTTCAGACCCGATGAGGCTGAGGGAAATACATCTAAAATCTAAATAAATGCCATTTTTTTCCCCATGAAAACTGAAGGAGATGGAGTAAGCAACATCTTTTAGCGGCGTTTGGTGTTCCTGAATACATGACCTCAGAAAATGAAATCAAGAGAGAGGGAGTACAGTACATTATTAGCTCTCGACCACAATTGTTGCTTTGACTGAAAAGTTCAGTTCACAATAAATGTTCATCTGTATACAAGAAGGGCGTGCAGCATTATAAAAATCATGCATGGGTTAGCGTAATGTACGTGCATTTGTGCTTTGTGTGTTTCTGCAGCTGAATCAGTTGAAATATAGAATTTTTGCTGAGGAACCAAATAACACCTAATAATGGAGACACGATCTGTTATACTTAACACGGCATGTACTGTACACTGTGGGTGCAGAAACACTTTGGGCACGGAATCCCAAAATTAGGGTAAAGTACCTTGGATAGGATGAAATTAACTTTATTCTGTTAGATTTAGATACGGCACATTTGCAAAATCGCTCTAGCCATAATGCTCGAAGGTAACGTGGTGCATCCAAATTAATGCATTTCCATTGAGTGGTCGCTGCCTATGGTGTATCCCTGACAGCACATACTGTATTTTAGACTCTCAGAGATACCGAGTCCAATTTGTAACTTCTTCAGTAAATGTAGCAAAAAGACTTGGTTTGCATTTTTAATTATGTTAGCATTTAATATCAACCATTCCATTCCATTCGTTCTCAGCTGCTCTGTTTTCATGAAAGAATTCTGTTCTGAATCAGTGCTTTACTTAAACTCGGGGGTTGCAATACACTCGAAAACTGGCTTGAAGCTTTGTTACATTTACAAAACGAAAAGAAATCAGGTGATCTCTCAGCCAACGTCAACGCAACAGGTGCTCCTCAGTTGTGAGTCGGAAAATCAGGGAAAGGAAACAAGCAAAACCAAAGTTCCGCCGTGCTAAACTTCATCGCATTCCTTCCTGCGCAGCGCACAATTTAGCGGGGATTTGTGTTTTATCAATCAGTACCTTTGTGCATTATGGACATATCACAGCCTCTGCATTTCTATGGAATATAACCAATATTGCACCCGCAGCTCCACTGCTGATAGTACTTGGTGCATTTAGCACAGATATGTACAATCCCACTAAATGATACTTTAAATTATCATAGGAACATGTAATAGGTTTATTCCATGCTGGAAAGAGAAGAGAGAAAGAACAACGTTTCGGCAGTGAAGCCTTCTTCAGGTGTGATCATCATTATGATTTGGTTACTGAAATATTTTGTGTATACCGTCAGACGTAACGCACAAAACATAAAAACAAAAACAATGACAGTATTATGTGGATTTTTCATACGTTATAACTTCTCACGGGAGCTGTGACTAAAAGAAAGTCACTTGGAGGCTCGCTTTTTTTGCCCGAAAAAGTCCTAGCACGGCAAAAATGGCTAACATCAAAATGTCGTAGCGATTCTAAACGCTGTCGGGGGGAAAAGTAGAATAACACAGCTGTGGCGCTCTTGAGAGATGTAAGTGTAGTAGTACACAGGGAGATACGAACACAAAGATGTTTACCTGATTGTCATGGGGATCAACACCGTGCCTTCGGCCGCTAACTCACTTGTCTTTTCTGTTTCCCAGTGTTCATGTAAACACAAAGAGCTTCCGGTAAGCTTCTTATTCGGAACTGAAAGTTTCACAAAGTAGACTTTAGAAAATATGCTTTTATTACCCATAGTGTATGGCTTAGGTATTTGGGGCATTGGGTGGTAGGAACTGGAATCTGTTGCCCACCGTAAAGATGTCACGGTGCAAACTTTGTTTGTCTTAACTTGTTAAGAGTAATTAGGAGTTTGATATCATATAGCCACTAGAGGGAGCCAAAGTGCCGTTTTCAACGTTAATTGATTTAAATTACATCCTCTATTTACATATGTACAGATGTCCGAGTCCGTGTGCACGTAAAAACTCAGATCCACACATGCACCGGCATACGCACACATGCGGAAATATCATACAAAAATGGCACCTTTTGAGTAAAAGCATTACACCTCATGTGTGACACATTAGCAGAATCTCAACACTCACAGAGAAGAATTACATCAATCCGACGAACGCTTCTAATTTTATCGAGTGACCTTTCAAATTCAGCGTGGCCTCACACAGCTGAAGAAAGAAGTCGGGCCTCTCACAGCTGCAAGACAATGCTGAACAGGACGTGACACGTGTTCCACTAGGTTTTGAACTACTTCCAGCCCATTTCTATCCCATCCTTCTCGTGGCTCACCATCAGCTGAGGTTGGACATGGGACTGGAAACTGCACAACTACCATCAGTTCCAATCTGGATGGAGATCTGAGGCGGGATCTGGCCAGGGAAGATGCTCTGAGCTCTGTCTCAGGTTTGTCACACCCTCAGCCTGCTGTTTTGAAAGTGTATGCATTTCAATGGAGGGCTCCATAATTCATTGGCCAATGACTGTTAAACCCCAAGGGCAGACATCTGATATGGATGGTGGAACAAGTAACGAATGATATATCTGTATCAAAGAATCCTCTTTTCACAACATTTTGTCTAGTCTCATAGGGCCAGTTTGTGAATATATATTCTTTATTCAATGAATAAATCCTTTAACACAGTTAGTTATCTTGTGACTCTGCGATTTTAAGCATACTGCACCATCATGCAATGTGGAAAACATTTCTTGAGTGTTCTCTTTGCTGGTGAGGCTCATCTGGCCATGGGATTTTGATCCTATGAAGTGCTAACAGGGACAGCACCCTAAATTTGAAACATTTCTTTGCTAACTTATTTCAATGTAATGAATGCCATCTATTCAACAATGGTTATTTATTAATGGTATTTGCTCTGTAGCTTACTGAACACTGTTTCACTCTAGAGGGTGAAAGGCAAAGACTTCAGGTGAATTAACTGCTCTCTGCCAGGAGGTGATAACGATTGTGGATGCTAAAGAATGAAGAACAGGATTTGGAAGGAGTAACAAAGCAACATTTGGTGGTTTTAGGTAATTGTTTGGAGGATGAGGGATGAGTTATGTCTCAGAGGACAATACGTAGGACAGTAAGTCCCCCCCAAAACCTCAGGTTATAGCTTGTTATGAAATTTGTCTAAAGACTACCTTATGAGTTATCAGAATTAGATTGGGGAGTACAAATGTCTAGGCTTTTCCATGGCGCCCTGAGTGAGGCCCGACTTTCTTAGAGGTCTGGTGTTGGACTGATGCAGTATATAGCAGAGGGAGCCGGTCTCCATGGCAACCAGGCTGTCATGGTTCAGTGGATTCAGACTCGGAGATCAGGAGAGGAAATCACACTGCTGGGGTTGCTTTTAATAGCAGTCAGAGGAACAGACAGTAAGAAATCACAGCAACCGTCTGCTGTCATCGTACACTTACAATCAATTGAAATTTCATGCCTATAATTCAGAGTTCCTTTCTATCACTGGATGTATTCAGATTCAAGATTTTCCCTGTTTGTCTTCTCCCTTTTTAACAGGAAATAAATCCATTTAAGGAAGAATCTGGAACAACCCCCAGTTTTAACACTATTTCATTTTCAGGTAGCGCCCGGGAATCCTTAACAACCTTAAATCATTACATAGGAATGATGGGATCATCTACAGTACAGTTTGTCCCATTACCACACTGGGCAATTAGTGTGGAATTTCAGGTCAAGAGGAAAAGCACCATCTAATGGTCTCCAGGCATCTCTTCGAGCTGTAATCTCATATCCCTTAAATCTGTCCCATCCAGGCACATCCACAACCTTGCTAAATTTCAGGGATCAGGGTGGTAAAGGTATTGAATATAGCCCCTGAGAAATCCTTTATAAGAAGTTAAGTTTCCTGGAATGGGTCACTCGGAGTAGCAACTAATCAAAATATTCACACTTCAGGGAAAAAAAGCAAACATTTTACAGAAGCAACAACTACAAAAACAAAGATTCCACTGATAGATTAAGATAATGAGGGTATGAAAACCAGATGCATGCATTCCTTGTTCACTTTCTGGAGAAACACAGTCCTCTGCTAGCTGATCAGAGGACGCTGCTCAAAAGTATGTCATTGTTAGGTAACAGTTAGGTAACTGTTGCCTGGTACAAGACTGCTGATCTTCGTCACACTTCAAAAAAGGCTACAAAAATTCATGAAAAAGTCATGAAAGAACACTGCATTTATATTTCACTGTTTCTTAAAACAGAGGGTAACATTTCTCACTTTTCACATGTATATTAGAATACTGTACACATGTATGACTAATCAATAAACAATAAAATCAGTCAAATTTGATACAATAAAAAATATTATTTGTATTTACTAGGGGAAAGTAGTATTACTTAATTATCAATTAAAGTTGTTACATAGGTTTGCTGTAGTTTCCAAACATACAGATAGAGGAAAGGTATCTACTGGACATTCTGTTAATAATGTGTCCAGAGAAACTCAGATCATACACCATCTATGACAGAGGATGAGGGGGTGAGAACTCAGTGAGAATTTGGGAACTTTTCAGTGCGCCATGACAGTGCCAACAAATAGGTGAGTCAGACTGGTGTGATACAGGAACAGGCTGGTAGCTGCCCACTGAAATGCCCTTTTTACCAGAGAAAGAATTGATCTGCAATATGTGACAGCTCACATGGTGAGTTAAGTGGCTCCTCCAGTAAACAACCACCCTCCTAGACTTTCAATTCTACTTAAAACCAGCTGTTGTAAACTGTGCTGAATGAAACCAGTCACCATTCATGTAGGTGAGCTATGTCCACAGCAAGTCCTTCACCACCATGTGTGATCATATAAATATGCATGAGCCATGCTTACAGGGAAAAAGGGAAAATAAAGACAACAGAGCTTTCAGCTAGTGAGAACAATAAATTCCCTTAAGTAATAAATGTAAAACTGAGCAAGCAAAAACAATATTAATCATTGTAGAAAACCCACTGTCATATATAATTATCTGACTAACTGCCTAACAGTTGAGCAGATTGTATCACATTAGTTGAACCATAAGATCAAAAATGGGATCTTAAGAACAGAATATTGTAAAATGTAATGAGCAGGCTGAATAGCAGGGAAATGCAGCTGTAAACATATTTATCTCTCTGTGTTTAACTCTATGACTGTATCTCAACCAAAGAATGACTATACTGTAGTATATATCCTACTGTACTTACTATAATACTATAATGTAGGAATGTCTGTAGGCCACTAATTAAGAAAACTCCACAGGGGTAACTGTATTGGGAGTACATGAGGGATGAGAGTTGTCATGGTGGTGTAGTGGATATCACTGCTGCCTGGCAGCACTGGGGCCCTGGGTTCAATTCCAGACCTGGGGTGCAATTTGTGTGGAGTTTGTATGTTCTCCTTGTGTTTGCATAGGTGTTCTCCCACAGTCCAAAGACACACTGGTAGGTTGGTTGGCTTCTGGGAATACTGGCCCTTATGTGTATGTGTTTGTGTCTGTGTGTGCCCTGCAGTGGGCTTTGGCTCTCCTGTGACACTGAAATGAATTAAGGATTTGGAAAATGGATGGACAGATGAAGGATGATACAGTTGCATAAATAAAGCAGAGGAAGATGTGTTCATGCAACTGGTAAGGTGGATTCCTTCAGACAGTGTGTGCATAGCAGCATCTCTGATGGGCTAGAAATCCCTCCATCTTCCAAATTTCAGTGACTTCTCCTGTTGCTGTTTTGTATTAAAAGAGGTGTAGATAACGCTGGCCTAGGGTCTTATCTTATCGTCACATGAGGTCACCAGGGTGACTACTCTCATACTCTCATACTAAGGAAAATTTCATTGCAAAGAGGTGATGGAAAAAACAAAACACTTGGGTAAAGATGGTTTGATATGCATACCGTATATATTCAATAACATTCATCCTGCACTCATGGCATCACAGAAACCCATCAAAACGATTTGCTACAGAGCAAATACCAAAACGAGTTCATTTGTTTGTATTATATTAACAAGTACAGTATAAATGTGAAACCTATGAGGAGACGCAGTTAGATTGCTTCGTACTTTTGTCTCTTGTTTAATTAAATTACATAACTGTGCACTCATGATTTTTAGTTTCAAGGTTTTTTTTTATTACATCTGTGCTGGGTTACATGATTTCACTGACGGTTTAGTTAGATTTTAATCAGTACACCAGAGAAACCTAATTTTTTGTCTCTATGGGATCATAAAACCAGAGCAGTATTTGACAATTAAGACAGGGTTACAGCAAATTACTGGCTTTTTTTGATAAATTAATATTTGTGAGACAATGTAGGCTAATGACAGAGAAGCTCCTGGGAAATACTTAATTTAAAAAAATACTGAACCAACATCACTCCTAAAGAGCAGTAATACATGTACATGTAGTAGAATGCTCTTCTTTTTTATGATATGCCTCAGTAGTAAGGCTATCGGGGATTTTGCTCTAGCATTCTCTAAACTGCATCCCTCACAAATCCTTACCATTGCTATTAATGCATGTTCTGTAACAACCCTGACAAGGCTGTGTGGCCCAGAATGCTGAAATTTCAAAGTGTTGGCAGCCAGGAGATTAAAAAAACAGTCTTCTGGGGCTAAAAATAACCCAGCAATTACGTCATTCCTCCTGCCAAAACCAAAGAACCAAATCTTTTTCTAAGATAAAAAATGAATTTTTCATTGTGTAGCCTTCAGCAGCATGCAATATTAATCCTAGCAGAGAGAGATACAGAAAGAGAGAGAGGCAGAGAGAAAGGGGTGAGAGTGTTCTCAGCAACTGTTTATGTAATTATGCTGCTTTCCACTGCAGAACAGCTCCCACAGAGGAATCAGTCTGCCTTCCAAAGCCTTTATCGTTCTCCCTTCACGTGTGCTTTCAAACCCTACTGATCTCATTGATGTGTGTCTATAAGGCTTCTCATGCATCTGTTTCCCATGCTTCATGTGCTGTGATAACATGCCGTGAGAGTTGTTCTGCTGATTAAAAAAATGTAAAGCTCCACAGGTTTCAAAGAATTAAAGAAATTCCATGCACGTGTTCTTTAGCTTCACCGTGCTGCGATAAGCCTGGATGTTTGCAGTGAACTTTTCTTTAGCATTAGTTCTCTGTTTAAAGCACAGGGTGTTTCATTGTGTTCAACATCCAGCCAGTCTCCGACCTGAGGTTCTGTAGAGCAGGTTACCAATACAGTGAGCATACCGAATGAAGTGGATGTGTTAAGCCTTCCTGTGGATCCCAGCCCTCAGGGTGAGCATCTCCATCAGTACCTGCCACAGGCACAAAGCTGCTGTTTTTGTCACCTTATTGAGTTTACTTCTGCGTATGTCTGAGAACCTCCATTTTAATATGACCAGGTTGTTATATTTTTTGTACCCTGCTGCTTCTACGTTTTCCATCATGTGTAACTTGTTTTTTTTTAACTTATTGTTCATGCGTCCATACATTTTCCAACTGCTTCATCCAATACAGAATCTCTGAACATGAACAATAGGAGGTCGACATAGTGGCGCCGCGGTTAGCGTTTCTGCCTCACAGCAATGGGGCTCTGAGTTCATGAACTATTGAACATTGAACCATTGTTTAGTGAAATTCTTTATTGCTGCTGTTGGATTCATTGCTGCTTACTATCATAATCATAACAAGAGAAGTCTCTAACTCAGCCCATCTTTGTCTCCAAAGCAGCTAACAACATAGGGGAGCCAGAGTCTATCCTGGCCAACAATGGGCGCAAAGCAGGGTAGACACTGGATGGGACGCCAGTCCACCACAGAGCTCACACACAGAAACAAACATGTACACATTCACACCAAGACCAATTTTCCTACAGTAGAAGCCAATTGGCCAACCAGTATGTCTTTGGATTGTGGGAGGAAAATGGAGCACCTGGAGGAAACCCACATGAACAGAGTTCACATAGATAGCATCCTAGGAATTGAACCAGGAACCCCAATGCTTCAAAGCAGCAATGCTAAAGAAGTTCTTTATTGCTGCCGTTGGATTCGTTGCTTTTTACCATCATAACCATAACAAGAAGTATCTCTAATTTAGCACGTTTTTCTCCAAAGCAGTTAACAACATTAGCAGGTAAATTATGCATCAACAGCTGGCAAAGAGTTGCTCACGATAGGTTTGACATCTCCCAAGGAAGGAACACAAGCTGGCTAGGCTCAGGGCTGCGCCCAGTGAGTCAATCCTTAAGCCACGGCTTGAGCATGGAAACTGACTGTGACAAGTCTTTTTCTTCAGCCCCAGGCACCTCAAACAAAGAGAAAAAAATAGCAAATAATGAGGTGATCTGTTATTTCATGCCCAAGTCTCAGGGAACAGTCCTGTTCCAATGAGACTCAGAGCACTGTGACACATTCATTTGCTTCCCAGGCAAAGGAACACAACCCCACACAAGGCAGTTTACAAAGTGGTATTTTTTTCAGTAAAAATCAGTCAGCTTGTCATGTTGTGCAGGCAGAAAGAATTACAGCAGAGTGTGCAAAACATGCATAATGGAATTATGCAATGTATAAAAAGTGAAGAAAAATGCTGTTTTTAGATGACAAACCAAAGCTTAGCTCAGTCAACTGAATGAATCCCTTTGTAAATCAACAGGTTACTGTAGTTCATTTTCACCTTTCTACTTACAGATATAAAGAAGTACAGATAGTAACACAAGGAATGGGTGTATTTTTGACTGGTATAGAAAAATGTGAAATAATATGATCAAATTATTTGTGCATTCTCTGTCTTAATGAATTAATGAAGAATTAGATCTGGATGTGTTTGCATAATGTTAAATACCTCTTATGAAAGAGGACAGTACTTTTAATGTGCTTATATTTAAATGTGCATTTGTAACTATTTAAACTTATGTTATACTTTTGTAATGCTTTCATTTTTGTAAAACAAAACTCTTGTAACATGTTATTATGTTACAATACTCCAACATTGGTCAATATTATTTTTCCTGTACCTGCCTATGTAGTGCATCCCTGACAATGTTATTTATGTCTTGATTCCCTAATTAAAAGCTATATTGATATACTGAATACTCAATATTTAATATTTAATTTAAAAAGAAAAGCTGTGTGATGTCTTTATATTTTGATGGTTGTAGATTGAAATATAGAAATAACACAGTAAGTGATATAAGCATCAGGAATCTGAACTAACGTTTGTGAAAGTCTTAATGTGTGGGCAAAGCTCTGTACCAGAATACATTATTTCACAACATTATTATTTGTAGCACATTTGCCCAACATCCAAAAAGCATTTAAGATGAAGAAAAACAAGATCTGTCAGGTCCGAATTGCTGCAGGTTTGTAACAATCTACCAGACATTCAATAGTATTGAACAAGGCCTTGTCTCTAGTGATTTCTTTTTTACTCAGACCTGATGTCCTGATGTTAGAAATACCACAATATCACAAGCATCTCTCTTCTGTTTAAGATGTGTTGCTAGACTGAAGCATATCCTGTCATATGCCAAGAGGCTAGCATTCATAACAACTAGGCCTCATTACTGAAACCCTCTCTTTTCTACTGCTTCTTCTCCTGCTGTGTCTCAGGTGTAGTCTGCTTTGCACAGAACACTAGTCCTAGAGACATTATAAGAACCAAAAACCAATATGGTATCAAACCACTGCTTTCCTTTCTGGCTCAGGATTGACAGCAATTTCTGCTTCTGACATAACACAAGCACTCAATGACTAGTGCCCCTTAGCTAGATGTCTAATTCTGTTGATGCCAAGATGGTTACTTTTCAAAGAATTTGCAGAAAAGGTGCAGGTCATACTCAATGAAGCTCAATTGCTTCTTATGGAGCAGAGAATACACTTTATCCTCTCTCATCTACATTGCATTCATAAGAGCAGAAAAATCCATTTTCAGCATGCTGTGACGAAGGGTACATCATGATTGACTTACAATGCCAGCCAGTGGCAGTGATGGTAAATGACATGCCACAAGAGCCTTACTGCAGGCCAGAAGATGAACTCACGGGAGACTCTGAGTCTCTGGTTTTACCATTATCCGACATCAAATGAAGGTCCAGGAACCTTTCAGACTTTGATGATGAGCAAACAGTTTTGTGAAGCATTCCCAACCATGAGCCAACCAAAGCAAAAGCCAGTTCTCCTGTCGTGATTAATACAGAGCAGCCCATATTTTCTAGTGTCTTCCAGAGGGAGCCGAGATGAGAACGCGGGGGATTGAATCAATGCTTACTAACCCCTGCTTTTCACAAGTCAGTGTTGAGAGGGAAGAAAATCTCACCCTGGAATCAACCAGCAACTTGAGCTCAAGCACTTTAACTGAAAGGTGTGCCTGCTGTTACTGGAGAAAACAGAATAATACTCATTGCACCCAGTGACCCTGGAAAAATAGAGTGAGCTCTCCACACAGCACGTTCATTCTGCAGAAAGTCATTTTGAAGAAATTCTTCTTCAAAACTGGGTCGAGGTTTGGTGACATAAACAGAAACGTGGTTGAAGATGCAGCCTGATGACAAAACTCCCCGAGTCTGAACTGGTGAGCTCACAGATGTGTTTGTAATTCCGGCTATGAGCTGTATTAAAGTTTAGGAAGTAATGTACTCCTCCACAACTAAGCCAACATCCTGGTATAATCCAGGATCAATATCGCCAAGGCAAAAAGCCAGGGACTATTTCATACACTACTATATTAGGTCCTTTTGCAGTTTCAGCACTAGGTTAAATAATGACATTCTGACTAGTACTGAAGAAAAGAAGAAGTGGAATTGCTTGAGTTACAGTTTTCATCTAGTCTAAACATAAGCAAATAGCTAGTAACTTGGAAACAGTGATTTAAAAAAAACACTTTGTTGTTAGGCAGGAAAAATAAAATGTTTTTTAATTAAACTAAGGGGCAGCTCTTCAGCAGAGAAAGGCACTATTGATACACATAATTAGGAAATTCCTCAGACAAAATTGCTTTGGGGTGAAAGAGGCAGTGCTTGCCCCCTTGCTAAAAAAAGAGATATTCTTCTTTCAGGATACTTAAAGCTCTGATGTTCATTTTGGGTCAGATTTCCAATACTGTAGATCTATAGTGGGGCACTAAACTCCCTGGCTAATGTAAAACTAGTGTCTATTTTTTACAAATCAGAAAAACAGACTCTAATATATGAATAAATAATCAGTTCACTTAATATCCAAGGCTTTCGTATAAAACTCTCTTAACATTCTTTTTATTTTACTAAAATGAAAATTTGTAGAACTAGAAAATAACGAACTGTACAACTTGTGTGGTACTAGTATATTTAGGTAGTAGGTAGACGTTTTATACTGTATATCAAGCAAAATTTTAAACAGTATTTTAGGTAAAAAAAACGAAGGACATTATTCATAAATTATTAGGAAACCTATTTGCATGGGGGAAAATTGACATTTCTCCACTGTTTTTTTTACTAAGCATGGAAAAGAACTGAGTTCTAAAATGGCACAGTAGCAACTTCTGTAT
The DNA here is from genome assembly GCF_059453375.1 of Lepisosteus platostomus. Classification (NCBI taxonomy): domain Eukaryota; kingdom Metazoa; phylum Chordata; class Actinopteri; order Semionotiformes; family Lepisosteidae; genus Lepisosteus; species Lepisosteus platostomus. The sequence goes on along the minus strand of NC_142623.1, from coordinate 9,090,350 downwards.
TCTTAATGGATGATCACACATTTGAAAACAGGTTTTGGAGGGAAAGGATTCTCTTATTTTGGAAACATAGGGTTTACCAAAGTTCTGTTGCACACATCCTTTTCAAATATCTTGTAACACAGAAAAAAATCAAATTAAGTTTTTATTCTATTGAAACCACTTTTGTTGAAAAATGAAACCCAACAATGATATCATTTCTTGATATGAAACCCAACAATGAAGTCTAGGAAATGCATTTAGGACTGAAAACACAAGGTACTCTTTACTGACTGGATTAGTGGATTAACCAGTAAAGCTATGTTTTTGAATGTTTTCATTTTCACTTAATTCTGTGCTGTTCATTGGCATATTGGACGAATCAAAATTATACCTTAATCGTTGAATTTACTTGTGATACACAAAGGTTAACTAGCCTCTTGTGCACAGCTCTGGGTGAATTTGCATTATGATTATTATTAATTCACTCTTCACAAAACGAATAATATTTCACTCAAACAGAACAGAGCAATATTATATTTTTACTTTATTAAAATTATTTCAGTGTTGTGGGTCTGCTAAACTCTTTCATCATTAGAGCAGCAGGTATCAACTTACTCCATTGATCACTACAGATTTTGACTGATCTTACTTCTGTATTGGGCTGTAGTTTTCTTTTTTAGATTTGCCCTCCTCTTTATGAATGAACTTTACACTTGCTGTTCTCCAATCTGAGGGTAGAGATGAAATATCCTGCGGGTGTTTCATTTCTCTATGTAAGACTAGAAAAATGTGTTTTCTTTCTGATTGCACTGATTTCCTCCCACCTTCCAGACATATCTACCCCATTTGTATGGGTTTAATTTTATTTCTGGATGTCCCCAATGTCCAATAAACCCAAAACCATATTCACCACACCATTTGTGGCCGAATATTAAATTTCCATATTTCCCTCTGTTTCCTTGTGCTTCCATATGGCATTGGTAGACATCCTAAGAAGACAACAAGAACGACTCTTAAACTCATTAACCTACCCTCTTCTAAGTCACGTAGGTCATGTAGGTCTGTAACACACCATAGGCTTCTCGTTTCAGTTTGATCTAGAAATCATTAATGACTTATTTAGTTGGCTGCTGTTAAATACTTTAATCCTAAGCGTTTTACGTCTGCGTGCATTTTTACAGCTGGGTATTTAACTGGAGAAATTTGGGTGAAGTAGCTTGTTCAAAGTTCCAACATCCCCTGGGATGTGAGCCTACAACCTTTCAGCTACGAGTGCCAGAATCCTAACCACTACACCACACTGCTGCCTACTGCTTATTGATGCATAATTACCTTCATGACTTTGATGCATCTTTTCTGACTCAGTTGTTAAAGTCATATATCTTTCCCTGTGCCTCATGATGTCTGACAATCAAGTCTTCTAACCAGCTTTAGTGTTACTGATAACTGTAGGGGCAGATATTTCAGGAACAAAATTAGCTACTTATGGTATCACTCTTGTGTAAAAATAGAGACTGATCTGATCTGTAATTTAAACTTTAAATTAAAGACAAAGTACCTTGAACTCGGAACTGAAGCTTCTAAGTGGACCTGTATGGTAAGCTTTCTATTTTAAAGTTTCTTTAAATTAATAAAGCTGAATGACACATTTGGCACCAGCTGCTTCCACAGCTAAATGAGATTTCAGCACAACATTCTTAAATAACGAGCCCTACTCATCTAACATCAGTTTTATTGCACACAGATGCCTTTTCCGGTTGAGGACCATCTCAAAGAGCTTTACAATGAGTCACGAGGCTGCAGAACAAATAAAAAAGTGCAAAAGAGGAGTTATGGAATTAGAATCGAGCAGCAATTGCCAACTATAAGAAAGTCAAATTAGCAGAAGCTACCACAAAGTCATTTCAGGACTCAATATCCTTGGATGTTCAAGTACTTACAGGAAGGCTGCCAATTTACCAGACATTAAAACCATTAAACCATAGGTTTAAGCAAAGGTTACCATTCAAACAAAAATAAATACAGGTGGGAAAACTGCACTGCCATATGAAAACAAATATCACAACGCAGAAGATGAAGTAGGTGAAGTTGCTCTAACCGATGTGAAAAGCAGAAAATGGCTGTGTCACATGGTTGGATTTGAGCAAGGAGAGGGTGGAGTAAGCCTCTGACAGTGGCACAGAGCCGCAAAGCGACAGTCCAATATAAGTGAAAAGAATGCATCCCCTGAGGAGTTACTCTGTTAAGCACAGAATTTAAGAGCAAGAAATAATTGCAGCCACTCGTTATGAATACGGAAAGCCAGCATGTCATAGATGCTGATATTGTGCACCAAGGGCTCGTGAGCTTAATGGGGCACCAAGTTATTTTTTATCCTAAGGGCAATACTTACTATCAGCAAGTGAAGCCAGAATGTTTGCCCACCTTGTGATGACTGCCTCACAGTACAATTAAAGTGTGCAGGTGGTTCACTTCTGAAATGATTCCTGCAGAAACTAGAATTGTATTCACTACCAGCCTGGCTCTGTGCAGAAGGGCAGTGTCTGATTCAAGTGAACTGTGCATTAAATGCTTTGGGTAACCAGTCCTACAGTACCCACTCAAAATGCCTGCTCTGCAGCTACATAGAAATTGTGGGGTCCTCAGGGAAAAAAACATAAGAGCACTAATTTGAACAATTCTTTAACACCCTATTTAATCATGCATGACAGGTAGTTAACAGAACAACTACTATATTAACAGAACAACTACAAGGACAATTAAGAGTTCTGTGCAATTTAACGTGAAATGGTATGGTGATGGAAATAATTAAAAACTTGAAATATCTTGTATTTTGCCTGTGTTTTGTATTTGGTTCATTAGAGGGGTTACAGCAACAAAAGTAATCATTTACCTCTGCCTGCCTCTATAAGCACGATTTTCTCCAATAACAACAAAATAAAAACTGTAGGATCTAAATTACAGATTGACTTCAGATTGGAATAATAGGAAACTGCAGTGGAATCTTTTATTTGAAGTCAAGGACCTTAATTATCAGCCCATTGCCAGAAAGCCACTTTTTCCTGGTAAGGGCAGCAGCAGCCCAGCTCAGAGAATAATCTGGAAGTTCATCTCACCCATATTTCTCAGGACCCTGGAGAGGAGAGATGCACATCACAGACAGCCGTGTAAAATGTCGCATGCATTCCAGCCTGAACTGAAAGGAGAACGGTGGGGGGGGTGCTGAGGGGTTTCATAATTCATGGTGTTGTCTTGTCAGACAAGGAGAGTGGCTGTAATGTAAGTGTTTACAGGGCGTGTCAGGGGAAAGCTGCAGGAAGCAGAGTTTATGCTCTGTTCTGTAGAGTGGACTCTTCTCATGTATTTTTTATCCAGTGTCTGAAACCTACCTGACACAATTAAAAGCAGGATTGTGTCAGGAGCAGCCAGCTAAACCCATTGGGGTGGACAGAAAATAAGCTACTGTGTGCAAGCCCACTAATCACATCGCTCACCAATGCAGAATGCCAGTTCTGTCCTGGGATAGGTAGACTGCTTTAGTCTGCTAGGGATGTGATCTCTAACAGAGGGGATGTTATCTCTCAAATGAACCGTGCAGTCAATGTCAAATTGCTGAGATATGAACAGACTCGATGGGCCTCCAGGCATGAAGACTAGCACATCATTTTCACAAAAACAAAAGAGGTCAGTTCTCAGAAAACAAATCACAAGATATGTTATACCAAGAACAGAGTTTGTAGATCAGGAAAACAGGAAAAATGACAGTTTTTTTTGCTTTTATCTTTGTAACAGGTCAGGCAATAGGAGGCAAAGTACAAACAGTTCAAAAGAAGTCTTCAGGTGGATCAGCACCATTATACTGCCAATCTAGTCATTACCATTACTATGCTTAACCTTTCAATTAAATGCTTTTAAGTTATACCAATTGAAACCCATGAAGCCTAATCAAAGAAACAGATTATTTACCGTTACCCTTTTAGCCAATGGAGAATGTTCTCCTCCCAGAACAGGGAATGGAACACATACAGTAGGTGTTCTAAATCAACGTGAACACAGGGATCAGAGCAAAGAAAAATCAAATGTCAGTGGGTTGACCCATAAGATGGGTTTTACGCTCTATATTCATGCCCTAACACAGTAAAAATGTATAATATGACAATACCTGTGATATAAGTAATTATAGCGATATTAGTGATACTAATGTAGAACATGAGAAAAAGGCATCTGAATGCAGAGCTTGTTACCATATTGTCATTTTGACTTACTCTCTGTGCAGAGAGTCTTTGCTGCTCTGCTTCAACCCCACGCTCTCTGATTCAACTCTGATTTCAGAAAGGGTTGAATACTTAGACTCCTTGTTTCTGTAAGAGTTCTCATGAGGCTTCAAGTCAATCAATCATAGTTTATGTTATCAATGCACGAACAGTACAGCAAACGGCAGTGTTGTTGGAAATGAAATGCTTTGTCCGCAAGCTCGTTGAGAGGGATAGACGAATACAAGGACAGGAATTTATAGGGATCAGATTAATGAAATTAACGAAAAGAAAAAAAATTAGGGTACAATAAATTACACAATTGCAATTTACAGATTATGCGAAAGTAACACAAGGACAGGAGGTATTTAGTGCTCTTCGTATGTGTCCTGAGAGTGCAATTGACAAGAGGGTGCCGGTGTCAGTTCAAGGAGGTAATTGCAGGCGTCTGCTGTGGTTGGCTGTTTAGCAGTCTTACTGCCTGGGGAAGAAGCTGTTACGAAACCTGGTGGTCTTGGTCTGTATACTTCTGTATCGTTTTCCGGATGGTAGTAGAGAGAATACGTTGTGGTTAGGGTGACTGGGGTCCCTGAGGATAGATCTGGCCTCCCTGAGGCATCTAACAGAGCAGATATCCTCGAGGTTTTAGCGCACAGCTGGTAGTGTTTTGAGCTAGTTTCCCCACCCTCTGGAGTACCTTGCGCTCTCGGGCGGAGCAGTTACCATACCAGGCTGTGATACAGCCGGTTAGGATGCTTTCAGTGGTCCACCTGTAAAAATGTTTTAGGATGTTTGACGGCATGCCAAAGTTCTTTAGTCTGCAGAGAAAGAATAGGCGCTGCCGTGCTGTCTTGGCTATGAGGTTGGTGTGGTGGGTCCAGGTTAGATCGTCTGTTGACACCTAGGAATTTGAAACTGTTGACTCTCTTCACTGCAGACCCACTGATGTGAATGGGTGCGTGGTCTGTTCCTCGATGCTTTCTGTAGTCCACGATCAACTCCTTAGTTTTGCTGGTGTTCAGAGAGAGGTTGTTGATCTGACACCATGCTGTCAGCGTTTCTACCTCCTCCCTGTACTCGGACTCATCACCGTTCGTGATCAAGCCGATGATTGTTGTATCATCCGCAAACTTGATGATCGAGTTTGGTTTGTTCCTGGCGACGCAGTTGTGGGTGAATAGGGAGTAGAGGAGAGGGCTCAGTACGCAGTCCTGGGGGGCACCAATGTTCAGAGTCAGTGTGGAGGATATATTTGTGCCTTTTATTACTACCTGCGGTCGAGCCGTCAGAAAGTCCAGGATCCAATTGCAGAGAGGGGAGCTTAGTCCTAGGTCCAGGAGCTTGGTGATAAGCCTTGAGGGTATGATGGTGTTGAATGCTGAGCTGTAATCAATAAACAGCATTCTCACATACATTTCTTTCTTATCGAGGTGTGAGAGGGTAGTGTGTAGAGCAGTGGTAATGGCGTCCTCAGTTGATCCGTTTTGTGAATGTGCCCCAAATAGATCTTTGGAAAAGTTCAACAGCCATGGCTCAGAAAAGTGCTGTATATCCTGCAGGGAGGAAATGGGATTGTTACACAACTGATCAATCAAGACAGTTGGACCAGCTCCCTTCTCAAGACTACTTTGTGCCACCGGCTCACCTGATTGATGTTCACAATTTAGATCAACAAGTTTCTATGTTTATTTTATCTGCAGATCAAGATTTTATAAAAAGCACGATCAACCATCTCTTTCCATTTTGCACCTGGTATGGTCTTGTTGTTTGCAAATGCATCCATCAGTCAATATGTTTATCTGTGAGAGAGCCACTGCATGGTGAGGACAAAATTCTTTGCAAAGCCATGTCAAAGTAGATATTTTGAAAATTGATATTCATACCAAGTCCCAAAAAGCTACAGGCTTCCTGGGTTTCATTCAATTTGAGTCCTAAATGAGTTCAATGAATTAAAAGGTAAAGAGATCGGCCTAAATTATCACTTTTTACAGCAGTTTAGTCATTACCTATGAACCTGGAGGACCCTGGCTCCTCCAGAGCCTGAAGTCAGTATTATTCTTTGTAATAGAGCACCATAGAAATTTCAGCACAGAACTTTTCCAGATTGAAACAATAAATCAGTAGGCCCATGACTAAAAAAATACATGAGCCACTTCCCATCGTTACAGTTCCTGGAACGCGCTCTTGAAAACTTTCAAGAAATAAAATACCAGTAACTCAAGCCAGCAAAGCATATTAAATGACATTGCTGGCAGATCTCTGCTTGTTCTGGCTAGCAGCTACAATGACAAAGAAATGAATAAATAAAGGCGAAATTCAGCTTCAATTTCAAGGCTAAATGAGATATTCTTAACTGGATTGTATGATCATTAACCTACGGCCTTTCTGTTCATAAAGTCTTCGTACGCCTCGTAATTGATAATGTTAGTTCTTCGGGGAGCGGTCATGTGTTTTGCCCCGTAGGATAACCCTATAAGTACTGTAGCTGCAAAGAAATACAGTCTTGACGACTCTGTGCTCATACTCGATGTCTGTTTTTTACTAAACTGAGCCAGTTCCTTCTTATATTAAAACACCAATTAACCAATTTCAAGAGTTGCAAAACATCTTATTGTAAAACTTCACTTTGGGCATTTAAGGTGATCAAGAAACAGATATGTTATGGGATTTGCCCTGGATTAGTCTGGGAAACAACGATAACAGTGCTGACATCACATGTTTGTCTGATGGAAATAGGAGTTTGTCACAAATAAGCTAAGGCCAGCTTCACCTGGAGTATTAAGACAGGTGACAGGGTTAGGAAAAATTACACACATGAGAAGCCAGTTGTTCCAAGGTTCAACAACATAGCTGAGTAGGTTGTTAGATTAGAGTACTTTATTAGCCATAGGAGTTCAGGTGGGTAGCTGCGTCAGCATGCGTAGGCTGCAAAGGAACAAGTAATAGGTTTATTCCATGCTGAAAAAAAGAAGAAAGAAAACACAACGTTTCGGCCATGGAGCCTTCCCACACCTGAAGAAGGCTCCACGGCTGAAACGTGGTGTTTTCTTTCCTCTTTTTTTCAGCATGGAATAAACCTATTACTTGTTCCTTTATTAGCCATATACCATTTCTTGCATTAGGAATTTGTCTTTTCGGATACCCAAACTTACTCTCCATGAGACACACAGGCATACAGACAGGGAGAGAGAAGCTTGGGGTCATTTATACAGCACCCCTGGAGCAGTTGGGGTTAAGGGCCTTGCTCAGGGGCACAACAGAGTAGGATTCCTCTGCTGGCCATGGGATTTGAACCAGCAACCTTCCAGCCACAGGCACAGATCCTTAGACACAGTGCCACTGCTCCATACTCCCACCACTGTTTTTGTAAAGAACTTACTTACAAATAAACATCAGCATCTTTTCTGTTTTTTTTTGTTTTTTTTTTTATTCCACTTTGATGTATAGTTAACAGTTTGTGCTCTTTGTATTTTCTTCTTGGAATATCTTCTGATGTATTTGACTTCCTGCATTTTTATTCAGGAATTTGACATTTTGGGATAGCTGATGACAATTTGATTGCATTGAATCAACACATTTTACAATGTAATGTGTAACAAATAATAAATGAAAACGAGACTATATGAAGGATCCTTTTAAATAGGCAGCAAACAATTTGCATTTACCATTTTAGTCAGAAAAGGTAAGAAAGGGATATTTCTCTAAGAAATCAGAAGAGTCTTTCTGTCATCAGTGCTCTGAACTGAGATTGGCTCTGCTGAGAAATTCAGGCAATAGCATTTCCATTTTGTTTCTGTGCCGCAGCTCTAACCTTGCCTCTATCAGAAAGGGATCAGTTTCACTTCAGAAATGCAAATTCCTGGAAGCTTTTTCACTATAACTCCACACATGTGGGTGCGATTTTTATACAAGTGTCCAGTGCTTGCTATCTTAGGAACCACCTCTGTTCCATAATTAATAAGGAGAGAGAAAATGTGAGCCATCACAAACCAAGGATTAATGCGTAGAAAAAATCAATGGCTTTTTCCTCCCTATGTTGATGTGTAGGGAAATAATATGGAATTGAAAAGATCAAGGGCAGGGAACAAAGAAACCTTACACAAGAATACACAAGACTGAAAACATCTGGTGTAAAAGACCAAAGGTTGCCTAAGGTAATAATAGAGTCATATGGGAAAGAATGGAGGATTCAAAGCAGGAATGTTACACATTTTTCTCCCTATCCTAGTCCAACTATGGATTATATCAGTTTGTTCATGCTGGCTATTTGAGAAAGCTGGATCAAATCTAGATACCAAACATCAATTACATTTTTTCCTGCTCTCCTCTGGGTGTAGTCATATTATCTGGGTCAGATGTGATTGACATTCTAGTCTACCCAAGGTAAAGAGTGCAGCTTACAGGTGGCCTTAAGGCCACATTTCCACCACATGAGCCATGAAAATGTGGTAGAATGGCACTCTTCCAATCTCCTTGACCAAATTTCAGTGCTCTTCCTTAGACCTGCTTTCGTAAGGTACTGTATTTCACGCAATTTGCATCATACCTACCACTCAACATATTAGTCTCAAATTCCTGCCCCATGACATCAGAATCTTGCTTCTCCTTACAATCCTACAACAGATGAGCAGCTCTGGAGAACAGGCATTCTGTGAATTGGTGAATATCCACAATGAGCTTATTTGAGGTGGCTTATTTCATGTGGAATCACATGCACCCAGGAAGCCCAACAGTGTCTGAAAGCTGGTTGAATTTCTGGGTCCATACTGAGAAGCGTATCTGGTGACTGGTAAAGACAGTCATGAGAAAAGCAGCTGCAACAGCTCTTTTTCAGTGCTGCAGTTCAATGAGAAAACTTACTCTAAGTGGCAGGGTTTCTAACTTAAAAGAAACATATTAATAAGCAATGTTATTTAAAATTAGTGCTTCATTATGCCTTTGTAACAGTCCATTAGAATTACCTTTTCTCCTCTCAAAAACAGTAAGTCTGTTGTAATAAAGCACTGGTTGTCAAAAAAAAGAATGGCAGCAGTTAGGAGCTTCAAGTGGTCCTTCAGTTTGTCTTTTATTGTGAGCCCGATTTAGATCCATCCAATTGAATATTCATTAGTCATCACATGTAACAGCATTTCATTCCCTTTCCATCTATTAAAAAAGTCAATTAATGCTTGCTCACGGATGCACACGTATAAAAATGTTGTGTTATATAATATATGAGGCTGGGACAGAAAGAGAAGCTTTAAGAGGGTACTTTATATTGTCTTTCGCAGTTACGACATTCTGTTGTTTCTCTCATTCTGTGTGCTTACTAATCGACCAGCTGTCCAACCTGTCTTGTCTAGTACAGTTTGACACTCTTAATCTCAGGACCCTGGGTCAAGATCCACTTTCTACAGTGGATTGCTTTCTGGGTAGTAAATTGGCCTAAGACCTTTAAATAAAACCAGAGCATTATATTTCAAAGCAAGGGACCAAAGTGGAAGAAGTAAGCCCCATTATATCTGAGAAATAAAAGCCAGTGGTGATGAGGAACACAAAATTTGTGGACTTTTAATAACTTTAAAAGATGTGAAGATTTTGAGTTGTGGCACTATAACTAAATAAAATGTTCAGGCAGAGGAACCCCATATAGATCAATCAAGTGTCTATAAATCTATAAGGATCAGACATTTAAAAGTTAACAAGTAGAGGGCATAGTGTTAAAGTATGCTACAGATCACTTAATTCAGCTACCAAATACTATGCACTCTTATAAATTAAAAAAAATCATAAGAAATGAAGTTATGGTTGGACACTTTGATTTCTCTCACATACACTGGGAAACACTGTTAGACTCCTTCTGAATGAACAGTAAAACACAAAAAGAAGGTGCATTTAAAACAGAGAACAGAAGGAATGTTTATGCTAATGACATAGTTGGATGATTTCTTTTAGCTACTAGAAACTAAATATGCTACTATAAATGGACCAAATTGTCTGTTCTTTTTTATGTTTTGATGTCATTTATGGACTATATAAAACAGGACATTGGAGTTTTTTTTATCTATTAAACCTATGTATAAACAAAGTTAATTTGTTTAAGTTGTTTGGACATTGAAACAGATCCTGTTGTAACATTTTCGAGGAAATTAAGAATGAACCGGATGCTCCCTGCAAGACATAAAGCTGACCTTTCTGCCATAGAGTTCCAGAGATTCCAAGGCTTTATTTTGATAGTAACAAATTCATGAATTAGAATGTAGATGGAATAAAAGGCTTTTATATTCTAGACCTTTCTTGAGTTTTCAGGACACAATTTGTGTTGGCATTGTTCTATTGTTTAACAGAAAATGAAATTTAAGTTTCTGATTTACAGTCAACAATATAAGGGTAAAAGAACACTCCTTAATGTTGTTTTACATTCTTGGTGGTTCCAATTCGGGAGACTTGTGATGTATTTAAATAGGGGATATGATAGTTGGTAGAAATCTAGTTTCAAAACACTCACTCCTCTTCAAACGTTACAGTCAATACTAAATTTGTTTTCTTCCTTCTCCCTGCCGATAAAGCAGCAGTTAGCAGAACCATTTCATTTGGTTATCATATGCCGATTGTCATGCCTGTCCTCAAGGCAGAGCGGTGCAGTACTTTCACACATCGGCACCTATGCTTTTCCTGTTTTGCCTGTCTGCCTTGCACCTGAGTTCATTTACGACCTTTGGACTGTTGTTTTACAGCACTTTGCACAGTGGTAACGTACCTATATCCTACTTTGTTTATTCTCCAGTGATGCCTGGAAAGAGATCAGAAAAAGAGTAAAAAGAAGAATCCAAGAACTTGGGAGCATACAGTACCATACACAAAGAGGTCATCAATAGCTACTGTACATTAGCCTTGAAAACAAAATTTATGGAGATTTGACAGAGGTCTACAATATTCAGTAACATGTTAGATTAGGGGTCACTATTTCTTAATCTAAACTTGATAGAGATAACAATTTATGAATAATTATCTGTGTTAAATATGATAATAACCTGATAGGGATTAACGTCTACTTAAGAGGAACTGTGTGCTCATTAAGAAAAATCATAAGACTGTCATATGATAACATTTCATTAAAGCATATTTGGATGATGGCAATTTACTTGTTATGCACTTACAATGTGTCATTTGTAGAAGGTCCTTTCAAAAATTAACACACACAGGACTGGTAGCCATGCATAAAAATAAAGCTATGACACATTCAGGGGACAGACTGGAGGCAGTCCTTCATGCAAAAATTAAGGGCATGAAAAACAAGCAATCTGTGCAGTAAATGCTCCACCGATTCTCTAGTTTCCATCCAGAAATGGCCAGATTAGGCCAGATAAATAAACTTCTATTCACCTGTGAGCAGCACAAGCAATATGTTAACTTACACTTTGGTGTGGTCTCATTTACTATTAAACTACCTTAAGGACATAATACTTCACCACACAGCTCCAGAGAACTAGACCTTGCTACTTGTCCTCCCCATAATACTGCAAGCAGTCTTTAGGGTGTTTTCATTTTTGATATCTAAATGATTTATTTCATTTATATGTGGATTGGCTTGTTAACTCATAAACCCACAACATTTTTCAATCTTGACATGAGAAATGAAACTGGTGGGATCACTCCCTTGTCAGCTGCCAATTGACAGCTGTCAATTACAGACAGAAAACAGCAGACTGAATGTGTACTGGCTACGGTCTATTGCTCTATTCCCAAACAAAACACACAAACATACACCTACAAAAAAAAAAAAGACGAATGAAGAAGCTGAGGAGGAGCACAGGGTCCTGTCGCCAGACGGTGTATTTGATCAGTGATCAACAGACATACATGGGAATGCCGCAGTTACCCCTGGCAACCACAGGCAGTGAGCCACTCCCAGCCCACACATGACAGAAGTCTCACACAGACAGAGACCCACACAGGCACACACAGAGACATACACTACACTCGAATAAAGACACAGGGGAAGCTAAGTAAAGTGGACCACATGCACATCTGTGCATTTTCATAAGGTGGCAGGTATTTTTTTTTACAAGCTCAGAAAAACACATACAGTATGGAATCATGTTGTGTACACATACACAAACCAGTTCATAGACTGATACAATCACAGGCTTTCAGAGATTTTCACAAAAACACACAGACTTATTGACACACAGAAACACAATTTCTTACAGTTATGGAAATGCTCTACATAAAACACCTGAGGTCATCCTCTCTGGAGAAAAATACACAAAGGTGATAATCAAGGTTCTAGATTTTGACAACCATGTACATTAATACAAATAAGTAGAATGTCCTTAGTAGTAGTATGTGTATTTTCAAAAAATATAATTCAGATGTCACACAACAAATGTCACTGAAAGCCTGTTTTCCTACCATACTGTAAGGCCTTACATACTTACTACTTATCATAAAGAGAAGATAAACTTTATTGTCCCCTAAGGAAAAAAGGTTTGTGGACACATAGATATTCTGTACATCTGAATCACAAAACATTACACATCACATATATTACATATGCATAATGCAGTATAACGTTGTCTTGAAAAATTACACATAGGAAGTTTGTAACAGCACAATCAGTTCATACTGGCACAATTGCATTTACCCTTGCCATTTTTCCATTTACATATTTTTATCTATTTGATCTACATTTGGGAAACCTAAAATATTTGCCAGAGGTAAGATGTTCAGAAATAAGAATATCAAACGAATCCAAAATCATTTTTTCCTCCTGTCTAATTATGGATTGTTCACAAATTGTCTGCAAGGAGGAGTGTGGCTTCTGTAATCTTCATTGATGTTTGGAAAACACAGGTGATTTTTTATCTTAACTGGATCGATAAAATATCCAGCCACACTGTTGTACCATATTTAATAATGCTCTCAATTACAGCTTGGTAAAGGAGGTGCATTATTTTCTGTGCAACTCCAAACATATGGAAAAATATGTAAATTGCTGAACTCTGGAGCAAACACTCTCAACCTGAGTTGTCCAGATCACTTTGCTGGCTATGTACATTCTAAATACAGATATGAATTAACCTGGGTAGTAAGTTATTGGGAATCATTATGTACCAAGCACTTTGGAATTGAACACCAAGGCTTATTTGGTTTGCTTTATGGTGGGGAGAGGGGATTTAAAAATCAAACACAAACCAGGGGACATACAGTAAGTGGAAATGAAGGGGAAGTGCAGATCTTTAGAACTGAGATCAAAAGGCACTATATGTCTTTACACAAAGGGTTGTGGGGGTCTGTAACAAGCTACCCAGCCATGATGCTGAAGTTGACACCCTGACTTATTTCAAGAATTGTGTCCTAAAAATGAGCTAGCGCAGCTGAATGGCCTTTTCTCACATTTACATTTACATGTAGCCTTTCTTGTGTTTTTAAAAAGCCGATCAAAATTGTAAGTAATTCTGCACGTTGCAGTCTCCGTGTTTAAAAGTGTGGAATGAGTAATCTCTCTGTTCCTCTATTAATAGCTGAACTTTACAAAACCATCTGTCACAAAGCTACTACTGACATTAAAAGCACTTCTCAGTATCTTCTTTGTCGGGCACATTGAAAAGTGTGGGAGAAAATACTTGTTTTGTCTTAAGCAATTACAGCCATTCAACAGTACTGCCTTCAAAGTATTCAAACCCAGGAGCCTGCTGCATGTGTTGATCATTCAGTAAAGGAGTAAGTTATGTAACCAATCAGCTGGGCAATTCACAAACAAAGCTTACCTTGAGTAAAGAACAGAGTCAGTCAAATAGAAAAACGCCACTTTGTAACACTAATTAAGAGCGAGTGGTTGTGCCAGAAAACTGTGGAAAAGTTTTGAATCAAACTTATTTGAATATATATATACTTAGAGACAAATACCATAGATAGGATTCATAAAATCCTAAATAGTAATTTATCCAGTTGTGGAATACATTTGTGATATTTGGAACATGAAAGAAGTGAACCAACACACAAGAAGATACTGTATATGAGAAGTGAATGCTGCGTCTTTTAATCTGAAAACAGGTTCGTCCAGTTTTTCTGTTTCTAAGTTAATTCAGTCTGCTAGCGTAAGTGTAATTCAGCAGCTGTGTAATGCATGGCTAATCCATTTTGATATGTACAGATCCTATTTGTTTCTCTTTGTGCAAATGCATGTTCTGGTTGCCTTGTTACTCCATGAAAGGCAGAGTTTATGTAAGAATGGAATTGTGAATTCAGAACATAGATATGTACCCACAGAGCTAGCATGTTGAAATACATCTTCGATTAAGTTAGATTCATTTCTCATGTATATTGATTTGTTGTTCTATCTACTGCAGTGCACATGCAATTGGGTTTTCCCATAAAGATACCTTTTGTATTCAAGGCATAAAAAACAAACAAAAATGAAGTGCACAGATTTCTTACAAGATTACTTCATTTAGAAAAACAAATCAGTGTTGTGTCTTTCTATGACAGAAGATGTGCACAAACAAGTGGTAGTTTCTCTCCATTCAAGATCTGCACACTCCCATCCCTGTCTGTTTAGAAGGGACAGTTTGTGTCTGTCCATGTGACTGGATATGCAATTGAATCAATCCCCATTTCCCTTAACCATATGCCTTAATCGGCCTTGGTGTCTGCTAAAACACTACTCTGTAAGGGGCTCCATAATAGAGGTAGTAACAAGCAGACTTTGAGCACTAAGATGCCCCTCATCCTTCAGCCAAATACGCTACAGTACTTCATTACAACAAAATGGGAATTCAGCCAGGGAACCAGCTGGGATCTGTATGAAATCCCTTGTGGAAACTCCAGTGGCAAAGCTTAAAAAATACATAGTTCTCTGAAACATCAGAAATGTAACCTAAACATTTGGCTTATTATGGCTGAAGTCTCTTAGCAGGGCTACATTTGCCAATTATTGCAACAACCTATTCCCTTCAAAAACAATGAAACAAGAACAGCTGGGCAAGGAAGCTATTGAAATGTACATATATATATTGGTATCATTAACATTGTATCATTTTTCAGATGAATAACTAAAGACCATGCTTAAAAATCTGCCAACGATTTTGTTAGAGAATAAAAGCATTAGAAGAAAATCATACTGGCAACATCTCTAGCTATTTCCTGGCAACCACAGACTGTCAGGTAGTAAAAAAAAATATACAGTATAGTGAATTAATCGTGAGCAATAAATATGTTATCTTTAGTGTGAGGTTGGCACATGTATTAGTATAAAATACCATGAAACAGCAGGGATATACACAGATCACTACTGTCTCCTTTACAGCTCTGTGAAAAACCCTTGGGCTATCCAGAAGAAAAGCTTGTGATCAGAACTCTGCAGTGCAGTGTCCGCCTACGCTCGTATTGATTGGCGGACCTAGGCATTTCTCTCAACAGCAAAAAAAAAACGCAGAGGAGCGATTTAAAAGTATTACGTCATGAAAAGTACGGCATCCAATATTATTGTCCTCAAAGCACGAACTCAAGCCAAACTTCAACACGGGGATCCACTATATTGTACAGCATAAGAGATACTACACTCAGTGAAACTGTGAACTCAGCTTTCAGCGCCAAATAATCTAGATGTTAAATTCTTCAAGGCGCAATCATAGCCCACGCATTCAAACTGTTCTGACAAAGTTAAAAAACGTCAGGTTTCTCCAATATGTTCACTACATATTCAAGTTTAAATATTTTCCAAACGTTACACGTACTGTAGATGCGTACGTATTTGATTCATCACAAAGGTATTTGTCAAGCGCTGCAAAACAATTTTATTTCCGTTTTCTTCAAAATGGTTGACTTTTCCAAAGTCTCCTTTACAAAATTCCCACAGATGGATTAAAGACACGGAAAACCGCTGTTCTTGATATTTTTCTTCTGGTGTTTTTGTTTATATAGACTTGCCCTTACTTTTAGGTATTTTGTCCGGATTCAAATACATTACTGAAACAGGCCCACAAAAATTGACTGGTCATCTGTTCTAAGAAACAAATGCGAATGCTCATGTGGGTTCAAGGGAAAAATTAATCCGACCTAGAAGAACAAAAAATAGCTGAAGACAGTAAAATGCACAACTACCAATTAAAAATATTTTTCAACTGGCTGCAGCTGTTTGGGTGTTAAGTGATACTTCCAGCTGTAAAAACGAATGTGTCGATGTTTAAACAGCTCTATGAATTCCCATGAATAATCTTCCTCGTTTCGGTAATGGGCGGTAGGATTTCCTCTGAGAAATTAAGCTACCATAAGATTTTTCACTAATGATAGTATTTATAGACTGGAACTAATGACAAGTGTATGTATCCAATAGGGATTCAGCACGCAGTATTAACGGTCTTTTTTTTTTTGCTTGGAGGTCTTCGAAAAATAAAATTAACATTGCATTTGCCTCGTCATGTACTTATAGGAAGCGTTCCCAGGGAAGCACAAATTGTAATTAGAATGGTCTGGGGCAGAACGAGAGACGATAATACTGTTTGTACTGTATCTCTGTAGGCAAACAGGGTGACGAGGCGGCAATGCCGTTTGTAAAATAATGAAATTCTGAGCTGCCGCTGTTGGGGGTGGAAATCGGTAGGCGTCATTGCTGTGGCATGGCACCTGCCAGTCAGTCCATAAAACCCGAAGCAGTCTTAAGACACCCTAAAGCTATTCTGAAGCGTTAAATGTATTGATGTCAGTGCAGATCCGAGTTTCCACCTTTGTGCAAGTGTACATCACATACCAGACTTGTGCCGTTTAGGACCTCTGAAGCCAATTACCGCACTGAGGCATTTCGAGCGCTCTGCGAAAGTAGAGGTTCTTTCTTCTGTTTAGAGAAACTGTTACCCCCCCGTAAACTGAACTAGGAATCTTATAATCACGAGTATAAGCGGTTTCAAATGCAAGAGAGCTGACAGATGATGCGTCTAATAATAGCTTGGTAACGAAGACGTGCTTTATTGCTTTATAGCCGCAACAAAATATCTTGGTTGATGTACAGTAATTATTGTATATGCAATCAAAAAGTCAAAAGGATCTTTTCATCTGGAAGGAATGTCAGTCTGTTTTAGACCATTCATATTGCCTCCTTTAAAAAAATGAGGGGTGTGGCTTTTCAGCATCAATTATTAAATAATTTATGAGTGAATTTGCCTGGCCAGATTCACCATTTTCAGATTATGAACTGGAAATCTCTTTTTTTTCTACATTAACCTGCGCCGTTGTACAGTATGGGATCTTTCTTCCTAGGAACCAACAGCAGAGGGAAAATGTGAAAGGACGGTAAAAATCAACATTCATTTCACGTTTTCTTCCTTGTTTCATTTTTAAAGGATCAGTCGCCCGATTGTGGTCAAAGTATTTCACCTAGCAATAATCCCGCAATAGGCGACGATACTGCCACGGCGCAGAGTGCAGAAAACTGGGCGACCCGTTGCGAATTTCCTCGTGTCAGACGTGCTGTATGTTCACGCTCTTGTGCACGGCTGCGCTGCTAGGCTAGTTAAAGCCGACAATCCGGGGAAGCCTCCTTCTGCTTCAAAGCGGTGCGGTGATGATCAGTATGCAGAAGACAGAAATTTCGGAATGTTAGGTAACACCGGCTAGCTACTGTAGCACACCCAGACACCTTCCCCAGATAAGCCACAGGGAAACAACACCGAGACACAAATCGATCAAATCAAGACGGGGCCCGTGTACTTGCATTTATGTTAACTCTGGGCCGTATGGGTATTGAATTGATATAGTATTACAGTCTTTTTCGACAACGTTATCAAAGGTAAGATTGAATTAGAAGAGGAAATGCCCATCGCGGGAGTTATCATAAGACACCTCCTCTTCGACCATTTTCCAAAAAAATAAACGAACGTTAGTAACTATTTAATAATAAGATAAAGTGGGGGAAGCACGACCTGTCCGGATTTGAGCACCTCTCACGCAGCAGTCAGTCATTTGCTGACCAGGTTTTCGCGGTTTACATTCGCATCCAGTGTGCTTATATTTGTAAGCATTAGGCACGGTAACTGCATCGAAGGGATATCGATACCGAACAGCTTTTGGAGCTCTCGAGTATAGACAAGCTGAGCAATTAGAAAGGACAATCACATCGGAAACGCTTTCCTTATTTGGTGCGAGTTCTCCTGCCGTGCAGCCCCAGTTGCCTACGAGCTCATCAGGATTCAACTCCAGACTTGCCAGCCGCCCACTTAGAAGGGAAACCACCTGACACCCCCTCCTCCCAGCCACCAGAGAATAACGTCACCATTCTTAGAACAAATCTTTCAGACAGTTCGCTTCAATGTCGTTAATAACACCCTTAAATACGACAGCCTCCTGTTCCTTCAGGTAACATTGGCTTAGTGTATTAAAACATTAGCTAAAGATCAGGATAATCGTGGCCAGTTATCTGTAACGCACTTCATACCTCGGTTGACACAAAAAACACGAATCGTGACGCTTTTCCTTCTCCGAGATGGAGGTTAGAGAACTCTACATTAAAGTAAGATTCGATACTAAAATATAATATTTGTTCGTGTACCAGATACACAGTGCTGTACAAAGGTATTAGACAGTTTTCGTTCTTTTGAACATTTCACTTACCGCTTTTTCTTCTTGATAAAGACACGTTTTTTTTTCTACTGCCATTTTACCTAGTTTATAATAGAAAAGTTCATTCTGACAGATCTATATTTCGCAGTACAAAAACGAGCTTCTAGCGTTACAGATACAGTAAATGATAGAGAGGAATGTGATATTCATGACAAGTAACCACTGACCACCATGAGTCCATTCTGTTTTGGATGGATTAACCTGCTACAACACCAGAACACAGTGGTAGTTCGTGTATAATTTACCACGTGTTCACATTTTTCAAGACACTTATTTATATCAGATATTCTGATCTAATATTCCGAAGTGATATACCTGACTGCTCCAAGCCGAAACTAAGCTGCAAATATTAATGGAGGCATAGAGTAAATATTTGAAACCCACAAAAAATATTGAGCTCCTCTTTGTATCGAAGATGTCTGCACAGCTACATTTGCTATAGATTCCTTTCAGCCCCACTCCGTCGAATTGAACTCTTGCTCCACCTCCAGTATTTATTAGTCAATTGAGTTAATTACATACTTAACCGAAGCACTGTAACCATTTTCACAATTGGAAAGACGCTGGTAATGTGCAGGGAAGCAGAAAAACTACTGAGACCTACCAAAGGCCACGGACTGATGTACAAACCAAACTGTGGACCGAGCGAGAAGGCTAAATTTGAGTTTCAGCACCAAGGAGAGTTCTCTCTTGAGGGCTCTTGTCGGCTGTAATCTTTACAATGCCTACACACAACACAGCAACAAGCGTAACAACGGCACAAGTGACGATTGTGCCATCATAGAAGTGCAGCCATTATAAAGGCGGTCTCGCAGAAAGATGTCGTTGAAAATATCATGACATTTTAAAGCTTTAGTAGTCTACAGCTCTTTTAGCAGCATAATGCGTAAGTGTATGATCAACTTCATCTTGATCGATATTGTTATTGAGTAATGTATCATTAACAGCGTCGCAATATTGGGTTGGACATCGAAGTGTTTCCTTCATAGTAGTTTCTTTCTGATCAATACGCCAGTAGTACATACTTTCAGACGGGTATGTAAGTAGAACCTCTGAACTGCCATAATGCTTTCATACTTTAACGCTAAACATTTCATTTGTTGAAATAAGCGTGGACAATACACTTCATGCCATTAAAACGTATGGGAAAATGTATCACGTTAATGTTTTCAACGGGCATTTTATTAAAATAATCTTTTGTCGTAAAATACGACATTACACATAAAACAGCAGGAATCACCATCGACCCCTTCTTCGGCGCTTCCTGGAGTGCCCACAAAACAGAGTCTGTAATAGATTCATTTAGCGCTACCCATCCCATAAAATGCATTGAGTAAATACATCTTCCCTCCCACAAAGACATTACAGTAGCTCCTTTGTTATAGGACGTAGACTTACACCATTCGCACGCTGTTAAGTGTGTGTTAAAAGTACAATATGGTTATCCTTGGCAGCTTGGAGTTTTTACGTTATTTAGATGTGAACGTGCTAAGACTGCCTTACACATCCTTCTGTATACATTACAGATTGCATCTTCGAGAGGGACCGCAGTGGGAGGGGCTCGGGGCTTTGCGGTATTTTTTATGAATGGAATTTCGACGATAGACGCTTCATTGACATGAGGAACGCGCCTTTCTCTCTCTCGGAGGCTAATTGGCTGCGACTCTGGACTAATCAAATCCCCCCTCTCTGACGTCAGACAGGTGCTGGCTGAGGCAACACTGATACCCAGACCCGGCTATCAATTGTTCAAGGAGAATGGTGAGTCACCAAAGCGGCGCAGTAACGCGGAGAGAGGCTCTAAAACATCTCTCTTAACACTGTGCTCCTTCAGATACTGCCGGTACTGCTGCCACAGCAGAAGCGCGCTGCACGGTGCTCCGTTTTTGAGCCGTTAGGTCGGGGATTGTGGGACCCCTAGGAATCTTCGCTTCCACCAGACAAAACTCGGACTACACGAACTCCCCTTGAATGGTCAGTGAACGGTGGTGTCCTTTATTTTCGAGTCCAGGTGCGTGTTATTATCATTTCTATACTCAGCTCGTAAACATGATGCTGTCCACTCTTATTTCGAAATGCTTAATTTTAGAGATTACCGATAGCATGCACGTTATTAACAGGTACGATAAAATTTGGAGAATGAGAGAATGGGACAGTGTAGTGTAATCCGAGGGCAGCCGGTGCGTAAAAGAATATTGCTGGATGTCCTTAGAGGTTTAAAATGTGACATTACGAAAATAAATTCATCTTAAACAATCACGTACTGGTAATATTATATGGTTTTAGAAACCTAATTATGTCCCCACTCCATAAACTCCACTTGCAATTTCAGTGCGAGTTTTGATGTGTATGAGTGGCATTAAACGGCTGGTTTAAAGCTTACTCCAGACCTTTGTACTGTATATTTGCTTTTATGTTTCTTTCGCAAATTTCCCGTATACATCTACTGTAGCTACGCATCTAGCTAGATGGGGAAACCGCAACATTCAGTGATTAGGCTGACATTAGTTAAGGTTAATCAGGCGATTTAAACTACAATTAGTAAAGTATAATAGCTGCTAAAACAACCTTTAATGCTCACCATTGATGTCTCCCGACTCGGAGTAACTTGGGCGGGATTTGATTTCTGAATACAGCACGAATCTGGATTTATCTGTTCGAAAAGAAGGAAATACGGTAATTTGTTGTCGTACTCTATATAAGGCACGCCAGCACAGCCTTTCTAGCTAAAGCAACGAGTTTTAGTTTCTAAACAAGTATTAAAAACAACGTTCGATTTTGAATACCGCTATCCAAGAAGTCAAAATACAGGGAGGAAAAACGGCCAAAGAACTCTTCATTCCCAAGGCGCTCTCGACTAAAAACAGTATAGACGCCACTTCGATTACGTTTTGTTCGCTGTAAATGCGTGACCAAGGTGACAGGTGCAATGATCACAGAGCATAGTTTTAATAAGTAAATATTCGTTCATCCACTTATAGCACAGTAGATTCTGAGGTTGTTTTTCATACACAGGTTAACAGGAGTTTAGTTTCCGACTCACACGTTGTGTGATTATCGCTCTATCGACAATTTACAGTAATTGTAATCTCCGGGGGTTTTGAATTCTTAAAAATCAAGAGGTGATGTGGAGACACGTTCATCCTTACAACCAAACGAAGATGAAAGAGCAAAATTCTAATTTTCTCCCTGTAGATCGAATCCTTCAAGGATTCATGCCAAAACTAAAATGTTGTAATTGCTGCATTAAACTGTTATTCCAATTTAAAAACATCTCTTGATGTTTAACTTGGGACTGTTCTACGAACATAAGGGCAAAGAATGAAGGGGCTCAAAAGGTTTAATGCAAGATTTTAATCACAAATCAGTGCCATCTCAAACTATGAAATTACCTTTAAAATATTTTTTCTGTAACTTTTTATAACATGGTAAGATCTGAGTTGTCTTACATCATGTCTTACATAAGATACATCAATGGAACCTAGTTATTGGGCTATTTGCAGCAGTCATCTGCTCTTAAACCACAAGATCTCCATTTCATCTTTAGTCTCTGAGAAGCAGCTCAGATCAGAGATGAAAGAGACAAAACTCAGGTCTTGTATGAAGACACTTCATTTGAGCTGCACTGAAACGGCATTCATAACTGTTTTTTTTTTACTTACCGGTCCAGGTACCGGAGGTGGCCATGAATGAAAACTTCTCCAAGAGCTCAGGGGAGAGTGAGCAGGGCATCTGGCTGGAGTCAGCTGAAGATGGAGGCTCCTTAGATCTAACTTCAGTACCAAGGGAGCCCATGCTCAACCCATGGGATGTGGTGCTTTGCATTTCGGGCACAGTCATCGCCTGCGAGAATGCCATCGTTGTGGCCGTGATCTTCTACACACCATCCCTGCGCACGCCCATGTTCTTGCTGATCGGGAGCCTGGCGACTGCGGACCTGCTGGCTGGACTGGGACTGATCCTCCACTTTGTCTTTCTGTACTGTGTGCAGTCAGAGGCGGTAAACCTCATCACTGTGGGACTGCTGGTGGCCTCCTTCACGGCCAGCGTCAGCAGCCTCCTGGCCATCACTATTGACCGCTACCTCTCCCTCTACAATGCCCTGACCTACTACTCTGAGCACACGGTGACCAGGACTTACATCATGCTCATCCTCACCTGGGGGGTGTCATTGTGCCTGGGGATGCTCCCTGTTGTGGGCTGGAACTGTCTGAAGGACACCGCTTCCTGCAGCATCGTCCGCCCACTGACCAAGACCAACCTGGTCATCCTGTCCGTGTCCTTCTTCATGGTCTTTGCTCTCATGCTGCAGCTCTACGCCCAGATCTGCAAGATCGTGTGCCGCCACGCCCATCAGATAGCCCTCCAGCGCCACTTTCTCCCCACCTCCCATTATGTCACCACGAGGAAGGGCATCTCCACACTGGCGGTCATCCTGGGCACCTTCGCCAGCTGCTGGCTCCCCTTCGCCATCTATTGCCTGCTGGGGGACTATACCTACCCTCCCATCTACACCTATATCACCCTTCTTCCTGCCACCTACAACTCCATGATCAACCCCATCATCTACGCTTTCCGCAATCAGGAGATCCAGAAGGTCCTGTGGGCAGCCTGCTGTGGCTGTATGTCCTCCAAATTGTCCTGTCGCTCCCGGTCCCCCAGTGACGTGTAGCAGGGGGTGCCCTGGAGTTCACCTTGGCGCTGTACCCCATGGGTCACTCTCTCAGGTACCCCAAGTGCCATTGCACTCCGATTGCAACGGGCACACGAGGGGGAGTTTCCTGGCAAACCCTGTCAGTGAAGCAGACTGCTAGGAACCATAGAAATGTGAAAAGGATAAAGGAGGGGAGGTGACCATTCACAGGGAATGAAGAAGACAGCACTCAGATTGGGTGCAAGGTATTCTGCATTATGGGCGATGGTGGGGGCACAGGACCTTCTTCAAAACTGTTTCTCGAAACGTATGCCTGTGAAGAATCCAATTGTGAATTTCCATGTTTCTTGTTCAACTGGAGAGATTTTTTTACATTATTTTTCAAGAAGTGAGTGGAACGTTAAACAGCATGCGGAATGATGCCTGATTGGTAGGGTAGTAGTAGGAGGTTATATTGGGAAATACACTGTGTACCAACTAAACCTACTCTGCAAATTTATCATGCAAAATGTGTCTGTTCCTCAAGCTACTCTGTTGTTTCTCTGCAGGACTTCTGGGTGGTCAAATTGCTACAAAGAGTATATTTCTAGTTTTGAAACTCTCAGTACCGTAAATCCAGAATGAGCACTAATGTCAAAACTACCTCACATTCATTCAAGGTAGTCCATCACCAGTGCTAATTAGGGTCTGAGGGATATAGGATGAAGGTGGTCTATTCTCCCTTTTACAGAAAGTAGAATAGAGATGAAAAGAGAAACTTTGGGATTTTTTGTCCTGGTACAGTTTGCTCCTGGAAAAGACTTGGGCATAGGTCAGATCATATTTAAACAAGCATCCAAGTGTCTGCATCACAGTTGTGACTACCCACTGAAATACTAATGCTTTCTGAATATGGCCAAATTGTTCTGCAGCTCTTCTGAGGTGGGTTAAAACACAGATGTTTATCTTTACCATCCTGTCTTCTGGGGACAGAAACAGAACATTGAAAGCAAAGTTAATCTTTTCTTTTAAAGTCTTATAACACTTCAGTGTGGTGAAACTACACCGAGCTAACGTGACTCAGAAACGTATAAAACGACTTACTGGTCATCACGCATCTCACCCACTTCCGCAACACTTTACTGCCAGAGATGTCGAGCCTTGAGCGCAATGCAATCCTCCGACTCTCAGCTGCCCTCTACTGGTCTGAGGCGAGCAAAGCAGCTAGAACAATTAACATTAATCAGGGCCAAAATCACAGACAATCTCGCCTTCATTAGCGCATTGAAAGGAGTACTGTGGCTTTTAACTCGTGCCTAATTCTGAAAGCCAAACACTCTGATATTCAGAGATCCTTAAAAATCATTTGCACTATAATATATTTTGAGATAAACATTATTTATTGTGGAAAACATTTATGTACATAATATCTATTAATGTCCTGTCAGTGGCCAAATTCTAAGAGCTAAAGAAAAATAATATGGCAATTTATGTAAGTGTATGGTACTGTACTAAAAATTGCACAAAAGTTTAATGCTTAAAGGCACTTTGGAGATGAACTCGGTACACAATGTTGCACAACGTGAAATATGTTAATGTATGAAAATGTTTTAATGAGAATGTATTATGTTCTTCTTTACAAATGAGAATAAAACCTAATTTTATATAAAAAAACGTCACCATTAGTTCTTTCCCTGACATTCCTTTACATTTTCCATTAATGGTAGAAATCTAACAGCTTTAAAATGAAGTGGACTTTCATGTAGTTAAAAGTCAATAAAAACACCGAACAGCTCTTTGAATACTCAAACTAGTGATGGAACATTGAAAACAAAATCCATTTTTTGCTGAACTGTCTGTCATGTAGAGTTGCAAACAGGCTGCAGCAATTGGGATTACTACTTACTGTCCTGTGCCTACTGCACAAGAATACTGTGCATTTGATAAAGAAGTTGGACAATGGATGTTAGGACATGCAAATGTCACAAGGCAGGCATGATGATTACAAAAGAAGAATGAGACAGACATCTAGTCGACATTACATGATACATTTGTCATATTTTCAAAAATCTGAATTGGTTTATGGGTGGCATGGTGATGCAGTGCTGGGGCTCTGGGCTCAATTCCTGGAGTGCTATCTGCAGTACATACTGTATATGGAGTCTGTATGTTCTCTCCCTGTTCACACGGGTTTCCTCTTTTCTGTGTGCGTGCATGTGCGCGTCTGTCCTGTGACGGACGGGCATCCCATCCAGGGTGTATGCTGCCTTATGCCCATTCCCCTGTACCAAATAAGGAGGTTACAAAATGGACGGCTGGTATCTGAGGAAGACAGGAGGGGACCCGTTTCATCTACCATTGAAGTGCAGAACCTACCTGAGCGACTGGGACAGAAATTCTCCAGCTGCCCCCATTACACACATAACTGGGTAGAGAAGAGAGAACTGTTTTCACCAATTAAATTAACTGGCAGCTTTAGGAAGGCCAGATTGTACAAGACCAGGACAGAATTTAATCAAGACAACAGGGTTAACACACCTACTCTTCCTAGAAGAACGAGTCTAATGTCCAAGCTGTAAGGGATTGGTTTGATGTTACATCCAAATGATGTAAAAATCAGTTTTTTTTAACAACTAAGAAGTTAAATAGTTTTTTGTTAAGCAGTTAAAAAAGTATAATTTAAATAAGTGGTGTTGTTAGATTGTACTAGGCACTAATAAGGTGCAATTAAGAATATTGTACAATTTTGGTGTCTATGCTACCAAAACGATACTGCTGCTCTGGGATTTGTCCAGAGAAGAGCAACCAGGTACACTCTGGGGTTCAAAAGAATGGCCTGCAGACAGGAAATAAGAGCTGAATCATGCCATTCATGAACAGAAATGTCTATCCTATCCAAGTATTAAAAATTCTCAAGGACATTAAAGTCAACCCAATGGGCCTCTTAATCAACAGTACAACACAATCCATGTGAAGTTGTTTTAAAGCAGAGAACTAGAACAAAGTAAATTATAAGTCCTGACCTAATAAATCAATGGTACCACAAATTATAATAAAAAAACTTCAATATTTTGGGGAAAATACCATCAGTTCTGACTGTTTAGTGCCTTCACGTCACAGGTGCAAATTGTGACCATTTAATGACCATCTAATCTTGGTTCTGTGATTTTGTCCTCATGGAAGTCTTTGAGCCTCTCCTCCTAATCATTCAATTTTCCTTCAACACCGAGGATCACACTACTATTTCCAAGCTTGCCAGGCTTTTGATTTTGTAAAAATAAAACAATCGCTGCAGTCAATATAACAACACTCAGAGGCAAGTGGTGATCATGATGACTTTACTACACAACACAAATTTACCTTAGTAACAACAATGGGTGCTGGCCCTGAAATTCATTGACTTTTTTTCCCCAGCCACCTTACAAATTTACATAAAGTATGATAATAAATGTACAGTCTGCATATGTTACAGCAATCAAATAATACTACTGATAGGATTCTATAATAAAAACAAAAATCCTGTACTGGAATCTATTAGCAAAATGTTTAAAATCAATTTTATTTGATTTAACAGTTAGACATACAAACAGCAACATGGGTGTATTAATTATATACACATATTGCTTCTTACCATATTTTGCATAGATTTTCCAATAAAGAAAATTACACATAAAAGGCACTTATATATTTGCACAAGGCATAGGTAATGAATAATGTGGAAAGGGCTTTATGGTTTTTGTATTGAACAATCTCTGAACATGCAGGACAACTTGGCTCAAATACTTAAAACAACATTTTGTTCCATGGTATAGACCAGAGTCAGCACAAATCTGGATCCACTTGAACCAGGTATCAATAAGTTGGAAAAAAAAGAGCTTTGTTTATGCAAAGCAAATCAATGTTTATCATATTTGAAGCTGCTGTCAATGTATGGGAATTGCACATCTATAATTGGTCATGTGCGCTAATTCACACCCTAAATGCAGGGCACTAGGCTTTTGTTTCCACCCGAGTCCAATTAATAAATGACATGCTGTCTTCACAGTCTAGATTTGGATGGTTCCCAATCAGAGCTAGAGTGTATCTAGCAACCCAGGTCAGTCAGATACATTCCAAATGCAGGCCCAGGTTTGCAAATAAATGGTGGCAGCTACTTACTCAACTTCTTTTTCTGAATTGGCTACATTTGATTTAAGAAAAGCCTTTTAATACCCATTTCGATCTGGATTTTAAGGACCAGAGTAGGCTAAAGCAGATTCAAGTGACAGGACAGAGATACAAACCAGTCTTGGTTCCATCTGTACAATTCATCTTAAAGTGTCATGGTTAGCGTTCGTGATATAATAATTTAATAAACTGATCAATTTAGAAGTTTTTAAAATTCTGCTGGATATAAGGGTTCATTAATTGACCCGTCTGAGATTACAATTGACTTTGGTAAGGCCATGTACCTCATAGGAGATTTAATGATTTGTCCTAAGAAACTAAACATTACATTTACAACGCGTTTGGTGATCTGTACAGAAACAAATACTACTACTATGAAAACCATAAAGCCCTTTGTACAGTATAAGAATCAAGCCATAGTTACAGTTTAGAGGATAGGCACAGAAAATCTCTTGTACAGGGATTTCCAACAACAATTTTTGACCACTACATCATCTTTGGTCTTTATGTACTTTGGAAAGTGGAAATTCAGGCTATGAGTTTCAGTTATGTGAAGCAGATGCATATTCAGAAACTGAATCAAATTAATCATGTTAATTAAAAAACATTTAATAGAAGAGCTTTAACAGGAATTTAATTTTGTGTTTTTAGGTCTCCAACCATCTACATCTCAACAATGAGCTCTAAGATGTAGAACATATTTTAGAAAGTAGAGAATCTAAGAGTTTGGAGGCCACTTGTAAGGAAAACAGGCTCTCCAAATATCTTGTCACATTGCCAAGTGTTTGTCTAATGCCAGAGACAGCAGATAGCAACTAGATTTTTAATTAGTATAGAAGATCAACTCCTACACCTTGGAATGTTCTACAACTGCTTTAATAAATGTAATAACACAGCACTACGCAGAAAGATGGTGCTGACAACAGAGACATTTTAAAGCAGATAAAGGCACTATCTGCAGCAGAAGACTCAAGCAATAATGTCAACTGGACATCAGAAATATTGCTGAATCCTCATTTCTTAATGGATTAAACGTTGTTCATGCACAGCATTCTGCTCCACATTCTCCAAAACCCACAGTTTTCTATCCTCAAAGCACTGTGACACACGCCAAACATAATTACAATATATTTTGGTTCCAATTGTACAAAATGGCATAAATCATTCCCATCCCTTTTTAAAAAAAACATACACTATAATTATTCTAACCATTTTAAACTGTTCTTATGCATTCAGATAGCAGGAGTGATCAAATAAAAAAAAACAAATCTAATATGCACAAAATTACAAGTATTTCAGTATTATTAATCAAAAGCTTTATATATACCCCCAAATTACGTAAAACAGGGAAAGCACAGTAACAATAAGGAGTTTCTTCCTGTAGTTACATTGTATTTAGAATTAGAGAACCTTCTCAATATGCTTACCTAGATGCTGCACTGTGACTGGCAGTAAACTGTGGCAGTAAGTGCAAAGAGAAATATCCCTCAGACACCATTGTAAAAAAGAACAACTGCTGGTTGGATTGATGCTAAACTATCACATAAAGGTTCCCCCTTTTTGACTGTAAAAGAACTAAACAATGTTAAGATAAGAAACACCATCAAATGCAAACCAATCATGTGAACAGGTTGTCACAACCAAGGTTTCTTTTCTGTATGTGTCAGGACAACCCATGCTGGAAAATCACAGTATAGGAAAGGAGAATGCAGAGAAATCAGGCATTTCAATCATCCAGTCTAAAAGCTGCCTTGAAATTGAACTGAAGACAGATGTTAACAGGTTTTAAGGTAAATGGTGTGCCCAAGCCCACTATAAAGCAGGCTACTGAAAAACAACTTTGAGATGACATGACAAGAGATGTCACAGCACTACTCAACTGCTGTGATCTAAGGCGTGAAAATGTCTGATGCCTTTTTGCTGCCATCACTCCAGACTACTTGGAAAACAAAGCCACCCAAGAACTCTCAGCAGTTGTATAAACACACTGCACACTCTGCCAAGGTTCATGATTTTTCCCAGTAGGTTTTACTTTCTTTAGAACACGTTTAGGCTATTGAGGAAAATGAATCTACAAGAAACCAGATTAAATATGTCGAAATTAGGATATTCATCCTAGTGAATAAAATGCAGTATTTATGGCAATGATTTGAGGAAAGTGACATTCACTGGTAGCCTTTGTGGTGTTCTGAGTTTCATTCTACTGCTGCTCCAGGGCTCTGACTTGAAACAGGTGTTGACTTACAGTAGCTTAGACCAGAAGTGAGTGTCACTGATAAATTAAAAAAAAATAAGAACAGTATAGAAGAAAACAACACCTTTTAAACAGCCCAAGACATTTCAAGCAATGAAGGAATAGATTTCCAAAATGACATTACTAAATGTCTTGGGTGAGTAATGGGAAATACCAATATTGTAAGTCCTGAGAGAATGTATGCAAGAAAGCACAGTCACTAAGATGTGCATCATGCAGGGTGCCCATGTTATGAAACCTTTAGTTTTAAAAAGAAAAACGTGGTCATGACACGCAGCTCATATTTCACAGAGAAAACAATGTCAATTAGAACCTTGCCAAAGGAGGGATGCTGTTCCAAGTTATTTGCTGCAACAGAAGCCCTACTCATAGTGTGAATTAGGAAAGCACTGCACTTCCTTTTCCATTGAAAGGCACATTGTGAATAATTCACAAGCACGAATAAGGCACGTTCATGGCCAACGTACAACTGAAATCTCCAGTCATTCAGTATGCCAACACAACAGCCGGCAGTTGTACTGGCTTTCTGGTTCAAAACGGTATTGTAGGCAACTCTTTAATTACTTGACCAGATTCATGGCTTCATTTCTTGACCACAAACAATTCCAGTTTCAAAGTTACAAAACGAGTACTGAGTTTTTGCCTGAACTGCATCAGCAGTAGCACTTAGGTAAAAGGAGGCCATGAGGCCCGGAGAGCATAACACACGTGACTGCTTCATAGGACTGCACTTTCTAACCTTGTCACCTGCTTACCAGCTGGGATCTCACATCTTCCATCACTCTCAATAAAGCAAAGGAAGGAGGGCCAGTGAGTTCATTCATGCTGTACATAGCCTCATAGAAAACTCCGGGAGGACAAGCTTCCTGGCGTTAGTTGTGTTAAGCTAACCCAGCAGCAAATCTAACAGTACTTACTTATTTGACTAATATAGGAATTCTGATATCAGGGTATCATTCCAACTACAGGTTAGAGAGACGGTTCTGATATTTTGCCTTTTCTAAAAACTGAGATTTAAAAAAATGTTAAAAAGGACTTTAGGAAGTTCAAAAAACAACATTATTTCTATAAAGACTGACTCAAAATTGATGACATGGCTCTTATGCTTTCTAAAACGTTGAAGTCTTAAACCTTAACAAGGTAAAACATAAAAAGCAGGGGTTTTAGAGTCAACACTAAATATTCACATAAGCAGCTTGTCTGGGCTTAAACAATGTTCTAGGACTGCTTGTAAAGGCACCCTCCAAGAGTAAAGACCAAGCTAGGGCATGGAGACACCTGAAAGCCCTAGAAATCTCCAAGGTGCTGGCTTAAATCCTTGGAAACTCGTGAGAACAATGCAAAGGAGAAAATATTTCCAGGAGAAAATGCAGTTTCTCAAACTGTTTAAATGAATCTCTATGGGAGTAAAGCACAATTATTCGTGCATAACAAGTTAAGCATGCTGCACAGTCAGCATACAGTGTCAGCTTACATTGCAGGCCTGCTCCAACATGTTCTAAATTTGGCTGTTCTTCCAGAGGTGGGTTAAGAGACACTCTTTGGCAATTTCCCCCTTCTCTGTAGTTTGAAGACCCCTTGAAAAAGGGGGACCCATAAAGTTAAATAACTATTGTTTGCTGCCTAGGGAAGGAAAGGGATGAGTCAGAGGGCTCTGAACCTAGGTGGAGAAAACAGCTACACACCGTGCTTCACACAAAAACTAGGGTCACAGTCCCATTACCTTGCAGTGGCTTCAATTAAACTTCACTGGGATTTTTAACCATTTTGATGAGAGAACTTTTAATAAAGAAGCACAGCCCCCCAGTCTTCGCTCTAGAGAGACTTTTGCAGTGGTGTGCATCACTTACGGACAACAGACTAATGTCATCAGCTTTCCCTTTCAATGAGACAAAATTTCATTTCAGTTACAAAAGCAGACCAGGCACGGTCCAGTGCCATGACTGAAAATCTGTGCAATCCACTTAATTTGCTGTTAGTGACTAAATTTCATTACCAGACAGCAACTGCACAAGACCTGAGCACCTGTAGTGGATCAGGGAATTTAAAGGGTCGAAATGCAAAGTAATTCTGTTCCACACACCATTGTTGTCCACTTACACATGAATGGTGGCTGATACAACACATTTAGCTGGTGGTGCCATCATTCTCTTTGGAGATGCAGCCTTTTATCTTCTGCAACCTATTTTGTCCGTTCCCTGCTGCAAAGTCACTGTGTTTAAGGAATAACACTTTGTTCTTGTCAAAGAGAAAACTATGACCAAGGTCCAATGGTGCTGGCATTCCCACAATGCGAGTCCGGATTTCTGATCAACTCTAGGAAACTCGTCTTATGAGAAGATATGTCAAGTCCAACTGCTGAGCCACCATGACTCGTGCCTTCCCCGTGCCACAGAGGTGCGAGCTGGGAGAAAAGCTGAACCTGTGCCAGACACCGGTGAAGCTGTGATCTGAGCCTGTCTGAAGCTGTACGGAAAGGAAAGGGGTGATAGGTATGTAGTAACTAAGGTCCTCTGCAAAAGAGGCAGAGGAGCGTGTTAGTCAGACCAATCTTCTTCGCCGAACTCGGAGGAGTCGTCCTCGGAGTCGCTGCACTCCACAGCGATGCGGCGCGACAGAATGGCGGCCACATCGTTCCCCATGTGATCTCTCTTCTCCTGCTCGCGCTGCTCCTCCACTTTGCGCAGGTTGAAACCTGAGACACAGGACAGAACATTAGCCCCAGGCCAGCCCAGGCACTCCCAGAAAGTCTCCTTCTCAACCTCTGCAACACAAAAGTGAATGTAACATCTCCGGGACCTATAAAATAACCACACCATAGCCTCTGCCAAAGAGAACTGCTTTTGTACCGTTTCATTGTAAACCACCCTTGGTCCGTGGACGCAGGTGTCTTTATCCAGAGTGCCTACTTCTTTTGTTGTTTTTTCTTTGTAAAATCATTACCTATCAGTAAACATTTATCATGCCAATTGCCAATAAAGGTGCAACAGATCTAATGGTCTGATTGCTGGGCTTGCAAAAGTATTAGGAAGTATTTTTCAGGAATGGGTTGGAATCTTTTCAATATATCTTTCATTTCTTGTTTTTATTTGGCTGGTCACCATGTGTTGCACATTAAGCATGTAAACATCCCTTTAGTTTTTGAGTTTCATGCTGTCTTGCACTAGTGCCTCTGAACATAAGACACACAGCGCACGCAGCTCACCGTCAGTGAGCAAGCAGGCAAGGCACACTGAATATATCCATCTTGATATTTTCTCTCTGGAACGATTTGCCTCAGGGCCGACTTTCCTGCTCCACTGTGGTGGCCTGCATTTTATCACCACCTAGCGAAGTTGAAGAGCTTGTATTGCCATTTCTGTTGGTCTCTTAAGGCATTTTTTTGTTCGTTTGCTCCAGTGAGCCATTTCATGAAAACCACAAAGCAGCAAACTCTAACAAAAAGGCGAGTGCTATCAGTGCTTGCAGGTACATGTGTTATAAACCATATGGTGGCTGGACTTGAGTGACTCAACAATGTACAACAATATTTTATCAAATATACAGTACTGTCTGTTGGGTCTAGTCAAAGTAATAATAATAATAATAATAATAATAATAATAATAATAATAATACACTTTATTTTATATTTTATATAGAAGAATGGAACCAGTTAAGTAAAGGCTTTTCTGAAGAAGAGGGTTTTGAGTCTGGATTTGAGGGAGTTTAGAGAAGGTGACTCTGACATCCTTGGGCAGAGAGGTCCAGAGCTTGGGGGCATAGCAGGAGAAGGCCCTGTCACCCATACAATGTAGACGGGCTTGGGGGACAGTAAGGAGGGCAGAATTTGAAGAGCGGAGGTTGCGAGGTGGGGAGTAGGGCAATAATAGTTCAGACAGGTATTGAGGTGCCAAGCCATACAGAGCCTTATAGGTGAGCATGAGGATTTTAAAGTCTACGTGGAATTTGACCGGAAGCCAGTGCAAGGACTCCAGGATAGGAGTAATGTGAACACTTGCACTAGACCTGGTCAGGATTCTGGCTGCTGAATTTTGGACATACTGCAGTTTGTTCAGAGTAGATTTAGATACCCCAGCGAGTAGAGCATTGCATATCTATTTCTAACTGACACACAAGATTATATGTATTATTATTAATAATTTTCACCTCCTGCATAATAATAATATTATTTCTTCCTTATACTTATTTAGTGCTGGACACTCCACTCAAAGTGTTTTACAGGTAACGTGAACTCCTCTCCACCACC
This sequence comes from Lepisosteus platostomus, assembly GCF_059453375.1. Classification (NCBI taxonomy): domain Eukaryota; kingdom Metazoa; phylum Chordata; class Actinopteri; order Semionotiformes; family Lepisosteidae; genus Lepisosteus; species Lepisosteus platostomus. Next base: position 9,056,219 of record NC_142623.1, on the reverse strand, counting down.
ACGAATGTGTAGCCCCCATCTGAATGATGCAACAACAGTCAGAGTGCGACAGTATGCTCACCACACATTATCTATCAGTGGGGTGGAGAACAGAGTGATGAAGTCAATTCATAGGTGGGGATTATTAGGACGCCACGATTGGTAAAGGCCAATGGGAAATTTGGCCAGGATGCCGGGGTAACACCCCTACTCTTTTCAAGAAACACCTTGGGATTTTTAGTAACCATGTAGAGTTACAACCTCGGTTTTACATTTCATCCAAAGGACGGCGCCTTTTTTGCAGTATAGTGTCTCCGTCACTATACCGGACCCACACAGGCCACAGGGAGAGCGCTTCTTAATGGTGCCACTAACACGTCTCCCAGCACCAACCTTAGCTTTCCCAGGAGGTCTCTCATCCAGGTACTGACCAGGCTCCCACCTGCTGAGCTTCAGTGGGCTGCCAGTTCTGAGTTGCAGAATGATATAACTGCAATTCACGTGAGTCCTGCACGATCACTCTTCACTTCAGCCCCAGAGCTCGAGAACGCCGAGGAACTGCTTCCACCATGTCACCTGTGCTCTTTTCCACCAATCTCTGCACACTTGCGGTGCTGCAGGTCGCACGCCTCTTACAGACTCACCTTGCCGGATGGCCTGCAGCAGGTCGCTGCGTGCATCGCTAACCGGGGCCTGTGGTTTGGGGGCGCTGGTAGCCACAGGAGCTGCACTGGAAGGCGGAGGAGGTGCAGGGGGCCCCGGGGGTGGGGGTCCAGGGGGAGGAGGGGGGGGAGGCGGAGGAGGGGGTCCACCGGGAGGCTGAGAGACTGGCACGACTGAGGCAGGATCCATGGAGGGAGGGGGAGGGGGCATGCAGGGTGGTGCAGGGAAGCCAGCAGGGCCACTGGGAGGCGGTGGGGGCGAGGGCGGGGCGTCGAATCCAGCGGGAGGGGGTGGAATGCCCATGCCAGATGGGGGAGGAGGTGGGGGTGCAGGGGGAGGGGAAATGCAGGGTCTGGTGCCTGGAGGAGAGGAGCCCATAGGGGGCGCAGGTGGGGGGTGGGTAGGACTGAGCATGCTAGAGCGCTTCTGGGTCCCTCCTCTCTGGACATCATTGTACCTGCGCAGGAGACACAGTGAGATACACAATCTTCACTCTCGCACCAGATCCAATAGAAATAATTAAAAAAAACAAGACAAGCAAATGACCAAATGAGGTAAAAAGGTAAAAAACAAAACAAAACAAGGGTTTCTTTAGGAACTGGCTGTTTGGTAATCATAACACAGCTAAATATCAGTCACTGGAATGCAATTTCAATCAATCGCCCCCATCGCAATCACCCCACAGGAGGATGTTAGATTAATTGCATAATTCATAACCAGATACCAGATGCCACACGTGATTTAAGACAAACCGCAAGGCATGCAGTGACCTTGCTGAAATACTTACAGGACTGAAAAGTTATTTTACCTCATGATTCATTACACTGCATTCACTACAATGAGAGCTGGAAGATATGAATACTGAGCAGGTATCCATCTGGTTTGCGTTTGTAAGCAAGTGGCTTAGCAGTCTGCTTAACACTGAGGTGAAGTTCCACAGGTACAAAATCAAGTTTCTTTTTTATTGTCGTGAACACGTCCACTTGAACAACAAAAGTGTGTATCTATAGGGGTTAATTTCGTGCTGAAAATAATTAGCGGTAAGTGGAATTTAGAGAAGTTCCATGTCAAGCCTTCCTCAGGTGTGTGTGATATCTCTACATGTTTTTTCTTCTTTCTTTTTACTGTGCGGCATGGAATTAACCTCTGCTTGCTGATACAGGTCTCCAGTCTAACCTATTTACAGTGGTTGCCCTTTTCAAAAGAACAGAAAGAAATTTGCTGCACAATGTAAGTACCAATGATGACCTACAACAGCACTAACTAACAAAAAGGGTGAGAAATGGGACTGAACCAGAAACGTGAAAGAATAACAGTAGCTGTGCACTGAATTGCCAGAAAAAGGGAATGTTACATTATAATGACGTGAGTGTAAAGCAGAATTCCAGTTAATCCAATGATTCCTTTTGCAGTTTTAAGTGTCGGAGGCCATTCTGGGGATCACCGATCACTACTTACATGTCAGGAGGAGGTGGGGGCAGTTCATCGATGGCCGGGGGTGGAGGTGGAGAGCCGGGGTCAAACACCCCAGAGTAGGAGTTCTGGCTCTGATCCAGATAGCTTTCCGCTGACGTTCCCATCCCATCCCCGGAGCTGATGCTTCCATTTAGCATCTCATTGGAATCTCTGGAAAAAAAGGTGAGGAAACATGACATCACCTTCCACAGGTCAATGTAGGTTTCACTACGCAGAATGAGAATTGCCAGAGAATTGTCCTAGTGAGACTGAAGACAAAAAAGGGTACCTAAGTACTTGGTACTATTTAACCAAGTATAATGAAAAACTAAGTGATGTTAAGCTTTATGCACACACCAAGACAATTAAAGCAATTTCCCAGATAATCTGCAAACTGTGAGTCAATGTGGGCACAACAGTGGACAGTAACTGAGCTGACAAGGAGTCTCTGGTGATAAACTTTACACTACAGTATGTTTCAACCCCATGTATGACCTGGATTCAACTGAAAAGAAGTATCTCAGGTTTAAATTTAACTAGTTAGGTTAGAGGTTAGAGGTAAGAACAGGTAAATATATCCACTATAAATGTATATATAATATAAATATGTGAAATTCTATATTGGCCAGCATGAGACCAATCAGCAGAATTTCATTATCCCTGGTATTGTATACTGGTTATCTAGAGTTCAGCCATTAAGGGAGTTCATTTTTAAAAACAGCTAAAAATCATCATTTTAAAGATTCAAGAATATATCATAGGAAGAAAACTTAAATGATACTAGACTTATAAATCCCTTGCTCCGAGACCCTTGGCTGGCTAAATAAAAAAAGGCTCCACGAAACTGGTCCAGATAGAATATTAGCATGTGGGCCCCAGTGAAAAACACAAAGTGGCAACTCACTTTTACACTAAAGAAAAGGAAATAGTCATAGTCCATTTCTTATAGTCAAAAATGGAAGTGCAGCCTTCTTAATACGCTTATAAATTTATTAAAACAGGCATTTATACTATTACAGTCTTCTTTCAAATTGTTTTTTCCCATGCTCCAAAAGTTCCTTATTAACTCTTCCTCCCAAAGCACACAGAAATGTAGTTAAAAACAACACTGTTTAAGCGACTACTGTAGGTGAGTTTTGTCTGAATACATCTCTTGAGTTAAATTACCCGAATACAGTACACTGAGAACAACAGAGCTCATAAAGCCACAGCTGAAAACAGAAGCTTCTTAGTGTGCTCTAAATTTAGAACAACCCTAAGCTTCAGGTTCACTTTGAGGCAGTTTCTCTTCACAACACACTCAGGCTGGTGTTTTATGTGAACGACTGCTTCAGTGCACTTCTCAATTGAAGACAACAGCGGGTGGGCTTTATGTTTTCTTTGGGGGGAGGCAGGGGAGGGAATCTCTGTTAGTAGATCTTCTTAAAGACTTGTCTGCAAACACTTTCCATTTTCCTCTGGAGGTCAGCAATGACAGTCACAGACTGTTAGCAGATTGCTGCTGCAAGATTAAAGAACGTGGAGGGGAAGACAATGAAATCAGTCAAGCGGCAGAATTCTCCATTGCTGCCATTTGTTCTTTTGGAATCAAGATATTGCTTTCAATGTGCCTTCTTGACAGGTGTACAGTGGGATCTCAACAGCTGCAACAATTATTGCTTATTCGCGATTTGGTCTGCCTGATGCGGTCTTGGATGGAAGAAGAGCAGAGCGGAATGAAACCGAGTTGAAGGTTAAGAGCAACTTTCAAATTAGCGATGCAATGGACAAGGATCACGAGATGAATCTAGCTAGTGAGTGAGCCTCTCCCTGCCCTGTACCCAAGTACGCACTATCCAGCGAGGCCTTGTCTTTATACTGTGACAACACTGCCAGTTCTGTGTCGGCCGCGTGAGGAATGACGGGGGAAATGACTTCACAGGCTCACTTGACAGTTTTATTGCCCGTTTCATTACAGTTGGGTGTGCTAATCATGGAGGCAGAGAGAGCGAGTGCAGGCACTCACTGGACGCAAAGGAGGGATTCATGTTTCATTTATTTATTTTAGCCGATTACTTAAGTTTAAGTTTGTGATCACAGCTGTTTCTTTTACTTGATCAATGTTATGTGAATTAACCTGAAGTCAGCACATTAGTACTTTAATTATCATATAAGGGAGAATTTTTTATGTCTTTTAACCATACATACTATATTCTGTAGTGTATTATTTGACGGCACTGGGGTGGACTTGGTTCTATATGAATTTGGCTGTTCACGCACAGAACCCTCATGACTGTCAAGACCCTACTGTACTTAAATCCTAAATCGATAGTCATAAAACTCTCACTGTGAGAAGAGAGACAGTGTTTATTTAAATATGTTAGTTGTCTCTTTACCTGGACCTGCGAATTCCATTTCTTCTGAAGTGGGTGCATTATTATTAATATTAGGGTGATGACACAGAAGAACACAAAGAGAAGGAAGAACAGGAGGAAGAAAAAGATTAATAAAAAATAACGCCATACGTTTTATATATTGTCACCATCACTAGGGGCGTTTGGGGAAATGTCTTTTAAAAATTTAAGTTTTTTGGAAAAAAAGTGTAAATTATTTAATGAAAAATGGATAGAATTTGGGCATTTTTTTGGGATTAAATGAAAGTATTAAGAGTTGGTTTCTATTTTTTTTCTTCTGAATATGCACAACATGAGGTAGACTACTCGATAAGACCGGAAGATTTTACAATTTGGATAGAAAAAAGGCTCCTGGTTTGGCCACCAGGCTGTATATAGAAGAATCTATCTGTACTAAATTAAATCCATTAATACATTAATTAGACACCCATCCCTGAACTTGTTCCTGCAGCAATATCACAGTCCAAATGAACAGCACAACCTGAGGAAATGAGGATTTGTGCTCATTATTGAAAGACAATACATTGCAATAAAATCATAATAAAATTATAATTCATATTTTATGATTAATAAAATCATATACTGCTACATATTAACAGATTTTTTTAATTGGGCTTATAATAAATGGGTGCAAGGAAGACTAACTATTAATAACACAGAAACATTCATTTAGAAAATGCACGTTAAATACAAAATGAATCCTTTGAATACGCTAGGCCATTTTTGCTTTGTAGTGGAGTTGTTGTGGAAGCACAGCACCATTTTACTAAAGGAAACCATTAACTGCTGCAACTCGAAATTCTCGGCTCCAACACAAACGTCTGAGAAATTGGGAAGACAAGCAAAATCTGTAAAGCTTTACTATTTGAAAAATCAAAATGCTAATTTTAGAAAACACTATTTTCTAATAGGAAGGTCAGTGCTCCCATCAGTAATGTTACTCTTGTATCTGAAAAGCAGGACCAGCATACATAAACTGTGCGTCTGTGAACATCTCCACATCTTGGCCCAAGGAAAAGCTGTTTTTTTTTTTACCAATTTGCCTTAGTTGTTAATAACTGAAACCTACTTAGAATTAACTAAGAGAAAAAAGAAGGTAAAGGAAAGGCCCTTTAATTAACCAGAAATTAAACTAAATTCCACCATTTTCTCGTTTTCTTCAACACTGTCCCTTGTAAAGTCAAATCAGCTTGATCCTATAAGGAGTCATTTCTGAGCTTCCTGGAATGTGCCTTCCAGGAAGAATGAACAGCTGTCTATCCTGGCTCAGGCCCCTGTGCCAGCTGGACTTACGCAGCGTCGCTCTTGGGTGTCACAAACTCCTCTCCCATCTTCATCCTTTCCCACTCCTCTTTGCGGGTCTTGATCTTGCGGGGGTTCAGGTTTCCTCGGTTGGGGTTGTCCTTCTTTTCTTTCTGCAAAGACACGGGTGCAGGAGGGGCGGCTCAGCTATACTGCCATGGCATTCAGCCAGCCCACCGACAGGACACCACCAGGAAACTGGTGGTCTGCACACGCCGCACCGTCATGAAATGGTACATTCGATGTGACAGGTGGGCTGGTCACCGGAATGCATTTAAATGAAATTGATGATTTTTAGTGCTTCAGGCAAAGGAGAAGACTGCAGGTAGGTCAGAGTTCATTGAAACAAATTAATTCAAATCATCTGAATCTCCTTCCCTGGAAATGGACTACCAGATGTGCCCTCTTATCTCTCTTTTCACAGTTATGGATATTTTACAAAGCGCAATAATGGATTTCTCTCTTTCACTACGCTATATCATTCTCTTAAAGAGTAGGGGTGTTACCCTGGTGTCCTGGCCAAATTTCCCCAAATTTCCCAATCATGGCTTCCTAATAATCCCCATCCCTGAATTGGCTACATTACTCTGCTCTCCTCCCCACTGATAGCTGATATGTGGTGAGCGTTATGGTGCACTATGGCTGCCGTCGCATCATCCAGGTGGGGCTGCATATTGTTGAGGGTGGGGGGGAGTCCCCATTACCTGTAAAGCACTTTGAGTGGAGTGTTCACAAAAGTGCTATGTAAGTGTACAAAATTATAATTAGTATTCATTTCTCTAATAATACTAACAAAACTGCTTCTCTAATAATAACAACAACACCTCCAAACTTGGGTCCTATTTCTTTGTTGTTCACAATGTTGCCTGGTCCAGTTCTACACTTTAAATTGTTGGTACATTCTACACCGATCACTGCTCACAACGCATTTGTATCAGTGGTCAAGAATACAGGAAATTTTCATTTTATTAATGTCCAGTCTGAGAAACAAATGCTTCATAAACCAAGGATTATGACATTCTCCTCTCCGTGCCCTTACATGCTGTTTATATATTATACCTTATGGTTACAAGGGAGGAGTAATCTTGGAAATAATAGACGTCCTATAATAAAACAGCAAAAAGTAGTGTATTGCCAATCCATAAAGAAGTGCTTCAGCCATATTTCACAGGCCCACATTTAAAAAAAACTATGTATTTTTCTGAAATTATTCATCTCATTTTATGCCGATCTAAACTGAACAAACATGAAATAGACGGGTCAATGAATATTTATTTATCTTTTTGTTCAAATTGTGAACAATGTACAGATACAGTGACGTTCAGAATTGCTCAGTCCCAGGGCTTGCTTCAGTTAAAGATGATCATCTTCAGTACTGTATGTTCATTTTCATTATGGGCTTTAGCTGCAGAGCCAGGTCTGTGTTCTAAAGACATTCCATATCACCGAAGGGGCAATGCAGAACAGTGCTCCGAACTCCCAGACCCCTTACTAGAGGATCCTTAATGCAGGAAGAAGTTCTGTTCTAAACTTGAGCAATGCATTTACCCCGACCACCCTGTCAAACTAATAAATAGGTACAACAATTTGCTTCAGGGACTTAATGTGCACAGAACTTGCATACTATGTCTGGGATTGTTGATGCTTTAGCTTGCTAAATGCTACAGACACCAGGACGTCCACCAGCCTTGCGGACCGCATAGATACATGAAGCAGCTCACCCTGTGTTTGCGCTTCTCCTTCATGATATCCTTGGTGTCCTGAAGCATCTTCTCCTTCCACAGGTCAAAGAAGTACGAGGGGTCAGTGTAAAACTTGAGGGCCTCCTTCCCATCCTCCCTGGGAGATGCAAACAGAGGCAGGATTGGTGGTAACAGCTTTGCCTTCATCACAGGCAGGCGTTGGAGAAGAAACTCTCCCACACATCAACAGAAGAAGGTCCAGCCAGCACTGCTTTTACAAGCTGCATTCGTTACTATCAAAACGTGTTTTTTGTGAATTTGTGAAAATTCTTACAACCTAGTAAAAAATATTTTGAGTTTAAAGCAGGTGCCCTGTGATGAGCTGGCATCCCCTCCTGACTGTGTCAGTGTAAAACATGAGGGCCCAGGATTTGGATGTAGGCTCCAGGTTGCCACGATCCTTATTGGATGGATGAAATATGTTCTATTTACAGTACTGCATAAGTAGTTGATTAGGAATCAGTTTCTCCAATCGTTTAATTTGAACCCTGTAAGACCACCACATCCAGATTTATCCAACAACACCACAATCCAAACAAGCTAAACATTAAGACTTGCTAGCTGGCTAGCTTATTAAGATGATCACCATCTCGAAATCCAAACGGCAGAATTTGAAAAAGCCCACATATATAAAACATCATATAAAACAAGTGCTTGTTGCTTTAAAGAGTTGCTAGAACCAGATCCTCCCAACCTTCCCTCCTACTGCAGACAAATGACAAGACATTATCCTTGTGTATAGCACTTTGGAGGCGTTGAATGGCAAGCTTTAATAATGACGCATTCAAAAAGGTCTGTAGTCCACACCTGCAACAACAGGTGGACATCTCTGGCCAAAACGTATCCGAAAATGAACAACACTCCTGCCACAGCTCAGGCTATGGTGTACCTGTACATGCTGAGATTGTTAAGCGGAGGAGGTTTGCTGCAGACCCTGTACGTCTCCTGCAAAGGCAAGGGTAGGGAGTCCCTAATGAAGAGTTGCTGGTCTTGGGTAAGGTTGCTCCTGAAGGCCTTCCTGGTTGTGATGGCTTGCAAGGACACTGCAGAGAGAAGGAGAGTGAAAGGGACTATGCTTGAGGCGAAGAACAGTGCACACACAACTCCTCAGGATAATCACAGCCACTGTAACACTGTGGGCTCACAATGCCAGTAGTCAGAGGTTGTTTCTGATGTCTTTGTAACTGTTATGTATAGTACTTTTGTGAGGGTAGTGCATTTGAACACTGCTTCCATTCACACACATCTATATGTACTCTTACTAGCTTTAGAACAGAATGGAGATCTATGTAGTGCACAATTACCACAACTACAAGGACTAAAATATTTATTATTAATAATCAGGTCAATGAATATATTTTGGTGAGCTGCAATCTAGAGAATGTAAACGATCTAGAGCAAACAATCACTTCTATGGCAGTGTAAAATTAAAACAGAATATACAGATAACTAGTCATCTGCTGTCCCCATCTTACTTGGCCACCTACCTTTAAATGGTCACATTCCCTGTCCATCTCCACACCCAATCCATTAGTATTCCTGGTGATTAGCCCTCCCACCCTCACCCACACACTTTACATTGAAGAAAGCTTTCACTGTAACATGTCATCTGCCCTGCCCCCCTACCTTATCCATCCATCACCACCTCTCCTTACCCAGCCACCTGTCCTGCTTCCCCGTCCCCTGTTTGCTCTTCCCCAACCACACTTGGCCACCTCCTCCCCTCCATATCCACCCACCCCTCACCTTCTTCCTCTTTGGGGTCTAGCTGTGTGACTTTGACCTGCAGCCGGTCGATCCTTTCTCCCAGTGTGTTGACGCGCACCGCGAAAGTGCTGGCCTGCTGAAACAGCTCTCCGAACACATCTTCTGCATATTTACCTGTCAGAAAGAGGAACCACACTGATAATGCAGCAAGCGCACAGGTGTCCAGCAGCTCAAAGGGTTCACTGCTGCTGGGCGCACTGTGGGATCACTAGCCTACCTGTACTTAGAACATCCGTCTGACGAGATCCCTCATAAACATTCACTACTTCCTCTTTTCATCTTTGGCATTTCAGAACAAAGGATACTCACATTTTGTATGAATATTTTGTCAATAGAAATAAGTATTGTTTTTTTTTTGCACTGTTTGTTGTCTGTAGTTGTGTCTTGCAAAATGATTCACCGTATTGTCCTTGTCTATTATGTGTTCCACCATTTTGTGCCAGATTCCAGTCCCAAACTCAGCTCTGGTTCAAAAGGGGCCTGCCTGTCCATTATCAGGAGATGGAGGTAGTGTTCAGACTATTTAACCTGGCGTTCACGGTATAGCTATTAGTCCACTCTTGTCCTAGTGGAACAGTAAGTATATCACTGTCTGTTACAGTCTGGATTATTGTTGTTTTGATCATTTTAAAACTGCAAGCAGAAAATTCCATGAATCTGCACTTTATTTTTGTTGACTTTTGCAGGTTTTTTTGTCTGTAAATATTATCCTTTCACCAGCTTACTCAAGCAAATATTCACTGTTGTACCACTTCATTTTCTATGACTTCTGTGGCCACCTCTGGACTTTCTGCCAGGTGGTTTGGTCACAGACGGTTGTGCACCACTGCTTGGGTAGTTCATCTACTACTGACAGTCCACACTCAGCCTGGCAATGTCTCAACCATAAGGCACAAACTACATTCTGAGCTACTTAGGATCCCTGTATGTTTTGTATGACGTAATTCAGCCTGTTAACCTCCACAACATAGTCAGATAAATTATTAAACAAACAAATAATTCTCTATATTATTAAGTGTGTTCACTATTCTGCACACAAAATATGGGCCCTTGTGGTTGTCTGCAAATTTAGCTATTCTTAATTTAATATAATATAATTTAATATATATAATATGTATATAATTTAATATAAAGATGCTGTCACATGAAACAGTTTCCCTTATCATTAACAAGAAATGTGTCAGAGGGATAATAACATGACTCAGCTGCTAATCTACAAACTCAGATTTCTCAATTCTCTTTGGAAAGCCTCAGACTGAGGACTGATTTTTTGTCACTCTAAGCAGTATGCAGACACAAACATATAGAATGAGGAGGAACTAGATTCTTCCAGTGTGTTCATGAGGCATGAAGATACACAGATTCAGATTTGATTTAGAGTATCAGGTGGTTTATTAATTATATTTTTTCTCTCTGCCTATCTTTCATATTAGAACAAGTGTTAATATAGCACGATTTTCATAAACTACCACAGGAACACAAGTGTCGAGTTAGGGCAGAAGAGACCGTACTGCACTTTAATTCCTTTTCACCTTCTGAGGTTTTGTTTCATAAAACAGAAAAGATAGAACTAGAATGTTTCTTAGCTGTCGGTACAGAATAACTTTGCAAGTCTTTCAGCTGATCACGAGCTCTGTGATTAGTTTTTGGCCTTGTGAGGTCTGATGAACAATGGCAAATGAAGCAGATGTGCCTCCCAGCACTGTCTGGGCAAATGGCAGACAGTTCTGTTCAAAATGTTCTCAAGATAATTTCAATAATTACTCAAATTAATGATGTTGTCCTATCTGTTACAAATAAGCACTAGCTTCAACCATAAAAACATATAAATATATTTAATTACACAGAACAGTAGCTTTACCGCCTTCTAACCTGATCTTCAGAGCAAAGCAAGGCTGGGGCTGGTCATTACTGGGACGTTAGTCCCACAAGGAAAACCAGATTGCTACTGTAAGTGGTGTTGGTGGACCAGCAGGTGACACTATTCTCTCTGAACCAGAATTTCCAAAGCAAAACCACAATATAGTGACCAGGCACACTGCTGTGGGAGGTGTTGTGCTTCAGATGAGACATTAACCCTAAGTCCCGACTACTTGCACATTAAAGGTTCTGTGGTACTGCTCATAAGAGCAGGGGTGTTAATGGTGCAGTAATTTCTCACTTCTCCTGACACGCTGTGTAGTGGGGCTACTGGCACATAACAGCTGCCAAGCTAACGAGTGGGTGTGGCATTACCTTCAGTGATGGATGAATATGTAATATGTATGTAAAGCACTTGGGGATCCTTTCAGATAACAAGCACTATAAACTGCAACTTACTAGAATTCTTCAAACAAGTATTCCTGCATAAATGTGGCCTTCACAACTCATTTTAGTCCTGAATGTAACTCATGCAGTGTGCAAGAACGTTCTAAAGCTAACAAGCACTTCTTAAGACTAGTCAGCGGAGTGTTTTATCTGGACTTAACTAATATGCTGATGCTTAAGTATGATGTATGACTCATATTTTCTTTCTTGGTTACTTCTGTAAAACAACCGCACCTTTGTTCTAGTGTGAGTATTTGCTGACATTCTCTGCACATACCCGCAATTTTGAGTCTACTCCTATAGCAAAAGTATTACAAAAAAAGCTGCATTCTTCTCACTGCATTACTATATACATGTAGTTTCCTAGAGTGGATATGCACACTGCCGTGTTCCTTTTTATAGAGCTTAGGAACAATAAGAAAGAAATGAAATACGTTTGTTTGAAATTTAGATCATGCACCGCTAGAGAATAAATGGTCATCGATCTTGAGTCAACTCCTTTGCACAGTCTGAAGTGGTTTACGCAGTCTGTCGAAGCTCTATTTTAAAATGGCTACTGTTATTTTGAAACCTGAGCAGACAAACTACTGTACATGGCCTTGTTTTTCTCTCACAGGCCCTAATTAGACCTCCTATCATTATACGTTCAGCAACAAGGGGCTATGTTTAAACTGAGTCTGACGCTACAAACCAGAGATTCATCTGTTTCAAATCAAGATATTATTATTGGGAAAACAAGGCACGAGCCAGGACAGCAGGCACTACGTAACCCAAATGCTTGATCCAACCACAGGGAAACGCGTTTGACTGTTTCCAGTGACTAGCCATGTTAAAAAGGGCAGAGCCAATCTGAATTTCTACACGCCAACTCAGCACCTTCGGCAGCTTGTACTGACGGTAACAAGAACATCTGCTCAGGAGGTCAGACTGAGACACACATCTGCACATCTGCCCCACTCCAGGATAAAGAAAACCATGCACCCAAGTTATGCAGGCAACATATTCCACATTACCAAACGCATTCTACATTTGTACAGTTCAGGCTACAATTTTTTTTTTAACTTTTCTAGCTATAAATCTGTAGCTGCAAATTGCTTATCAACCCAAAGTGTGTCTACAACCTTGACCTCCGCATGCTGTCATCTAAGACACGTGTCATAGCTCGTGTAGGAACCAGCCCCACTCAATCTAGCCCAGAGCACTCAGCCAGCTGTGCAGTAACACTTCACAGCTCTCCACAGTTATTACCTTAGTGCAATTAGCCAGTGTAATTAACTAGCTCAGTGGACTAGCTTCAAACAGACAGGCTCCAGGATCAGGGACTGTCATATACCATTGCTTTAAAGCTTTCAATGATGCAATGAATGAATTTATTGTAACGGCGCGTCAGGCCCTGGCGGGTACTTACTGAGGCTGCCCAGCTGGCGGATGATGTTGGACAGGGTGATGTTGGTGACGCACTCAAGCTCGCTCTTGATTGTGTTGGGCAGGCTCTGGCGACAGAGGTGCCGCGGCTCGATGTTCCTGGTGACCAGAGGCATGGCGGCTCACGGCGCGCTCCGCCTCAGCTCTCTGCGAGGGGGGAGAAAGCAGAGCAGGGTTGACTTTCGTCCGGGAGAATCTGGCAGCCCGTGCAAAGACTCATTTTTAGTTCCCAAGAGCGCACAAATCCATTACCAAAAATAACCCACAGTGATTTGAATCCGGCACTAGTGAACAGTCAAGTCCTGGCTCCAGGAACTCCACGTGGATTTCAACACTGACAGATCTCATATGCTGGCGTCACTGTGGGTACGTGCTCAAAAAAGTAAGGAGGCTGTCGAAAAATCTGATCAGATCCCTACAATTACTCATTATACCTGGCGGTATCTGTAAATAAATGATTGCTCATGGGCACAATTACCTTATTTTACTAAAAGACCCCTTGTATATTCAACTACCGCTCTACAAATTGTAGGATTCAAACAACTGAAATTACAATAAAGCTTTTCTAAAAAAAAACATTTTAATAATTGGTATTTTAGCAAATTTGGCAAGTACCGTGGATGACGGCAACAGCCCCTGGCTTGTCATTTAACTTTGACACACTTGGTGCAGTGGTCACACAAAAAGAGAAGGAGACGTTTTAGCATTGTGTTAGTGTAACCCTCATAAGGTGAGGGCCTAACTGGCTTGGAGAGGCCAAACATGACAGTTAAGTGTGTACGTCTCAAAAGTGGTGTCAAAAAAATATCATGTTGTTGCAACCACAGGAAAAGAGTCGGAATGATTCAGACTTTATTGGTGAGGGAGCAGTAAGGGCATTCCCACACTCTGTATTCGTACACGTGCCTCCACAAGCCAGCAACACCCCCCTAAGATGAGCTGGCCGACTGATGTGTTAAACCAATGAGAGACGACAGGGAAGAGGTGAGGTGAAATTGAAGTGTGAACAACAGCCCAGTTTCCAGGATAAGGAACCCTCAGCAGCTGCAAAGTTCACACCGGAACACCTCCCCTCCCGCCTTTGAATTGAGCTTCCTCAATCTCAGCTGCAAAAGAGCAGCGAAAGAGCATGTTGAATCTTCTTTACGATAAGCAGCAAGCAAGGAACTACTGGGGAAAAGGCATTGTGGGTACTGCTTTAGATCTGGGGGGGGGCGGCAGAAGAGTTTGCCAGTAAATGTAGTCCCCCCTCACTACCTATTTATTGATCCATTTGTTTATGTATCACGTACTGTTGTTGTGATTTCATGCATTTCATGTGATTTTATGTGACTTTTATGCTTTGTTTGTGTGTTTTGTAGTTTTATGGGAAAAGCCAAAGGCAGATTTTCACAGTAGTGGACAATAAAGTATTTATCTATTCAGTCAAAGGGCACTCTGTTCTAAGTGGACAGCACTGAGGTAGCATTGACCCAGAGACCTTTATTATTATATAAGTTAATGTACAAACTTTGGAAGGCCTTGTAGTCAAGCGACTGCTCTAGGAAAGCAGGCGTTCATGTTATAGAATTCATTTTCAAAGGATAATAGTGGTGGTGTTATTTTTCTGTTTCCTGTATCTCCTGAACCATTGACATTAGAATTAAGCAGGTTCTGGCGGCCTGCTGCTGAAGCCCTCAGACTACAAATGGAAGTGAAAACATTTTTTTGACACTTTGCTCTCCTGTGTGAGCTTCCAAAACACAGACATCCCACTGAGGAACATCATCTGCCACCTGTGACTGCAACCCTGTTAATCCTTTAACAACAGCGTTCACAGAACGACTTGACCTTGCAATGCTATTCTGTTGTAAGTACTCCAGTCTCCATACACGAACCATTCATGTGCAACAGCACCAATGATTCACGGAAAATAGGCCCTACTGCACTTTCAAGCTTACAGTAATGCAATGAACAGTTCACATCCCCAAGCGTTTATACATATGATCCTCAGAATCTGTTTATATTACAAGGAGATCAGTTTTTTCTTTTGTGGCAATTTGAAGTCACTCAGAACCTAATTTTGGCCTAAGTGATTATTTTCAGCAGTAACCCAGCTAAAATCTGAAAAATAACCAATGAGAACTGCAGATTGGTTTTGCGAACACATTTTACCTCCCTTGGTAGGTCTGTATCAATACTAAGAAAGAAGAACCCGACTCTAATGCTTTTATTTTGTCGACAATTGACATCTACAAAACCTCTTTCAAAGTGCCGCTGCACTTCATTAAAAGAACTTCAAGTCTCAATTTCACGTCAAGTTGAAATAACCTACAGTAAATCAGCTGAGGTGAAACTGTTAGCAAAAAAACAAAGGACAAAAAACACAATCAAACACAGAAAGAAAACAAAAACAAAGGACAAAAAAAGCAGAAATTCAGGCGATCTCCGTTTACTTTAAATACTACTAAACTGCCAAATAGCTCTTAATTTGCCTAACCAAAAAACAGAATCCTGCCTGGTTAAGTGAGGTCAGAGCAACAAACGCTTTTACACTATATAGCAGTTTTAATTCTAAAAGATACCAAAACACTTCAATTCTACATCACCAGGCCCACTACACAGGAGACATGGTGGAGAAGTGAGAAATTACTTCACAGATTAAATTAGGGGGAACTTTAAATAGGAGAGATTGTGGAATTTAACCAGGACACTGGCTTAACACCCTTCTTCTTCAGTGACATGGGATCAGGTAGTCAGGACCTCAATTTAACACCTCATTCAAAGCAAAGCACTTCCTACAGTACAGAATCCTCCAATCAGGATAAAAAGGCACTGGATAGGAAAGTCTACACTTCTTCTAGTAGTACAGACTACCTACCTAACTCTAGTTCTACATACTACTCAAACCTTTGGAGATACCAAGGACTCACCACTCCCAGCCTTTCTTAACTTCTGAGATTTGACCAGAATGGGCTAAAACCTGGTAAAGACAGACAACAGCTATTGGCCAGGGATATCTTGGCTTTCAGTATGAGACTCTTACGATTTTCTGGGCACCTTCAGGCCATCATTCATGTCAGGGAGAGATGTGCTGCTCCTTCGATCAGTACAAACTGCCCTGTAAGGCATCATGATGCTGAGAGCAAGTCTAGCAATGCGTGACTGACAGGCAGGTGTATCAGAGAAGCAGGTTCATGGGTCCAAATGGGTACATCAGGTGCAATGTTATACTTATGGTGTAGCACCGCAGGGCATTACTCCCACAATGACTGTTTTGACAGCTGAGACCATAGGAATACATATCAATTGAGACTAATGTTCTGTATACCCTTAAAGAAATCCAATACTTGATAGAGACAGCAGCAAACATACAAAATGACAAAATGACAGGTTTTGCATTTCCCTTTTGGACTTTTTTATGTTTCACAAAAAAACAGTTGTTGTTCTGTTTAACACAACCAAATACCTTCATAAGGGCACTTTGCAGTGGTGGAGTCTTAATTAGTTCTCCCTATTACTCAATTTTGGTTTCAACTTAAAAAAAAAGCGATGGCATAGAAGCGAAACAAAACCTTCCTGTTCTCCATCCACAGACTGGAAACCCACAACAGCGAAAGCAGAATTTCCCAAAATTAGCAGCTTTTGGAACAGATGAACAGCAACAGAAAATAGAACAGATGAACAGCAATAGAAAATGGCACAAATCACTAACAGGAAATATTTGAATTGACCCACTAACACAAAATTATCCTGTAACATGCAGTTGTCATTGATACTGTATATTGCCATTCCTGAAGATATTTTCAAGAATAACACAATACTTGGAGTAATGGTTACAAGCTGTGATTACTGCGTAGATCTTTTAAGTTTATTTGTGCCTAAATTGAGGACAGAAATAAAGTAGCACACTGACGTGGTCAGTTAAACATAAAGCTAACATCTTTTAAACTCTAACCCCCACCAGTGTTGCTAACAGCATAGTCCAGGGTGTAGTCTTTGTTTTTTTGGTGTAATAAGAACTAGGCATACGCAGCATTGAGCAACTCGCATAGCCACTGCATATAAACCAGTTTTCCCACTCTAACTAAACAACAGCTCTCACACCTGCAAGGCTCCAGCCCCTAAAATATACCTCAGGAATAACATTTAGGCTACAAAAGAGCCCTTAGATGATTTCATCAGATGTGTATTCGCTGAAACAAAAGTGTGGACATCTTTACACCATTTCCAAATTTAACATTAAAAAGGTTTTATGATACTAGCTCAACAACAAAAAGTGAAGAAATAAAGGACGGGCTACGTTTGAGTCGCAAAAAATCCCGTTCCTCAGTGTTCTCCTGTAATTTGAAACATCAAGCACTCACATTTCAAAATCACTGCAAAATTAAATAAAGAGGGTACAGTCTAGCCTGTGTTTGTGTCATTCCACACGAATGTTATTGCCTGCTAGAGTCACCCCTTTTCATTTGAATGCAAATTTCAATAAATATTTGCCCATGGGAAAAATAATTAATCAAAATTAAAATTAAAACAGCTTCACTCAGAAAGGGGCACCCTTTTTAATTGGGTGCAATAAAGATTGTAAATTAGTTCATCTGTTTATCAGTAATACATTGTTACACTACACGTGTTATTTTCATGTAAGATTTGTGAACATTTAAAAAATAGAATAGTGCTCTACAAGTCAGAGAATAAAATAAAAGTGGACTTATTTTTTTAATTTAAAAATGAGTAACCTTTTAAAAAATATATTTTTGTATTGTTTTTAACTTTTCAAACAATGCAAAACTAAATATTTGGTTTTAATTTTGGCGTATGTACTTCTGTGCATATAAGTGTTGCCACTCTTTACAATGGTCAGTTTGTTAGTCATAAAACAATGGATCTAGTTCAGTTAAGCAGGGCTGGAGTTCAGCATCATTCTGGCACAAATACCAGAACCCCTACCATTTCATTCCCACCTCTGATAAGTGCCTGTAAGCTACTATAATAGACACAATGCTTTTTGATAATGTGTGGATATCTTGTTCCCTGCCCAAACCCGGTTATACAGAGATTTGTGCCAAGACAACTGATCTGTTATGAGTGTGCAAAATAAAGTTCAAAAGAATATAGGGTATATTTTAATATGGTCTTCTCTATGTATGGAAATGCACTAAAAAGTGCAATTGGCATGATGAAGTAGACCATTAACATTAAAGAGCTGGCATTAAAAAAGCCATATCACCCTGCAACTCACAACTGGTAGCCCACTGAAGCTAAGCAGGTGTGAGCCTGGTCAGTACCTGGATGGGAGACCTCCTGGGAAAAACTAAGGTTGCTGCTGGAAGAGGTGTTAGTGGGGCCAGCAGGGGGCGCTCACCCTGTGGTCCATGTGGGTCCTAATGCCCCAGTATAGTGACGGGGACACTATACTGTAAACAGGCGCCGTCCTTCGGATGAGACGTAAAACTGAGGTCCTGACTCTCTGTGGTCATTAAAAATCCCAGGGCGTTTCTCGAAAAGAGTAGGGGTGTAACCCCGGCGTCCTGGCCAAATTTCCCATTGGCCCTTACCAATCATGGCCTCCTAATAATCCCCCTCTATGAATTGGTTTCATTACTCTGCTCTCCTCCCCACTGATAGCTGATGTGTGGTGAGTGTTCTGGCGCACTATGGCTGCCGTTGCATCATTGGTGGTGGTGGAGGGGAGTCCCCATTACCTGTAAAGCGCTTTGAGTGGAGTGTCCAGAAAAGCACTATATAAGTGTAAGCAATTATTATTATTATTAAATACATTCCTGCGTGACCACTGACCACTGCATTCCTCGAGTCCTAAGGAAGGAAAACTGAAGTATTTTTGTAGAGGGGGATGGAGAACAGAGTGTGGTGTTCCAGTGCCGGTTCAGAAGAGTTTTAAGACCAGGTGTGCAAACAAAATCAATCCAGGAAAACAACAACAACTTAGGCTCCTCCTGAAAACCTGGAAAAGGGTAGCACAGCCAAGCAGAGATACACCAAGAGAGATTAGGAGCAGCAGATCTGACTTGCTAATGGAAACTCCAGAGGCAATCTGGCATTCCTGAGTTGTGACAGACCTAAACATCCACATCACCGATGCATGGTGTTAGTGTGTCTTTGCTCAGCAAGACGCCCTAGCAGGAAATCTGAAAGTGATGCATCTCAAATCTTTAAGAAATTGAAACTGCATATTTCCATGGCTCTAACATTGTGTTTTAGAAAAAAATGAAAAAAAAAAAACATTTCACATCTTGACTGTGATTGGGCTGATGCACACATCAAAAACAGTTTTTAAAGGTGTGGTTTATAGAATTTGTTTTCATTCGAGTTCTTTCGTGAGTTATATCCTGTGTGCTACACACCTCTGGTGGTCAGTGGAAGTTGTCAACATTATGGTTGGATATGCAATTCAAATCTTGTCTGTAATGCAAATTTCTTAAAGCTTGCTCTGTCAAATCATGTCAGGCAGCACAGACACGTACTACTCAGTATTCCTTACTGAATCTCTTTCACACGCTTCAGGGCTCCCTATTAATAAGAAATGGGAGTTTATTTAATTTTGAGCACAGTTTAAGTGGGATTCACAGTTTACAGCTGTATTGCAAGGGGGACAGATACTGTAAATTGCTAAAAACGGAAACGTGCAAATGCAAAAAAAAAATAAAACTAGCATTTAAGTTTTGCTCACAAAGGAATTACTGCAGATTTTTTACAAACAACTTCACTGAATCAAACATTTAAAACAGCCAGGGTTCACTCTGCCAGACTATTCCCATTGCCAGCGCTAGCTTTGCTAAATTAAAACATTTTTCTGGCAAGGCTTTTCAAAACATTTGGTGTAACTTACTTCCATATCTTACTGAAATGTTAACTAAGCAGAGAAATACCTCAATACACATCCATGTGTTTGCAACGGTTAGTTCCTTTCCTCTGGTGTTTTAATTTGGGCTGCTGAAAGTCAACTAAACTAACAAATGTTTCTAATTATGTCCAGATTGCTAGAGTTTCAGCTGTATGGTTTTATATGTACAACAAACCAGATGTAGTTCTTGTAAAAATTATTGAAAAATTAAGCTTTATTCTCTTGTTAAATTCAAATAAAAGAGTTAGATGCAGTTGGACAGTTTTAGAATCTTAGTATCGCCCTTCCATATTTAAAAAACTGCGTACTACATTGTACAGAGGAGTAATTCACAGAGGCTGAGTGATGCGATTGTTCTCAGACAGCCCAGAAATAAATGCTCCCAGCCTGCAGCAGTGCTCCCTCACTGTGCTGAGAAGTGTTTTGCTATAGCAGAGTGGTTAGTTCATACAAGTGGCAATAACTGCTATTATTCTCACATAGTTGAACGACACATAAAAACTCAACAGCCCCCTAGGACCTTCTCTGCTGGTGCAGGTGTTCCAATCACACAAGATTGGAGCTGCAAAACGTGACCACGTTTCATTTACACAAGACGACTCATAAAGAAGAGCTGCTTAACAATCGCGTATACAGTGACCTAAGGGGTCTTACGAGTGTAATACATCATTTTAACTCTTCCCCTCACAGAATAGGTGGTGTGATGATGACCTATGATTATCCCAATTGAGCAAAGTAAGAAGTGTGTACTGTGTCTCCTGGTTCCTTTTTTTACATTTTTAAAACCATAATCATCAATTTTTTATACTCACTCCACTTGGAATCGACAAATTAGTGTTGATCCCATCTTGGCTACACATGTACAACCTCTCACAGGGAAGCGTACATGGACTCCTCCACCCCCACCTCCCCACCTTCAGACCACATCACGGGCTACGCCCCCCCCTCTGCAGGAGATATAGCGACTTCCCTCAGCAGGAGACTCCTGAAGCTCAGGAAAGGGCCGGAGCTGCTGTATTGCTTTGAGCCCTTCATTCCTACTTTTCCCTTGGCAAAAAGTTCTGCACTGCAGTCTGGGAAATCCCCATCACGGGCAGGCTCGAACCCATGGATCACAGGAGCCGGATCATGGATCGTGCCCTGCACTCACACGAGTGCTCTTCCTGCTTGAGCTGACTGGGAGCCCCAGTTTCATGGAATTTTAAAATCGTGTGCTATAGATTACTTTCCAGTTACAGCTGCGGTTCTGCTGCTCCTGGAGGTCCCCTGTGCAGCGCCAGATTTCCCATTCCGCACTGTACGCACGGTGCCTAGGGCCTACAAATGTTTTCGGGCCTAGGAGGGAGGGAAACACTAGTGACTAACGAACAACGAGCTGAAACACCATGCTTGCGATCGACTCTAGGTGCTCCAAATCAATAATCACACACTGTCTAGCAGCTGTTCTAGAAACTAGAAGTATCGCTCCATCAATCACGTGGTTTAGCATTAGAATAGTTTAAAGTGCAGCACGCCAATCAACGTGATTTGATTGGCGTTTCCCCCTCTTTTTGCACATTTCGGAGTGAAAGGGCCCAGGGCCTACAAACACCAAAATCTGGCCCTTCCCCTGTGGCTGCTGGGTATATTCCAACTGGGCCCTCAAACTCCAGTGCTAATTGGTGCCCTTAACTGATTTGATCTCTATGGTATTTTTAAAACCAAGGACTGAGTACAGAAAAAAAAAACAGATCAGTTACAGGAACCATTTAGCAATGGCGTCAAAGGGTCCAGTTGAATCCAAATCCCATGTCCAGCAGACATTGTTGAGACCAACGGAGTCAGGATATACGAGAGGTCACAAGGGGGAGCTCAGCAGCCCATCTCTGTCAAGGTAGCTTGTAAGCTTATTGATTCAAGGATCTTATCTGTGTTGTTTCCTGAGGGATGCCAAGGAATCCATTTCAACATCTTGGTTGGGCAGTTCCTTCCAGACTTTTTAATTTCTACAGTATTCTGGTTTGTTTTTTAAAATACTTGTATCAGGTCCCCTCAGAGCCACTGTATAGTACTTAAGACATGCAGTTCCTTTAAAAGTTCCATGCAAGATACTTAAGACCAGAAATTAACCCCCATTTCATATGTACTATCGAGAACTGAACTTAAACTCTTACTTCCCTTCTCCACTTCCTGAAAATTAGCCTGAAGTACTCCTTTAAAAGCTGTTTTCAAAGTAACTGCAACAAAGCAACAGGGCTAAACATATGATAAAACTTACCAAGGATCACATGGGAAAATAGTGTACACAATTTATCATTAAGAAAATAAGCAATTTATAATACTCAGACAAACAATTTAAGGATCTAAATTGGGAGGAAATGTTGTTGCACAGTAGATCACTCAATCTCGACATTGAACTATTACTAAAAATTAACTCAGTTACACAGAATAAACTGTGCATTTATGTAAAGCATCCAAATGGCTACAGCCCTCACCCTCCAAGGTGATGGTACAGAAACAGCATGACTGCATGACTGCAGCTTCATGTCAGCTCAGCGGTACATCAGTGTGCACAGCTCTACACGGCTTAGGTGTGAACAAGCTGTTAGCCTTGCCTGTCTTTGGAGCCATGTTTACCGAGACAGCCTAAGTGACATGGAGGCCATTTTAATGGCCTGATTAATCTGTACAGCACGTAAAGGAATTCTCTTACTGAAGCTTACAGGTTTCAATTCTTTGTCATTCTCAGCTACATATCTTATTTTTCATTCTAACAGTAATTTCCATTTAGTTGCAAGACTGGAAAATCCTGACTACTACATCCTGGTATATAAGAATGTCAACTCACAAATCCTTCCTCGTAAATACACTTCAGCTCCTCCTAAACTAAAACCGTTCCAAAGACTCATTATGTGTAGCTCTATAAAAGATGTTTATTATTCTGGTGAATACTTAAATATATTCTGTTACTTTTGTAATAAATGTGTTGCTCACAAGGAAATGGGAAAATGAGAAAATATCTCCAATATGTGGAAACATACATCAGGCCTGCACTATAATTATCTGTGAAGTGCGCCTAACTGATTTGCCCAACAGGCACTCGTGCTGTGGGCTGGTCATCAGGTGGGCGTGTGACGGAGTGAGTCAAACAGGGACGCGTTCACCAGTTCCTCACACGTTGCAGACTCTGTCACACTGAGTCACTCTGATTCTGCTCACACTTGTGAAGGCAGCTGTTCAACCCTAGCGCCGCCATAACTCCTTCTGCAGCCTTTCTGCCAGCACTGCAGCTCCAGCTGCCCCAGGCCAGCAAATGGTAAAAAAAAAAAACAAGCAACTGGAACGTCTAAAAAAATAAAGGATTTTTAAAGGCACGGGCCTCGCATTTTACTCCAGTGCTGCATGCACATACTGTACACTCTTTTACAGAGAGAGGCAATGGCACTTTGAAACTACCATCTGAATGAATACATTTCTTATTAAACACATTATAATAATTTAATCAATGGTGCATTTTCAAAGTTGAACACTACTTCACCCTTTCACGTTACAACAGAGTTCAAATAAGGGGTGACAATACTCATGTAAACCGCTCTAAAGATACAGGGTATGCTACGCATTTCAATGTGCTGCATATGTCTTTGTATATACAGTATCAGTGTCCAACTTAATGACTTCAGGTGCAATTTTGTATTTGGTAACAAAAGTTAGATAAAACTAGAGCCTTTCCTGCCTTAAACCCCTCTTGTAGCTTGCAAAGACAAGATGATATTTATATCTAACGGAAAACAAATGTATGCACATTCTCACTTTAAAACCATAGAAACTAGCGTCAGTACAATTAATATTTTAAGCTGATATTATTATTGAGGGTGGCAGTAAGCACAGCTGCTTCATGGCTCTTGGGTCCTGGCTAGACTGGGATGTCATTATTGTGACGTTTGCATGCTCACCCTGTGACCACATGGGTGAGTCTTAGGTAGAAACCAGAGCACCCAATCTTCCAAAGACATACTGTATTAGTGAGGTTAACTGGGATCTCCGAATTGTACCCTTGTGCTTGGACATGGACGTGTGTGCCTTGTGATGGACTGGATTCCTGCCTTTGGTACGGTCCTGCCTTTTGACCTATTCGTTCAAGACTGGCTCCAGGTTATCACAGGACCCTCAACAGGCTTCTAACACTGGTGGATGAATATTATAAAGATTTCCTCATCTGGAATCTACCTATGCTGAGGCCTGTAGACTATATATAAAACTGGAAAATGAAAACAATGTGGGAGATCAGCCAAGTACACATGCTGCCATTTCCAAAATGAAATCAGAGAAGAACCAGCTGCTAAGCATTTGCCATCCTAGCTGGGACCCTAAAATTGAAACTTCCTAAACACAAACTGGGAAAGACAGAAATATGTGACATCAGCTGGGGTACCACATTAACATATCGACTCATGCTATCAGGTACCATCTACCGGCAAATGAATGAGCTCGTGTCAGGCATTTGCCTGGCTGGCTTGAGGAGATTAAGACAGACTTTGATCACCTTCTCACAGTACTGCTGAAAACCGGTGGAGCCTGTGAAAAGGTGCAGTTCAGCCCCACACTTCAAGACAAGGCAATCCTGCTGGAAGAATGGGATAGGACTGGGCTGCAAGAATTTCAAAACCTGGTGGAATACAAGTCGCATCCTGCTCAAGCTGGTCTAGTGGCTCCCCGAGGTCGATCAGATTAGTCACTGGTGTTTCTATCACTAGGGCCGGCAAATATTTACCTATCTTTACTAAAACCCACTAACACCACAGCAGACCTTAACCTGTAATTATCCAAATTATTATAAAGCTGCATAGATGAGCATAGGATGGCTGCCTACAGCTGCCACTTGCATTTCACAGCCAATCTATTCTAATACACATACCCATTTTCAGGACAGAAATTCAAAGAATCGACATTTCATGCACATAAAAAAAGATTAATCATTTAGCAACAAATTTTAAAAATAGAAAAGTTAGTTCTATAATAAACTATAAACCATGTTACTACAGTTTTATTCAGAGGTAACCTCCTATAGGAGTGCCGCACGATGGGCTCTGTGCACAATAACCTCTTTTCAAGAAAATGTTGGCATATCTAAACACAAAATGAATGGGAGGTGTCAATTTTATTATAATGCCAATATTGTCCTACCAGCTAATTTCTGATTGCTGCATGCAATTCAGGGTCGCGAGGGGAGAGCGAGTGCCTATCCCAACAAGCAGCGGACACAAGGCAGGGCGCACCCTGAACGGGACACCAGTCCATCCCGGGGAACACACAGCCCCAAACAGACATGCACACACTCCTACCAGAGCCACTGTTCTTAGGAGCCAGGTGACCAAACACCATGTCTCTGGACTGTGTGAGGATACCCACACCAAGACACGGAGGACCTACAAACTCACACGGACAGCACCCCAGGGCCCGAACCCAGGGCCCCATGGTAATACTAGCCACAGCAGCAACAGGCTGCCCAGGGCCAGTATTCATTATATAAAAATAAATAGATCTGCAGATCCACAGATATATGTTGACGGTGGACAAACACTGTACTGTGCTGAAGAGTTTTGATTTTTAGGCACTGCTTGGATTGAAAAGTTCCTTCGATTTCTGGGGATCCTCTGCAGGGTTGCTCAGGGTTTCAGCGTTCCTGCTAGGGGGTCCCAGAAATATTTGGTTGAAAGAACCCCCCTGTGAGAAATCCAATATGTGTTTACAGGAGTCCACATTTAGCATGTAAATATCACACTTGCATTGACTAATTGCACCAACAATTGGTTTATTAACGTGACAGCTGGGAAGGAGTGAAAACCACAGGATGCTTCAGCATTACAGGGATGGGACTGGAGACCTTTGCAGTAGTAAAAGCAGTAAGACATCACATCTATAATTACTTGTCAAAAACACTTCAGAATTTGTATTAGTTATTATTGCAGCTTTCCCTGCCTGGGTTCTGGATAGTTTAGTCTTAAAAGCATTTAATCCTTTTTCACAGCAAGTCAAAACAACTCATCCGCTTACTTAAATAGCACATGGTATTGTCAGGCTAGCTTTTCGGTCTTCTTTTCGATTATTGTCTTTCTAATCACTATTAAACCCTGGCCCGGAGTGTACAAGAACAATGATTATCCTCACTCTCAGAAAACCCACATGAATTACGAGTTTTACGACAATGTCTATTGAAATTGTTCATAAACCTTCCCCTTTCGAGTAATCAACCATTAGTCTCCAGTACTGTAGTAGGCTTTGTAATCTTCAACGGAGCAAAACACAAATTGTGTTTACCAGGCAGTACTTATCCAGTTCTAATTTTGCCGTTATAACGGACTATTTTCTGTGTTGGGATTTATCTTCGTCAGGTAGAGGGGGATGTATCCAAAAATTTCAAAGCGAATAAAAAGAATACAAATAAAATTATTATTCCTAATGACAATATAGTGCATATGTAACGGATAAATCACCTGTACCTCGCACTACAGTGGGCTTCGTAGGTATCCACTAAAGTGAAGTCTACTTATTCAACACTTCCAGGATAGTTATCAAGGCCTATCACGGTTTCCTTTTTTGAAACATTGCCTCATTCAAAGGTCAGATACCGTTTCTGTCAGAAAAGTTTTCTTTTACGTTTCACATATCATAAAGAACATTCAACTCAAACAGTAAAACAAATCGCTGTAAGTAAATCGTATTTTTATAAGGCAGTTGGATGCCGCAGTGAGCTGCGAAAATTAAATCTGTGGTTTTATCGTCAGTGATACTTCATACGATCTACGTAATCCCGGATTTTAACAACTTTATTTTCTTTCCACATCACTGAATTGTCTTTCTTCGTCCCGCGGATCACTAAAAACACTTTTTCGAAGGGTTTCTTGTCAACTTCATGGCTCCCAATTTAGCAGGAAGTAAAGTGAAACCACCCATAATTAAACTCAAGCAACTACAGTAGACTACCGACACAATGTTGCAGACACGAAGCAACATTGTCTTTTTACTCATAACTTCCCCATACCAGAAAGTATTTAAAAACGTAGCACTCATACCGTAGAGGAAAAGAGGGTCCGAGAAAACGATCCTTTCTGCTCTCACATAAGGCTTTTACCAGCCATCATCTCAACTCGCTTGAAGTTTTCCTAAAAAGAAAATGTCTAGATTTGATAGCTGCTTCAACTGTAAAACCGATTAAGCAGAACTAAGCCAAGGCCCCGCCTACGCATACTTGTGATTGGACCGCGGCGAGGATACTGGGAATTGATTCGCTCTCACTCACGTCAGTTTCAGTTCAAGGAGGACCATGAAAACTTGGACGTAAAATGCGTAACTCCACCCGAGAGAGGAGTAAACATCTGTAGGGTTTTACCGGCTTCGATCGAAGAGGATTCGGGGGAAGATAATGATGGACTGAAGCGTCCATTTAATTTAGGTTTTTGGGGGTCAGTTCACGAAGACGTGCGTTAATAGCATTGAATGGGAGGAGATCGTTGCCCTGTATCGCGTTTTCTCTGAGTTCTGTATTTCTGAGAAGGCGTTGTGCATTCCTCAGCCCTGTCTGACGCAATGAACGACTTCTGAGGGAGTGCCCGTCGGGGACACGGAAACCTACAGTACTGTATATGCCTGCGTAGTGTGTTATAATGATGTCACGTAATATTTGCATCACTGACTTAATCGGTCTTGGCTGATAGACCGTCTTTTAAAATCAGCATTACTTGTCTTCGTGCTCTTTTGCAGCTGTTCACGAACAACAGCGATTTACTGACTGGCTATCCTGCCCAATATTATAACATTTTTAAAAATGTTAAGAAGAATCTTTAATTCAGCTTTTTGTTTAATAATTGTACCCATCAATCACGTGATGACGTGTTTAAATTGGGAGGGCCTTATTGTGTGTTCTTGAAAAGAGGTTTTCGTGCACATAGTCCATCACATGGTACTGCTGTATAATATGAGGAATAAACCTGATGTTTCATGGTCCAAGAATTAGTAAACAAAAATTCCTACTTACATTAATAACAAAAAATTAAACTGTTACAGAACAGTTTATCTACTGTGTCAAGAATGCATGAAACAAGAACTCGGATGTTATACAATGTCATTTTATCAATCGCTAATTCAATCACAGAACAATATTGTTTTAAAAGATAAAGGTCATTCCACACTGGACTTCAGATTATTTTATGTGAATCAGTTCTTCTCTAAATTGCTCCGCATTCTTACTGTTTCCAGGACTTGAGTCATTGATGATTTTGCGTTACCTGTAATTACCTGGGTGACTGCAGCCCCCTGGGCGCAGGAGTGAGTGTCACTGGTCGAAAGGATTGAAGACAATGTAACGCTTTTGCAGACATGTTTGTATCAATCCTATGTTTCTAGTTTAGCTTGGGATTTGTGTCTTCCTACAGTACTGTACGTCTCACACTGCGCTTGCTTCTCTGTGCTGCAACTCTCTGTGCGTAAGGGTTGTGTGTTTGTGTGCTCCCTGCTCGCAGGCTAGGGTGTTCCCTCCTCGTTGTCGTGTTTCCTTTATGAGTGTTTATTCCTCCTCAGAGGCTTCAGCGATCATGGACATTTTTATTCCCTCGCGGTCCTTCCCCGAGGAAGACTCCCACGTCCACGTCGACTTCGGCGAATATGAGGAACCTCAGGAAAACTAAAGCGACAGCAGACTGAACACTGAACCGACATTTTGCTAAGACTTTATAATCATGTTGTTTTTTTTATTTCCCAAGTAATATACAAAAACTTACACAAAAGGTGCCAAAGACAGAAAAGAACAACAACAAAAAAAAACAACAACGCACAAAGTTTAAAAAAATTAGAGCCTTTTTTTTCCCGACGGCAAGCGATGTCTTCCATTAAGCAGGGGATTCCTGTCCGAGTTTACTGTACCAGAAAACAAGTCCCATTTACTTTTTATATAATCTATTACCAGTAGAGGGCATCTAGATTACACATCTCCAATTACGTTACTTAAGCAACAAAGCTTTACATTGTCTAAATATCACAATATTAAGGTTTAGGATAAACTGGTCGGAAGTGAGAACAACCTGGAAGCAGAACAAATTCTTAGTGTCCACGTTGTCAGCAGCCCAGAGACAGCTTTCTATTGCCTTTAGCGCCTTCACTCGTCATGAGTGCTTGTCACCAAATGTTAATATGAAAATTAAAACAGCTTGAATGGGATATAGCCATATTTCTCCATAGTACCCTTTTACAATATTTCCAGAAGTAGTTTTATTAAAACATGACACAGGAGACTGTATCCTTCGATTTACTTCACAGTTCCTAATTTGAAACAGTTTCACTTCCGGTCTTAAACACTTAAAACTTTGAATCAGGGGTCACCAGCTTGTGCAAAACATATAAGTATATACCCTTGTATGTTCCTTTATTCTCACAGTGCAATACCAGATTTTGGTACAATCACAAAATAGATAAGCAGTAGGTAGTCACTAAATGTTTAGATTTTTTTCTATTCTGCAGTATAGAACTGTGATATGGTTGTGATAAAGCACTGAAAATGCCTGTGTGCAAATATTTGTAGCGTTTTTATAGACTGTATGAAAATTGTTTTAAAAAGCATTTGAAATAATGTGTAAAAATAAAGTATTGTTTTTGATTGTTCTTTTAGTTGTTGCAGCATTTCTTATTTAAATACTTTAATTGTTTTATTTTGTGGTTCTTTCTTTGCCATTATGTAAAAGCGGCTGTTGATCATTTGCTAATTAATCACGAATCACCCCCAATTTGTACCAAAATTAAGGTTCACTGATCCACTCAGCACTGACTCCAGTCAGTGTTG
This sequence comes from Lepisosteus platostomus, assembly GCF_059453375.1. Taxonomy (NCBI): domain Eukaryota; kingdom Metazoa; phylum Chordata; class Actinopteri; order Semionotiformes; family Lepisosteidae; genus Lepisosteus; species Lepisosteus platostomus. Next base: position 9,026,531 of record NC_142623.1, on the reverse strand, counting down.
CCTCTTCACCATTCTGGAGAGACAATGTGCATCTTGACGGAGGTGCAGCCCTTGATCTACATGTTAAATCACATGTCCCAAAATCTATCCAAAGCACATAGAGGCCTATGGCAGGGGTTCCCAGTCCTGGTCCCAGTGGCCCAACACCAGGCAAGCTCTTAGACATGCAATCAAACCTTTATTTGACTTCTTAATAGGATTAATTCAAAGTTTCTGGCTGTTTTTCGGCCCCTAAACATGCATTTTGCCTTTCTCAAGTATAACTTTAAATTAAACCAAAAAGCCTGTGAGTAAGAACTTGTTTGAAGGAAAACTCCAAAGACACTGTTCCTGCCAGACCAGGATTGGGAAGCACTGCGCTGGAGAACAATGTGTGCTTAATAGCTCCACCTCGTGTTGACCCAGCTCAGCATGTAGCTGCTGCTGGCATTGGGCAGCGCATGGTGCAGTATGGCCTGGCCAGGCCCCCTGGCACTGTGCAGCAGGCGATACCCGCTTGTGTGCAGCTCCTTCATCAGGCTGTACCAGAACCGCACAACCTCTGCGTCGCTGCCCCCCACCTCAAACCCGGCCCACTGTAAGTGCACTGTCAGAACCAGCTGCTGGATCTGCGTGAGGGTGCCATCCAGAACCCAGCTCTCCACAATCCTCCACTCTGCGCTCTCCAGGTCCGCTTGGACAATCTCCACCTGATCCGAAAAAGAGAGAGAGAGAGCGTAGGAATGTAATGCAAGAGATGGAAAGAGCACACATGTGGATAGGAAATAAACGTGAAAAATAGGATTAATGTATATATTTTCGGACAGCAATGACAAAGTGGTTGACCTTCCACTTAGGCTCCAGGTATACAAAACAAGTTGCTGAAGAAGACTGCACTACAACAGCATCCTCTAGGAGACACAGTGTCTCTCTGCTGCAATGCCAGAATTCTGTCTTTGCATCAGCCTGGGCTTTCTTTACAAATGCAGAGTCTCTGTTCGCCTCAGAGAGCAGGATGTGAAGACCATAACCTCCCTGAGCCCTGAAATCCCACACCAAACATTCATGTTGGGATATTCTTACAGAGAGAGTGCTCTGCTTGCGGCCTTGCGCAGAGCATGTGGGATACTTTTGAACATCAGGAAGGGCGAAAGGAGCTGATGAATTTCTGTGCTGATACGCAGCACACTTATCGGGCATATTCTTTTTGACCTGTGTTGTGTAGATGAAGCACGACACATAAAAGTTGCTGACATGAACTGAACCAGTTTTCTACAGACACACAGAGAAACTTTCACGGGCTGGCACGTAATATCCTGTCCACTTATGAATGCCTTGCAAAAGCAACATTCCGACATAACAAACTGTAAATACTATAAAGGAACAAGTAATAGGTTTATTCCATGCTGAAAAGAGAAGAAAGAAAACACAACGTTTCAGTCGGGTCACCTGAAGAAGGCTCCACGGCCGAAACGTTGTGTTTTCTCTCTTCTGTTGCACAACTGCAGTATTGATGTCCTTCACTTGAAACAAACAACAGCTAATTCACTTATTTTTTAAGTAAGTGATAGAGTGCTACTGGGAAGCCTCTGCTTGGATGTAGGATACCACTACAGGTCTTCTGTGGTCTGAGCCAAAAGCATGGGTGCTAACAGAAGCTCAGTTCATCTGCCACAAGGTGGAGCCGTCTTTGAGAGACGCACATTTACTGTGAATTTGTCTTTTTTTTTCTGGTAAGGTTCCACTAATTAAATGGATAGATGGATTAACATGTAATGGGATACTACAGTATAATACACACGTATTCATTTGCATATGTTAAGATGTTTCCTTATTATAATTCATCTGGACATTTACCAGACGTAAGTGTACAATTAGTTCCGGTAGGCAGCTGCGTCAGCATGTGTAGGCTGCAAAGGAACAAGTAAAAGTTTAATCCATGCTGAAAAGAGAAGAAAAGAAACTTTCTTCTCTTTTCAGCTTGGAATAAACCTTTGTTTGTTCCCTTGTTACTGTACAATTACTGGCGGTTGACTGGGAAGCTTTTGGAGGCTGGAATCAATAAACCATGATTAATTCTGAGGGTTGTCTGGATCCCACACAAGTTAGAATTGTGGACCCATCATGCCCTCCTTCTATAGAGTAGAATGTTAAAGGGCTAAAGCTGGTATATGTATGAAATGGTGTAAAATGTCATTCACATTTAAGCTGTTCAATGTTCCATCAGGTGTCTATGCCAAAATCTGACCACCCAAATTGAAAACTGATTGGCTGAAGACACTTCATTGATTTGTTCATAGGGTTTTCTCTTTTCCCTGAAAAGGCTTTAATACCATTCTGTGGCCCAGCATCTGCATGATGGCACTGAGTTTCCTGGGTGTGGCCTTTCTGTGCCCCGTCCTGGGATTGCGCCAGTCTAACCACATCTGGTGGTGCTGTACTCGTTCCTGGGTCTGTCGGGACTTTCTGCCTGGATCAAACTGATGGACCTCACAGCCCAGTGATGCCATGCTGGACACAAACTCCTCATCCTTCTGGTCCATGCTGGGAGGGAGAGAACACAGTCACTGAACTGTTGCTCCAAACAATGTACTTAATATACTGTAGGAGAAGGGGGGATCCACACCAGTTTGCACTAGAGGGCTGAAGCCACAAGAAAACATCAACTTGGTATAACACCAATCCATTAACACAGTGCTAGCTCTGACTTGTTAAAAGCAATAGCCAACATTTAAATACACCAAAGTGCTGATTCTTACAAACACCAAAAAAGCATTTTAGTTTTAGCACGGCAGGTAGCAGTAATGTTAAGGCACCTGGCTCCACCTCACTAATATCTTTAAGCCTGCACTCGGTCAGTATGTGGAGAATATACCAGATGATGCCTTGTTGTCTATTTATCTATTTATCATCTATCAGCTATCATCTATTAAGCTAGCATCAGCCGTGCTGCTGACAGCCAGTTGCCAAAACATGATTAAGCAAAGCAGTCCCAGCATAATTGATGTTTATGGGTGAGAATCTTCAGCCCTGTTCAGACTATCCTGTACTTGGCAATTGTACTTCTGACAAAATTAAAGATTCTGCTATTCAATGAAATGTGTGTGCTTCTGGTCCCAGAGGAGCATCACCTCTGAGAAGCAGTATAAGACAGCAGTATGAAAACTGAATATACTTAATTATAATTATTGGCTTTTAGGAAAATTGGCCCTCGTGTGAGTGCGTGCGTTGTCGTCTATGTCTATGTCCAGCGTGTATTATGTGCCCATTGTTTGCTGGAAGAGGTGAGAAAATGGATAGATGGATTAACATGTAATGGGATACTACAGTATGTCCTCTTACATTACATTAAATACAAAATATTTATTTCTTCTTATCCTTTGTCCTTAAACTGCAAATGCTTTTGGAACTGTAAATTAATCATTGAGATTTACATCTCTTATGAAAAAACACTTGTGGTAAAAGGGCAACAGCAGATTGTACCCACTGCATAACATTATCTGCAAACATAGCCAAAGGCTTGCGTAAAATTTTACTTTTGCAAAAGGGATTTTAAATGTTAGCACCACTGAGTTCCATGGATCAGCTGAGGAAGAGCCTGTTAAAAATTATTCAGCTCCATTTCCTACCTACCTAAAGGAGTATGCCACACAAGACTGCAATCCTGTCATTGGCAGGAACCAGCCCTCCAGGCAGACAACCCAGGAGTCTGCTGGGGCCTTCACAGCCTGGGCCTTGCCTGGAAGCAGTTCCCGGGCACAGTACACCTGTACAGGGAAAACAGAACATTCTCACAAAGGAAACAAATGTAATCTTTATCAAAAGTTAAGTTGGAACTCAGAAAATGAAGAGGCATTCATGGTTTGTGTGAAAAGGGATTGAACTTGTAAGTATTATTAAAAAATCTTTTGACAAAAAGAAGATAAGTGTAAAACTAGATAAATTGTATACACAAAACTAATAACTTTATAAAGGGACGATCAAAAAGTTCAGGGCCTACAGATGTTTATGCCAGAGACCATTGTTGTTATACAGTATGACTCAAGAACCAAGGTCACAGTACACTAGATTGTTTAGTTCCTTTATATTTGCCTTGGCTTTCGATTGCACAGAATAGAAGAAACAAAATTGAATTGCTGATCTAACTCTGTTGCATGTAAGAAATCTGAAAATGTCCTTTTCTTGAGGAATACAGCTAAACATTGAATCATACCGCATGTCGGCATGTGTGTATTCAACATGGCTTATGTGTTCTTATAGCATCCGTGTTGTCTATTTTTCATCTATCGTCAGAAAGCTGCCATTGCTGATACCAGGTCATACATAAAGGGACAATTTATAACTGACAATCAAAGTTAGCCAGTCTCTGGGAAAAAAAAACTGGATGATTAGAGGGAAAAGCTGCACAAATGTACATGAGGCCACAATCAGACACTAAAGCTGTAAGGGCAGCAACACAAACCATCACACCATGAACTGCCCACAATCAGGTTCTCATTTTAAATGAGGTTTTCTGTAATATATCTGAAGCACTTACTGTCATGATCCCCCTGGCTGCAGTGCTATGTAGTAAGCTGGTGTTGTAATGGTAACCCACCCTCCTCCAACCTCCTGTTAAGGCCGGTTACCACAGAAAGACAGGAAATCTGACCACCTGTGTGCACTTACCACTTTGCTGGACTCAGGTGGCTCAGGTTACTTAAGGGCAGCTGAGACTTCACTCCTTCCACTCACTCACTCTGGTATTGAGTCTGCTTGAGTGGATATTCTTTAGACCCTGCTTCTAGCTTGTTCCTCAGTTTCTCTTAGCTTTGTTCTCTAGTTCCTGTGTTCTCTAGTTGCTGCTTCGGTGTCTGCCTGAGCATTCCCAAATTGCTATCCCTAGGTACTGTATTTCCGTGTCACCCTCTTTAGTTCCTGTCTTCCCACTCTTGTGCTTGTTGGACTCCTGACCTGGCTTGCCCCGACTTCACTGCCGGATCTCCCCCAGGCTTTTCTATGGTGTTTATCTTAGCTTAGACCTTGGCTTCTTATGATCTTGTTTCCCGGACTTTCCCAAATGCCTTGCTACTGTGTCTGATTCTGCCAACACCACCCACAAAGTGGAAAAGCGCTGCTTGACAGCACCCCATCTGCCTGTGTGTTCTCTCCTGTCAGTGCACAGACCGCTCATCCCAGCCACTGTGTGCTGCCACCCAGAGTGCTCTGTACACTCGGACACAGTCTCTGATTTTATTGTGTTCCCTCGCTTGTAGTGATTTTCGCCCAGCTCCCAAGAAAAGTCCTCCTCTCCAGTCACACAAGGTGCTGGATAATCCATTTTTCAACGTGTATTTGGAAAAATAAAGCTTGGGTGACGTGCACTTAAGGGAAACCAGATTCAATTAAATGTGGGCATCCCTGTGATTTCAAATAAAACCAGCTAATTCCTGTAGAAAGTATTTTGTCATTGCCCTAGAAAGTCAAAATAAGAAATGTGGTGCAGATTTATAATGATATGAAGAGATTCCGATTTTATGCGAGGATCACAGGGCTTTGTATATCATATGGGGGCCTGGTTATTAACCTTTGCCTCTGTGGAAACTGCTGGAGTGAGGCTGGAATTTGCCTGCACCACAGAATTTGTTATTTCCCAGGGACATCTACCAGCAATAAATCAGTCACCCTGGGAATAAAATGAAAAACAGTCAGATGCTAAGAACTGTTTTATAAAAAAAAAGACAGGAGATTTACTGCCCAGTGTGGAAGTCCAGCTTGCAAAGCAGATGTGAAAAAGCTTTAATGATGAAATGTGGAAAGGCAACCTTTTGAGAAAGAAAAGCCATCTGCAGCAATGGCCCTAGATGCTGTACGGAAGAGGCTATGAATCTGATGATGAGAATCCTGTGTAGTACAATTTTTCTTTTTTTAATCACAGCACATTTTAGCACAGATTAAACAACGTCTTATCAGGAGAGCAGGGGGAACATAATGCACTGCTCAACAAAAAGCACTATATGTCATGTTATGCCATTACATTATAATATGAATAATGAATTTAGTTTACATGGACTTCCTATGATTTGTTTTAGAAACAGGACTCTTTGCTGTGTTACTGCACTGCAAGCATCGAAGCACAAAGAGTGGCCGTCCAGCTCTTTTTTTGAACAGGTTACCACCAGGCCATCTTGGGAGGGCAGTACCTGTGGTGTGGTGATGAACATCAGGAGGCGCTCCACCTCCGCTGTAAAAGAGGGCTGCCCAGCAGCCCAGGGCTGCAGCTCCACCTGCCTCCTGGCGCCCCCCTGTGGAAGAAACAGAAACTGCCTGTCACCCTGTGAGAAGCAATGGTATGGGTACAGTCCTTCATTCCATCAGGTACATCGGATGAAAAAAGGCAGCAAAAGGAAAGAAAAAAAACAATAAAATGTCACTAAAAATGGAAGGTATTTGTTGAATGAAATGGTACCACAGCAGGTGCAATTCCAGCTCCTGGCAAAAAAGGAGACTTTCATGCCATGTTTGTACTATTGCCATCGCCAATTAGATTTTTGATCAATACAGAAGCCAGTAACATTTATTTTTTTGCTGAGCTGTAATGCATGACCAAACAACCCCCTTCATTTAAATGGAGGATGAGAGCAGTGTTAAGAAGGTCTGCATCACACTTTGACTTTGGACTGAACAAGTTATAAAAACAGACCTCTTTACAGTGGAAAAATAAATATACCAAATTCAGAAAACCCGCTAGGTGCAATAAATTCAGTTTAGCCATCACTTTCCATGTGAGAATCTTATTAGATTCTACCTCTGACTACCATCACGATAGAAATGAAATAACTGTCTTAGGTTTGGGTAAAAAAAAACACTCCCACTCTGTGCAACTTGTGGTGAATGATACCAAAAAAAGCAAAAAACAGTTCGATAATTGTTAGTGGACCTTTAAATTGTTTTATTTGGAGTATAGCACCAATTCATTGACCACTCCCCTGAGTTCTGTTTCATTCACCACTTCTAAATTCCTCAGTCTCTTCTCTAGCAACCTCGAACCCTAGTCAGTGTGTGCAGCACTGCCTAAACTCATACTCAGCAGCATGTGAAACAATTTTAGGTAAATTCTTTTTTTATAAATAACTTTACCCCATTAGAAGCCACTTATAGTTCATAATCACCTGCTCCTAATCCTGAAAATAACCCAAGACCCAAAAGCTGTAAGGTAGCAGTGATAACCTTCAAACTCTCATGCTGCCAATTGACATTGCTGACTATTATCATAAACTTTATTTTATATAGTGCCTTTTAAAGCAAAAAGTGCTGCTCAAAGCCCTTTACAAGACATATATCGTAACAAAGGAGATAACAAGGAGCAGACCAGACACTGATTAAATAAAAGCCTTTTTCTGAAGAAGGTTTAGTCTGGATTTCAATGTCCGCAAGGTAGGTGATTGTCTGATATAGATATAGGGATAGAGATCCAGAGCTTTGGGGCATAGGAAAAGACAGCCCTGTCACCCATGGAGTGAAACTGAGATTGGAGGACAAAGTGGAGACCAGAATCAGAGAAATAAAGATTGTGAGGTGGGGATTAGGATGATAATAAATCTGATAGGTACTAAGGTTCAAAGCAGGAGCCTTAAAGGTGAGCATGATGATTTTGAAGTCGACACGAAACTTGATAGGAAGCCAGTGTAAATTCTCCAGGACAGGGGTCATTTGATTACTCGCACACATCCTGATCACCTCTCTGGCTGCCAAATTCTGGACATACTGAAGTTTGATTTGTGTGGATTTAGATATCCCAGATATTGGGGAACTGCAGTAATCAATTCTTCTGGACAAGACAAATGTATTGACCCGTATTTTTGTCATATACAACATAGGATGTAATATATGGCAATATTTGTATAAAATATGTATAAAATATAAAATATGAATATTTAATAAAAATGGTGGAAGATGTTTAAATAATACACGCACCACAAAGTCTGGCAAAGCCTCTGCTAGAAATAATAACAGTCTTGTTCATCAAAATCATTTTTTACCATATGTCCTGGAAAGTGTATTGGGACACCTCTCAATGAGGACTGCTGTGTAAGCCATTTTTTTCTGTCTAGAAAAGAGCAGCTCTGCTTTTTTAGACACAGGTATTTGAGGAAACAAGAGTTTCCAATAGAACATAGCAGCAATACTCCATATTGAAGCAGAAGTGATTTCTTTCAGTGGTCTTTCAGCAGGACAGCCTGAAAACTCTGACTTATTTTGAGGTCCGACTACATTGCTCAACTGGATGTTACCCACTCAGTAAAGACACCTTATATGGACTAAAGTAAACACACCAGAAGAATCTGAGGAATGTCTAAAGTGACTGTTTATGTCCACTAGTGAGCACTCCTGTTTGTCTGTCTCTAGAGGCTGTGAACAGCGGTTTCCCTTAGCAACAACAATAGCCCCAGGAACTTTTCTCCTTAAAAGGGTCTCTGGGGGGGGTCAAAGCTCAAAGGTTGAGCCCCATGGCCACCCTGCTCTTTTGTAATGTACCACAGTGCCAGCAAGGAGTATCTTTTTTTAAAAGAAGCTTGGAAATAATCCACAGAATGCTGAACAAAGGAGTACAACATTATAGCACTCGTCTAGCCACTTAAAAAAAATTAAGGAGGGAACTTCCAGTCTTGACTCACATGACTGATCTGACTAACAAAATTGGCAAAGGAAAAGAAATAATACTAGCCTTAGTGTCTGCGGAGACGCCCTTCTGGGTCAAACTATTCAAGGGCTTTGAATCTTTATATATTCGCTTAATTTAACCCCTTACTTATTTCGTACATTTTTAAGTATTGTGTATTATCTTGTCGACTGTATTATTTTACTTGAATAAAAAGTACAGTTATTTGCCCGCTCAAGGCTGGAAAATAACAGCCTACAGACAAACCACAGCTGAGTATGTAACAGAATGTAACACAGAAAAGAATAAATAGAGCTTAATTCCACAGTGAAAAGTGAAAAGAAGACATTTCTACTGTGGAGCCTCTTCAGGTGTGTGACAGAAAGAGACAGCGAGCAGGAACAGGAATGTGTAAAAAATAAAAAAAATAAAGAGAAAGTGAGAATGTCTTTTCTTCCCTATTCCCCCACATTTAATTGAATAATTAACACCTGGAACCTTTTGTGTTCTGCTTCTAGAGCTTCCTTTAACTAGCTCTGCTTGAGGACAACTTAACGATATCTAATGGTGCCAGTTCAAATGAAGAACAATATAGTAACAAGACCTAAGTTAAAGATGACATACTGTAAGGCTACAATAGGATCCAGTCTGTATCTATTAAATGCTTTACTGTTTATATACATCTGCCTTAAATATCTGTACGTGCTCTATACAGCCTCTGCTGTTACACACTCCGGTACAAGTTACCTGGTTGTAGTAAAATTCAGCTCTTAATTAGGTCTGTGTATCCTTTGGCTAATATCTGACCGTATCTCACAAACCATCAGGTGAGCAGCCTCAGGGGAGAAAACAACAGCAAGTTAACGATCGTACCAAGCTATACATTAGAAACTCATGACTGGATATTTTTACAGCGGGAAGGGGAGAGAAATCGTATGTTCTATTTTTTGTTTCTCGGAAAACTGATAATCTGTCACCGATCTGTATACACGACAAAGGGAAAATTGCCTTTGGGGAAGTTATACATTGTGCTGATCAGTTTACAGTCTAGCTGAGAAAATACCTGTTGAATATACAGTAAAAGCGCCGTGTGACAGTGTAGCGTCTAGGGCTGCCTCAAAGCGAAAAAATAAAATTAGAAGGCAGCTGAAAAGGGAGCCGCTAGTCTGTAATTTAGTAAAAGTACACAGCCTTCTTTAAAGAGAGGGTAATTTTTAATTTAGGTGCCACTGACAGACATTGCTACCTCTGAAGCTTCAGTTTTGCACGAGTACAATGATTGAGAAGAAGATTTTTTGTAACTTAAAAAATTACATTTTTAAAAAATTGTTTACTTGTCCGTGTAAAATAGCAGTTTATTGTTTTATTTACATTTACATCGTGCTTCCTGGCGTAACCTTGATATACGACATTCAGATCAGCAGACTTGGGTTACAGAAAAACAAAAATTCTAATTAGAAAACTGTAAGTACCGTACACCTTTTAATGTGTAAGTGGACAGGAGTGAGTAAGTACCTACCAAACGAAGAAGAAATTTCAGAATAACGCACACCATCCCCTCATTACTAGAAAATGGACTGAATTTATAGTCTTTGTCTGGTAGTAAAGAATTATGTAGCTAACTTTGTCCATCTTGACCTGGAAACGGCGCCTTTAAAGAATCACTTAAGTTAAAAGGAAAGCATGTGGAATGTTGTCAGTCATAAGAAAAGAAAGATGAATAAACCTTAAAATCGAAGTCAAGGATAATTCCGACTTAAGTGTGTTATGACAACAACTGTTACTGTAATATTTTACAACCCCCGCTCCTTTGCAAAACGTCTCTTGTAGTGTGTGCACCAATTCTTAAATATTTCTACAAAAGTAGTCAGGTACAGAAAGTGACGAGTGGGTATTTACCTGTCGGGTCATCAACTCATTCTCATCCTCGTATATATGCGGAATGTAGTTTGTCTCTACCCCTGGTTCACTTTCCGAAAAATCAGTTCTCCGGCTTTTCGCTCCCCGGGGATAGACGTTCTTCTGCTGGAGACTTCCTGAGTCAGCTCCGCCTGGCTTTCTTTCTTCATGGGTATTTTCAATACTGATAATCGTGAAAGCGACCGTGTCCTCTGAGAAACGGCGATTACCCGGCGCTAAGATCCCAATAAATATCTGCAGCAATAAAAGTAATGGAACTATTACCAGACAAGTGCGCATGAGCGCGCAGTATAGCCTCCTGCCGGGTCGCATTCCTCGATCATGCCTCGAACATAGCTGTAGGTACTGCCGACCATCTCGTCACAGGCGCCTCTGCTGCTGCCCGAAATCTCCCCAAGTAGTTCATTGATTAGCCCTTCGCTTTTGTCCTTTCGCTGAGATGTGGGCTGTCAGTCCTTAACCTGCGGGCGCACAGTCCGTCCCATCCCAGCGCTTCATTACAGTGGAAATCCGATTCAGGCGTGGCTCCTCTGAAGTCTTAAACCAAGCCTAGATTACTTAAATTCGCTGTGGAAACAGTCAAGTGAACAGTGTTCAGACCTTAAAAGCGTCTCCTTATGACATATATGACATATATCTATATATGGCTAAAGACAGGCCTACCAAACAGGACCATTATATCTAGATTAAAGCCAAAGTTTTAAAACTTTCCCCAGTGAAAGTGGTGATTTGAACCGATTGAGTTCATTACAAAGAAATAACGAGACATTATTTTTTACAAAGGGCTGTGGAACAGCCATATTGGCAAAGCCAATACCCTCGTATCCTCGGATACAAATTTAGCTCCCTGAAATTCAAACGATTTAAGATTATCCGAATGGCCTGCTCTTTATTTGTCAACTCCGTGTTATAAAAATGGCCCCAGGGTCTTTACACACAGAGATACGAAAAAATGCAGTCTGTTACTGAAGGTTTACCTGTTTTATGAAAACAGGAGTATAGGACAGTAACCCCCATACAGGAGTGGCCGTCGTGGGATTCGAAGCAAGGACTAGACGTTGTGTGACTTCTAAATCCTGCTAAGAGGAGAGCGTTCATTGCTTAGCACTGAGACAGACATACTGTATGAGAGACTGCTTGTCTTGTCTCCTGGTAGTCTGGGGCTTTGATAACTAAATTAACAATGTGACTAATTTATTTTGTTTACTAAACCACAGATTTTATAGCGGTTCCCGTATCACTAAAATGAGATATAATCTTTTCTGGTATTAGGTTCTCACGGGGACTGTACAGTGTTCGCAGTTGGTGACATCAATGATTGCTGCGGTGGCCGTGAGATGTTAAGAGCTCAAAAAGTTTAAACATCGAGGAATTATTATTATTATTATTATTATTATTATTATTATTATTATTATTATTATTATAAGGAACACCTTTTAATTATTGAAACTGTAAACTAGTTACTTAAAGTATAAAGTATGGATCATGGATAAAGTCATAGCACCTGGTGGGTTTTATTTGTATTTTACTAATTTTAAAATATCTCTAATAATTTCACAACTGTGTGTTTGCTATGCCATCATTTTATGTAATATGAGATGCGGTTGATTTTGCGTGTTGCTTTGCATCATATATGAAAAGGACTTTTTTATACTATGGCAGTGGAACGATGAAGACGGTTATTTCGTATACTTTGTATTTACAAACCAGGAAAGATGGGTATTTTACATCTCTCCTGGACTTAAAAAGGTGTCATCGTATCCACACAGCTGTTGTTTAGAGGGTTTAAAACGATGTGTCCTTATTCAAAAGGGCAACAGTCCAACACTCCCCAGCCTTGCAAAGTATGGTTCCGATGAAAACGTCTTTGAAAAGTTCTTGAAGTGACTCTCTTCCCTTTGTTCCTTGGGAAATGTCTGCAGGCTGTTACACAATGCAGCCAACAGGTGGCATCTATATACAGGGCACGGTATTTCAATTGGCAACACCCTATCGACAAGGTGATGTTTAAAGCGTTTGCAGACGTTAAGAGAACAGTGTTGGGTGATAGAAGCTTTCCTCTAGTGGAGTAAATGAGCTGTAATCGGCTAAAATATCTTGAGCCAAGACGGACAGAGAATTCCGATCATATCTTATTATGCTTCGTCATTTATTGCCTATGAAAACAGTTTTTAGGCTATAATCAACTACAGACGTCACTTTTTTTTAAAGTATTTCCAGTTCCCAAGCTTTGTGTGGCCTTATGTGCAAACAATGATTTCAGCGCGGATATCGGGACAGTTTCCTTCGATTTGACCAGTCTGGTTGCAGCAGCGGCGGGCTGGCTCATTCCCAGGGAAATTATTCCGCTCCGCACAGCTCGCCTGTGTCCTCGTTTGAACTTCTGCGTAGTAGAAGTGTTGTTTTCATTAGAATGTCTAACGGAGCGTCGTGTTCCAAAGGCTTCAGCTGCGCTTTCACCGTTGGAATACTAATACTGTAGCGTGCCTAGCATATGCACCGCATGTCCCTATATCATGATGGGGGTTTTTTTCTTGTAAAAACATCCACACAACACTGCAAACGAAAGCAATTAAAGACCCGATAAATGACAAATAACGATGAAATGCAACACAAGGGATATTAACACAGGGGATCTGTTATGTACACAGTACAGTCTCCTTCTTATATGATGATGCATTTATGATTCAGAATTCAGTGAATTGACTAGGCTTATTTTCTACTTTGCATTATACTTTAGTGAGACTCATTGAATGGGTCCATTAATATTTATCTACAGCATGCTGTCTAAAAGAAACGTTGAGGGGTTATGGGGGAGCAGGCTTGTACTGTATTTAAAGGGCCTGGCTGTATATGCTGAATCTTAAGCCTGATGTTGTTTAATACTGTTCCAAGACTCCAGCTGAGGATTTGACAAATAATCTCTTAATTGATTGAACCGGGATTTTACTGAACACTTTCACATCCTTACTTGAAATGCTTTGATCATACTTACAGTATGTACTGTTAATTGTGTAGGCAATGCATAACTTAGAATCTATTCTACGTTTTGTATATACAGTACCTGTATGTGTGCATATTACTTTGTATACTTTTATATATTTTGTAAAGTTAACAGCTTGGAATTGTTCCTTATTTTGCAGTGTGTGTGCATAGATGACTGTATTTAACACAAAACGCCTTTTAGGAGTTTCCATTGTATAGAAAAGATAAGCTGTGCTTCGCACTTACCTGTTTTTAACTCCTCTCTGGCACAATATGTCTTCAATTATTATATTTCACTTACACATCACAGCATACATGTGTTTTGGGAGTAAGCAAACAATTCCCAAAGAGACATAATGTCTGGCATCTAAGCAGTAAATATTTGAATAATAGGATTAATTAACACTCATCTATCCCACATATTTATGAGTCCTTCTTACTTCAAATTGAATTTAAATCAGTTCAAAGAAGAAAACGTTAAACATGTCTAGATGAGAATATATTAAGTTCACATTTTGAAAAATGGGACTTTTAACTATGTGGGACTTCAAAATTGGATTTCAGCCAATTTACCATGCACAACAAGTGAAGATCTTTATTTCTGCTTTTCCAAAAATTGAAACTGATCCCCCTACCCACTCAGTCAAACCCCCAAATTAAACACAACAGACATTATTTAGCAATGGTCTGAACTGAATGTGTATTGAAACATATGCACTGCAGGTATATGATATGTTAACAGACAATACAATATTCCATCTCACAAACCACCTCACAACACATTGAGAGTCCAGAAAAGAAAAAAACCCAGAAGAATTGCCAGTCCATTCTACACCCTGAGCTTTTATCGCTTCAACACAGAAAGCAAAAATCGCTTTGCACAACAGACAGGGAGAGAAGGAAGGAGGATAAAACAATAACTGTAAAAAAAATTAAAGTAGTAGTATTTTCCCTATATATATCTATATAGATATATAAATCAATTTCTTTGGGGTGCGCACAGCATTTTTAAAAAGAAAAATATAAAAGAAAACATGCCATAAATCACACCACGAAACTACACTTGATGGATAAAACGCGATATGCCATACATAGATTAAAATAAAACAATTATATACAATAAATATGTCATAAACCCTTTCCATATTTTGTTTTCACGTAAATAAACATTTCAGTGCATATTTCATAATAATAACCATTTCTTTGTCTTCTTTTTTTAAGTCTATATACATATGCTGGTATCACATGAACTGTACAACTGCAGTCCACAAGTCTGTAGCAAGTCTGGAGGAGTGACAGAGAGAGGAGGGAGGGAGAGCAGGTTCTTGTTGCTAGGCGATGGCAAAGGCCCTGACTGGAATCCTGGGTGATTGAAAAACTTTAATCGCACTGAAGAGGAGGATGGGAAATGGAGTACTGCCCAGTTGAAAGGCTAAACAAGAAAGAGAGAGGGAGAGGTTAAAAACTACAACCAAAGCTGATGTTTTTTTGGTATAACACAGTAGAGGATACAGTTCTTGTGACTTTCACTGACAATTGCCAGAGACTCTATGACTCCCTTTGGTAACCACTTGGATGAACACAAGAGAATCTGTCTGAGACTTCATAATGTCTTTCTCTAAAACAGAATAAAATCGGTTTAGTCTCAAACAGAAACACTGCTTGATTCAAGTATTGAAAATCCTCTAAGGAATAGAAAGCTTAACCAAAAAGAGTTTTTCAGAGTAAGCAGGATATAGTAAAGAGGACATACTGTAGATGGCCACCAAGGGAAAATGCTTCTTTACACAAAGGGGTGTAGGAGTCTCAAACTATTTATCCTGCCTTAAAGCACTTTTCTTATGTTCTTTAGCTTGGTTCCTTCCCATTGTCCTCTCCAAGCTGGTGTTTGAGGTGTTGGAGCAGGTCAGCTATATTAAAGCCTGGGGTTTCAGTGTAGGAAGTTCTGCAAAGAGATCCTTAAACCAGCATTTTAAAAGCATGGTAAGTGATACTTTTTAAACAGCCATCTCATTCACTGAATCTCTTGCAGAAAGTATCCTGCCACTTCCATTGCTGAAAGAAGACTTTAGGGAACATGTCACAAGTGAGGGCAGCGTGTTCAAAAGATTTCTCCAATCCAAACAGGTACCCATTATACCTCCCCCCAGTCGTGATTGCACAGATCTTTTTGTTTTCACGTGTTGACAGGGATTCCAGGACTCTTACTCCACAAAGACATCAGAAGCCAAAATTATCTTTATGCTACATTCATACTGTACCTTCCCCCAGCTTTCAATGACTAATTTGTTTCTAGATCTCTCCATTCCAGTGTTTCACATTTCCAATGGAGTTCATCTCCCCAGTTTCATTTGTTTGGACCTGTTATTCCTTCAGTACCTCGCATTCTCTTTCTCTGGGACACCTAGCCCACTCCTAGGCCTCTTATTCCTGTTCCCTTCCTGTTTTTCTTCCACTTTTCAAAGTGCAAATAGCCTGGACCTGTTCTTCTTCACACCAACCAACTACAGCTCACCAAGGAGAGACACATTATGGCACAGACCTAGTCACTTCTGAACACTCCTGTAAGGCACAACCGAGCTCACGGCTGGTCTGTCACATGACGAAGGGCTGCCACAGGTGGGAGGGGCCACTGACATGTGACACCTCCATGTGACAGAGGACACAGGGGGGTGTAGCTGTGAAGCCCAGTTCATAAACAACTGTTAAGGTCCAAATTCGAAAATAACTTGCAAGTCCAAGTATGTTTTGTGTATCTAGCACAATGTCATGTTTTTTAACCAGTACTGTAAATAATTACCTACATGGTGGGATTATACGTTCCTTTCTGTGAGGGAAAAGAGAACTTACTTGTGCTCTGAAAACGATCTTTCATGGAGATTTGTAAAGCCAGGGTCTGTCGCCATGCCTCCATCTCTTCACAGCTCACAAACGCCAGTCCTTCACCCGCCAGGCATACTGCACTCCGTCCCCACTCCTTCTCAAGAGGGTACTTTTTCTTTTGCTTGTTGGAAATAAACGTTTGTTTGTTTGTTTGTTTTTCTTTTGATTGTCACTGCTAGGGCCCGTTGAGTGTGTTGCAGTTTTTTTCCCCGCTAAAAGTTCAAGTTTTTTTTCTCTTACAAAAAGAAAAAAAAATGTCTGCGATGATTTCAATCCCCTTAAAAAAAAAAGTGTAAAAAATTCTTCTGTAAAAGCCTCTGTTAAATTGCACCTGAAAAAGACAGATAGAGAAAAAGGGGAAAAAGACAGAATATTGGAATTTTTAGAATTACAGAAACCAGAAGCCGTAGGAAAATTGCAGTGTCCCAGTCTTTTGCATATATTCTTTGCCAGCCAGATGTAAACTCTCAATGAGAACCTACAGTATGGATAATCATCAAATAATCAATACAAATTAATACAAAAATACAATATGCCTCTGCTAACCAATCTTTCTATTACTCCATATTACTGATAAGCCTATTTCATTCTACATACCCAACAGACTATCATTGCTCTCACATTTTACACATTTGATCTTTGGGCTTTCTTTCAAAAGTGAGCTTTGGAATGTGCAAAAAAGTATATGAAAGTGACATTGGATCTGAAATCAAACACATTAGTTAAACGTAAAATATACATATATTTTAAAATTGCAAACAATTTATATAATCAATTTCAATACCAGTGCAATCTCTGTATGCAGTGTATCATTTATCCAGCTGAGTGACTACTCCAGTGAAAACTGAACATCTTCCTAGCTTTTCAGGGGAACCTAATTTTCTACACTCTTCATACATGAGCCTCTGCAGACTAAAGGGTGTGCAATACTGAAACACTTCCTTGGGCTTATCTGCTGACATTGCACCTTGAAGAAACTCTACGGAACAGATTTTTGCCAGTTGACAGGCAAATGGCAACAACAGAGAGTTTTTAAGAACTTGCAGAACAGATTAGGTAAGAATGAGATCATAAACATGCTGAAATCCAAATAGATACAACTACCCCCTCCTCTCCTGGTCTGGGATTTTAATATTTCATCCGGTATCACCAACATTTTAATAGACTTATCTACTGGCACCTGTATGAATGGACATTTTACAGGACAAACAGATACAAAAGATCTAAGGTGTCAATTTTATCACTTCAGAGTTGTTGCTCCCTTAGTACTGTACAGTATATGTCTCAATGTCTGAATAAAGTCAGAGATGGATTGCATTTTTCAGAGCAACTAACTATTCTATTCAATATTTTGCTCAACATTTATTTGTTGCTTACACCAATTTTATTCTTTATCTCACCACGAGAGTCTGGGTTTTTAGAAGTAATTCCAAGGGAAAACGCTAACAAGTCCAAATGGCATTTTGGCCCTTTTATGAAAAATCTTGTAACAATATGCTTTTTAATCTACACAATCAATGAATTTTCCACTTTTTTACTAAAAGTTAGAAAAAATCTTAGAGAATAATCTCAAAGTAGAAATAAAAAAATTAACCCACACCTTTAACGTTAGACTTGATCTCTCTATTCATCCATTTTAATTAACTGCTTAGTCCAATACAGGGTTGCAGTGAGCCAGGATCTGATATTGCAGACAAGGAGCACAAGGAGGTAGGATACACACTGGACAGTAAGCAAGTCCACTGCAGCTCTCACATACAGTATGTATACAGGGGATAAAGACAGCATGTCTTTGGAGTGTGGAGGAAGTCTGAGCAACTCAGGGAAGTATCTTTCAAGGGAGAAACTCATATGGCCCCAGGGAGAACAAGCAAATGCTAAACAGAAGGCACCAAGGTTAGAATTGAACCCAGGACACAAGACCTGAAAGGCAGCAGAGCAAACCCAAATGCCATGGTGCCACCCCTATATGGGTAACACAGACATTTCATATACAGTGGCCATGACATTCGAATAATTTCTAAAAGTATGAATTTTCTCATTGCACACATACTGTGTATCAACAGCTCTTATGCTCAAAGTGATTCCACTGCTTTGCAAAAAAGGATTTTTGGCATTTAAAAGGCAAAGAGAAATTCATCATATTTAACACCTTTGCCTGTGCCAATCTAAAACAGAAAAAGAAATGTCAAAGAAGGGAGAAAAGTATCCCAATTCAAGACCAAGCACTTCCAGGAGGAGATCTGTGCATTAACTGTAAATCCAGTTTATTACTTTACACTTTTTCCCTAACCAGAACTATGTTTTACTATATTTGATGTTGCATCTATCATCAATAATACATATAAAATTAATGAATGAAATTTTTTTCTGTTAGTTCCACTCAATTACTATGTATAATTCCTGGAGTGTGAATACCCTGTATAACCACGACTGTAATTTTAAAACTCACCCTTACTTAGGCTGGTAGGGCACAAGAGATTGTTTGACTTGCATACAGGGTATATTCTGCATTGAAGTTATTAATGAACATTTGTGTTCATTCCCAATCAAGGGACACTGTCAAAGAAAGGAGTTTGTAAAGGGGCCCCCTGAGTGAGAAAGCTGAGGGGGTGAAACTAGAGCAGGCTAGATACTGCAGTGAGTTTGTTTGAAAGGATAAATGGGGCTTAAGTAAGGACAGAGTTCCTATGTGGCTCTTCAGCTGAGAAAAAGCACCAATATTCAGTAAAACAAGTTTTCAAGGTCCATGCCTGTTAAGTGCTCAAAGACAAACTGCCCCCAAAAGACATTGTGCATAAGAAATATGTTGACTTTATAAACATTATCCAACTGATGATTCACACATTGTATATATTGCAACCACATTTTTCACATGAAAGCTGGAGACAAAGGAAAAGCATAATGTGTCATGGACTCCTTGAATTGACTGTGCAAAGTTCAGACCCAATTTATTCATCGGAACACATGTAATAATCACAGTACTGAAGAAGACACAAAGGACATAACAAGAACGTCTTTGTTCCGTACACTGTGATGTTATGATTATTTAATGATGTCAACAGAATCAAATCTTGTGAGAGAGGGTGAACAGTCAAGACTCCCATAGAATGGCAGCTCCATTCATTTTGGAATTTATAAGCTGTAGGCTCAAATTTAATACAACACCCGTTGCGGAATAATTATTTTCCTTATATGAGAAACGCTGTCCAAACATATTTGTGAATTAAAGTTATTTCATTGTGCTGATTTTCTGCCTCACCAGTACAATGTGTAAATCCTAAAATGACTCAAACTGTCATGCAGTAAGTCTTATCTGTTCCCCCTTTTGTCTAAAATGCTGACAGCAAATAATGTCAATATCCTTGAATGTTTAGCTTCCACCAAAAGGATAAAGGCATCCTAGGTTTTGTTTCTGAAGTGGATAAGGGAATCTAAGGTTTTGCTTTTAAGCTTCAGATTTTAAATTTAAGAGTTTTAAGTTTTTCACACTTTTATTTCTTTTCAAAACATCCAATATCCAATATCAAAACAATATTCACTTCAGCAATGAGACCAGCAAATAGGAAAAAGTAGTTGTGAGAGATTGTTGCCTACCTATAAACAAAGCCTTGGTTTGTGCCAGCAGTGGCGCCTACCCCCTCCCCCCCAGTCCCTATAGGCTGGTGACAGTGAAATTGTCCTCTGTTGGCTGGTCGAGAAGCTGGCACAGCACACCGCTTCGATGAAGAGGGGCGCTCATGCCCAGCTGCCCATGCGCAGAAAGGGGTGGGTAGCGGGGGTGGTAGTTCTCCGGGGGCAGGTGAAGGCTGTGCTCTTCGTGGATGGGGGAATTGTCCAGAGTAGCAGCACATGTAGAAGCAAGGAGAGGAGGATAAGGGGAAGGGGGGGCGGCTACCCTTAGAGATGCTACTCTACCCATCTCCTGGGACTCTTTCTCTGTATGGCCCAGTGGGATGGAGCTGAGGATCTGGGGACTCACTCCCACCCTCTCTGCAAATTCGTCCCTCTTGTCGTAATGGTGGGGGCTGCCAGCCAAGGAGCCGCCCTGTGGGTACCAGTATGGGGAGCCACTGTAGCTGGGGGAGTCATAGTGCGACAGGTCTTTGCTGGCTCGGTGGGGACTCTGGGCAGCACAGGAGGACAGCAGCCTCCTGGCATCACAGGGCAACGGGCTCTCTTTGTAAGCTAGGGTTGGGGAACAGCTTGGGGAAAAGGTCTTGGGAGGGCCGGTGTAAGCGTGTGGGGGCTTCAAAGGGGGTGAATGGAAGGGTTTGGTGGGTTCAGGTTGCAAAGCCACCACAGGGGAGAGGGAGGCTGCCTCGCTGTGGAACATCTGGGAAAACCTGTCCTCTGAGGATGGGGTAGAAGGGTTGACGGAGTAAGGACTGGAATATTCACACTGCTCTCTCTCCCCTAGCCCATAACCTTGAGCTTGGGCAGGAAGAGGGGACATGCTGCTGCTATCACCGCTGTAATAGTCCACTGCCATGTCTGGGCTGTCCTGAAACAGAGTCATGGATGCAGGTTGGGAGGTAGCCTTTTGGGCCTTGGGCTTCCCTAATGTGGCTCGTTCCCGTCTGCAAGAGGTGAAACCACCGCGGGATCCTCGTGGCTGACGAGCCCCTACAGTGCTCCTCTTAGGGCCTGGGACAGGTGAAGAGGAGCTTGAGGGAGAAGATACTGAAGGGAAACCCAGGTGGTGGCTCTCTCCTTGGGCTTCAGCCTTTTTCCTTCGCCCACGACCTGGTTTTGTGCCCCCTTGGAAAAGGACACTCTGGTTCCAGTTATAAGAGGGGCCTGTGGTGCTCTCATTCCAGTCCATCATGAGTTTCTCCAGGCTGGAGAGACTCGACTGGCTCTCTCCAGAGGGAGGGGGCTCCTGCTGCTTGTATCCAGCTGATGCTCCAGACTGGCCCAAGTGGGAACTGTCTGAGGAGGACTCAGAGAAAGTTTCAGAAAATGACCGCTGCTTGGCCTTCTGGGGAGTGTAATTAGAGATGTCTAATATATCCTTGGGCTCACTGCTAGTGTTGTAGTCATAGGAACTGGGATACTGTGGGCAGAAGATTTCTGTGTTCCAGCTGTTCCCTTGATAGCTTGGCCTGTAGCTCCACTGGGACACTGTAGAGTACTGCCTACAGCTATCTAATGGGAAAGGGTAGGAGTTATTCCTGGTTGCCATGAATCCCCCTGGAGAGACTGCCCCTGTATGACTTTCTGCACGGAGCAATGCAGAGGCTGAATGCACTGAGCTTTGGAATCCGTACCCTCGCTTTCCAAGTGTGTTTGACGTGTGGTGGCTGGAGTAGCCCATGTTGCAATGGCTGCTGGGAGATGTTGGTAATGCTTTATTGTTGCCTCCTCCATAGGGGAAATTACAGTCACTCAACCGCTGCCCTTCATACTGCTTCAATGGCTGGAGAGAGGAATTTGCAGGACTGCTCCCTGCCTGTGACCCACTACCAAAGCTAGAGTAATGTGGATAACTACCAGAAGGATGGGGGGAGCTGGGGGACCTGGAGAGGGAAAGAGGGGGAACTACTTTCTGAAAGGAAGTAGGAGATGTTTGAGAAAGGTTGTAGCTACTGCCTTGTGGGTAAGGAGGTCTTGCGGGATTGGGGGGCTGAGAAGCGCCCTCACTGTTAGACGGACTAGCTTTGGGGCATCTTTTGGGAAAAGCAGGGGACCAGCGCTGGCTTTGAGCAGGGCTTCCAGTTTCATAACAACCTTGAACCTTGCGAGATTCACCACGGGGTCCAGCCGGGTTAGACATGGAGAAGTCCAACAGGTCTGAGGAATCATCTGAATCTAAAAGAGAGCGGAAATATCCAGCGAAAAGACCTTGGGACTCTTGGTTGCTCTGGGGTGGGGCTGAGTAGTAGCCACTCTTCCCAGAATCACAGGTTGCAAAGCCCCGGGGAGATGAAGAACCTTGGTAACCAGGGCCCCTTTCTGACTGGCTGGGCCTTCCATCAGCTTTTCTGACCCAGCTATTCTCTGCAGTCCACTCCTGACCCTGCTGCACCTGTCCTGCCTTCAATATCCCATTCTTACGTGGACGCCTCTTGCGCACCACTTTCTCTCCTGGAGGAACTCTGGGATGCTCGACTGCTGCTGGTTTACCTCGTTTACGAGGTTGAGTGGGGTCTGTTGGTGGGGTTTTCCGCTTCTTCCCAATAGTCTCAAAGAAGTCACTAAAGGAACGTTTGAAGGATTCAGAAGATCCAGCAAGGCCACCTCTTCCTCCCATGCAGCCAGCCCGGCCCCCTCTTCGCCTGAAACCTTGGAGTCTGTGCAGCAGGGTAGAGATGTTTGGGTTCTCAGGTGGCTGCTGGAGGGACTCAGGCTCGCTGGGGGTCCAGCAACGTGGTGGGGAGCATCGGCCAGTTGTTGGGGGTTGGCGGTTGAGGAAGGCTAGCTTAGAGAGAACGTCGCCATAGTCACTTTTGGCATCATTGGTGTCCGCCACATAAGAGGGCAGCGGAGAAGGCAGCTTGACTCTTCGTCGGCGGCGAGGCTTTTTTACCTCTCCAGCCTTGACCTCCCGGGGATCAGGCTGACCAGGTGGGATCTGCTTGGGGGGTCGTCCACGCCGCCTCTTCAAGATGACCGGAAGTTCTCCAGGGGGGAACATAACCATCACGTTCTTGCCATTGTTCTTCATCTTCAGCAAAGCCGTGGGCTCCCGCTGGGGCCCCTTACTGACTTCCCTTTCCTCCGTTCCTCCAGAACCCTCTGGCACTACAGGGCTCTCCATAGAGGAAATCTTGTAGCTTTTGTGACGGCGGCTCATGTGAATGGGGATGCGAGCCACTTTCACCACAAATTTACGGATGCCCACACATTTTCCTTTCCGCTTGCTTCGGGTGGCGGTTGAAGCCATTTCGGTCTCCTCACTTCTGGAATGAGTCCCAGAGGGAGTTTCACTATAGCCTTTATGATCATCCTGTTCAGCACGTCTCACCTCCAAAGCCTCTGTCACTCTGTCCCCCTTCCAGGATTTCTCTGCTGGTGCTCGCCCCCTGGAGTTATCCATTGATGCTATTTCTTTGCTGGGTCTCTCCTTCTCATCCTTGGTCACCCCTTCCAGAGCTCGTCGCAGGCGTGATGACTTTCTCAAGTGACAGGGAAACCTAGGCCGCCCTGAACTCCTCAAGGCATACTTCCTTTCATTCTCAGGATGTGGCATAATTGAAGGATTCCCTCGGGGAACAGGAGGCTGCTGCTGGACCTCTGAATGTCTTTCCTCAGCTACAGCTTCTACTTGGGGAGCAAGGACAGGCGCCGTGTTAAGAGGTGTGACGGGTAGGCATTCTGGGATGTTCTGCTGGTTTGTGGCTGGTTCTGCTTCACAAAGTGGACTCTCTAAAGGAACTGTAGTCTCAGTAATAGGACAGACAGACATCAGCTGATTGGGTAAGTCTACTAGTTGATCTGCTGGCGGTTCTGCTGGTGGATCCTCATTCTTCTCCATCTTCGGCTCAGGCTCACTTGGTTGCAGCTGCTGCTGTGGCAGCTCAGCTGGCTGCAGCCTCTCTGGATCAGGCTGTCTCTGTCGCCTTGGTCCAATCTTGGGCCTCTTGTGAATCTGCTCCTCAGGGCTACGGAGACCATTGGCCAGGGAGGGTGAGGAAAAGAAGCTGTAGTGGAGGGAGGCTCCAGTTGCCGCAGTGCTTTCCCCCCAGCCTCCCTGCCCCTCCAGCTCAAGGCATTCGTCCTCGCTCAGGCTGCCACAGCCTACCCGGACCGCGCTCGATCGCAGGCGCCCCGAGAGCTGGCTCATCTCCTTGGTGATATCAATCAGCTGCACCACGGGGCACAGGTTGATTCGCCCGTTGCCACACTTTGCACGTAGCAAGGTCAATATACCGTCAATGTTGTTGCCTCTGCCAGGTGAAAGCAAAGTGGCACTGGGAATTCGATTCAGGGCCCGCTTCCCCTCTTTTCCCTTCGCCTTTAAGTTCTCCAAAGAACAAGCTCCCCCTTTCCTGTGAGGCAGACGGGTATCTGGGGTGTCAGTTGGGGCTCCCTGTGGGCTGCAGGTCAAGGACACTGTGAGATCGCCCAGTGGTTCTCTGTTGTACCCGTCCAGGGGCAACACACTGGGCTGGCTGTTGCTCTTTCCGTGGCAGGCGAGCTCAGAGGTCTTTGGTGGCTCCTCAGTGCTTGAGGCCAGCCTAGAAAGAGGGGAACACGGTCTGATCTGCTGTTTCCTCTCCCTCTTAATTTCTTGGGAGTCTAGAAAGTTGACACAGGAATCTGCAGGAAAACAAAAATAGGACTGGTAAGAATGTCAGGCTGTGCTCCATAGATAACTTGCTATGATTATAAAACTATCCTAGTAAATTTATGCAAAGAAAATCTAATTTTGGATATTTAGCTTACCTTCCACTGTACTTTTGGAGTTAGGGTTACTAGATGTACAAATCATTAGCTGTATTTTCTTTATTTTGTACTTGCAATCCTTACGTAATTCTACTTTTTAGTCAAAAATTCAATTTGTATCTTAAAAGGTGCATTGCTTCCCACTTTCCATATTAAGTGTAACAGTTGTTTTTGGCATTTGGGCCTATTTTCCTGTACAAATGGTAACCCACAAACCTGGAGGACCACTGCAGAACGCAAAATTATTTTCAGGAAGGTTCGTTCATCAGATTTCTTGACATGTACCACTACTGATAAGGCATAGCTCACACTACTGCAAAATCCCAATTATTGTGTGAACCTGGTGAACTTTGTAGTACACTTCCCCCAGAAGCTAAATGTCCCTGTGTCCTACTGAAATACTAAATGGCAAAAAAACTGTGGTTCCTCAAAGATGATTCAGGGCAGTCTGAGGAGGAAGCAAAGCAGCTGTGAGCCTTTGCAACACTAATATACTTCTCCACCCCACTCCCACACTTTGAACGTGATGGGAAACTAGTTAGGAGGTTATACAATTATTGACACACAACATAGTATACAAAAAATTAAAACAAAAACTGCAAAACATACAGTATGTACACAAGAAACTCATTCTTCTTGACATTTCTACATCTGGACTGTATTTTGGAGAGGTACTTTTTAACTTACCTTTTTTTTTACTTTTTAAACAGATTGATTTCTAAGTATAGAAATTTTATTTAATTCATAAAGCACTGAAATGAGACAAATAGCTCACAATAAAGTACAAATTAGATATTTAACTTACCTTCCACTGTACTTTTGCTGCCATTGCACTTGATATCCCTGAGAAAAGATAATTATATATATGATTAGAACTATCACAGACAGACATCATTATTATTGCAACTTCTGTGAACAATAGCAACGTATGCTACGAAAAATATCAACACTCTAAAGAACTCTCTGCCATGATGAAGTGTTATGGTTTCTGAGTGTAACCTTTAAAGATCAAAATGACAAAATTAATGTCTACATAGTGATGATTGAACAAATTTTGAAATAAGACATATTGAGACACTTATCCTTTCCCATCAATAGCAAATTGCAACTGTTTGCATCACTGAAGAAGAGTGCTGAACAAATTTTAAAATCATAGTGTGACTTAATACAGGAGTTGTTTTATATACATTCTAAACTAGTAACAATGAATAACAGCACATTGTTAATTCCTGTTTATGAAATACGTTTATGGTATTGTCCCTTCTTGAAGTACAGAGCTCAGGTACAACAGTACTTTCCTCTAAATAACTTCCTTGCAGGAGAACGTTCAGAGGCAAATTTTTAAGAATTTAGAAGTGTGTCACGACCATGTTTTGCATAGATATTTGTTATTTGTTTCGGGCATATGATGAGAAGAGTGCTCCTCACGTACAACCACAATGTCAGAGACGTAGAGTGACAATGACAATGATTTTTTGTAGATATTTTGTAGACTTCCTTCAGGATGGTTAGGTGTTCTATAATTTTGTTGTCAAAGGTTAAATTGATTTAGAAGGTATAAGTCACATTTCAAGCTGCATTAGAATGGACAACATTTTACAACATAGTACAAGTGGATTCCTACAGATTCCTTAAACTTGTGAATTTTCCTGTATGTTATTTAAAACTAATCAGAAAAGCAATCTCTAATTTTTATCAGTTAACCTAAATACTTCTCTGATATGATTAACTAACAGACTATAGCTGTTGTAACGTGAACATATAATGCTGCTTCTTATAGACTTTTTCCCCCAAACACTGGAGCCTAGAACCATGTTCAACATGCAGTTCAACTGTTAAAACAGCGCGACGTCAGGAAACAGTGATGTCAGGAAACGAGAACACTTTGGAGTGGAGATAATTTTACCACAAGAGGCCAGTACTGAGCACACAGCAGCTCAAGGATAAAATGTAATGGAAAGCACAGGACAGAGCCTACAGACACCAGCAGCACAAAGAATAGAAAAAAAAACCCCAGACATTTCAATACACAACTATACATTCCTAGCTTAGGATTCAGCTATGACAAATTTACAAATGCCCACCAAACAATTGTAAACGAATCTTTACTAACCACATATATATGCTTTAGCTATATAAGAATAAATCAACAGGTTTAAACTCTCATCTGAAAGCTATGCAATTTGTACACTTCTGCACATTATATGTGAATCACAATACTTCTCAAGATACTTCTTTACAGATTTTTCTGCAGTTCAATGGGCATATGTGTTTTTGCACAGATCTTCCTCTCTTTCTCAATCACCGGATGAATATTTTAGTCAGGAGTCAGGATACGATCCGTTTGGATCCATTACAGAACGGATACACTCTTTTTTGTCAGACTGTGAATGGACTGGAGACTGGAGACTGGAGAGATGTAGTCACAGACACTCTAGTTCGGCCCGATACTCCACAGACACCCAACACCCACACGCTGAGACACAAGCAGACTGTGCCATCGTCACCCTGTTACATGTACTGATTCTGCAGAAAACCAAAGGAAGGGCAGGAGGCAAGACTCCTTCTTTACTGCGCTGGTGTTTCTCAAGAGACGCTTTCTGAAGGTCATTAGTGGGGAAGCCAGATAAGAAAAACACCCACAGTTTCCATTAACCACAAAATCTAGGAAACTGTGACCACAAAATATTCCCAGCACTGCCTCTAGTATGGACTGTGGTAGATGACTTCTCTTACTCAATCTTCCCATGCTATACAGGAGCAGAAATTACTGGCGTCCTCCTTAAGTGAAATTAAATTTAAGCGTGCTTTGAGTTTAAGTGTGTTACACAAAGCAGCGGAACACATTGGAGGCAGCATCCTTGTCAAGTGAAATTATTATAATCAATATTTTATACCTAGGAATATTAATGCAGCCAAGCCCAATGCTCCAGCTCTAGAATCTCACATGCTGGACAGTATTTAACTCATTCTTATGAGTTTATGAATGGCTCTACCCTCTGAGGGCAGCCCTGAAACCCTGGACCCTGGAGGAAACTGAACCTCCTTGGAAAACACTGGCAAGCTTTCTTTCCAAAAAAGCATTATTTCTTACCTTCATAACAAGTTGAATACAGTATGTTCCGATACAGTGCAAAACTATTGACAAGCAATTCCTTTTTACTTTTTTACTGTCATTCCCAGAAAAAAATATTTAATGAATGAAAAATAAAAAAAACCAACAATGAATAAGACATGGTAGGATTAAAGATCTAAAGATTATAAAGAGGAATTAGTTTCAATGCACAGTACTAACATACTGTAGAACAAATTACTAATATTATGAATAAAACATTTTTTCCTGGTGAAAGTGTGTAAAAATGGCATAAAGGGTATAAAATGAGGCAGACCCTTCTTAAAAGAGCTCTGAAAGTGAAAGTTAGGTCACGCTTATTCTTTCATGGTGATGGTTCTCTACACATACGAGATTATTCCATAATACTGTATATTAGGAAGGAAAATTGTACAGTGACTTTTCCAATAGGGAGCTCCTCACATACAAGCACAATGTCATGGACCTAGAGTGAGAGCAAACCCACCCTGTATGGTGAACTTGCGCTGGAGGGCACTATAAACCTTCAAAAACGATTAAATAGGATAAACGATTAAAGAAGAAATACTGCTGCTTTAGACAGAAATTCCTTGTCTTTTCTCCTGGGTTTATTTAACAAATGAATGACACAAACCGTTGAAAGGACACATTCACACAGACTATCCAATACACATAAGGCCAGAGATTTTTACAAGTTATACTCATTTTTTTGGCTGACGTTTTAATCCAAAGCAATTTATATTTGTATCCATTTATACAACTGGGACTTTTACTGGAGCAAATGGGGTGACGTTTCTTGATCAAAGGGCACACCAGCTTGAGTCTCACCTGGGATGTGAACCCACATCCAGAGCCCTAACCGCAACTCCACACTGCTGCCCAAAATTAAAGTCAACCAGAAAAACAAGCCAAACCAAATAAAACCGTTTCGCAACTAAGAAAATAAAATAAAACTGTTAAACATCCAGACAAACACAAATGCTCTCAGGACTACACACACAATCACATCTGGGATACGTACATACACACCTGCACCCACACAAATACATTCCCTCACACATTTAGAACCTCTTGCTTTTTCCCTCTGACAGATCTATAAACAAGTGCTTCTCCAAACCACACACAAACAAGCACATCTGCAGTAGATTTTTTCTTAGAATTGTCTAGAACACTCCTGCTGCTCTCTCCTAACCCTCCTCCCCCTTCCCCCCTTTCATCCTCCTTCTCAGCCTCCCCCAAGCTCCAGCCTGCTGAAACTGATCCTGTGATGTCAACCCTGCCAGGGCGCCAGTCACATGATCTCTGCCCCATGACAGCCCGCTGGCACTGGCTGGGCACCCCATACTGCGCCAGGAGTTGGGAATTCATCAGCACCACTCCCCACTGGCACACAGTAGAGCGCTCTCTCTCACACACACACAAAAAAACAGACCTGCATAGAGCCTACACACTGTCCCAGGCTTGCACTGTGTGGACGGTCACAGACACACACATTTTTTAAACAATTTCAACTAGGCTCTGTCCCTCTCCTGTGTCTTCCTGGTTTTTCGCTCTGCTTCAGCAAAACCACCGAGCATCTGCTGCGGGTCTTGCAATGTGTTTTGAGCAATCTTCATGAAAAAATAACTTATTTTTCTGGAATTATTACCCCCTTTTCGTTTTGCCTTATACAGAAAGACACCCTTTTATTTTTCCCCGGCTCTCTATCTCTGTATCGAACAACAAGCTGATAAAACCAGGCGATGTCTTTCACACACACACACACCACTATCCCCCCCCATCACATTTTCTGGCAAAATTCTGGCTGATTCAGCAGGGTCGCATATAGAACCCAGCACTGACTGCCAATGTCTGAGCCGGCATTTTAGTCTCCAGACTGCAGGATTCACCTTACAAGCAGGCAGTTCAAGCCTGCCCTCACTAGACTGCTTCAATCTATTCATTTCTCAACATTATTCAAATACTTTATCAGACAGAACGTTCAACAAAATATCAAAGGAAAGATTTTGGCGCCACCTTGTGGGTGAATGACTTACGACGTGCTGCTCCTGGACCGCACATTTAATGACTGAATGGCTGTTTTAAAAGATGCATAAGAACAAAGAGGTGATTACATGGGAGGACTGATTTTGTCTTCCTTATTAATTAATACTGTTTTTTTCTTTTAAGAAGCTCAAAGCTGGGACACTTGATAATTATTTTACCTGATGTTATTGACTGGTACAGCTGACTTGCACTAATCTGGAAGTGATAACACAGCCCCGGGGTTTGGAGCCAGATAAGGAAATCCAGAGCCCTTACTGATGAATATCAGAATCTCAGGTACCTGAGGTAGAGCAAAATAAGGAATATCCAGGCACTCTATATTGTCCAACCTTGGCAATCACTTTTCAATGCTTGCAGCAGAATTCTCACAAATACTGTATCTAGCCTTGCAGTGCACTGTGGATTTGAACATTAGTCTGCAATCTTTCACACAACCAGATTTATTCTGGTCCAGTCTGGGGCTTCAGGGTAATTGGTTTTGTTCTGCAAGCCTGAGAACTTTTTTTACAGCAATTAAGAATTACCTTTCTCGACCCAGAAACACGCCTCCAGTACATCGCTGAACAACCTGACAGAGGTGCTGCACGGTACATGATCTACAAACTACAGTACAAGGCATACGGCATCAAACACTTGGTAGGCACCTCATAACACCCAACAGATTTGGATGAAGGAATAAGGGGAAGTATTCTGAAAAGCAAGATGTGTTTGCACAGCAATCACAAAACAGGATAACAATACAGAGTGATGTAAATCAGACAATTTCAGGAAACAGTTATAACAAAAATACAGTAAAAGTATAACAAGGCACATACGGTACTGTCTTCCAAATGGAATGTGAAGTAAATCAAAGCTGACTCAGAATAACCCTACAATGTGCACAAAAAATGCAGATTACTACCATAAACTTTTGTTAACATGATAAGAAATTTGAAATGATATGAAGGCAGGAGTGTCACGGGGGCACAGTGGTTAGGCCTGCAGTGGTTGGGCCCCAGGTTTGATTCCAGATCTGGGATTCTGTCTGTGTGGGGTTTCTTTTTTCTCTCCATGTTTGTCTGTGTCTGTGTCTGAGTGTGTCCTGCGATGGACTTGCATCCTGTGACCTTGAACTGGACAAAAGAGTTAGAGAATGGGTGGATGAAGGTAGGATTTTAATTTAGAGTTCTAAGACATTTTTATTCTTTAGAGATCCTAACACAATCATCTACTGGAAAATGCAAATAAATAACGACCAGAACACAGCTGTGCCTACAGAAGGGCACCGATTTCTTCTTTTGCTCACATGGCCAGTGAGCCAGGAAGGTATTTCTCCAGGTAGTGAGGGTATTTTTCAGTAAGGCAGCTTCCAAGTAGTTTATGTTATAAAAGGCTTTGAATGTAACTCAGGAAACAGTGTGTACAATAATGCAGCATTTACATAGCTACAGAAAGACAGTGTCTCTGCATTGTGTCTCTGCTCTGTATAAGTGTAAGCAATATTAATTAATTAATTAATTCATTAATTAATTATAACCACACACACTGTAATCTATGCACACTACCCTGCAAGGATACAGACATGTATGTAAGTCTTAAACACAGGGAATGTTTCCCGAAGCTGATAAATGAAGAGATACTGTACCAGGCTGGAGCAGTGGTATTTCACACCAGGAGGTCATTTTAAGGAACTCAATGAAATTTGTCAGCTTCCTATTTTGAACGACAGGAGTCAGAATATTTCCAAGAGTGTGTGACAAAATTCTCAATTACAATTAGAAGAATGCATTCTCTGCCTCACATTCTCAGTGGTATCAGATAGTTTGATGATTGCAATACCGTCTTCCATCAACTTCTCTGGCATTATGAAATTAAACTTTTCTATGCTTGTATCAGAGCTCTCACAAATATGTGGGTCTCTGTGTTGGTTTTGATATAAATGTGGAGGTGATGTGTGTATCGCATGGAGGAAGTAAGATTGGAGTGCGATGTCTTAGGAGATCCTGCCCTGGATGACCACAGGCCTAAAGAGGAGCTGTGTTGATTACCAGTAATAGCTAAGAGTCCTGCATGATGACGTAGCCTGAATTGATTTGTCGTAGAGGAGTTTTACATCTTGTTGTGAAATACTGCCTAGGTTTCTATAGAGCTCTGGAATAACAGTGGGAGGTGTGCTCTTTCTCCCATTACCTTCTGTAAAGCTCTTTCACCATGAGATGTGTGGCCTTATAGGTAGTAAGTCATGCATGTACTGTAGGTGCATTCTTTGTTAGCTAGTGGAGGAATGGAGTGACACATATTTGTAGATTTTACATCTATCTGTATAAGTTAGGTATTTTCACTAAAATATTTTCCTAAAAAGTCCTAAGAATTGAACAAATAGGAGGGAAACAGAAACTTAAAAGTAAAGGGAAAACACAAAAAAAGAGGGAACAGGCAGAGTGTCCTGAGGAGTACGAGGACATTAAAATTGGGAAAAGCAGACAATGAAGGAAAAGATACTATACTGGACAAAAACCTGGAAATAATAGAAAGGGGAAACATCATTATTCCAATGAAAAGGACACTGCTGCTCTGGAAGGAGTCCGAAGAAGAGATTGTAGAAATATTTCCAGAAATAAAACACTTGTCTTACACAGACAGATGA
The DNA here is from genome assembly GCF_059453375.1 of Lepisosteus platostomus. Classification (NCBI taxonomy): domain Eukaryota; kingdom Metazoa; phylum Chordata; class Actinopteri; order Semionotiformes; family Lepisosteidae; genus Lepisosteus; species Lepisosteus platostomus. The sequence goes on along the minus strand of NC_142623.1, from coordinate 8,993,972 downwards.
AAAGAAATGAACGTCTTTAACTTCAAACAAAGATGACTTTGACTTTGATTACAATAGAGTGGCATATTCAAAATCCTGAAAGGAATGAACAAAGTCACACACAGCTCTGAAACCAAGTAAGGAAGAGTAAAAACTATAGAGCTGAAGAGCTAGCAGGCCCAGGGACGAGTGTAGGAGGTGCGCCTGTGACATGTAGAGAACTACAAAGCCCTTTGTGGGCCCGGTTCCAGACAGTTCTTTCTGGCTTTGGTCAATAAGATACAATGAGCATTGATCTCAAGTTTGCAGCAAATACAGCTGCTGAAACACTTTCCAATGTTTTCTCACCAATATCCCATAAGCCATCAAAACGAACACAGTATTAAGATTATATTCACAATCATATACTGTAAGTGACAATCACGTTTTAAAAAACGGTCTTCATTTTATAACTATTGATTCTGTGCTAACGCAGCACGAGTTGCTTATTTCTATCAGGTTGTACTGTTTTTGCTTGAACAAGTCTTTTTTATTGACAACAACGGAGAACAAAATGTCCGATACAAGTCATAACTAGGTGATTACATCCATTTCAATAAACCAACCACTTTACCAACACCCTCCCCACTTTGAAATTTGACTGCAATTATTTGAATTGGTTCAGCACAAGAGACTCTTGTCATAAGGAGTGCTGCTACCAAGGGTATGTCAAGTTGTAACAAGTACTTCCCATTCCTTCTGTTATTAATAGACATCTCTACGACACAGAATGTGGACACCTTGACAGCGGTTAATTACAGCTTTAAAAGGTAGGCAGACTGAAAATCAGCACTGAAAACGAAGGTCCCTTCTAATGCTGCGAGTTAAGAAGGCAGGTTTAAGAGATTTCAACGCGAACAGATCATGATGAGCTGTAAACAGAATCGGCCTGAGAGGAGCATCACTGCTGCAAGCACTTTTCTAACAGCTGCCTTTCTCTGCCTCGATCAGGGGGAAAGACAGCCGTAAAGCGTGTTGAGCCAATGCGCTGCGGAGAGGCAGAATGAGCTGACCACTCGTGACCAGGCCTGAGCGGCTTCAGATCGCTGCTGTTATTCTCTTGAGCAAATTACTCTGCCCAGGACGTGCAGGCAAAATACCCCAGCTGTGCTACAATTTGTACAGAAAAGCAGTCAGTCCCTTTGGATGCAAGTGTCTGCCAAATTAATGACAATAATGGCCGTTCCTACCTACAAAAGAGCATGAAATGAAGGTTATTGTACTGTTCATTTAATTTTAAAACCAAAATGTTCTCCTTTAGTACCGGCACCTCCAGTCCTGTTCACTCTGTATTTGACGCGGGGGGCTGCACTGGTTTGGGAGGATCTCGTAGGTCTTGTTTATGATCAAACTGTAATTCACCATTGCTACAGACAATGATGGTTAGAAATGAAATGTCAATGCACTTAGAAGGAAAGCAGGGCATGGAAGGCAATTAGCACAAAGTTCTGAAACTCATAGATTAACAGTGCTCTCCTGTGCGACACAGAAACCCTTCCCCTGCATTCTTTTTTCTTTATTTTAATCAGCCCTGAGAAACCTTGTCAACTGCAGTCATTGAGAAAGGCCAGAACAATGCAGCAAGCAGCACAGAGAAATAAATCCCACATAGCAAAGGAGCCTTGTTAAAGTAGGAGGGATGCTCAAATAACACTGCTTCTACTAAGTGACTTCCAAAGGGGCCGATTAGACCCATCAGGAGCTATCAGAGACACTATGGGCACACTGCTTTGTGCTGGCTCCGATAATGAGTCTTGTACCATACGTTTACAGGTATATCTGCATATACAGATTCTACAGCTAACCTCTTATTATGGGACTGGCTACGATACAAGTGCAAGAAGTTTCTGTTTATATTTATTGATGAAAAAATGAACTTCCAGGATCTGCTTCTGTTTCATTTAGCGTTCAAGTGTCCACATGACCTACTCCAGCTTTCTGATTATGTAGTGAACTGCAATCTGATCCGTGAATTAGAAATGCATCTGAAAGGACATTTTCAGCAAGCAGTGTGGACCCCATTCGCATGCATTTGGAATGGAAAGTTGCAATCACTACAGTACATGCTACAGAACTAAAAATACATACTAAATAATGGGTACTTTTTCAGCAAGGTATAATACCTGCCAAAATAAATTAAACAGTGGTTCTTACTTCGTGGTGAGACTAGGCACTGCTAATACCCTACCTAATCCTTTTTCAGAATGCCCAAAAAGGCAGAAGACTACAACCTCTCACAGAACTAAGCCAAAGGCTTCTTTTTGCCCCCCATTCAAACCAGTTAGTGCAGCACAAGAACATTGTGTTCTGCCACTATCTTACTGTAACTACTGTATACAAACAATATTGTTAATGACACTGTGATATACAAATAGAACTAAATATTTTATAAGGACAAAAGCCGGCTGTACAGTACACTAGATGGACAGACAATGTACAGTACAGTTCTTCAGCACCTTGTAAAGGTGCTTTACTCAAATAAATAAAAAAATGATGAAATATCCAGACTTGAACCTAAAAGGATAAAAAGAAGTTAATTGCAAAGGTGTAAATGTCATTAGTTTAAGCCTGAAACATTTTTACACACTTGCACAATGGTAAGAGGTAAACATTTATATTCCAAGATACTTTTCGAGCAGACACACCTATGCCCTCAGTTTTCAATTTTTTAGGAACTGCACACTACTTGTTGGAAATACCACAAAAGGTCCAGCTGGCTAAGATTCCTACGTTGCTTAAGACAGACAACTGGGAATAACAGAAGACCATTGGGGTGGTGAGATATGGGTGGGGCTGAAGCTTTGTATGAAGCAAAGTGAGACATGCAGCTGTGTCTGCCCAGAGGTTATTGTTGACTTGAAAAAAAGTCATGGTTATGAGTAGAAGAAATGGAAGAAAGGGGAACTACCTTGAGCAATGCTATGTTCGCACTGCTTGGGCATGCAATGACCTACATTCAGGCAACCATGCCAGCCTTTGCACTGCTGGCATCACCGCTATGCCATGAAGACGATCTTGAGCGCAGGGTTGCATTGCAGCTATACTGAGTCATTCAACGCGGGGTGATTGCTCCTCAGATTCGTACCCAAACTTCCTCTCCCGTTCTTGTCTAGGTTTGACTCCAGCTCTGCCGCAACCCCCATTCACCGGTTCAGCCTGCCAGTGTGTATCCCACTTAATTTTGGTGACAGCCTAATTCTGTGCGTGCTCCGCTCTCTGTGTTTTGGGCTACACAGGGAGACCCGTGCACGCCAAACGTGTGCGCTCACCTGGCGCGGCTGTGCTTGCTGTTGGCACTCTGCTCTCGGCGCTGGGGGGCCCTGATGCTAACCGCCTCGTCGGCTCTCACGCCGCTGCCCTGCAGGAAGGCTCGGGGGCCCTGGCACAGCAAGGGGGGCGCCTCCGGCTCACAGCCCCCGTTCTCCACACCACTGCCCTGGAGCGGCCGGCAGCTGGCATCTGACAGACAGAGAGAAGAGGAGGGGAAGGGGGAGTGGGGGGGTTAGTGAGGGCAGACAGCAGGGCAACCACTCACATGAACTGGCAAGACCTGGTCACACTATTGAGTGTATGCCACTACTGCTCTAGCATATGGCTAATCATCATTGGCAGATCTAGGATACTGCTGTCTGTCGATGATAGAAGCTGTAAGACAATGGCCTCACAGACAAGATAGCAAGGCTAAATGCTTTTGCTGTGTGGCAAAGGCAAGAGCTTTGCTTGGAGAAGTGGATGCGAGTGTCATCCAAAAGACTGCAATGCTAGATAAGGATGGAGAGGGAACTGCTGTAGAACTGCAAGCAAATTCTTTGTCTCCTATCATGTCTGTAGACTTCGAAGATGATGAGGGGGGTCAAGTGACATTGATCACAGACACCTAGTACAGTTTAAAACTCTGTCTGAGGAAAAAAAAAACTGTTGGCGATGCTCTTGCTCATTTTAAGAACAACTGTTTCAAATGACTCATCCTTGAAAGAGTTTAAACTAAACGGGCACTGAATCTTTTACCTCCAGCTATTTTCCAGCTATTTTCCGTCCTCAGAAAAATGAGGTCTGGTGAACAGACCTTTTTGCAGGACCTTTTTGCAGGAAGAATATCATTGTTGCTAAATTATGGATCTCTTATGAAATGGTGTGGTTAGTCAGGCACCAATGTATTGCAGGAGACACTCGGTCTACAGATCCTTTCTTACGACAAGTCACTAAGCACAGAAGGGACTATAACCAGAAACATCCTGGAATGAGGCTAAATATCCTGGTTAAGTGAGGACGCCCATACTATGAACCTTTCGCTGTTGTAAATACACATTGAAGACTTTCAAATCCTCTGCTGGGGTTCACATGAGTCTTGACCATGGCTTGTTGAGAAAGATCAGGCCTATGCTGCAAGAAATCGAAGGTCAAAGCAGGGATGCTGACAAACTGAAGGTCAAAATGTCGAGTCAACTCTAGGAAGGATCCTTGGACTATGAAGATACCAAAGCACTTTCCATTGATATGCTTACTTTCTCAATTAGAAAGTTTAAGAAAAGCAGAGCTGCCTAAAAGAAACATAGAATAATTGTTTACCACCCCACTTCTGAAACCGTTCCTGGTCAATTATCTCTATATGAACACACTCGTTCCCACTCATCAGAGCCCAAACCAGACTGAGCTAGTTTTCCTTCCGGGCTTTGACCTAAAGACAATGAACTGGAAATCATCTCTTATTGGCACAGATTGTAAGACTGGAGTGGTGAGGGTGCTCCAGGCCATGGCACAACCACAAATTGTTTTCAGATTCATACTCTGTATTTGGACTTATGGCCATCCAGCCCAGTCTATTGTTAAGGTGCATTCATGTAAGAGAAATTCACAGTTGTATGGCCCTATGTGCTGCTGTGCTCTATATGTGTAGGGATAGGTTTTTCGAGGCGTCATGATAAAGGTGTTCACTGCAATAGTTCAAAGTAAATGGCATTAACTTCAGAGTGAACCAACTAAGATCTTAAGTGGGGGACAAATAAAAAAGAGGAAAACCAACAATTAAATATCATCAGTGGGAAAGACTTAGCTACATACTGCCCTGTCAAAGATTTTTAATAGTTCTTCAGTAGGCTTGGAAAGGAAGCAACATTGCATGAAAATTGGGGCACAGAAAGTGCAGTTCAGAATGTATTTCATATCTGCTCCTTAAGGGATTACTTACAATGAAAATCCGATTTTCAATGTTTGAAAACAATAAGGTTTCATTACATTAATATACAGTTCAGTAGGATAATGCTTACTGTTAACTTCCATTATATTCCAGATTTGAATTACACAGTAGAAACTGTGTGCCATGTGAATTCTACATGACCGAATGTTCTTTTACAGAAACTTTACTATTTTCAGTGCAGCCTTTAATCCTTAACTGTATATTGGTACAGAAGTGCACAGATGTGGCCTAGCTGATGAAGGCACCCAAATACAGGAGGCTAACAGAAGTCTCTGGTTCACAGTATGAGGGACATTCTGATTTGGGAATGGTGGGTGATTGCTGAGCATCCCCTATTCGAATCTTTCCCGCTCTTCCAGGCCAGCACTCGGACAATGTGTGCCGACCCCTTTAAGTTCCAGAATATGGCCAGCTAATGACAGGACTGAATGCAATCCTCAAGTGTAGAAAGGCCTGTCTTTCACTCTGAGGGATGTCTTTTGGTGAATGCGCCCCACCAAAAACGCTTGACCTTGTCATCTAATAATCCATTTGTGGGCGAACGCCACAATGAGGGAACGGGAAAACAGCCTAAACCTTTCCACCAAACAAGAAAAAGACACCCAAAACCACTTGTGTAATTAAAAAAATTGAATAGTGAGAAATGTATTGAAGTGGGCATTTAAGAGTTATTTTTGAATCAAGTTGTGTTGGAATAGGTGGTTGATGAGAACTTACTCAGATTATAAGAATGCACCACATTGATCATATTTTTATATAGGCCACTAACCCCTAGTTGTGTACACTCTGTGATCACACTTTTAAAAAAACATCTTTGGAGTACTGCTACTGCAGAGACCAGGGCCTTACAAGTGTAGTGTGTGGAAAGGGGGAAGAGGGGCTGTTAATTGAAGGATTGTCGTAGTTTTCCAGTTTTCCAGTTTGCAGAAGTCAAAAACAAAATCGGTGTTACTGGTAGACCAGCAGGGGGCACTCTTCTCTATAGCTCAAATCAGTTTCATGAGAGCTGATGTGTTCTGGAAGAGCTGCAGTCCAACTAAAGTCACAGCCGCACTGCTCATGACGCCAAGGCACTGTTTGCAGTAACAGAGGCCTTAACCCAGGTGTCGCTCCATTCTGGCCCTGCCTCGGGAATGCTGGTCAAGGATTTAAGGATTCTCGGTTGCTGGCGAACGGCACCGCACTCTGCAGCTGCTGCGCCTGCGGTTCACTGCATGAAGACTGCTCTCAGTGCAGTTGCCACTGGGTGGAGGCTGAGGTCCCTTTAGTGTGGCTGCCTGTGTATTTGGAAATTGATTCTGTTCCAGGTCACGCAAGCAGCCACTGTGGAGACAGCTACAGCATAGCAACCTCCCCCCCACCCTCTCCACATCCCCTTCCTTTCCATCTGTATTCACATGTTCCTCATTAAAAAAGCTGGAATAACCTGTAAGATGTAGACGTGAGTAAAGCTGACAGGGAATTGGGGGGGAGGTAGTAGGGACTGGGTGTTGACAGCTGTACGCATAGTGTGAAGTTTAGGAAGAGATAAAGAGCAACCTAAAGCTCTTTCATCCTCTTTCTTTCCAAAACCAACACAACAGTTTCCGCGCCCCATCGGTAAATACAAACTGCTGTTCCCAGGTAGTGCAATAGCAGCTCAAGCCCTTTCAAGACAGAGGGCGTCTTGCAGCGCAAGAGAAGGGGAGACGGAGGCAGGCAGGGTGGTGGTGGTAGTGGTGGGGGGTCGGTCAGAGTCAGAAGAAAAGAACAGGAGGAGAGAGATCAGCTTGTGCTGGAGCTGGAGGGGGTCAGAGACAAGCTGCCACCTTTGCATTCCTGTACTTAATGAGGCATGAGGCTCTGGAGAGATACAAAGGGCTGAACAGAGCTCTCTCTGTATGGCCGCACCTCCTGCCCACTTCCCCTCCCCGGCTGAAATGTGTGACCTTTAGCCCTCAAGTCTCCTCCTCACAGTGACGCTGGTGTAATACGAGCGACCCTTTAGTCTTAAAGGAGAAGGTAATGTTTTGGGAAGCTAACTTGTGATTCCTTTATTCCTTGTTTCATAGCTCACCAAGTTGGGGCGTGTGTGTATGACCAGTGTGGCTCTAAATTAATGAACTTTTTTCTGTTCTGTGCAGTCAACCTGCTCCAACAGGTACCTAGCAGAAGGATGCAAGAAGACTTGTTTCAAGTTCTCTATCCTGACAGATCTTGGCATGGTCAACCTAAAGGACTACTTCAGGACCACTAATGAAAAAAGTACACATTGACACAAGTGGGAATTACAAATGTGAGCATTAAAGACTGAAATGAAGAGGCACTTCCTTACACAAACTGTGGGGGGATTCTGGAAGAAGATTACCCAGCCATGTTGTTGAAGCAGATTTCCTGGGGATACCACAAGCCACCCCAAGTCTGCTGTAAGTTAGTTAAGCTGTTCTTATGTTCTTAAGTGAGAGGAACATTTTCAGTAAAGAGGAAGTATTTCAGTGGTATACTCAAAGAACAAGGGGTGCCCTGACTTTATTTGCTTTGGGCACGTTCTTGCAATTCAGCTATGAGACATGATTGCTCAGGGCCTACGTTAATGACCGAAACATTTGTCTGAATGGCAAAACGGATTCACATAAATCAGTAACGGCAGCACACAGGAATTTAAGAAAGAAAATGCACACCGTTTAAATTGTGTTTTAATAGCAGACCAAATGCGATTCACAATTAAAAACACAGTTTGAGTGCACTTTACAAGCAATGTGTTTTACTTGCAGTTATTCATGATATTTAGACTGACACCCAACTACTCCAACTCATATAGTACAGACAGAAGCCTTATTACACATTACTCACCATGGAATGTCACTACTTATGGGGCATACTGTTCCGGGAATACAGTAGATGAAGATGATAATTTTGAATTTACCTTCCATTCATGTTTTTCTGTTTCCTCACAATAGTGATAATTGCAGTCCCCAGAACAAAAGAAAATGGTGAGGTAAGTCTAACAGCTGGCATAAGATTCAATATCCAAAACCTGTGCTAATCTTCTCAGATCACTGCAGTCTAAAAATCTACAAAAGGAGTCTCTTCTTCATCCGCTGTTAGTGTAAGACAGAGTGGTTGTCTCCTCAGAGGTGAAGCATTTGCAGCTCTTTGTCCGTTCTGCCAAATTTCTAATGCTGAAATACTGGCACAGTGCTAAAATCATTGTTACTGCAAGACTGTCATCTACCAAACAGAGGAAGCTGTCAGTCATACCAGCATCCAGACACACATTCAGAGCTCAAATGGGCAGGGCAGTGTAATACACACCCTGCAAGAGCTGTAACTGCCTCGGCATTCTAAATAGCTTTTGATAGTCCAGTGGAGAAACGAGCACAAAGAACCACATGAATCAGTCTCGCTGCTTGCAACACTGATGTCAAAATAATAATAAAAATGCATTTCTAAGTGCTTTTTAAACCACTCAAAGCCCCAGGCAACATTAATTAAAGCATGTCTTAACTAATTGTGTCTTTAGTTGAATTCTCTTTTTTTATAGGGCTCTGATGTGACAATTTCAGGAAAGGGAAAGGCCCCACCTAAAAAAATGCAAGATATGGGGCTGCCAGTTTGAACCCAAGCTATGCCACCAGTGGATTGTTGTGGGGAAGGACCAACAACTGTGCCCAAGTGCCACAGGGGTAAGGCTGGCTGGACTGGATTCTCAGCCCTGATACCAGGTGGGCATTTGCAAGTTTAAAGATTACTAGGATAAGGTATGTCAGTATTCTGTCCAACACAAAAGACACGACATCTGTGTTGTAGAACAGCAAGATGAAGTTTAAAATCCAAAGTGCCAGGAGATACACACTCACAGGGCCAAAATATTAGGAAACCCGACCGAACAATGTGCTGGGCCTCTGCAAGCAGCAGGAACTGTCCGCCTTGCGCAGAGGGCAATGATGTGTGAGACTGGACTGCACTCTCCACTGCTTCCAACGGTTTTCATTACGAATGAGAGCTGCGAATTGCTCTGGCCAGGGAAGGAGGCAAAAGACGGTCACACAACCTCCCGAGCCTATTCATTTGACTCGGGACTAATAATATTTCAAACCTGGACGGAAAGCAGGACAAGGCGAAATATCAGCTAAAACACATATCGGTTTCATACTCATTTACTGTACATCGTGCACCCCTGCGCAGGCCAGTTCCAGGCCAGGGCAGGACAGCTCATCCCACCTGATGAGAGGCTGGGAACTGGGGTGGCTGCAGGCAGTCATTAATATTGCACACTCCTGACAGACACTTGCTCGGCTGCTGCTCAAGCGTGCCGGTGAAGCAGTCTTTTCCCATCGTACGTGTACTGCCTTTCCCTTCGACAGGGCTCTTCTTTAATTAATAACATTCATTAATTAAGCATCAGCCTTATTTAAAGGCACGGGAGACAGGCTGGAACTGGGAGTTTCAGGACCACAGTTTAATTACACACAGCTTCCAACAATCAGACATGCGACCTGCAGAAGACATTTGCAGAATTCATTGGTCTGTGCATTCTACCCAGTTTTTAATGACCAACTGTTAAACATCACCTGATTTCTCTTCTTCTGGACAAGCACCCAAATCTTTTTCTTTTCTTTCTCTCTGTTTATTACGTTCAATGGCCCATGCAATGATAACATCTCTGCCCGTCCTTCCTCAGTTCGCCATTGATGTATCTAAACTCAAGTGATAGCAAAAGGCAACAAAATACTTCAATAACTCAGTATTTTTTTTCTGTGTGTGCTGTGAGGTCATTTTAGTCTTCAACAGATAAGATTACAAATGTACCCATGACAAAGACAATGCCAAAGTCAACCCAGCAAATTTCTTTCTCTAACAGGGAAACAAGATCCACGGCACACAATGGGAAAGTGCATTTAACACCGAGAAGAGGAAGCACTTCTTTACCCAAAGAGTTGTGGGAGTGTGGAACAAACTACTCAGCCATGTAGCTGGAGCCAATTCTCTGGCTTCTTCCACAGAATGCCTAGTTGAGATCATTGGATCAATTAGCTATTAACTCCAAAACGGGTTGTGTTGGCTGAACGGTGTCCTCTTGCCTGTAACCTTTCTTACATTTTTGCCTGTTGTTTTGGCTTACAAAATTATTTTCTGTACTAATCAACCCTCCAGCAACCACTTTTTACCTGTGTCTCCAAGATTCTGTAGAGGAGGCTAAGGAAACTAAATGTTCCTCGTAACGTTCTCTGATCCCCACAGAAGAAGCAGGTGCAATGAAGCCTGCGTCATCCCAAAACTTCACACCCCCTAGCTCTTTATGTCTGTCTTAAACCATTAAATGATCTAAATCTACAGAACGAATCACTCAAAACTGAAATCATTTACAAGTAAATAAATAGCAGGGACAGTAATTGCTCTTTTTGGTAAAGCAAGACATCAATTTTACTTAGAGCAATTTAATAAGAAACAAATAAAAGAGGCTGTGTTTAATGGGCTTTAATGCAAGCACTCAACACAATCCCATTCCAAATCTGACTGAAGTGCCTTTTGATAGATAAAAGGTCAATAAGCACCGATACAGTTAATTCAGAAGAAAATGAGTTCTTTCATATTCCCTAAATGATGCTCCTCATGTTTTATTATTATTTTGAAAGTTTGTACTGGCTTTAAAAAATGAGAATTAGTATTCACTCATGGGAAATGAGAAGACAAAGTTCATGATTTCTGCTACTAGTAAGGGACAGCAAGGTACAATTTTCCAAACCTGCAATCTAACCCCATTCAATGAATATTTAAGAGATTTCCAATCACTGGCAGAAAACAGCACAAAATTAGTGAGTAGTTCATATGGTGGGTATTCACTAAAGCACGATTGCTCCCAAATTTATTTTTAAAGACGCAGGCAGCCGTCCCGATCGATAGATAAGACAACTGTTCCTCCTCACACAGTCAGCAGGACGCTTTGCATATCAATTAGCAATACTGTTCAGCACAGAAGTGATCAATTGCACATCAGAAGAAGGCGAGGAAAAGGCAGCTCTAAGGCTCATTATTAATTAAAGCCATGCGAAATTCCATCAAGGCTCCGAAATCAGCTGCCACACACGCTGCGCGGCCTGTCTGATCAGCTGGAGCTGGCGTCTACCACTGCCTCTCCTTCCCGCGGAGCTTCCTGCTCCACGAAGGGAGAAGGGATAGGATCTGTTCACCTGTGACTTCTCGCTCTTCAATTCCTTGGCCCACTTTACGGTTCTGACGAACAGACTTGTTAGCGCACAGGACTTCAAGGGGAACTGAGCGCTGAGAGGGCAAATACATGCACCACCCAGGCAAAGTATTAAAAACCGAAAACTTGTCAAAGCCTATATATTTTTCCTCCTTACACACAAAACATCCTTTCACCTTCAGCTCAATTTTTTTTTTCTTAAATCAGAAACTGCTTAGCTACATGACTTTTATTTGTTCCTGTGCATCTCTCACATCACTTCAATCCCCATCCAACAGTTTCTCCAATTCAGTAGGCTACAATGGGTTCTGGGGAGCATGCATATTTTCTAGTTATTTAAACCTTCCATAGCTAAAATCACAGAAAAATCAGAGAGCTCTTAAGACGTGAAAACCAAAGGACCCTTGTGGTACTGCACTGCACCGGACTGTGAATCTGCAATTACCATCCTCTCCCTGTATATACGCTCTGCCTGGCTTTCTGCAAAGCCTATTTGTTCATCCGGCTTCACAAACAGTTCCAGCTTCTGCAAAGACTTGAAAAGGGAACTGTGGCAAAGAAACAAAACGAATACAGAGCCATTGTCTGAAGCTCTGTGATGAAGAGGTGCACATTCAGGACCGCGTTGCTCTATTTTGTTTACATCCAATCTGCCTGTAAGAGCACAAGGAAAGCGGGAGTGGCTAATTTAAACAGCAAATAACGCCAGCAGCATAATCCCAGGCCTCCGCAGCGTAGCAGTAAGAACACACAGAGCAGGGCATGGAACAAGTTAAAAATGTAGAAAGCAGATGATATCATCACACACTTTTAAAAAGACTGGAAAGTGAAAAATCACCTGCAGAAAATCAAATACGGTTCATCCTCCTGTAAAGCAGCCCTGTGTGAAAAGATATAGGTAAGTGATGTCATTAATTCATTAAGTCGTGCGCCGTCATTTTCCTTAGACACGTCTTTGCTTTTTTTTGAACTTGTAAACTTCTCGTTTGCCCTTGCCATTGCTCTGCCCTTGAAATAGCTTGATAGCCTTTAAATGTCTCAATTTAATATTTTTTTATTTTTAATATTAATATTTTAATATTTGTAGCAGAGCTCAGAGAACGAGATCCCTGCCATCTAAAAGATAAAAAGCAGTTGGTTGATATTGCACTTCTTATTTCGCCTCTTATCTGGCTGTAGTCTTCCAGAACTGCTTTTTTTTCTGGGCTCTGCCAAGGGGCTTAAATCCCCCTTGCAGGCGCTGCTGGCTCACCAGAACACACTGTTCTTCAATCCGCTTAGCAGCTTTGTTGCTGCTCAGACCCTGGGAGGCTGGACGCACATCTGGGCCGATTCCCTGCCTCTGTCAGCCAATTCTGCAGCTGTAATCCCCCCATCGCTGGGACCCAGCACGCTGGTAACCATTACCATAGCAACAGCAGGTCAAAGGCTAGAGTGGAAGTTTTTTTTCCTCTCCCTCTCTCTCCCCATCTCCTGTTGTTTATCTGTCACAGTCCTGACTGTTAATCAACAGTCTCTGCTGCCAAGCTCCTGTTCTGCCCCCCCCCACCCAGCATGCCTTCAGCTGCATTAATTGCATCATGCTTTAAAAAGGTGTCTTAAATCCTCTTCTACTTCATGCATTTTATTCCTGAACTTCCCTCCAGTCCTGTCAGAATTCTCTCTTTGTTACTTCTGCTAAATGCTTATTTGCCATTGTTATATTTCTGCAGCAGGAACGATCACAAGACAGATTCTATAAGGCTGAATGTACGGAAAAACAGGCAGGGGGTGATCTTTCCATGTTGCACAGGCTACAGTGCACAATTCTTCACCAATCAGCTTTAGTGAAGCATGACAGCTAATTGCTTCCCTGCCAGTTTTCCACAATTCACTCTGAGCAACCTTCTAGAAATGTATTTTCACCAAAACAGCTGGCACGGTAAATTTACCTGGAATAGCTACACTACACGTGACAAAGGAGCACAGAGACAAAGTGTTACAGACATCATCTCTAGGAATAGAAGAATAATGATGCTTTTATTTCCTGCTTCCCGAGAAATCTACATTTGAAACCAAATGGTCTGCACAGCCTTTGTAGGAACAGGTGAAAAAGTCTTGCTGGGCATGCACTGGCCAGCAGACCTTGCCCCCACCTACTTTCTAGAAAAAAAGCTTCCAAATTCTTTGTTTTTCTGGTGACTCCGGCTCTGCACACCTACTCTTTATTGATTACAAACATAAGGCTCCAACATGGCTTGTTTGATCAAAGCCACCATCTGGGCATGCAGGATGCAGTCTGACAGTCTGAAGATCAGAATTACAGAATCCAGGCTGTGCCTACGAAGAAACTGGCGGTGGGAACTCCTACAAGCCTGAGCGCTGTGCCAGGCACTGCCGGGAATCGGTGGAGGAAGTGTCCAATGGGAGGATACCCTCGCTGTGCCATGCTGCGGCACTGGAAATGCTTGCCAGGCACCTGCCGAATTGGGCTGACACGACAGCTCTGGCATGTCTAGTTTGGGTACGCCAGTGTGCAGAGATGAGGGTGGGGTACAGGTATATGTTTCAAGAGAGAACACAGGGAACATATTGGCAGGCTGAGCAGAATGTTAGGTAGTGGGAAAAAGAAATCGAACCTTGCAGGCAAAAATAACTTGATAAACTTAAAAAAACTGAAGATTTTGTGTTGATCGACAAATAACAAGGCTCCCAAACCTCCACACATTTTTAGTTTGATTTATTCAATAAACAAATGGAAGTTCAGGAAAAGTAACAAAAACAACATTAGAAATACTCCAAGGGGAGAATGCAGAGGAGATACCTAGAAGACAGCATGCTATAGATAAGAGCAGTGACATACAGATGAAGGGATATGGAAAAAGATAAAGGCAGGCCTACATCTTACAAGACAAATGGATTAGTGAGAAAGTACAGAGAGACCAGATAGCACACTTCTCACAGACAGATAAGATTGCACTGGCAGATGGCAAGATAGGATAGTATGTCCATTGATAAAGAGAGCTTGGTAATGTGAGAGAAAAACACAGATCTTTCAAAGGACAGATATTATACCCTGATAAAACAGCACAGAAAAGGACGTTTCATACAAAAGACACAAGTAATTTTGAAAGAAGTGATGCGAAATTTGCAAACACGCACAGCAGAGAAACATAATGAATGGCACAAAAAGTTTCTGATGCCACCTTTGGATTTATGTAAAAAGACCAGAGACTATCACATATTGTATGAATGAAGTCAATAAAGTCAGCAGTTCTACAATGCATGACTGCAGCCTTTTAAAAGGCTACTGAGCTATATATGAAAAAACCTTAAATATTAAGACTAATTACTTCATATTGTTAGTGGCATTAATATCTTGTAGCATTAATTCACTGTTTCACATTGAGGAGCACAAGATGAGAAGGCATCATACCTTCTGTCTGAACTGACCAAAAGGGTCACCTGGCTACCTAACAGTGATCAGTAGTCCAAAGCAGGACAATGACGATGTGGAGCATGGCACTCCATCTCATTGTACCCATGTGCTAAAGAAATGGATGAAAGACATGGATAAAAAGAGTCAAGTTTTTAGTAGTTCTCCATGCTCTAATTAATCACTGACACATGTGGGGCATCTTCTAAAGCTCCCGGTGAAAAGCAACCCAGTATACCTACTTCCATGTGTTGAAACTGCTGATCCCTACCATGCAATTTGTAAATACTGTGCTTCCTTATACTGTACAATAGTACCAAAAGCAACAGGAATAGAGTTCCTTTGACAGGACTGGATTGGACTTTGAACGTCATGTTATGTATGCATTCATGGAGTATATGTAGCATAGGGATCAGACCTGACAGCATTTCAGCATGGAATTATAGATAGTTGCCGTACTGCATGTGTAACAGCACAAGATAGATTACAAATGACTTTGTCAGTACCATTCAAGTCTCCTCTTAGACTCCTCTGTTCAAAACTAAAGAGATTCACTTCCTTTGAGCCTGTCTGCATCACTGCACATTAGGTGTTGGAAAACGTACAGTACCCAAAAAGTAAAACGTAGATAACATTTTAAAAAAGGGGAAAGACAACTATGGGACTTGCCAAAGCCGATCCCAGACCCAAAACTTCTTGACCATAAACCCTTTTACATTAAACTGTTTGTAAAGTTGTCATATATAGACAGCTTTTTGAATTTCAATGGGGGCAGATGAGCAGATCAGAATCAAAATATTTCCCGTACACAACAGCACTGGACACAAATATCATAAAGAACACAGAATGGATCGAGATAGCAACATAAAACAAAATATGGAGTACAGGATGAACCAGGCACAGCTGGTCACAGGGGCACCACGAACTCCTAACTCTCCACATCAGCCATCCAGGGACAGTGTGTGCTCTCAGCCCTGCTCCTTGCGTTTCTGACACACAGTCGTCAGCAGCCTGAGACAGAGCATTAAAAATGAATCCTCTCGAGACTCCAGGGCTGACTTGCCTCTCTCGTCCCTATTGTGCCTCGACAGGCGGTTGCTGCACACTAAACTACACCAACGCACACCTCATTCTGATAAGAGTGGAATCAACACCCTAAGTTACACAGATTACATCGTTTATATACAAAACATAGCGTTGAAAACAGCTAATTCATATTCATACAAAAATAATTCATAGCAAGTGTGTGCTCTGAAAAGACACGATAATGTACAGTAGGTGTTCCTTGTAATATACTACATATAGTATATATCCTTGGACTAATAATAAAAATACATATATATGAACTGGTATGGATAAGTAGAATGGGGAATCAGCTTGAAGATGCACAGCTGAAGGGGGGGTGTATCTTTCTGGTTCTATTGGTCACAATTAAGATTTACAAAGCTCTCTCCATGCAAGTGTTGTAAATATGGACTGCAGAGAACTTCACAATCTGCGCTGTCACACTCTTTCTCTTCATGTGTCTGCGCAAGCAGGCTTGACCGTCAGGTGTGTAGCAGCTTGTTTTCTTCCTTCCAGCGCACAGCCTGCTTGTGAATTCAGGCTTGCTTCTGAACTTCTGATTTGTGTGCAGGATACAAATCGGGTGAGTGGGGCTGTTACAGTCTCTTGTGTCCATACATTTGTTTGCGGCCATGCTCTGACGTTAGTGCGTGTGTGTAGAAGTGTTGAAGTGTAACAATGTCTACAATGTAACGATGTCTGGGGGTGCCGTTGGTAGAACAGACTCAAATATTCCTGGAAGTTTGCTCTACAGAAGTGTAGATTTCTGCATGCCAGGTTTTTTTTTTTCTACGTGAAAAATTAGTTATGTTACAAAGCAGAAGTGTGTTTTCCACCCCTACTTTCCACTTTGTTGTGTGATTAAAGTCACAGTCATGCACTATAAGGGCATTTATGTGATACAGGGGCACGAAATATATTTTCAGGGTTCAAACCTGGCAACGTGGCTGTGTCTTACCATCCCAAGTATTGATTTTCGGTGTGTGCCGAGTGGGTAATGCTTCAGCGAGTTTGAACTGCCCATGCACACAGAGGAAGGATACGTCTTGTTTGTGAAAAGTGGAACACTGGCCTGCACTCCCCTGTAAGAATTGTTTTGTGGGGGTGGAGGGGTGCAAAGTAACTGTGCTGTATGGGATTGTGCGAAGGAGTGCATATTTGTCACTCTCCTCTCCCACCAGCACTAACCTTGACACGGGAATGTGCAGCGGTCGCTAATGGAAGGCAATATGTCTGTTCTGCGGGGAGTGCGGCAGTTGCTAAGATACTGTCGGCAGCAGCAGCAGAGGCAACAGAGTGAGAAGAGAGCCTGGAAGTGGGTCAGCAAACCCAGAGAGACACAGAGTGACACTCAGCCACGCAGCTGTCTGCCTGCCTGCCTTTCAGCCCCAGCTGCTCAATATTTATCACTGGCAGAGATGGACAGTGCCCCAGGGCACACTCAGCTCTGCCCACTGCAGATGGGGGGCCACAGTGATGCCTAGTGCACACCAGGGGGCAGTATAGTACACAACAGCACCTCATCGCCATCCTCGCCACAAGTGTGAGTTTCCAACTCCCAAAACCAAAAGGATTGCAAACATGAGGTTTAAAAAAATCTTAAATAAATATGTTGAAGAGAAACTTATCGTTCATAAAGAATTGTTCACCGTGTTCAACCTGTATATTTAAAAAAATGCTTTGTTTTGCATAACTCCCCATAAAGACCAAATATAAATCAGTATTAATGCCATTACTTTCAGAGTGTAACACTTGTGGTCATGAACAGGCTTTGGATGTGTAAGAACATTTTGTTCATTTTTATTTTCACAGCAGTTTAACAGTATAACATAAAAAAACATGAAAAGGCGCATCGGGCTTGTCTGTGTATTCAAAGACTAACATTGCGTCTTGCAGTATAAACAAAGATGGGCAACTGCTGCTTTGAAACCCCTGTGGTCCAGCTGTTTTTTAATTAGCTGAATCTATGGCAAGGAGGGATCCAGAAACAGACCCACCTGTCCCCCAGGTACATTCAGTGAACCTTGAGTGCCTCTAACAGAGAGGTTTGACACTTACTGCTTTCAAGTCAAACAGGGGTGGCCACATTTTTGGTCAGGATCTAGTCCGATTGAGGTTATGGAACTTAATGCTCATTGCTGAACATAGGCAGGCAACGTTCACCATCTGCATCGCCAGATCATTGTAGAGCCTTACCTGCCTAGGTACCTCCTTTGCTTAAAGGTTTGGGTTTACGGGAATATCCAACACACTGCTCCAACAGCACTGCTCCAACACAAACAAATCTGTCCTTTAAGAGTTACTGCCCACACGCAAATAAAGCTCCCAAGTTTAAAATGCAGCAGCTCTTTTTAACCTTAATTACACATCACTCTTGTGAGGCCGTCACACAGAAAAGGGACAGTTTGTATTTATTGTTTGGGTAAGGAATGGACTCTTGGTTTGGGGGCACCTTACTACAAGGGCAGACATGATACCTGAAACCATGACCAATTTGAAAACGAGAAAACCACTTCCTGGGCTGGACACCTCACACAGGGCTACCTGAAAACGAGCCAGGCGGACAGTGTCGGCAGTTCAGAAGGCCACGGGAAGGAAGGATGAGGGCACTGGGTTTAATGGGCATACTGCATTGTCTCCTGTCGGGTAGGATCACTGGCGCCAGCTTCATAAACCACTTACCACTGGAAGTTATTGGGTTAGGGAAAAAGATGTGAGCACATAAACAATGGCAGCAGCTGCATTTGTCTTCCTATGGATGTTTTCGAGCGGGGAGGGTAGGTGTTTCAGCCTCCTACCCCTTTATTCTAGAAGAGGGCATCTGCTAAGCAAATAAATAAGAAACTCCTCCCCCACCTCTCATCTTTTGCACACAAGCCTGCAGATCTCCCAGCCCCGTTTAAAAGTCTGGTCCCGTGCCAGGCAACACTGTGTGCCGAGAAGCTGGCATGGATAGCCTTGTCCTCATTTATCTTGTCTTCCCTCCACTGCAGGAAAATGTCTAATTCCCCTACCACGACCACCGACCCCTCCACCCCCCACCCCACTGTCAAGCGGTAGTTTGCGCACAGCCAGTAATTGATTTATCCTCAGCTGAAGATGATGAAGACATGCCTGTGACAGTCATCGAGAATTCGACTGAACGATCTGCAAAAGGCAATGGGAGGCAGCAGCAAACCAGGCTCTTAAGACAAAGCACCATGGGTGCCTGGAACAAAGTAACCACCCTTGTTGTTGAAGCTGATTTTCTACCAGAGCTACCAGTAATCCAATGAGCATGGTGAGAAGGATATCTCCATCAACAGGCGTCAGCATAAGGCACAACATTCATTTGCTGCCTCTCTGTCACCTCTGAGATCAGATTCTGAGCTTGTGGTCAGCACAGCAAATAACTTTCTACGCCCAAACATCACCATAGAGTCAGACATAAAACAGTACAGGCCAAATGGTTAAGAAGTGACTTCTCATATCCAGAGAATGACAATGACACAGAAAACAATTTCAAAGACTTATTTCTTTAAAGACGTCAAAAGACAATTGGACATTTTGGGTTAGTCACTTCAATTGGCAGAGAAAATCCACTTGATTTTTGCAGTACATCAACTGTAACGTTCAACTGTGAGTCCTGATAAATTTCATACAGACTTCAAGACTGTGAAGAGAATCTCTCCCTCTTATGCTTTTGACAGCTGGATACATTATGCTCCTAGCCACAATCTCTTGCTTGTCCCCCCCAGAAGACCACAAACTGTGGGTGACAGAGCCATCTCCTGCTGTACTCTGCTCACATGGGTGTGGAATACTATTCAATAGTAGATCCAAGATGCTGAATCTGTTTTCGAATCATACCTTAAACCTCATTTAAACTGGCATAGAGATACAACATATATAGATTTTATGTTGTATTTTATCAATTTTATATTGCTGTATCATGTCTGATTGGTTGTTTACATTTTAAATTCCGTATACTGTTTTGTTCTTCAGTGCTTTGAGATATTGTTTTAAAATAATCCTCTATACAGAGTATAATTTATTTTTATTGTCTTGGTCTGTGAAACCAACCCTGAGTGTTTCAAGTTATGGACGTAATCCTAGTGGATCAGAGAAGCTCACTGGAATGATAAAGAGCTGTGTCACCTGGGCATTGGTCAGCTGGAGAACTAGAAGTGCTGTTAACAAACCCTATCTGAAAGACACAGTTTAAATGGGATGTGCTTAACATTTCACCAATACGGAGGTGATAGAGGAACATCCAATGTAGCTCTAGAAGTCAAACAACCATGTCCATCACAGGCTCACTAAAAACTGTCCCATGATTCCCAGTCCTACTTAAAGAAATGAGGGATATTATTCATAAGCAATTTCATCTGTAAGTAAGGATACCATCAGTACACTCAGACTGGAGGTCTGCAAATCTAGCATCTATTCACATATAGATAAGAAAGTTTTATATCTGGTAGAGCTAAAGAAAGAATAAGAGCTAAAGTAGAAGCTTGCTTACAAAGGGTTTAGAAGTGAATGTTTTGCTGGATACCACAAAAACCTGTAATAACACTAAAGGTATCTTGGATTTCATCCCTCAAAACACATACAGTAGTTCAAAAGCTATAGTATTCCAGGTAATGTACTTGTAGAGATCAGAAAGCAAGTCAATTAATAGAAAACAGTACAATCTTAAAGGAATGACATCTGTTTCGCTGAACATAAATAGCGGTGTGCCACAGGGATCCATGTCAGGCTTACAGATGTTCCTGACCCGCATTTAAATTCTGTTATAGTTTGCAATCTAGTTCAATATGCAGGTGATACAAAAATAAGGGAGTGGATAACACAGAAATAGCAGAAAGGGAATTACAGTATAGAAAGAAAGTATTGCATTGGGCAGACACTAGGCAACTTCAATGTAATGTTCATAAATGCAAAGGAAGCAGGAACATATACCAGTTGTATACCATGACAGATGTAAGAAGCTACACATGAGAGGAATCAAGTAAATACAGCAAAGTTTTACAAAGTAAAAAACATGTGTATACAATAAAAATGTATTTTATTTAAATCCACAGAAGTTATATCACGTCTTACAACCTTATTTAAAATATTTCCTTGGCCATCAAACCTCAAAATAATATTTCACCACCTTAGAAAGAATTCAAAGAAGAGCAACAAGAATGATTACTGCTTTTAGGGCATTATCACATATGGGAGGCTTCAAGGGCGCTAAAGCTCTTTAGTCTAGAAAATAAGGAGATTGAGAAGAGATTTGATGAAAGTGTATAAAATTCTGTAGAATACAGATAGGGCTACCACAGGTGACTGTTTCACACACAGTGGTAACTGGAAAGTTGTGGGTATCTTGAAAAGTTGAAGCCCAGATTTGACTCCTTCATGAAACAGTTTGAGAAAAATGTAACTTCACTTAACTCCCAGACTATCAAATGAGCAATGGCCTCCTCTTATTTCGACCTTTCTTACTGTATGTACATTTTCTGAATTGTAACCTGTTGTAGCTTGAGGAAAGAGGGAAAGGCATTAAACTGCTGTAGTTAATACATTACAATACAGTTAGAAATAGTTGGTACCCATTCACATGGGCACAACGGCAACTCATTAAATCAAGTGGCATGATCGTACAGTATAAAAATCAAGAATTTGACACATAAGTACAATATGAGAGTGCTTAATTTTGCCAGATTCTCCTAAGGACCACATGCTTTTTAAAAGGATTTTCTAGCTTTGTTCCCCAATATCCTTTAGAACTTTAGTGCAATTTTCAGACAAAAACTGTATTCTCAATTAAAGAGGAACCCCCCCCTCCCCCTTCTTCAAATGTTTTGTATCTACTGTACCCCCATACAAAGAAGAGGCAGGGAGGTGTCTGAATCGAATGAAGAGCCAGGGAGGGCTGTGTCTTTAAAAAAACAGCAACTGAGCAACGTTAAAAAAAACAGGCAAGAGAGGAAGCCATTTGTCCGTTAGACTGAAAAATATTGCCCTTTTCACAAAGGGCGAAGCTACACACTCCTCTTGCATGTGTTGAAACCACAAACTCACCAGGGCCCTCGAACACTAAGGAAAACAATTTTCGCCATGGTTTACTGAAAGCCTGCCTCAAACGAAACAGGAAAAAGGGCTGTAACCAGCTTCAAACTCTTTCTTTAACGAAACTGTGCCTGTTCAAGACACACTTTATGGTTCAATGGTATTTTATTCTTTCGCACTGCTACACTGAGGGAGTTATGCTTGATGCCTAGTGGTTTGAAACCAAAGTGTTGTTTACAAAAAATCATTTTTTAGGATGTATTTGGCACTTACATCCTCTGCCTCAGGGCATAAACAAACTGCCAGCCAACAAAAAACAGTAGTATTTCCATTTAAGCAACAACAATCTCTTACGTTTGATCTCCAGTAATGAAAGTAATGAATGAAAAAGTGTGGTAGGGTAACAGTGATCAAGAATTCTCATCTGGTGCAGAAAAAAAAGCAAAAAGATAAAAGGTTACAAATTTAGCAAGGGTGACATTTAAGTGGTAACTAAAGGACACAAGCTGACAACTCATGATCTACAAAAACAGCCAACACTTCTGTTCATAGCAGAAGCAGTTCATAAGTCCACAGAAACACTGGAAAGAGCTGTCTCTCTCCATTCCTGGGGTACAGACCAATGCATCTGGTGCACGGATTGTCAAAAGGGAGCTCTAAAAAAAAGCTTTCATAGTGATCCTGGTTTCATTGGATTATCAAATGCATCCACTTCCTTAGATACAGGACACAAGGGGTCAAAGTTGAATATATTACTATACATATTCAACAGCAGCATACAAAGAATGTTATTCATTTTTTATGTACAGTATGTGCAAAGGCTGTCCTGCCCTCTTGTGGCATCATAACACATAGTTACAGTACACATGTTTCTTTGAATTCTGTAGATTTTCACACACAGTCTCAGGTTTCACACAGACTTCCTACACAGACATTTGCAATGATTTTCCATGCCAAGATCAACCCTGTCAGGATTTGAATGTAATCCTATATGACCCTAGACTTCAGCTGGGTAGCCTATCCATCATAAAGAGTCCTTGACTTGGGCAACTTTATTATAATTATTATAAGGTCTTATGCAATTAAAATTTCTTACGCCTCTTAAAGACAGTGGATGTGGTAATAGTCATGCAAACATGTATGAGAGCTATGGTAGAGATTACTGCTACTGAACATCCATTGATCTTTCCATGATCCACTTCCTAGCCACTTCACCCTACAGGCAGAGGACCACAGGAATCCGGAGGCTTTTCCAACAGATACAGAGTGCAAAGCAGGAAAACACCCTGGACAGGATGCCAATCCGTGCACACATGGACAGTTCTGCCAGTTAACCAGCATGTCCTTTGCAAGGTGGGAAGTAACTGACGAATCCGGAGAAAACCCATGCAAATATTGGACAATATGCAAATACCACAGAGAAAATGAATCAGCTTAGATTCAAACCCAGCACTCAAGAGCTGAAAGCTGAGGCAGCAGAGCCACCATGTAGGCCCTTTTTAGGATAATTAGGTCCTTATCTTAGGGTAAACAACCCAGTAATAAATAACTTAGGTGGACAATTTAACCACAGTTCCTGAGGTAGGACAACTGGGCCCTTTAATCCGTCCATCTCTTTATCGAATACAGGTTGTGAGGGAGCCAAACCCTATCCCAGCAAGCAATGGGTGCAAGGCAGGATACACTCTGGATAGGACACCAGTCTATCACAGGTCAGACACAGACACATATTGTACGCTCATACCAGGGCCAATTTTCCCCAAAGTCAATAAACCTATCAGTATGCCTTCAGAGTGTGGGAGGACACCGGGAGAACCTGGAGGAATCCCATGCAAACTTGGAGAGAACATACAAAGCCTTCACAGATAGCACCCCAGGTCTGGAACCGAACTCGGGGTCCCAAAGCTATGAGACTAACCACTGCACCACTGTGCCACCTGGCCCATTAAACTGCTCCAATATAGTCCAAATCAATCAGTAAAATAGTCTCAATCAATCAATCATTCATGATTGACACAAGTCTAAATATGACAGACACTATGAAAGGAATAATGCGCATGGGCTAGAGGTAGTAAGCCCTTAAAAGGACTTAAAGAAAACCAGTTGAGTATAACACTTCTTTCATTAATACAGAGCCAGCCTGTTCTCTTATTGAATAATTAAGTAATTTACTTAGAATTTAACTAAATAATTTCTTCTTCTCAAAATCCTAACATTGAGTTAGACGTCCTTGCATTTAATGTGCCCAGGATCCCACGCACAGCACCTTTGAGGCTGACTCTGTTCTACATCATAACACACCCCATAAACGTAACAGTGCTCATATAACCTTGTGAAATGAATATGCAGTGTGGGGTAATGATTGATAAACTACAGTATGCATTCATTTAGAATTTACCAATATTTTGGCACAATTAAAATGGTCAACAACGTTTACATTTTTACACAAATGATTCACATTCCCATAGTAAATTTCCTCTCTAGTTATTCGTACATAGTACCATAAGTCCTGAATTCCAGTGTACCTATGAGACTGAAAACAGAATCATCAAGGTTTTTTAGTCATCCCAGTTTTTACTTATGGTTTGAAAGGCATTACTTCAGAATCACTTCTAAATCAGACACACAGAATTGTGTTTCACAGAAAGTAAAGAACACTGAAAGGCCCTCATTTATTTGAACAAGTTTTATTTAACCAAGAAATCTCCTTGAAATGAATGCTTAATTCTCAAAGAAATCTGGTAAGTGGGTGTGAGAAACAGATCACATCCCTTAAGAAGGCACAGGACTCCAGGCAAAGCCAGATTTTCTTAACTGTTTCTGGGTGTGACAAGGAACCTGGAGTCAACACACCAGACCTTGCCAAAAAAGCAGCAAGACCTCTAAAGATCACAATGGAAAAAAACAACAAAAAAATAAAATACTTCTACTAGCATTTTCACATCCTCTACAGCTTTACAAAATATTGTGATATTGTCTTTTAGATCCTTGTTTTAAAGGACTGATACAAATGCAGGTGTGATTCTCTCAAGAATGTGAAACAAAGTGATCACCTCTGTGATCTGCAGTGTGTGTGAGGACCAGTCCATGTGCTGCACACTGGCTATCTGCAAGGCTGTCTCTTGCAACCCTCCCTGCTCTGGGCTGAAGTATTTTGGTCATGGATTACTGATTTTCCCCTGCACAGAGGCTTTGTGTACAATTTCCATTCTCATTCATGCCAAAGATAAACTAAGCAAGACAAAGGTGGGTATACTTTACAATGCTGAAGGCTGGCCACTCTCCACCTCTGCCAATTTTTTTGCAACAACCTCCCCCTGCCCAACAAACAATCTGAAAGCTAAGGCTCAGTGTTCCAGAGATCTCTGATATTCTGTTGTTCTGGTGTTCTGTTACAGGCAATGGAGGCAGTGTGGCCCTATGATATATCAGTCTCCTGGAACTCATAAACGCAACTATCTTTGCCATGCCCTGCCCTAATGGCAGAAGGCACCTCCATTCTGGAATAATAAATACTTTTCGGAATGGGACAGATGACCAAGATGGGAGCAGAGTGTTTCATTTAGGTTTACCAGATATGACATGCATCCCTAAAAATGGCTATCTATAGATACATACACACTAGGATGTTATTAGACTATTAAACTAATCATTCATCCTTGTGTTTGACAGTCCTACAGGTTTTATTTTTATCTTTAAATTCTCAATGTCTAAACACCTGGGGAAAAAGTGTGGAGCTTGATTGATGATGCAAATAACTGTATTACAAAATACTTGTAATACTTGTAATACACAAGCAAACTTTTTTTTTTTGCTACGAGTTTATGCATAGGTATCTTTGGAAACAGTAGAACTATGGTGTGTATCTTTGTATGTGTTAAAAAATCCACCCAATTCCTTTAATTGTAGTTCACTGTGACTTAACCTTTTGCTGTATTCATTTTAATCTATAATGAATCATTGACATTTTCTTCTAACTCTCACTGTTGTCATGCTTTGCAAAAGGATGTACCTGTACAAGCCCTTGTACAGGTGGCACACCCTCAGCTGTAACAGCTAAAAATAGACAGAATATAAAATACAGCATATCTTGACACTGTAACCTGAATAATCAAATTACTGTATTAAAACTGACTAAACCAGTAATACTTATTCCATTTTGTGACTTAATTTAACTAAAAAGAAAATGGAAAAACCCCACATTAACTAGTGACTGCAGGTCCAACTATCTCAGATTGCACTCTGATGCACCAAGCTGTTCCTAGCTTTTACCATCCTTTACTCTAAAGGCATTTAATGCAACTGGCCTGAGCCCTGCTGTGCTCAGTCTCCATTTTCTGTGTCTCCCCTACTTTTAAGGGTTACATTATACATTTAAGGGTTAAAATGTTGAAGGTTAGAATAAATCTCTTAGTAGTCTCTTGATACTTGGGTCCTAGAAGGCGCACATGCCTCTTTGTGAATCTGAACTACAATATTTGCCCTCCACCCATGTGCCCCCAGTCTCCCTTCACTTCTCCTGGTTTCTGTCACTCCATACCACCCCCTCCTGGCTGATCTGCACTGACTATTCTCTCCGTCCGCTCCCCACCTCTTCACCACATCCCCCTCCCCTTAACACAACACAGCACTCTCTCTCTTCCTCTCCTCTCTCCCCTTTTGCACACCACTCTCTCTCGGTTCTGTTCCCCAGCTGCAGGAAATTCCTAATGATCTTCATCATCATGCGCTCTCTGTTCAAAGCAGCTCCCCTGCCAAGACTCCCCCCCCCCACTGGACCTGCCTGCACTTAGCACTGAGCGGAGAACAACGCACACACACTCTACCTCCATCTGGAATACTGCGAGCGGTATGGGTTTTTATCTTCTTGCTCTCTCCCACACCCATTTCAGGAAGACACAGTCTCCTTCACACACGCACACACACAGCCTCTCCACCATTCAAAGCGCCCTGAACAGCTAAACCCTATATGCCTCACATAACTATTCGGACACTCTGGTCACACAGATTGGAGCACTCAAGCAGGGACAACGTGGAACGGGGCAACGGGCACATTTGGAGGCCAGCAGAGACGCACTCGTTTTCATCTGTGGCGAATCCACAAGTCGGAACACACACACACACACACACACACGTGCACACAGCCAGGCTGGTGAACTCTTCGAGCGCTGAAAAGGACCACATGCTCTGAAATGCGCTCGGACGCCACCTGAAACCAGCCTGCCACTTAAACATGACACTTAAAGAAACACACACCCATGGGCACACACCATGTGCAACCTGGGCCTCGCTACCTGCACAGCTCTCCGACGTCAACCCCAGCTGCCCTGCCGGGTGACGAAGGGGATGTGGGAATGTAAATGAGCACTCTCTGCCGTCTCTCTCTGTTGCACTGTCTGGGTCTCTGTTGCAACGCTGTTTCAGCAGGAGCCTACATGCTCGGTTAAGGGTTATTTTAGGAAGGAATGGCAAGGACTTTTTAGTGGTGTTTTTTAGCCTTTTTTTTTACATTTTCCTGGCTGTGAGCCAGGGGTTTGGAGCTGTCATCGCGATGCCCCTGCTGGGGAGTCATGTGACATGGCAGGCAGCTGAGACAAGACCAGCCCCGCCAGACCGCACTGAGCCGGGGGGGCGGGGGGGGGGGGGGGAGAGGAGGAGCGAGTTTCCAAACAGTGTCTCAGAAGCTGCAGACCCAGTCGCTCTGCTTTTCCAGACAAAACACAACATCATGACATCTTGAGAAGCTTAAAAAGGAAAAGTTTGGATCATCCGGTTTTCTCCTGTTGAAAGCAAATCTTTGGTGGGTGGGATGTGCACTGGGAGTCCTCATCACAGGCTGGATGTTTTCTAATGCCACTCCGAGAAAGTTTTCACCAAAGAGTTTAAATGTCTAAATGACCCCCCCACACACACACACAAAACGCATGTCATTACTCAAGTTTCCCTTTGTTTTGCTACTGTAACTTTTGCAAACTCTTTGCCAATATTCAGTCAATTACACAAAATATAAAAATGTGTCCGAGCTAAGAATCGAGTCTTGCTACCATGGCACCAGCAGTAGCCCACCTCATGCAGTTTCTAACGAAGATATAGACATCACGATGCCTGTTTTGCAGACATTATGAAGCTCATATTTTACTTCCGCCAGGCAAGGGGAGAGGCCTGCCCCATTAGCTTGAGCTGGCTAATCCCAAACGAGTTCTAAATCCTGAAAACGTTGGAGGTTTTAAAATCGTTTGGAAAAATAAAAAAGCAGACATGTTTGTTTTCTCGGACTGTAGGGCTCATTTAATGTCATCAGTAACTGGTCATTAGAAAAACAGTTCAGTCTTCTCCTTGGGGTTCAGAGGTCATCAGTTTGTCTCCATTTCAGATTCTCCAAGCAGGTACCTGTCAGGAACAGGTTCACTGAACAGACTCCATGGTAACATGTGCAATGGCAGGATTACATGGAATTCTGCATGCTGAACAGAAAATGATAACTAAAATGACATTACATCCACAGAACATCTGTGAACCTTTTCATTATGCACTGCTGAACAGGTGCTGAGGCAGACTTTTAGGCTCATCTGCAACTCTCAGAAGCCTTTAATACTGCTGCAGTTTTTTAAAAAAAGCAGCCATATAAAATTTCAGGATTCAAGCGTCGTATTTTCTTGTTATGAAATCGATTGGTGGTGTTGAATGGATTCTAACTGTTGCAGAACAAAAAGGGCTCCTGAAAACTGTCAAGACAGAACATAAGGAAATACCACAGGGAAGTACACCAGCATGGCACAGCATACAGAGCGCTGTGACACACCAAATGTTTTTACTCCAACCAGACTTTCTCCTTTGAAAAGTCTGTTTTGCTTCTTCTTTGAAAAGTATTTTCTGCAGCAGTTTCACAGAAGTATGAAACAGCACAAAAAGAGAGGAAATTGAGCTACTTTTTCCATTTCTACCAACATTTACTTTGTACTCTTTACCAACACGACGCATGGCTTATGACTGCTTGTACAGTAGAAAAAAATATTTTACAACGTATATCTACAAAGACTTTATATAAAACTTTGAATGAGGCCTAGCATTTGAGAAAAGAGCCTTTGTGCTCATTATTGATTGATTGCTAATGGCATATGTGAGAAAAGACAGAAAGAGGTCTGTAATGAGGGCAGAGAGGGTACAGAGGAGCCTTGACAAATACACCTGTATTCATTACGGTAATGAATCACTCAGAGACAAATGTGCTATAGACCTTGACCCTTTTGTTATGAAGAAAGTCTATTGAATCTGGCAATGACTTAGTGGCTCCTAAGTCAAGCCTCCCTCAAACCTTCTTCTGTTACTGGGATACATGGCAAGTCCACAGCACTGCTAGTTTCCAAGGAAACAGCCTCGAAGCTCACAGTGTAAACAACAATGGCAGCTCTCAGGCCTACGTTAAAGGGATAGATGTGTCAAACTGCTTAAAAAAAATGCCTGGAAAATGTGACTGGGCTGATCACGTCCTTCAATGCCCAGCTTTCTGTGCAATTCATTTCCTGTATTTTTTTTTGGTCCTGTTCCAAAATATACTCTCTCTGCTGTGGGGTCTTTTCTTGAATTACTTGAGATTAACATCCACATATCACCAGTCTCAGTTAGACAACTGCAGGTATCGAACGACTGCACATTTGCCCAAAAGATAACATCCCGAGTCTGTGCTGTAGTCTGAAGTTAAATACAAAGACTACAAATCAAATGACTATGTCTTATCACACTGAAACAATTTCCATGGCATTACAAGCACAGTAATACACTTAGGCTGGGTGACATTTCTAGTCCAGAAAAGAGGTACAGCCTACTCATCGAATCATTGAAAACATGGAGGTCTCAATGGATTACCTGCATATAGTGTTAAAATTCACATATTATTCTCTATTCACATATTTTTTTAGAATATGTATTATATGTCCATCCATCCATCTTCTGCTTCTTCCAATTCAGGATCGCGAGGAAGCTGGAGCCTATCGTGGCAAGCAACAGGAGCAAGGCAGGACACATCCTGGATGGAACGCCAGTCCATTGCAGAGCACACAGTCACACACACTCGCACCTAGAACCCATTTCACCTACAGTACCAGTATGTTTTTGGACTGTCAGAGGAAACCCTTGTGAACACTGGGAGAACA
Organism: Lepisosteus platostomus; assembly: GCF_059453375.1. Taxonomy (NCBI): domain Eukaryota; kingdom Metazoa; phylum Chordata; class Actinopteri; order Semionotiformes; family Lepisosteidae; genus Lepisosteus; species Lepisosteus platostomus. The sequence goes on along the minus strand of NC_142623.1, from coordinate 8,963,895 downwards.
TACGAACTCCACACAGAGATCACCCCAGGTCCAGAATTGAACGCAGGGCGAGGCAGCAACGTGAATCGCTATGCTACCATGTCCCTCATATATTATTTGTCTGGATGCAGAATGCATACACAACATGTAGTAAACAGCTCCCAAGTGCCAAAAAACACAGCTTAGATTCTGTTCTGAAGAAAAACAAAACTCCTTCCCTGGGATCAAGGAAACATCCCTGGAGACCCTGAAACTCAAATGAAAATGCAGAGTCTCCAGGAAAAAGACAGGGATTAGGCAAGTGTGAGTTGAGAGTGTGTGAAATCTAGAAAATAGGATCTACACAGGAAAACAGAGCTGGCAGCGACAGAAGAAAATAAAAACATTACAACACACTACAGTTCTATTACTGAAACATTTCAAATAGAAATCTGCCTATGCTAAACAGAGAACGTGACTACTTAATATTTAAAGATCCCTGGACTGTTCACACAGTGCAGGGGTGTTAACCCGGGCATCCAGGTTAAATTCTATTCTGGGCTGGCCTTCCTGAAGTTCCCCTCCACCCTTAATTGTTGGAGCAGTTTCTGACTTCTCTATCAGACCTGCTGTGAAGCGGTACTGCTGGCGCAGAATGGCTGCAATATGTCATCCATGTGGGAGCAGCAAGTGGGATCCATTGGGATGAAAGGTAGCATATATACATTTAACACCTACTGTACATAAGTGCAATTAATTATTATTATTATTATTCATTAAATAGAAAATGCAAGATGGGTCTCATTGGAGCTTGGATAATGTAGGTTCTAATTCTGGCTAACCCACTTGCTGACTATAGCTTGAAAGTCTGTACCTTATAGGCCTGAGCCTATCCTGGTTTTTGTAAAGTTAAGTGTGTTGTGAGCACATGACTGCAGCAATAGCAATACTCATTGATATAGATGGGGTCACTTTTTGCTGCATGAGACTTGAACCCAGAAACCTTCAACTGGCAGTCTAAAACCTTACCCAAAACTCTATAGTGCCTATACTGTGGACTATTACTACAACGAATCTTGGAAAGCAAAAGAAGAGTGCTATCTATGGTTTCATCATAAGCTACGCAGCCTCCAGCTGTTTCTATGTAATTATTTAGAGATCCAAGTCAAAGTACAGAAACAATCTGGACCTGGACCAGCCTCAGGCTGAAAGAACCTATCCAGTACTCTGAGCGAAGCCCTTTATCAGAAGAACCACTCGGAAACTCAAATAAAATCATTTTTTTATCTGCGGTAGCACGGGGTAAAAAAAAAAAACAGCAACTTGCTCTGCCTGGTCTCCTTGTCACAGTCTGCAAGTTTCAACATTAAAAACCATAGTGGAGCAAATTTCACAAAAATGTTCAGTGGAAAAACCTGAATATTGTGAATCTCCCTCTGATGCCCATGTTTTTACAGACCATGACCCCATTTACACCTGAGGGGAAATGTACTTGTGAGAGTAACAGGTTTTGAAAAACAGACAAAATTCTATACTATACCTTAGACCAACGAAAAAACGAAAGGATATATGGCAGTTAACGTAAGTGACCTACTGTATAAAATTGTACATGCAAAATAACACTTTAAATTAGGTATTTATTTGCCTGCTGAACAGAAGCCCATATTTCCTATATCCCTATATTGATCACATTTTAAAGGGTAAATTGTTTTCATACAGACTCTAAACAAGTAGAGGCCAATTTGCATTCCTTCCCACAATGAAAAAGTTTATTGTATTTTGCAAGTGTGGGTTGATCTTTGACACTGGTCTGCAAAGCTCCTGAGAAGTTAAGTGTTGCTGAATTTACACCCTGCACCACCACAGTGAAATATATACACACACCTTTTGAGAAGGGATCCTTTGGGATGAAAAGTGATTATTTGACAGCAGATTTACAAAACTTTCAGCTCAATATTATCATAAACTAAGCAAGGCTGGACCTGATAAGCACTCGGATGGGAGACCTCTAAGGAAAACCAGGTTGCTGTTGTACATGATGTTGGCAGACCAGTAGGTGGCACTGTTCTCTCTGGACCAGCATTTGCAAACCAATGCCTAAGTATGGTGCCAGGAGACATGCTGATTTTGCACAATCAGGCAATTCTGCCGTGTAGTGGGGCTGCTGGCATCTAAATACCACCACATTTCAGTGATAAATGATGTGACTCTCCTCCTGTGTATAAGAAGCATTTCACGATGTTTTAGAATGAGAAGCACCATAAAAAGCCAAATATTACCTGGCACAGTATTTGGCTGGTGAGTATGACTAAATTGTTTATCCTGTCCCAATGCTACTTGCACAAAACTCAAGCATCTTGAAGTGTAAAAAACTGCCTAGCAGGACCTCAAGCCCAGAATTTAAGGCAAGAGTTAATCCTGATATGCTAAACTCAGATCACAGATAAGGCAGAAATTATTCAAGTGGTAGATCTCCAAGCCGAGAAAACTTTCAACACAGCAAGGAAATATGCTGCACTGGCAGATTTAACAAAAAGTTAAGTTCCCATGCAGGCAGATTAAACGAGATACTTCATTTCTTCTTTCTGCCTTAACCAAAAGATGGCGGCTCCATTCATCTTCCTCCTTCCTGTTCTTTTCACACCTGTGCCCTGTCACTCTCTGGCCCCTTCTATAAGATTCTCTTTTTAACCCAATTTGACTCTCAAAATGTTTTCGGATTTTGTGTTACCAATTAAAAAAAAAGATATAAGGACCAAATATGTTTTTCTAAGATGCAAACCGAGGCAGAAAGTCAAGGCACTGCAAAACAGTGATTAGGGCTTTGAATTTGATTCAGTTTTGCATGTTCAAACCCTGATGGGGGACAGCTTTTGAATTCTTGACTACTTCACTTGAATACTTCACTCAGATTGCTTCAGTAAACTGCAAAGCTTTGTAAGTGGATTCAAATGTTAGTTGCTTTACATTACATTATTTTTACAGTGTCAAAAGGAATCAATAATTATACATCAAAGTTTATTGTGCAGTGATAGAAAGTGTCAGTGTTTTTTCCTTAGGTCCAAAACTTTTTAAGCAGAGAAGTTTCCGCAATGGTTATCAACAATGCTAGTGGGCAGAATTCACTTTTTTAATTGTGTAGTACACTACAGGGAAAATGAACTCCATTAACAGCTTTCCCAGTAGGCCTGTCCCTCAGACTTGATGCTACCCTGAAGACTCTGAAAAACTGTTTTTTTGTTTTCCTTAGATCTGTCATTCACTTTTCCATGATCAATTTCAGTTCAATTAACAAATGAAAAACCTGTCCATACAACACAAACATTTTTTATTTCATAAAGAATATTATATTTCTTCCTGAAATATAAACACTGAAGTTAGAAGCAGGCTTTAATTGAAGGGCAATTGTGTCTGGGACCTTCTGTATTCTGCAGACTGTGTGTGAAAATGACACAGCTAGCACAATCCTCTCTGCCTCATCAGGCAAGTTTTGATGATGCCCAGACTTTGAAAATGTTACAAATGCTTCATATGAGACAATTCAAAGAAATTATGCAAAGAATTAAAGAACCTAGACATGAGTTGTGATTTGAACCTCATGTTTCAAAACCTTGTTGTTATTTTATCTCAATCCTTGTCATCTGAAATTTTCACTTGCAGGACCTGCACACACTGTATCCCCCATGCCCAGCTCTGAATCAGCTAACACTTTCCTGCAGGACTGTAGGAGACCAGAAATTAATACAGCAGCTTATTAATACAGGGACTAAGCATATGGAATCATATGGAATGCAAATGTTTAACAGACACAGCTAGCACCTGGATGCTCGATGCTGACTGCTGTTGATGTGCCAGGTGGATGCTGCACATTGGTGGCGGTGGAGTGGAGTCCCCATTACCTGAAAAAAGCGCTTTGAGTGGAGTGTCCAGAAAAGCGCTATATAAGTGTAAGCAATTATTATTAATTATTGCTGTGGGCTCCCCCTTTGGTTCAACCAATTAAGGTGCTTGTTCAGAGCGCAGGCTGAGCCCTGTGGTTTGGACACTGATGGATCGTGCTTTGTCCATGTCCTTAGCTGACATATAACCAGGATTGCAACGGGGCACAACTGGCTGAGCTCTGCCAGTGCTGGGTTGAGTTTTAGTGGACCAGGGATTTTGTGGCTTTTGGCACACCTTGCTGTGTAACTGAGGCCTCAATAAGATATCACAGTAACATTGATATCAATGAGAAGTCACAGTGATGTCACAATGGCATCAGTGACAGACCACACTCTTCCAATGGGTGCTAACTCTCCTGTATGACACTACAGAGCTTTCAGCCTGGGATATAATGAATAGCTCTAACAGGTGGACAGGTTGAAGGAGTAAATCTTCAAATCCACTGGTATAACGCCTGTAGCAATAACTTAAGCAACTATTAACTGCAAATTACCTAGTTATAAAACAGAAAGGCAATTCCAAATTTTTGCTAAATTCACACCTTCAAACAAAATGCTGCTTCAATTCTAGTCTTTACCATCAGCACTAAACTGGGACTGAGTGCAGAAAAGGTGGTTGCAACCCACCATACATATTGTGGCACAGCCAAGACTTCAACTTATAACTTTCAGGTATCTGGACTCATGATTTCCACTAAGAAAAATGGTTGTTACTGAGGAAACCAAACAGGAGCCAGAATTCCCCCCCCCACAACTTCTGGAGACTCATTCTTCATGTGTTTCCAAATTCACAAGAGCTGTTTCGTGTTAAAAGGAGACCTGCAGTCAGACCTGGCCAATCTGGCCCTTCCCAGTGTGGACAGACCGCGCTACTCTGACAGTTACACAGTCCAGACGAGAGGCCCAAACTGGCTTGCTTGGCCGGATCTTGCGAAACTCTTGAGAAAAAAACACCAAGAGGATTCTCAGGCCTTACATACAAGCCCCCCACCCCCCGCCTCCTAACCCCCCCCCATTCCCACAAGCCTGCTATTTGTGCAACTGAACCACAGCAGAATTTTGGACGACATTAAAAAAAAGCCTACTCTTCTGCCAGTTAGCAGTCTGTTTCTCTTTAGCCAGCTCCCCAAGACACGCACTCTCCCTCTCTCACACTCTTTCTCAGAAACTCTCAGCGCATACAGCAATTCACTCACTTGCACAGAGAGCCTCCCCAGCAAAACACACAAACAAGGGACAAAGACGGTGACACTGACAGACTAACACACCAGAAAACGCATCAGTACCCATTCAGACCCGGGAACACTAACACATGACTAAAACACACAGTCAGTTGTTTTACTAGTGCTCCAGCAGTTCTAGAGGACCAAGTCATATTCTGTGTTGATGCATAGAATCCGGCTGCAGCATATACTTCCTATGTTAACACAACAAAGGGAAATAGAGAAAGAAACTCTCTTAACTCTGGACTGACCTTACACTTCCTTTTGTGGGAAGATCCCAAGTATCCCTTCACGTGCAGATATAAAAATGTGCATGATGACACGCAGAACACAGATATCCTATGTACCTTTTTATGTACACAGAGCACAATATCAAAGCCCTGGAATTTTCACTGCTAGTTCACCATGGATACACAAAGAACTTCCACTGTTCAGGATTATAAATGATTTCAGACTTCACAAGGTACAGGTCCTGGTACTTAAAACAACAGTAGGTGCTGAATAAGTGTAGGTTACTACCCTTGTTTATATAAACCTGTAAAGGCATACTGTACATGGAATTCAAATAATATTCAAATACGTACACAAAAAGAAATTACTTTGCTGCTTCTCTGCTTCAATCCGTACAGTAGCCGAACCTCAAAGGAATCAACAATAAATAACAATAACTTCAAATACTCCATCATAAAAAATTAGACAGGGTGCAAAGAGAAGACTTAGTCTATCTTCCTGTTGGCTTTGAAATCAAGCAACAGATCTGTCTTCCTCAGAAAGAAACTCCCTAGCCAGCCTGCAATCTAAACTGCTCAATCATAGTGTCTGTAAAACTCAAAAAGAAAATTCAGACTGTCAAACTGATTCATACCTTAAAACAGTTATCATTTCTATACGAGTAAAAAATGATTACCTGACTTCCACCCTCATTCGTAACATCTGAAGAACACTAACAGTCACTGAATGTCAGTCTCTATCCCTTCCACATCTTGATGATAAAATCTGGAACAAAGCCTAAATTTACAACCTCAATCAAGAACTTATTTTATCAACTTGCAGATCACATTAACAAATACAGAAACGTCTAGAAAAATTAATGCTTCACAGAAATACCGGTACAAGGAGAATACAGTTTTTCAGAAACTGGCTTCCTAAATAATTGATATTTCCTTACATTTCTATAGCTCTTTTCATCTCACAGGATTCCAAAACACTGTACATATAGGAACACACATTTCATCTACCACTGAAGGACAGCATCCTCTTTTAGTCAGCACACCATGGATAACACCTCTACTCTTATGAACAGTGCTATGGGATCTTTATGACCAAGTAGTCAGAACTTCGGTCCTCAGGATAAACTTAAATTTAACATATCAGTGACTCCTTCTGCACACTGTGTCCAATTATCACTTACAACAGCAAACCTGGTTTTCCTTAGAGGTCTCTCATCCCTGGCTTCACAGATCTGGCTAAATCAAGGCTGAGTGGTACGTATTCTATCAAAGCAACTGCAACTGAATGCCTTCCACTGTGGTTCAAATAAATTGTCAATCAATCATCATATAAAGACATCTATCATCACCCTTTCTAATACATCGAAGATGAGTCAAAAAGGAGTACAAAAGTACACACACTGAAATTAAGCGCAAGTATATTCACAAGTGTAGGATGAAACTGTGCATGTAAAGAGTAGGGGGTCTGCGTTTCCAATGCTCCAGACCTGTTTCAGTTAGCCAATACCCACACACTTTATCCTTACATAGTTTAAGGCAGATTTGCGTGACTCTTGGTGATCAGATGATGCAGCGTCAGTATTGTGAAGCACAGAAAGATCTTCTCCCTGGATATCCCCATTGTGGAACCTGATAAGAAAACTAATAAAGGAATACTTAACTCAGAAAAGGAAAACAATTGCTCTTGTCTCTCAAGATTGCTATGGTCCTGGAAACAAGAACTTGGTGCTGTTTAATTAAGTAAGTGCTCCTGGTAAGAGTAATAAAAATAAAGACAGAAAATGAAGAATCCCGCTGGTACCTGGCAGTCTGCTGTAGCAGGACTGATAGAAAGATATTGATGTTTTTACCCCCTTTTTCTTCCTACTTGCTGGCTGCTCCGTTTCACACCATACAAAAACACTTAAGTCATCTGAAAGCCATCTAAACCACAGCCACTCATTTCCTGCTCTTTGCTAAAAGGTAAAAAGAAGCCCAGGCCCACACTGGCAAAGAAGGTACCTCACAGCACATACAGGCCTGTTGGAAGAGATGGATGCACCTTGCCTCTTCGCTGTTTTTTTTAAAAAAAAGGGGAGAGTTGCAGAAGGAAGGAACAGCACATGCGAGTACACCGGAGAAAAGCAGCAGACCTCTGGAGACAATTCTGAGAGCATGCCTGTACGACAGCTCCACCAGTTTTGTGGCACTGCAGTGCTAGAGTTAAAGAGGCTTTGTTTCCCCGAGGGCAAGAGGCCACAGACTACCTCCATCTCACTCTCAGAAGTGGTGTGAGAGGAATACGGTAAATGAGCAGTTAAGGTCCCTCGCTCCCTTTATCTCCCATTTTCTCCCTCGCTGAAACGTCTTGCGTTTTTCTTCCTGGTGTAGAGGAAACCTGTGTTTTTGTTTCCTCTCTCAGCATTAAAGGGGTACAATGGAAAGGTAGGTTTCCTTTCTGCCTCTTACCCTTTGTCTGTCTACCGCCCCTTTAGGGTGGCTCATGTTCTCTCTATCTGTCTCAAACAGACGCTGGGAGTCTGAAATAGGCAACAATGGTGTGCTTTCTTTCTGTCTTTGGGAGTCTGTGCTGTGCTATGAGCCTGAGCAGTGTGGTGGCTCTCTCCAGGGCAGTAACAGCAGCACAGGAAGCCACATGTCCCCCCAGGGGCGGCAGGACTCATTAACTGCTTCCTCACAGAAGAAGCTGCACAGACCAGGCAATTACAGCCGACCTGCACAGCCAGATACCCTGCGCAGATGACGAACAAGGGCAGGGCTGTGAGTCCCACACTCTGACACCCAGGCGCACAAGCAGGGCCGGAACTTTTCTAGGAGAAACAGCGACAATTATTTTTGTCCCGCTATTGACAAAAACGGAAAGTCTTTCATTTACTGCATTCCCTTATATACAGTATATTTATATATTCATAAATATCATTTTCTTTAGAGGTAGACAGAATATAAAACTTTGCAAAGACACGACGCTACCAACGAATAAGAACAGCTGCTGGGCAAAAAATTCCGGCTGTGAAACAAAGTGTGCAGCTCTGCCACTGAAGCTGATTTTCTGGCATTCCTGGACGCACTTAGTAGGAACCAAACAAGATGGCTCTACCAGAAGAGATGATTTTCTACTATTTTCTGAAGAAAGGCCTTCACCTCAGTTTGCTTGTCAGTATCCGGCTGATCCACCTATTCATTTCTTAACCAACAGGACACCAGTCCATAACAGGGCACACACCGTACAAATATAAACACCCACACAGTCACACCAGGGTCAATTATCCCAGAAGCCAATGAACCTACCACTATGTCTTTGGACTGAGGGAGGATAGTGGAGCACCCAAAGGAAACCCACATGAACACGGGGAGAACATACAAACCCCACGCAGATAGCACACTACGTTTGGAATTGAACCAGGGACCCCAGGGCAGAGAGGATAACAACTGGTTTGAAGCTTTTATTCATTTGAAGATATCTATGTTGTCTTAAACACTTACTCATTTTGAAACTGCTATTTCAAAACTACTGAGTAGTCATGCTTCTTGAACTTGCTAGAGGCAACTGGGCCGGCCAGCGCACATCCTATAAATTTTAGGGGTAACGGACTGTTTGGACTGTTTAGACTGAGGATACTGAGATGGTATAAGGAAAAAATAAAATCTTGACATTGTATTATACACAGCTCACACAATTCTTGCACTGCCAGTGCTGACTGCATTATTGACTCCAACAGACACGTAACAGGACAAGTAACAGGAGCAACAGCATGATGTCAGATTGACTAGACTAGGTCTAATGCAGATTAGACTTAAGACACTCAGGACTCCAGTCAAGCCACTTTTTAAAGGGTCCCAGAGAATCAGCTTCCATGACGTTCCTACACAGTCCATTCAAATCACTCTCAACACTTTGTGATCTTTTTTAACCGTCCAAATTCCTTTTGTTAATTCATGTCAAATATTAGCATTTAGATCATTTTGGTTTTTTTTTACAAAGGCAATAAATCCAAGCTATAATGGGAGCATATCAGAAACACTGAACAAGACATAGTAATAAGAAGAAAATATATTTCTTTAGTTTTCATCAGAGAGGGATTGGTATAGTGTAATAAGTGAACCTGTGGACTCATAACTGACAGGTTGTGGGTTCGAGTCCCCACTGCAGGCACTGCCTTGTACCTTGAGTGAGGTCCATTACCCAAGTTGCTCCCCCACAGCTGTAGTGGGGACAGGCATGGCTGGGGAGGTTAATCCCTGCAATGAACTAGCGACCTATCCAGGGGGGGGAATCACAGGCCCGCTTATCGCTATAGATGCTAGGATGAGCTCTGGCCCCATGAGCCACAGAGGCTCTGGTCTGGCCTCTACCTTTTCCCATCAAATTAGACCCCTGAGAATTTAGAATTAAGGTTAATGCATGACCACGACTCAATCTATCCTTTTGTCAAGCAATTTAAAAAACAGTGCTTAGCTCTACACCAATCAATCACTCATTAATCGTCAGTCTAAGCATGTGTACTGCACATTTGGCACCATTTTCCCCATTTAATTGTGCAGGCAAGCTCATTTTTCTTATGTTGTCGGATATTATTTTCTGGAGGGGTACTACTGGTTTTGGCAGTTTTCGTTATTGATATTTGAAAATAAGTCAAGAAAGCCATCACATACACCTTGACCTTTAGCACTCAACAACCCAGGGACACCGACTGGTAAACTTCAGCATACAAACTTTACAGCCTTTGAACTAATGCCATCATTAGTCAGCAAGGTCCCAGATCACACCACGGAATTATAAAAAACTTCATTACGAAAATAAGTCTAGCACTCAAAACCATGTTGTTCAAGGCTCTTGCAGTCTGAACGTGATACTGCAAAAGATGGCGCACCGCCCAAGCACAATATTCCCGAGTGGGATCTCCTGTGACCCAGTGCATCACTCCAGGTGTGTATAAGGAGTGTAGGTGTAGGCTTAGGATGCAGCAGAACATATTCCACTGAGCTGGTCCAGCCCGGTTGCTGGGTGAAGAAATTTGGTTCCCTCCTGTTGAGGTTGTTTTTAATGAGCTTTGACAGCTGGAAGCTGCAAGGGGCTATTTTTAGCTGCCCAGAAAGAGCCGGAAGGATTGCAACGATGCGCAGAGAAGCAAGGAGGCTCAGCGTGTAGAAATGGAGCAGAGACCACCCTCTCATTCCCCCTGTCGGCACTCCCCGCATTTCAGTCCCACTCCCCCAGCCTGACCACGTACCAAGTGCTTGCTGTGCTGGACTAGGATCTTTCTAGGGCTTGAGCAAAGCACAGGGCACACTAGCTCTTAAAGCAGTAGGTTGCATGATTAGTATTTCTGCATCACTTACTTTGTTTCACATCTTATTTGTCAAATATTCCGTGACTCCTTTTCTTGTGTTGTTGTGTGGAGACAGGATCAATGTGATAATTGGCTCCCACAAAACGTGCTTTTCAAATGAAAAGCTTTAATACACGGAATGCTTGGTAAAATCCAGGGCATAAATGGAGTGGGAGAACAGGCCTTTCTGCCCCTTTGAGACAGCAGCAATACCACCTCAAAAGCTAAGCAGGACTGAACCTGGTCAATACTGGAATGTGAGCTCCAAGGAAAACCATGTTGCCACTATAACTGGGGTCACTGGACCAGTTGGTGGCACTGTTCTTCCTGGACCAAAATTTCAAATCCAATGCGCTCAGGTATGGTCTTCTTTTGATGAGACATTAAAAGGTCTTGACTACTTGCTCATTTAAGTTCCTATGGTACCTGTTTGGAACAACAAGGAGTGTTTAACCCTAGTTTAAGCCTTGGTACCCTTGGCTAAATTCCATACTAGGTTGCACAATTCAGCCTGTCTAAATTCCCTCCTTAGTTCACGCGGAGAAGTATCTTCTCCCTTGTGGGTGATGCACTTTGATGCACTTTGGTGGTACGTCCCCTCATATACGTATACAGTACATGCAGAGTGCTTTGGGGCAAATTTGGATGTCAAATTCTTTACAAAAGTAATTATTTTATCTATACAGTAGTCCAAATGTATTCCTAATTTTGAAATATCTAAATCTTAATAGCTAGCCTCTAAATTATTATAAATCTGGGGCTCAGCAATTTATTCCACTCACTACTGCAAAAAAGTGCAAAAATTTGAGTCATATTATGTTGGTCCAACTGACTGCAAATCTAAATGTTTAGATTACGGATCCATGCTCTTAAACCAAGTGCACTAGGCGTGGTTTATTCCATTCAAGAGCTGGAAGACAAGAATAATGGCTGCCCTGAGCTTAAGAAGGTATTTGCTTCTTTACTACAACCTTTGAGAAGTCTCCTCAGTCTCTGTTGGGAAGCATAAATGAAATGTGATGCAATTAATCAAGAAAATAGCAGGATGAGGCAGTTTTAATGCCTCCACATGTAAAACAGACACCAATAGTACATGAATCTTGGGGAGTTGAATCAACCTAGACAGCATATCGAAACCCTCATAGGGCTGATCTCGAAACGGACCAACAAAAACAGCGTTTATCGTTTTTGAGATTTGATTGTCTGGAATTCTGAACGTATATATCTAATACTGGACTTGCACTTCAAGTCACCACTCAGTAGCCTGATAAGGCACCTAATGTAAGGCAGCACTCTGATATCACTATCAGGAGCATCACCCACACAATGCATAGAAACCATAGGAGACTGTGCAGATGAAAGCGATCGTTGGCTATAACCTTGGTTACATTAAAAAAAAAGGAGTGTTGTTTTTCCATCACAATTTAACATACAGGTAAAAACAATTACTGTGTCTCAAAAATTGCTTAAAGGAGAATGCTTCTATTTTAAAGTAGATGCATGTTGTTTGCATGTTTTTCTCTTTTGCAGAACACTGAATCTTTGTGTACTTAGACAAGTGTCATAGGTGCTAGAAACAGTTAGAATAAAGAGACCTCCGTGGTCTCAGGGTATTCTACCAATTGTACTAAAGGAAATGACGGATGTTATTTATAGACCATTACCAAAACTCTTACAACAGTCACTCAAGACTGGGGAAATACCCACTGACTGGAAAATTGCTAATGTAGCCCCTAGCGACAAGAAGGGTGACAAATCTGATAGAAGTTATTATAGGCCAGTGTGTCTTATTTTTATCGCATGCAAGGTTGTGGGTATGATAATCAGATCTAAACCAGAGGCTCATCTACTGTATATGGGAAGAGTGTTTGCGGAGATGTATTTAGAAAAGGTAGGTCATGCTTAACTTTATAGTTTTCTTTGAACAAGTAACATCAGTAATGGATACAAACCATGCATATGATATGATACAATTAGATTTTTGGAAGCCCCTTTGTCCAAGTTCCACATAATTCTTATATTAAAAGCTATAGGCATCCAAGAAAATGTATGCATTTGGAGTGAAAGCTGGTCAGTGGACACAAAACGAGATGAAAGGTTATGACTGGAGTGATGTAACCAGTGAAGTACCAATGGGATCTTTATTCAAATTATTAATCTATATTCTGGTCAAGTCAAACTAATCAGGTTTGTAGATGATATCAAAACAGGAGAATTATAAACACCGTAGAAGCAAAAAAGGAAATTCAAGACAAAATTTCAAACGGGGCAAACATCTGGCAGATAAAATTTAATGTAGACAAATGTAGTGTTACATATATATATAAAAAATTATATATATATATAAATGTGTACGTAAAATGTATAAATCTTGTGTATAAAACACAACGCATGAAAACGTTGCCTATCAAAAAACGTAGATGTTTAGGTTGACGCATAATTTTCCTCCTCTTCCTGTAGGGAAGCAATAAAAAAGACAAACAGAATTTTAGTGCACAGTCACAAGAACAAAATTCAAATTAAGGGGTGTTATGTTAAAATTGCAGGATTTATTCATCTTAAGTAAGACCTCAGAATAGTGTATCTAATATTCATCACCATGCTGCAACAACGATATTGCTGTCCTGGAATCTCTCCAAAGAAAAGCAGCTATCCCCGAGCTCAAAGGAATGTCCCGCACTGACAGGCTGAAAGAATTTTATTAGTCTTGAACAAAGAAGTCTACAAGGGGATGTGATTCCAGTATTCAAAATCCTCAAAGGCAATGACAAAGTCAATCCACTGGATTTCTTCAGGATCAACGGTGAAACACAAACCATAGGGCGCAAGAGGAAACCACAGAGGACTCACACTTAAGACTGAGAACAGAAAAGAAGTTTTTTTATCCAGAGGGTTGTGGGAGTCTGGAAGTAGGTCCCCCAGTCATGCTGTCACAGCTAATACCCTGGCTTCTTTTAAGAAACTCCTGGATAAGATCCTCATATCAATAAACTACTAGTAACCTAACTAGCTACAGTAAATGGGCCAACTGGACTCAGTTCATTAGTAAATAAATCCTTTACATACAGTAGGATAATGTTTTCATGTAAAGCACAGATTTCCATAATAATTGCCCTGCTTATCCCAATGTATAGAATTTGTCCTTTAAAGTACTGTACACATTTATACTGAATTCATTTTGGCTTTTGGATCTTATTAAAATAAGAAAATGTAATATTATTTCCAATCAAACAGTTATATCAGAGTAAATACACCTTTTTGTAACATACTATGTATGTTGTACCAAAGAACATGGGACTACGGGCCACTGACTCTGATTGAAGGTAATCAAGGAATTCCCAACAACAGGTTTAAAACTGACCAAACTTACATACCAAAGGAAAACCTCTCTTAGGGTCAGAGCCTGTGAAGCAAGGCTCTGTTATGATCTGAGAGTTCAGTCCCTGCCCTCAACACACTGGAGCACTGTATTAAGCAATAATGCACTATCACACTGAAACCTATTCTGGTTGGCTGTTTCAGCACAGAGTCACAGGGCAGCAGTAATTAAGGTCCAGAGATAACAGCAAAGTACCCTGTCAGCGTTCTGATCTCACTGAACTGCACAAAAGTAATTGCTTTACAAATGAAGAATAATAATAATAATAATTGCTTACACTTATATAGCGCTTTTCTGGACACTCCACTCAAAGCGCTTTACAGGTAATGGGGACTCCCCTCCACCACCACCAATGTGCAGCATCCACCTGGATGATGCGACGGCAGCCATAGTGCGCCAGAACGCTCACCACACATCAGCTGTCAGTGGGGAGGAGAGCAGAGTAATGTAGCCAATTCATAGAAGGGGATTATTAGGAGGCCATGATTGGTAAGGGCCAATTGGAAATTTTGGCCAGGACACCGGGGTTACACCCCTACTCTTTTCGAGAAGCGCCCTGGGATTTTTAATGACCACAGAGAGTCAGGACCTCGGTTTTACGTCTCATCCGAAGGACGGAAGAAGATTCCTTATCATCTCTATCTATTTACCTGTATGACCTGTAGGTATTGCTAGGAACTGATGCTCAGAAAAGTTTGAAGATTTTCCATTTGCATCTAACTAGCAACTTATCTTCGAATAATATGGTCTTGATCTGCATGGTCTGAATTAAATGCTTAACAAATGTTTGCATGTCTCTGCACCGAGGGCAGAAACTTTGGTTTCGGTTGCTCCTTCTGAATGCTCAAATGACATCACAGGCTTTCCAATTTTAGTTCTGGGAACACAGAAAAGCTCTGAAACTTTTAACCAATCAGAATACGGTAATTCATTCATAGCTGCTTTATACTGAACGTAATCTACTAATGCTTTCTTTTAACAAGAACTTCCCCAACTTTTAGGACAATACGTAAAATAAAAAAAGATCAAGATTTTCAATTTGAATCTTAACAGCAGTCCCCAAAGGGGTTGTCATAGGTAATAGATTACTGCTCCAATCCAAAAGGAAGATAAGCACAAACCACAGAATAATGTTCTGTAACCTGAAGAGGGTGACCAGGCAGCTGGTGAGCCCAAGACAGTGACAGTGACTGCCCAGGACTGATATGCTAAGAGTCATACCACCTTTTGAGGTATTGTGATATAAAAAGACTAATCCAGTTGTATGCCCCTGTTACAGTTCACTGACCAACTTTGTATAGTACAGCACAACTTCCTTGACTATAAGCATACCGGAACATGTGTAGTTGTTTGTATAAATGTTTGGCACAGTTTTCTTTCCCTACCTGTGTTTAAGGCACAGTCTATCACCTCGTCTTCATACAGTGACGGTGTTCCCCCCTTAAACTGCCTCTTTGATCAAACTTGCTTCAGACCCTCGTCTCTCCCCCAAACGGGCAGGTATATGGTACGACCCCCCACCCCCCAGCCCTCTGTGAGCATAGTACAGTCTGCCTTCCCCTGCCTCTGAGGTCAGTGTGGCAGCTTGACTGCAGTGCCTCTGCTGCCAATCATCTGGACACCAGCACACACCAGCCTGGGTTTAATGAACCCAACCTGCCAACTGCTGTAAACAGAGCAAATCCCCTTATTTCAGCAGTTATTCGGCTCTCCATATAAATGCCTTGATAGCTCAGATCTTTCCCACTTTTAACATTTCTGAAGATTTTATTAATGGTTTTGAAATTATATGTTCACCATTCCTCACTGACTCCCACATTTGGTCTTTAGCCTCCAGTTGAATGCTCTTGTATCTCATCTGTGTGTGTTAAATGGGTTTAATAGTCCACACCTGCCAAGGGTTAGTCTTAGTACATTTAAATAAAGCTCTGCCTCTTTAGGAAACTTAAGTGGCAGGGTCTGCACTGTATATAGCTCTATCTGCTGAAGGCAGCCACAAAAGGTACACAGTGCTGTTTCACCTACATTCTGTGATCTTCAGTTACACTCCTTTGTATTCCCACTCTATAAGGCTTTCTTACTTAGGTTCATATTTCATGACCCCAAAAAAGGCTTTCAAGGCTGGAATGTGTTTTAGGGTGCACACCTTAGACCACGCTAAGATTTACCATTGGCCTTCCAAGCACACATTTCTCAACCAGTGCGCCGCAGGGCAGTGTAGTGCCTTCAGACCATAACGGATATACCATGGACTTCTGGATAAATCACACTGGAGAAAAACTTGTATAAGTCTGTATAGTTATTCGTTATGTGGAAAAGCCAAAGCGTTACCACAAAGCTAATATCGATATAGACGTTATGTGAAGTGTATGGTGTAGGTGTGGCACGGTGGAGCAGTGGTTAACATTGCAAAAATAATGTGCCCAGACATGGTGTCTGTATGTGGGGGGGGGCGACAAAATGTTTATATTCATCTGAGTGTGCCATGGGATGGGACTCTTCATAGCATGTCATGTGTTTGCTGTATGACAGCCTATAAAACTGAGAAAAATGGCAAAAAAAATTTTTTAGAGTGCATATAAAACTAAGAAATAAAACACAGAAACAAAAACTTCATTTGTAAGATCACACTTCACCGAGCTGTTCTCAGACTCCCTGGATTTCCCCAAGAGCCTGTGGTTCATGGGCAGATTGAAGAACTGCCTTTAAACATGTCTTACTCTCTACACTTGGTGATCCCTCGGAAAACCTTGCATGGATATTTTTCTTGGATTACAGAGCAAATCTGACTTTTGAGCTATTATTATTATTATTATTATTATTATTACTGCTGTTGGTGTCCTAAATTGCCCCCCTGGGAATTAATAAAGTATTTTGAATTGAATTGAAAGTACATTTTGAGTAGGAATATAGGTTAAGAATACAGCATCTTTTACGCAAAGTAGAGAATTTCCTAGTCGTGGCTTTGAACAATACTGCCATTGTCACTGAGACTCTGGAGAGCATGTCTGTGCCCTGCAGCTGCCTTGAGAACTCCCAACAGGTAACCAATTAATGGCCAGCAGGCTCAGATGACACCTATGGCTTTATTAATACCCCTGAGACAAGTCTGCTTCTCGGTGATCAAGTAATTCATTCTAACACCACCGAAGCCTGAAATAATGTAGGCTAGCAGGTGCTGTAACATTTAACATTTATTTCTGTTTCAGCAGTCCTGTTTACTTTTCTGGCCACTTGCTAGGTAAATGATAGAAATTTCCAATCAAGCAGTTCATTTCTCTCCATTTTATTAATATTGATTCCTGCTTAAATGTATTCAGAATGTATTCATTACCATTCTGTACTCTTCCCATTGCTGTGCAATCTGATTTTTACTCATAACTAAAATCCATTACAACAAACACTCCCTCCACCGTCCCCCATTGTATTATTCTGAGAATTGATATTTCCACACACAACTATACAGTGCCACGTCGGTTCCAAAAGATAACAGAATACACCAATATCTGAGCTGCTATTCCAAAATCAACGACAACTGCAATGCCTTACACTCACCTACTGCTTTCAAACACAATCAATCATCTCAAAACCAGCCAGCAGGATGCGAAGTGCAGTCAGCATATGTTCCCCCTGACTTTCGGAATACTTTTTTTCCTCCGCCTAAAAATACAGTTGCTGCTGCTGCTGGAAGGAACAGGTATTGATGGAGTAAAAAAAAAAAATTATCTGGTTTTGTGATCAAAAGGGGTTCGCTATCACCTGAACAGCAATCCACAAACAACATTCAAACGTCAGAGTTAGAAATACATAAAACAGATCACAAGAGCTGCTTGTGGATGAAAATAACGTCATGGTTTTACAAAGCATACTGCGACTGAAGCAACACCTCAATTGGATTGTAATGCAATTTCACCTGTGCAGCTCATTGCACATGCTGTACAGGCATCATGCTTATCCTGCTTTGTGTTCTTTCTGTGATTCTCTGCTGTAGTTCCTATGCTGGAGGCTGTGCAACAAAGGATCTACCGAACTGCCTTATGTACAGTACATGACAAGATCTGATCTTCACTTGGAGGAGAGTAAGCGTGGAAGAAACAAAGAAACAGGTAAAGGCTCATTCCATGCTGAAAGGTAAAGAAAAAAACACAACGTACTGGCTGCGAGTCCTTCTTCAGGTGCCTTTTCTCTGTGTCATGAAGGATGTAAATTTTAAGAAAAGGAAAAGAGAGGGCTACATACATGTTGTGTGCATCTTCAGACGCCAGTGAAGAATAATTTAAATAGGTAAAAACGGAGGGCAAGGTAAGGTAACTCATTGCTACATGGATCACCTTGCCTTAAAGAAGCCACTCACATTAACTGATTCATCGATGCACATGCTATGACATGCTTCAGGACAGATTCTTGCATGTTCTGACTGAAGATCACACATAGCCCTTCCTATACACTCTTCAGCGAGAACGTTCTCAGGCACTGTGGGGTCGGATGCAGAGAAAACAAAAGAGCTTCACAGCTGGCTGAAAAACACAGAGGAAAAGCACATGGGCCAATACAGCCTGGTGCTTCTTGCGACCCACATTTGTATTCCAAAGCTCATTGTACTACTGTATGCTTCGATTTTGACAATTCAAGATCGATATAAACATTTGCGCTTACTCAGAGATAAAAAAACACCAGATGGTAATTTCCTTACTCGTGTGGGAATATTTAATCCTTAAAGGAACAGGTAAAGGTTCATTCTATGCTGAAAAGTAAAGAAAAGAAGCGAAAGTAGCAGATATAATAAGGCAAAGGAGAACAAAAGACAAGAGTAGGCAGGAAAGGGCAGGAAGCAGGGAAGAATTGGACATAAAGCAGGAATTGAGCATCCAGCTGCAGAAACCATAATACAAACAGGACCGAACATTGGAAGAGCAATATACTGTACTCTACAAGGGAACAGGTAAAGGTTAATTCCAAGATGGAAGGGAAGGAAAAGAAACACAATGTTCTGGCTATGATCTTTCTCCAGGTGTGGGGGAGAGAGGGAAGAAGGGGCTGGGAGCAGGGAGGAAATGGGCATGAAGCAGGTGAGAATGAGAGTCCAAACTCAGGGAAAACAGGAGGAGAGGTATGCAACGCTAAAATCTGCAAAGGAACAGAGAGGATGTACTGTAGAAGGAGATGAGTCTGTTTTGGAGAGAAGGGTGAAGATGTGATCCAAGGATCACATTATCAAACTACCAGGATCATTTTAGTTTTAGTTTTGGATGTCTTTCTGCAATAGGATATTGAATATTGGACAAAAAGGATATTTATTATTTTCCTGACATGGAATCACCAATTCATTTTCTTTCTATAATCCTGAGTGATTGAGACTTCTGAGCAATGTGTGGCATGTGACTGCGCTGGAAATCGTTTTCAGTGT
The DNA here is from genome assembly GCF_059453375.1 of Lepisosteus platostomus. Classification (NCBI taxonomy): domain Eukaryota; kingdom Metazoa; phylum Chordata; class Actinopteri; order Semionotiformes; family Lepisosteidae; genus Lepisosteus; species Lepisosteus platostomus. Next base: position 8,944,427 of record NC_142623.1, on the reverse strand, counting down.
AAATTTCAGAATCCCTTCCTGACTTTGAACCCTTCTGGTGTGGGGAGAGCTCACAGATGCTCACAATACCTACACTCATGCCTTCACCGTGGGATCTCGGTGTAACTCTTCACAATGGAGAGACATAGTAACTGCCCCCATCATGGAATACCTCTATTGGAGTACAACCCGATCACATGCAATCTTTTTTCCAGATAAACCCATTTAAAAAATCACACAGTTGATCTTAACATGTAGATATTTCCCATTAAAAAGGAAAAGAAGACATTGAAGAAGAAACAGTATTTACTCCTTGAGCTGCAGGAGAGAGCTTCAGTGCCAGTGTGCAGCTGACTCAGCCCTGCACACAGCACTCACAGTGACCACCACCTCACCACTCTGCCTCGGGATAATTAAAATGGCCTCATTAAATACAGAGGCTTCTAATTACAAGTCCTGGCATTCCACTGTAAACCTTTCTTCAATGGTATCACTGCACACAACCCATAGATCTCCAACCCCAACCCCCTCCCCCTCCAAACCATCATCACCTTCATTATTGTCATTTATTGGACAAGCAGCACTGCAGAGCAGCTTTCAGTCCTTGTACTAATCACAGCTTTGTCCATCCATTCCTCTCCACCTTCTTCGAAAGGCTCTTCTGTGGGCATGCCAGCCCAGCATGCACCACAGGAAGCGATCCCACGGGGAGAGCATCATGTGATGTTTGTTGGGGTGTGGGGACAGTCGAGGGGGAGGGGGGGAGTGGGTTGTGGGAATTCAGTTCTTCAGCTGAGGTGCAGCTGCTTCAGGGGCTGTCGGCAAACTCCCCTGTGTTTTCTTCGCAAGTGCAATTAAAAACGGAAAGGTGAGGAATTTTAATGGATTCGCACACAGTTTCAAAGGTTAACCCTCCAATTTCAAACAAGAAAAAAAAGAACATTTTTGAGAAGTGTTATTTTACATCATACTTGATGGAGTGGGGAAGAAAAAAAATACATTGGGAGATACTGGCTTGTGTGAAAGCAGAAACATCCAGTTTCCACAGGTGCTGTTCTTTCTAATCTACATCCAAGTTCTCGATTTAGCCTTCGATTGAAACACAGAACAATGATTCAAAACAGTGTAAAACATCACCAGCAAAGTAAAGGATAAACGCACTCTTTGTCAGACAGCAGCTTGGACTTTTACTCACTGAAGCATCCACTATGTGGAGATAGTGCACTTTATCTGTGTGAATAATATATATACTGGAGCTATAGAAGTATACAGACTGGTCTTTCGAAACACAAATCTCTAGCAATGGCTTAATAAACTTCAGACAGCTTACTGGGTGTGACATAGAACACAGTCAATCAGTCAAGCACAATACGATGTGAGCTATCCAAATGGGAGACATATTCAAACTTGTTCTGCCTTTGCAATGCCAGCCCCCGTCCAGAAATTTCAAATCAGGTTTTGAAATAATACACCAGATACTGGCAAAGAACAATAGCTTCAGGCAAAAACCAGAGGTGAAGGAATCTACAGAACAATGTCCACGTAGAAATGTACCTAAAATTCAATAACTTTATTTTAAGGAATTCAAATGTGTTGTCAGACAGGTGCAACAAGTAACATTCCCTTATTGTTTCCATATTTTGGCACATTCTGACGAGTTTATTAAACCCAGAAGATCTGAAGTGTGATGGGCTCACATCGAAGACTTCCTCTTTATATCTTTCACTCGGAGCGTCTGTCTGACACCATACACTCTAGGTATTTTTCTTCCTTGTGCCTGTAGTTAAAAACTAATCGATTGCTATTTGGTAGTTCTGGCAAAACAAGTTGTACAAATGATTTCACAACAGATTTATGCACATCCATATCACAATTGAATCCTTACATAAATACTTAATAATGAACAAGAAACCAAATCCTCACTCACGTGATCTCTGCAGGCACAGACATACAATATTACCCTGAGGTCAGAGCTCATTCAAATGCTCACCAAATGTCCAGCATCTTTGGCAGTCACCCTTGGGAATGAGAAGTGTTCTGAAGTGTTCTGAGCCAATCATCGCCTTTTCTAAAAGTTGGTAACCAACAGCTCTGCCATCTGATTTGTCACTGCACAAGCATCTTTTCCTCCAAAGTGGTTAGAGCAGCTGCAAAAACTTGGGGAACAAACCCTCGCCCAGCTCTGAGTTGGAAATCTCCCACATACAGTAGATCTCCTTTGTTTCGATTGTTTCTGTGCTAGATTTAAACTTGAACCTTTTACGTTGACTTTGAGAAAATGGAAGCCAATTTGAAATGGAGGAACACATGCTGGAAAACCCTCTGTCGATCCACCACATGGGTCAGCTTGCTCTGAACGAGATTCCCCACTGTTACTGTTAGAGGACACATTACACTCACTGTGGATCGTAATCAGACAACTGTTCCTGCCTTGTGCCGTTTGCAATACCTGTTTTAAAAAAGACAAACACCCACTGCAACAAAACCCAAAAGAAACATTTATTCTGCCTTTAAGCCCCTAACGGAGAGTTTGCTTGATGGGCTTAAAAGTTATTCTACCAAAGTAGGGGGTCAATGGAGTGGAATGCTACATACTGTACTGTAGCCCTAAACGTATGCAGTATTGCAATAACTGCATTAAATCATCCACAGAACACTGTTTGTTTTATCTGTTATTAAGAGTTTTATATTTTCATTCTGATTCTTATTCGTGGCCCTAGCAAGTACTACATCTGCTCCTGTGAGCTACTATAGTGCATGCTTGTACTCCTACAGTTGTTTTTCTCACTACGATGAAAATATCTGCACTAAGAGTGAATGTCTGCCAACTCCACTGTTAATACAGGAACATCTTCCTTCCTGGTTTTTCAGCTTTCCAAGGTAGTTCACTGTCTGCCTTCCTCCTGGTCCTGCACTCCTTTGCAAAATCCCCCCCCCCCCCCACCGAGTCCCTCAGATCTAATTAGTAGGCCAAGCTGTCTCCCTGTTCCTCCCTGTCCCTCGTGCCCATCAACTAGAACACACTGTCTCCTTCCCAGTCCCATAGCTCTAACCACCCGACCACAATGCCGTACTCCCAACTCTCACAGCACACAAAGATTTGGCTGTAGCATCTCACTGCAGAGAGAAGCTGGCTGTGTTCCCCACTCCTACTGATTCAGTAACACCCCAGGCCTCGGTAGGGTGGACAGCAGCTCAAGATAGGAGAGCCGCAGCACCTGCACAGAACTCTGCGAGGAGCCGCAGGAAATTGCCATCAGCACACAACACCGCCTCTGTTTCTCAGTAATATCTCCCTGTGCTTGTCAGGCAAGCAAGGGGGAACCCACAGAAAGTCAGTTCAGTCTCACACTTTACCTCCCACAGCTACCGCTGCCTACATATGGTCCAACCAAACTTTCCTTTTGTTAAGCTGGGGTGGGGGAGGGAGGGAAATATAAAATGTGACCTGCTAGTTTCCCAGTTAGAATATTTATCCTCATCATCAAGAGTTTTAGTCAAGTGCTTGTTTCTTAGCGGATGTACTCACACGTTTTGTCCAACTTGTTGATATTCTGAATAACATTATTTGACACGCTGTATTGGCCTCTAGTCACTATCTGTTTGACGGCATGAAAACATTTACTAGGCAAACAGTTTTTACACATTCCAGTTTCAAGGAAAGTGAGGGATTTACTGAAGGTCAGTATTCTTTCTAGAGCATTTCTTTTGAAAAAGCAATATAGCATTAAACCAGGTGACTTTAACATGCATTCAGCGAGACTTAGCAGGAATGAGAAGTGACCTTTGACATGCCTGTGCTGCATGACTCTTATTGAAGCCTAGGAACCTTTTCATTCTTGTCCTTAAGAACCACGCCTTTTAATGCCCATTTCTGTCCCTTCCTATAGTGGCTTACAGGGACTGCAGTGATTATAGCAAAACGTCCATTTCTTAACTTTGCTCCCGTACACTACAAAATAGTTTCAGATTAATTTAAGAGATGCTTTGAGAAACTTCTGCATTGGTTGAGCATGCTTAAATTGTAAAAATAATCTTTGCAAATCGGAATTCCAATGTTTGATTGTTTTTGTAAAGGATCAGCAAAAAATACTCATATGTATAAAGGCTTTATACGTATGAGACTAACAGACCAGCAGTGTGAAGGAAACAGGGGACACCCACTGATCTGCAGGCCTTAGAAACAACAAGCACTCTCTGGATATGACACCTCGAGGGTTGGGTGGGGTAGGTGGGGGATTGTGGGTGCAGTGAGCAGGTACGCCACATCATGAAACACCCCACACTCACTCTGCTGCTTTGAAGGAGGATCCAATCCGAGTCTGGTTGTCTCCACTGAAGTCTGGGTGAGTGAGTCATCAACAGCACACAGGCTCAGGAGAAAGAGAGCGCGAGACGATCACAAAGAATAATGGAGAACAAGAACAGAGAGGACGCAGAGAGAGAGAGACGGTGATGGAGCAAAGGAAAACGAAAAAGAAGGATAAATATCGAAAGCAGGAAGGGAAGAGAGGGAGAAAGATGGTGAGAGGAAGTGAAACGAGATAAGGCTGTGGGGGGAAAGGGGGAGGGGAAGGAGAGGTAAAGACCGGAAGAGAGGTAGACGGGGAGACTGATGGAGAGAGACAGACAGACAAAGAGATAGTGGGGGGAGAGAGCGAAAGAGAGGGAGGGCTGTGTGTGACGGCATGCATGACAGGCAGATTGGTGCTGCCTGAGACAGTGTCTATGTGTTTCTCCCTCTCCAGCCCTGTCCTCCTGCCAGCTCCTCAGTGAACAGTTGGAGCAGAAGAATGTCTTTCTGCCTGGCTAGAGCAGGCCGAGCATTAACCCCTCACTGGCCCAGCAGGGGACAACAGGCCTTCTCTCTGCCCCATTTGGAGCTGAACTCTCTGGAATGTACCTCGGCAGCTACTGAGCGTGTTAATTCTATGAAAAAAGCACGTTTTAATTCTTCAAGTCGGCAATAGGTCTCGCACATAAAACAACATGCAACAGGCTGTGTGTGCAGCGGAACAGCTCAAAGAGTAATGTGGCTGGCTGCTTTCAGCTTTTTTCAATACATAAAAGCCATGAATGTGAACAGATGAAAAGAGTTTTCTGTAAAATGTGCACATCCCTACTGTTATCTGGCCATACCCCATGAATCCATTTTTCCAGAGACTCTGATTTCATGTACAAAAACTCTCCTCTTTTGCTCAGCTAGTGTTTTCTGTTTGAGAACAGGATAACAGACTTTTGATAACCACCTGTAAATCAGTTGTTCATTTTATTCTGAGTGCAGATGTGGAATGAAGACAAGATGTAATAATGGCAGCAATCTGGATTGTGACGTAATATCAATACAGAAACTGTAAGAAACAAGGACGCATAACTAGATAAAAAACTTTTTAGATAAATTACGTATACATATTTACATTTATTTTCAATGAGAGTGCCTCTAATTTTTGCCAACTTTTGTTACTCATTTTTGTACATCTTGCATGCCACACATTGAAGAGCTCTGATATTTTAAACTTGAAATGTATATTTTAATCGTTACTACTTCACAATTTTAAACTCAATCACTTGTAGGTAACAGAAGTGACTACTGTAACCTGCCCTGGCTTGTCTGGGATGAACCATTCTTCTGTCAGAATCTATCACAATCACTGTATCCAGATTCTGATTCAGAAATGATAGCCATCTTACAGTATATCAGCTACAGAAACACTATGATGAAGAGCTTCAAGAGGTGTCACAATGTGGTTCTGGCACACAAGATTTTATATATACTGTATATATAAGTACAAATGTCCAAATTTAGATATAAGGTGGTCATATCAGGTCTCCATGGGTAGTAACATTGATATGAGAACTGTAACATACCAGTTCCTGGAAGGATCCTCAGACTCAACACTCACAACACAGCTAGTTGATTGTTTCATCCAAACAATCACAACTGTGGAAAAAAATGCTTTCCCTCTACACAGTACTGAGAAAACGAGCCATTTCACTTCCATTTGTTCAAAGTGATTCTGTTTTTCTCTTAGGTTCAAAGCAGAAACTTGATATACCTTATATGCTGCTGGATGTTGGAGAACTCGGTTCAGTCATGTTTGTTCAGTTGTACACCGCTTTTTTGCTATTTACTATTCAGACCCTGAGCTCACTCCTTTTATCTGGAATAGCAAAATACTGTTGAACCCCAACCACCATCAGAACTCCCACACCAGCCCAAGGTGAAGTCAACACAAACTCTCTCCTCCTGGGACGAGTGCGTCACCGGGCCATCTGTTTCTCCTTGCACTGTTGTGCTTGAACACGAACCAGGAGGACTCAGTCCCTGAACCCCCTAAGGTGCAAGCGTTTCTGCCAGAAAGGGGGATTATGCATGGAGAATTGGGATCCCTGCCCCCCTCTGCTACCCAGACCTTGCAGCCCAAAGTTTTGTCATAACTTGTGATTTTATGGCATGGATTTGAACCGGGAAGCCCTGAGTTTCGGTATGAGGCTTGTACTGGATCAGCCTCATACACGAGCTCTTTTAAGTGCCACACTGAATGTGGGTCGGTGAAAAAAGCAAAACCAACAAGATCTGCATTCAGAATTATCGGGTCACAGAGCTGCCAGGTGTTTCTGTGTGCCTGGCGGCTATGCAAATTCATTAGAGGATACAGTGGATTTGTCAAAAAGTGAAACAATCATCTACAGTAAGTCACTAATACATACATCTTGACTCAAAAAAAGTTTAAAGTAATCACTTTATAGTTTTAGTTATAGTACCAAAAATCTGAATATTGTTGAGGTTTTACACTTTTAAGTATTGAAACGGTGGCTACTTGGTTTTCTCTGACCACCACAAGAACCAGGAGTGACAAACCAGACAAATTCAGGTCTATCTTCAGAGGTGAGTCATGAAAAATTCATCCTCTGTAGCAATGTGTTGAGCAGGCCTCCTCCATCACAACTCCCCCCCCCACACACCACCCCCTGCCAACACACACCATCGCCACCAAAAGCCTGAAGCCCCCCCAACACACACACACACACAACCTCCCATGGCAGTTCCCATGGCAACCAGCAAAGGCAGAGATTCTGGACTGTATCAGCAAAAGCAGTCTGTAGGGGGTTAAAAACATGGGTAACCATTTGAATGCTTGGTGCTGCATCCTTAAAGTGGCAGTGTTATTCATAGTCACATTATAAAGTGAACCATATCATACTCGACTGCGAGTCCCCTATTACATTCTGTATTCTTCTAATGCAAGTTCAGCAGAGCCTGAAGAATTGACAGAGGCACAGCCACAGCGCTACCAGTAAGTGGAGCTACGAGGTGTGCTCTTCACTGTGTGACACAATGTAAGGCTGACTCAGGCAAAAGTTTTAGTTTTTTTTCCCAGAGAAAATGCAGCATTTTGGGAAGAGAAGAGTGACAGCACTAGGAGGTCCTTTGATTTTGTACAGGACAGGACTACTATAATCAGGGATCTCTTGGGAAAAAAAAACCTCAGTAAAGATGCAAGCCTCAGATGCTAAAGCAAAATGCTAGACACGTGATGGAATGGTCAGCAATGCAGTTCGTGACCCTTGAGTTTGAGTATCCTGGGGGTGCCTTCCATGTGGAATCTGGGGCATCTTCTCTGTGTGAACTTGTGGCTTTTCTCCAGATATTCCAGGTTCCTCCCACCTCCCAAAGACAAGCTGGCATCTCTAAACTGGTCGCTGTGTGTGTGTGCCCTGAGAGGAACTGGCATCACCCACCCAGGGTGTAGTGAAGCCTTACGTTCTGTGATGCAGGACAGGCTCCAGTTTGCTGTGATGTGAACAAGAGTGACGGTCATTTGCTATCCAGAAGCTACAGTTTATCAAAGAGTGCAAAAAACAGTAAATTCAGCCAGACAGTGGAGATGAAAGAAAGCCCATGTACAGACACTTTCAAAAGGGGAGCTGGACTTCTGCTCTAATGTCCTGAGACTGTCTTCCAAAGCCTTAGGAGTACAGCTTCTATAGCTTCTATCCTACATCACTGTAAACAACAGAAGAAATCCACATTAAAGGCATTCGATTACTAAAATAACCTTCAGCGTTGCCTTTGTTCTTGTGTTTCTACAGGACCTGTCAACAATCGTGGTCTGTGGTAACCCATACCATAGGTTCAGATACTCTTGAGTTTAAAGGCGTACTGTATGTGTATAATAGCTGCATTTTCCTTTTTCTCTTACTTAACACGATTATACCGATTCATGACTCAAGCTGGTACAGTACGTCTTCCACCTAAACTGTAAATGCTTTAAATAGGCAATTTTCCTAAATTGGTCTGAGTTATGTTTTCCAGGCCACTAACTGTTGTTGGCTGTTTAAAAGCTACAGACCTGTATAAAACGTGCAAGGGCACGTGTGAATACAGTGTACAGGTTTCCCTCGCCAACCACAGAACTCACTCGTACGTCTTCCAGAATGAATGCCAGTCTTCCCAACTTGCTCACGCACGGTTCTGCCCGCGGAAACTCTTGGCAGTGACACTGTTCGTCGTCTCGTCTCGATCACGCTTTTCCCTAGCGCACCAGGAGTCTCTCCAACCCAACCAGACGTTCAGTTGGGGATTTTTCACATTAAAATGCACGTGTGATGTCAGTGCTCTCTTGAGTACTGCACATTCCGTTCTTCTGCTTTTTTATCATTTGTGCTGTAATAAATGAATTACAAGCATGGCCTCTGGGCAGAAGATGAGTGAAAAGTTGTGCGAATACGGCAGGAGATGGGATGAGCTTGGATAACAAAGTAGGAGTGTGAGATGAGATTGCACACAGAGAGTCTCGTGCCTCGGTGGTCAGGTTAGTGGATGTAAAAGAGTCAACCGAGAGGGCAATGAGAAAAAGTGAGCAGACAATCGCGGCCAGTGTTGCACGTGGAACAGGCACGAGTGCACAAAGAGTCAACAGGCACAAGTGCACACGTGTCCCACACTCCTCAGGATTGAAATATCGAAGAAATTGAAAAAGCATTTACCATCTGGACGGATGGAAGACCAGACTGGGAGTAAAGTTATGTTTTGTTAACTCATCATTCGTGAAAAAGGCCGGCACCTCTTTGAACACGGTGTCACATTTAGATGAAGGCCGTGATTTCATATGTAGAATTATAATATGTATTGCCGGATTTCTCATTTTTAAGGGAAAAAACTGCAAGTGAGTGACATGGTGACGAAGTGGTTAACATTACTGCCTCGCCCTGATGTGAGTGTGTTTGTGTCTGTGTGTGCCATCCAGAGTGTGCCCTGCTTTGTGTTTGTTGCTTGTTGGGCTAGGCTTCAGCTCCACCTCAACCCTGGACAAAGTGGTTAGAAAACAGATGGATGGATTGAAATCTGCAAGTTCTGTTAGCCATTGATGAGTGAATAAGCGAAACACGGACTGCTCCTATTTCCTATAGACTTATGTTTTCTCAGGATTGAAAGTCCGGCAGCTGGCGAGCAAAACCTGCGTTCTGAAGTCGGACCTGAAAGGTACGTTCTCACTCCTATAAGGCCACAGGTGGCACTGCTATCCAGAAGCCCGAGCACATGCACAGTATCCTAAAGATGTGCCGATGCTGTGTGGACACTGTGGTGTACAATAGTATCAAAGAGTGAGTTTAACACAGAAACCAGTGCAAAATACCAGAACAGAACAAAATTGGCATTAATAAAAGTTAAATGTTATTGTCTATTCACGATCATTCAAACTGTCTTCTTGACTTCAGGTGCCAGACAGATTATGGAGAGGCAGCAATGTAATGATGTTGAAAGTTCCTGCTGGGTATTCTCCCCACGTGTACCCAAATACACAACCAAACAATCCAACTGTGCAGGGATACACCGTCAACATTTAAGAAGATAAGGCGACACAATCAAAAATATGTGTGCTTGTTCAGAAGTGTATTGCAGGACTGTTAGAGCACACGTGTTGGAGACCCATCTTCAGTTAATATGAAGATTTCTCATCATATTGAGAAAGTTCCACTATGCCTGCAAAACCATTCCTGTTTTCGACAACCAAGTATGACAACCAAAGTAAGCAAAAAACTATATAAAGCAAATAAAGTAACAAGGGATGAAATATTGTACTAAGACCCACTTTTGTAGCATAAAAAAGAGTTTCATAAGCAGTGCTTTAAGCAGTGAGGCAAACACTCCCATAGTTTGGACAGTCAAAGAAGAACATTCAATAACACTTTCTTTCAATAATTCAGTATTAATATACATTAAAGATGAATTACAGACTAATGAGACTTGCTCATCAATGACATAAAACATTTCTGAATCGTATACATGCCACAAATAGACTAATGGGCATAAACAGATTACAATTAGCCAGTGATTACATTTAATAATTACTTAATAAACCAATTTCCCCCAAGCCCTTCTGTATGCTCCTCAGATCTCATGCACCCACAACAGTGGATTTCCTCTTTCTTATTCATCAGCTTGTCACTTTTAATTAGCTAGCAGGTCACAACAGAGGCGTGTCTAATTACACATCACTGAAGCAAAAGTTTATTGGGCTCTGAATTGTACCAAAAAAGCAGGACTTTTTTGCTCTAAGACATGCATTGTAATCTAATGAGGTTCTGTAACATGATATGGTTAACGAAAAATACATAAACTGTGGTGTTTTGCCCAACTCTTCCACAGACCTAACAATTTTAAAAGCACTTAGCGTTTTCCTGTGACCTTACACTGTTCTCTTGCCAAACGATTTGATAATAGCTTTGTAGCTGTAGTCCTTTGTAGCAGGAGTGCAAGAGGCATGGTTTATACCACGATCAGTGATGAACAAAAGCATCTGGACAGGAATACACCAAATAACATCTGCAGCAAACTAACACTGAGAAAAACATGTACAGTAGATACAGTGAATGTGGGATAAGCCATTTTCCACCAGTAACTAACAATAACAGAAGCTGTGCATGTGTGGCGCTGGTTGTCCTGTAAAACCTCATATAAGGTCATCTTTAAGTCTTACAGCTGTTTCCTTCTAGTATGACACATGGACCAAAGCTGAAGACACTAATATGGAATTGCAATTGGTTGCCTTATTACACAATGTTATCTGAAACTTTTAAGTGGGCACATGAAAAAAGCAATAGACATATTGCTGTTGAATTTCTTTTCATATTTTGAGCAAGTCATCTCGTTACAAAAATATATATCTTATTACAAATAATACATAAAGCAGTTTAAAAATGGCAAGACTCCAACACAAGGCTTATTAGTGACGTACGGGGAGACTTTTGACTACTTGCTAATTGCTGCAGGGCTTCTTAAATCACGCCTTTAAAACGGCACCATTTTTTTGACAGTTAACAGATTTCAACAAAGCAGTAGTCAAAATAATTTCCTGCAAAAAGTGAGAAATTAATTTCCCTGCATTTTGTGTTAGAACATAATATGAAACAGATGCCTGTCAGGAGCAGGCCCAGGTCCTGTAAATCCATCAGTTCACACCTCATTGTTCTCCCCTAATTCAACACAATGACTAAATGTAGCTTTTGATAATGGCCATTTCACACAGATAAACAAAGTCAGATTCAAAGCATTAACTTTTGTTCTGCATGGACCGCACACTTGTTACTTCCAAGACATAGCCACGGACGTCCATTTGTTCTTGCTTTTGTCTATAGTATGCTCTGTGTTAATTTCCGCCTTTGATCCTGTTGTTTTATTTGTCACAATTCTAGCAAAGAAAATCTGAAACTATGCACGCAGTGTTCTTCAAAGAACTGCCCCTGCCCGACATCTGTCAATAAAGACTGAGCAGTCCTTAGGCATGGAAAATAAGACACATTCAGTACAGCATAAAACAATTCTGGTAATCCGCTTCAGAGTTTCTACGGCAAACAGAAAAAGAATTGTAAGAAAATGAACATGGTTATTAATCTTCTTCAAGTGACAGGCAACAGGTGCTATCACTTGAGAAGCCTAAATGTTTCGCATTTCCAGTTTAGTGGATTCTGAATGGTGGTCGTTGGTATCAGATATGCTTTGATATGATGACAATGCAGGAGGCCAAAGTTACTGTCTGACCTGTATTATTCAGGCTCTTTCATGGACAGTGTGTAATTAGCTGGTAGGCCCGGTGTCAGTAGAGCACTGCTGATGTGTTTGACACATTCGGCGACAACCTCATCATGCAATGGTTTAAAATAATGAAGCAGAACCGTCCTCTAACAATGGCAGTAGCTACAGGGGTTCAGCACTTTATTTCTGTTTGGCTCATAATGGGACATGGAGCAAAATCGTTTTGTTCCAATTAAAAAAAAAAGTGTGCCGTTCCTGTTTCAATTTCCTGATTAATACACACAATTATATTATACAGTACATCTCCTTACCACCTCCCAGATGAAAGAGGTGAAGAAAAACAGAGCAGTGCCTCGACTGCAATGCAGAAGTAACTTGAAGTTAAGCATGGAGATAGGATTTTGTGTCTTAATCCCGACCACATAACCTTTACCTATAAACTGCAGACTTATTCTGCACAGTAGGAACACAAAGTGCCCCCAGGCAGAACACTTTTCATCCATCTGCACTGCTGTTCTGGATGCTAAGCACTTCACTTCTGACAAGAGAAGACCTGACAAACTAAACATCAAAGTCCCAGATCACCTGGTCAATTAGCAATAATTAACTGCATTTATGAGCCCAAGGTTTTAGAATATCTGAGCATTGCACGTCACTGCAGAAACAACCTCTTGAAATTATGAAGCCCAGCCAAGGGCCAGGCCGAAGTTTTGCGTTTGCCAGTCTTTCTCCAACAACCGTGCGGTGCAGCTCTTTGTGCGCATGAGAAGAAGCGAGGCAGAAGTTGCGGTTTCTTCCTCTGACTGCCACAGGGTCTGCTAAGACAGAGCAGACACGCAGGCAGGAGATTTTTCTTTCCTTTTTCTTCCTTGCAGTATTTCAAGGTAAATCATTATTTCACACACAGCAGACTCCCTCCCTCGCCTCCCCTGACAACCTGTCAACCAATCACAGCCCAGCAATTCAGAAGCACAGGACAGACACCTTCGAGTCAGAGTGTGAGGAGGAGTGTGTGTGTGTGCATGCACATCTAAATGTTTGCTTTAGTCAAGTATATCTATCTTTAAGCTTTCTCACGCATCCCTCTGTGGTATTGTTCACGATGACAACTGTTGAAATAATTAACTAGAAATGTATGCAAATAATGTCAAAAAACCCTGTCCAATACAAATACAGTCAATTCACTTTTTTTTTTACATGGAAGTACAATGAACTGTTATTCACTGGTGATTATGTTGGGTATCAGTGTTTCCGTTTGTGTGTTTGAGGGATCTGTTATGTTAAGTTTGATCTTATAAAAAAGAGCTTACATCGTTACGATGTATTTTAAGTTATGTTTGAGCAAGAAGACACTCACACTTCAAACATTCTTCAGGGTTTCTCTTCAGATTGTCCAAAAACTGATCTACATGTCGCCAGACGCTTTTAAAGCTGAGAACGCACGACAAGTTATTATGTGGACGCTGATGATGTACCTAAGAGAGAAAATCTTTCTATGCTCTATAAACATACACCCCCTCACACTTTCTCAACTACACACACAACTACAGAGACACACACAAACCTCCATCTGTTGTGTTATGTGTATGGACTGTCTGAGTGGGAGGGCGGCTTCTCCCAGGGGTTGAAACGAAACATGGCCTAAAGAATTATTTATAAGCTTCTCCTTGAGGACAGTTGTAGTGGAATGCAACAATCAAAAATAAGAAGGCAGGAAAAAGCTAGATTTGCACTGTGGGGTTAGTGCCAAAGGATACAAAGATTTATTAAAACATCAAGCATCTCAGACACTGTAGATGTTGCACAGTCTGGTTTAATGATTTGACTAGTGAGCAATCAAAATACCATTAAATTGCTTATCAAGGATACTGGAACTTTCATTCATAAGGTAGGCCCTAGCCTGTGGGCAGTCCTGATTCAAAGGGATAGGAAACAGGTCTATTTTATCACATGCATATATCTGAACACTAACATGCATGCATATACAATATACAGTATATTTTCTCGTTTGTTAGCATCCTTCTTTGAATGTTTAGTTTATGCCTTGAGCATGTTTATTGATTTAGCATTCAGGGCTCCATTTTTAAAACAGCTTGTAAATCTCATCTATCAACCTGTTACATCAATATATTTCTTTTTTAGATTTGCAGAATCATGCAAGATTGAATTTGGGTTTCTGCCCAGGCCCTCTGACTGAAATAAGCCTCCTAGAGAAGAAGGAAGAAAAAGTTTCCAACACTTAGTAATTCAGCCTCATTCTGATGTTTTTAATAATTTAAGCTACAGCGGGGAAAAATCAACTGTTTCCATCAATCAGATCATCTAGACAACTTGCCGATCGTAACTATTACCTTGGTTAGAAAGGGTTGCATGAGGCGTGTTTATGAACAGAACAAGATGACGCATGTAATAATATGAATTACTGTGTACAGAGTATAAACGGATAAATGACACTGAAAATGAATGGTTTCAGTAAGGAGCACCACAGATTTACACCTGAATGGACTCCTCTCATTTGTAAGAGCGATTTCAGATGAAAGGAGGCCATTCCACTGATGCTGCCCATTTAGAAGTTAGCTGCTAACTGATCACTTTTTGAAAAAAGCCAGGGTACTAGCTTCAAAATCGTAATTTGATAGCTTGTTCTTTACTTCCATGACCTATTGAAGAAAATTTAATTGTATTTTATTATGCCACTTTAAACTGTTTTTAAAAAGGTGCGCAATCATTTAACCTGTGAAGAGTTTATTTAGCTATTGATTATCATCACATTATATGCAGCTTAGGGAAAAATTAAGAAACCCACATGATCATGAAGTCTCAAGGGATTAGATAAAACTCAAGGCTTAGTGTCTGCTCCTATTTCAAAGCTACTAGGCTACAATTGATTTTTATTGAATATAAGAATACTTTGCAGCATAATGTATGGATACTATACTTAAAAGTTTGCCTGTATTTTCTTAAAAAGCCCCAAAAAGGAATGTGCATGGACAAAGCCCAAATGAACCTAAAACAATCAAGCCATTTCTTTTCCTATCCAGAAGAAGTACAACAAAAAAGTGTTAGAAAAAGATCAAGTAGCATAAAAAAGGGCTTTTGATGATCAAAGATCATTTTACCGTACAGGAGTTTAACAAGGTTTAATCAGCCCAATAAAGATATTGGAGACCCCTTCCCACGGTCTCTTGGTGATATGATACAATATATACAGTATGCTCTAAGGTAAAGAAGATAAGGTTAGACTAGAAACTTTCACCTTTTAAAACAATAGTCAGAATAGACACATTGCATCTTGGATCTCTGTGATCTTGGCACCATGACCCACATGTGAATTTGGAGGATTTTGCAACACCTAGCCAAATTCTCTTTTCACTCTAAAAGACAGGGCTGCCTGAAATCTGATAGGTACTGCAAGAAAGCAAGCTTGGTGAGGCTTTTCGCGTTCAGCTTAAAATGCAATTTCTGCCTTGCTGTAAAGAAAAAATATATATTTCCTTAGCGAAGGCTAGAAGGTGTCTTGGTATTCAATTTTTCGAGCATGGTCAATGAATTCTCTATCCATTTTTATCATCCATTCACGCCTGAAGATTTTAGCAGCAGGAAATAGCACTTCTGTGCCAGTCTTCATGTAATTTTGATTGGGCTTGGGCTAGATTAAAAAAAAAAAAACTACTTCCATTTCACACAACTTCACCGGAGCATCTAAACTGGAATTTCATTAACTGTATTACCTGAGTGAAACAATGGGAGAACAGAATGTAAGTTAGAAGGCCTTTGAAGATCACAGAACTTAAAGTAAGGACACTTCTGAGTTATCTTTGATGTTCCCATGTTTGCACACAGCTGGAAGATGAATGGCTGTGCTAGGACAGTGGACTGAAAAGGCGCTTCTGTCCGGTAAGGATTTTGGAATCACAATGTTGCAGATAAGCAACAAAAGAATTTCTCAAGCTGAATACACAGAGTGAAGTGTTAAGCTTCATGATTAAAGCTCAGGTGTTACTCAAAGACCATAGGGGCATTCACAGAGCCTGCCTTTTCTGCCCTGTTTGTAAACCGGTAACATGGTCAGACTTAGCAGATGTGAATTCGGTTTCCTTCTTCACACAGCAGAGAGGGGTGGGGTTCAGAAACAGAGCCACTAATGTGAACTTAGAAAGCACTGCAGCCCCCCCCAACTCTTTCCCCCTGAAGCACACAGCAAAACCCCCCAAAAAGAAAACATGAGCAGATCCCGGCTGCTCGTTAAATCGTTCCTCGTTAGAGTGTGTGCGGCGGGCCGGCAGGTACGCTACACCTGCAGCTTGCCAGCCAGAGCTAATGAGCCAACTTCCCTTGGTTTCGTGGCCCCGCGCTCGCTCAGGAAAGAGAAATTGAGGTCAGAGGCCACTAAAGCTTCTATCCGCAGTCAGCTTCAATAGAAACTCCCTCTGCAAGGGATGAAAAAAAAAAGAAAAGAAACTGAGAGAGAGAGAGAGGAGAGAGGAGAGAGGGGGAGAGCTGGGCTCTGTGGCCTTGCATTGAATACCAATGATTTGTACCTGTCAATACAGCCGGAGCTCTAGGGACACCGGCAAGCAGGGGGCAGCACTCCCCCACACATAACCTACAGGGTGACCTTGCTGGCTTACTTCACACCCCTTTATTATGTGCTGCTGTGAGAGTTAGGGGCTGGCAGGCTGCACTAAAGCCATGGGCGACAGGATGAGCAATGCCTTTCATCAGCTGAGAATAGATATCTGACATCATCTCTAGAGGAAGGGGAAAAAAAGGGGAGAGGTGGGCAGCAGCTTGAGCAAATCAGAGGTCAGAAATAAGGCCAGCCTGCAGTGTGGAAGGTGGCGGGTTTGAATAGCTCAGTGGCAAGTTTGCCAGGTTACAGCGTGGAATACCATGAGACCGCGCATCACAACCGTTTCAGACAGCTGAGCTATTGTGCAAAGCCCGAGTTATTCTCGCTGGGCCAGTCAGCAGAGTTCTGGGTAACACTGCGCAAGGCAAAGAGAAGGAGCAGTGCAATAATTAAAAAGAAAAGCAGCAGAAAGTGGAGATGCGACCAGATTCTTTTGATTACGAAATGGTCCCTGCCTGCTTCCTGTCTGAAGCGCGATTTAAAAAAGCCCTGCTGAGCTCACTGCCACAGCACAGGCTGCGCCGACCAATCAGCTCCGGCACTGCGATCGCCTGCTAGGCTTCCTTTTAATAAAGGTCGCCATGGTGATCTGCGTTGCCAAACCAGCTGCTGAAGCCTGCCGTCAAACTTGTCACATACAGAGCAGCCAACCTACCCTGGGGCACACACAGACTCCTCTAGGGCCACTCTCGTAACTCAGCCAGTCCCCCACGGTCGGGGGAAGAGAATGTTTTGCCATTCCCATTCACTCTTCATAAAGGGCACGGGAGCCTCTCACGCCATTTTAGCAATGCTAACACACAGAGTAAGAGACCTCACAGGTTCACTGCAGCAGGCATATCGAAAATGTGAGCTGACGCTCATTAATTAATTGATCACACACCTCCTGCCAAAACGATGCGAACCAGCCACATTGTAGTATGCACACTTCAGTTGCGGGAGCCGTTCATTGTGGACTACACCACCCAGTAAGCAAGTCAAACTAATCGCACTGAGCCACTCCAGCCCTCTGCAAGGTCCTCAAGGTACAGATCAACATACGAGGCTCCCAGGTGGCTCAACCAGTAAATCTGCTTGCTCAGAATACCAGTTGGGCAATCTGGCCCAGACTAGACATGAGCTGGTTCTGGGTCATTTCGCTCGATGGTCAGGACCAGGATTGCCCATTAAATGTGTCGAATCTCGGGTCTCATGTCCAATCACCCCTGCCAGCTTTCCTCGCCGTCCTATTCAGATGTGACTGCCTATCTGTCGGGTGTGCTACTGCAGATAATTTTTTTTCTTATGATCCATAAACCCCTGCACTGGTCTGTGTGGCATGGGGTGTTATCGTCCACTGCAGAAGTGCACTACAGGAAGCAGCTCAGTCCAGCAAGTCCAGTTCAGTTCTTTATATACAGTAGGTTAACCTCTGCTGCGAGTATACCACCCTCTTTAACATAGTACCAACGTTCTGTTGCCTGGTTGAACTGGATCATTTGAAAAGCTGTGTCCAAAATGCCTGAAAGGAACCAAAAGGCACAGGGGATCTGCAATCAGTCTGAGTGATGACCTGCAACACAGAGAGTCAGAGAACGCTTGATGGATTGGAGATCAGATGGCTGGGAGCAAAAACAATGAAATGAGTCTCAGTGAAAATGATCAACAATGAGAAAAGCATTATTGGAGCTTGAAGGCATGGAATCAAGTCTTGGTGTGATCCATGTCCTGATTATTCACAAAAGCCTCATTGAAAAACAGATGGCACTGTGTGCATTGGACCAGCTCAGGTCAAGCTGATCTAGTTCAGCGGACACTTCTCCTTCTTCATTATTGCTGCAGAACCTATCCTTTGGGAAATTTATGGCCCACAAAGTCAAAGCGGAACTGCTATAACAACGCAGAGCTGCAAAACGAGACAGAGAAAGAAAGGGCTGAAAGAATGGCATAAGATGAAAACACCCAACAACAAATTAATTTCACTCACAACTCTAGATGACAAAAAAGATTTGCTTTTTTTAAACACACATTGCTCTAGAAAACAAAAAAGCCCTAAGACACAAGATTTCCCTATTACATTTACGAAGTTTACAGAATTCCCTTATTTAGCAACCTACCAAACATTAGGCAGTATAACTAGCCACCTTGTACTACCTCATCTGAATCTTTGTTCCAGTCATAGTTTTTAACTGTTAGGCTCTACTGTCATTTGTTTAATAACTGCACCTCTTAAATGTGAATAGGAGAACGCTTCACATTTCATATTTTACTCACTGTGCATGAGGCAAAGGGTAAGTGATCAATTATGACTCCTACTAAACTGCTTTTTAAAAGCTTTCTGAGGATGGCTCTGTTCAAACATTCATTGTAGACATACAGTTAGAGAAAGTCGCTTTTTTTACTGAAGAATGGGGGCAGAATTCCCAAAAGGGTGAGAAAACAGTCACATAAGGACCCACACAAAAAACTGCCAAAGACTTAAAAAAGACCAGCTCAGATCAGTTTCTCAAGTAATGGGGTACTGTTTTAGAGGCTTTTGGAGAAGATTGTTTTACTAAGTGTAGCATGATGAGCCCCAGTCATTTACAGACAGCTGCAGGCTTTAATGAAAGCCAACACACACACACTGCACAAACAAACAGAGAGGCAAACACAACTACAGCATCGCTAAACAAGCACAAAAACACACCTAAGCATACACAAGCAGGCACACTAGCACAAATGAATTAGAAAAAAAGGAATGAACTCAGAAAGTATGATTGAGGCAGGCCCACATTCTGGCAATTACTGAAGCAACATAATCTAGTCCGCAGTCCTTCCCCAATCCCTTGGGCTAAGCCTCGCCATTAAATTCGACTGGAGCCCTCAGCCCATCTGGACAAGAATAAAGAATACAAGCCAGGACCGCATTTCCACTGTTACTGGCAGTGCAACCCTACAAGACTCCTACAGATCCCCACTAAATATAACTCCGTGATTAACACAGTGCCAGACACTCGCTTTTTTTAATGAAACAAACACAGCAAAGTCACTCTCCCAACACCAGAAGTCTACCCCCACAACCCATCCACCCCCGCTCCTTCCCATGAGTCTGAGCTGGGCAGTGAGGGGGCAGCTGTCATTTCCTGACAAGGGCAAACCCATAAGGGACACGACCAGAAAGCCCTGCCCCTTCTTCCTCCCAGCCTGAACCCCTCGACGTACCAGGGAGCTCAGAAGCTCATTAACCCTTTTGCCTCCTGGTGCAGCAATCTGTGGCGCTCTGTGCTCTGATTCTTCCCTGCTTCGCTTGCGCATGTCAATAAATCCATTCCAAAACCCATGGCATGTCAAGATACTTTTCTAAGCTACCAAGCTTTTTAATAGCCTATTTTCACTTCTGCAGCACACAGGAGGAAAAAAAAAACTCAGCGGAAACAATAAAAAGCACCACTGTTCCTGCAGGCTGGTTCCGCATCAGAAACTACAGCAGATGTGTGGGTCTACTTGATATCCTGGGAAAATTACTGCTAGCTTTATGTGTATATGCATGTGGAAGAAGGATTATTTCTACATGCTCATGTGGTATCCCTTACACAGAGTCTGCAGGAGCAGTGAAAAAGTGCATGCATGCATTGCTGAAAAAACAGATCTATTTCAGCTACACCACCAGTATGCTAACTCCTCATAAAACTGTTTTTTTTTATTCCTACAACCTTAACCTTGACTCATACCTTCCAGAGAGTGAGCCTATAGAAGCATAATAAGCTGTTAAATGGGTGAATGTGGCCCTACTGAAGATGAGGCTCCACCTTCTTTACTAACATTAACATCTGGATTAACACATGCCTAATTTTGGGGGGGGTAATGTGAAACTGTGCCATCTTACTCAAGAACAAGAATGACACCCAACTGCCGAGCCCAGATTTCCTCTAATTTAATTCAGATCTTGGGATGCTGAAACATGAATGAAAGGGAAAATATCTGGTAAAAGTTTTATAGTAATGCACTAACCTTTTTTACAAGTTAAACAAACGCTAAATGCACAACTCAAGCTCGTTAAAAGATCTCATGCACGGATTCTTCAGTAGCCCAACCAGCAAAGACACCCATCTGGAAGAGAGATTGAGTCTCATGCAGATTTCAGTCCACAGAAAAGGTGAAATAGAGAAAAGGTGTGCATAAAGAAGCATGTGTCCAGACAAGTATGTGCAGGACTCGTACTGCATCTCCGCCTCTTCATTGTTAGTAGTGGGGATGTGGATGCAGCAGAGCCTCAGGGTGATGAAGATTAGAAAAAAATGGCGATTTTTAAATCTTGGTTGCCAAGCGTCTCAACCATTAACGGCACTTTCCCGTCGAGATCCATGGCCCAGATGTCGATCCTGGGTCTAGTCACTAGCAAACTGCGAAGTGGGATTTCCCAAGCGGAGGCACATAACTGTGAGAGCGCTGCCGGGTACAGGGACTACTAAGACACTCTCCTTGTGAAACAGCAACTCGTGCAACTTCTTGGTGGACAACATGCTTGTGTCACATGAACAGGGGAACGTCCTTCTCCTCCAGTAGGTGCACACTCTCTATTTGCGCACTGTGAAGCTTGAAACATGTCAAAAGATAAAAGGCTCCATTGATGGCTGCATCGGTGGAGCACATCTACCGTGCTCATTCTCTTGAAGCAGTACAGGAGTCATTGCTATGGGCCAAAACTTAACGAAGCAGATGCCAGTTCTAAATTGACCAGCTGTGCAATTCAAAAACGAAACAATTAATAATCTTACAGTTCCAACAGGTTCTGTTCCTTGAACCAGTTTGTGAGGGGTGTGTTACACTGTAGCGACAGAGCTTCTTACATCTGGTTGCTTTGTGTGGTTACGTTACATATGCAGTATCTGTGACTTCTTGTGTATGTACAGCAAGCACGTGCCCACAAGTTCGTTGCAATCTATGTAGCAACGGCTAGGCAGCAAGCGCTGTGTAGTGCAATTCATTCTGTTCATTTACCAATGGAAATATTACGTACTGAAACTGTGAATGCACTATTTACCAGCTCAAGACAGAAAGCTTCATGAATCATAATCTTTGTGAATGAATTCTATTTCGTGTTTTGGCCAGTGAATCTACTATATAATAATCAACTTGCATTAAACTCTTCTTTGTTTAGAGCTAGACAGCAGCATTAATACTCAGTCTGTCAGATCCACTGTATAAAATAATTCTATCTCACAACATTGTCGTGCAGCAGTTAGAGTGCATACTTTCAATAGGCAAAAATGTGTCACCAATCCCTGAAACAATACATCAATGACTTGCTGATAAAAGTCAAACATTTCTACAGTAAATCAGAAGTACTCAGTTTTTTATTATTAAATTAAATTAAATTATGTTCTACTGATATATTTCATTTCGTAAAACACTACCATTTGTTACTTAAAGTTCCAGGTTAATGGACCAAGATTACAACAAAGTGCTTCAAGGATAATGTTTCAGAATATTTTATTCTCATCATTTATTTAAGCACCGAGGATATTTATTCAACATTAAAAAAGCAGTTCACACTGTTATCCAATTCCCTGCTTGTTCAATAAATTGCAGCATGTACTAAAAGTGATAGCCTGCTGTTTCCGCTTGCATTTCTATTTACTACAATAAAGCGCCATCTATGCCAAACAGCTTCTGAGCGTCGGCTGAATGATTGCACGTTTGCTTGACATGACACCACGCATGACAGGCTTGATCAGAGAACACATTTATTTTTTTCTGCTGGAAGAGTTAAGGTTTTTTTTTTAAATCAAAACAGAAAACAAAATATTGAGAAACCCCATTAAATGTTTTTTATAGAAGGAGTAATAAATAAAACTGCAAACAATGTCAAGTACTCCTTTAAAGTATGTACAAAGGGCATGGTAAGAGTCCCAGCTGGACTCCTGATTTGCAATCCTTATCAGGCATGACATTCAGAACCTCACATTTACTAGACCATGAATCATCTCACACAGCCTACTCTCCTACAGCACTTGTTCGCTTAAACCTTGCGCCCAAGCTCAAGCAAGATCAACATCAACTTTCCTAGAACAGAAATATTTTTACAGAGAGCATTTTAATATCAGAGAACTAGAGTAATCCCTTACCACAGTGATATTCACTCCAGGCCCTGGAAAGTCCACAAGCTTCTATAAGTAACGTACAACCCTCAATGATAAAAGACCTAGAAACAGTGGTACTAAGGACCAATTAAGTGAACTACAGTATTCAGAAACAGACCCTGAACAGACAGCAGTTCTAGGGCCATTCTAGCCTCTGAAACAGTTTGTGTTTGTGTTTTGTTTTTTCCACAAAGCTGGCTGTGCTGGGGAAGGAAATGTCCCATGATAGTCTTAACCCTGCAAGAAACGCCTGCTGCACTAGATCCATGTGCACCATCAATAAGCTTCCTCCACCTCATTTCCGCCAATTCAGCTGTGCTCAGTGACAAACAACCCAGCAACAGGCAGACTCTCAATGGCATATGGAACAAATTCAATAAAACAGGCCTGGATTTTTTCTCATTGAACAACAACAAACAACAGACAAAATAAAACAGGCAATTAATTGTTCTTCCAATTTGGGACTGCCAGTTCTGAGTCATCTCCACTCAATGCTACAGCACAACCCTTGTGCTAAAACAGCTGAGATGAAGATCAATTGGCCAAACCCTGGAGAACGCTCACTGTCACGTCATCTTGTCACACTGAGATCCCACAGTGCCAGCTGGAGAACCTTACCGAAGGCACTGAAATCTCTCAGGCGAATCCTGATGTTCAGTGTCTTGCACCAGTTGAGTCACTTCGAAGTCGCTCTCAGAATCTGAATCTGCCACCAATGAGCTCCCAACAGTGAACAACCCTACAAATTTTGATTTCTTATTGCACAAATGACTGAATCAGTGAACCAAACGAGTCCCCGCGACAGATGGGTTCTTCATTAGTTCGCTTAATCGGAGCCACTCTTGTACAAATGGAACACCAAGGAATGGCTCAGTTCCACTCCTGCATGATGACGCTGTTGAAAATGTGAGCTCCAAACCATCTAGTCAAACCGAGGGGGAAATCCGGTTCATCTCTCTCAAACCAAACTACAGTGTCACACTCTCTTGCTCTTACGGTGCTAACTAGTAACACCTGCACACGAGTCCCCTTCATGTATACTAAAAAATCCGTATTAAAATGGACAGATAGACGCTCTAGGCAAATACTAATCCACAGCTTTGCGTTCCCACGGTGATGCCGGTTATTTTCACTGTGTATTTACGTTTATATCATGGACACGGCTGCGTTAATGCACAGTAAGCACTGACCAGTATACCCTTTGTCTGCAGCAAGCGAATTGTTTATGAAAATAATTACGTCGTCATAACAACTGTGCTGTTGAACACCATGCTTTCCGCAAAGCGTGCCGGACGCGCTCGGTATTACGCGCTCTGTAGTTATGAATAACACAGACCTGTCACAACAGAGACATGCCTTCTCCGAGCGTGACTGCCACTGCCGTCCCTGTGCTGCCAAAGATGAGACTAGGTTATACTAAACAAGTGTGACATTTTAAACGCACTGGTATAATTACTTCGCCAACTAGTGGACAAATGCCATCTCCGACAGCTGTCACTCAAACGGAGCTGACCGAAAAAACATCAGATCGTTTAATTTCGATTGTTTGTCGTTAGATCATCAATGTCTGATCATCGTAACTAGTAATATTAAGGTAAAATACACAGATCTGAAAGATTCCGAAAGGTTGTAAATAAACCTAAAATATATATATATTATTTTTCTCTATTACCGTTAACACAGATTTGCCACGATCAATGCAACAGTTTTTTTTTTAATTCGGAAATTACATAATTCAATAGACATCTGGTTGGGGGTCCGCAAAATTCGACTAATGTTGTTTCTACCAACATTTTTCCTCGTTTTCCCTTGACTGTTAAAGAGTGAAATAACGAGAAGGCAAAATCTACAGTACGTTTCGTTGTATTAGTCAAAAACGTGCAAAAAAAATTACAAAGCCCTTGGACATGCACAAATCGCTCTTAAATTTGGAGATGAATCGATGTCCTTCGTGAAAATCGATCAGAAATAAGAAAACGAAACGCAGACCAACCTTAGTATGCAGACGTATTTGCACGGCGTGTTACTGCATGAGTTTCATAATCTATGAATGGCAGCGACGAGGTTAAAATTCCTACAAAATACTACTGCTCATGAAATACACGCCACCCCATCTGGCTCCAATTGAAAACTATGCAAATATTCGTTATGTACACAGGCAGAAGAGATGCACCACTCACCGGGTTGCACCGAATTCGTATCGTCGTCTTCTTCTACAGTTGCTGTGGCGATATTTTGCTGAATTTCCTCTTTTCCCTTTATCGGCTGATTCATCGAGCTCTCGGCAGCACTGGCAACCTTTACAGACAGCATTTTCACATCACAGTCCGCGGGTGGACATACCTCTCTCTCTCTCCCCCCCCCCCTCCTCCCTCTCTGCCTCTCTCTCTCCCTTCCCCTTCGCTAGTATCCCCTCAAGCTGCCACTACATTTGACCAAACCTCGGTCTCGCTATTACATTAACAAAAACAAAAATACAAAAAGAACAGCAAAAGACAACAGCAAGCGACAGTGGAATATTGTTCCAAGTGCACGATTATCTTAAATTCTAATGCTGCCCTAACGAATTACAATAAAGAGAAAAGACGACAAGCAACGTTACACTCTCCGCAATTCCGACTAGCTAGGTATCTGCCCACCACTGCTGTTTTGCCTGAGCTTACCTTCCACTAGACGTGCTGCTTGTCAACAGCATCCGGGACTCCGTAGTTTTCTTTCATTTTTTTTCTCGTTTCTAGTCTTTCATGAACCGTGGGAATTGTAGTTTCCTTCAACTGAGTGACCGAGTCCTTGGTCGCTATGGACCCAAGGGGATCTGGACTTCAATGCCCAGCATCCTTTGCCTCTCAGCCCAGCTGTTCAAGGGACATTTCGCCTCTGGAAACCGAACGAAGGTGAAGAGTCTGATTCGTGTAACAGAGCTGCCACCTACAGTAGCTCCGCTTCTTAATGCAACAAGCCAAATGTACACTGAACAGCAAAGTGGAGTGTACTTCTGGTGCTGTCATTAAACAACAAGTCATACCTGTAGTGTTTTAAT
The DNA here is from genome assembly GCF_059453375.1 of Lepisosteus platostomus. NCBI lineage: Eukaryota > Metazoa > Chordata > Actinopteri > Semionotiformes > Lepisosteidae > Lepisosteus > Lepisosteus platostomus. Next base: position 8,918,631 of record NC_142623.1, on the reverse strand, counting down.
TTCGTTCCACCTTTAGTGCGAATGAAGCGACAGCATTTAATTCTAATCTGATTAGGAATGAGAGTTTGGATTAAAACGGGTCCCAGTTACTTACTGTGAGCTTTGTTTGAAGCACTCAAACAATTTGAAGATAATGAGCATCACTATATTGACAATGGAGTTAACCAAGGAAGACCTGCCAAAAAACACTGTCTGCTGCAAAGCTGAAGGATCTGGTCATTTTTTCACATTCTAATATTATCAGGGTTACCCAAATTGAATGTCACTGTTATGGCAAACCAAACTTCATTTGTAAGGTCTTAAGCAGTGATGCAAAGATGACAACACACTCTTATTTGCCTCTCATTTCTCACATTGCCCATTCAGCACACAGTTAAGCACAACAATTGCCGTTTCTCCTGTCATTGAACTAACAGGGCATTTGGAGGTTCAGTAGAGACATTCTTCAGCAAGAATGGCACTACGGTACGTGCTGCACCTTGTGTCATGAAACAAAGCCTTCATCTCCTTCTCTGAGTTTCCTCAGCTGTACATATTCAACCAACAAGGCACCCATGAGAGCATCTGGCTCCTCGACCCACAGCAATTCCTCTGCATCCTGACAATCTGCACCCCCCCCCCGCTACTGCCAAATTAAAAACAATTCTCCAGTGGGATGAAACCTGGGCAAAAGCATTCTGCAGCACAGACACAGAGTATCTCAATGCTATACAAAGTGGATTGATTGAGTATTTAAATAAATTTGGTTGCTCGCTCCATTGCTTGTTTTAAAACAATTATGCAGAAGAGGAAGAAGAATGAAAAGACCCATATCTGTTATTTTGTTGTGAGTCTGCTAGTGGACTGAAGTTAACAGCACAGTGTGCAGTCCTGATGTAGCAGCCAAGAAATCGAGGCCATGTGCAAATATGTTCCAACGGACCCTGGAACTGGTGTTTTTTTTATGTGGTTTAATTATTATTGCGATTTTTATTCCCCCGTCCTTCTGTTTCCAACATCAGATTGCGTACAGAATGTGTTTTGGAGGCTGTTTGGTTTATGTCTGTGTAACCACCCCAGCTGTGTAGAGTGATGCTTATGGATTACTGGGTCTGTCAGCTAGCTGTGTGTTAACCTTTCACTCTACATTGTGGTTGCTGACCTGCAGTGAGCTATTTTGCATCTCAGAAGCCGAAGTCTTGTAATGCTGAAGACTGGTCGTTACTCTTACTACAAGGTGCTACATCTGCAGTCCACAGCCAGGAGATCTAATCAAACCACCAAGGACTACCATCTTGAAGTCCACTACAAGAGATAGTTATCAACTTCATTTTATAAAGCACTCTTTGTAAAAAGTGTTACTTCAGGGGCATGGGGGCAAGCAATGGACCTAAGGCAGGGTACACCCTGGACAGGACACCAGTCCATTGTAGGGCATACATACTGGAGGCACAGACACACACATTGACACCAGGCACAATTTTTCCAGAAACCAATTAACATACCAGTAGGTTTTTGGACCATGGAGGAAACTGGAGCACCCAGAGGAAACCCACACAAATACAGGGAGAACACTCAAAGTTCACATAGATAGCACCCCAGGAATTGAACCCAGGGACCCAGTGCTGTGAGGCAGCAATGCTAACCATCTGTAAGACGAACAAATCAGATTTTAAAAAAGCATGCACAACAGACTATAAGCCTATAAGCTATCATGAAACATATAGAAATGCCAGTTTAAACATGTTAAAAAAAAAGACAGAGTTCCATTCCATTACTCTGACATTTGTCTTGGCTGGGGGAAGAGAGTCTTCTGGGGGAAGCTGAAATCAACATGACCAACTCAACAGAGCTGATTGCAGATTGTCCTGAGCTTCAATGTTTGTGATGCCTGATGCTGGAGCATCTCTCCTTTCACGTGCTATACAAAATCTTCTGCAGGCGGTGTTGCTGATAAGATTCCAGTCGTTTTAATTGTTTCTCTTCTGTTGTCCATTTTTTTTCAACCTCGTGTGTTAGAGTCGGATTGATGACTGCACAGTTCAGGTTTAGTGCTGATGCTGACATTTCAGGCAATGCAGGTTTTATTTGGTGAATATTGGGCCCCTGTGAAAGATAACTCCCAAGCTATTGGAAGTGCTCTACATTCTTTGGATTCTCATTGTGACCCTGAATCGATGGCAGTGGGATGTGTGTTTGTATCGAATTTGTTGATGGAGAACTTTGGTTTTCCAAGTGTTAAGTCTAAGTCCCACTTTCTCATATGCCTCAGTAAATCTGAGAAATTTGTTGAAAGTTTTCTGGAGATCCATTTTTGTCAAGGCACAAATTGTGTGCCATCAGCATATTGGAATTTTGATGACTGAATTCGGGGAGGTTTTACTTTTGGGCCAGAGCCAAAGGTACACAAAGCATTAACTCAAGAGTTATAAGTACCAAGGGTGGTGTGGTGGCTCTGTGGCTAAGGCTCTGCGCTGGTGGCTGAAGGTTCCCGGTTTGTATCCTGCAGCTGGCAGAGGAATCCTACTCTGTTGGGCCCCTGAGCAAGGCCCTTAACCCCCAGCTGCTCCAGGGGTGCTGTATAAATGGCCGACTCTGTACTCTGACCCCAAGCTTCTCTCCCTGTCTGCCTCTCTCATGGAGAGCAAGTTGTGGTATGTGAAAAGACAAATTCCTAATACAAGAAAATTGTATATGGCCAATAAAGTGATCTTACCTTATAAAACAATTACACATAGACTGTAAGAAAATCAGCTTTCAGAAAGCACAGTAGATTATAAACACAGAGATCCAATATCCCTATAACTGCTTCACAGACATTATGAAAGACAGATTAAAACCATTTTAAATTACTTGCTGTTTGCTAACAATGCTACTACAGTATGTATGCCCTAAATCCAAAAGAATTGCAACTACAAATTCAGGAACTGTGAAATGAACCACAAAGTGGGTCTGACAAAGAATGAAGAGAAAACATACTGAAAACAGGCTTCTCCCAAGGTAATTGTAAGAAATGGTAACAATCTAAAAGAAAGTCAATGATTATGTATACCTGAGTCCATTAATCAGCTGAAAACCCAATATTCCAAATAAAGAGAAGAGTCAAAACAGGTTTACATTCATTAGGGAGATTAAGCTTAATTTGTAAAGATAAACAGCTTTTTTGGCTCTAAACAAAAGTCATTACTTCTTTAGCCATCACAGAAGGAAGTGTTTCCTGTTCCCCGGCAAACATTCATCAAAATGTCACATTTTTTTGTCCGTCATCTGGGCTGTAGAGCCAATTCCCCAAATAATTTCAGTGTTTAGTATTGTGATAACACCGTAAATGCACATTTATTCAATCAGTGCTGTCTTTAACACACATGAATGTTAAGCATGGACTATGTAGGGTATACTGTATGATTACCAAAAAATAAATAAAAACAATAAATAATGTTTGTGTGGAAAGCAAAACGAGGAACTCACACTTAAAGATTGCCTTAAGCATTGGCATAAATAGAGTTTGTGGATAGAATTTAATTTAATTTCAGATTCTCACTCAAACCTAAGATTTTGCATTTTTAACAAATGCTGGGTTGCTAGTAGGTAACTGATCTGATATTTTCATCTGCCCATTTAATGAAAGAAGCAAGAGTTAAGATCACTTTATTGGCCATATACATGTACAATTTCTTGTATTAGGAATTTGTCTTCTCGCATACCCCAACATGAGACACAGACAGGGAGAGAAGCTTGGGGTCAGAGCGCAGGGTCAGCCATTTATACGGCGCCCCTGGAGCAGTTGGGGTTAAGGGCCTTGCTCAGGGGCCCGAACGGAGTAGGATTCCTCTGCCGGCCGTGGGATACGAACCAGCAACCTTCCAGCCACCAGCGCAAAGCCTTAGCCACAGAGCCACCGCTCCGCCCAAAACTGCACTCAAAGGCTCGTCGATGATTTGAACGCAATTTGCGCCCAAAGCGAGAATCATACCCCTAGACCACCGAGCCACGCCAGGTGTCCTTGTTGGGCAGTTAGTCCCTGGCCCCCACAGGCCATCCATCCATTTTCTAGCTGCATCTGTCAATGCAGGGTCACAGAGGAGCCAGAGCCTGTCCTTCAGTCCCAGAGCTGGGATCGCTCTCTGCATGGAGTTTGTATGTTCACTCCCTGTTTGCATGGGTTTCCTCCGCGTACTCAAAATGTCTCCCACATTCCAAAGACATGTTGAGAGGTGAATTCGCTTCTGGGAAATTAGCCCTGGTGTGAGTACTGTATGTGCATGTCTGTGTTTCTGCCCTGTGATGGACCGACATCCCATCCAGGGTGTAGACTGCCTTGTGCCCATTGTTTGCTGGGATAGATACCAGCTCCCCTATGGCCCTCAACTGGGAGAAGAAGCAGTTAGAAAATGGTGGACATTATGTGTATTTTTGCAACGTGGAGTCAAAAAAAGTATATTCTAAAAAAGGCTCTTCCTAGTGCACTACATAGTTGTAAGATGCTAGATTTAGCTAGTTAACTAGATAACAAGCTTTATAGAATTAAAGTCTGCTCTTTGAAATATATTTCCTGAAAGTCTCTTTGCTTTTTTAATTGCTTCCCGAATTTGTCCAGATCAGTAGTTGGTACAGTATGTCTGATAGCTTTCTAGGTGGCTTAAAATCACCAGAGCCCGGAGAGCATGGAGAAGCTGTTAAGCTGTTAAATTAAAGCTAAAATGAGGAAACTACAATTCCTGTACCTGTTGGTTCAATCGAATTCAGAAACATGTTTGGTGATGCCTGATCTAGAGGATAAAAGTGACATGTCAACATCCACTTTATGTCTTTCATAGGTACAGCAGCCTCTTCAAGCTCAATACGTCTTCCTGTAGATGTGTAGTTTTACTTTCAGCTGGAGATGTAGTGAAAGATTTAGAGTTTTATTTATCAACTTGATCACATACACTGTACATGATTTAAGATATATATATATTTAAGGAATTTACTGTTTTGTCAAGCAGCCTGCCCTAATGGTGACAAAAACCCAGACTGACACCAAAAAAGATAACACATTTTTCTTAAACAAATTTACATTAGTGGAAAATTCTGCTACTGTGATTGGTCTTTTGTGCACATACTGTATACTAAATTGTTCTGATCATCTTTGACATTGTTAATGTTTTTTTCTGTAGGTCTGGATGACAAAGCAGTTCAGCTAATCAGGAAAAACTAACATATTTATCAGTTTTACATTTGGCCATGATCCATGATCAAAGTTTTGTATTCAAACTATTGTTTGAGAGCAGAACAAATTAAGTACACTCACAGTATTAGAAAACTCTTCATAATCTATTAAATTAATGAGAAAAGATTTAGTATTATGCAGCACAGCACTTTGGTGCCATCTAATGGAATATACTAACACAGGAAAGGATAGAATTTTTGAGACAAGGGGAGACCATTTGGCCCATATTGCTAGTTTGTTAATGCCTGCTGAACCAAGGACTTTTCTGAGCTGTTCTATCAATAATAACAAGGTTTCAGCTTCAACAACGTGGTCAAGGAGCTTGTTCGAAATTCCTTGCATGCTTTGTAAAAATAAGTACTATATATTGTTCTGTTTCTTGAAGCAACAAAAGGTCTACTTAAAGAATCTTTTTAAATTATATTAATACCAGTGGTGTAATATGTGGTGCCTACAGAAAATACATCACTCAATGCATAACCACATGCCTGATTCTCAATTTGTTCGGAGAGAAAGTATGGCCACTTAAAGGCCATACAGTATTTAAAGAAGATAAAAGATAAAAGTAGATGAAACTTGGCAATAACTTGTTAATTTCTTCTTTTTCAGCCCACTTCCAGTGTTGGGTAGACAATATTGTAACGCTTACGGCCACCATTGAGTGTGAAAGCCGGCTTACCAGAGCGGTGACGTCACCACCCTTCCCTGTGAATAGCAGGACCCACAGCCACTGGGTTGATGGGAGATCTCTCTTTAGCTCAACAGGCTGGGTCTGAGTCCCTGACAGTGGGGGGCTGACCTGATGTGGCGGCGGCAAGGGCGCCCACCTGAACCCCGTTGCGTTACAATATCATTGCCAGATGATATATGTGTTATATGCCAGATGATAATATGCATCCATATTATAAATATAATGGAGAATAATTTTGTGCCATAGAATTTGAAGTCACCATATGAGTACAATTACAATCAAATGATCAAATGTTGGCTACTGTAAAAAACAGGTAACAGTGTGTCTTGTGGATTAAAAAATGCAGTATATTTCCATTCATTTTCTGTCCACTTACCCTGCTGATTGCTGTGACAGCAGCATGCTGGGTAGAAAGTAGCAGATACCTTTTTTTTCTCTGCAACAGATTCCAGATCCTCTTGGGAGACTCTCAAGCACTCCCAGGCCCGCTGAGAGAAGCAGCCTCTCCAGTGAGTCCTGCACCAGTGTCAAGGTCTCTGCTCAGTGGAATGTGCCCAATAGAGATTCAGGTTGTAGGTGCCATTTGCAGAACAGCTAGAATGATTGTTGTCTGGTCATTCTTAACCTTATAAACCTTTTCAGTCTAGAAAAAAATACGATTAACAGGGCATTTTTCTCATGTATAGAAGATCCTAAGGAGGTACACAGTAGATGGGGTTAAGCCAAAGAGCTACTTCCAGTAGGAAACTAGGGGTCACAATTGGAAAATAAATAAATGGAGAGTCAAAACACACCTTGAGACAGGCCCATAAGCACCCTAAATGTGGGCTCGGCCACCAGTGAACACAACTCTAAGGCCTGGCTCCAGAGCTGGTTCCCAAACCCTTTGTTTTAGGAAAGGCTCAATGTCACTTTTGGTATCACTGTGAGGTTCTTGGGGTGGGTTGCTCCTTGTCTGGGTCCTCACCTTATGTGTTCATCAAGGTGGACCAGACAATATGCTCCTAGTGCTGTGCCTGCCTGTGTCTGTAGGACACACAAAGTTCTTTACCACCGCAAGTGTAACGGCTCCTGCGAAGCGTAGTTCAGGACCCTATGCAGACGGTATAATCTGGAAGTAAGTGGATAAGGACATCAGGGGAGGAGACGAAGAGGATCAGGAAGGGTTGACAGACAGGGGTGTCTGACTACAGTGATCCGATGCTTGGGGGGGCGTGGTGATGGCAAACAAGTTTAGGCAGTCCAAAAGGGGAATCTGAGGTGCAGTCCAAACTCGGGGAATCCAACCAAGACGAAACGAACGCAGTTAAAATCCGGAATGGTATCCGGAACAGGGACAGGGAACCTGGAAGATAAAAACGGGATAACAAGGCCAGGCGCTCCGAGCCCCGGTCTCAGATGGTCAAAACGCCGTGATGAAGCCTTTGCTGTCGGGTCTCTCCTGGACCAGCTTGTAAGGCAGGCTTCTGAGTGTCCATCTCCCAATGTTGAGCCAGGAATAACGAAAGCGCCAGGCTTAAATAGTGAGACAAAACAAGAGGCAGGTGCACATAATCAACTAAAATATGAAAGGGTCCGAGCACCCTTTAAGAGGAGGGATACCGATCATGACAGCAAGCTAACAAAACTTGGATCGGTGAAGTGGATGTATTATTGTAAGCTTGGCATGTATCACCTCATCTATTGAGCAAATAAACTGTAGTCTTTGTGCTTATGCATGACATTGTTGGCCAGTTTAAAATTCAAAATTCTGTTAGTGACAGAGCATATATTTTAGATTTTTGGATTATGCAACCCAGTGATAAAATTAGCCTTTTGCAGTATTTGCTTGACATACTGTAGATGTCTGAAAGCTATAGATGTTATGTACCAATAATTTTGCTCGCTACCTTCACAATCCTGCTCATTCTGTAATGTATACTAAGTTTACCAAGCCAGGCTACTGCAGTGAATCTTAGGGCAGGACTTAGGACATTCAATTGACGTTCTATAGAATAAAACCAATTTTTCTGGTACACACATTAAAAGAGTGAGACCAATCAGTTTTTCTTGAATATGACCAACCCAGAAAAACTGTTGGAGAGTCTGGAGAATTGCAGGTCCTGGATGTCTATCTATTTTAAGAGCTCTGTCTTCTCCAGGATTAGGTCCTTGTGTGTCAATCATTCTCTCGTCCTACTGAAACAGTCAGTGTCATTTCAGGGTGAGACAATTGTCCTGTCAGGGCAAGAAGGCAACAGCAGAGGAGCAGAGATGGGAGAGTCCTGCAGGAGCCAGTCACTGGTACTCTGGTTCTTTCTACAAAATGCAGAGTGATGTGTGGAGGGCCTCTGGGGTTCCTAGCAGGAAGAGGCTCAGAAATCTAGCCCATGATGGTGGAGGAGAAGGAGCAATGGATTTGCAGCATTCCATGTCATTGCAGGATGATCAGTATGCTGTCTGAGCAGGCACAGCGTCGCACAGTATGTGAGGCATCCAGCTCAGCTGTCACAATGCCATGGGAGGGGGCCAGCACACAGAAATGATGGCTGGGCTCCATACCAAAGAGCCAGTGGGTGGGGGTTTCTTTGCCTGGCTGCACTAGGGATGCAGGACACAGTCCCACTATCTTCAAGGTGCACCCTGTTCCCGATGACAGTGTGGGGGCACCATCTGCCTGGGGCTAGACTCCTGATGGACAGAGCCAGGGCTTCAGACTGTTGTGAATGTCTGTAGCGATTTGCTATGCTTAGAAGAAAAGGGACTGTGGAAAAGTTTAAAAACGTTCAAGTTACGTTGTTGTGTGCACATGTTGTTTAGAAAAATAGGAGGAAGTAGTGTTTTGCACTCACCTCCAGTTCATGTTCAATCATTGCATTTGAATAAACAAGATTCCTACGAGAGAGAATTTTAAGAGATTCCTACAAGAGAGAATAGAGATCTTGGAGGATCGAAAGCAAACTGGGCAGAACAATGGAGACTCTGTGATTGACAGGGGATTGTTGAGGCCATCACTGTGTTCTCTGGACTCGGGCTGGGCTTTTTTGCAGGTATCGGAAACATATAAACTCTCCCTCACGCACGAAGAAGGCTCAATGTTTCTTATTTTTTTACATTTCAGTGTAGTAGTAACATTTAACTTGTGCCATATAACTTATTTTTAATATGAAAGAAAAAAACTAAACAGAAAAAGAAAAGCCAGTCCAATGGTAATAGAAAATTACCAAAAATATATTTTTAAACACGAATGAAAACAAATGAAGGAATTACAATCCCTTATATAACTAAAGAGAGCATTCGAGTACACTTGTCCAAAACTTGCCTCTTCGAAGCTAGAGCAGAATGTAACCCAGATACATCCAGCATAATTGTAAGTGATTGCTTGCAATAACACTGGAATTGTGGATACATGAAAACATAAGAATGCTTGTAATACCTGGGCGTGTCCGCCAGGTGGAAGCAGTGTGTAGCAGTTTAATACAATATATGAGGCAAGCGGACTTCAGGATACTCTTATTTTACTGGCCAGAATGAATGTATTGCTTTTAAATTTGATAAAACAGTACTCACATTTGGAAAACAAATCTCTTATGTTAATGTCTGAATACTCTAATTTGAGTATTTGATTGTCCACTGTGAGGGATCTTCATTAAATTAAAATGATGCTAACAGGTATAACAGTGAAGAAAATACTGCCAGAGAGCTACGATGTTTATGGCTGTAAAGAATAACTGTGCTTTAAATTTGTCAAATTTATTTTGATGCTCAGACACCTTTTAAATTTTTTTTTTTTACCAAACTGACCTTTGGTTTGACAACCTTCAAGATTGACTCTGAGAAACACTGTATAAAATGTGTAAATGTGCCCTTTGTTACCAGAGACCTACTGTACTGCTTAATAAACCAACAGAAGAACAATATGACAGGTGTTGATCATAAACATTTTTATTGCAATGATTGAAATGAGTTATCAAAACACATTTGTAAAAAAAAACATATCTGATATTAAACCTAAATGAGAGACTTTCGCAAGTCAGCAATACTGATCAGATGTTCAACCAATCCAGGCATAGTGAGTGGCTGATCAATATTAGCAGTCATTAAGCACAGATATTCTACTCAGTGAAGGTGTAGGTCTGCTGCTAAATTTACATTCATTTAGACTAGGGTGGGCAATTTGGGTCCTGGAGGGCCTGGGTGTCTGCAGGATTCCAATCCAACCCAGCTCTTAATGACTAAATCAGCTCATTAGTGGCTTATTGGGACCAATTTACCATCTTCTACCAGCTCTCCAGGTGCTGCTTCTTTGAAGATGTAGAAAACCTGCTGACACACCTGCCCTCCAGGACCAGAGTTACTCAGACATGCATTCATTCCCTGGAGTTCACAAGCAATTTAAAACACCACCCTGTCTGAATACAGTATATCCCTGTCAAGTCACATGGCAAATTAAAATTAAATAACAGGCGAAGATAGTGTAGTAGCAGTATACTGGCCTCAAGAGGGCAGTGTTCAGCACTGTGCTGCACTACCAATAGTGTATTACATGAATTACCTGCTGATGAACAGAATAAGATTCACTTTATTGGCCATACAGTTTCTTGTGTTAGGAATTTGTCTTTTCGCATACCCCAACTTGTTCTCCATGAGACACACAGACAAGGAGAATATCTTGTAGAGAAATGATTGCTTAGATTACTGTGTTTGGAAAACTGACAAAGAGGTTTTTGCCAAAATGAGTTATCATTTGCGACATAATTCTCAAAACATAACTCAGTCAGCAGTAACTCGACAGCCACTTGTCTGCAACCAGATACCTCTTGTCCAATGTGTCTTGAAAAGCCTTGCCAAAACCTGGACCACACATGTTACTCTTTTAGCTTTGCCATCAATCTCCTGTAAAACTGAAAAACAAGTTTATCAATTCAATGTTTACAAAAGGACATTGCTCAAAGGACCACACAAAACCCTTTCATTAGCAGTGGAAAACATGAATCCACAAACCTTCCCCCCAAAAAGTTTTAGCTATTTGAATCCAGATCATTTGTTTTAAGAATGAGATTTGATCAATTCTTTACTGTTTTTACCTTAATAACATCTATGAGGATATTTCAAAAGACATCAGATTAAAGTAGACTTACATCTTCATATTGCTGACCAGTGTGGAGACACTGAAGGTTAACTTCTTATAGGAAGAATCTTATCAGATGGAATTTAAGATTCAAAATGGTCTAGAAAACATATTCTAGTTGATGAACATGATCTCAGATGTTTGTCCTTTTTTAAGAAAAATATGGATTTTTAAATATTAATTTTCCATGATCATTTAACAATCCTCCTTATCTGGTGTGAAAAAGGAGAAACAATTAAGACAGAGAAACCCTTCTTCTTAGGTTTGCTTCTAGGAATACTATTTCACTAGGTTGCACGTTTTTCAGATAACGTTTCTGTGACACCCCAGGGAAAGGGGATCTTTCCGGGCCAAGGGGAAAAAAGTTTAGTCCACAGATGTAATGTACAAACCACTACACCCCTTAGAGCTTCTGACCAGCTTTTTCCAAAGACTCTCTGCAGCCACAGCAGGGCAGCTAAGCTGTGTACCAGCTTCTCAGACAAGTCTGGCTTGTCTTCAGGTAGAACAAAATAATCATAGTTCCTAACTAGCCCTCCAGCTGCTTAGCCAGTCACTTCCTTCTCACTCCAGTAAAATTACATACAGAGAATCTGTCCTCCACCCTCAAACAACAGATCAAACCAACCTTTAGAAGCTTCTCTTTCCCGCTTTGCAAACTGTCACTTGACCATTTGTCTTCCAGCAGCTGGTCAGGTGACTGAGGGAAGCAGCATCTTGGGAAATGTAGTCCAGACAAGGACTTCCATCTTGTCAGAGCCTCCTGTGCCTTCACACTTTTTACTAAATTTTACATAGAATGTCTCATACTGTATTTGTCAGAGAAGGCATTAGGACCAGCAGATTGGACCCTATGCGGCGGTGAGACTGAAGGTTATTGCAGCCGATTGGCGTCCAAATCCCAAAAGCAAAAAGCAAAAGTCGTAGTCGAAACAAGAGACTAGGTTGGGTAGCCAAAAGAGTCAGATTGAGAGTGGTAGCGTGCACCAGAGAAAGCCGAAGAGCAATTCTCAATAGTGAGGGGGGACTGAGTGGAGTGAGAGGGTATAAATAGGGAAGAGCTGGAGGAATGACAATTGATTAATTAGTGAGCGGGTGTTGGCGGTGGGAGGTGCTCATAGGAATGTGGTTCACGACAGTATTAGACAGAATAAATTCTTCCGATATACTGGAATCCACACATGATTTCTAAAATTGATTTAAGTCAATTTTCAATTGGTTTTAAAAGACCTGTGATAAGCAATATAGGCTCAAATGTTACCAAACCTAAATAAGCATGGTTGGGTGACATGATGGAATCTACAGTAACTCTTTTCCTTGAAGCTAGAAAATAACATTTGTCCTCAAACACAGAGTAATGCTTTTATGATTTGGGGAAAGAACAGCAGCCATCTAAAAGCAGATGGAAGCAGTAAATCTAAATCTAACTTGCGAACAAACATGTGAATTTGGCAGAAAAAAATAGCCAGTCCATTAAAACAAAGCTGATCCAGTTCCAGTTTGCATATGCATTCTGCATGCTGCAGCTTAGCTGAAGATTGCAGTTCCCTCTGTGATTCTATTATAGGGTTGACTCTGAATGAAGAAAGATCTCCACAGGAGCTGGTTTCAGCTTGAGGCATCTGGCAAGGAGAGTGAAAAGGGGCTCCCCAGAGATCCTGCACACAACTGGGCTGAGCCCTGTAAGCTAGAGGAGCCCCAAGCAGACTGTTTCCATTAGATAACAGTTTAGTATGAAGGGGACAACTGTCATGCATAATTGCAGCATGAAAACTTGTCAATACATTTTGGTGCAGTAAACTGTGGACAGGCACCGTGTAATAAAATTAGTAAAACAGAGATAGACAAGGTAAAATGAGACCTTAAAAGAAAAATGACAGAGAAAACTTGGACAAATGTTAGAAAACTAATCATTTCTGTAGTTTTGGTCAAATCCCGATAAATATAAGCCGGAGAAGAGGCTTTAATGGTGAGCTTTATTGCTCTCATTCAGTCCCTGAAAAGCTTCTTACACACTGATTGTTCCCAATCCAGGTTAGATGCTCAACAGACAGTTGAATGTAAACTAGATGTTTTCCATATTTGGAGAGATCTTTCCTGCTGAGCCTGATGGTTGGTGGAGTCTTCATGGTGATGATGGCCCAGGCTTTTGGGAATTTCCCCCCTGTGGGCTGACAGAGATGAGAGTTGATTTCACTCTCATCTCCGGTGCCTCATGTGGTGACTACCAGAGGTAGAGATTGTGATAAACCAAGATGATTTAAGGTAGAGGTATTTTTTACTCTGTGACAAGATACAGTATAGGACAAACTTTTTTTTCTCTCAGAAACCTGACTATAGAACTGAGACGTGCACAGGAAATATTCTGGAATGAAGCCTTGTTGGTTTAACGAGAAATACAGAACATTACAGAGAAGAAAATATGCCTTTTTGTGTAAAATTTTATAAGTGGATTAGACACCAAACCTTTCTTTCTGAGGAAAAGTACAGGTAAAGCACAATTTCTTCTGTTTTGGCGTGTCATTCTCCTCAGCCAGGTTAGTTACCCCAGTCAGGATGACTCTAAGGATGGCTAAGGCCAGGTGTAAGGGGTTTATCATGAGATAATGTATACCAAGTTAGGAGGGACTTAATTATTCACAACATGATGAGCACTTTCAAATCCTGGCAGGGATCTCGCTTGTCACCAGTAATATATAATTCATCGGTGTGAAACAGAAGAAGAGAGAGAGGTGTGATTCAAAAGCAGACTGCAAGGCTTTTTCTACATTCACCACTTCAATCTGGAACACTAGCTTCCATACTGCAACTAAGGGAAAAGTGCTTCTTAGCCAGTAGGCGAATGATTATTGTGGAAGGTACTACACCCCTAATATTTTAAAACCCCAGATCTTCATATGCTGTACATAAGCTTTAGGAGGTGCAATAACATATCATATATCTCCCAAAAATGCCTTCTTCTAACCTCCCCCACCATGTTTGTATTTCAAGGTTTGGTACCTCCCCGTTTGCCTTCAGGAGTAAATACTTTGGAAGGAAATATCTTCACTCCTTTGAGGCATGACATTTGTGCAGCAGTGAAATAGCTGGGGGAGTTAACAGACCCTAACTGATAGCTCTGAACTTTTGCCGACTGCCTTGTCTCTCTCACACCTGAAGAAGGCTCCACAGCTGAAACGTTGTGTTCTCTTTCTTCTTTTTTTCAGCATGAAATAAACCTATTACTTGTTCCTTTGCAGACCCTAACTGATATCTTCTGAGTTCTTGTGTTCTATTCTCCCTTACAAGAACTCTAGTCTGGATGGCGCGATGTGTCCACTTACCCAATTAACACAAAGACCCGTGAATTAGTCCAGGATCCATAACAGAAACAAAGCTCTTTGTGGGTCTCCTGCTGGATCTCTTCAAAGAGAAACTCCTCAGGAGTGTCATTTCCACACCACAGTTCATAGATCCAGTTCCCTCCTTAGGGACAGAGGATAACTTCTCAGGGTACAGAAAAAATGAGGAGGCCGCTGTGAAAAGGCAGTCAAGCTCTCCAGTCAAGAAGTTGCGGGAATCTTTTCTTCAAAGTCAAGTCTTATTGTCGTTGCCTATAATTAAAAACTTGTCGGGGCAGAATGGTGAAGAAATGGTGAAGAAAATCTGTTTTTCCTTTAGTATCTCTGAATGAGGCAATCTAGCCATCTGGAAAAGAGCTTAGGTTAGATAATTCTGTTTTATTAAAAATAAAGAGATTTAAGAGATTATTGAGTGACACACTATAAGATACTAAGGAAGCTTCCCTGTGACATATGGCTATTAGAAAATGATACAAAATATATTTATTTTTGAATCCCAAGTGTTCATCTGGAAAGCACATCCTTTGAGTACAAGCCTGACTAAAGGCAATTTCGTGTTATTTAATTTTAAGCATTTAAATCATTAGCTGATGATCAATTTAAGCTGTTCTGCTCGATAGCTACTTGAAAGATAATGAGCAGATTTCAAGTACATTCAAAGTGTATCACCTGTGTGAGGGTAAGACCCTTTAATAATACCAAAAACAAAGCATATATTTAGCTTTTGGTGCATAAACCAGGGGAAGCAGTGTTAAGTTCAAATGATATATTGTTGAAGAAAATTTTGTTTGCACTAGTTTTAAATGTGTAATATTCCTTTCTGCAGGAAAGTGTGCCTTTAAGATGGAAGCCAGGAATAACGTTTGGTACCCAGGGGTGACTTTGTTAGTCCCACAGCCATTGATACAGGGGAAAACAAAATCTGTCCATACAATAAACACAGAGTAACATGAGAAATGTTACAAACGGCAGCAATCCATCTACCTCTCCTGAACGCTACAGTAGTAGCTAATTCAGGATTTCTTGATTTCTTTATATTTCTTAATATGTGCCTTTCTGTAGTTTTCACTTGTTTATTCTGGTTTGTGTTTCAGTGTTGATTCCGTAGATGTGCTTTAGTTTGACTTTGCCAGTGCATTTCAGGATTTTAATACTTGAATCACCTTCCTTTGTACTCAGGACTAAAGAGATTCAGTTCATTTGGCCTGCTGTATTGACATTTCTCATATCTTGGATGTACAGTATCTGGGGACTGATTCCAGAGCAGTAATATCTTTTGTATAGCATGTACACAGTATTCTAAATGTGGTCTAAGCATTGCACAGTTGTAACATCCCTTGACTTAACTTCTAAACTTTTAACTACAGTATATATCCTCACATTGTCTGTTTTTTCTTCTTTGCTTCCCCACATTACCTAGAGGATAAAAATGCTGTCAGCATAGACATACTGTATAAGTTACTTTCATAGCAAGCTTTCAGACTCAGTCTTACCCATTTTATATTTGTAGTTTATGTGTTTGCTGTCGGTGCAACACTGCATTTGTCAACATTAAATGTCATCTGGTATTTGCTCAGTTTTGGAAAGAAAAAAGTCTTTTCGGATTTTCTCTGCTGCTTTTATAGTGTTTACTCATCCATTTTTGTTGGACTGGTAAAATATGACTAGGAACTTGTCTGGTTTACTGGCTATGCCAGAATTAAGATTGTTTATATAAATTAGGGAGCAGGCAGTTGTCTATATAAAGATCCCTTATTGGTGTAATGTGTTAAGATGCATAGGGTTAAAACTGATGTTAAAATAAAAAGTTGTGTAAATTTTCAATCAGGATCATTAGCTGATCATAATTAATGAACACAGAAACATGTCATAGTTCAGCAGAAGCTGGTTCTATTGAAGTGGTAAAGAGGGACTTTTCAGAATTTGGAACCCAATTGGTCATTAAAATTGATTTAGCTTAAGTGGATGTAAGTATTAAAATATTCAAATTTAAACCTCTCTTTCTTCCCTCTGTGATTTAAATTCATTTTTTAAATAAATTGAAATATAAAATTACTTTCTATTGGTAAAAACTGCAATTTAAATCCATGCTGATGATACAAGTGATTCATATCAGCGGTTATTCTGCAGGGTGACATTTCCATTAGGAAAGCTCTAGTGGGGAATGCTAACAACAGCACTCCTGAACTGTGCACTACTTGCAATTGTGAAAACTCATTTATGGTACCCCAGACAGGGGTATCCTTTGAGATTTCTTCTATTTAAGGTGGATCTACAGAGTGCTATGTAGGGAGAAGATAACTGGACATGTTAAAACAGTTAACAGTTAAAAATGTGCTTCCATGGTCCATTAAGTTTATTTTGAAACGTTTGTTACTCTATCATAAAAGGTACTGGGGTACAGTTTTTGGATGTTAGCCTTTAAGTTTGTTTGCAACCTTTAAGTGGTTCAAAGAAAAAGCATGACAGAGTATCAGAGTATTTCATATTTTTAATTAGCATACTATGAATTATAACATTGCTTTGTATAACTTAGACTTTGGTCTCACCATTTAATGTGGCTGTGTTTTTTCATAAACGTTTTAAACACAGATCCACAAAAAGCATTATCTCCCTGCAGAAATAAAATAATGTGATGATGTCAGAGAGGGATGAGACTCATCTCCACTTGGTGCAGAACATGTAATGAGTCAAGTGTCTCAAAGGTTAAGCAGGTTACATGAGTCTCTCTTTACCTGTTCATTCTCCTCTGAGAGTACAGGAGTCATCACTAACCTAGGACATACAGTATAATCATAGATACAACTCGATATTCAGAATTGGTCTCACTCTTCACTTATCATACTTAATTGTAGATAGGCAGAATTAAATCGGTTTTGTGCCTCTTATTATTGAAAGCTGGGACAATATACTGGTTGTGGTAATACATTCAAGGAACAACCCCCCCCCCCTGCAAAACCAGCAGCTATGCTTTCAGATTTCCAAAAGAAAATCTGTGTTGATTTCAAAATTCCCCTCACTTTTTTCCCCAAACCTTCTGTTAACTGTTCTACTGATTCTACTGTGTTTAGAAAAAAAGAGAGCAGAACAACAACCAAAAAATTCGAAAAGTTCCGATTCAGCATTATTTTAAAAGCTGCTATATGCAGTTGTGTTTTATATTAGCCAATGCATTTCTACTGTGGTGAATGCTGCACTACTGCTTTTAGATGGTTGCCTGACACAGAAAAAGGACACAAGAATGCTGTACCATATCCTTGATGTGTCTCTGTTCATTGGATCAGAACAGAACATATTCGCAGTGGGATTTGTATTAATGTTCCTAATCCCTAAATCGTTATTAGTGCAAGTCGCCTCAGCCTTTTTTTCCCTCCCTTCAGATAGATCACATCTGTTTTAATCATTAGCAAACAGTACCACTGGATCTAATTAATGAAATTGTATTTAGTGCTTTTTTAATTTGCCCTTCTTAAATGTCACATTACCTCTTGTTCTGATAATATTTGCTCAGTGCTGGAGAAGAAAATGAATTAGGAATTAAGCTAGAGAAATCAGATTAGGAGCGTACACGCGTGTGACCTTAACATTTCTGCAGAATTCAAATGTCTGTGATTTTAAAGGAGCAGCAGTGTGCCCAAATTCCTACTTCAGATCTTCGTGGAAATTAATACAAACAACATACATTTTCATTTCATTTGTTACATGCTGTAAGTAGGCTTCTCAAAATGGTCAAATGTTACTGTTAATTTATTTGGATGACACTTTTATTCAAGGTGATTACCTTAAAATTACCTTTGTTCTTTGTCTCTGCTGCAGAAATCAGGGTAAGATGGGTTCTGCTATTGTTCCAAACTGGACTTTGAACTCATGGCCCTTCTGCTAGGAGTCCAAAATCCTAATCAGTTGTCCATCCATCCATTTTCCAACTGATTTCCAATTCAGAGTTGTGAGAAGCCAGAGCCTATCTATAGGTGCAAGACAGGGTACACCCTGCACAGGATGCCAGTCCATTATAAGGCAAGCACAGACACAAACATACACACACTCTCACCAGGGGCAATTTTCCCAGAAGCCAGTTGAAATACAGTACGGGTACTGTATGTCTTTGGACTATGGGAGGAAACCAGAGCACCTGGAGCAAACTCACACAAACATAGAACAGAGAGAACATACAAACACCACACAGAGAACTCCGCAAAAGATCTGGAATTGAACCCAGGGTCCCGCACTGTGCGGAAATAATGCTAACTAACTACTCTGTCACCATGCTGCCCCCTAATTAATATTGCACCTGAAAAATGATTACGTTAAGGGAGACTGGCAGGGTAAAATAAGCATGTGTCTGGTTTCACAAGGGAATTATTTTATGTTGATGTTCATTTTGGCATTACTGTTTGTGCCGCTCACTGCCTGGCTCCTGAAACAAAGAAAGACCAATATGATTAACCCCGAACCCCTTTGTGAATGATCCACTCTCATTTAAAGTCAGGACCCTTTCCAGGACACAAAGTCTCATGGGGAATTGGGGGGCAAGGGACACCATTTTTCTTGGCCATCCGACACTGGAAGTGGAGGTGATGTGGTCAGCATCACGCTCCGGCCAGCCTATTACCCCCAGAAGGATTAACCCCCAGTACTCATTTGGGAAGCAGGCTGAGTGGACCTGGAAGGAATTAGAGCAAGCTACATCACTTCCCCCTACCTGGGATTGAACCTAGGCGCCCTTTTCGTGGGAGCTACCACAGCTCCACCCTTTGTCTAAAATGATTTCATTATTTGTTTAGCAAAAATATTCTGAAGTGTCTCAGAGCACGGGTTCCTGACAAGGAGCTGATCTGTGAGAAAACTGGAATTAGAGAATCCTCCACCCAGAGAACTGGTCTGGTGTATGGAAAGATTTCCGGATTCACTTGTTTTCACTAAGCCACAGCAATGGGGAATTTCAGTTCATGCAACCGCTCTGAGGAAAGACAGTCAATCCACATGGTGTCATCAATGCAACCTTTGGAACTTGCTGGAGAAGATGTGACACATCTTTATACAAACCTGTTCAGTAGTTCAGTTAAGCTCTGATTAAGGCAGAGAAGACATGTGATTCAAGTAGTGAGCTTTACTAGGGTAACTCACCTAAGGGAAAACAAGGGGGGTGGGGGAAAGGCATCCCCTTTTAATGATGGATGAGCCAGGGACCACTGTGGAAATGTGAAAGAATGGGCAAGACTATGTTTTGACCTCCTCCATGAACATCTGTTTAAAACTCCGTCGAGCGGAAAGTTCAAACAAAAGGATAGGTTTTTAGCTGAAGGCTCCAGTTGCAGCTGATCAAGGAATATTTTCTAGGCCATCCTTGAATATGGTTACAAGCTCCCCTAACATCATAATCAGAATCAGAATCTACTTTATTGTCCTCATATGGTTGAAATTTGCCTTTGGTCTCACTGATACAACAACGAAAACAGTGTATATACAGTACAGACTAAAAAAAAAATCCAGTAGATTTTACAGATATATACAATCAGTGTAATATAAATAACAATACCATACAATACAGTGTAAAAACACAAGATTCAAGTGTAGAGTCAACATATTCATTAGCTCAGAAGAGGAGATGAGGAAATCCTGTTGTTACCCATGTTTGGCATCTACAGATGACCACTAAATGAAAACATGGTCACTGAGTTTAAAAACAATTCTCCACACAGTGTTTTTAAAGCATGTATTTATTACTAAACTGTTACATCTTAAATAACAGAGATTTCGATTTGGTTGGTTTTCTTTTCAAAACAAACATTTGTTTTGGTAAAGACTTTTAAATAAAACGTTAAATAAATAGCTTTGCTGTTTGTTCATACACTAGCACTTTCACCAAAGGAAGAATAAAAAAAAAACATTAAGACTACAGTGTTTAAACTATGTATTACACTGGCACCTGTAAAGAGTGGATTCCAAATGATGGGATTTAAGAAGAGGTTCATGAAAATAGTGCTTGAAAGGCTCAGGCCGAAGAAACATTTTAGAAGACCTCCCACAACTGAATTTTGTGAACATACAAATTTTTCCTCCTGACCCGTTTCTGGAGGTACACTTGGAAAACACTGCTAGTGCCCATAGCAATGTGTGAAATATTACCACAGAGAATAAGAATGTTGACAAAAAAACAGGCAGAAGGAAAAGAAAAGCAAACAAAATCTCCTAGTGGCTTCTCATGTAAGATGCAGCCCCTCTGGTGAGTCTCCTGAATCAATATTTGTGCTGTGAGTGAATAAACACTGGGTCTGAGGAGGGGATAACTGTGGCCATGTGTTGTTGTCTTAGCAAATGAAATGTGCCACCTCCCAAATCACAGGAGGGAAGTCGGCCCCACAGGAAACTCTCAAGCATAGCTGAGGGTCAGACATCACTGTGTCCAAATTAGAAAGCAAGTTCCAGAGGGGGTTTGCCAGCCGATGTTGTCACGTACTGTGTCTGTGCCATTTCACTGCTTCACCTCTGGCCTGTTTCCTCAGCTGTTAGGGACGGAAATGAAACTTTCATTGGCCCGACATTTTGTTTTTTGTCCGGTGCAAGTCTCAAGCTCTCTTCTTAGCCAGCACTGAGCGCAGGATTTTTCACGCTGGCTGCCTTATTGTTCTGTTGTTGTATTTGAGCGGTTGTGACGTCATTTCACAGCAGGCTTTCCTGCAGATGTTTCCCATCAAAATACCCCTCTTTGTTAACGATCAGATATATACAAAGTCTTGCTGAAAAATAATACCAATAACCGCACTTGGTACAAATTACTCGGTAGTTGAATGGATTTAGGAAATGATTTATAGTGCCTTGCAAAAGTATTCAGACCTTTTAACATTTTACCTTCAGACTCACAGCCTGACCGATGATCCCTGAACAGACAGGAGTTTTTATCCAGGAAATGTGACAATCACTTCAGTGGTGCACAGGCACAGGCCAAAGATAAGACAATTATATTCTTTTTAGGGCCATATATATTCTTCAACATATAAACTCTGAGCTACCAGAGTACAGGGATCTGAATACTTATGCAATTAGCACATTTCAGTTTTTGACTTTCTATAGGATGTCTGCTGACAATTAACTAATTTTGTCTTTAAACATTTTCTGTTTGAGCTTGTGAGTTTGCATTAAAAATACTGATAGGGAATAGATGTTTAAGTATCATTTGTAATCCAGCAACATTTGAAAACATTTAAAGTATCTAAATACTTTTGCAAGGCTCTGTAATTTACAAATTCTCCCCAGGTCTCTAGTTCTGATGTTTCCTTCCAAAGACATGCACGTAAGGTTTGATAGGCTTCTCAAAATTGTGCCTTTCTGAGGTCGGGTATGGGTGGGAAATTGCTGGTTATACAGTATGATCTGCAGCAGAGGCAAATGAGCATGATATAGCCTCTTCTTATTTGTACCCATTCATTAAAAAAATGAGCTGTTTTTTTAATATAATCACTAAATTATTCAATAACTGTAGCCATTTACGAAACTGGAAGCACAGTAATTAAATAATTGACACCAATTGTGAAACAATCATGAAAAAATAAATATTATCCATGAGAGATGGCTTTCGTCAAAAACCTTGGCAAAACATAAAAAGCCGCATTGAAGATACAAGACGAACTGTGGAAAATGAGTGAAATTACTGAAAAGGTTGTCCAGAAGGGCAGAAACACTTTAAGATATCAAGGTGCACTGTAGGCTCAATAATGTCAAGTCTGACAGATACTGTACAGCTCAAAGTTGCTGTGGAAGAGGAAGATTAAGGGAGCTCTTTATCCCAAGGCAAGATGATTTTTTCACAAAAACAGCAGGAGAATAATTGGGTGATGAACAGTTCCATCGATGTAGACCTTGTTAACAATTGCTGGTGGAAGAGTCACCTCCAGGAGATCCCCCGGAGCTTTAAGAACAATGTGCTCATAAAGCACTCAGGCATTATTTTGGAGCCACCAGGTTTTTTTCGTTTTATAACCTTCCTACTTGAAATCAACTAACTCGGTCAGTTCGATTCAGCATGACAGTCCTCGTTGGCACAATCCCTGCCAGTGTACATCAGGGGTTCAAGACATGTGAGTTCTGATTAATTTAGTACGGTAATTGATCTAGTGACACTTGGAATGGCCAGCTGAGGTCCCTGACAGATTTGTTGGACTTGTAATTGCCCATACCCTCTCAGCACACATCCCCTGCTTCAGTGGTCAAAATGGTTCCAAAGGTTTAGAAAGTGGTGACTCTTAAGACCCTCTATATCAGGTTCCAAGATTGGGCTGCCTTGATTTACACATGAAGACTGTGCTTTTCCGCTTGTTGTAAATCATGGAGTGGATTAAACTGCCCTGCAGTGTAAACTATGTTTCCATCCTTGGAAATGTTATGGCAAAGTGTATCTTTTTTGGTGTGCACAATGCCTTATTTTTACAGGTAATGAGATTTTTAATGTGCGTTATTGAGAGCATTGCTCACTCAACAGCTGTATTTTGACTCCTACTGTGCAGCAAGTTTTAGGACCAATTCCAGTGCTAGAAGGTCACCGTCCAGCAGATTTTATAGGTCTTTTTAAACCAGCAACAGCTTAAGAACTTAAGAACAGCTCTTAAACTGTTCCATTTCAGCCCAAGCATATTTTAATGGAATAGTTAGGAGCTGAGTTGGAGTGGAAACATGCAGAAACAGAGACCTTACAGGAATATCAAAGGGTTCCCCTGTCCAGTAGCATAACCACACAGGGAGGTTGTGTTCTGGAAGAAGCACAATCACCTAAAGGTTTTGCAGGCCAGACACTTTCTACAGCTATACTGAGAAGGTTGGGTTTGTTCACAGGGTATTTACAGTACATAAGTGCATGCATGCTACAGCTTTTCTGGCCAGCAGGGGTCTCCATTACAACAGGCATGGTGAAACACAGTAGGAATGATTCAGTTCATTTTTTATAAGGAGATACATTTTCTTTACATCCCATTACAATAAAGAAAATTATCACACTTTTGCTTTGCAATAATTTTCTTCAAACCTTTAAGTGCCAGGCATTAACACCAACTTATAAATAGGTTTTTTCTCTCACCTGGATATTGACTGGAGTTGTAAAGAGTAGTCACACACAAACATGCTGGTTTCGTGAAGGCCTTTCATGTTAGTTTGAATACGTTAGTATGTTTTTATACAAGATTCAAAGCAGACCACACTGACAGGAAGCCTGTAGGTATTTCAGAGAGTCTTCAGGTTAATGAGCATGATGAAAACCATAGGCAAGGCTCTGAGCAACAGCAGGAACCCACTAAAATAGAGCCTGAATGGTAGCTCCATCTCGTCAAGCGGCGCAAATTAATTGGTTTTGTTAAATCCCCCTTGAACGAGACCGATGCGGTTTAACAAAAGGCCATTACTAGCAATCAATTTAAATCTGTTTTACTCTTCCCACGGAAACCAATTAGGAAATTTAATTTTACTTTTTGATTTACAGCATTTACACAAAATGAGTCCAATCCACTTAAAAGCTGGAAGTGTTGGAAACCAACCAGCCAGTATTGATCTGTCAGAGCTGGAGGTTGAGAGAGAGGGAAAAAGAAAGGACTCACACAGTTTACATGAGTGGGCTGCATGTAAAAAAAAAGTGACAGGGAATTTTAAGACATTAAAGAATTGTAGGAGAAATTATTATGTCTTTTTATGCCTCTGTGCTGTTGTTTTGCTAGATGGATGAGGGAAAAAATATAGAGTTTTTTTTTTAAATTGCTCTAAACCTTACAAATAAGCTAAATGGTTAAGCTAAATGGTCTATATTGATTAAACTTCTGATGTTTTTCCTTTATGTACTGTATTGTGTTTTTTGGGAATGTCTTTCAGTTTACCAACAGTGCCCAAAGCACACATTTAACACTGTAATCTTATGCAGTGTTCTAAGGAATATTACTTGTGACTAGCAAGTTTTTGTTTTATTTTACTTATGTCTGTCATACTATTGGGTGTAGCTGAAAAAACAGTGTGTTTGTGTCTATGTGTATGCTCTGCACTGGACTGGCGTCCAGGATGTACCCTGCCTTATCTCCATTACTTTCTGTGACAGGCTCTGGGTCCTGCGTGCTCTGGAATTGAAAGAAGCAGCTAGAAAGTGGATGGGTGGGTATGTCTTTGGACTTAAACACAAAACTGGAGCATCTGGCAACAACCCACCCAAACCCAGGGAGAATGTACAATACAATCCCAACACCAGAATTGAACCCAGGGACCCAGAACTATTAGGCAGTAATGCTTTCCATTGCGCCATCATGCTGCCCTGTTTGACAAATATGACAAAAATAAAACTTCAAACAAACTCTATTCTAGTACACTTACCGTAACCTAGTCATGTAACAAACATACAGTATAATGCAACAAAGAATGAGTGTCCTAGTACTGACTTTAAATCACACAAACATATCCCTCCTGCACTTAGTTAAATATGCTGAATTTAAATTTAAATGTGTTACAGTATTTTAGAGTCATGTAATGCAGTAGTAAGGTCTTGTTTATAGTATTCATTAACACTTTTGGTCACCACAGTATGGAAAGTGTTGTTGTTCTCAGTCCAAACAGCAGTGATCATCTACTGTACATTCCTGAGGTTCAAAAATGCCCTACTCTGACAGGCTGAAAAGAACTGAATGTTTTCCAGCTAGAACAGACAAGCCTTCCTGTTGGAGAACCTGCCGCAAGTGTTTAAAATTCTCAAAGGCACTGACAATGTCAAATCTTCTAATCTTCTAAATCGACAGCGAAAAATTATCAACCAAAGTAAAGAAGTAGAAAGAGCATTTAAAGTTGAGAACAGAAGTCAAACAGAATTGAGAACAGAAGTCTCAAACAAAATGCCCAGTCATTAAGGGCACAATTTATGAAACAGTTTACAAGAGCTGCTCTGAATCTTGTGACACACTGTAAGATTCACAGTGACACAAGCCTGATCCAAGTAGCTACTTACAAGTGAACAAGGTTGATGACATGGATGTCCAGCTCTTGTTTTAACCTTTCTCATGTTCTTAAAATTTGTGCCTTACACTGAACCAAATTACCAGAAAAGCTTCCATCTTTTACTTTAACATGTAAGGAACCTTTTTTCCTCAAAAAAGCCAACAGAGAAAAAAATGACTTTTCCCCCTTCAATTACCAGAAACAGCCTGCCCCAGATGTGAAATGAATGGAACAGTGTGAGTTATTGCAAAGGAGACTAGCTGGACAGGTAGGCTGATTCTGGCCCTGAAAACAAAATTCAATTTTCTGCAAAAGTGAAAAAAAAACACAAAAAGAGAATGGTAAAACCAGAATGGGACTGTGCTGTTGCAGTTGAAAAGAACGTTTTTCAACTTTGAGATTTTAAGCTGTTTGTTGTGCCACCAGATGGAGCTCTTCTTTTTGTTAAACATGTTCAAAAGTGTACCTCCCGAGTACAAGCACATCACATCACCCTTTATTGTGTTCCAACAGGATCTGTACAAACATTCAGCAGATTTAGTATTCTATATTTAGAAGAATAGGAGAACAATATATCTTTCCCAAAGCTCTTCCAAGCCAATTTTGAACTCGTGTTGGGAATCGCACATTAGACTCCTTCTGTGTTAAATGATGCAATAATTACATTTGTGTAATTTCACTCATTACTACATTAGATGCAATATAGAATATTATGATGATACTGATATTCCTTTGGATCTGAAAAACACAAATTAACCTTTCAGTTTACCAGCAGTGCTCAAAGCACACACTTTAACAGTGTAAGTTTATTCAAAGTGTTCTAAGGAACATGACTTGTGATCAGCATGTTTTATTTTACTCCTGTCTGCCATATTATTGGGTGTATTGGCATACAAGTTGTACCCTGCCTTGTGCCCGTTGCTTGCTAGGATAGGCTTTGGCTCCCTTGCGCCCCTGAATAGAAAAAAGCAAAACATAAAAAAATGATGTAAAAAAATTAAACATACTGTACAGTAAACTCATTCCATTTTAGTGCACTTACTGAAACCCAGTCATGTAACAAACTAATTAACCCCCTGGATTATTTTCATGTGTTGAAAACAAGATATTTCCTTGTTTGTAACAAGGTTCCTTGAAAATGGAGGAAAAGGTTATTTTCAATGAAATGTTCAAAAGGCATTAAAGCTTTAAAGGTTTAGGACTCCTCCTGTACATGTCAGAAACTCCTAACCACACCGTCCCCCAGAGACACTTACTGTACCTGTAAATATTACTGAGCGAAATATCTGTCCCTGTCTTGAAACATCTTTGTTGTAACACATACTGTAAGATATTTAAATTCATTTTCTACACCAAAGTTACACCAAAATGGGGGATGTTGAACCTTCCAGACCTCCAAATCACAGGAAATAATTACTTCTCCAATGAAGACAAATGAGTTGAAATATAATTGTGTATAATTATGCTTTTTAACCTCGGGGTACAGCCTGAAATACTACGAAACGTTCCAGTGATCTAGTCTGCAAGAGCCTCACCAGGCGTCATGGGTGTTTACTCGAAAAAGTTGACTTATTGATCCCCTGACAACAATTTATGACACAAGCAGGTCTGAGTCCTGTGACAAGCTGTAAGACTCATAGTGACACAAAGAAAGCAGAGGATAGTCAGATAAAGAAGACTACAGTAAACACACTGAGATCGCTCGTGAGTACAATCACAACCACACAAATTACAAACGAAAAAAGCAAAACAGAAGTCACAGCTGCGATCGATAGATTTTTTTTTTCTGCCTTAATGGCTGACAAATGGCTAGCGTATTTTCAACTTTTTTGAATTAATTCCATAGCTCGGCTTCTCAGTTGTTCTCTTTTTTTAAAAAAAAAAGAAACGAAGGCTGTTACCTTATTGATTTCATGCTGAGATCCAAGTCCCGACATCTCCTGGCCTTTTCCCTGAGAGGATCTGGAGGTGTTTCATGTCTTGCACGGCCCAGCCTGCCATCTCTTACAGACGCTTGTGCCTTCAAAGCCCTGATCCCAGCAGGTGTGCAGCCCCCCTCCCCCCCCGCCAAGGTCAAGGTGCTCAGATATGAAAACAATGGAGCTCAATAGAGTATGAACCTTCCTATGAAGTACAATTTTTTTAAATCTGATTTTGGTTAGAGGTCAGTGAATTGTAATAACAGAAGCACAATCACATTAAAATGAAGTGTTTTACTGGTAGATAATCAGGCCAAACACGCAACACAGGGCAAACAGCAACACATCCCTGGATGGACAATGTGGTTTCACTCATTTTGCAGGGCCTGCTGCAAGTTATCATGGCGAAAACTGTGGGCACAGAAATACTGTACCAAAGGGAACACTGAGTGGTGCTCATTTTCTGATTAATTTTCCCAAGCGCTATACAATGTAGTAACACAGAAAAAAAATCCTACATACTGCACAGCACCCTTTAAATGCAGGGCTTTGAGCACTTTAACACTATCACACAACCTTAAATGCATTTTAAAATTCAATCCTTTCACCCCTCTTTTGTAAATGTCTACCGAACTGCCTTCACCTTGTTTCTCAAAAGGCAACATCTCCTGGCACCTGTGCAACTGCAGCACTAACTTCATGGCAAACAGACGATAAATGTAGGGTATGTGATGACCAGTTTCTAGGTGAAATGCTCTTATTCTTGCTTACTCTATACTCTTAATCAAAACACATATAAAATCAAATCTCTAAATTAACTGTGAAATTCCCTTTCAGTTTCGAATCCAATGGCACAAAAGAAATGATCCTTCCCCAGTTTAACTTCTGTTTCTCTGCACCCTTATTGATGCTTGAATTTAATTAGGCAAATACAGCTGATTAAATGAGTCATTTAAGTAGGTAAAACTCACTGGACACACCAGCTCTGTGAGAAAAGAGAAAGTACACTCACCCCTGAGTGGCAATTTTAAGGCAATTATAATCAACCTGACAGGCAGAAAACACAGCTTTATTACATCGCTGTCTGCTTTCAGGTGGGTGAGTCAGATGAATGGTGACATGCCATTCAAAAGAAAAAATACCCTTTTTGTATGATGTAGTTTCTTATGCTGGGGCCCAGTTTCAGTGCTCAAGGTTCAAGGGGCCACACTGTAATGATACCGGAGAGGAATCAGCCCTGTAATAATATCTAAAATAACCATCAGAGAAAAGCTTTTATTGTTGTTTGTTGTTATTGAAGGTCTGATTTTAAGCTATCTTTTCACATGCTTAAGTGTTCCATTGATCTAATTGAATGCAAGAGTGCAGACAAAACATGTGGATCTTAGGTACAGGTCTCTGGTAATTCAGAGTGTATATGTAAATACTGCTTGTTGTACTGTGCTGCTCTGAAATTTTCTAATTCTCTGCTTGTATAAGGAAGCTTTTTGCAGGTATGTATACACCAGTTCTCAGGCTCAAAGGTAAATGTAGGATTTTTTTTAGTGAGTGTTTGCAGACTTGTGTTAGTGTTGATGTACAGTATGACTCAAAACTTGGATGACTCAAAACTTCCTTCACTTAAACGGTGACAAGCCTGAAAATTTCAATCTAAATTGAAGAACTTGGGTGTGATATTTGGTCCAGGCTTGACATTTGGCCCACATGTGCCAAATATTCTAAAAACAATAAAAATCTGATAAATATTGCCAGACTGTATCCTATGTTGTCTCTGACAAGCTGAAAAGCTGCTTAGCACATTTGTCTTTTCCGGAATCAATTACTGTAAGACCCTACTTACTATACTTTACTGTATCTGAATTTGGCATCCAGAATCCTGACCTGGTCACGTGCAAGTGAGCACATTTTTACTGTCCTGGAGTCCTTACAATGGCTTCTTATTAGGTGTGAGAAATCACTCGTTTTCTGCTTTCATACAGTATGTTCATGGGTGATGGCAATGGGGAGGAGGGGGGATTTGTGGTCTCTCATGTTTATTTTCTGATTTTTAGAGGGGCTACACATGCTGCTTTGTTTAATTTAAACAGATCAAATTAAAAGTGCTTTTATATGATTCCTCATGGAGCATTGAGTTTGCCTCATATTGGGACTATGCTAATTTGGATATGAAAGAGTTAATAAATTAGCTGAATTAGTGGAATCAACTGAAATTAGCATGATTTTGATATACTTTCAAGTGATTGTTCTGCTGTGTTTGAAAAGTTTCATATCTCCCCGCCATTGTGTTGTAAACCATTGTTTCTACATAAGCAATCCTTGGTTTAAAAGCCTTCGTTCATATCAACCAGACAATATTTCAAAACACTCTCAGTTCTACCTAATTACAAGAAGTGTTTTTTTTTTAATTTCTTTGAATTTTCTTGTTATTCCTTTTAAGTGTGAAGTGGCAATTTAAGAGAAAGCTTTATTATGTTTACTCAAACGTCTTTTGACAATGGAAAACTAGCTGAATATGAATATTCTGCCGACCAAGTTTTAAAGCAAAGACCAAGAGCAACAAAACATGCACTTTGTGAAAATACAGATTGCAGAGTCAGAAGGAAGATGAATGCAGTCTTCATAAAGAGCTATAATTGTCCCAAGGGTCTATAGTGTTTAATATGGAGAGCTTGATTCTAGAGGGTTTAGCCAATTGTGTCTGATTTCTAAAAATGCAAGGTAGAAACCCAGCTTTGGACTATTTAAAAGAACTGCTCTTTCTTTATTTACAACAATGTTGTAAATAAAACAAGCCCAAAGCCAGAGGTGCAGGATCTGATGCAGAGGACCGTGATGAAGACTCGTTTTATATCCCATTGGCACAGAAATGTTGCGTGAAAGTGGACAGTTCTACAATTTGTGAAGGTGCTAATTTCCTTATAACATGGTTTCATATCTGTGAAATGAGAAAATAAAAAAACAATTGAAAAGTCCTACAAAATATGGTGCATTATCAAAGAATGCTGAACAGGTTTCAGAATATCTGCAACATTTTTCTGATAAACAAATCATGGTGTGGTTCACTGCAGTGTGTGACAGTTTGTGCATAAATGGCTAACATTAATGAGAATTGTGAGGTGCATTATTGGTGATGATATCGCAATATAAGAATAAATGGTATTAAACTAATGGCATCATTGACAAGAGATGACAAGAGACAGAAAGAGCTTTTTAAATAAGACAATTGGATTGAAGGTTTGGAGAAACTGCACATATTGGGAGCTGTAGCAAAGCTGTATGCTTTGCCAATCTTTGGCAGCAGACCAGTCTTCTGTGAGTTCAGGTGTTCCTAGAAAGCCCAGTGTGCCCATTAGGATATGCTGTTTAGTTCTGCACAGCTATAATGTTCTGTTAACAAAAGCTAGCTCCTCTTTATAAGTGTAAATATAAGTGTAAAGCCTACTTCACAGCCCGACAGACAAGACAAAAGATTGACTTTCTGGAAGATGCACCGTGTATTATACCATGATACATAAGCTGTCAAGACAACGAGGTGATGTTCCAGGCTATGCAACCACAACCACAATAAAATATAGCAACCAGAATAGCTGAAGCGAAGGGCAACAAAGCAAAGGCCAGACTTAGAAGGTGCTTGGCAAAGGCCCTGTTGAGTGACTGTCAGGTAGGTGTTCAAGCAAACCAGCCAGGAAGGGCTAAGGAACTCATTGCCCAGCCTGTTTTCATGAAGTCGGGCACCTTAAAAAGTTCATCAACCTGGTGGACATGAGCACTTTGTAGGAGGCAGTGCCAGAAGCTTCTGTTGTCACTGTCACTGATGAAGTTGTAATGTCTGTCAAGTGCTTTTACAGTGGTAAGATGGCAGCAATCCATTAGGTTCATTGAAGTGCTTAAAGTGCTGGACACTTTCGAGGTGTGCTGGCGTTGGAAAGCAGATGGTGGTCTCCATTTCAAAGAAAGGTGAACGGAAGGAGGGTGTGTTCAAAATATAGAGGCATCACGTTCATCAGTGTCCCCAGTAAATCTTACACCAGGTCAGGATGAAGGAGACTTCATCCGCTAGTTGAATCGTAGGCCCAAGAGGAACAATACAGATTCCGTCCTGCAATTTGACACGTATTTGAGGGGCCATGAGAGCACAACCTATGATCCACTTTTGTTTTGCAGACCTGGGAAGGCATGACCCCATCCCCAGAATGTTCAGGCACTGCTTCTGTATGCCTTCTGGCCTTTTGCTGCCCTCAGTTATTGGTGCAGCCTGTTTCCAATAATGTTCATGGCATTCATGGACAGGTTATCAAGATGTTGCTGGGGTTTAGAAAGTATGCAGTATGGGGGGAATCAGAGGTGGTTCCTTTGTTGTTTGAAGAATCTGAATATGATCTTCAAACATGCACTGGAACAAGCTTGAGTGTGAAAATGCTGGGATGAGGATCAGCAAGTGAGGGGTTTGTACAGTAGCTGCACTTAGTTGAGGGTACCAAGGACTTTGCAGTCCTGTTCCCTGTATGGTTGATAGTTGGTGTTAGATGGGAGAGCAAGGCTGGCTGGCAGGTCGGTATGGCATCTGCTGCACTATGGGTGTTATATCAGTCCATTGTTGTGAAGGGAGAGTTCTGCTTTCAATCTCTCATTACCATGGGACCATAAAGATGAGATGCAGTTACTCCTCCCCCCAGGCTAAGAGACTGTTGTAGCTCTTAGCCTAGATAAAGTCCTCATTGTTGGCCATGGACACATTGGAGGAATCACTATCCTACCATGGGAATGTGTGGGAATGAACTTGAACACATGGTTGTGGAAAGGGATATCTGGTCCAATCTATCGGACCGTGCTGTTGAGACCCTAACCAGAAGGCCTGTAGGTACAAAGTGTAATAACCACGTGTGTGAACTGTAATGAATTAATAAAATTCTGTTTTTTAAAGAGCGAATTGGTGCATAATCAATAAGTAAGCAGGGAGAGATTTAAAGCACCTGTAAATTGGCGCTATAGTATTTGTTTCAGCGTCAGAATTCCAATGCTTGCTGCTGTTTTTCAGACACCAAGAATATTGGAAAAGTTATCAAATGTGAGGGGGATGTTGTAGGCCACCAGTGGCAGAGATTAGATAAGGAATGGAGATAAAGGAAGCCTCCATTTCAGAACTGGTGTAGTGCCATTGACTACTGTGTGCACGGGATTAGGAAATGACAGGATAGGGGTGCAGGAAAGGACAGAAAATGAAAATAACCTGCTGTCACTTCAGGTAGATCGTATCTCTGACCTCTCTCTCACTCTGTCTATTCTCATTATTACAGAATTTCCATCAATACCTTCTCTCGCTGTCACTGAGCAATAGCCCAGACTTCATCTGATTTTTAATACAATCGATGGCTGTGCATGTGTCTGTTTTTAAGATGCAGGGCTGCTTCACTCTAATGATAAAGGATAAATGGAACAGACAGGGATACTTTGTCTTAGTAGTTGCACAGTCCAAGCTTTTGGCCACTTTTCTGGGAGCTGTTATTTTGAACGCTATTAAAATGGATGTCTTCTTTGGGTCTTTTTTCTTCCTTTCAGCTTCATTTCCCAGTTTCCTCTGGTAGAAAAACATATACCGTACTCCTGCACTTTCGCAACAACCCGTCAGAAGAAAGACTATCAAAATGCTGCAGATCAGGGATTACTTTGCCTCCCCCTCCCTCATTATTAAACCCTGTTCACTCATTTTGTTTCTGTTATTGTGCTTCATTTAACAATGATTAAAGGGTCACTTCACACATGTACCCGCCTGCTTTATACGTTAGACCAACTTCACAACCAGAGCTGCTAATGTTCCACTTCATTTATTTATCTTGCTAATGGCCTGTTTTCGTTTGGCTTTGCATTCCTGACTCCAGTTCCAATTGACTGTTTTTGCAACTGCATTAACCTTGCTGTTGCTGCCCACATGAACCAGCTCTCTTACTTGATGTGCAATCAGAACACTGTGTGACAACTGCAAACAAAAACCATGGAGTGGAAGAAATATAAAACAACATTCTTGGTAGCATACAGTAGGTTAGTAGTGAATGCACGCACTGCTTGGTTAAGAACAACCCCATTTAAACAACATCATTCGCATCAGGTGTAAACTGCACACCACTCAAGAGTGGCTGCATTCATGCAGCTCAAGCCTGTGAAATCAATCAGTCTTTACCAAAGAGTACGTGAAGCTCAATAAGTTCATACACAAGGAGCCATGAGGAACGCATACCCCAGGCAGCAGAAGGGACACAGAACAGCTTCTGTCAGTTAAGTACCACGTCCTTCTACAAATGCACATTAGTTCTGATTAGGTCTCTTCTTCTTATGCCAGGGATGGACAGGATCCTTCAGGGTGATCTTCAGGACGCTTATGTGTTCACTGATTTTCTATGTCTCTTCAAAGTACCAGCAGGTGTTAGATTGGCCCGTTAATCCAAATATTGAGCTGATTTCATTGAATTGAAATGAAAACCAGGGCTCAAGGATTTATTTTAAGCAAAAAAAGCTCATCATCAGCTGACATACTGTAGTGTCTTAGGCCATGAGAATCTGTTCCTTATGGTCCTGTTGGTTTGCATACAAAGTTTAATCTCCTATCTGTGCATAGTCTTCATGATACACCTGTTTCAATAAACCACAGGTGCAAAGCCCCTGGCCTCTAAGGTTGGAACCCAACAGCTTTTTTAGCTGTCTTTAAATCATTCACTGTTGGAGGAGAGTCTTACATTATTGCAGTGAGGCTAATGATTACCTCAGTTAGGTAATTAAGAGCAAAGATGGAATGAAAACCATCACACACTGTGGTCCTCCAGGAAAGGAGTTGTGCACCACTGGAATAAACTAACGCTATAATCACAATTTATATCATGCGTACAGTACATCAATGTCAGTACCCACGTACTACAAAATGAGCAGACTTTGTGGTTAGCATCTTGTGATTGAGAAGGTGTTCAGAAATAAAATGAGAAAGGCAAATATAGGTTTCCAATAGCTGGAATACTCAAGAAAAAGATTTGATCTTTTAATTTTAACAACTATTAATTTATAACCAAGAAAAGAGAGACAAATGTAAGTAGAAGATTCCTAGAACTAGTAATGCAGATAACCCCACAGTACTAGACATGTTTTTTTATTGCTGGCAACATACTGTAGGATGCAACAGGACAGCACAGGTTGTTGTTCTCAGCTGTGCTCAAGATACACATCATTCAGGTGAAGACTGAAGTATTCTGGCCTGTGGTTCTATGCAGTATAAGCCTGTTTATCGATATTAATTTACAGCATATACGGAGAAACAATGGAGGAGAAAGTTCCCTTAACACACAATCTGATTATCCATTCTCAAAGTCCTTACAAGAACCTTTTAAGACTAAATCAGGAAATTCTTTCAGCAGAGAGTCTGAGACCTACTGCCAATTCAATGCAGTTGAAGGTTTGAGTTGGAGACTTTGTTCCTGCAATTGGAGGTGTGTCCCTGTATGTGTGCCCTGTGATCACTTGGCATTCCTGCCTTGGGAGCCCTGTGTTCTCAGAACAGGCTCCAGAGTGCCAGAAAGCATGCATTAAAGGACCCCCACCGTTGTTATATTATTCCCACAGAGGCAAAGTTTGTTCTTTAACCAGCCCTCAGTGTACCTTCTGTGGTGTTGCCACATGTTCTGCGTCATCACCAAATGAGATGCAGGAATGTCATTCATCCAGAAACAAACAAAAAAATACTTTGTTGCTTATACTCTGATCATTGCCATTCATGGTAATCTGTAGTCACTCTCCAAGCAATGTTGAGTCATGACATTACCATTGGCCAACGTAAGGATGTCTGTATCTGTTACCATGTTTGACTCACAGGATGACTGTGATTCGGTCTATAGGTCTTCCATTAGGACCAATTGAGTTAGCAGCTGTAGATGGTGCTGTTCAAAAGTGATCCATCAGATGGTCTGTTCATATCTGATGATGCATTACACACAGTTGACAGGGTCCAGGTCAATCATGGCTGCTTACTGTTAGTTGGAATCACTGTTGGATATTGTGATGGTGGACAGATGGGCCCTAAAGGCATAAAGTCACATTGTGACAGCAGCATTCCCAGAACACACCCCCTCTGTCTTTCACTGATCCTTGGCATTCTTTCAGTGTGATAACAACCCCTGATTTTGAGTGCCTATTATGCAAATGAACATCACCTTTGCACATTCAAACTCAGAAGCATACACTTCTTACCACACATTGTGGTTGTCACACTTTTTATCATTTCCAACTCATAAGGCAAAGAGGAGTGCAAAAAGGAGAAATAAGCTCTAATACTTTCTACCAGCATATCACAACCTCTCATTCTCAAACAGGTTAACTAGTTAGTATTGCAAAATGAATACCATAAAACGAAAATGTGCATTGCTTCATTGTTATAATAAATGTATTCTAATGTGTGAAGACGTGAGAGGTGGCTTTGTCAGAGAGCCACCTGCTAATGGGAAAGAGACACATCTGGTTTGACTGAATAATTAGCGCTCAAAGGGAGTCAAATTGTACATGAGGTCAAGAGCAGATACAATAGGCTCTGTGTGGAATTAATCACTCCTCTGGGCTAAGAACGCTAAGAACAGCTAGGAGAACTGGGTTTAGAACTGCATCTAGAACACGCAGACTCCGCAAACATATTCCATTCCAGAATCTCAACTAGAGATCCAGAGCTTTGAGGCAGCAGCAGTAACTACTATGCCACTTCCTGCTTAAGGAATCAACTGACTTCAGTAAAAGACAACGGGCACCTATCGTTCTGAAATAACATCATTCTTGACTTTTCCTCTTAAACACCTGAAGACGTTTACTTGAATGAGATTTAAACTTCCATCACCAGTATGTGTTCAATCATGCAGTCATATTAAAGCCTTGTTTGTTTTGGCATACTCAGCAATCTTGCTGTCTAGCCTCTGTTGCAATGTTTTCATTTTTTTATTTGAGCTCTTGCAGGGGAAGCCAGAGGCTATCCTGTTAAACAACCGGTGCACCCTGGACAAGACCAGTCCATTGCCCCATTTCAGGGCAGACACACAGACATGCATACAGTTACCTCACCTACCAGTATGTCCCTGGAATGTGGGAGGAAACTGAAACACCTGGAAGGAAACCCATGCAAAAAAGAGGAGAACACACAAACTCCACACAGACAGCACCCAATGTCCTGAAATGAACCCAGGGCCCCAGTGCCGCGAGGCAGCAATGCTAACCACTGACTACTGAGCTACCCTTCTATTAAGCATGATGCTATTGGACTTGTGTCCAATTATATCCTGCTCCTTTAACAATTATATTGTGTTGTATGGTCGTCACTGAGAAAAACCCTAGTGATAGTATTACTATGTTGTACTACTAAAACTATTTGCAATTTTTCTAGGTGACTATTTTTATGTTATCTGTAATTAGCAATAGAAAACTTTAATTCCATAAAATTGGATTCTATCTGACTTATTTCAGCAATTTCTTGGTTGCATTGTGTTACTACATCCATTCTCTAGCCACGTTATTTCTATTTCAAATAAAGGCTCAATTTAAAATGTGGACAAAATTAAGAAATTATTTGAATGGTTTTATTTAATATCTTTCATGTGACATTTCAATGTGAAAAAATAGTTCTAAGAGAAAACGGCAGGATTTCTTATTTTATCTTTCCTATGGCAATGGACAATATAAACATATTTATTTTAAAAGGCTGACCAGTACTTCACATCAAAAATTCAGTACACATTATTTATTGACGTTTCTTTTTCATTGCAATCACACCAGAATGTAGCAATATCAGAGCAGAAGTGAAATTATCTGCACACATTTGAAAGAACTAAGATTGAACTGTTCCTGACTTCAGCTTTCATGTAGAGTAGGAAATCATATGAACCAACTGTTTGCCTTCCAGCTGTGTGTATTAACTACAACCCCAAAGAATTGATAAAACCTTATGGACAAATCAAAAGAAATCAGCTCAGGAATAGTGTGTTATCAAGAGGCAGCTCAGAAGGTGGGATACAAATCTTTATCATTGATTTTAGGAAAACATTGAAGGTACATTTCTTCCCCCATAATTACTGTACAAAGGAGAATTAAAAGATAAATTATTAAAAACAAATATAAAACGTTTTTTTAAGAGTGGGGGTAATTGATTTTAAACCATTTTGTTAAAAATTAGGTACAGTATTGCTTTTAAAAAGTGGTAAAAGGAGTATTATCACCTTGTAGTGTAGTTGTAACTGATCTTAGAAGCTAAACAAGTTTGGGTCTTGTCAGTACAGGGATGAGACACCTCTGATCACCTCTAGTCCTGGCTTTATTCCACTCAGACCTTGTACAACGTGTTTCTCACAATGAGCGAGTATATTAAAGAAAGCATACAAGATACATGGGTGGCACTGTGGTTAGCATTACTTCTTTGCAGTTCTGGTGCCCAAGGTTCAATTCTGGACCTGTGTAGCTATCTGTGTGGAGTTTGTATGCTCCCCCCTTGTTCACATGGGTTTCTTCTAAGAGCTCTGGTTTTCTCCCACCTTCCAAAGACACACTGGTAGGTTAACTGGATTCTGAGGAAATTGGCCCTGTTGTGAGTGTGTGTGTTTGCATCTGTCTGCTCTGTGATGGACTGGCTTTCTGTCCAGCGTGTACCCTGCCTTGCACCCATTGCTTGCCGGGATAGGCTCTGACTCTCCTGCGACCCTGATTTATGGGGTTGATATGGTTAGAAAATGGACGGGTATTAGATTTAATACCCAGCAAATAGCTGCACTATCAGAACTCTCCAAAACATCTGCATCAACTTGGGTTTTCTATCTGCATGGGATCAGGTACATTTAAGGCACTGAAGAGTACTGGAGGTTGATATTAGCATTCTTTTAGTCTGATTATTTACAGTATCAGATGATACATTTAAAAATTAAAGAAGGGAAAATAAAGTTGGCATTTCCAGTATTAATTGAAAAACATGATGCATAGAAGAAAAACAAACACTCACACTGGATATGTGCCTGATAATGGAATAATTGAGTCTCTTAACAATATGACAAAAAGGAAGCAACACTATTTTGCGTCAGTGGTTGTTTGTTAATGCTCTTAGTGTTAGAGGGGCAGGAAGGTGGTGTCTGTGGGGTGGCCAGAGCAGATGGGAGGGATATTTCTGGCAGCATAAGTGGGTGTCATGTCTATGTTAGTCATGGGGAGATGGCCGTGCACTGCTGTGATGCCCCTGGCTGGGCACAGATGGCTTTAGGGTGGAGTGTTGTCGTAAGCTGTCCCATGACGTCATCTCTGGGACAGAGCCGCAGAGCCCTGGGGAACACTTGCTGGCCCCCTTAATGAAATAACACAAAAACAGCAGTGAGGCTCGGACCTTGGACTACAGAGGACCTTCAGATGACAGTGAAAAAAATGGGCATGCACACAGAAAGTTATAAACAAAATAAATAATATGCAAATGATAACCTGGAAGTACAGGATGTGTGGCAATAGTTCATGAAATGGTTATTTTTAGACCCCACCTTCTTTGAAATGTTCCTTCTTGAGATGTTATCTTTTTAGCAGAACATGTTTTTATGTGTACATGAATATAATACTTTTATACAAACTGATATTTTTGGAACAAGTAGCTACTGTACCTCTGACTGTAGCATGAAATTACAGTAACTGGATGTATTTATATATATTATATATAACTTAATATAATAATATACAATTAACATTATACATTTGCTACATATATATAAAATACTTCAATCAGATGTTTGATGCAAGAAAGCAGTAAACTGATTGATGATTACAAATATGTTTCAATGTGAAAAACTCAATTCTAACAAAATGCTTGACTGTCATTCTTGACAAGGAGGACTAAGTACTATGCACTATAGAAATCTAAGCCAATACTTTCACTAAAGTATAAGTAGACCTCTTGTTAGCTTATCTAGAAAAGCAAGAAAGGTATTTGTAGATGAAAAAAACACTGTGGGAAAATGCACTGATTTCTGTCTTCTGTGTTCTGTATATGAAAACATTTGATGATTGAGCTGGAAGAAAGGCATGTAGACAATGTTTCATAATTGTGTCCAAACATTCCTCTTTTCAATGAACGCTAACTTCAAATTGACTCCTAAGAGATAGGCTAAGATCATTGAAGCTTAGCCCAGAGGTCAGTTACATTGTTCAATATATCAATCCCTTTGAGCTCTGAAAGCCTATACTCACTCACTATGCAAAGCTACCTATTACAGATCCCTGACCTAGACGATGCATGTAGACCACAGTCTGTTGTACTGTATTTTTCCCATGGCGTCTTGTAAATTAAACGGCCTGTGGAGAAAACATGTGATACTGTATATGGGTATTGATTCACTATTTCTGAACCTGTTTTTATCAGACTCTACCTGCATGGTATTGATCAAGGCTGGATGACTGCTTTGTGGGGAATTGTGAAGGACAAATACCCTGTAAAGATCACCAGCTTCCTTAAAAGTTAAGGCAACTGTGAAGCTACAGGAAAACAGTAATGTTAAGAATTGATCATAATTCATTGGAGGCTAAGAAATTTTAGAACCCTTACCAGAAGGATACAGCCTATGCATTACTCACTTTAAGGATGTAATAAGGTAAAAACTAGTTTCCCCATAGATTGCCCGTTATTTCTTGCCGATGAGGACATATCACACTGTGCTTGCAACCTTCAAGTATCCATTCATCTATTTTCTAACTGCTGCTTCCAGGTCAGGGTAGTAGGGGAGCCAGAGCCTATTCCAGCAAGCAACGGGCGCAAGGCAGGGTACAGCCTGGTCAGGACATGTCCAACACAGAGCCCACACAGACACGTACACACTCACACCAGGGCCAGTTTTCCCAGAAGTAAATTAACCTACCAGTATGACTTTGGAGAAAACCCAGGTAAACATGGGGACAACATACAAACTCCACACAGATTGCATCCTAAGTCCTGAATTGAACCCAGGGCCCCAGCTCTGTGAAGCAGCAATGCTAAACACTACACTACCATGCTTAGTTGTACAACAAAGGTGAAAATGTGACCAAACAATGTCTGTTTGTTTTAGCATATTTTTAGCATATATTTTACGAACTTGTCCTGTTTCGTAAACCTTTGACTGAAGCCAAACATCTTTTGTCTTTGCCTGCAGAATCTATAAAAGGAAGTTTAAGCATGCGCTGAAGCAATTTGTATAGAACGAGGAAAGGCTTTTGGCAGATTTGCACGGTGCATATGAAAAAAGACTCACATTGCTAGGAGAGGTTCTTATGATTCAGTACATCAGCAGTACACATTAAAGAAAATGGGACTTTGTAGTGAGGCAGGCAAATGGACAAGTCACGAGAAAGATATTGAAGGCCTTTGAGTTATCAAAAGTACTTAAAAGCATGTTTGAAGGAAATGTAAAGTGTACTGAATACTGTACAGGTGCTCCTTGAAAATCTCTTAATGTGGGACTTACTCCATTAATGGAAAGTTCTGTTTGCAGAAAACAATCAGCAGAATCTGACAATGTTATCTTTTACTAATCTCATTACCTACAGAAACAAACTTAATTGAGAGCAATTGAACATACAGTCTAAGGAGAGATTCAGTAATTGGACCTTCTCAGATTTATGTAAAAAAAATAAATTTGCGAAGGAATGGAAAAAAAGCACAGCCCAAAGACATTGAAGCACAATTGTGTGCAGTTTAATTAAAGGGAAGGCAGTTCTGAAAAAAAACTTGAAACTTTTCTTTTAGCGCTCTCCTCTGCCTCACTCAAAATGATTGATTCCATATGATACACATCCAGCCAGGTAAACCTTCCATGCATGTGTTTATTGTACAGTGAAAAGTGTTCCAAAATGGGAGATTTGGCCTCCACACAAAGAAAGAATTAAACAATATTTGGCAAGGATTTGTTCCAATAATGCAGTCACACCAGCCCCTCTCTTCTTCAGTAAAACCCCTGTCATGTTGTTTTTCTACAAACCTGCCACTGCCGAGCATATCAGCCACAAGGAATGCTTGTCACCATAAATGCTTTCATCAGTAGATATCATTATGCTATTGTATGTAGACAGACTGCCAATTACTTTTTAAATGCTGTTCTTCTCCAATTTTTGCATCTGTATGTGACTGCTCATCTGTGCAGTTCGTGCTGTGCAATGATTTCATGGCACTAGATCCGAAACAGAGAGGAGTGTACAGTGTTCACTGTCTTTAATTAAGGCGCTGTATTCTTTCCAAGATAGAGAGCAGGGCGTCTTTATGCCTCTGGAAGCTTGTATATCTATGAAGACTTCTTGTTCCTCCCCCCTTTGTTTGGAATAACGATGCTGTTGCCAGAAGGTAACACTTCTTATAAAAAGTGTTAGAAGTAATTCGCTAATATTATACAGAGGAATAAAAGGCAGTGAATAATAAAGGAATAAAGATAGAAGAAATAATCTAAAAATATACATACTGTATGTTATATTAAATTGGAAATTTGAACAAGGATAAGTAGCATACTGACAGAAAAAGAGAACTAATACCATTTGTCCTTCTGGAAGCATAACAAATGTTCCCATTAGGATTTAAAGTGTGCTTATTCTTTTGAAGCTCTTGAACATTACAGGTAGAAAGATTTTTTTTTTACTCTCTCCCCACCAAAATAACTCAATAAACACAACCAACATAACCGGAATTGAAAAGCTTCAGCAGCACTCTCTGTGCCATTTGGATTTTTGTAAGGCAAAAGTAATCCCATCAAAGAGAAATGGCTCAGGAGCTGAACTTAATCCCGGGCCAGAAGAATTTACTGACGCTCTGCCCCTCCGTGCACTGGCACTCATTTCCCACGGCTGCCATGTAGCATGAGGCTTTGCTCCCCTTCTCCGGAGAGCCTTGTGCTCCTGTCTTTTCCACAGAGGATCCAGCAAATCCGAGCTAATACCGCCTAGACAGGTAGGGTAGTTAACCTTCACCCACCAGTCAGCCACATGGACTGGAAGTCGACTTCTTCAAATAAAATATAAATCAAATTGTTCAAAGTTCTCCAAGTAAAGAGGAGCTCAAACAGCTTCTCAGAGCTGGGGCCCTGGGTTCAATTCCAGACGTGGGGTGCAGTCTGTGGAGAGTTTGTACAGTATGTTCACCCCGTGCTTCCTCCTGGTAGATTAGCTTCTTCTGGGAAAATTGGTGTGAATTCCTGGTGTGGATGTGAGCATGTTTGTGTCTGTATGTGCCCAGTTATGGCCTGGCGTCCCACCCAGGGTGTATCCTCTCCTTGCGCCCATTGCTTGTCCCCTGCAACCGTGTATTTATTGGGTAAAGCAGTTCGAAAATGGATGGACAGATGGACCCTAAACAGAATCAGAATATGAACCCAGCCCTAAGAGAAGTTCAGGTTGAATACATAAGCTGTCTGTCTGCCTCTGCCTAAAATTGCTCAGTGCTAAATGAAAAAGCTATTTACTCTTTAGTGTCACAGAGTAGTACGAAACAATTTCTCTTAATGTGAGTGTGTTGTGCCCATTTCCTTGTAAGTATGTCAATGACTCAAGCAGGACAGATTGCATGAACGAACAACATGGCTGCCTGCTGCCAAGGCACCTGTGTGATTCATAATTAAAATGCCTTGACAGCATGGCTGTTGGCATCTGCCAACGGGGCAACATGAGTCTTCAGAGGAAAAGGTCACCTGTCCACAGGAGAGTCTGCAGGACACAGCCTCCTGCGGGCTCAGGGTGGTGGTGGGGGCAGTATTACTCAGTCATGTACAGTACATGAGAGGATTTTTACTGGACATGCATGGGGGAGAACAGGGACAGCTTTTGCAGGTCAGTCTTCATCCTGAAATAACGGAAATTGAAAATTAAATACCATTACTATTAATTATTAGTAAAAATAATTTATGGATATACAGTATACTTAAATTTGATAGGGGAAACATTTTTGAAAGAATGCTTCGGATAGCTCTTCTGACTGATAAGCTCTTGGTTGGTGTCTGCAGTGATGATCAGGATTCAGTTTTCTTTGACTTATTTTCCATAGATCGATGTATAACTGTACCTCACCTCTCACACTATTACTACTTAAGTGGGATGAAGTGTGAATGCAAGGATTATTACCATTAAATGCTGTTGTTTGAAAGTCCAAAATTCTTAATCCCAATGAATCAAGTGAAGTTAACTTCAAGCTACAGTACATTGACTCCAGGGTATATAAATTACTTTTCCTCTTCTTTTTATTTCCGGGGCACTTCTTTCAGACAAAAGTGTGATCACACTTAGTATAATATCAATAAAAACAGAGTTATTGTCCTTACCATTATTAGATTGGGATCTGTAGGCAGAAGTGACCTTCACATGTCAAAACGACCACAAAGGATTCATTCCAAATTCAAAGACATTTTGCCACCAATTTCGAAGCTATCTGTAATTTCATAAAAATCCT
This sequence comes from Lepisosteus platostomus, assembly GCF_059453375.1. Taxonomy (NCBI): domain Eukaryota; kingdom Metazoa; phylum Chordata; class Actinopteri; order Semionotiformes; family Lepisosteidae; genus Lepisosteus; species Lepisosteus platostomus. The sequence continues at coordinate 8,874,988 of NC_142623.1, read as the reverse complement.
ATAGGTCTTTACTCTTCCTTTAATTGGAGATCATGGTTTATGGGCAGATAGTGTGCATTTTGGGTTTTTTTTGTGTCCAGTTTCAGGATTTTTGGAAAATAATTCTCTCTTTTTATTTTAATTTCTCTCTTTATTTTGTTTCATAAAACACCTGGCTTCCACATGTTTTTTCGATAGATACGTGAAGTAATTTGGGGTCTATCTGCTACCTCTTCATCTTATGCTATACGCACAAAAAATAATAATAGTTATCTCTTAAGAGATACGTTAAAGACTTTAACATACGTCCAAACACATTTATGATGTAATAAAAAAGAATCTTTCTGCACTGCCATCATTTTAAAGCAGGTAGCAGCTTATGTTAGCATGTGCTCAGACCTTGTCTTCTCCTTTGCCTCACAAGATCACTAATCCCACCTTCAGCAACCTTTCTCCCTCCTAATTGGCTGTCTGGCTCTCTTATTTCACCAGCAGGGTAGGCTGTGAGTAAAAGCTACAGGATTCCATGAAAAAAGTTGAGAATTGCAAGATTTCTTATGGATATTATTACTCTCGAGCATATGCAAACGCTTGAAATCATCCACCGAGTATATGATGTAACAGGGTCAAAAATACCCCATTACATATCATTACATATTATGATTTGACACTTGATTTATTTTTTATTTATATTTGTTAGAAGTAAAAGTGTATTTTTCATAAACAGCAAAGTGTCACTTTGTGGGACATTAAGCAGTATTTTCAGAATCAATTCAAACTACACTATTTAAACACTATTTTTTAACTCAGGAAGAGGAGTTTGGTGTGTGTAAATCCTAGAAATGGCTAAACTTGACAGTGTGATCTCCCTAAAATTGTTCAACAGTGCTGGCACAGGTAATATTATCTTGCTGTCAGTATACTGAAGGCTCTTTAGGCCATCTCAGTCTACAGTGATTTAGGGAAATAATAACAAAAGAGTTCATTCTCACCTGTCTCTTTAAAAAATAGAGTTTGCTGCTCATTACTGGAAAGTCTGGCAGCTCAGAGAGTGTAGTAATTTTTGTTTTGTTCTTGTGGAGTTCTGAAGAACTGAGCAAACAAGTGCAAACAAAGACAACATTGTACACTACACTGTGGTGCAGAGCTGTTTAAGGTGAAGATGCAAAGCCTAAGGGTATTTGGAGGCAAAGGGGTCTGGCTCTGAAGAAGGACGGAATAACATACTGAACACAGGTACATACCTAAGCTTCTAGTGGTGGTTTACATATTTTGTGAAATATGCCTGCCCAGCCATATTAAAATGAGCAGCTTTGGCTCATAAATAGTATGGATGCAGAAAAACAAACACTCAGCACCAACTGGAGCAGGAACAGAAAGTGGATCTGGCAGTTTGGAATTTTGCCTTATGCAGATGCTACTGCATAGAAAATATTGTGAGACGTTTATGTCGTTTTCGTTTAGTGCTAATGTTTGGCAAATGGCAAGGCTTCCAAGACACCAAACAACTGGACCGAAATTCCTCACAAATGAAAAATGTACTTCTATTATTTTGGTGAAGTCTTCAACAAAATGTATTTTTACAAAAAATGCTGCTGCCAGCATTACAGTAGAAAAAAATGTTTTTGAATGTTCCATTTATTAAAACCACTTTGTATCATAAATCTGTGGATCAAATAAGGCATTTGTACAAAATGTTGCATAACACTAATCAAAGTGGTAGAACTCCCACAAGCTATTAGGTATTTAGACCTAGTCACAGTGAAGCATACTTTAGCCAGTTTTATATAACAGATCTGTTGCACAGGGTTTCCTATAGTTAATACATACTGTACTGTATATACTATAGTCAGTTGCTCTTTTTAAAGGATTAGTGAGCTCTACTAATGGATTACTGCCTATATTTTAATGCACATGATCTGCTGTTCCATGTACAGTATGCTTTGGTGAAATCACAAAAAGTTTACTGCAAATTTGCTAAAACTATGTTATGTATCTAAATTGCAGAGAACCTAATGCCGTGCCTAAGGATTCAATAGACTATTCAAATTCAAGTGTTACGTGGGCTTTACTTTTGTAGATATGGCTGGGTGAAATGAAAATATTTGCAAGGAAAACAACAGAATTGCCTGAATTAAACTTGTTTCTCAAACATGATTTCACAGGTCCTAGTTTTCCAGACCAAGCTTCATTTTTTTCATCAGGTTTTTAATCAATTATGGTGTTTGACTTAGTGCAATGTGCTCCAAACATCCACTGCACGCTGTCTCTGCGTCCTAAAAACTCACTGCGCCTCTCAGCTCTCAGCCTTTCTGAGAGTTTTACGTGTTGTGCCAACTGTACAAAGTTTCATTCGTCTGCATCTCCTTGGTCACTGGTGCTCTTTAAGGACAATCATCTCACTGGCTCAGGACCTGCCTGAAGACCCCTCTTTGCATGACGCTGCTGGCATGTAGCTGGTCCTCCAGTCTGACTTGCCGAGGGAACACAGTATATCAATCATACTGGCAGCTCCTGTCATCCGCGAAGGTCCAGGCCTCCTTCTTCCCCAGCCCCTGACAGGAAGAAGGCCGGAGGGGGAAAGCCAGACAGATGGACAGGGAGAAGTGTTGACTCTCCTAGTCTGTTTGCCAAGAGAGCGAACAGCAAGCCAAAGCCAGCACATCTAGTTGGCTTCTGCATCGAGACAACAGCCTGACCAGCAGTCATAACTCATCACCGTTCTGAGAGTAGGCAACTGCCAAGGAGGAGCGTGTAGCACATTTATCAGCGGTGGCAGAAGATGTCAGACAAATCTTCTCTCTTTGAAAACAATGGAAGTCCAGGCACCTTGCACTGTAATTCATCCCCGTTTGTTTAACTTTCTTTACAGAATATTTAGACAGGGCTCCTATGCGGTAATGTGTGGATGCAGCAGAGTACCTGTGAGAATTTGTTCAGTTATTAATTACTATTTTTTTTATTTGACTGACAAACTTTTCCAAAGCAACATTCTACAGCTTGGTATCAGCTGGGTATTTTACTGGAGAAATATGAGGGAGGTACCTTCGTCATGGGTACAATAACAGTGCCCCAAACCCTTCTATTTATGAGTCCAGAGCCCCGATCACACTGCTACACCCATGCCAGCTCACCGTGGGGTTAACAATTTTCTGGATACCTAAACAGGTTGACTTACAAAGCTTCTTCCCTCATCGTGAACTATTTTCTGTGGTCAAGTAAAAATTAGTGATGATTTCCCTCTATCCAGTCCCTTGTCCTTAGGGCACACCAGTGCTTTCTGATCAGATTCAGCCCTATAACACACAACAAGCTGGCTTCTGGAGACATAACTAAGACAACACTTGTAGTTAAAGTAGCCTGTAAGATATGGCTGCTCACAATCCAATGTCTCTAGTAAGAAAATTAAACTTTTCATGACGCTGTTACAGTATGTAATTTAGACTCTTAAGGATGCGTGTATCCTGTCATAAACCTCTTACTTTATGGCTTTTGTTGTTGATTTTCTGGGAAGATTTTTCCTTAAATCAGTCTTTTCCATCGCTGGTTCACAATTTTCTGTTCGAACTTTGTTTAGCTATCCACATCGTGAACTTGGGGAAGGAGACTCTCATCTCACTACACACCAGAGAAGTCCCTTCCCAGGCTGCCCCTGGAGCTCCCTTAAAGATAAGACAGACCTCAGAAGCTTAACCTTGGAGAAGACCGTGGAGTAAGACTGTGCTTTCAAATGAAGCAGTTCTTATTAACACCAGTTTCCCTGGTATTCTGCTGGTGTGAGTCAGAATCAGCTGCTGTAGGGAATCTGCCACAGTCTGGTGTCTGATAGCTTTCTATGATAATGCTGATTGAAAGTGTCACACAAGCATGGCTCACCACCAAGTAAACACTGGACCCATTCCCTGCCAGCTACAGTAAGTCAAGTAACTGCTGACATCGACCCCACCGCTGAATACTATCTGGGTCCCGTCGTCAAAAGCAGCACAAAGGGAAAGATGTATTTTATTGCATGAGAACAGATAAGATCTCACATCTGATTTCTCATTTTAATCATAATTGTAAGCAGTATGATGCTACTAATCAAATGGGAGCAGATAATTTCTTTGATTGTGCGTAGAGCTATGGGATATTTAACTTAAAACATTTTAAAAAATGACAAACTTAGCAAATATTAAAATGATTCCCAAGTAGCGAAGGCTAAATCCTCTTTTAGGCATTTCTTTAACAGGAAACACTAATTAGAGGTAATTATCTCATCTGTGGCTTTTAGACAATGTATGAAACCTAACACATGATGACTAATAGATTAAAGAGGATAAGCAAATAACAATTCTGTAATTAGCTCACAATTCTATGTCTAATAATTGCTTGTTTGTTCAAGCCAGCTTGCCAGCAGTTTGATCGCGCTTAGACACCTTTCTCAGGGGAGCCGCTGAAAAACAGCCACTTTGTCTGTCAGTTCGACTTAAAGGGCTGTGATACCATGGCAACTACTTTGTTTAGTAAAACTCACAACTGCTTTTTTTTGTCTGTGCTTAACGGTAATAATTTATGTACTTCAGGATTGCCCTGAATTTAGCTGGCACTTTTGGAAACTCGTCCTCTCGTAGGCTGTTGTCATTTATTCAAACTGAAGTCCACAGACTGCCACTAAAATCTATTTTTATCTCTTTGGTGGCGTAACCCTCAGCTCCTCCGTTTTCTCGGATGAAGCATGGCTAGTGTGTTTCCACTTCATTCCTGTTAATTTCACTGGCAAGTCCCATTTTTGAAGACTAATGACCGGGTGCCATTTGCCTTGTGTGAACGAGATGTAATGTGCATCCTCTCTGGATGCCAGAGTAATAGACCTGAACTGTTCCATTTCAGGCTGTTCTCCCTGTCATTGTTTCTTGCATTTGGGAATAAATCCCTCTCGGGCTGCTTTAATGAAAGTTAGAGGGCTTCTAGGAAGCAGATGAGTGGCAGTCCCAGAACCAGCCTTACTATTTGTCTGCCACTGGAGCAAATGCTACAGGTAAAAACTGTTCTGACTTGAATCAGACTGCCAGCATCTTATCTATAGGGAAAGCAGGCTTGGGATATCACATGCTGAATACATTCTGCAGGATTTAAATTTTGCAGATAGCTCTGAATAGATTTTATTATTATAATGTAGTTGCTGCTACATAGTACCCTGTGATGTCCTGGGTTTCTTTTACAGTAATTGCTGTGGGCCCACATGATCTTTAAGGTGAATCGTGGCATCTGTTATCAGAAAGCTGCTTATTCATCATAAGGATTGCGGTACTCCACTGCTGAACACTTGCATAGTGTGCAAGACATAGAAAATCACAATTTATAGACACTAATTAACATAGGCAGCATGTCTTTGGAAGATGGAAGGAGACTGAAAGAGAACTCATTTGGATCCTGAAAATGCAAACACACTGAACCTGGTACCCCAGCCCAGAACCAAACTCCAGCCTCCAGAGGGCTGCCCACTACACTGGCCCTCAAGGTGGACCAGTGCCCCTTATTACATTCATCTGCAAAATAAAACCCCTTTACTGTATGTCCAAACCAGACAGCTTCCGAAAACTGGAAAAGGAATTAAACTTTTTTAAGAAAAGGGTTCTGCAGCTCTGACATGCGGAGCGAATATTGTGTTTTGGACCTGCCCTTGTAACTGGCTGTTGAAGCTGGGAAGATGCCGGGAGAGAAGGAAGAAAGATCCTGACCAGAGAAAGGGTCAGGGCTCACTGTAGGCTTTGGCTGCCAAAGCAGAGAAGTAAAATAGGACCACCTGTGGGAGGAAGAGAAAATCTGTTCATTTTAATATGGGCTCTGAACAAATTGCTCTCTTTGGGGCTTTTATGGGAACTTGATGGAAAAGTATAACTTTTTAAGTGTGCTGCATGCTAAAACTAAATCACAGCAACTGATTGATTGTGCTTCTTCTAATAAAATTTAATTTTAATTAATTAATTTATGAATTACATTTAAATTCAGTAATTTTTTTTCTTAAGGCAGCAAAAATTGCAAAGAGCAAGGCCCCAGATAAGCCTGATGTACTCATATTCTGATTTTCTGACTGTCTATGCCACAGTACAGTAAAGCATACAAGTACGACATCTGAGCTACTGTTGAAAGAAGCCTTTTGAAATTTGTGATCTCAAGCGGCATTGATTGCTTCCATTTGTGACACTGATGAAACACAAGGCTCTGAAGTGCTGTAAGCGATGCCAGGGTGACATTTCAGGCAGGACATTTCAGCAGGGTCTTATGAGGAGGGTGGGGCTCTCAGAGGCCTAAGGTTCTGTGTGAGTGGTATTTAGTGGTGCTGTTAGGAGGTCATTGTATCGGTATCAACAAATATGAAAAAAAGACACGTCCAGGCCAATTTGCAGACCTTGGTTTAGTAAATAAGAGTTGCACTGGAGTCCATGCCTACAAGTTAGGTTTTCCTGTCGGCAGCTTTCTGAACTGCTCTAAGCATGCAAAGCATTTTTAGTTTTGAAGCTTATTCTTCCAAGCTTGGATGTGGAACCTGTTCCACAAGTGGAAACGTTACAATTCGGTTAAAAGAGGGAGGTGATGGTACGCAGCTTTCTGGTCAGTGCCAGGCGGGAGCGTGTCACCTGTTAGAAAATGGCTTCTTTTAGGTCCAAGACAAGGACTCATCTTCCTAGACACACAGCCTCTGCAATGATTTTCATTAAGCGCTGTCAGGTGGGGGGGGTGAGAGGGGATCTGCTTATATCTGAAAAGTGGACGACTCAGATAACAGTCTTTGCTCACCTGCTGAGAAACCCACACTGGGTGAAATTAGAAAGGAAAGCAGAAACAGAATAAGCAATGCACACACTTAATTAAAACTGAGAGCAATAACATGGGTTTATGTAGTCACCCACATGCAGAAACTGTAATCCAATAAATTAAGCCACTTGACTGTTGCAATTCATAGCCTGCACAATGATTGTATTTCTTAAGCGCTGCAATAAATCAAATATGTGTGTTTCTAAATAGATTGATATCTTTTGTAGAATTCAGTTGTGAGTTACAAGGTGAGAATTAGATATCAGATTATCCTCTATGAGAGGAACTGTAAACATCATTATGTTTCAGTCTATTTATAAAACTGTATTATTTTTTCAAAAATAAAACATCTGTATTTACTAGCAGATGACATTAAATATTCTTCTATCTCTTCAGTACTACTAGACATGAAAGGAGAGTTTTTTCCTTACATTTTTCCAGTCATTATGTATATAATATCCATACAATATTATAAGTAACCATAAATCTGTTCACCAGTTCTCTTGAATCATCACAAACAATGATTGAGTTTACAAGCACAAATAAATGTTGCACCATATTTGTCAGCATAGTGTTCATTGCCTGACAGAGAGAGGAATGCTTCATTAAAATGCACTGTGTTATGGGACATGTAACAAATCATCTGTCTTGTTGTTAATCACTGGTCAGCCTAGCCAGTAGATGCATTAAATTAAATACATAAATGTTAAAATGATAAAACAGGAAGAACAGTATTTTGTAGTAAAACCAGTAATGACACAGAAGTTCATGTTGGTAGCTGTGTCAGCATGCGTAGGCTGCCAAGGAACAGGTAAAGATAAAGCTGAGGGTGTCACCAGAAGAAGTCTCCACTTTCGAAATATTGTGTCTCTTTTCTTTTCAGCATGGAATAAATCTTTACCTGTTCCTTAGCATTAAGAACGTACTCCATCTACAATAATACGTACTGGCATGTGCTGTAAAATAATACGTCAGAACAGACAATTGTGTGGTATGTTGATTTAACCTAAGGATCGTGTTATCCTCTTTCAACAAAAAATGTTCACATTAAACAGTTTTGTACATACAGTATATTTCCTGAGCAGTGTGCCTGAGTTGAATGTGCTATACTACACCTCAGAGAGTGATGGGAGTGTCTAGAGATTGTTAACAGCATGTATATCCAGATTTATAACCAGACTTTTAAAAATGTAAGAGTAAAAACAGGAATATTCTAATTAATCCCATTGATGTTATTCAATTTCTATCTTATCTTTGCAGAGAGCTGAAAGTAATTGAATAAAATTAGCAAGAAATTCAAAGTTCCCTTAATAAAGACTTAGATGTTCAAACATCTTAATCATTATGTCTTAAAGCACAGCTGGAGTAAGGTAATTCATCTACATTAGATGGTTGTGGTGAATCTGCTGTCATATCATCACCTGTGCTTCTTTAGATAATATTTTGTTCACTAATTCCTTGTTGTTATCAAATGCAAACTCTGTGTAGCTGGATTTTATAGTCACAAAAATAAACTCAACAAGATGAGAGCCATGACACAAAAGTCACTGTAATGACAGTGTAGGAAAGCAATGCAGCAGTTAGCTTAAGAAATAAATATGCCAAATACTTTACTAAATATATATTTGGTACTTTATTTAGTCGTGTAGTGGTTAGCATTGCTGACTCACAGAGTTGGGGCCCTAGGTTCAATTCTAGACCTGGGTTGCTATCTGTGTGTGTGGAGTTTTTATGTTCTTCCTGTGTTCATGTGAGTTTCCCCCACGTTCTATGTTTAATATTAGGTTTATAATATTAGGAAAACTGGCCATGGTGTGCATATAGTGTATATGCGTGTCTGTGTGTCCAGGGTGAACCCTGTTTTGTCTCTGTTGCTTGCCGGGATAGACTCCAACTGCTTAGCGACCCTGAATTGGATGAGGCAGTAAGAAATTCAATGGATAGATGGACAGATCAGTTAGATCCCAATGAATGCCATAGAGAGAAAAAATCTGTATTAAATATTGACTTGTCTGGGTGAGGCTGTAGTTGGCCCATCCCCCTCATTTGTTTCCAAGGATCAAGAAAAGGAGTTTCCTGCAAGGGAGTAGATGGTGGGGAGTGCAAGAGAGATATGTAAAGGGAAGACCTGGGTGCGAGATAAATACTGTACATTGTAGAACAGAGGTCTGAGAGATTTCCGTCATAAACTCCATTGAGAGCATTGTGTAGTTCACCATAAACTGATCAAACCTAAAACCTAAATATGGGATATTAGGAAGGTACAGACTACATCACCTGTACTCCTCTCTTGCTGGAAGGTGGATCATGTCTTTACTGCCGTCAGTGGCAAATGACAATAAAGTCGAATTCTTTACAACACATTCAATAGGGCATTATGCAATATCAGAAGGAATACCAGCTGAAGATTGTATATATAAGGATGTATTGTAGTGACCCTGTTTAAGAGAGCTCAAATCACCAGGTTTCAAGCCTTTCACGACATGAGGAGGGGACTCAGCTTGCATAACAATTTCTCCCACTGACATCCAGAGGTGTTTTGTAGTCACTAACATTAATGAGCACCATGTATCACGGCAAAATTTAATGTGAACTGGTTCAAGAGGGCAGGAAGAAGTACATATCATATGAATGTAATTTTTCCTTTGTGAATATTTTATACTGTGCTCTAAATAATATTTTAATAGATCACCTCTTGATTTATAACCTGAAAATATGAATGTTTTTTTTTTAAACTGTCTCTTTCCGAAAGATTACCCTCCCTCTCCCTGTCTCCCTAAGCCTTGTGTTATTTACACAGGGGGGAGTTTGAATAAAAATAAGCTGATCCAGGGTTAAAAGGCAGATAAATCGTGGCAGGAGAGATTAGCCCTGGAGCCACGCTGGGCCTGACAGCAGCCATTTGAGCCGAGGGAGGCGAAACGCGACCACCGATCAACATGCAGACCAGCTGTCTCCATGGTGACCTCCTGAGCAAGTAAAGGTTACAGGGAAAGCAATCTTTCTGGGTTACAGAACCAGCAGTAACAAATTTCATTATGATTATTACAGAAAGCAGGCCTGTGCTCTTCTGTAATTGTGACTGAACAAGGGTAGAAAGCAAGAAACAACAACTAAGCTTTTACTTCTGGTATTAGCAGAAATGATGCATCCCTCTTTGCTCAATGTAATGTCCCTCCATGGTTTTTATCACTCACATGAACAGTATATTTACCTACACAATTTTTTAAAACTTTTAATGGCAATGCATCTTTTTAAACCACTTAATTCGGTTTGTATTCCTCTTCATTATTTTTCTTTTGTTGTTGAGTAGATCATTTGAAAAACTACCAGAAGTTACAGAACATCCATGTAACCGTTTTAATCTGTGGACGAATGTGTTGATGCCTTGTTTCTTAGTCACATTTTTCCATTTATTATGTTTAGTGGACACAAGTTCAATGCCACTTGAAAACTCATTCAAGTGAGGAATTGATAGAGGAGACGTTTTAATGAATTCATTCATAGATGGTGCTAATATTTGACTGCTACTGTAACTGTATGTGTATCTCTGCTGTAGACTCAATTCAAAGAACACTGTTCATTACACAGGCATGCAGGTGCTGAAAACCATGCAAACAGTAAGAGACACCATATTGAGCAGGGAACTAAATGGAATATCTTTTCCTCGGATGTGACAGCACATTTATTGAGAGGTTTATATACTGCTGGCCCTGGGAAATTCATTTGAGACAGTAAGCTATGCATCTCAGATCCACACTGTAGCACTTTCTCATGTCAACCAGTCATTTCTACCAGGAATTTTAGACCTACCTCTTTTATAATTTCCAAAGCATGCTGGCACAGTTCTACAGTGAATCAAATTCATCTGACATTTTTTTTCTGAAAGTCCTATCTGAGACTGAACGACTGAGACAGGCAAATATCTGTTAAACCGTAAACTGTTCATACTATTGCATTCTGACGGCCTTTTCATCATTACGAGTTAAGGGTATGATACTGACACCTTCGTCATCATGAGACCTGCTCAATGGGAGATGAAAGAACCACAGCCCCACCCCCGAAGATGAAGAAGGTTATTTATTTTCACAGACTGATGCAGGTTTCTTTTGGTGCATTCAGTTTTTCTGATTGGCGTCGAGCTGTGTGGAATAATCCCATTTACAGTATGTCACTGTAGTATGCATGGTGAGCTATTTGACAACGCAAAGATTGGAAGATTGGATGATATAAAATAACAATAGTAAAGCATTGTCAATGTGATCATTTTAATGTCTGGGGAAAGGTAAAGAAAGCAGATCAAAGCTAAAAAATACTGTTCCTGCAGCAGGTGAATCATTTCCTGATGGATAAGATACAATTAAATCCTAAGTAGGTCAAATTTGACTCAGCCTCCAGGAGGGCTGACTTTCAAGGAATGTTTTACATTCCGTAAAAATTGAGACGTGGGCTGCAGTTCATTTCATGTTTTTGATTACGATCCGTGCCATCACCTGTGTGCTGTACTCAAAGGGCCAGATTTTGATAACTAGATTGCATGGTAAAACGTAAAGTTGTTGGCCTGCCACTGGAGAAAATGGCTTATTCCAAAATGTAGCTTTGAACAAATGCACTTAATGTCTGGAGCAAGCGAGAGATAGCAAATGAGTTTGTGCTTAGCAAATCACTGCAGAGTGGGAGGTGAATTTTGCTGGCTGTGAGCCCTAATTTACCCTTTAAACAGATGCTTACATCAGTAATTGTATGTTAATTAATAAGCTAATAAAATACAGCTGGTGCTGTGACCAATTCAGAGCATACTGATATTGAGACACTATATGTGACATACAACATTGCCCACCCATAGTAAAAAAGCATGATCATTCTTCTTTATGACTGTTATTTTTATTATTATTAATGTACTTTATGTAATACTGCTAATGGTGTTTTTAAATAGACAATCAAGGTCAGATTCTAACGTTGCCCACTTTTAATCTTGTGTTAATATGTTGCCTCCTGTGCACCTTTTTGCACATCTTTTCTAGCACTGGGCATTTACTCTTGTTAGAAGACTACCTTAACTTACAATTCTTCATCTTCAGTTATCATGCTCTGTTGTACCTGTACATCCCCACACTCTCCCTCATCCTGCAGTTCCCACAGCAGTCTTAACTTGTCAGTTCCCATCGCATCGCCTCCTCATGCTCAACAGCTTACCAGCTTTTTCTGCTGCAGCTGGGCACAGTGGTTCAACCACTGCTCACCCCTGCAGTGGGGAGTCACTTTCTTGCTCCACCTCAAACAAGTAGCTCTTCCACCTCTGATCTTTGAGGAAAACAACCCCAGAATCCATTTCCTCCATTTTCTCTTGTCACCCACTCTACCGGTGTCCAACTGGTTGGGTGTTGGTCCCCCAGTTCCAACCAAACATTCCTGGTGAAAATACTCTCAAGTGTACCAGTCTCCAACTCTCCCTTAAAACCATGATTTGAGGTTCTGTCTGGAGCAAATCTCATTCATTTAGACTAGGCAAACAGACCAGGCAAGTCATTCAATACTTGATTCTGCTAACAGCCCGAGTCTCTTATTTTTATTCCACCCTTTGCTTTTCTCAGGTAGGCATTCCTTCTGACACTCTGTTTATCATGACAGTGGTCAATCCCCAACAATTTCTACACCATCACTGCCTCAGACTAACCAAAGCTGAGCCCGGCATTGATAGATTCTTTTAGGTCAGCACAGCATCTTCTGTAGCCCATTGTGGAATCACAATCTATACATATCAAACCCTAGAATGGTGGTAATATTTCCTATATATGTACTATATACAGTATGTACCACCCCAATCAACCAAAAGCATTAATAGGTTCCTTTGATCTCTTCCTGGGGTATTTTTGGGTCCTTGGGATCCTCTTTTAAGATGAGGGGTCAACATCATCCTAATAGTCAGTTGCAATTTCCTAAGGCAGGTGGATTATACCAAACAAATCATCAATGTCAATATGTTGTCCTAATAAACTGTTGTTGCATCGCATTAATTAGAATTTGACAGAACTACTAAAAATACAATATGGCATAGTATAGTAATAAACTATCACCAAAGTTTGACCCTGAGGTTTTATACAAAAAAATCACCTTAAGGTACTCCAAATGTTACCAATTTATCTATAGTGACTGAATTTACATAGCTAAAACTTTTTATTTGAAAATCAAGTAAAAAAAATGAAGCATCTGTCTTGGTTGTAGTGCTCAAACAATCCACAGTTTATTTGAAAGAAGCTGACTTACATATATGGTTTACATATCTTACATTTCTTCATAAAATGGAATAATATAAAGTTTTGCACCTTTAAAAGTCTAGTTGCTTTCAGAAAACAGGAAGCAAATATTGAGGGAGGGCAGAACACCTTAAAAATCCATCAAATGTGATTTTACTAATCACATGCAGCCTTTACAGTGGGACACACAGCTCAGTATAATTGCTCGTGAACATCTTATTTCTTATTTACATTGTTTTGTCACTTGTTTCACTGAGTAATAGCCCTATGCCCCTAATTAAAACAGGTTTAACATTTAAGCCAAATAAAATAGATAAATGGTGATACTGCTCACAGACAGTGCAACAGATTCTTTTTATAACTAAGCATAACATACAGTATGCATAATTTCACATCACATTTCTCTTGAAAACTCTCTTGTTATCAAATACTATCCTTTCTCTACGTACCAAGAAAACAACCTGGAATTTTTCCCCAGGGCTGCAGCTCTACAGCCTAGGATAGCTTGGTTATGAATCCACACATACATCCAGATACTGCAGCTGTTTTCATTGCACTGTGTCCTTTGAACAATATATCACAGTGCTCTTGCTTTGCAGGACAAGTGTGAAAGTCCAGTCCTTTAAACAAAAGAAGATTTATGTATTTTTGGTCTGAAACAATCCTAAATGATCTGTTAGGCTTCAATGGCTTTGCCATTGTCATGGCGGAGCTGTATTGCTTTTCTGTCATGCTTGTGCTGTTTTCCTTTTACACCTTGGAGAAACAATCATCTCCCTTTTTGGCCTCTGAGTTATGAAAAGTTGTAAGATGGAAGTCACATTAGTCTGCATGCAAACAGGTGTCAGAGCAACCACGAATGGCTAAGACAGGATAAGACAGGAATTTCACTATCTGATATTTGTCAAGATGTCAGGATGACATCACACATCCATTTTTTAACCCCTTGTTCAAATTCAGCATCACAGGGGAGCTGGAGCCTATCCCAGCAAGCAACTGGCACAAGGTGGGATACATCCTGGATGGGATGTCAGTCAATCACAGGGCGAACGTACACATACCTAGGGGCCAACTTCTCCCAGAGGCCAATTAACCTACCAGTATGTCTTTGGACTGTGGGCGAGCACCCAAAGGAGATCAACGTGAGCACAGGGATCAGAGTTTGATTGATGGGTCAGGGTCAGTTCGCATTCAAGCATTCTGATTTGCTAGCTAGTGTCAGAAGCCAATGATGTAATCCACAAAAGTAGGTACAAGCAAAGCAATAACTAAATCCATATTTCTACGCTCAGTCAGAAATGAATAGTCCATATTTGTTTTTAGTTTTGCTGAAAAGCTTCTTTTGAATTGCTTAAGACTACTGTATAACCAAGAGACGGCCCACTCTGGTCCTGGAGAGCCGCAGTACAATTTAATCTATTCAACTGAACATGAAACAACCACACAGCAGGATGTTAAAGGAAAAAAAAAATACTCTGTTTTATGTCTCTGTTGCAGATTTTATAAGATTTGTGATGTTCCTTGGTCTTTTAAGTACACCAGGAGTCTTAACTGTGTGATAGACCAATATAAGAATATGGTTAATTGTATTTTTATGATTGGTTGGCCAAACTAGGCATTGTATCTCTTCAGAGGAATTCTGTTTTCTTTCTAATGAAAAAATAGAACTGAAGAAAGCTTGTGAATTACTTTCGAAAGAGCCTAGCTAAGGATTTTAGATCATTGACACCTAGATGAGCAAGAATCGTCTCGCTATAGGATTTTTTTCAACAAAGTTGTGCAATACTCTACATAAAATAATATTAGAAATCAGATGATGTGTAGGAGCAACCAGTGAGGTCCATAATAATAAGAATGGCCTGTCATGTGGTATGTTTTATGAGTCTAAAGGACTGTAACTTTAATATTTTTACATTAAACTTTAATATTTGTATTTCACTTTTTATGTTTTTGCACGCCTCAGAGCCTCCATCACTTCTATTTATCTCACTGTTATTTATTATTGGTGTGTGTTTAGGATGGTGTGCATTGGGTGGATGCATTCTGTTACTGGCTTCATGTTGTGTATTTGCACTGTGTGTCTTTACTTGTTTGAGCTCATGGAACCAAATGCTATCCGACTACTTGTTATGGCAATGTAGTATTGAACTTGAAGTGTAAGGCAGTAGCAGACCAGCCCTTTTCCACAGTGTGAAGTGCTATTTGGATAAAGACTGTTGTAAGTACCCTCAGCAAACATTATTATTATTATTATTATTATTATTATTATTATTATTATTATTATTATTATTATTATTTAAGAGTGCTAAAGCACTTAAGGCAGAAGCAGACCTGGATAATGTGTCACAGCAGATAGCCTCAAGCATTTATACCAGTGGTTCCCAATCCGGATCCCGGTGACCCACACACCTGCTGGTTTTCCCACCTTCATTAGATAACTGAAGCCTTACTTCATCCAAGCAGTTAAATATTTGCATTTTGATTCTAGTCCAGTCTAGTTTGGGATTTTAATTCAGTTATAAAATACAACATTTAGAGCTCCAACATGTTCTTCTTAGTCAAGGAAGGGTTTGAATGTGTAACAGAGGGCTCAGATGTAACAAAACCCAACAAGTGTGTAAATCACCAGGACCAGGATTGGGAACCACTGGTTTACATACAGTAGGAATTTAATGTGAAGTTCAGACACAAACAACATGCCAAACCACTACATTTTATGCAGAGCTGTTGAGACTATTCTAACAACACCCATGAACATGGGACTGATGATGTGATATGGTGCAGCAGTAATTGGAGCTATGCATGGACCTATCTGTTATTAGCCAGTAGTCACTATTTTTGGTAGGGCATTAATGATGTTTACAGCAGCTCCCTTTATTAAAAAAAAACTTTCCTAGGTTCTGTAACAGGTCGCATAGTTTCATAATAATAATAATAATAATAATAATAATAATAATAATAATAATAATAATAAACTTTATTTTATATAGCGCCTTTAAAGGTGGCTTCTCAAAGCGCTTTACAGGATGACAATAACAATAAATAAGAAGACTACAACAATAAATAAGAAGATTTCACAAGATAGGACATAATTATAATTACAACAATACAACAATAACAATAGAGGAGACCGTGGAAGGTGGTATTAAGAAGAGCAGAGGGGTGAAGAATGGAACCAGTTAAGTAAAGGCTTTTCTGAAGAAGAAGGTTTTGAGTCTGGATTTGAAGGAGTTTAGAGAAAGTGACTCTCTGATATCCTTGGGCAAAGAGTTCCAGGGCTTGGGGGCATAGCAGGAGAAGGCCCTGTCGCCCATACAATGTAGACGGGCTTGGGGGACAGTAAGGAGGGCAGAATTTGAAGAGCGGAGGTTGCAAGGTGGGGAGTAGGGCGATAAAAGTTCAGTCAGGTATTGAGGTGCCAAGCCATGTAAAGCCTTATAGGTGAGCATGAGGATTTTAAAGTCTACGTGGAATTTGACCGGAAGCCAGTGCAAGGACTCCAGGATAGGAGTAATGTGAACACTTGCACTAGACCTGGTCAGGATTCTGGCTGCTGAATTTTGGACATACTGCAGCTTGTTCAGAGTAGATTTAGATACCCCAGGGAGTAGAGCATTGCAGTAGTCAATTTGAGAGAATACAAATATGTTGATCAGCTTTTCAGCCACAGTTAATGATAGCATAGGGAGTAGTCTTGCGATATTTCTAAGGTGAAAAAAATATGTTTTGACAGTATGCTGTACATGTGGGTCGAATGTTAAGCCAGAATCGAATATAACCCCAAGGTTTTTCAATTTTGATTGAAGCTCAAGTACAGAGCCATCTACAGATAGGGTTACAGGACTGGCTTTGCGAAGTTGATGGGGGGTACCAATAAGGATGACTTCAGTCTTGTCACAGTTAAGATCAAGGAAGTTTTGAGTCATCCAAATTTTTATGTCAGAGATGCAATTAGATAGAATAGAGACAGCCACATCAGTGTCGGGTTTGGTATGGATGTATATTTGAGTATCGTCAACGTAAAAATGAAAGCTGAGGCCATGTGATCTTAAAAGCTGACCAAGTGGGAACATGTAAATGCTGAAGGCATTTAATGAGGCATTAAATGAGGCTGTAAAGATACCATCACTCCCCTGGTCTCTAGAGAGTGTCCGGACTTCAGGTGGCACAGCAGGTGTGGACCAGGCACCCATCGGAGAGTCTAGGATGGCATTGTGAATCAGACATCCTCACCACATGCGCTGTACCACTTTTGTATTTATAGCCATAAATCTTTTTTTTTTCTGTTTTATATCATTAGCCATGTCTTGAAATAAAGCAGAAGTGCAAAAAAAGCAACAGAGGTGCCGACTACTGCATGTGATCAACACGCACATTTGTGAATTAAAATATGTTTTGTGTTTTAGAGCAGCCTCATTTATCTTCAGGGCCCAAGAAGTCAGCTTACACCCCGGTGTAATCTATCATTGGTTAGAACATTTTATTAGCAGCTATGGAAACCTATGTTTCTTTGTGCTGGCGATGCCAGACACAAGCCCAAAATGCAGGTTAGAGTGTCCCTACATACTGTATTACAGCTTCATTACCTAATTACAGTGCCAATGTATGATTCCTGGGAGAATATTTATTGGGTTAGGCAGAGAGAAAGAGAGAGAGAGGTGCAGAAGGAGAGGGAGTGTGAGATTTAAGTGACAGTTCTGCAGTTTCATTTCCTTTTTCAGTGTAAACCGTTCGGCCCCCTGACATTTCTAATGAGAGATGTAACACTGCACTGTTTGCGAACAGAGGAACAGGAAGGTGATAGAGGAATAAATTACACACAATCCTCGCATGTTGACAATTTACTATCTAGGCCTTTTAAAAGGCCCAACTGCTCTATAGCTGTTTCAGATCAGGAGGTGACCCAAGGGTTACGTACTATAGCACAAAACTGCAGAGCTGCAGAAAATCAGAAATTGCTTTTCAAAGATTCTCTGGGAGTCCTAGCCATCACATGCTAAGTCTGATAACTCACAATAGCAGAGTATTTACTGTAAGCAAATGAACTGGCCTCTGGCTGTAGCTGTTTTACCTGTGTTTAATTGTGCCAGTGCTTCCTCTCCCAAAATGATTGATTCTACTTCAAATGAATTGTGAGAAGGTGACACTTGTTTTATTTTTCCATAGTTGTAACTCTGCAACATTCTTGTTGGGGAGGGATACTAGATCAGGGAAGTATCCATTGTACTATTATACAAGAAAAGCAAATTCAGAGAGCTGAAATTTCCCATTTTAATTCCAAGGTTTTTAATAATGCACTTCATCAAACATGAACACTTCACCACTGCTGAATACATTTCATCTTCATCAGGAAATACAGTAGCTACAGTGACTCTCACAAAGAAAAGACACTTTTCTACAGCTCTTCTAGTCTTCTAGAAAGTGCCTTTTCATCTTTTGTTTTTACTATCCTGAGGTTACGTTGAAGTGATCTTATTATAGTACCAAAACAAAACAAATTGTAAAGGAAATTCTTCAACAAGACTC
This sequence comes from Lepisosteus platostomus, assembly GCF_059453375.1. Classification (NCBI taxonomy): domain Eukaryota; kingdom Metazoa; phylum Chordata; class Actinopteri; order Semionotiformes; family Lepisosteidae; genus Lepisosteus; species Lepisosteus platostomus. Next base: position 8,856,428 of record NC_142623.1, on the reverse strand, counting down.
ATTATGCTTTTTGTTGTTGTGAGTGGGATTCTGAAACATATCTTAAGAAATTGTTGCAAAATGTCATTTTCACCACATGCACCAGTTTTCAGTAGGATGTCCCTTGAACCAGCTATACATGACCTGTGACTGGGACAGTCTAGTCATTTGATGGGTTCTGAATAGTCTGGACAGTGAGCATGTCTGTGATGCAGGATATCCATGCATAAAAGGAAGCAGGCCAACACAGAATTATCTGATTGCCTGGCTTATGCAACATGCAGGGGCTCATTCTGACACTCAAACTGAAGACAGGTGTTGCTCCACAGGCATGGACGAATTGCTGGAGATGGTGAACACTGCTGCCGTGCTTGGGTGGGGGGGATTTGATCCTTTGAGGCTGGCTCTGTAATGCAACTACAATAGTGTCTCCTTCAAGAAACGGCTGCATGAAATGTATATTCACTTACCTACTAAAACTCCAAATAAGTAAGTTGCGCCCATAGCCTTCTGTTGTTTGAAATGTCTTATATTCTTATTTTCCCCAATAGTCTAAAAGTTTAGTTTCATATTTTCCTGAATGAATTGTTTTGCAACATACAAAAGGGATAAGGGAACGCAAATATTTGTTTTAATGAAACCTTGGCTATTGTATAGTTAAACACCACGCAATTTCAGTACATATAAAAATAGCCAAAGCAATTGTGGTACAGACTGGGCCTGGGGTTGTCGCATTTCCTCAACTTTGTTTTCATACTTGTTTTCCTTGATGATACCAGTGAATCTGCCATTGCAACTCAGAACTGTGACACTCACACATAAGGGGTATGAGAAGACGAATGATTGCTGTCTAAATTAGGCAGAATTGCAGGTTCCTAGCGCTTGAAAGTGTCACACTGTGCTGAAGGATACAGACACAATGGGTGGCCAGCTCATGCTTGAGGTGGTTTACGCAGACAACTCAGGAGGCTTGGATCAATTTCGACAATATTCATTGCTGTCTAAACCCCAGTCTTTTCTCTTAATTGCTTTAAACATTTAACACATCACTAAATCCTTCCTAAGGGATCTTGGGAGTTTTACATTGCAGAAATTAGGAGAACCACAGATAAGAGTATTTTATCTTTCAGGAAACATGCTGCCAACAAGCACCCCCCCCACCCCCCTTCGCCGAGTTCTTCTGAATTTAACCAAAGGTCTTCTGTGTCTGTTGACATTTATAACAGGGAGGAATGAAAGATTCTAAAGTAAAATAAAAGAAACGCTATAGACCACAGCAGCTGTGACTAATCATTGTCTGTGCCATCATCACTTCGCTTATTTTTAATGATGGAGAACACTTTCAAACTGTGTCAGCGAGTCTCCATTGGTTCTGTGTTTTCTTCTGGCTTGCTTTCAGCTTATGATCTTTTGTTCAAACACAATCATGCGACTACCACCGCTGGTGCTATGAATAGAACCAGCCATCCACAGCAACGACAATCATAAAAATGACTTTAACAACTGTATTTAAAAAGAGAAGCACTTCATGCCGCTTTAGCTTGCGTTGCACACAAACCACTTGGTTGGCATTACACGATGGTTTTTACATTGGATTCAGGCTTGTTGATTGAAGTGGAGCAGGGCATTACAGCTTAAGTAATAACATACAAAGGTCAGCATGTGAAACAATCCTCTGTTATGTGGAGAAAGCCTCTCTAGACGATCAGCTGCACAACACAACGGTTCTTCTCAGAGGGTGATGCAACGTGGCCAAATTAAAAATGGAGCAATCCTGGAGGTCACTTTGGCATGGCTGCTCAGAATAGTATTGATTGAACAATTGTGCGGACTGGAGGTTACCTACATTGTTTTTTCACATTGCACTCGCCAAGCCTTTGTTTCTAGAATCTGCCATTCTCCAGCATAAACTGCTAGAGGTTGGGAAAGAAATGAAGGATGACCAGCATTGACATAAATAATTTGGCGTGAAATATGTTGCTCTTACAATGCATTCTTATTCTCATTTTTTTTTAAATAGCAGTGTTTTTTTTTTCCTGTATGGTGTTTTGCAATCATTAATCTAAAGGTTGGGATACATTTCTTTATATAAGCACAGCGCTCCTATTTATACTATAAAGACGTGTTGACAAGGGCACACTGCAGCACACTGGAAGTGTACTATGATAAGGCTATTTTAGAAGCACAAGCAGCCACAATGCTTTCTATTTTGTTAAAGTAGGTACAATAAGATTCCTGTCTAAAAACTCCTTCTAGCCATAAAACCATGACAAAAATAAAGTAATGCTGATCAGCTGTTCACTATAAAATTGAAGTTGAAATGCTGCTTTTGAACAAATCAGTAATATCATTCAGCTGTTCACATAGTCTGATTGTTGGCAGGCATAGTGGATTACTGATCAGTTTTTCACATTTGCAGCACAACGGTGTCAATCACCATTTTGCATTTCAGAAAAGGCATAATGCTGAATATATAAAAGAATGTCTTCCAATTTTCAAAGGCAGTTTTAAAATCTTGTCTTGTCTCCAGGTATTCCAGTGATGCGGTCATTGTAATAATTAGAAAACATTGTGGATGCTGAAAAGGAAATTGAGAAAGACTGAGATAAAATTCACGACTGGGCAAACTCCTGGCAGATGGGATTTAATGTAGACAAGTGCAGAGTGTTTGTAGTAGTTAAAACACACACATACAAAGAAGCTATTTGTGAAAAAGACAGGTGTTTATGTTGACATCATTTTCGTCTACTAGAAACAATAGGGGAAACAAAAGAAAAATAAAACATAATGTTGGGCAATGTAGTTAAAAGTGTAGAATTCAAATTAAGCAATGACATATAGCGTTTAATTCAAACGTAAGTGGATAATAAGATCTCTTTTAGAATATCACAGAAATGTTGGTTACCATGTTCTTAAAAAGATATCGATGTCCTGGAATAAGTCCAGAGACGTCACACTAGACCTATTCCTGGACTTAAAGGAATAAACTACACTGACTGGTTAAAAGAACTGAATCATTTTAGTCTTGATTGGGGAAGACCTGTGGAGAAAGTGAGTCAAACATTCAAAATCCTCAAAGGCATTCACAAAGTCCATCTGATAGTAAAGCATGAATCGGAACACGAGGGGAAACGCAAATCAAGTGCATTTAAAACCTAGAATACACGGCACTTTTTTACACAAAGGGTTGTGGGTATCCAGAACAAGCTGTCCAACCATGAATCTAGATGATACCCTAGATTCTTTCAAGAACTGGCTAGACAAAATTATCAGATCAATTAGATACCGGCTGACTGACCTCCTCTCATTCATAACCTTCTTATATTATTGTAGTTTTTATTCGTGACGTGGTTATACTACATAATTTCTTACCTGTGTTTAGGTATGAATGTTCGTATGAGTGTTTACACCACTTGCTTTCTTTCCATGTCTTTGAACGCTTCTTCTCAAACAAATGCATTTGCAAGAGATCAGATAGCAATTTTACTTTTCAGGTAAAAAATATAAAAGTTAAGATCATCACAAGGCCTGATCCTAGAGCCAGTACGGAGCTTCAGTTATTTCCCTGATGATATCAAGAGTGACACATTTTAACCGAGCGTTTACAAACAAAATCTCATTATGAAGAACAACAAGTGGACTATTGTCAGAATCATCCTTCTCAACATTCATACGTTCATTAAGTCTTTCCCATTTTCAATACATTGCTGGAGATTTTCTGTGGATTCCAGTCATTTCCATTGCTTGCCCATGATGCATTGCACTGCCCATAGGTCTCAGGATGTTATTGTCCATTCTTTCCATTCCTTCGGAACCTTTAGCATCTCTTTAAATGCTTTAAAGGTTTTGCTGGTCCCAGAATCCAGAGGGAGAAAACCTTTTTTGACAGCAACTGTCAACAAATGTCCAAATAATTTGGGAGAGCACAAGGAAACGGGCCTTGAAACCCATCCACAGAATAAACATTTTTGCAGTCCCAGCTAAGCAGGCTGGCAAGACTAGAGGTTTTAGGAGGACAGATTAAGGATCTACTGATTAACAGATTTCGAATTAAAAATAGCCCAAACCTCTTATATGTATTATGACTGACTGGCAGATGGCTTCCTGAAGCCTGGGACGGTTGCATTGTAGAAATACAGAAGCTGATGGCTCCAGGGATAGGGATTTGTTGATCCTAATACCACTAATACATGGTGTCCACCTCCTTACCCTGCACATTTGATATCTCACAAGCAGGAGAGTAATGAGATAAGATCCACTTAGAGCAGCTTGTAAACTACACATCTTCAGACGACACCTTGCTATGATACTGATCTGTTCTGATCTGTTAAATGGAGTACGCCTGGCTGAAGAAGCGATTGGTGCCAGCAATGCGTTGCTTCTCCGCTTTGTTAGCGATGTGAGGACACACCAGTTTGCTGTAGTTTCACTGATAAACAACCACACTTATTGAGAGCTGGCATGAGCACACTGAGCACACTGAGCACAGTACAAGGGAAAGAGGTCAAAAGAGTCAAAATGAAAGGCTCATTGAAGTTTGTTCATTGAAGTAAGTGAAACCTTAAGGAATTTGAAAACCAAAAGACTGCTGCACTGGATTCAAGCAAAGATGTTTACTTGGCTATGATTAAAATACCGTGATGTGTAATTAAATTAAAATATCATTAAAATATTATGCTATGGATGACAGTTCATGTAAACAGTTACATGCCTCTTTCCAATCCATTAATAGAATAAATGTACTGGGCAATATGTTGCCCAAAACAGTAACAACATAAGAGCTCATTTCGAAAGAATGGGGTGCCTAATCTCAATAATTGTTTTGGAACTGGCCGCATGCATCCTGTAAGATGTATTTTTTGTAAAGCTGCATGTTTATTTTCTTGATAAAATGAGATTCAATCAAATGATTTCTTCATTCTAAAATCAGAAGAATGTTTGAAGAAATGAAGAATGCCATGACATGATATAAGGAAAGTCAGTTTTCTTCTCAAGCTGTGTGCTTAGTAAAAAAAAAACCTGGGGATCTGACTGACATCTCCAGCTGCAGTCCTGCACTTATGTAGCACTCTTCTGGGCACTCCACTCAAAGTGCTTTACAGGGAATGTGGACTCCTCCACCACCATCCATCTGGAAGATGCAATAGCAGCCATAGTGCACCTGTATGCTCACCACACATCAGCTATCAGTGGGGAGGAGAACAGAGCAAGAAAGCCAAAGGAGAGGAGGCTGTGATTGGTAAAGGCCAATGGGAAATGTGGCCAGGGTGTTGGGGTAATACCCCTACCTTTTTCAAGAAACACCCTGGGATTTTAAAGGACCACAGAGAGTCAGGACTTCAGTTTTACATCTCAGCCAAAGGACAGTGTCCCCATCACTATGCTGTGGGGCCATGAGACCCACACAGACTGCAGCATGAGCGCCCCTTTACGGCCCCACTTACACCTCTTCCAGCAGCAACCTTAGCTTTCCCAGGAGGTCTCCATCCAGGCACTGACCAGGCTCACACCTGCTGAGCTCCAGTGGGTATTCAGTTGTGAGTTGCAGGGTGATATAGATGGTTATAGTCTCTCTGGTTATTTGGCAGGTAACAAACAAAATACTTTAAACATTCAAACAAACATTTTACTTTACATTAAACTACAGTCTGTGAACACCTTTTTTTAATTATTATATTGCATTTGGTTCACTTGCTTTGAGGATTTGTCTCCAGTTTGTAATTGTACAGTGTCAGTAGTGTCTATATTTGTGCCTCCCCCATTTCCTAAAAATCCCATTTAAAATGGAAACAGAGGTCAGTATGTTTCTACTATGCCACTGCCTGGCTCAGAGCACCTAACAGAGGGGCTATCCCTCTTTTCATGAGCCTATTCATCACTGACTCTGATAGATGGGAATGTTGGAAGAGTGTATTTCTACCTTGCAGTGCAGAGTCAAAGCTGTGAGCCATGTGTTTAAGTAATTGAGAAATGTAAAGTAAATAGGTATAGAACAAAAAATATCTGGAAATTCCACATTACAAATGTAGTACCTGTAGTACCTAAGACTCAGCATCGTCTTCCTTTTGTGGTTTCATGATTCTTTCCATTGTACTGTTTTAGTTCTGTTCTTGCTGTCACACGGATATGCTCTAAATGGCATTGAACACCTTTTCAATCTTCATTCTTCAGTTTGTTTTGCAACACTTTGAAGAATTAACTAACCGTGCTCATTGAAAGATACTTTTGTGCTGTTGCAGCTCTTTTTCTTTGCAGTTAGGTGACCTTGATAGAAAAGAAGAAAAAAGAAAACACTGTGACATTAGGCCAAATGACACTACTGGGGCTGGTTTTAAAATGTTTTTAATCGGGGAAAAAACACAGAAAAAGTGTAATACATCGATTTACCTTTTGTGACGGTAACGTGGAAAAACACGTTAATTACTATAACATTTTGTAGGTTTTAAACGCAAAAAAATGTGGTCAAGGGTTTTTGGACCCTGTTATATATATTTATTAGGTCTTGCAATAGTGCTTGCGAGAATTACAATCAATTTGTTTATGGTATGTATGTATTTGTTCGTTAAGTATGTGAAAGAAAATTCAAAAGTAGGCAACATTCTCATTGCATAAGTACAAATGACCTTTAGGACAACTGTATCTGCATGTTTCTATGGTTTGACCGTGCAAGGGCTGTAAGCAATGAGCAAAATGGTACGAGTGCGCTAATACAACAGGCAGCACTGTTATTTCGGTTCATTGGCTTTTATACAGGGAAGAACTGGCATAAAGATAGCCGAGCCACCATCTGAGTGATCTTATCAGACAAAAATAAAAAAAACGGTTCTCTGAACGTGTTCGTTCGTGAAGTTCACTTGCGCAATGGAACTCCAGGGCGGCGCTATAGCACAGTCTACATCACGCATTTGGCTGGCTTTCCGAATGACCTCTCGCCAGCGGGTTGTGGTTTGCGTGTGGAGTCCAATAAGTTCCACCCGGATCGGGATCCTTCGTCTGTGAATTAGTTTTATAAAAAAAAAATTCCCAAAATGCAGTGCAAAACTCGTGTATTTGGCAGACATGCTTATGATGAACAGGTTCCATTTCAGTAGGCAGGGGTTTACTACTAACACAGTAGATCAACGCCGAGGTTTCTTAGGGAAAAAAAACCGACGTTGTGTAAACGTCGTGGAAATAAACTTCGCTGTTTCCTTCTTTAGGTTAACTTTACAGAGCATCAGACATCTTTGATTCTAAGGCTGAACTATATAGCCGGTTCTTCAGTTTCACGTGTACTTCGGTTAAATGAAAAGCACCACTTCTAGTCAAACATGAGTGAATAAAAGAACACTTCTTCAGTAACACCAGTGTAAGAAATACAGCAAAGCCTGAACGCTTATGAAGACGCATTGGTCGAACTGAGCAACGGTCTCTTTACGTGGGCTAAACATTTCTCGTATTTTGGTTGGATGTTGAGTCTAAATATCCGGATCTTACTAAGTAAATCAGTTAAAGTACTGCTGCTGTTTGCCCTGTTTATTTATGAGAAGCTGTTACCATAAAACCAAGCAAAACTGGATGCGCAAACTGAAGTGCATGTCTTTCGGACATGGCCCCCACGATCGCCCTATCCACTGAAATGGTGAGTTTCGAATTACAGGTGGTGTTTGGATCATTCAGGTGTTGGTTTGGTATTGTTTACTACTCAAAGAAGGTACCAGCCCAAACTGCCGAGCTACAGGGATCTCTTTTCATGGTGTTGATACGCTGGGATATAATGTGTATTTGTGTAGCCTGTCATAGATTTGTGGAAACATTAGATACTATTAAAAATATACTATAAAGGGGGTACTGTGCTTGAGGTATAGAACGGGAATGTTCCTTTCAAAAGGTTCTTACACATCCAGCATATAGATTACCCGGATACAATATCTCTGGTAAACTGCATTGTATTTGTGTGGTTTGTGCATATTTTGTAATTAGCCAACTTTGCATGCTGGAGTAGCAAAACCTCTGTCAAAAAGATTAAGATCTGTGTAAAATTACAATTGGGTTCCCCTTTAAACCACACCCCTGATGTTTATTGTTCCATAAATTGTTATTATGTCTTGGAGGGTAGGCGACGCTGATAGAAGGAGCTGTGGGTCAGTTTGGTCATCTAGGATGGCATTCTGGACCGTGTTGCAAAATTATTGGCATTTTAACTGGCACTACAGCTGTGAACAGCTGAGTGAGAAAACCAGTGGCACTACTAGTTAGCACCAGTGACTCAATGATTTTTTATACTTCGGTTACCTCTAATCTGTAGAGTACTTTCCTCAGAATTTTAATTTTAACACCTGAAGAAGGCTCCACGACCGAAACGTTGTGTTTTCTTCCTTCTTTTAGTCAGCGTGCAATAAACCTATTGTTTATTTTAATTTTAAGTCTAGCACTGGTGTGGCTTGGTTACAAATAGATCTCATGCCTTTCCATTCTGACTTCTGTAACTGTGCAGACTGCACATGGAAGATCGGCTGGATTCTTGGCATTTTCTGGTTAAAAGAAGAAAAAGATTAACAGCCAAGCATTTCTTTGTGTACTGTGTACTGTAGTAAACAACAACAGGAGATTGTTTATTATAGTCTCCAAGATGGCTATATGAAAAACAGAAAATTAAAAAGTATTCTAATAATTGATCAAATCATCCTTTCAATGTGTACACACGGGAATTCATCCTCAAGGAAAAAAACAGGAATTAACGACGGAATCATTTAAGCAGATGTATTCAAACTGGAACATCTTTCACGTGCATAGGTGTATATAGTCAAATTAAAAATTAAATTACTTAATTTCTTAATATGAAGTTGTAAAATACTACCTAGTAGTTAGCTTTTCTTTTTTAATTATTTACCACATAGGGATTATTGGAATATTTTATGTATATAGGTACATGAAGCTGTGGCAGTATTAAGAAATGTATAAATGTAAATTAATGTTAAAAGGACAGGATACCGAAAGATATTAGCACATTAGGTTACAATTAATATAAAGAGAAAGCACCACCTCCACCCACGTTAATATTTCAAGAATTCAATAAAGTCAGCACAGATCTAAAATGTTTCCTACAGTTATATTTTATACCATAAGAGTTTTTAATCAGACGAAGGATTTCAGCAGCTGAGTAAGGCTGAGCCCTAGCATGGAAAACCTCGAAGGAACAAGTTTCTGCTTTCACTGGTGTGAGTACACCAGTAGGTGGCACTTTTCCTCTCATCTGGAATTTCAAAGTTAGTTCATCCATATGGATACCTGGGACACTGGTTGAGATTTTAAACCAATGTCCCTCAGCGCAGTCTCTAAGAGTGGGGGTGATAACCCATATTTAGCCAGTGTTCTGGCTGAATTCCACTCTGCAGTAATGCAGTCTTGCTTTCCTTAAGTTTTCTCTTAATTCTTTGGTGAAGTAAGTTCTCAGTTCTCCCCTTGACCAGCTGTATGATGATGCTACTCATGTGTTATGGCTGCTGTTTTTTCACCCAGGTGGATTCAGTATTTCAGTGTTAGATCAAGTGGGTCCCGGGCAGCACAGGGGTGCAGTGGTAAGTTTCTTAGCAGTGCTGGGGTCCCCGGGTTTAATTTTGGACATATCTACAGTTCTATCTGTATGGAGTTTGTATGCTCTTCTGTGTTCACTAGGGTTTCCTCCCACAGTCCAAAGAAACATTGGTAGGTTAATTGGCTTCTGGAATAAATTGGCCCTGGTGTTTCTGTCTGTGTGTTTCTGTCTGTGTGTGCCCTGCAATGGACTGGCATCCTGTCCAGGGTGTATCCTGCCTTGTGCCCGTTGCTTGCCCAGATAAGCTCCAGCTCCCCCACAATCCTGGATCGGATAAAGTAGTTAGCAAATGGAAGGCACATGTAGGGCTATATAAAGACAAGGAATTAATCAATTTGTTTTCCTTCAATATGTTCTCTGAAGGTTGAAATCTTTTGTCCAATCCTGTCATAAGGATGATTAGCAGCAGGAGTTAAAAAAAAACAAGTAATCCACATAAATTACATTTTTCATACTTTCGAGTAAAAGGTCAGTTTGCTTGCGTTTATATTAATATCCAGCCGTTGCTAATTGGTTTTCTTTCATTCATTAAAACTTACAATGCTCCAGGGCACAAAACTATTATTAAAAACATTTTTCTTCCTTGGCCTTATTTTCTGTAGCAATCAGCTTGATTCGTCTCTTTTTGTGGGGAAACGTTATTTAGTTTCTAATTAAGCGTCCTTGTGCCTGTTCCAGTTTTCTTGCCTTTTGGAATGTGATCTGAGGCCAGCAGTAAGGCTGTCAGAACCTCGTGTTGAGTGCAACAGGGTTTGCCTTCACAATCTTGGGGAAACTCACACTCCTGCATATAGTCCTTCTGGGCTTCATTTGGAATTGTTTCTGTCTCCAAGTGAGGGCGGAAGAGTCTGCCTCATCCTTATACATTCTGGGCATGGGCATGTCCAGGGATGTTTTTGGTGCATTCTTGTCCTGAGAGTTCTGTCTGAGAACAGAATGATGTCCTTGTCCATCCATCCATTTTTGAACTGCCTGGGTCAAGGGGGGGCCAGATCCTATCCTGGCAAGCAATGAGCACAAGGCAGATACACCCTGGACAAGATGCCAGTCCATCCCAGGGCACACACAGACACAGACAGGCACACACTCTCACCAGGGGCAGTTTTACCAGAAGCCAACTGAACTGTCTTTAGACTGTAGGAGGAAACTGAAGAATCTAGCGCAAATTCACACAAACATGGTGAACATACAAACTCCACACAGTTAGCACTCCAAGTCCCCAGTGATTTAAGCCAGCAGTGCTCACCACTGGGCCACAGTGCCACCCATGATGGCCCTCTGTTCTAGTTAAATATTATTTATAAACATGTTGTTTGGTAAATCCCTTTAAGACCTAGTTCTATCAGTTCCTTTAATCTTTTGCATGCTGGTAATATTTGCCATTTTGTGAATTGTGTGGCAAAAAAATAATTAATTCATCTATTTAAAAGAAACCTAAGATGAAGAAACCTTCTCCACTTGAGGAAAATTACTTTTTTTTCCTCACTCACTTGAAAGGTTTTGCCGTGACAAATGCATTTCAGGAGTTTTTTTAAAACTTCAGAATTGTCTAAACTGTTTTGTTCGTTTTTGGAGAAGTCTGTTTTCAATAAAGTGTAATGGGATTAGAGAATGTTGGATTATTAATTTCATATATCATATATTTTTTCAGTTATAATTATAGAATTATAATTTCATATAAAGCTCTATTTGAAAACACTTGTGCAAAAAAAGATTCTTCTAGAAAACCAGAATCAGATTTAGCATTCAGACTTGTGAAGACAGGGGTATGGGTGCACACAGCTCTGCTTGGGATCCTGTGGTTATGTTGTGCTTCCCTCTAAACCCTAACAAACAAAATCTGACCAGCCACTGAGTGTGCTATGCTGCATACATTGCATAGAATGTCATTACTTATTTTTAGATTTTCTGCCCATTCAAGTACATTTTTCAAACCATGAAATATGCTCTGCTGGACTGAAGTCTCATCTGTTTCCTATGTGAAGGACTGCAGTGCAATTTTAGGAATAGAAAAACAAGAGTTGTCATCCTGTATAGAGAAATGAGACGAATGCAAAATATCGAGTGCAGATCATTTTTATTTCTTTATGATAATGATCGTGATGAGAGAGCTTTTCGGGTTGGGCTGAGTGCTAATCAGTATGGGGTGGAGAGTGTCAATGAGGGAGGAAAGCCAGTTAATATACAGTACATGGGTGTGGGGAGCTGCTCTGATTGTTGTAGAAACTGACTGGGAGGAACTGCTTACTTGGGTGAAAAGTACATGTGTTTAATGAGAAAAAAACAATATTTAGATTAATGCGGGGGGAGGGGAGTGCTCCCCCTGCCAAACACATTACTAGTTCCTATGAACACCTGTATCATCATATAGATCGGGGGTTTCCAATCCTGGTCCTGGAGGTCCACACACCTGCTGGTTTTCTTTCCAGCTGAGCTTAATTACCTAATTGCAGCCTTAATTGAATTAATAAGATGCTTGATTGTAACATTTGCAAGTGTTTTGTTTTTTTTTAGACTCAAGAGTTTGGAAATTGCTTTCAATTAGGAAATGCAATAGTTAAAAGGCTACCTCCAGTAGGTGTAAAATCTGACAACAGTCACGCAGCTCAGATTAATCCTGTTGTTATATCCGTTACAAATGTGTTTGTGTAACTGATTACTTGGCAGGAACGAAAACCGGCAGGTATGTGGATCTCAAGGACCAGGACTGCAAATCCCTAAAAAAGATCACTGCACAGAGACTTGTTGGATTTGAAACTTGCTGGAAAAGGACAAACTCTGGTAGTTAACATCCATCCATGGATTTTCTAACCACTTCTTCTAATTTAGGGTCACGGGGGAGCTGGAGTCTATTCCTGGCAAGGCAGGGTAGACCCTGGACGGGACGCCAGTCCATAGCAGGGCAGAGCGAGACAGACTCTAGCATGCACATACACATACACATACCAGGGCCAGTTTCCCCACAAGCCAATTAACCTACCAGTACTTTCTAGGACTTTGGGAGGAAGCTGGAGCACATAGAGGAATCCCTTGCAAACACGGTTAGAACAAACTCCACATTTTGTAAATACCACCCCTGTAATTGATCCCAGGGCCCCAGTGCTGCTACTACTCGGGCAGCTAACACTTGTTTCGGGATTATGCCTCTTATATTGATCAGAGATGAGAAATAATGATTTTAATTGATTTCCATCAGGAAATGATGGCCTTATATGTAGAATGCAATAATTCAGGGTTTTAAGATTCACATGTAGAACTAGAGGCTTAGCTGCAGTATTAGGGCAAGCCCACTCAACATGAGGACCTTCCATGCCATTGGAATACTTAATGCAGCCATCAGCTGAATAGTTGTATTGATCTCTCTCATTAATGATACTGTGGGAGTTGGCTAATTTCCCCAGTAGAGTGGATTGGAGGAGCTACAGGAAGGGGAGGGCAGTTGAGACCTTAGTTTTAAAAGAAAGCCACAACAATCTGGTCATAATATAGGACTGGTTATGCAGTTAGGCACAAGGATCACTCAATGGTTACTCAGTCCTCTTGTTTCGAGACTTCAGTGGTTGCTTACAGATAGACTGCAGCAACCCATCAAGAGGAGACACTGATAAACTGATTACCTCTGGTTCCGTTATGACTTATTACCTGCTGTCTGCAGGGCTCTGAAAACAGATGGTGTGAGACAGGATCTTGGCTGGACTAGGGTTTGGGCGGAGATCCAGGAGAGGCTGTCATGCAGAGGGTGCTGCTCTTCTTCCGATCTCCAAGGTGACGGCAACGAATGATGGATTGTCATGGTGAAGGAACATCACCAGGGTCTGGCGGAACCAGGCAAACAGCTGCCCAGGCTCCTCCTCTACCCATCTGGCACCATGCATCAGGGGTGCCATTCACTAGGAGCGTGCCAGGCAGCACGCACCCCAAGGAGTGGGGGAAGAGTGAAAGGGGTGACAAGCAGAAAGATGGCCGTGACCTTGATTAGCAGGGCTAAACGGCACAGTTGAGGAGAGCTGGCGACCTTTTCAAAATGTGTACCCTGTGTGCGTGTCAAAATGACAGCAGCACATTAGTTAAAACTAAAAACGCGTTAATGGCCTTACTGTACTGCAGAAAGTTGCCTTCCATGTCTTCAGTTAAGCATTTGTGTAGCATTTTCCTATTGATATAGATATTGCACTGTATGGCTAATCATTACATCTGCTATTATTGTTAACTACCATTATCAATAAAGAATAAAATATGAATGAGCCTTGGGTGAGAGTGGGTGCTGGTGGGGTTCAGTTGACTTTAGTCAACCTGCATCTTTCTGAGCTGTCAACACATCGGCAAGTCTCCTCCAAAGTGCCCGCAGTGCCACCCATGAGACCAGTCACTCCTCCGATCTCGACCAGCTCCCTGCCAGGCTCTAAGGCCCCTGCAGGAAGAGGAACAGCTGTGGCAATTGGACACAATTGGAGTCTCCAGCCTGGAACAGGGGTTTGAAATTGTAAAGCCCAGTTACAAGTAACTTGGTTGTTCCAACGGGGTGGATAAAAACACAATAATCATTTAACGGTGAGAATATGGTGCAAGTTATTATAATTACATCATTCTAGTCTGGACAGGTCTTTTAGGGGACAAACATCTTTTCACTCTTGATAGCTGTTGGAGAGTGGTTTGAAAGCTTTTCCGGGCTAACTACACTGCTGTTAATGAAAGAAGATTAAATATTGAATAACAGAAATGGTTTAATTTGCTTTCTTTGAAGTGTGGCCAGGATTTCTAGGATCCCACAAACGTCCTCTTAGAACTTGGTAAACTTTGGCTTTGGTTCCTACAGTAACTCGGGTCTTCTGGGGTCCAGAGCCCCGCAGGTTTTATATGTATGGCTCTTTAAATTGTCAACAGCTGAAGGCTGTGGAGAAGAGATAAATTGGTCCAGTTAAATCTTTAGTGAATCAATTTAGCTCATCTTAGGTGAAGAGGATTTTGTAACTTAAGGAGATAGTGGAATGACTAGAGTCCAGACCCTGAGGACTAGTGTTGGAAAACCTTGGTTCTGAGGTGATGTTTGTCCGGCTGATACAGAATGTCGGCACAAAACCATACTATTAGAGCCATGAGTGTAACAGATCTGTGAGGAAAGGTACCTCTAAATAAAAAGAAGGTAGTAGCATTGAGTTGACCAAAACCACAATGTCTCATGACATTCTTTGCCGGGTAAAACAAAGTTTAAAGTACTGTACGTGAAACCATTGATGGGCTATTTAACAGCTTGTTAGATCTCCTTCATGAATCAAAGCAGGACTCAGGTGCAAGAAAGAAAGAACAGACTTTGAAAAAAAAAAGTCTGTATGCCTCTCAAGTTCATTTGTCAGGAGTTGTAGTGTTTCAATTCATCCATACCTTCTAGCCTCTCCTATCTGATCTTAGCTACTTCAGATATGGCAGACCTCCCTGTCTCTAACACTGTGTTGCATTCCAAATAATGCAAATTTAGAACTGATCAAATAATTTGCATTACCCTTTGCAGTACTGTTTCTGATTAGAATTGCTACATTTTAATTGAAATACTTAGAGCATTTGCGTGTCACACTGTGAACTTCTACATGGGAGCAATCAGTGTGAATTCAAACTGAAATACTCCAATCAACATAGTTTAACTCCTCTCAGAAAGCTCACTCCAAATACCTAGTTCTGTATTTTTTTTCTAATTTAGAGTGATTTGAGGAATGTGCCTAGATAGCATTGGCTTTTTGTCAAATTTGGGGACTGTTTCACTGCTGTGCTAGAGTGATCTTCACCCAAGTCAACCTGCCATAATTTGTGATCCTCACTGACATCAGGGAGTGAAGCATGACTGGCAAAAATATATATATATATACAGTGAGTTTACTATAAGACAAAACACTTCAGCATCCTACAATATCTTCTTCAGTGGTATACCGATCCCTGTAACCGGTGCACAAACAGTAAGGAACATGCATTTAGTCATTAATAATTCACTAGCATGTACAGTACAGTACATGTACAGTAATTATCATGTAATCCCATTCATATTTATCAGAGAAAGAATTTTCGGGGGATTTAGTTTTTATCTGAGAGTAAGTTATAGAGTTCTAACAACTTTGTCTTTAGATAAAGTGCAGGAAGACGGTAATGTCTTTAGCTTAAGACATGTACAGTAGGTACAGGCCCTGCAAAGCAGACCAGATGGACGGTACCACTAGTGAGTTTGTCTGCTTGGATGCTGTAGACTTGGGGTTGGATCCTGATTTGGGATCCATCTTATTGTCGTCCTGTCTTATGTTGGGAGATATAACATTTGATATCCCTGTAGTAATCTCTTGTGGTTTGTGTTTTAAATCAACTAAACCAACTTTGGTTTTTTTGATGGTACTTAACTAAAGTTTAAGGTTCTGTATAATTATTTTTTATGACAGCATTCTACTGGCCATTTTGAATTTAAATGATGTCTAATGTTTGACAGATGTTATCATGTGAAAATATCCATGATCTGCTTTTCAGACTAGGAGGATGTATGTCTCTTTTCCCTCGTTTGCTTTTTTATGGTTAAATAGAAAATGATGTATCTAATCTCTGTGTATTCTTGCTGTGCTTGCTCTGCCAAAAACACAGCTGCCAGGAAGGGCTGATGGCATCTTGAGTAACTCAAGACCCATTCTTCTGACCAGGCCAGGGGGCTGGATCTGTCCTCCGGATGAGGCCAGTTCCCCTCACATTGTGGCCGGAGGGGTTTGGTGGGTTTCCTGGCTCTAGACCTTCTGTTACAAAGATGCTTTGATGTGCTCCTCATGTCGTGATGTGGCTGAGTCACCCCTGGTCCAGGCTGGGCCCTCCTTTTCACATCCAGCACCTGCAGACCAATCTGACAGCTGGGCTCTGTGGAGACAGGAAGTAACCCTGCTTCCAATCCGCAGGAACAGCTGCTCTGTTCATGGAACAGTGCAAAAAATGCTTCTGGAACAAAAGGCTTGAAGTACAAGGGAAACCTATTTATTTTTGGCCATTTTGAAGGAGAAGGGGGATATGCACGCCACAGCAAAGGTTTCACTTCAGCGGAGATCCAGTTTTTGATGCGTTTATTTTCCATGCCTGGATTTTGTTGCCCCACCCCCGGTGTTTCCGGAACTGTGCTGTTTCTTGGAATTTGTTTTTCAGCAATCCCAGTCCTATTGTTCGTACCTCGTTTGCTTTATTTTTTACATTACTGTAAATGTTTTGTATTTAACAAAACATTTACAGTAATGCAGACTTCAATCCTCCAAGAGTGTCATGAGATGATGCATGAATGATTGCTGGCAGGTGAGAGTGACTGATGTCCGAATTAAGGACTTTCAGGCCAGTAAATGAGTGGATATGTGTCTTCCATGAGTCCTGTTTGCTGCTGGGCACCTGTTTTGGCTTTGACACTGTTCACTTCAAGTCTTAAGCCATCTGAATATACATTAAGCTTTTATTCCCCTAACACACTTTGATTTGGGATGGGTATAGATATTCATTGTGAAACTAGAGTCAAGTTTTTGCAAAAGAACATGGGTATCCAGACCACATGGTTCCAGATGTGACTGGATCATTTTGTGCATTGCCAATTGATTTTATTATTTAGACTGCAGGGTTCAAGAGTAATAGTGTATAGATCACATCAGCACATCTTTTTGGCTTTCATGATCACCATCATCTTCATCAGGTTTATTGTTTCTCTCGGTTTGACAATTCAGTAGACCTACAGTATACTGACAATAAGGAATCCTGATTACTGTAGGTAACACACCTTCTGTAGTATTTGTCTTGTCAGAACTTCAGTACTTGGATGGGAGACCTGAGGAAAATCGAGTTCCTGTTAGAAGAGGTGATGGTGGGGCTCTAAAAGGAATTACAAGTTAGTGCCGCATTATGGTGACAGGGGACACTATAGGAGGTGCCATGAGACCTGAGATCCATGTTTCTCTTTTTGTTTGGTCTTAAGATGGTTCAGAAAAATACCAGTCCTAACAAACATTAGTGAAAATGTCTTATCTGCAGGCCAGGGTGCTCAAATTACTCTAATAAAGCAGAAAAAGAGAATATTAACAGCAATAAATTAGCATCTCGTCTTATCCTAATTGTTTTCTGTCATAAAACGGAAAGAAACGTGCCCTCTGTCATACCACAAGATCTTTATCCTCTTTTTTATAAGTAACCACAGACGCAGCTGCAACTACAGGTCTGACGAGTGGATTAGAATGTCTAGACAATGTATCTGTCGAGGTTGGAAATATACTAGAATCTTTTTTGGTACGGCTGACTGGGATGTGATGTTTGGAAAATCAACTGAATAAAATGGAGAAAAGACTCTTTCGTCAGTGTTTCTCTCACAGCTTTGTCCCTTGATGCTTCATATACAGCAGTTTCATAACCAGCTCATGCATGTAAATATGTAACAAGAAAAAAAATAACAGACAGTTTTATCAGGTTATTAAAATATTACAAAATCTTCAAGAAATTAACATTGATACCTATATCAAATTATCAGTCTCCTGAAAGGTAGTGCTTCTATTTGCTGCAACTGTGTTAATGAGTGATATTTTCAAGGATAAGAGGGCTTAATAATAATAAGAAGAAGAATGTTTAAACTTGCAGGGAAAGAAAGGTTTGGTTGAAATACATTTAGAAATGGTAGTTTAATAGGTTGGAATATTGTATTTGTATTTCAGGAGTGTTCATCAGTCTCTTGTGGGAACATGTCACCTGCCAGTCACTTCTTTTTATCTTGTCTCTGAAAACATCACCCTCCACAGTAACTATCACAGTAAGGACACTTTTGGTCCCAGCAGAAAAATACAGCAATGTTTCTAGTACCAGTCCGAAGAAAGCATCTAGTATCAGTTTACTAAAAGACACATATTTTAATAATATGTTTAATAGGCTTTTCCTCTGTTTTCTTTCCTTTCCTCCGAAGGAGGTCAGGATAAAGCAGACCAACAGGAATTGGCAGCTTTTGGAAGGAAGGAGAGAAAACATCAGACTCCTTCCAAGTGCACCGTCTGCCTGTGTTCTTGGACCACTTTCTTCTCTCTTGCCTGTTGGCAAGGGCAGCCAGCAGCTCCGCTGGGCAGAAGGCACAAAGCTGTTGGTGCTGCCAGCCCTGGGGTGAGGCCAGAGTCGCCCAGGAGAATGGACATGGCAGGACACTGCACGTCCTTCAGACGCACATTTCCAGCCGAGAAGAGGAGCTGCTGCACACTCGATAGAGAGAGAGAGAGAGAAACAAGGGGCTCTTCACCGCAAATATCTCTGTTAATGGCAACACTGGAAGGTGACTGCTTTTGCTACCAGAGGCCTGCATTTCTAACTAGGAAAATGAATCCAGTCCACTCCTGTGTGGCCGCAAGAGCACTACACTTTCTCTCCTCAGCCAATGTCCTGCATTTATAAACATGATGTGATTTTAGCCATAAAGAGAGTTTTCTGGGAGCAATTTTGTGTCCCCATCCTTCCCCTTAACATCCAGTGAACCCTTACTACAGCATACAAGGCTGAACTATGGGTTAAAATCTGTAGACTTATGCAAACTCCAAATCATCTCAGACTATAAGCTACTTATCTCTGCTGATGAAATGATTTATACTGGGTTTGAAACCTGAATGTTTATTTTTCTATAATTTATGTATCATTTCATTAGTTTTAAAAGATTTGTTTAAGAATTTGGATCCCATTCCTTTAAGAAAAAAACCTACAAAATAATAAAACCAAATTGGAAACATATTTTACAATATAATATTGTAAGTCCCCCAAAATATATTATTTTATCTGGTAATACACTGCAATATCCTCTGAGATGAATAAGTTGTTGCCATTTATGTATGCATGTTCTCCCCGTGTTCATGTGGGTTTCCTCCAGGTGCTCCAGTTTCTTCCCCAGTCCAAAGATGTACTGGTAGGCTAACTGGTTTATGGATTAATCAACACTGGTGTGTGTGTGCCCTTGAGACGGACTGGCATCCCGTCCTGCTTACACCAGTTGCTTGCCAGGATAGTTTCCATCTCCCCTGCGACCCTGAATTGGACAAGTGGATAGAAAATGGCTGGATGCCTTAATATTGTCGTTTGAATGTGTAATAACAGGTACTCCATTTAACAACGGTAAACAGTTTTTATATTTTGATGTTTAAAAGCTTGCAGTCATGACACTTTAAAGTCCCAATTATTGTAATCATCACAAACTACTCCACATATTACAAGCAAAATCCAAAATGAAGAATAATATATTACTATACCAAGTAGACTGCAAGAGAATTCTTCAAAGAACCAAGGACACATTGTGTAGGGGATTAAATTTGGAGTGAAAATAGAAGTGCTTCCTTGCACAGAAGTTAGTGGAAATCTTGAAGGAAATGTCCAAGATGCAATTCTTGATCGTAGCACAGTAACCACAAGCAACCAAAGAAGGCAAAATGTGCCAAATGACCACCTGTTGTTTGTAATCTTTTTATCTCCTTGTATTTTGAAGCTTTTATCAGAGCATGTAGTGTTTTACTTATGCTTCTTCTGTTTTTCCACGCTCTGAATACAAACCTGAACTAGTTTATTCAGGAAGCATTCCTTGAATGGCAAAGGAATAAATATGTGAAATCCGGCAGGCAGCACAAAAGTGTTTACCAACATCTAAAACAGCTAAAAGGTGCACTTCCAGGGCTTTTAGATGTGTCTTGCTTTGAAACCACAACCATGCAGTTATCTGAAGGCTGGAGGGGTTCTTTTTTTCTGTTATAACTATGGCAACATTCCTTAGATGCACTAGTAAAGGATAGATAAGAATAAAGCACAAAAATTCAAATGTATTTCCATTATCCACTCTTTGTCATGGAGGTGAGAGCAATAGCTTCCAACCATGATCAAGGGCCCAGCTGCGTTTGGAGCAAAAAGACCCAGCAGAGAGAGGCAGTGAGGGAGGAGAGAAGTTTGGCTGAAGTGGCCACAAGCCCTTGTGACACACGTTCCTCCTCTGAGCTCTGCATGCGCTTTCAAACAGGATACAATGCTAGGCTAGCAATCATAGAATCGGGACTGTGAAAATAAAGCTCGTATTCCTGCAGCATGGTCTTGCCTCGTACAGTTAGCTCTTGTTCTGTAAGCCGCATCGCACGAAGTAGGGTGGCGGTTGTTCCGCCTGAAGTACAGTACGTGCACTTCTCCTCCTTAACAAAAAGCTCCCCATCAAGCGCAAAAAAAGTGAAATATTCAAAACTAAAAAAAGAGAAAACAAACCCAAAGGCATCAGTGGAACCCCCCACAATATTGTACCCTGAGCCACCGAAAGGCTTGTTTCACTGGTTCAATACACAAGGGAGACACCCCAAACCGGCAAGCGTTTCTGTTTTGTCAGCGTGTGCTTAAACTGTGGGCGCTGTGTCGCAGAGGTGTGACAAGAGGGAAGCCAGCCTTTTCACCATGCAGATCATACGAGCCTGAATAGCAATGACATTTGACAATAGCTGAAACCAAGCTGCTATTTACCAAAGATGAGCGCATCTCATCTGAATTAAAATTATAACTGTGCGTGCGCGCCCATGCGGGGACGGGGCTCAAGCTGGAAGCCTGAGTCAATACGAAAGCTGCCACAACCAAAACGGAATTAAAGAGACAGTCAGGTTTGCTGTAGGCCTGCTGGGCTGCTCTGGCCATTCATCACTGATGCTCCAACACATGAACCGTGATGCCAGGCACAATGCGCTTCTACAAGCAGAAATAAAGCATGGAGCATCTAATTCACCTCAGTGGACTAGATTATGCTGGCATTTCTGCAGTTGTGAAAGGAGAGTTCTGTCCCCCTAAAAGCTCTGCTCTGTCCATTAATCACATATTAAATTATCCTCTTACAGCAGAGACTTAATGCAGCTTTCTGAAAGGTTTGCTGCTTCCCTTGAGGTTTGAAACGAATTTGGTGATTCTGTTGTTGTTACTCTTTTTAACAAGGGAAAGGATTTTCCTACCATTTTTTTCATTCTTTTCAGGTGTTCAAGGTAACTAGAAGTAGAGTAGAGCTTGTTTATACTGACTATACTTACAGTATGTGTAAATAGAATGTGCAAGTTTGAAAGGTACTGTATGTAAATTATACTTCCATGTTTCTTAACAAGGAACATCTTTACATCTGTATAGAAATTCAATATTGTTGCTTACTCCCCATTTTTGAGGAGAATTATGATCCTGGTGAGAAATGGCAACCAAATTGCATCTAATATTTTCAAAATAGTTTTCCTGGAAGAATTGCAAAAGAAAGGAACATTTAAGCAGAAAAAACCCAACTTAAAGCAAGAAAAGGGGATTTATTGTCAGAATTTTAGGCAAACCAGTATGAACACAAGGTGCAGAACACAAGTTCTCCATTTCCCTAGGCTGCTCTTTACGAACAATATGAAATGTGAATGAAAGTCCTACTTTCAAAACACGGTCAATGCATTGGTTAGGAAGAACATTGTGGGAGAAAAAAGCAAAAAAGAACAGAATGGAGTTACAGCCATTAAGCTGCACATGTGGTGCTGCTGTAGAGAGTATAAAAAAATGACATTTTATTGGGCAGAAAGAGACAAGTCCCACAGGTGAAACAGCTCTGAAGGCTGTCACTTGGAAGAAAGATTATTCCACACGACAGCTTACTTTATAGAAGAAGTAAACCGTGTGTTTCCCCTGTTTGGGATTACAGTGGAATGGCTTTGGCATTTATTCTGTGTGCTGCGGGGATGCTGTCCAGAGACTTGGAGTTGTGGTAATTAAAGCTGGATAGAACCCTATCAAGTAAAGCTGCTTATCTTTAATACAGCCAACCATGCAGGCACATTCTGAACGCGGCGGTAGCAAGGTTTTAATCCTGCCAAATACATCGCAGGCAGCCTGCTTTCAGGCACACTTGGTGACAGAGAGAGTCTTCTCCAGGACAATGCAAGATCCTGTGCCTACAATGGTGGAAAGATTTGTGTAAATGGGATGGTCTCATTCCATGACTGGAATTGGATTCAGGGGTGATAGTTTGGAATGTGCACACGGAATACACATCAAAGCCCTAAGGAGGTAGCTATGTGGGTAATATCACTTGTGCGATCTCATTGGCCGAGCTTTCCCAGTGGCACTGTAATTGAACAGCCTGCACTGAGATCCTGTCCTGTGCTACCCACAAGTTGTGTAACATCAGGTACTGTATATCCAGACTTTGAGAGGCAAAAGTTACTGTATGGCAGATAACTGAAAAAAATAGTCTTAAACTTATTTCTTATGTGATGCTGATTTAATGTAATTACAGTAGCTTGATTGCAAAGACTTAATCAAAGACAGAACAATACAAAGAAGCTTTTCCACTCACCAATGCCATGTTAATGATTGTCTCCCGCAGTACAAACATCAACTCTGAAGCCCAGTGCAGGTTATAGTTTGGGAAGATCTAGCTGAATGTTTTGGAAGATTGAGGCATTTTGATCTGTTTTCTGTCTCTTTCTAATAGTGTGTGAAACTGGGTGATGCCTGGGATGTTGTAAAGTGGGTGGGAGGTTCTGGTGTCCTTGTGGACAGCCTACCAGCTATGGTGCCCTGCAGAACTATTCACACCCTTTGTCCATTTTTGTGAAATTCTAAAGCAATGCATGTACTTTTTAAAAAAACAAGTACAAAAAATATTTTAAAATATTTTATTTGACACCAGAAAGCTCAAATTAAAGCCTTCTAAGGATAAGATTAGTTTTAAGGTGTGTATTTACCAACTCTGCTTATCAGTTTGGTGTAATTTTGCCTATTCTTCCATCTCTGGCTCTCTCAAGTTGCTTGGGGATAACTCATGGACAGCAGTTTTTTAAATCTTTCCTCATGTTTTCAATAGGACTCAAGTCAGGACTTTGAACCACTCAAGAACATTCCCTTTCTTGTTCTTAATCCACTCCACTGTAGCATTGGCCTTTTGCTTTGAATCATTATCTTGATCAAAGGTAAATCTTCACCTCAGTTTTAAGTCAGTAGAGGACTGAAACAGGTTTTCCTCTAGTATTTGCCGGTACTTTGCTGGAGTCCGTTCATTCTTCTGTCCTTACAAGCTTTCAAGTCCCTACTGAAGAAAAGTATCCCCATGAAATGATTCTGCCATCACCATGCTTGACTGTAGAGATGGTGTTGACTGGGAAATGTGCTGTGCTGGGTCTGTGCCAAATGTAATGCTTGGCATTTAGACCAGAAAGTTCCAGTTTTGTCTCATTTGACCACAGCAGCATTTGATACATTTTTGCAAAATCACTCAGGTACCTTGTGTCCAACTGCATGTGAGATATATAATTGGTTGTCCACTCCGCAATACAGCCCAGCTTAGTGGAGTGACTGCAATACCGTTGACTGATCAGTCTTCTATCTCGATCACTGAATTCTGTAGCTCTTGAGCTGAAACGTGTTGCAGTGGTATCCCTCACCAGTTTCCTCCTTGCCCAGCTGCTCAGTTCGCATGGATGGCCTGATCTAAGCAGTGTCTAAATGCTACTCATTTTCTTAAAGACTGAGTAGACTGTACTCACAGAGATATTCATAGACTTTGGTATTTTTTGTACTGTTCTGTTCTCCTTGTCTCTGCTTTTCAATGACCTTATCCTTGACTTTGTTTAAAACTCTTGTCTTCATGGATGAGAGATTGCTTGAACCTCACTATCTGACCACTGAACACCACAGAGACAGGTGTTTTTATTCTGAAATCATGAGAACCACTATCATGGCACACAGAGGCCACTCAACTAATTGTGTGGCTCGTTAAGGTAATTTTATGCACATAAATTAATTTAGGGTTGCTACAGCAAAGGGTTTGAATACTTATGCAATCATGAGTTTGTTGTTTTCTTTCATCTTCATTATCTGTTTTCTTCTTTCTTTTTATTTTTTTTGCTTTGAATGTGGGGAGTACTTTGTGTATATAACAAATACTAATTGCTACTTCAAAGTATCATGACTGCACGTTTTAAACCAACAAAATGTGAAAACTGTGCGAAGGTCAGAATACTTTTGCAAAGGAATTTAAGAGCGTATGTTACAAACGAAGGCAAGCCTTTCAGCCCATTTTGCTTGTTTGGTTGTTAGTAGCTTGCCGATTTGAGAATTTCAGCTGCGTATTCCAGGGTTTCAACAACACGTCTGGTAGCTTGCTCCAGACTCCTACAAGCATTTCCTGTTCCCAAGTATACACTTTCTAGTTGTTTCCACTGATTTCTTCTGGTTCATGTTTCAGTGTAGTACCTCTGGTCAGTTGAGTAGTCTGTGTTATTACCTTTGGGAGTTTTGAATACCTAAATCAAAGCCAATTTGTAGTCTTCTCTGTGCTAAAGGTACAGTAAGTGTTTTCTACTGTCACTGGAGGACATCCTTGTGGAAAGTTACAGCCTTCCTTAGGCAAACAAATACACTTGATGACATACTGTCTATACTACGATATGTGTGCATTTTGTGTGTGTGCCAAATTCCCCCAACCAGCATTCAGTCATGCAGACATACTGTTAAGAACCTCCGCTATTCATTGTTCAAATAGTAAGGAGGAGGTCTTTCTCAATGGGTTTTCTGTGTCTCCCATACACTTGATGCTGGAAGCGTCTTCTTATTGGACGAAATGTGGTGGGGCAGGCCTACGGCTGTAGCTCTGGCAGTGCTCTCTGTATAGAACACTGTTACAGCTATTGTGCTGCAATGCAAATGCGTCACTGTAAAACCATCCTGTTTTTTGTTGGGTAGTAACTGATGATACGTTATCTGGTCTTATTTGGTTTTATGGACATGGATGACGTCATGGAGCCAGGGAAACTGGGATGGTTGGCATAAATCCTGTCCTCAGCCTGCAATTTGTGTTTGCTTTCTGACAACTCTATGACTTATCAGTTTCTTTCATGATTTATGGTGCTAAATCCTCATACACTGTACTATGAATTACACTAGAGCTTGTTCGGGCTTCAGTTACCATGTACTCTTATGCTGTATTTTTAGAAAGAGTCTCTAGGCCTGCAATCCTTATTCAATTGTAGAACTAGGACGATTTCATTCCTCAGAGACCGAAAGTGGATTATTGAACTGTTTTTGTCTTTACCTTGAGAATTGATTCAATTAAAATATTGAGCAAATTCCGTATTATAATTAGAAAATAATGTTGGGAAATTTTTAAGTATCACTGTGGAGGGGGGAAGGAGGCATTTAGCTATACAGTTATTTTACATTAAGGTTTTCCATAACGTGAATTGGCTATAACATGATGGATTTATTGGGGAACAGCTTTTTCCATAACGCAGGCGCATGTTGGCCATAATGTGACTCAAGTACATTTGAACAAGTCACACATTAAAATCGGTTGCGAGGTAAACTCAAGACAGCTACACACATGCAGGATACTGGCATATTCTCTCACACATTTGCATCAAACTCTTTCCACCCTGCATAAACAGTAAAGTTGTGTGTCTGTGCTCAGTGACGACATTTGCATTTTTGGAAGCGTTGAAATAGATACTGTATTGCTGTTACAATGAGTGGCAAGTGTATGAAGTGTTCTGTTAATGTATATGGTGCACTTGAAAAAGTAAAGAAAAGTTTTTACTCTGGAACCAAAGCTAAATATTTCTTCAGGTTTCTCCTTCATGTTGGCAGTAAAACAGGACACTGGTCTTGAACTGCAAATCGCTGCTTTTCTATTATTAAGGTCTTCCTCCTCCTTGCAAATTGTAGCAACAAGCCAGGTCTGTTAAACCTCAAATAGGACTAGTATTGTTTAACAACTTCGCTGTGGCTTTTCAACACCTCGCTGTCCCTAACACTGTGCTATATGATCCTGGCCACTTTAAACAAATATTTATGGGCTCAGTTTGCATTTCGTTTAGATTTCTGTAGGATCATAGAAGAAGAGAAAGAAGTAATGTTCTGTAGATCATGTATTATTATATTTCCAGTAATATTGTTGCACTTAATATTGCTCTCTACCTATATTGAGTTCATGCTTTTGATAAAGGTATATTAATAAGCATCTGATTAATAATCTATTAATAAATGGTCTATTAATAAATACATTGTCTATTAATAAATGTTATTAAATCATCTATAAATACACAACTGTGTATTTATAATCTTGACCTTTACCATAACACTAATGAAATCGTCTCCTTTCTCTAATCTTAACTTAACCACTAATGAATAAGTAAAGATGCTTTATTAACATTTTATTATAAATTTATAGAACTTTAACTTGTTTGTAACATGATGATGCTAGAATAACTGTTAAATCTTTACAACTTCTTTACAGCTATTAAATTATAAAACTTAATGCACTTAACTGCCACAAAATGGGTTATCTATATGTTTGTATGTTTGAAGAGATTATACATCTTATATAATACATCTTAATACTTAAATATTACACATTAATACATCTTCTCCAATAATTGAGCAGTTAATAATTCAATTATTTATTTCAGATTTTTCTTTAAAATACAGTCCAGTTGATTTTAAAATATTAAAATGTCTGTTGTCAAGCTTATTAGTGAAGTATTTTGCCTCAATATCAATAACTGAACATTGTGATGCTCCTAATATTTTTCAAATGGATAGAAAAATGATATGTGTTAGGCCAGATAATATTAATTATCTTGTCTCAATTTTTGGTATCCTTGCCAGGACTCTTGCGAAAAGGCCTTCCTCTCACTTACATGTTAATTCTATAAATTCTCGTGTGACTTACAGTGGAATGTGCAGTTTCAGTCCACAAGAGTTGATTGTGACTGACAGTGCTGGTAAACTAACTGTGTTTTGTGTTAGGATGTCTTTGTCAAAGGAATCTATAACCAGGATGTTGAAACTCATTTCCGTGAGCCTCAAAGAGTATAATTAGGAATAGAAACATCCTGTGAACTTACGTCTTGGTAAATGCAGAGGAAATGCTGGTACTACAGACTGCAACAGAAAGGTGTAGCAAGAGGAACACTAGGTGGATCTTCATGATCGCCCAGGTCTCTATGAAAACTCTCCTTGTTAGTGTCATTTCTAGTATTGTAATATTGTGTAACCCTAAAATAAGCATTGTTTAAGTTTGTATAGCAAGTAAGAACCTGTAATTTTTTTCAACCTTTGAAGTTTAGTTTAATTATTGTTTATCCTGGTATGATTTGAATTGATATACTTTCCTTTTGTTATTTTAAGTACTTGGGCAAAATTAAAATTTCCAGTCCTTGTAAGTGGACCACTTTATTACCATTTTTCTTTCTTATTGAGGAAGATGCTGTTTCCAACTATTGTGTAAACATTGTTGAGAGGGAATGACTTTGTGTTTGTTGAAACTTTATACCAATTAAAAACATTCCTCATCTAATACTTTCAGATTATTTTAATTCCGAGAACCATTTTGCATGAAGCACACTTTTGTAATGCATTTAACAAATCCCTTCAAAAAGGCTTTAGACAGACCTGACATTTCTACATATGGTATTTGAATTTACGCAACAGCAGTGCATATTGAAATAATGAGTTCTTTAATATGAAATCGTTTCCCTTATTACTTAGTCTTAAATCACACCATTCTGGTACAGCATTAAATTACATGCTATAAATATGCCAGCCGACTACAAATTAAATACATGCAAGTTAACTATGTGCAAGTTTGTATAGGTCAGTGCTTTCTATTATTCTCTCTCTCATAAGCTCCTGCCATGCTATAACTGCTTTTCTTCTCTGTGATGGATTTCAGTTCCTGTATAACAAATCTGCCCCAGCTCTCTTGCAAGGGGGAGGCAACTGCATTCAGAATCAGCGTGTTCCTGTAATTCAATTAACTCTGTTTATTCCAGGAGTAATTACAGATGCTGCAGCTGAAACCCAGTATATTTGCATTTTTCTAAAAAATGTGCCATTCTTCTCACCTGGTGATACCCTCAACAGGTTTTAAGACCTGACAAAAAATGATTGAACTTTTAGGCAAGTTTGGCATAATTCTAGATGCAAGGGAACAATAAAGGTTCTGAAAAGAGAAGAAAAAACGCAGTGTTTTGGCTGTGGAGCCTTCTTCAGGTGTTTTTCTTTTCTTGGAATAAACCTTTACTTGTTCCTTTGCAGCCTACGCATGCTGACCTAGCTACCCACTTGGTAATTCTAGACGTACAATGAATAGAAAAGCACAATGTTTTAACTTTTGTTTCCATGCTAAAGAATTAAACAATGTAGGTTTCCCACTAGACAACAAAGGAATTCAAACTCTCCTGCACTGTGTATAAGCTTTACACCGTCTTCAATATTGCCCTTAGCCTTTTGGTAAGGATTTTGACTTTTCTTTGCAAATCTTAGATTTCAAAAGCCTTTTCTTTGGGCCCCCTCGGGGGCCAGTGATCTTTTACCTTGTCTCCTTTAACCCCTACAGCTCTAAGCGAAGGTCCTTTGATACAGTGATCTGTTGTACCTCCCCTCCACCTCACCTGGCTCTTATCCCACTTTTCCCAGTACTTTTCCAAATCTCTCGGAAGGAATCTGCGGTCACTCCCTGTCCTCCCCTCCCCCATTACTCAGAACAAAGGTTTCACTCAAAGTCCTCCTCAGTGGGGACACCAATGCACAGACATTTTTTCTTTTCTCTCAGCCGGCTCTACAAACACCACCAGCTCCACACAAGGTATCGCAGAGATCTCAAGCACAAATTGTTTTTCTTGGAATGCGTGTGATGGCTTTTTGAACTCCCCGCTTTCTGAACTCTTTCTGAACGCCTCGCTGGCCCAAAGGCTCTGAATTGGACAATCTCTGCCTTATTCAGGGGCAGTCCTGGCCAGGTTGGAAACTTGCGGAATACCAGAGCTGCAAGGCTGGGCTGATGACTGCACTTGTGTTCAACCTGAGTTTGTAGTCTTGGCATTAGGGCCAAGCAGATGGTGTTGATCCTTCCCAGGAAAAGTCTAACATTCCAGTGATCTTCCTGAAAGATGCAGAACTTCTAAACTCCTGATAGAATTTTTGTGATTCAAAACTGAAGGGCGTACCCTATCTAAAACAAAATAATGTGTTTCCAGTTCTGTTGCTTGCTAATCTACTGTTTTATTTTAAAATCTTCTGCATTTCTTTCTCCCATAATATTAGGAGTTGAAGACAAAATGAAAATTGACATATACAGTAAGTCCAAGTTACAAATCAGGTCAGAAAAGCTGCTGAAAATGGAAACTATAGTTCAGTTTACCCTGTTAACTGCTTGACTTAATGCTTTATATGCATCTATAGTAATGAATTCTTGTTACATTCAAATTTTAACTAGATATTTTTTTATGATTTTGTGAATCAACAGTTAATCAACCCTTGCACTGTATGTAATGATATTAAAGCCACATCCAGCAAGAAACCACATGAAGAAAAAACATCTTGAGAAAAATGCACAAGGCTTCTCTCTGTGTCATATTTACAGTATGCATTTATTCATGGAAGAAAAATAACTGCAGAGCAATTATATTCTAAAGTGCCATTTCATTTCAGTAAAAGCAAGCAGAGCAGACTAAAACGCCAACAGACCTCTGAGAGAAGGAAAGTGTTTAGAGAGTTGTTTTTTTTTAATATCCATGGTCATACTTCCTGATAAACTTCTTTTTTATGCAGGAATGTGGCGACAGAGGCATTTTCTTGAGTTCAGAGGCCTTGTCAGGACTGAAAAGAGTTCAGCAGGCTGCTTTGATGCAGGAAACGCTTGGTCATCTATCACAAAGCTTTTAGCTTATTAGAACGGGTACTTAAAATGTTTGTATATCAAAAACGGATTTCATTATTTCTGAGCCAAGTACCACGGGAATTCACTGGACTTCCATGCCCTTGGGCTTTAGAAGTGTTTCAAAAGTATTGACCTCATTAGAATTTGAGGGTTGCATGCTGATCTCACTCATGGCCCTGTAATTCAAATAGTTTCTTCTGTATTGGACTATTCGACTCACGGTAGACTGTGTTTTAGGGAGGGAAGAGATAGTTACAGTATCAGATTAATTCTGGAAAGCAAAGAGGTGACATTCAGACAATGTAGCAGCCAAGGTCTATGGTGTGCATGCAACACTGACGTTAATACATTAACATAATGCTGGGGGATTTAAATTATAGGCCTGTAGCTTTCTGCCTAAGTTGTGCAAAATTATAGCATAGGTGCCTGTCGTCAAGCTTGATGTGTTTTAGTAATTACAGCACACAGGCTTACAAGAAAGAGCTTCTGATGAATACACTGTGATTGCTAGTTATTTAGTGTGCTACCTTGATCACTCTAGCAAATGGCAGGTATTTTTATCCTAAACCGCAGAGAAGCCTTTTGCCTGGAAAAAAATCCTTTTTTTTTACTTAAAGCCTCATGTTTGCTCTGATTTGCCAGCAACGTCTTTTGAGCTTTAATCATACCTATTCGGAAACAATTGAGGAGCACAACTGAGTGTTTCATATTAAAGAGTCTATTTCTAACATACAGTCGTGGTTTTGCTGCCGCATGTATGAATTTGTTCAGGTTAAGCTTTTTTTTTTAAAGGTTCAGGTTAAGCTTGAATATTTTCCCGTTCCCCATTCTTTATATGACAAAAAGGCTTTTTTAAAGCTTCACGGTGAATTTAGATAAACTTTCCCTGTAGCTGTTTCTCTGTCCATTTAAGCCCAAATGCTGGATAATGCTACTTGCCATAAGTACTTTCTCTGTTTTGATTCCAATTTACTTGTTTCAGCTACCACGTTTCTATCACAGGACACATACAACACTGGTTATAAAACATAAGGCCCTTTGTTTAAATGGAAAGAGGAAAGACTGGCATAGAAGGCTCGGCAAACGTTTTAAAGTGATTTGTGTCAGTCAGTTAACACTCTAAAGGTAGAGGAAACTGTTAATACCTTGATAAAGTTCCAATGCATAAACCTTAGCTTTGGCTCTTTAGCTGGCAACCTTAAAAATGCACAGTGGAGATTCAGATTGTCAGAAAAGCCTTTTCACTGAGCGGTAGTAAAATCAGTTCTGAGATTGAAAATGAAGGCATTGCAAGTATGCAAGGGATTTCATCCTGAAAATAAGAAGTCTTTTACAAGATTTCTCTCCCTTTCAGTAATATTTGACAGCATAAAATGTTTTTATGGCAGGGGGAAGGGGGGAGGAAAATACTTTTACATGTTCCTCTGAGCCATTATAGTAGTTACTGCACATCTTGGTTCTGTTTTCTTCTTTATCTGTCATAACTGATAAATTATGACATTTCACATTCAAAATTTTAATAATGGCACAGTGGTGCAGTGGTTACCATTGCTGTCTTGTAGTGCTAGAGTCCTAGGTTTGATTCCTGCCATGCTATCTGTATGAACAGTTTGCATGGTTACCCTCCGGGTTCTCCAGTTTCCTCCCACGTCCAAAGACGGTAGCGTCTGGTCATTTCTGGGAAAATTGTCCCTGGTGTGAGTGTGTGCCCTGCGATGGAGTTGTGTCCTGTCCAGGATGTACCCTGCCTGGCACCTTCCTGCAATAGGTCCCTGCCGTGACCCTGAATTGGATAAGTGGTTACTGGAAGTGATGGGTGATAATATCCATTCAAATAATAATTTCAGCTGTTCAGTCAAATTCAAAGAAGGAAGAAATGAAACGAGGAAGGTAAAGGGATGGAATACTTAATACTTTGGGTTTAACTCACCTGGAGGAGGGAAAGATGGTGCAGGTCAGAGGTCAGTGCTGTGACAACCCCAGTCATTTGTGAGGAATGAACCGGGGAGAAAATGCTGTAGCGATGACGTTGGGGTGGAGGGAGGGGCACTAGAAAAGAAGCACACAACCCTCCGCCAGGGAGCTTGTTTACATGGAGAAGCAGAATTGTGGAAGTAGAATTTGACCTCCACTCAAACTGCTGTTAAATGACACCATGTTGTTGAGGTGTTTGTCCATACTCTCTTGGCACAAGAACAAGAATAGATTGAACAGTTTACCCCTATGAGCATCATCGCCTTCGGTGGAAGCTGTGATGAGGGTATTAGCTGCGCATTCCAATGGATCCACCGTTTTCCGTAGGATTGTGATCTGGGAATTGGTCTGGTCTGGGAAGGGGGTGGAATTCTATATCCTGCTCCTCAGATAAGTCACTTGCCAGCCGCTGAGCGAGTGTATTATTTTGACTCTGGAGTGCCTAAAAAGCATGGCAAGTGAGCTCGTTGTGCCTGAGGCATTCATTCAGAATCAAAGCATTTTACATACTCCTCTACAATGTGGGCTGTCTCTTTTGTCATAATACAGTACGTTAACTCGTGCTGGTCAGGAGACTGCGAGTTAATATTATACCTCTTCCAAATTGTACATTGTTCTATGAGTGTGGCCAGATGCTTTTGCTTTATAGGTATATCCATGCTACTAATCAGTAATCTGCTGTTCTAATGTTAAAATTAAATCTTGACTGAAAAATGGTGCTTAGCACCGACCCTCACCACTAAAACTGGACTAGAAATGGATGGGTAAAAATGGCATCTTTTGAGTAGAAATAGTTTTAACCGCAGAGAATAGACAGACATTAAATATTTGTATTGCTATCGTTAATGCAGGCTCTGCAAAAAGGCCTACTCAGTGTTCAGTCTTTTCTCACTTCACAGAGACCTGTGAGTCACTCGCATCAAATCCTGTCTGTTGTCTTTCCTTTGATACGGAATGCAGAGACACCTTCTCGAGCAGGCAAGGCTTTTAGTCTCTGAAGAGATGTGCTCTACAGAGGTTATAGATAATGTGCCTGGGAATGCAGCACGTATCAAAAAGAATGAATGTAAATAGTCAGACGCATTTTCAGTTCAGGAATAAGAAAGGTTAGGATGTTGACTATAGTCTCAACCACATGTTCTGCCTTATGCGCACTTTTAATATTATTTCCTCCATGTTTCTTTACCCAACAAGTCTTCCTTCTCCTACTCCATGTGCTGTTCATGTCATCACTGAAGGGCTCACCTGTCTTTGAATCACTCTCTGGGTTGCAGTTTGTGTGCTTTGTATAGTATGACTTTGTTCCTGCTGCAGTAGAGTATATTTTTAGAAAATAAGATTTGAGTATTGTAAAATATTTGATTAACACAATGATAATATTCATATAACATCGATATAGCCCTGGGATCTTTATATAAAGGAGAGGGAACTCATTTCATTCACCACTGACGTGCAGCACCCATGTGAGTCACACAGAGCAGCCAACATGTGCCAGCAGCCCAATGAGAGTGAGAAATTGCTTCACCAGATGAATTTAGGTGCATGTTAGATTGTGCAAACCTACGTGGAATGTAGCTTGGACACTGGAGTTTACAACTTTAATGCTGTGGAATATTTCATGACTGGCTTGTCAGGTTTAAAACTAAAGGATGCCTTGAAGGACACTGTCAGCTTACCACTCAAATAACACAACTTAGAGAAGTGGTCTGGTTTTCCCTAGTGGTGGTCTCCCATCCCAGTACTGACCAGTCCCAGCTTGCTTAGATTCTGAGATCTAAGGAAATCAGTTCCAAATTGCTAATGCTACTTTTAATGGTGTTGCTCCATTATTTTTTAACCGATCATTGAGTTTTTTAATGTCCAATGCCTAGCCTAAATTGTACATATCAGTTTAATTCTGTGATCAATTAATAATGGTGCTAAAAATCCAAATCGACACTACAGATGATTTTCGGATTATGTTTTTCTTAGAATAAAAATCTGACTGCAGCATTATTATTGAACTTTATTGTATAATTTTCAGAATCCTTTTGTGCTAACTGCAAAAAAAAAACATTAAGAAGCAAAGCAATAACACTTTTTTATGTGGCTTTTAAGTAGAATTATTTACATGGACTGTGAGTAGCTTTTTTCTTACATCATTATGCAATCATTTGAAAAAAAATAAAACTAACTTGATTTTATTCCCAGTAGTTTTACCTGGAGTGACCATGCTTTTCTGGGGGCTAATGATTGTTTTGTTTCAGAAAATATACAGTATTTTATGTATTGTATATATTAGCAGTAAAACAACTGGGTGAAATTAGGTTAACAACAAACCTCTAAAATCTTTCTGTTATTTAGTTTGAAATACCACTTGTGCTTGTTAAAAAAGAGGACATTATGTCATTATTTCCACTTATTTTTAGGACATTCAGCTTTCGTCACTGGAGTATCACCAGATGCTCTTTATAAAGCAGAAAAAATCTTAAACTCACAAACTCTTCTGTCCCATCTCCCAAACTCTGGAACTGTACTCGTTAATTAGTCTGTTTTATGAATCAAGATCTTATATGGGGAAACATTCATGAATCCTGATCTTATATGGGGACTTTTGAAGATCAAATCTGGAAATACTATTCAAGAACAAAAGTATTCACCTCGTACCTGTGTTACATTTTCTTGAATTACAAATGATAAATACACATTCTTTAATGTGAATATTGTAAATCAGAATTTAAATGCTCAAACTGAACACTTTAATGGGGAAAATAATTAACATATCTGTAAATTGAAAAGAAAAATAAAGAAAATAAAATATTCTGAGTCAATTGAGGGAAGCACCTTTGGCAACAATATGGAGAGAATTCAGCCATGCAAAGGTTTTAGCCGGGGATTTCCATGATTATTATATTCCAAATGCATAGGCCTTGATTTTTCAAAAAGTTGGCAGAAGGCTTACCAACAGCATTGAGTATATTTCCCCTTTTGCTCCTTTCCAAATTAAGATAATGTGAAACCATTATATGCTTGTAATAAAATCCCTTGATAGGAAATTCAGGGTTGGTCACAGAAGTAAAAAAAATAAATAGAACAAGCAGAAGGGATTGTGTTTACGAAACTGCTCTTGTGCAGATACATATTTACAAAAAGAGATGACATTCAACAAAACAGCAAAGTGCAGTCTTTCAAAGAAATTCCTACATAGCAGTTCCAAAAGAATTTATGAACACCAGGCTGTTATAATCACACAAGGTATTATAACAACACTCACGCCAGACTAGACAAAGACTAACTTGATACACCCTGAGTGTCAAGATAAACAAAGCTCTGCCCCCTGGCTCCAACTGATGGACAGGTGGCCCCCATTTCATTCAGGACTGAGATACATGGTGATACAACATATTGGAACTGACAGGTAAGGATAAAACTGTGGATCCACAACAGGTAACACAAAATAGAACAAAGCCATTACACAGATTAGCTATTATGTAAATTAACAATAATTGACACCATACAAAAGGAGAAAGATAATTAATTTTTGTTCCTGCATAAGGATGATAGTGAAACGGTGCATGATGGACCTCAACACAGGTCATGTGGCGATGGTGTCCACTAGCCTGTCTCAAGTGATTGAAAACCTTCTAGTCAATATGATGTACTATGGTTCAGGACTCCAAAAGCCTGTGATGGGGTGATGAGCAATCTTTGCACTCCTCCAAATTGCAGACTGTGCTGAGTGGCAGCAACAACATTGCTTGATTGATTTGGCACAGGAGGTGTCTGTGAAATGTGAACTGTCACAGGGCAGAGCTACGGAGCTAGCAATAAGAGCATTTTTGAGGACAAATTGTCTCCCTCATTCTTTTGAGCATCTAGATGTACTTTTAAATGCTGTTCACTAGGAATGACAACACCCAAGAACTAAGTATACTGACAGGATTATGGAGTCTTTTAGTCAAAATTTGGCTTAACCCGCTTGACTGAGGGATAACATCCTGGCCATAGGACCCCCATGCAGAGTGATGAGCGATCAGCTGCAGAGGTGGAGATGGGGTAGACAAGGGCTGCAAAAAGACATATGCGAGGGAGAGAAGGAGGCAACGTACAGTATTTAAAATGAGTTAGGTAAGGAAATGACTGCAGTGATTGTGAATTACTGACAGCAACTCCAGATTGAACTTGGCTGGTGTCATCCCTCCCAAACTTTCGCTGTAAACTCCATTAATATTACCATTCCATGTTGGCAAAACAGACATTAGGCTTTGCTAATTGCTGCAAACTGAACAGAAAACCCAGCAAGTAAAAACAGTGAGATGACAACTGTAGTTGAAAAAAGCTGAAAGACTCATCTCTCCCTGGCCATGGAGGAGCACTTCCGTGCGCCATCACAGCAAAGGAGACAGCCTACTGCAGTGCTGAAATCAAAGTGAGAAGGCAGCATACTGACATATTCTGAAGTGTCCACGCTCCCTCGCATCTTTCAGCTCAGCTCCTGTAAACAGACGTCACACTTGACTTGTCGCAGAGCTGACAGGACAGCGCCTTTGCTTTACTGTCTTGTCAAATCGTGTAGCGGAGGGTTGGAAAACGCTTTGTGTTTTAGAAGGTGCCAAAGGCAAAAGGTGTTTTCTTTCGACTTATTTATTTATGTTTTGAAACTTAATATTTAAAATAAAACCCCTCTACAGTACCTGTCAACGGCTTTTCTCCCAGTGTTCGGTTTGTTTACTGGCACACAGAGACGAGTGGACACGTGCCCTGCCTGGTAAACACAGGCTGCACTGAAAAATGAAAAATAGAATGAAAAGGGATGGAGTAGGACCGAGTGAAAGAATAAAACCTGACATTAACAACATGGAAGAATTTTGATTTATTGGTCTTGAATGCCAACAATTTCCTATTTGTTTCTGGTAATTAGAGAAACAAGTAACAGAAACATGAATATATTTGGGGAGAAGATTGAATAACACAACATCTTCAGTCTGGCATGATCTTCATTCAAGTGCAGTAAAAGGTGGTAAAATCTGTGTCCTTTCAGGATAAGATTTTGAATGTAGTGCACCAAACAACTTTCCTCCTTGGTCTCCTGTCCTGAGTGAACTCTATTTGATCTTTGATGGTGTCTTTCTGTTTCATGGCTGGACCATCTCCTGTTCCTTTACCCAGTGGGTGCTGGTCGTTATTTATCAGCACTTGTGACATTCTCCTTTTTAAGTATGGTTCCCAACTGTGTATGGTCTTTCTTTCTAATCCTGGTGTGTAGCGGTTTCTGATTAGTTATTTAATACATCTGGGAGCCAGTAATGTGCTCACTGTGCACAAAGCCAAGTGGATGTCTTAGGTGATTGATAGTAGTATATGACAGTGAAATCTGGAGGGTAGTCATAGCCAGTATCAAAACTTTAAAGTCTTGTAGAGTTGTAGAATGTTACCTTGGTCATGTTTGATATGCTAATGTAGAAACAGTTAAATATTCTTCTTGCTTTTGTTAGCCTGATTTGGATGTCCGTGTGTGCTAATACATTATTGGTATCCACAGTCTCTATGTTTGACCACTGGACTACTATTCTGGCATTTTGCCACTTCTCTGTGGCATAGATTTGCTTTTCTTGGTACTGCTCCCACATTTTGTCTCATGTTTTAATCGCAAGCTGTATCTGTTCTTGCTTATCTGAGATGCGAGCTTCGTCATCAGTGAAGGTAGGGGTCAGTTTCTTTCTTTGCTTGTAATGCCAAGGTTTTTAATGTCCTGCCATGTGTTTTTCATGATAGGGTCAGTATCCAAAATGAAGAGGAATTGTGATAATGTATATCCTGGCCTGACTCTCGCCATTAGGTCAGAATACTCAGATGTTTTGCTCTGAAGGCAATAAAGGTCTTTATTGTCTGTACTATCAAAGTCAATGTAATTGACTAGATTGTTGTTGTTTTTTTTTGCTTCTCTTGCTTTCTGCTTTCGTCAGTAGGAAAATCTGAAAACAGTAGGATGAAAATCTGTAACAGGGGAACCCTTTTCTGAATTGAACTTGGCTGCCCTTTAGCAGTATGTATCCACAGGTAACAGTTAAGATTGAATTGACATTAATATATTAATGCATTAGCTGCAAAGAAACACACCTCTTCCCTCAGATCTCATTTGGAAAGAATTGGGATACTTTCTCACCTGTTGTGTCCATTGCTCTCCTGTGATTTATATCCCACTTCTTCTCTCTTCCTATCACCTGAAGACAGATCTGTTAATATGCTTTATTTAATAGTTTTGTGTTTTGTTTCTTTTCTGTTTGTATATGTGTGTATTTAACTCTCCTGTGTGTCCCTGGGCCCAGTAGTAACACCAATGAACGTTTTATTCACTACAGATTTCAGCCCAGGTTTTCTGATTTTGTGTTTTATATTTTGATTTGATTTCTTAAATGATAATACAGGCTAACGTGAATTGCAAACTTGGAAGGAATAGCTGAAACACTCTAAAATGATTAGCTTTCAAAGGTTACATTATGGTCCTGAAGTAATACAGTACTAGGACTGGGTGACGTGAATGTGCTCTAATAAACTCACAAAAATATCTTTGTTTTTCTTGATTATATCTAAATGATTATGTACTTTAAAGAATGTTTCTTTCAAAGACGATAATCCTTGCTTTTCTTGCTGTCGTCATTACAACTGCACCATGCAAATCAAAATGAATGAGTTTCTTCATCCAGTGTACAGTAGCTGGAAAGCACAGTATGTGATGAATTGCATCACCTCCCAAAGTCATTACCTAAGAAAAAAAATGCTATACACTGGTTCCTTTCATTTTCATTTGTGATTTTAATTAAGTGTTTCTGGAAAAGTAACTGTTCAGGCCAGCGTCTCATATAGACACAAACCTCTTGGGCCAGTCATGACTGACTACCTGCCAATAAGCAGAGACTAAGCACAGGAAATGAGGTAACATGGAACTGAATGCCCTTCAGAGACCCAAGCCGTCCTTAGACTTGGAAGACTCTTAGACACAGTCCTGGCTGGAGTACAAAGAGAAGCCAAGGGAACACAATAGTTACAAAACAGATGAAAAAATGATCATGAAACTGAGCAAAACAAGAGCCATCTGGACACTACTGTGTTGCACTAGAGAAAGGGCAAGGTCTTGATTGTTTTGTAAATCTTTGAGGGTTGTCTACAAAAAACAGAATAGGAAGATTTTAGAGAAATCCCTTGATGTTGGTCATGGTGGCTTAGTGCTTAAAATTGTTGCCTCACAGGCCTGAGGCCCTTTTGGTGTGGATTTTATGTGTTCTCCCTGTGTATGGGTGGGTTTCCTCCCACAGTTCAAAGACATACTAGTAGGTTAACTGGCTTCAGAGAAAATGTAGGTCTGCTCTGTGATGGACTGACATCCCATCCATGGTGTACCCTGCCTTGTGTCCCATTGCTTGTTGGGATAGGCTCCAGCTCCCTTGCAACCCTGTACTGGATGAAGTGTCTGAGTAACAGTAATGTTCAGACTCTTGCACAATTTTCACATTTTGTTCTTTTAAAGCTTTGCGGTCATGACACTTTGAAGTGCTAATTAATTTTTGGCATATACACAACCTACTCCATGCATCCACAGCAGAAAACAACAATAAAGAAGCAAATAGATAATTAATATGAAAGAATAATGGGAAAAGCCATGATTGCCTTAGTATTCAAAGCCTTTGCCCTATTTAACATAAATTCATTCATTTTTACACAGTTACCATAGCAAACCACACAATTCATTGAGTCTAATTGCAAAGATTCAACTATGAAGACCAAGGAGTTTTCAAAACAAGTCAGAGATAATTTAAAAGCACAGACCAAGGGAAGGGTACAAAACTATAACAAAACTCAAAATAAAATGTGCCCGTTAGCACAGTCTACTAAATCATCAAGAAATGGAAGGTACATGTATAGTGGAGTTGAAGACCGATGTAATGTTGATCATGGTGTTTGCAACAAGGCACCAGTGATCTTGCAAAAATGTGGCTAAAGGTGGTCTGGTCAGAAAAGCCCAAACTGGAAACTTTTTGGTCTTAATGTCAAGTGTTACATCTGGCTTAGACCATCTCCCAGTCAACACCATTCCTACAGTCTAGCATGGTGATCGCAGCCTCATGCTATAGGGATTCAAGCATTCTCCTCAGCAGGGACAGAAAAGCTTATGAGAAATGAAGGAAAATGGATGGACCTCTTAGCAGGACAGGGATCGAATGTTGAAGGCCAAAGCTACACCAGAGAGGCTTAAGGAAAAGAAAGTGAATGTCTTTGAGTCGCTCAGTCTAAGTTCTGATTTGAATCCTTTTGAGAACCTGTGGAAAGGCTTGAGAACTGCTGTCTGAAAGCAATCCCTAAGCAACTTGAGAGGGCTTGAGCAAACCTGCCAAGGTGGATTTCTGGTGCATTTTCTTGGTGCAATTTCTGCTGAGGTGAAAGTAGGTTGATACGTTTTATTGGAGTTTTTCTTTATTTCACATACTTTTAATGAAAGTCTGGGACAGCTTCCGTTAAAATTCAAAGTGAACTGGTGAAGAAAAAACATTTCTAAGAACAAAAAGCAAAAGGTCCATGTGCATTGTAAGGACTCTGTACATTTGCAGAAGGGGCTCTACCCAATAGAAATCACATTGATAAATGTCTTCACACTCATTGTTGGCCTCTGGAACAAAGCTAAATTTTCTTCTATTTGTCTTGCACTGCGAACAGTGAAAACATCTTCCTGAGGGCAGAAGTTCAAAAGACTGATGAGGGATATGTGATGAGACTTCAGTGATGGCACAGGCCGTCCTTGGGATCTGCTGGGTATTAAGCTGTGCTGAGGTCTTGAAGGCTCACTGATGATTTTAGAGTTTTACCACATTTTTTAAGGTGATTTTTGTCTTTTTGACTAACATGAACCAACAGATAAAGGAAAATGTTAAGATACTTTTGATAAAGGAGCTCTAAAAAGTTGATATAATTCTGTTTTGGACTCCAGAAGGCACTCAGTTTTCTCAAACCATATAAGCACTGCTGGGATTTCTTCACAATGACATCAGTATTTGTAATTGTGAACTATGCCAACAGACTCACCATGGATTTATCTGGGAATTCTATTGCTTTGTTCTTTTGATCATTTCTTTTGTTATTTACACATACATCTCAAGGTAAGAAATATCATACCAGTTGAGAGAGTCGCCCAGGTAGGGTCCTTGTGTTTAACCGGGCTCTGTGAGAAGAAAGACTTACACTGTCACCAGCAAACTTGATGATATACCGATTTTCACAGATGCTCCGACAGTCATCAGTATAGAGGATAAAAAAAGGGGAGAAGGAACACAGCCTTGTGATGAAACAGTAGAATTATGATGGCATCCAAGGTCTCTTTCATCTTTGCAACTCTATCTTGTAATTCTCTATGATGTCACTTCCTGAAAAAACTATCAATACTGTCTCTTGCATTTGTCTTCTGGATCACTTCACTCTTTTCCACCTTTGCACCCTGACTTCTCTCTCTGTGAGGGTGTTCAAACGTCCTCTTCCTACAGCCAGGAAGTTGGCTAATGCAGGATTAGTGAGCCTTCAAAACTGTACTCCGCACTTCAGCTCTTGTAAATTAAAACTGGAATATGAAAAAAATCAGCGGGCTGGAGCTGAGGTTACACCATAAAATGAAACAAATATTTTCCCTCAGGGCACAAACAGTTGTCGCTTATCGAAGCCAACATGCAGCACATTCTGAGGGGATTTCAAAAGACAAGATTGCAATTCAAATGGTTAGCAAAGAAATCTTGTTTACTTTTTTTCTAATTGCAGCTGACATTTTTATACTGTATTGCATGCCACGAGTTGGATCTTCCAAGTAAAAATACTAAGATATTGAAAAGAACTTTACACATATAGACTAAATAAGGAGATGTTTATTTATAGATATCAATGATTAATAAAGCAAATCCGAGTGCTCCTTTTGCTAGTTCATAAGCCTCATCATTGCTGTTTAAATATTAAAATTAATTTTAACTGTGCTGAGAAGAGTCGGTCTAATTACAGTATGTAATCTGGTTGAATACACTCACGCCTTTTTCCCCAAAAGAGATGTAGTTATGCTTTGTACTAAAGCCTATATCTGCTTCTATAGTGATTAAATAAAATGCTGTTTATTTCTATATTTTTATTCATTTTTACTCAAAGAGGAGCACAGATTTTAGGGTGATATCAGAACTGCCTGAGGCAGCAGTAGTGCTAGATTACTCTCTTAATGAAAACAACTGTAGCTGAAGACAAAAGCTATCCAGAGAGTTATCTCAGACTGAATAAAAACGAGAAAAACACAGCTTTTACATCACACTATTCAAATCTGAAATAAAAATGGTGATGTTTTCTAAAAACCTAATACACTGAAGTGCATTACAAACAATGTGCAGCATTTTGAAAGTTGGAGTCCTTAAAAAATGAACATTTTCATTCCAGAGAGCTAATAAATATTCCAGCTCCCTCCCCAGTAAAAAGCACTGGCACAAGTCTTGTTATGGCATCACGAGCCATGTTTGACTGTGAAAGCATCATCATATATTGGTGCTAAAAACCACAGGAATGTATACAGGAGGGTCAGAGAATGTCATGTTCCTTAAGAGGGAGAGTAGTGGGCCAACCATGTTGCATTCCCCATGATTCCTGAGGATGTCAGGTGGTAGCAGACCAGACCTTTTTCTCAGTGTCCAGTGCTGTGTAAAAGAAGGCTGCTGGAAGTCACAAAAGGTAGGGTTGTTGATACATTGCTGAAGGAAGGAGAATACCTGTTGATCGTGAAGGGTAAACAGCCAGTGGTTGTAAAGTCAAAAAAGATAGCAGTTATGATGCTATCTGATGATGGGCAAACCCATCATGAGGTTTGTGGAATTCAGATACACTTTCCTAATGTTTAAGGATATATATTAACATCCCTACATCCCTCCCAAACTTTTGTTATAAACTCCATTACATCTACTTCCATATAGGCTCAGACAATGAGACTTAAAATGTTGGAGATAAATAATGTGAGATTCTTAAATATACTAAATGTATATAGAAAGACTATAATAGACTACATCTGTTTCACTATACACAATCCATTTTGGAAACATTTCAAATTTTGTTGTGCGTAGAATAATACACAGAGACAAACTGTCCAGACTTTCATCTTGCACACACACACATCTCAGTCTCTGTCTGGCTCTCAAGAAATTCCCCTGGCGACAGCTACTACCTAGTTCTAGTCCTTAAACCACCTGCCTTTGCTGTTTTGCGTCTCAGAGAATTTTGATTTTGGCTAGTTGAGACATGTTAGAGTCTCGCAAAAATTTCCAAACAATTGCCTGTGGTTATTGTCCTAGTCACCTTCGCTATGTTTGAAAAGAATAAAAGATACCAGTTCAGACATACAGATTTCCTGAAGCGTTTCTGCTTGCACATTAGCTCATGTATCATAGCTGAGCAAATGTTGGATTCTTTTTTCCTGTGAGGACTATGTGTGTGTGTTTCTAGTGTTGTTTTTTTTCCCACATTTTAACGAGGGCATTATTAGTGTGCATTATAAGTTTGCAGGCAAACAGTGGGTAATATTTTGATTACACTGGCACCTAATCTTCCTAATCGGCACCTACTGTAAAACTGTCAGTGCTTTATGCTAGATTGCACTTTGTCGGCAATAAAATGAACATCTTGAAACTCTGAAGAATCTCAGGTTTGTTATTGGGACTTAGGAACTGAAGGTACAGTAGGAGTATTAATTGTGCTCCCAGTGCATATCATATTTGATTTGCTACTCACAAAAATTAAAGTCACCTATGGGGACCTGAGAACAAGACTTGGGCCATGTTCTTGATGATGATGATGCCTGGTTAACAGTTTGTGAAGAGATAAAGTCCTTTTTTTGTGTTTGAAAGAGCTCAGTTATACGTTTAGTCACACATTAGTTCAGTGGTTACAGAATTGCGTTTTATAAATGTATTTTTAGACAGATCAATAGATTTGTAAAGAATTCAAAGTAGAACAAGACACCTTCAACAAATACCCCCAAGGCTGGGGTTCAGGCTAATGGTGAGGATTACGGTTTTGTTATTAACTTTCAGTTCACAAATAGTAAAGGCTGGTTATGATTATATTTGCATCATAATGTTTTATTGATATACAGTAAACCCTAATAGGACTAATGTCTCCCAGGGGGAGAGTCCATTATTGCAGAAAGTAAATATCACTCATGATAGTTTTTCAGCCCAGAAACACACTATTATATGAGAAACATATCCTATGTATGGTTTTGGGATCTTTTATTAATTATTTTATTTAATGTGTAGTAAATACACTGTAAAAAATTCACTAGAACATAAGAATTAACACCCATCATAAGCAATTGATCTACACCTATATGGAACCATTACAATTCCTGAATTTTAAACCTATGCAGTAATTATTGTACCTTTTTTATTATTTGTCCAAATGCTCTGATATTATTGGTATGTCTGATTTTTCAAATTTAGCATATTTTGTCTTTTAAATCCAAAGAGTTTTAAAATGAAGTTGAATTAAACTGAGAGTTTACTGTATTTCATTTCTGAAATCTTTATGAATGGTATTTGCAGGCACTGCACCTTCATACATTGTCAAAT
The DNA here is from genome assembly GCF_059453375.1 of Lepisosteus platostomus. Classification (NCBI taxonomy): domain Eukaryota; kingdom Metazoa; phylum Chordata; class Actinopteri; order Semionotiformes; family Lepisosteidae; genus Lepisosteus; species Lepisosteus platostomus. Next base: position 8,811,586 of record NC_142623.1, on the reverse strand, counting down.
AATTCACAGATGGGCTTTAAGTGCAACTCTCAGATAGGCAGTTTTCTGCACCTTTTTAGGCAGTATACTGTACATATCTTGTGAAGCCGAGTACGCAGACTTTTTTACCTCCTGATCTGTGATCTGAAAATCACATTTGATCCTCACTTGGAGACACTAATATATATTCTTGTACATTTATCCAATGCATATTTTGATTATGGGCCTCATAGGAAATTTGTCTGCTGAAATGGGACTTGTGCAGCTTTCTGCTTCTCTGGACATACGAATGGCATTAGACCTTAGGCTTTAGTGAATATGGTCTCTTCTGTGACGTTCCATTGTGAAGGGATCAGAAGCACACCTCCCAAATGAACAAGGTGGCTGTGCCCTTCAGTGTCTGCGTCTTGTTTTGTGAAAAATGAATATCACATACTGCCAGGATCTCGCTTTTGCACAGGTTGTAAGATCTGTTCTCATGATGGTTGTTCTGTAACCTTGGCTGTAAACTGAACTTAAAAAAATGATAGAAAGACACCTAAACGTCCTTCATTGTAAATTTGCATTATTAAAGCAAAACTCTGGGCTTTTATATCAGAACTCATTTGCCATTTCTTCCAGCAACATCTCTCCTCGCAGCTCCTGTATATTTGTTTTAGAAGCTTCAGCAAATAATAATTTCCAGATTTCTCTGGATTTTTATTTGATTTCCATAACATCACTGAGACATTCTTGATGGAATAAACTGCTTGTGCTTGGCTTGGCTGTATTTAAAATGTCGTCTGTGATCTCGTGTCATTTTATATCTATCAGTCTCTTGATTCAGAGGTGCCCCCTACACCACCTGCCAATCAGTGTGGAATGTGTGGAGTTTGGGTAACTTTCCCGAGCAGCACAGGCCCCCCTGAGTATTTAAAGAGCAATGAATGAAGGTGTAAAGGCAACTGGAATATAGGTCTATGTATATATCTACAGTATTTTCACCAGATAGAACCAAGAGTTCATTCTGTATAACTCAATGGAAGCCCATTGTCAGCTCACTGTAACAGCTCCAATCATTTTAGTTATCTGAGAAGGTGACATCCTTTGTCACTTTGGCTACTGTCATATATTAAGCATCGTTTATTAAAATGATCAAAATATTCCTATTGAAAAACACATTTTATAATTCTCCCAGACATATGAAAAAAAACTGCTGACTGTGAAAATCACTTTTTTTTGTTGATGGCTCCTGGCAAGGTTAATAAAAGCTTTGGACATTTTATAAAATTCCAAAACCACATCAAATAGGTCATTAGATTGCTTTGAATGCAAGAGTAAAAGTATCTGAGGTGATTTAGTAAAGGATGGTTGCTCCTTTATCGTTGTATTATGCATTCCTAACAGTGGATTTAAGTAAAAATCATTTTCCTACTGTAGGTGTGTAAGAATGCCTACAATTGAGATGAGACCACTTGATCCATCTAGCCTATTTTAAAGCTAGTAGCTAATTGATCCAAAAATCTCATCCAAATATTTATTAAATGAATCAGATTAAATAATGTAGCTTATTCTAGATTCCCAAAACCCTTAAATATTTTTTTCACTGTTCTATTAAATACAAATAATAGACTCTGAGCATTTTAGTTTTTCCTTGAGGGGCTACTTTGAGGCCTTTGGAACATTAAGGAACCTGATGTTACTGATCATTTAAAAGTCCTCATTTGCTGAAGATCTTGGAACTGATCATTTTCAAGCAGTTCTGTCAATAATAGGTTTAATTAAGGCATTCGTTCAAGCCATTCATTGCAGGCACAATAAAAACAGATCGATATTTGGGTTGCAAGTCAAAGGGTTACCTGGTGCTTTTAGGTTCCAAATCAAGCTGGTTTTTGCATTAGGTGCTGCTTAACAGTTTTCCAATCACATCTCAAGACCCTGCTTTGGGGGTGTAGGAGGCAAAAGCCATTATGCAGAGTGACTAATGCATTTCTTCAGAATCACCAGGCCCTCAGGATACCATCCTGTACATCTGCTTTGTGTTCGTTCATCCTGTCAATGTGAATCAGAAACTTGGCACGTGTACAGTATAGCTGCGCATATTACAGTTCCAAACGTTGTGACCTACTTATCACGAGTAAGATTGTTAACATTAAGAACAAGCATGACAGATCATCAGGATATGTGTTTAAAGCCTATTGTGAAAAGCAGAAAGGGTCTTTATGTGCCCTGAGGTATTAGTGGCATATTGCATTTAAAAATGAATGAAAAGACAATTTTACCTTAAGAAAGTTCCCGGATGCTAACGTAAATTAATCAATTACTGGAAGTGCTTCCTAATTATCCCACAAATGCAGATGTCTGTTAATGAGCTATTCTTCTTGCTGTAATCCTTGGGCTTCAATGGCCAACAGGGTTCTGGGCTTTGGGGCTTGACTAAAGTGAATGATTCTGATTAGCAAGGAAATAGCTGTCTTCTTGATTAATACAGTTATAATAAAAAAGAAGGGAGTGACATGCAGCATAAAATTAGTCGGTACATTGTAGCAGCTCAAGAATTTATTACAAGTCTTTATATCTCCTTCTTAAGCTGGCTTGATCTGCATAATCCTTGTCCAAACAACAGATAATGAATCTTCGTTTTGGCGGTGGTTGAGATTGAAATACGAGGAAGGGTGATTATGGGATGCTGGGATGCAAATTATTGGTTTAAGATTAGGAGGACCAATTTTAATAGGTTTTGAAAAATACCAAGCATTACTTTTTGAGTCAGCCTTGCTCTTCTGCGGGACATGGCAAATATTTTGTTATTATACAATGTGCAGGCCTTTCTGTGCTTTAGCCTTTCTGCTGATTCTCAATAAATTCTCATTTTATTTCAGTAGTTGATTATTTACTGAAATTTGCAAAGTTTTAAGGGGGTATTAATTGATTGGCTGTCAAAACCCTATCCTTTAATGAATATAAATACTCTTTATTATTTTATTAGAGCAAAGTAAAAGGTATTGGTCATCTGATTGTGCTCTAAGTAAACATGCTAATAATTCAATAATTCATTTCACAGTCAGATACAGTGGCAGATTATGTTCACATTCGGTTTCACATAAATGATCAATATGTTTTTCTTGCCACAAGCTAAAGGTAGGTTAGCAGATTTAGGGAGGAAGCTGAATTGCTGAAGAATCCAATCTGCTACAAAGAGAGCCACTTGACACCTTTGTCTCACCCTCTCACTAAACTGTCAACACAACACAAGGCTATGAAGCCACATTGGACAAACTAAAGAAAGAGCTTTACAACTTCTCCAATGAAAAGAAAACATTCTTGATTTTGCTAAACAAACATTCCTTTCCTTTTTGACATACATCATAAAATGTATTTATTATTAACAAGGTTGCATGTGTGAAAACATCAATGCTTTTTCTAACTGCTTTATCCGGAGCAGGGGAACCATAGCCTGTCCCAGCAAGCAAGCAATGGGTGTAAGGCAGGGTACATCCTGGGCAGGACGCCACTCCATTGCAGGGCAGACACAGACACACACACACATTCACACCAGAAGTCAATTAATCTACCAGTGTCTTTGGACTGTGGTGGGAAACCCACACAAACACAGGAGAACATACAAACTCCACACAACTAGCACCCCAGAAACTGAACCCAGGACCCCAGCTCTGTAAGACAGTGTGCTAACCACTGTGTCACCATGCCACCCATGTTAAAAACATTTTGTAAATATATACTGTTTATGCAGTACTCAAAAACTGATTCGGCTTAGTAGAATGCACTGTTACTTTAACAGGCCCTTGGTTGAGGGATTTAGTACACGTCTTGAGAGAAACTACTAAAAGAAGTCATTTTTACTTAGTAGTTTTTACTTTTACTTAAAAGAATATAGGGTAAAGAAAAAAAAGTCACTTCCCTTGGATACAGTCAAGTGGTCCTATTTATTCACATTCATGTTTGTGTACACTATATAAAAATATGCAACCCGGGATTTAAATATTATTAAATAGAAACAAGCAAGATTCAGTGGGAAACACAAATGTAAAATGTTTCACAAGATATTAACCGCAACTTATCACTATACTTCTGAGGTTGTAGAAGTACTAACAGCACAACAAGTACTAGCGTTTGTTACTTTCAATAATAAGAACAACAATAACAACAAGAAGTAGCACTCTGACCAAAACATTTGTTTCAGAAATAAACTGCCTTGGCAAAGATCAATGTGTGGGAGTTTGTCTCCTTTATTTTATCCTGATTTTCCTGACATACCCTACAGTCCTATTCATGATCTAGAGGAATTTATTTTTCAGGCTTGGAAGCCGTTTTCTTTAAAGGTTTTTGTTTTAACCTAAGGTGTTGGGTGGAGTGAGAGACAGCAGTGACAGTTCTGGAGACACAGACACAGATGAGAAGAGACAAGAGATTAAGCCCTCAGTGTCGTCAGGCCTCAGTGAAAAAGAAAATAACCTGGACAGCACAGAGCAGTGATATCAGGTTCCCGAGCACTTCCTTTTCCTCCTAGGGTAGGTCTTGTCAAATCTCCAAAGCTACGTAAAGGTTGAGCCTAGCGGAGGACTTGGACAGGCACATCACAGAGAAAGCATACAGAGAGGTTTTTTTTTTTTCTAGTTGAAAGTAGCGTTAATGGCTCAGGCTAAATGTTAAAACTGCCAACATCATGTCAGGGATTTAAGATAGGAAACTGAATGGATGGGAGAGATTTTTCATTCAGAGAATGAAGGCCGCCAGCTGTCTTGGTGGTGACAAGTATAGTTCTGGCTCTGAGCTTGAATATTTATATAAAAAATTAAGGATGCAGGAAGAAGCACAGAATATATTTAATAAAGAAAAACGTTTCACCTTCTTTTTCACGTACTGTAGATGGCTTCAAGATCAGCAGGGGGAGGCAGGGTCTGGTAATCTGGATATTGACATTTCATTCCAATTCTATTGAGATTTTTTTAGAAAGGCATCTGAATGTGCATTTGTATTTTGTTGCCTAATTGACAAGTTGAAAATGGGACATATGTGTGGTTCTCTTGTCCAAACATATTTCAATGTAGCACCTTGCACAGCCAGCTTTCCTACAGTCTCATGTAGTTATTTTTAATGGACTGGTCAGGCCTCACCATGGATTAGAAAAGTGGAATATTCTTCTAGCACAGGGCTGTACACTCCTGTTTTGAAACCCAGTGTGCCTGCAGGCTTTCATTCCAATTCAAAAACTTACACCAGGTCATCATTGACTTCATTGGACAAATGTAACAACTTCTCTGAGCTCTTTAGGTGCTGCCGCCTTTAAGACACCTACAGTAGAAAACCTGCAGAAACACTGGTCCTCCTGAACCAGAACTGGACAAACCCAATATAACAGAACTGATACTAAAGGGAAATTAAGCGTTTTGTCTACTATATCTTATGCAGACAACAATGTCATATCTTTATATGCTACAATAACAGTACTATAATGCGGTCAGTGATAAAAAAGCACATTTCTAGATACCATAAACATACACAGGCATTATTTCTCACACTTTCTAGTTGATCCACTAGGTCACCAGTTCAGAATCGGAAACTGACAATTCTGTGTGAATCTCCTAGTATAAACCTGACTGCCAAAAATGATCTTATCTGAGGCCTCTGATTATTTTCTTTTCCTGTTCAATTTAGGTGTTGCAAATCCTGCTTTCGGTGCTGTAAATTCGATTACGTTCCCCGATTGTTTCTCTCTGTTCCCTAACTCTCTGACTGCATGACTCACTAATTCCTGCAGTGCCTGTGAATTTAGCAAGACTGTAAATTTGACAGGAAACATTAATCTGAGACAAAGCGCATCCTTCTTAATGTTTACACCCGTGGAGAGAGGATTAATTAGATATAAAAAGGAAAGAACACATTGAGAGACAACACAGTCATTTGTCTTGGAATGTTTCACATTATCATGCACCCTAACTTTTACTTTGGGGGGCAAAACAGACAGTGAGCTAATTGTAAGAATTGGATTTAACCCTCCCCAAGATTTTTAAAGCTGTTTTTGGCTTCCAGCCATTTTCCTCATTAAGAGCTCATTAGGAAATGCTGTTCTCATTTAAGTGTATAAATATTTTCTGTAAAATTTATAAAATGTACAATAAAAAGTTTTAATATCATGCACTTAGAAAGCATTACCCTATAGGAAATAGATTAATGTCTGTATGAATGCTTTTAGATACAAGTTACACAGACACAAATTCAGGGCAGAAGATGTGGGCCACCTCAACTGTGTTTCCATCACCTTCCTGATCTCATTCCATCTGAAAATCCATGGAATATGTAGCTTAATCCAATAAACCATTACCCTCATCACAATCTCAGTCAAAGGCAAAACTGCTCAGAGGATCAGTTTAGGATTGGGAGTAGATGACAAATTATTGTTCAGGCTCACAAGTTGCACAAGAACAGCATGTTATTCCTAATATTTTGACCAGCAACTGCATGTTAGATGTGGATATTGCAGTAACTTTCAGGTTCATTTAAGGCTCCTGGAGTCTTAAACCTTGGTCCCAGAGAGACAGTCCTGTAGGATTTCTAGCTAATCAGATCTTGGTCCCAGATGATCTCTACAGGGTTCAATTTCAATATGCTCATATACTTAAATGATCACAATGAATTTGCAAGTCTTTAGAAATTGATTTAATGATGACCTCTAAAACCTGCCAAACTGTGACTCTGCAGGAACCAACAACTGACACAAAAGGGGGAAGGTGAGCAGCCAGGCAACCTACAGTAGAATGACACACCAATGCATGTATGAGGACAGCTGACCTGGGTTATGTGGGGAAGACTGGACCATGGCATGGGCAACGAGACACAGGGCAGCACAGAGATTATAACCAGCTGCTGTCTGCAGGTAGCATGGCTCATGAATACTCACTGAAAACCAAAGGCTAGTCAGCTAGAGTTGACAAGTGCAGAGCAACGCAGGTGTGAGCCGAACGGTGACCTCTTACAACGGCTGAAAACGCCTTTGGAAACACCTTCACAAAATCTTCACAGGCTGGAGAGAAGGTGTGTTCGATATCTGGCTTCTGACTTCCTGTCACATTAGAGCAGATTTACTTGGATGACTTAAACTGAGCACAATATACAGTTGACCGCGAAAGAGGTTTCTCTTGATGGTTAAAGTGGTTTCGACAAATCAGATCGGTTGCAAGCTCCCACGTACAGAACATTCATTTTTGGGGACGTACACACCAGGACTTAAATCCTCTTCTAAGTATGTGTGAGAACTTATTTTAAAAAAAACAACCTGAAAAAAGGTCACATTAGTGATTCTCTTTAACAGATCTTTCTTAATATCTTTTCATTTCTTTTATGAAACTTGTCTTTTGTACTCTCCGAGTTTTTGTTCATTAAGGCTACATCCCAAGGCTGCCAAATGATAGTAACTGCTAATGTGTCTCATTTGAGCAGCAGTCCCCTGGCACATTCCAAACAAGCGAGAAGAGAGCAAGTGACACAAACAAGGAGGGGGAAAAAAAGAGTAAAGAAAGTTTCTCTCTCTCTCTCTCTCTCTCTCAAGGGTGTCTTGCCTTGTGAAGAGCCACCCATCCCAGGTGTCTGAAAAGTAGAAGCAGCCATCTTTCACAGCCAGCGGCCAAATGCTAATTCCATTACTTTGAACCTGAACTCCTGTGTACAAGCAAGCCTGGCTTCTGATAAATGTCAGTTCTTTGTCACATCATTGTCCCCACCCCTGGTAACAGTTCTGAACTGTGAGAGAGGCCTCTAACTCAAAGCAGCCCTCCCAGGTCCTTCAGCTCATTTTCCCAGCCCAGCCAGCATGGGGATCAGGAGCCCCCCTCTTAAACACCCAACCACAACCTTTATTGAGCCACTGTGTTGCTTGAATGGAATATCTGCCATTTTTTTTCTAACCCCCCCCCAAAGCCTTTGAGATTTTAGTTTTACTGATAAAATGCAATAGTCAAAAGGCAGCTTCCAACAAGTTTAAGTGCTGAAAACGGAAACCCCCGTCATAATCCTTTCAAAAAGATGCAGTTCAGGGGACGAGTGTTAAATACCCACACAGGCACTCAATTTCTATTGCAGGTGGATGCTGCACATTGGTGGAGGTGGAGGGGAGTCCCCATTACCTGTAAAGCGCTTTGAGTGGAGTGTCCAGAAAAGCGCTATATAAGTGTAAGCAATTATTATTATTGTTTGGTCTGGGTAATCACTTAAACCTCATGGTTTATAGAACACTGAGCATCAAAGGAATGTCCAGGGATAACCCTACAGCCTGCTTGCTGAGATTTGTAAAGCGCAAGTGGAAATAATTCTTTGTGCAGGTCTTGTGGCCCGTCACTCAGTGTGCTAATATTTGTAGAAAGACCCGTGATGCATCCCAGTTGTCAGCAGCTTTTTCAACCTCTTTCCTTACAGCACAGTTATTGATTTCTGCACCCCGTGCACAATTCCTAGCTTGAGCCCACGAAGCAGCTCTTTCATAACAGGCATGTCATGCGAACAACTGGTGCAAATCAAGAATTTACTGCCCATCTGTGAAATGTAATGCAAAAGTGCTAATGGTTTCTTCAGGGATCTTTTGTGTTGCAGTTTGTGGGCATCAAGGCAGAGTTGTTAGAAGGCTGAGAATCTTTTCTGGAACCATTTCTCTGCATTTTATTTAGTAAGAAATGCAGTTTTCGCATCTCCCCCTAAAGGATTACCAGTTGAAATGGTTGTGATTTCTTGACACAGAAAGTGCAGAACTCACGACTCTTAAATTCACTTCACTCATTTCATTTCTGCCTCTACCCTCCAAGTTCATGTTGTTGTCAACACATCACTAGATTTCTAAGAACAGCTTAAAGACGCTTGTATATTTGGATGACAGAGTCTGCAATTTCAAAAGGATACAAAAGAAGCATGTTTTTATATTGTTGGATTTAAAGTTAGTTTAGGTACCAAGTCTGTTATGCCATGACTATGCAGTTGTTCATTACTGTATATGGTACTATGTAATATTTTTAATATGAAAAAACAAATTGAACATAAAAGAAGGATGCTTCCAAGTGAAATCTACACTACACCATTGTTTTAGCTTCATTTCCAACATATACATAAAGACAAGACTAAATGTGATAAATGCCATTTAAGGAAAACTGTTGGGAGACCCTCTTTACAGAAAGGCAGTGGTTTGTGTAAACTATACGTACACCTGGTGTTGGTGTATAAATGTGGATATAATACATTATCACGCGAGAGCTTAAGGTTATTACTAAAGCACCATCAGGACAGAAGCTCAGGTTTTACACTTCAGTGGCAAAACCCCCACTGAAATGGCACCAAAATGTTAAAAAGTGAGCATGGCTACAAGCTGCCAAATGGGCCAAAAGGCTTCCTCTGATTTACAACAGTTTGTCCAAAATGCATTTACCAAACCTTCAGTGTGTATTTACTGTATATCCATAGAAACCATTAAAATATTTAAATAGAAACAGGTAAGTGGTAACTCCAATGCTTTAAATGTAGTCAGAATAATGGCAATTCTGATTCACTTGTGTGCAAACCCAGCCTTCCAAACGAGGTCTCTGTAGAACACTTACCGTAGCATCTTCTGAGATCCTCACAGGAGCGAAGACGGCGACGATACAAGGGGCTAGTGGACACGCAAACAGCCACATTCTACTTGTAATATGGTACTTTATTGCACACATAACAGCTTGTTTTGTGTTTTTTTTTTTTTGGTGTGATCAACATTTCTGGCATTACAATTTATCCCTGTCTACTATAAAAACAACATAAAACAATAACAAAAAAATGCTACGGTACATAAATAGGACTTCATATAACTAATAAAAATCTTAAAATTTCATGTTTAGTGTTTCCCTATATCTCATAAACAGCTCCCATCATACAGAATGTTAAAACACTTCATTTAAAAAGTCAAAAGTTTTAATTTTAAAGCACACTGGCATTGGTAAAAAAAAATATCCAGTTGCAATTTAGAGTTTGTCTGGTTTATAGCTTTCCTTTAACCCTCTGAGTGCCATTTGTTTCAGAATTATACATCTTTTTGGCTTTTCTTTGGGTCTTGACAAAAGCAGGAATGTTTTCAAAAGCTGTAATTCTGAGCGTAACATTATTGCAACCTTGTAGGAATAAGGATTGGAAAGGCACTTCAATCCACTGATATTTCTGCAGCTCAAGTGAGCCATAAATGTGAGATTATGTGCAGCTTATTTGTAGTATAAAATACAACCAAAAAACATTAAAAATTACCAGGAACTAAGCTGTGAGGTGTGGGATAGCTACAGTAGAGACACCAGAATAATCCGAGTACAGGTTTTGGAGTTTAATAAAAACCCAGCAAGGGACCTGCCTTGGGAAAAATATCACGTGGAAATCATGTGCTAGAGCTATTCATTTCTGTAGTCACTGCGCAGGCAGTTCAAAAACTACAGATTGTGAAACATTTTAGTTGGAAAAGTAAAAAAAAATAGCTTTTGGTCAAGAAATTCCAGTTTGTACATAAACATCCAGTCTTATATCTTTATAAAATATAGAAGTATAAAATTTCAGCATGCTGAAAATGCTCTGTGTAAGAAACAAGGACATGCAATTAACCTTTTTAATCCTTGAAGTAGAAAAATACAGATTTTTTCATTACTACAAAGGCACCGATGGACTGTTCCTGAAAGTTAAAATGTAAGTACTGGCAACTGGTTGCATACCATTCTAATTTAGAAATGCAAAACAATGTGAAAAAATTAACACCCATGAAATCTGAAAGCACATCAGACAAAATTTAGATGCCTCAAATGTATAATATAATCAATTATTGGGGGAGAACATATACAAGTCTGAAGAGAGTTTAGAATCTTCAGACTGACATTTAACTTTAAAAAGTTAACTAACATCTTACCTGGTGCACACACTCATTTTTCTCTGTTGCAACTCCAGATTATTAAAATAGTGCTAAATTTGAAACTTCTGTTGCAAGGACTGAGTACTGCTAATCACAGTGCACAATAATATGCATAAGCCGCCCCCCGCTAATCAATCAAGTTTACAGCAGGGGATCTGAAGCATTAAAACACATCGTGAAATTGCAGCATTCTCAAAACTGAATAGTGCAAAAAGTGTTTGTGTATCCAGCACTCAGTGGGTTAAAGAGGAAGAGATTAATAAGTTAATCATTGCTTGTGCGCCTTTGTTTTGGAACACCTTTCATTAGTGAAAGAAAAGAAGCTCTAACAATTGAACTGAAAAATTAGTACACAAAGATGTGCTTCAGCTTTTAGGCAACAGAGGAAGATAAAGATTTTAATTGGAAGAAAAATAAGTTTGATCCCAAATGCTCTCTCTGGCAGTGGTGGCACTAGAATGTGGGTTCAAGGTGCAAGGGGAAAAAATCCAATGTAAGCAGGTAGCACTGATTTTCCTTTCTTAATCCCCCAGGGTAATGGCACATATAAATAAACAGTTGAACTCTAGATAATGAAATTTCAAAATGCAACTAAAGATCATTTTTAGGTTTTATGATGTCACCTACAATCTATTTAGCTTACGGTGGTGACACCATTTCTTAGATGACATTTTCCCCCCCAATAGCTTTGACACTAAAGAAACTTAAGATAGTTGAGCTCTTTATCGCTAGAACTTCAGAAGGGGTCTGACCCCAACCTGCAGTGTTCTTTCTAGTTTCATGAAAGGGAGCTTTGCTTTTTAGACAAGGCTGATGGGCCGATGAGCTTTTTATGAAGGTGATATTGCAGCTCTCCGCTTACTCGCTCTGCAAAGTCACACCCCCTGTGAGGACTAGATGAGCAAGAACCTCAGACTGAATCAAACTGAATCTGTGAATCTGTCTTCTGAAGTATACAAGTATAAGAGTCAGTTGTGGCAGTGTAAGTGTGCTTCTCTATTGACTTTGAGCTAGTCTTACCTATAGCCACAAAGACCACAAAGGTTTGTATGCAGTCTCTCCACACTAATTCTGCATAAAATGCACTTTACAATCACTGAGTAAAGCCGTCACGTACTGTATTTTGAACAAAGCCCCGTTTTTTCTTGTACCCACAATTCCTTCTGTGTGTGCGCCACCACAGCTCATTGGAATAGCTCAACCTTGGTACGATCCACTTTCATACCAGTTATAAAGCAGCTCTCAGTTGTTCTAAACAGTGCAAAATAGCCCGACAAGACAAACAGCAGTTGGATTGAGATGAAATGTCAGTAGGTCTCTCAGGGGCTGCTTGTGGTGTGTATGTGCTTGTGTGAGCAAAGGTGTGTGTTTGTGGCCAAACATCAGGTTTTTAATTTTGTTAGTCCAGTGAACCAGACCATACATTCATTAAACAGGTTAAAAAACACAAGACAAAAAATAATATCAGCAAGTTAGTAAAATTCATACTAGAATGTTTTATTAAAATAAATGCCAGGGGGTTAATAAGAAAAATAACAGCAAACACCATGGAAACTAAATGCAAGCAATGTAAAAATACTTATAACAAGAGAACTAATAAAGAGGCTAATGAATTAACAAGCTAGGAACTGGGAAAAAAAATCTAAAAAAGGCAACACTCCCAATGATATGGACCAGGAGAATAAAGGCTGACATGAAAGGGAAAGAGGAACTATTAAAAAACTTGCAGTGGGCTTTTATCAGAAAAAAAGGAGTCAGAAAATGTTTTATAATATACATATAAAATGAAGTTAGAAAAATACATTATAAACCTGTAACAATGGCTGTAATTACATTATCATACATATTGGCAGGCCATAGACTGAATATGGTACAATAATCTGTACTCCTGATAACCATCACACACAGTTCTGTAACTTTGCTGAGGGAGTACATAATACTGTCAAATACTGATTTGTTCTTGCTCTCTACATCTTCCTTTAATATTGCATTAACAAAATAACACTGAAAAATAGAACAATGACCTTTGTAACAGTATGTAAGAGGTTAAAATAAAAATGAAGTCTGCCAGGGAGAAAACAGAAATCGCAACATTGCTTTCCTTTTGCGTTGTACTTTATCTCTTTCAGTGTGATTAATCCCAGTCGTCTAGATAACTGAAACCCATGGGCTTTAAGGCTTCTGGCAACGCCTGGTGGGAAAAGAAAAATCATTCTGCTCCTTTTTTTTTAAAAAAAAAAGTCAAAATTCCCCAAATTCAACAACCAATTTTTTTGTTCGGTTGAGTGGAAGTACGTTTATAGCAGCAAAGGCCCTCCTTTGGCAAAGCTTAACTTAATTTTATTAATTTTATTCTCAGACCATTTTCTAAGAATGAGTCAATAACTTACTACCCCCTTGACACTAGGGTTCGTATTATCAACGCTAACTTTTAAAGCTACTTGCTCCAGTGCACAATTTACCACCCCTTTTGACATTTCCAGCTAAACTGTTTGGGAGAAGAAGAAAAAATCATCCTCAAAAAAAAGAATCCTAGTTGATTCTTGCTAGAGTCTTGCACCTGAACACCTTTCTGAAAAAAAGGGGGAGCAAACTTTGCTCTGAAGTAAAAAGCTCTGAGAAGCACTTGGTGAATTTTTAATGAACAAGTAATACCTTGGATTTACAGCATCACAGGGTGAGCTTTAAACTTGGGGGTGATCCCTAACACTGTTGTTGTGATTCTCCACGAAATCTCCCACCTTTTGGCAACAGTAACATAGACCAAGTGTTGCTATGTAGAAAAACGGTCAAGGTTCATCAGGGTGCCCAATCATTATAAAGCGTGTCTATAATGAACAAGCAGTAGGAGTTTTGTCCACGTGCTGCTTGTCAACAGCTTCTTGTCTGAATTGGCCGCTGCTAAAGAACATTTTGTTCTCAACACAAATGCCTTTGGCCACCTCTGGACTGCATAAATAGGTCGCAGAGTTGGTTTATGGGACAAAGGCGAGGTTTGCAGTTATTGAAACGAGCGGTTTACAGTCAGCACTGAAGCTTTTCTACCCTCCAAACAAAATGACAGCCCAGCAGGCGTATGCATTTCAATTGGCAGTTTGTTCTCGATCAAGTGTTTAACAAAAAAAAAAGTGACAATCGTAAAATTTAAAATATATATTGTTCAAATGGCAGATAGGATTATAACAAAAACCTAACAAACTCAGGAAGACAAACCATGGCACAAATATTAGCTGGTCGAGTCACTGCTATTCTTATTTGCATAGAATAATATCAGTAGCTCTAGTGAGGGGAATACTGAGCTACATCTACACTCTGAGGTGTCATCTTTCCAAATACCCTTTCTATGGAGCATCTATTCCTGGTTGGTGTGCGCTGGACACTAACAAATGTTAATTAACACTTGGAAAAAGAAACGACCATCAATAAGGCACTTTTTTTTCTTTTTTGAAAATTTAAATTTTCCATCTAAAGTTTCTTGCAACATTCCTAGATATACTATTTTGGTCTTTATTTTCCCAGCCACTACTATCCAATGTCACATCGTTTTTATGTTAGATTTTCTTTTTTTTTGTTTTTTTTTTCTAGTATTTTGTAACTGCAAGTTAAGTATAAAAAGCTAAAATTGCCAAAAATATATTTTCTTCACCAGCACCCTGTAAAAGTATCTAATTTGTTTTCCTCTGTACTTTATATGCAATGACAGGTATCTACATTTTATATATAGAACAGGTACGTAATAGAGCAATTAAAACAGGCAAGCATGGCTTTCACATCCTCTTATTTTTCTTGAGAAAGAGTAAAAATCATACAAACACAGGAGTTTGTTTATACCGGCTTGTACTGTGCAAGACACATTGTGGATGTGCTGTAAAGTTGGGATCAGAATTTGAACAGATTTTTAATTCAACTCAAAATCGTAAGAAGATCAAAAAGAATTAGGAAATCTATATTTGAGAGCTCTCTTTGCAGAATCACTCCCTTTCTCAGCCTAAAAAGCCCCTTAGTGTTTCAGCATGTTATCCGTCTGAATCGGAAACAAACTCTTCCTCACCCACATGCCTCTAAACTGGGACTCAATTACCGCAGTCTGCTGAAAATATTAACCAGCATCTGGTTGGGAAGTGGACTAACTCCCAAACTGTTCAGTGTGTAACAGCACACTTCTCACTCTTTCAAAAGCTTGGCACCCTGTGGTTGAATGTGTATATGCAATACCTTAATCAATTTCTTAAAGTTGGATTATTTTAGGGTGGAAAAAAGCCTGGCACTATTATTGACCTTGTGGATAAGCAACATAAAGGTCAGTAACAAGATGAAGATTCCCCCCATCACACACACACCAACCACCTTCTGGTACCCCCCAAATCACACACACACCAACCTGCCAATTCTCCAGTTACAAAAAGGAAAATGACCTCTCTTTTCTATTGAAAATCCATAAATTCCTTGTCCGTTTGTCAGAGAAAAAACAACAACATAAAAAGCTCCTCTGCAATAATTTTAGCCATGCTTCAGACAGCAGCCAAGTCAGGCACACCCATAATGTGTCAGCACAGAAAAAAAAAAGTTTTCAGAGCTTTTAGAGACAGGGCTACATGTGAAAAGACAGAACACTGCAGTTGGCATGAGTGGTGTGTGTGTGTCTCACATCCCCACCACCTAACTAAGGCAAGGTGACGGAGGGAGGGGGGTGGAGTTGTGACACTGATGGGAAAGGGTTGGAAGAGAGATGCCTCATAACAGCATCCAGTCATCACAGGAAATAAATCATCTGGTTATCGGTTAGCTTCATTTCAACAATACATACAGAGACAGAGCTGTGGGGTGTGGGGGGGGTGGGGTTACCTTATTGCTTTAGTTATTCAGTGCAGATACTTGGATACCATCCACCCAAACCAAGACTACAAGCTGAGACTCAACAAAAAAAGGAAAAGAAAAAGAAAAAAAACACAGTTTTGTTGGGGTGTAGTCGAGTTGCTGTAGTTGAGTTGTTTTTTAACATGTTGTTAGGTTACGATGCGTACAGGTGCCTTAGCTCGCTGCTTCCAAGACAGGCTAGCAAGGCGATTACCAGTTAACTGCTCAGCAGGCAGGCTTGGTCAGCTCATCATTGGGTGAAGAATTCAGAGGTCAGAAGGTCATGTGTTAGTTGCCGGTGGCGGCTAGGTGGTTAGAAACAAAACAAAAAAAAACAAAGAAAAAAAGAATAGAAAGGATATTAGTGTCAGCAAGAAAAGACTGGAATGACATCATTTTAACAGTAAAATGAATGAAATCTCAATTCTCTCCCCATGAATATATGACTTGTTAGGTTAATCATGACGCACTTACATCATGATTTCACTAATACCCCCACCTGAATCATCAAAGTATTATAATTAGAGCAGAGAGTGTAGGAAATATCCCAATACCCATAACAGAAGCAGAGTCCAAAAATTAATGTTTTAGTTCTAAACATCAAGTGGAAATGCAGTTATGTACAATACAGTAGGATTAGTGTTAATAGACGTCCCCTAGTGTCAAATAGACAAAGAAAAGCTGAACTGTTCACATTGGGTCTACTTTTTATTTACCAGTATATACAGGTGCCAAAAATACATTTTTGGGTTATGTTCTAGAAATGTCCATATATAAAACAGAGGTACCTCTTCTTATAACTGAAATACTACAGGAAAAAGTAGTGAACATTTTTTTTCCCCAAAAAGTACACTTAATGTAAACTACCTGCTTTAATTGAAGAAGATAACTTTGACATTGGACAGCATTAAATGTGCAGGTTGGTCCAGCTTGATCACAAACTCGTGATCAAGCAGTAACAGCTAAAATGGTACAATCAACATCTAGCCCTGATCCACTCAACCTGAGTTCAAGGAACATAATTAATTCCAAATTCTCAAAAGATTATTTTCATGCCAGCATTCCTAACTTCCCATTGTCTGTAAGCTTAACTTTTATTTTGAATAGGCCATGGATTATATAACCTCAGTTCATTCCAGCCATCTCAAACCTGCAGCACTTCAACACTCCTTAAACCGAGTGATGTGGAATAGTTACATCTTTGAAAGGAAAATTCAGTAGAGGTGGACCTAAAATTGTTTAAGGCCCTGAGTGGGGAAAAGCAGAGTATGGAATGCTCTGCATTCTGAAAGCAAATCAACAACTGAACACACTGAAGCAAAATAATCACTTCCATCTGAATGATGACCGTGAACGCGAATCCGGTGGAGAAAAAAAAAATATTCCTAAAAAGCTGGTTCTGAACTTTGACTTTTGTTTTCATTCCAAAAACCTTCAGGAAATGCGCTGCAGACCAAAGTAGTCAAAAACCTAGACCTCTCCTGGCATTAAAAGGTGCATCAGGCTAATGGTTCCATTGCACTTGAATTTGGTCTTTTTTAAAAACATTTTGGAGTTTCACATTTTGGCACAACCAGTACATTTAGAGAAAAACGTAATGCAGAAATCACTTTTTTCCCCAAAAAAACTTTTTACAGACGTCACATGAATGTAAACTAAGTCAAACCTGAGGATTGAGATTTGTTTCTGTAAACGAAACTGCATACCACAGATTAAGACACGATGGAGCGAAAAACAAAATCAGCAACACAAAAAAGGATGTGTTAACTAAACTAACCTCTGTCTGCGGTCACAATCCTTTGGTAAGGATGGACCCGTGTGTCATGTCGCCGCACTTTAGTTGCCATTGCTCCTAGATTGCAATAGGTCCACAGTATTAGAAAATCACTTAGAAAACAAAACATTTTCATATGTACATACATTTCCATACAGAAAATAAACATCATAACTTACATCTATATAATTTAGACTATAATATTCCACAGTATCAAATATTACAGGAGGTTCACATGAGACAAAACATTTGCAACAACTGTAGGAAAGACACTTGCATTGAGTCTGTTTCAGGATTTAGTCAGGAATGTTTTTTATGTCCTCGCCTAGAAGCTTACAATAGTTTAGGATGAGCCTTCTGTTGTTTAAATTTACATGTCTCTCAACAAGCTCAGGAGATGAGAGGGTTAATTCATATTGTCCGTTAAAAAAAAAAATCACTGAAACAGAATCTACTCCACCGCACTGCAAGAGACAAAACTCAAGAGCTCTTGGATAGAACACAGCCAATACTGCTCAAACTCAAAACATTGGAGCCGGCCACATGAAAGGCTGCTTATTCCTGTAATTTACTCTCAGCAGGGATTGCCAATGGGCATATGATTATTCCATTTCTGAGAATCTTGTATCATGAAAATTAGGTTCAAATGTCAGACAACTAAAATGATTTGTGTAACAAGATATTAGGTTTTGACCTTTCAGTGTTTTCAGGGCAGCTAGCTGAAGTTCGATTTAGTCTAATACTTTCACCTAATGGCTTAATTTCCTATTTGTACAGCAGTGACAATATCTTAGGTTTAATCTTTAGATGGATACACCAAAACTAATGGTTACGGGGGAAAAGAAATGCCAAAATTGTTAAAAACATTTGCATATATTAATCAGCTGCTCTCATTTCTAATCCCTAATGAAGATTGAATTTAACCGTGAAGATGTTAATGATTTTTCAACAGCAAACTAGTGTCCAGGACATCAATCTTTCCATATTTTAATTAAGAGGGAGTAAAAAAGTAAAAATTAAATATGTTTCAGTCTAACTGTCTTTTGAGAGCAAATCTTGTGTAGGAGTGTTTTTATTGAAAACGGTGTTGAAGAATGTCCAAAAGAATGACATCATGCTTATGCAAACCAAAATGATCCTCTCTTCTGTGCAGGAAATTATGTTCACGCCCTGGTGTGAATGTGCCTGTATGAGTTACAGAAAGGTCACCTACAACAGTCTGATGTAAACTGTAACCAAGAGTGCCTGTCAAGATGAGCATGTTTCATATTGACAGAAAAGTCCATCATAACCACAGGCATATAAGATGTATGTGGTATTCTTTATAAGTTAAAGGAAAGCTGATCCAGTTGTCTGTTGCTACAATATTCCCTGTAAACTAAAGAGGAATGTGTTGTTTGGGCTCAACTATTTTAATTATTTGGCAAAAACTCTTGGATAATTCAACTTTGAACCATCAAAATCAATAAAGTTCAGAGTACTGGAACATTTTACTTGTCTTGATATTACACTGTATATATAATACCTATAGTACCTTGACCAGACACTATTGCAGTCTTAAAACTGGTCTTTAGCACTTCAGTTTAACTTATTTTCAAAGGTAGACAGACGCAGCTCCTTTTGGCTATCACTGTTAGTTATAAACATGCGAACGCCGAAGAAAGTTGTTTCTTTAAATATACCAGGTCCCTGCTTTAATCAACCTATAACCAGCTGTAGATGGACCTGCATTGCCATGCCACTAACTGTGACCGAGCCGAGTGCATTTTCAGCTTTTTTTAAGTGCTTCAGCTGCAATTAATTTTCCTCCCTGTATCCAGAGTGCTATCAAAATGGAATGGGTCAACGTGGTCACTGCTGCTCAAATGTGCCCGTGGGCGCCGAGATGAGTGGATCAGAACATAAAACAGGGTGGCAGGACCGAGGAATAGCTTCCTGATCTCCATTCGGACCTTAGCACAGATGAAAGTGTTGGTTATAGACACTCATCTGGGTCTCGCAGCACCACCTTGAGCAGTCTTGACAAGACCTGGAGTCAAAACCTACTCCAGCTTCCAGAAAAACCCAGGGTCACAAATTCCATCCTCATTCCAGCTCTTTAGAGAGCATGCAGATGAGGAAGAGAGACCTAATCAACAGCACTTTAAATCTGTAGTGGTTAAGTAGCTAAAAAAAGTTATATTTTGTAGAAATACTGAGGAGAATTTATAAGATATCTGAAGTGGAACCTACATACTGTATTCAGTTCAATTTTTAAAAAATATTGCACATCCAGCTTTAAAAAAAAAAAAAGGCAACTGTGTAGATTTAAAATGGATATGCACTGGCAGGCAGCTATTGGACCTGTGGGAGGTACACTTTAAGTTCAATCATTCAGATATCGCCTGAAACACTAAAAAGGCCTAAATGAAAAACTGGAGAGCTGCACTGATAGAAGTAAGCATAGCAAGAGGCAGATGAGCATTAAAATCTTTTGGCTTGTTCAATTTCCATTGGCCTGCAAGTGGTCTGAATTCTGTCAAGTTGAAAATGCAGTGAAAAATGTCAATTTTAGAAACCTAAATTAGCTTTGTAATGTTCGGCGGCTGGGTAACAAGTTACTTTTACTGCAATCTCAGTGTGTGACTGGTCAACATCAGTGTTGCGATGTATCCCGACAGAGAGCAAAACCGTATGTGCCTGGAGTTTAGTCTACAAAGCGTTTTTTGTGTAAGGCTTAAAAGGAACATGAACTGGGCTTCCACAAAGAGGCATCTATGAGAACCGGGTTTGGTTCAAGTGGGTGAAACAAGGAATGATTTCAAAAGACAAAAAAAATCTCTGGAGATCTGTTTGCCTCAGGCAACTTAAAAAAAAGGCGCTCAGCGGTGGTGGATGGAAAAGCCCATGGCAGAAACAAACTAAGCCAAAAGGGTTTCAGGGGCTCGCCATCTGCTGCTTCAGAGACAGCCCTGTGAACTTGCAGGAACGTGGAAACAAAACATCCCAACTGTGACAACATCCCGAATAACGGACATAAAAATACACTCGTCCCACGCTGTGAAGACAGGTGGGTTCCTGTACAAAAGCCCTCAGCTCGATACGATGTATTTACCTTTGAACAAATCCTGACCTTGGCTCCCAGAGGCTGTATCCATTACGCCACTGTACAACAAGCTGCTTTCCTGTCCAGGGTTAACGACTGTCCCAAAGCCCCACAGGCGCTTACCTAGAACCCCGCTGGGCTCGATGGGGTACTCCAGCAGAGATGCGGGGGCCAGGGCATAGGGGTAATCATAGGGCGATGCGTAGATGATGCCAGCATCTGGCGTGGGGGGTACTAAGGTTGGCGTCCCATTAGGCATCATCGCGGCCGTTTGGATGGGCCGGATGATGTTCATGATGGGGGTCCCTGCTGGTGTTGGGGGTCTCAGGGCCGTGGGGGGCAGAACCTGCCCCGTGGGTGCAGCTATGAGCCTGGGGCCCTGTGCTGCCGCGGCAGCCGCTGCAAGAGAAAACGCAAGGGTGGCTGCAGTAAGCAAAGGGGGTGAAGGAGAGAAAGGAGGAGGAAAGACAGGGAGTGGGAAGAAAAATCGCAGGTGGAAAAAAGCAGGATGCGAAAATGAAAAACAGCAGGAACAAGATGGGGGAGGGAGGGGGAAAAGGAAAATTAGTCCATGCAATGATCATGGTGAACCACACAAGCAATACTTCATAGCGCAAAACAAAAAAGAAAACCCAAAACCAAATTGAAACAAAGACAAGGAGGTAACCACCAAATGTACAATTCATTAATCACATCAATAAATTGTAAATTGCAAATAGCACAAAGAAAAAAAAAGCTCCTGCTGAAATGGACCCTAATGTCACAGAGAGAAACAGGTCCCATTCCTAATTTGCCTCCCTGCTGTGAAAGATGCAGGGTCTTTTATAAGCAATCAAGATATTTAGAATCAAGGCAATCGTCTCTAGTAGTGTCTTCTAGGAGATACAATTACAACAAAACTTGAATGGGTTAGGAAGTCATACAGACAGATGTCCAAAGAGGTCCTGCCTATTGAAGACCATCTGTATTCCACAAATCTGGGAAGCATTAGGATCATTTCAGCTTAAAATGCAGTCTGGTTTGCATTTGTGATCATTTGATAGCAATGCCAAGTAGCACAACTGTTTACATGCTGATGTTAATTTTGGCCAAAGACAACATTAACATCAATACTGTCTTTTACATAATGTTTTTTTCAAACAGCTGTGATGTTACAGTATTGCTGTGCACTGATTCATGATAGAGGTTATTAATCTTACATTAGAACTGCAATGCACTGAAGCAAAGTAGAAAGAAAATCATCTGCTTTTACAGTGATAAAAATTCTGTGTGTGGTCAGCAGTTCAACCGAAACAGCTGTAATATTACGTTTATTTGCTGATCGGCTACATTTGGTGAATAAGACAGGCACTGATAAAAAGTCAGTTAAATGAAATTCTCTAATATTTCAGGAAAACTAGAAAGAGAAAACTAAAAGAAGCAACATAAGCAAGCCTATGCTGATACATTTCCAGAGCACAATACATAAAAACTGACTTTTTAAGTGCCGTTATCAGGGCTGAATGACATAAAAGACATTGCTTAAAAACACGTCTTAAATGCAAAAGAGGTCAGATAAATCATGCACAAACATGCCAGCGAGTTCAAGTCAGCAGAAGCCAAAAAAGTTCCCCAAGAATAAAGCATTTCCAAAATGAAAGGGCTGTGTGTTGACAACTTGACTACAGGTGTGCTGTAGACAACATGAAAGAACACATGGAAAGATCTTCAGCAAGCATCAAGTCCTCTGTCACTCCTTCAGAACACTGGCTACACACCACAATAAATGCAGTAAATCAGAGTCTGATTTTCTACTGATAAGCTGTCGCTCTCAATTCATCAGGAGCAAAGTAACAGAAGAAAAAACTGAAAGCGTATCTTCTTTCTGGCTTGTCAGATGTTACCTTGTATGGAGCCAACATTAACATGAATTGCACTAACACTGTAAAAAATTATACCATTTTAAAATTACAGTAGTGCCACTTTGTGAAAAAAACTGAAAATTGCATGTTTTCAGTGATTAGTGCACAAGTACAGACTAGTAGATGTTATCTCAGTTTCAAACCCTGTCCTTGTTCACACAGGATATAATTTGTTTTAGGTTAATGGACAATGTGCTTCGTAAGGCCCAGAATCTTTCAGTAAAGGACACAAACATCACTGTGTTTGGATGGGGATTTTGCACTGCATGCTAGCTAAAAGAAATCCAGGTCTACAACTAAATTCTGGGAGTCGTTCAAAATATTGAAACACATTAAGAAAAAATGTTATTCTGCCATTTTTCAATCATAAAAAAGTCATTATACATATTGAATTAATTTTCAAAAGAAAATTTAAAACCTAACAATTTCAAAATTTAACCCAATGTTCCCATCAAACATTTCAATGTCCAGTTACAACACCCCTGTAAAACAAGTGACTCCTAGACACAAAGTGTTCCATTTCCCCGGTGACAAATTTAGGGCCCTTCATGCATCAGCTTACCAAGGAACATGTGCCTTAGTTCTTCCTTGATGTACAAAGTTACTATATAACTACTAGTGTGTCTTACTGTGCAGCTACTACGTTTTGCACTCTGCACTGTCACAGTTATTTAAATATATATATTTCCTATCACATATGTTATATGTGATATGATATATATGTGATGTGTCATATGAAGAAGCAGGCGTGTGTTTTTGGTGGGCAGTGCAAAGATTATGTTTTTATCTCAGAAAGCCTGTTTCTTTTACATACAGGTCTTGAATAAAATGGCCTCAAAAAATGATACATCTGCAAGTGTAAAGGTAAAAGTGGAAACGATGTGTAAGTGCATTTAAATGTGAGAACAGGGGGCACTTTGCACAAAGGGTTGTGGGAGTACGGAACAAGCTACCCAGCCATGTTGAAGAAGCCGAAATCCGGGCTTCTTTCAAGAAACGGTTAGATGGAATCCTTGGATCAATTAGCTACTAACGACCAAAAGGGCAAGACAGGCCGAACAGCCTCCTGTAGTCTTTAACCTCTCTTATGCAATGTAGTGGGAAAGGCTGAAAGAGTGAAGCTTACGTGTCTTAATGTTGGTATCTCTGTATGTGCCATTGAGAATAGCCAGCTCCATCAGCTGCATTTTCTTCAGGTTGTCCTCTCCCTCAGCCTGCAAGAAAGCAAAAATAAAATCAGGAATCACAGGTAACCAAAAAAATTCCCAGGAAGAAATCTGTGCCTGACATCCTCTTAAATTAAGTGAGAATCATAAAAAACAAACCAGTTTGTTACATAAAGAACACTTACAGAAGGAATTGTTTTACCTTTTTGTTTTAACCTGATTAATTTTTGGTCTCTCCAGCAGACTTTTGTTAAAAATGCACACCATAACCTTGCTAATTCCATCCCTGTCAATTAAGGCTTAGTCCCATTTGGATAAAAAAATACATAAACATGCAAAGTCATTATGGCACAATTAGGAACTGAAATTATTCATGGATTGCAATTAACTTGCTTCCTTCAGCAAATCAACAAAACATAACCATGACAACGGAACGCCCAAATGTTTTTTTTTTTACCCACTGTACCTGAAGTCACCAAACACAGACAAAATACAGTGGCTGTCATGCGAGAGAATGCAGTACAGAGGCCAGACCACGGCACAGTTTGATCTACGAGCCAAGGGCTTTGTTCAATCCATTTTAGCAGATGTGTTCATCACTACAGCTTGGGTGCAGCTCGCATTTATAATCCTCATTTTGTTTGCCCACAGGCCAACGGCTACAATTCGGGGTTTGATTCCCCCAGCACTCGGATATTCACCCCCCAACTTCATCAGGCCTGCACAGAGGCTGGTTGCTGCAAAATAAGAGTCAGTCTTAAAATGATCTATTCTTCAAGTGAGTAGCCCCCATGCAAAACCTTACATGCAGGTGTCCCAATTAAGGTTACCATCTTCTGTAAAGGACTGGACACTTGGCATGAAGTCAAACCTGAGCCTTCCCATGATCCCTTCCACCCCCCCCCCAGTGTGATCAAGTGGGAGTGTTACAAGCAGCTGAAATCTCTCAATCAGCTAAAATTTCTAAAACACACAATCCAACGCTATACTTGTGCGACAGTGAAATGAAGAAGATATTCACTTTTTCAAGACAATAAACCCCCTGAAGCCTTGGAGGACACTGTTTGATTCAGTGGTCACTACACTTCACATTTTTCTCACCCTACCTCAGACCTAAAATAATATACAAAACGGGTTTAGGGATGTTGCTACTTTTAGCAGTTTGCAAGAAAAATGCATTTATTTCTTTAACACTAAATCAAACTGGAAGCATGGTATGGGAGTAATTACTATAATTGTATAATAAACGCTCTTTAATACCATAGGAGGTTTTCAGTAGATGCCTGTAATAATAAAAGGCTGTAAAGCTCATTCTCCAACTGGGTAGCTTTAGTTTCACCTTTATTAAAAGAGTATCTAAATTCTGAAACAAAGGTTCACAAAAACCAAGGCTGGTAAAAAAAAACCTGTAAAGATGTAAATTAAAGAAAAAAGCTTTGACAAGGAATCTGTGACTACTTTTATTACAGTCTGAGGATCACATATTAAAACATTTAAGAATCAACAGAGAGCCACTGGTGCCAGATTAGTAAATCTCAGTTGTAGCATTTCAAGATGCACGCCAACGTATTGCTTTTAAAGATCTCAATTGACTAATTGAAGAAGGAGGTCTGTTACTTTAATAACCATCTGCAAAAAAATCCAAAAATTAAGTTTACACTGTTCCGTCTGTTTTCTGACTGCTTTATCTCACAGAGTCGAAGAACATCCCTGCAAGCAACAGACAAGATAGGATACCAAGGCACCAGTCCTTCTCACTCGTTTGGTTTCTTGACTCCATCATTGGTTAAAATGTCAGCCTCATATTTGTTGCAGAGTTTCCGTAACATTTCTTTCTAGTGTTTGTAATAATTGCACTTTCCTTACAAACTCTTTAACGTAGCATGGCTCCTCTTACCAAGGGATCTTGTGCCCTTAGACATTTCAGCCACCACAATCCAAGTGCGATAACTAACAGCTTGTCTCAGACTGGCTAAGCTGCGTGTAGGTCCTTTCAGAATTTTGATAAATGGAAGTCGCCTAAGATCATTTTCTACATGAATCACTGATCTTAATACGTTAGCATGCACATACAAACGCCAGATCACAGTTTACATTATTCAAACTGTTTCTGACCTTTGTGCGTTCAGACATGGATTCGAGGTCCTGAACCAGTAGCTGCAGTCGGCTAATAAAAACCATCAGCTTGTAAAATCTAATGCCTCGACATCTTACTTGCCAGGAGCCCTATATCCTGGGATCGCAACGGTATTTTTAAGTACAGTTCAACTGAATTCTTTCGTTGTTTGTGGAATGCCGCCAAATGTAGAGTGTGCGAGTAAGTGAGTACGGAAACAAAAGTGCAGCTTGTGTCCTTGGCACAGAGTGGGCACAGCCCCAGCCGCAGTGTGCGGCGCCCTTGATGGCTGGGTGGGTGGCATGCTCTGACAGATCGGTCTGCAGAGGGGAAAAAGGGAAAAACGCCGCCACAGCTCATCTCTGAAGCAGCGCAAAGGCGCAAGGCTGAGCAGCACTTGATAAATTCGCAGGTCGCGGAGTCAAAGAGGCTCCTGGGAAGAAGGTGCCATCCCGCCTTTTGATTTCATCCTGCGCTTGCCACTGGCCAGAGGAGAGTGAGCCAACACGAAGTGCATGCATCAGACAAGGAAGGGGTGAAGGGTGCAGCAAGAGCAAAGCAGACAAGCTCTGGGACTGGCTCCAGAGAATAACAGGTCACCTGCTGAAGGGACGGTATCGCTGCAGTTGCTGACAGAGTAAATACAAATACAACCAACCCTGGAACTCTCCCAGATCAGGCCCTACAGCTGACAACTCCCAGCATGCTGACCAAGCATTTCATACACATACAGCAATCAAACTAGGTAATAAAAACAGCAGCTACAGGCTAAATAAATGGTGAAAGCTTGATTCTCATCTGTTACTTAAAGGAATCGATGTAATGCCGTATGAGAGGGTAATGCCATTTTAATGATGGAGCAGTTCTGCCTTCTGCTACTCATCTGTTGCACATCTTTTGAGGTTGTGATTTCAGCTGCATTTCTGTTTGTTACTATGTAACCATGTGTCAAGGGTATTTTGTGCTGCAGCACGAATAACTCATGCTTTTAACATTTAATTGCTAATCCAGCATGATGTACAAGCTTCTATGTACATTCAGCGCTGATTTAATACCTGTTCTTCCAGATTATGGTGCCTCCTATTACTGTACATGACAGCTTTTATGAATCTTTAATGGAAGCAACCACGAACCACCTCTATACCCCTGGGTTATTGTCACACTACATTTACTAATGATTTAAAACGCGTCCAGATACTTTCTTATTAGTGTCCAAATAAAATGTGTATGGACATTCATGGTGTGCCTCTTAAATGATTAAAAAGAGCTACCACCGTTTAGTTTCCCCAAAAAGTGCTTTAGCACAAGTAAAACCTGAGTGAATCTTGCAGAACTCGTCAAGAAGAAGTAGTGAAAGTTTCCTTTTTCTGCAAAGCACTCAATAAAGCAGTGGTATCCAACGGAATCAGGTTTAATCAATAAAGCCTATTTGCAAAATCAGTCAAGCGGTAAACTCCATCAGGAGGGGAATATTTATGAGACGGCTCCTCCAGCTCATGGGCTTCTGGCTCCAATCTGGCTCTCGGTAGCGTCGCAGACGGAGCTCATTGCCAGATCTCCTCCACACCCCCACACAGCTCTCGTCAACACCCCCCGAAGCCTTTCAGCAAAAGCAGAACCCATCCCAACTGAAGAATGCATTTACAATTACTTTACACTGGGCTTGTTTCCACTTGTGCGAGATGGGGAGTTTAGAAGCAAAAAAAAATCAACCCCATTCATGCACATGACTGATAGTCTTCAAAATTATTTAGATTCCTTTACTAAGGCATGTATTGCTATTACAATGTTATATAATTTCTGGTGATGAGAATTGAAGAACTGAAATTAGTGACCAGGTATAACCTTTAAAGTATTCTACAGTTCAAAACTAGAGTGTCAATAATTATTCTGGGCAAACGTCTGAAGTGCAATGTTTTAAACATCCACTGAAGTGCTAGTCTTGAAGAGAAAATATTGCCCACTCCCCACGACCAGATTGGAAGACCATGCATGGGTTAATTAAATGGACAACTGGCCCAGTTTCGCATTCTGGAAGACAGGAACAGTGCCTTCTTTCTCAATGTGTGTGGAAGCAATGAGAGGAGTTACAGCTGAACTTCAACACACTGCACTATCCCACAGAGGTGACCCTCCAGACAGTCCTTGCTTCTTGCGTCTGCTGGGTTGGGATCCTTTAGACTTAGTATCTCTCAAACGCACACACACCACACAAAAACAACATTCCTTCCTTCCCCAACGGTCTGACACTTTGGCTCCAAAATATGTTTTTCCTCTGTGGCTAAGCTGTTGATCACAGAGAACGGAGGGGGGAGTATGTGAATCAAGTTACTGCAGGAGAGTCCAGTTACAACGAAAATAACCTGAAACCACTCAACATGGCCTTGAGAGAGCTTTTAAAGGCAGCGCCCCTCTTTGGAAGAAAAAAAAAGCAATGGATTTTTAATTATTTCGGCGAACTCTAGCCCGGACTGTGCAAGGAGCCCAGACGACCTCACTCAAATCGGGGGAATGGAAGGGCGAAATTCACGAGACAGCTGTTTTTGCCAGTGACATCTGGCGAATACTGATTATTTCGCAAGACGGAGCCAAGCCGCCTGGGGCTCTTATCTAACACACACAAGACTGGGAGGGGAGTCGCCCTGGGGGACACCATGGGGAGCGAACGGAAGGAGGGAGCGCAGCTGTGTAAGTGCTCAGAACAGACAGAAGAAACACTGCAGCGGGAAACACTTCTTTTTAAACACAATCAAAAAGAAGGAGACAAAGCCTTGCCACCATAGGAAAAATAAAAAAGAAGTCGCAGCCCTTTAAGTGTGGAACATGTGTTAAAAAGTAGATATTGGCATTTTCCTTAGGGTAATCTCAGAAACACTGCTTCTCCATCAGGCACGATATACTCTCATTTTGTGGGAAGCATCAACTTCAAAGTAGTTACCCACATGATGGTCAAGATCCTATAAGATGTACTACACTGATGAGCAATACACAAGGTGGTGTACAAATGACAGCAGGTCGTTCTGCCAGTCTTGTTTGCTAATAGATAGCAGAACTTTAAACTCCATCCAGCTGCCGACAGAAAAGTTTCCATTTTTAGTTTGGTTTCATTTGAGCTTCTGTGCATCTGAATATGTTTGTCTTATTGAGGTGTTGAAGGTTAAGAAAAGAGGCGAGGTGCAAAAAGTTATGTTGTTTGAAAATAGGCATGTCAGGAAATTAGAAGATAATTCAAATCATAACCACGGCTCTGGGTTCCTGTCCAAGAAAAGAGCACAGAGAACCAGCAATGGACGCTTGTCAAAAGAGTCTAGCACCTGTACTGCTGTTCTGCAATCTTGGAAATACGACTTCTGACTCCAGCTAGGTGTGAGCTAATATGTAACAGTCCAGAAGTGTTTTATGAGATGTTATCCACTTTTAATAACCCCTCTTGCGCTCAGGGCTGGGAAGATGTGGTCAGCAGCTTATCACCACGACAGCCTGGCCATGCAGAAAAAAACAGCGGCCTTCAGCATCTCTCCCCGCTGTGAGCTGCGAACATAAAATCCTGCTCATATTAGCCCGTGCCGGCTTGATGAACACCCGGCATTACAGTGAAACAGCACAGGGGGGAAAAAACATTAAAACAATCCGTGTCTCTCTACCAGCGAACATGCCGTAAATCCCAGAGAGACAGTTGTCTGGAAAGATTCTCTCCACTTCCCTTCACTGCCAGATAATACATTGTTCTGTTGCTTTGATCCCTTAATGCCAGGAGATCTAGCGGAGAATATCTTTAAGGGATTTCGGAGACTGATTCAGGTTTTAAACACCGCTGGATTTACATTGGAGCCACATTTTCACGGAAATCCCAGCGCATCCTCAGACTTAGCAACCCGTGAGAGGCTGGGGCAGCTCTTGTCCCAGTGGCAGGGCAACTGTTACTCATCACTCCTTTGAAAGGAAAGCAGGTGACCCATTTTATAAAAAGTGCCGGTGTTAAAGAGCTTGGAAGCAGTGCTGCTGTGATGACACAGTTGCCATGCATTTGTAACAAACAAAGCAGGGTGAGCAGAATGCCACTTCATCAAGGACAACGGGTGGCACACAACCGTGGCTGATAAAGAAATTAACAACTGTGACCAACAGTTCTAGTTCTCAGAAAAGATCAATGAACATATAAAAAATGCTTAGAACTATGCTCCCCTTAAAAATGAATAGTCTGTAATGAATATACTGGTGACCTCTTTGCTGCATTTTCCTTTAACATTCCCTTTGAAACTACCGTGCTATGTGTAATTGGAGAATTGCTGAAACGCGTCTTTGATATTCCCAAGAGGAAGCCTATGTAACCGAGTTCATGTTAGAATGTTGCAACAAAACACGTGACCATCACATCTGCTCAGGCGACCCTCCCCGATTGAACTTCTTGCTCAAAAACGCCAGAAAGAGCCATGCCTCATTATCGGATGGACCCATCTAATGGAAATGACCATGACAGCTGCCGAAATCAAGCATCACACGCAGAGAAATGGCGAGTAGTACTTCCATTATAGTGGTGTTGCTTTGGGCCTCCAAGAGCAAGAGCAATCAAGGTTTCCTTTTTTAAGGAGGAAAACTTGAATGAGAAAAAAGATGAAAGGAATATTTTTCTCGCAATAGTACAGACCAAGGGCATTCCCAGTCTGCTAAGTCCCACAGCTGCTGCAGCTCAAACCTGGCACATCTGCGGCTAATAACCTCACACCAATTTGGGGAAAGCATAAACACCATTCTTTCTCCATATTTATCTGCCTACAATTAATGGGATTATTGGGCTTCAAAGCAAGCGAATATGGACAGAGACCTCAACTCACAGAGCTGTGCAATTTTTTTCAACGGTGCCCATTCCTTAGAGGTCGAAGTAGGATGCGGTACCTCTGCTGGCTGGCTAAATTTGGTAACCCCAGTATCCACACACACAGCCCCCCTCCCCAAGGAAAGTTTTCCTTTGAGCCTGTTATTAACCTCTCTCTATGCATACATCAACAGAAATAGTACAGCAATGGAAAAAAATAACTGGATTGCAAAGAACTGTTATACGTTGGGTTACAGTGTACACACCACTGAAAAATAAGATACATTTTATGTTCTACATAGTTTTAAATAATTAAAAAAGGATGTTTAAGACAACTGTTCTTCAGCAAGCCTGAAAAAATGCTACCACACTGTAGCTGCTGTTCAGGTTTTAATATCTTTTGCTGCAATAGTTTCTTTGTCTGGATTTCTGAATAGGACAGAAAACAGATTCACATGAAAGGTGTCATACATTACTCCATGTAGAAACTGAGTGCACAGGACTTTGTGATGAGTTTTTCCAGTTACTTCGAATACAAGGAGGACACAAAATTGAAAATGTTGGTTTTAATAATACACAAAGTGTGGTCAACCGCTACCTAATAAATATCAGCCCATTTGCTTGTATGTCTGTATTTTCCCGTTTCTTCAAGTCAATATAATTCTGTTTTATAATTTCCTCCCATCTCTTCTACTGACAGGTGTGACTGACAATGACCTTCATTACAATGACAGAACATTCAGAATATAGAGAACAACACTGCAGAAAAAGGATCTTTGGTCTTCCGAATTAGCCTTTAAAAGTGACCTACAGGCTAGGTGACGCAGAGTCAAAATAAGTACAGTGATTTTAGTTGGATCAAAAGGGCACATAGTGATAGAACAAGGCTTACTGACTCAAGGCTGACTCTTAAACCAGGAACCTTACCCCTTGTAATAAGCCATTAAACTGGACCACCTTCTGGTCTCCTCCCGATCAGGAGAGCCTCATAACCTTTACAAGGGTCAGCCGTTCCCTGAATTTTGGAGCCGTACTGAATTAAAATTCTGCTGAAATATCACAGCTCACATAAGGGACTGAAATTCGTGGTACACTTGCCGACAGTGCAGAGCGCGGGCAATAGAGTACAAGAAACAAATTACTGTACAAATGAATTGGCGAGATTTGCTTTAATGAGCCAAAACCCTTCACTGTCAATCTGTTTGATGTAAACAATACAATAAGAATCTAGATTTCACACTGACATTTGTATTCCAGTAAGAAAAGTATCTCCTCTTTGGAAGAGCTCAAAGAAGGCTACATAGCACAAAACCCAAGTTCAGTTCACAAAAGAGGCTGCTGGTATTTCAAAAGACAGCAGCACAGGGTCATTTACACTGAAAACATTAAAAATAAATACAATGCTTTCATGGTAGTCTTATAGCAGACTAGGACTCAAAAGCAGGCATTCAGTACTGTGCATTAGGCATTTCTAAAACCCAAAAAGCCACTATGTATCGCCAGAACAGATAAAAAGATCATAAAACAAAATAAGACAACAATTACACAACAGAAGGCTGTATTCATAAATTATGCATTACAGTTGTAAAAATGTTATCCTCACCTCATTCATGATAAACTGATGCAAAAAGACTCGTATTTAAAAATATCCAAGCTTGAGGGTTAGTAGTTCTAATTAACAGGGATATCTGACAAAAAATAAAAGCCTTTAGAGGCAAAAAAATGAAACAAGCTGCAAGGTTTCTGTGTTAGGCCACAGAACTACAGAGATACAGACAAGCTCACAAAGAAAAAAAACACGATAAGCAAACACTTAGCCGTCTTATGCACTGCTTGCAGATGGTCTCTTTGGTTTTCCTCTTTAATTGGCATTTTCGAAATAAATCTACTAAACAAGAAAAGGCAGATCTATGGAAATAAAATCAAATTGTCTTTTAAGGTAGTGAAGAACAATAGCGCTCTAGTGCAGTAGCTGCCAGGGGCTGAATGAAGTTCTTTCATGTTTTTTTGGGAAGTAAGGGAGCAAGATCAGTGCAAAGCAGCGTGCTTCAGGCCTGGTGCTGTGTAAGATTTAGTGTGATACCGGACATGACAGATCTCAAAATAGACAGGGTGATGTCGTTTCTTAGTGTCGGAATTACAGGAAGGCACCGTGCCTCTATTTTTACTGCATGGCTGATCAAATGCCGGATCACAGTAGCTGACTAGTGAACAGGACTGCGGCTCTAAACATGGTCTTTCCACACAGAGAGGCAGACGGCAGCACTGACACGTTGAGACTGGCAAGTGCAGGACCTAGAGAGGAGCAGTCAGCAGGAGCTTCGTTTACCAGTGTGAAGACTGTTCAACTGGGACTCTGCAACTGCCCAAAGTCTGCACAATCAGGTTAAAACAGTCAGTCTGATGTCCGTTTACAAGATATCTTCTGGGTTTTAAAACAACACACACACACTGGATAGGCTGAGTTTTCAAAAGTTCAAGTTTCCAAAACAAAAATAACCAACCCATAACAGTTCATGACTTCTGGCGATTAGGCTCACAACGGCTGCATGGATCCATTTCTCACAAAAATGTCGAGTGAAAGCGAGAAACTCCACAGCAGAAGGACCGTAGCATGCCCACTGAAACACTGGCACAGGCAAAGCAACAGAACTGACGCCAGTGTCACAGTGGCATCTTATGCTGCCCACTGAGTTTGGAATTACATGGAGGAAGTGTGAAGGTCGCCAGGCACTGCAAGTGATGGTATAAGCCAGCGGGTACGACAATGCAGCCAAGGACATGAGCCGTTTCCCACAACCCCCCACATGGCCCTGCTTGACCTGCTGTCAGGGTGATGTTACTGTTAAATCAAAAAGGTGTCATGTACTGCAGAGGCCCGCTGTAACTCAACCAGCACTCTATACAAAGAGCAGCCGAACTTGCTCCTCAGTACTGCTGCATCTGTGATGTAAAATCAATGTTCTGATAGAGCATATGCATCAGGCCCCACACGACACAAAATCAAACAACCTGCTCCAGATCTGTGCTTGTTCCAAAGGTGATGTTAGCATATCTTTTACCCTAAATCTAGAGTCATTACTGAAGACTTAATATACTATGGTTATGTGAATATTAATTAGCTCTGGCCTTTTCGCTACATTAGAAAGCAGAACTGTCTAAACAAGCTTCCATATAAAGTGAAATAATTGATGGTGACTATTTACTCTTACAAGAGCAACATAACCTTGAAAGGTGTTCTTTGTAAGATCACTAATAATAAAGGCATTTTACCCATAGCATTAATTTGAATTATACATATGGCTAGATGAGGCCAGATGGTATGTAATCATTTTTTTGGGAACATTGTTCCGCAAAGTACAAATTACAGCACAGACTTTATAACAAACACACAAGGCATGGATTTGTGTTGTTAATCAGCAGCCTTGTTCTTCTGCTGTGATTAGCTTCTGTACCTAGATATACAACCGGCTGGTTTTGAGCTTCATGAACCCATCAACTATATGTTTCCAGACACACCCATCAATCCTTTATGGCGGGAATTTATTCTTCAATTTAAGAAACAGGACTGGAAAATGAAAATTAAAGAATAAAAACACATTCACCAAAGAGCGCTTTCATGGATCTTTCATGTTCAGTCACAGCTAAACCATAATCGTACAAAATTTTAGGAACTATATTTTAAATAATGCCTAAAAAAAGTATATTCCCATTTCAAGTGTTACACTCCATTGGATTGATAATTAAAAGGAAACCGATCGCAATCTCCTCTTGCACAATAAAGTCAAAGCCCTGAACAAACGACCCTTGGTGAGGTAGATACCACTGTACGATTTCTGAAAATAAAAAGATCTATCGCTGTTTGTTAACACAAGCACATGCTTTTTGCTCTCCCAGGTATGACATTACAAAAGGCTTTTGCACATTATGCACTGAATGACTCTAGTTGAAGAATCAAAAGTCCTGAATGCCACAGATAGCCAGAGATGTGTATGCCATCAGAGAGACCCCATTGAGCAACAAACAGAAAATAAAGCCAGGGGGTGCTTTTCTCAAGCTGCTGTAAGAGCTACTTTGTTCGTGGCAAGGACAGTCCATTCATTGTGAAATATGAGGCACTGCAGAGTCACTCTGCTCCAGGGCACTTTCCACAGTTATCGAGGACTGAAGGCAGGAACAAAGCAGTCAAGTCTCTTTGTCAATTGTGCCTCTCCTCCATCTCTGCCTTTGAGCCTCATGAACTAACTTTGGAGAAAACAAAACTTTTGTCTTTAGAGCAGAAGAACAGCAAAAAGAAACTAACTGGTAACACTTTTTTTAAGTTCTGCCTTCTGTCTTGTAAATGGACATGAAACCTACCCCAAACCAGAGATGGAACTCAGGGGGGAAAAAACTCTAGAACCTCCTCCTTGATACAATTAATTTTAATTCGACTAAAACCCTTCTGCCTCTCAGTGCTGATGCAGACACGCACGGCTCAGAGAAATGCCCTGGAGTTTTCAAAATGTATTAAAATATGCTGTAGCCATTTTACACATTTAGAGCCATCATTTATGTATCCATCCACTTTGGAATCACCAATTCGCTACTGTCTTTTTAGACTTTGGCTTACAGTGTCCACTTCTGTGACCACAATGGGAGAATGAAGATATTATGACAGGCTCCTCCATTCATTTTAGCCTCTGACATCTTGCCCAAGCAATGCAGGAAACACAAATCAAAGTCAAACCAGCTGATCAGGGACACTTCTCAGACCCTTGAGGATAGATCTATCTATCCCCCACTGCCTGTAAGTTCACATTCTAATCAACATTAACCCTCCATGATGATTTAACTATGAATACCGACTTTCACAGAATGGTGTAATTGATTTTGTTTTTCTGTCCACTGCCAATTTATACCAGGAAATCAGTAAAGCACAAGAGAGGCTGGTATGTATATCACATAAAAAGGCAGTAATGTGATATTTACTGTAGAGCATTTTTTCCCCAACTCCAGTCCTAGAAAGACACTAGCCTTCCAGATTTAGGATTCCAGCAAAAAACAATAATTTGTACCGCTTCTTATAATTTTCATGTTGCTGTGTAAGTACGTGCATTTGAGGAAATGGGAGAAATGTGAAACAATGTAGATATTAAAAGGGTCAGGTGCAGTTTCCAAATCTTGGACAGCCAGCAGTCTCCCAAAAGTGGAATTAAGAATCACTGCTGTAAAGCATTCAGAAATGTTGTTACGTGCTTGGCAACCAGTGTGCAGCCACAGCTTTACAATGTACAGCTATGTCCTGACACGGTGAGATTTACATAGGACCCGCTTCTAACAAAAGCCCTGACTTGCATCCAGCAAATGCATCTCTGCCCCTGCAGGCGTGCAAACTGTGGTGTCGCTTTCCGTCTGATCACTCTCCCAGTCCTTGTTTGTTCAGGTCCCAATTAGAGAACACCACTTATTAGCAATGGATCTAAATGAGGCTACTGTGTTATCACACAGGAAAGTCAGCTGTATCATCAGTAGGCTTGAGAAAAAAAGGGCCCCAGGCTTCACTGTGACTCTACTATAGAATCCAATTTAGGAAGTTTATAAGAGATAGCAAAAAAGCTAATTATTGCCCTGGGATCCATTTTATATACATTCCATCTCCAACCCCCCCCCCCCCCCCCCCTTCAATTTGAGAGTGACCATTTAGATGCCTTTTTCCAAGACTACTAAATGATTAAATGCATGAATGTCACCCGGACCACTCTATAGTGTTACTTTCTAGACTTTCAGCCATACTACAATTTCTGCTCTTATGCCTGGCATTCATGTTGTTTACTTTGTGATTTCTTAAATATTGATCTCCCCCCCCCCCACACACCACCTCACCCCCTCCTCCTACTTGCTTTGAGAAAATGTCACATCCAAAAGAAAAGGATTACAAACTCTGTCCCACAATAGTCTGACGGAAAACATTTCTGGGTGGCAGGGTTTAGCAAACACCCAGGGAATGATAATGTCAAATCCATACGTATTATTGGGAAAATGCCATCAGTACCTACCAACAAAACCTTAATCTTCATTCCCTGCAGGAACTAAGGGTCTGGGTGCTTCTACAGCTACTGACCTAATAGCTTGCGCTTCTCTCTCTATTCATACAAAGAAAAAGACACCTCAAATCAATCTCTATTTCTCTTTAATCTTTTTTGTGTGTGTTTGTGTGAACGCCAATATCTGATCTCAAGATAGTACTTCTTTTATTAGAAAACTGGGTTAAACACTTCTTACAAAGCATGTCTGTAATGCGTATCAAAACTATTTATGATCCATCCTAGTCATGCCCACAATTCTTTAAATGCCCCATTAATTGCTAAGAATAATATTCTATGTATCAAAAGGCTGGTCAGACCTAAGAATGCAACATTAAAAGTACATTGACCTTAAAAACACTAACTGAAGAAGACTTGTCTAATCATGTTCATACTAGGGCACCAATAAGAAAGCCACTGCGTCAATACTGTAATGGAGAGCAGAGATGTCAACATTAATCCAGCTGTCAGCATGCATCTCTCTTTATCCCCATTAGGAAATAATTCTAAAAATCAAGCATCTCTATGGATTAGCAACAGTATTTAATACAATCTCATCTGTGAACTCAATCAAAAAGATAGATATGGATTATAGCGAAATACGTACGGGATCAACGAAATTTGTAAGAGTCAATCATAGGACTGTGGACCCTTCAGAAAAACAGTTTGTTTCAAGTTAGTTTGTAAAACAGTTATAAACCTGCAGATCCATAAGCGTTAGGCTCATATTTGAGATCAACGTGCCTAGTCTTTCAAATAATGGGGTTTGCATTTCGCCACAAAATGTCATTAAAGACAATGACACTTCCTCATAACTAAAGGGAAATTAAAATAAGTAATACATGCTATGAATTTCTTCACCATCTGTAATCTGCATCAAGCAAAAATCATGTTTAATGGAGCACAAACCACAAGCATTCTGCATGACTTGAGGCTCCCCATCCCGATCATTTTCTCTTTTGACTGAATCTGTCTGACACTGATATTTCACATCAGCATAAATAGCTGTAATGCAACCATTATAAATTAGATGTCAACATATAAATGTTATAATATTCTAATATTACAACTGAAAAACTGTAGTATTTGGATAATTTTCTATTTCTTTAAAAAGGAAACAAGGCTATAAGAAAGCAAAGGTAAGGGACATTTCTAAAGGTTTATTGGCCCTTTCTATCCATTGATGCAGTGTGAATCTTACAGATCAATCATTAACTGTAGTCATTTCCAAGGTGGTTTCTAACATTTCTCTGCAACAATACACTATATATATATACACCAGCATATATAATGGGCATTTATAATATAAGAGCAGCAGACTTAAATGGGTACAATAAATTACTTATTGGTTATCTTTGTTGGTCAGTGTTATAAATATGTATTTAGTTCTCATTTACTACTGAACCTGATGGACAGGCCAACATTGGAAACCAATCATCATAGATAGGTATTTAACCGATTACTGAAATGTCCTTATAAGTCGAATACAGTGCAATGCAATAAACATACCAAAGAACACTGGCACATTAAAATGTGCACCCTTCATAAGTGGTGGTTTTCACATTAGTGGTCTGTTACAAAAATGTGTCTTATGCATAAGCATCTGCATCACGCCCTGCAACACAGCCAAGGTGCCATATATGGACCCTGGGGTGCCTGAAATACTCTTGCAGCTGTCTTATCTGCGTCCAGATTGTTTACTTCCACATGATGAGTCTCTATATAAAGAGGCGAGAGGACAATGTGACAATCACGATCACAGAGAAATGTGATCCCGCAGCTTTCTAAATTGGGGACTCGTTAGCACATCCTTGGCGCCTCACATTGACTACAAGTGCCAAACGCATACCTGAACGAGCTCTCCATTTAAAGTATAACTACTGGTCCACCCTGATGCACGTGAAACAGTGTTGTCCTTGAAACCGAGATAAGCGGCTGCATGAAGAGGCTCAGTACTGCTTACCGGCGGTGGCACAAGCGTAAGAGTCCTGCGCACATCGCTGAAAACACTCGACTCTGCAGGGGCCTGCTAAACTTCAACACAAACGGCTCTGGACAGGACCTGCAGTGCAGTCCTGAAGTCCTTTCCTAGCATTTTGGGAAACAATACAGCAATCCCTCGCTATGCAAGTTTTTGTTTATACTAGAAAGTAGAAATTCCTTTTTTTATTTAATGAACAGATGTTGACTCTTGTCAATGTTGATGTTGACTCTGGGCCCTTGTAAAGCATTGTTCTTTTTTCTTGCTTGTTCTTGGATGAGGAATTTACTTCAATTTTTTATTAGATTTTAACTTCTGTATAACAAAGGCTTGTGTGTGTTAAGTGATACAGTACAGGATAGTACTATATAAATGTTTATGCATTTGCTAATGACTAACAATGCATCTACTGCACTGTAAATTAACAGGAATGTTTTTGTTTTCCTATCTATTGTTTATGCCTTGGTTAATGATTTCAAGCATGTTACTTGAATCATTTATCACTCAAGTTATGCTTTTTTATACGGAGATACCATTCAGTGTTGTATTTAGATGTAGTTTTGGTGTTTGAGGAAATGGTTTTGAGTTCTGAAACCAATGGGTAATTATAACACGGGAATTAATGGGAATTTAATTTCTGTTATACAAGATTTTGAGGAACGAATTAAGCTCATGTAACAAGGATTACTGTAAGTGGGAGAAACATCCACTGTATGTATATATATATACCTACCTGAAGTAGGTTTAAAACTAAGTAAATATTGGACATACCTAGGGCCAGTAGAAATTCATGTTTTTATATTGTATTTTCTGTTGTACTTGTCTTATGCAAAACTTTACCTTTTGTTCATATATATGAACAACCGATGCCACTTTTGAGTGAAGAGAAAAAAGCAGCCTAGGTTGTGAAAAGAGCATGTTGCTGCTTGCAGAGAAATGCAGGCCAATTGCCCCACTTTTCACATAAATCCCTGCCACTTACAGGTCAGGCTAGAGAACATTTCTTAATGTGGCTTACTAATTAAAAGAGCTGCAGCAAGTTAAATGCAAGATGCCTCCCGTTTGCAGTAGGCCATTCTTCACATTTACCTTCCCCCTGCTCAATGGATCTGTATCCGTCTGTTAGGTGGTGTTTGATCTATTAGGCGGTATCTACTGACAAAACGTTCTAAGGGAAACTGAAATAAAGATGAACACAGAATCTGGTCTACCTTAATAACATTCAGTTCTGTAATTATTGCGAAGAGGACTCCCTTTGTGCAAGTTCATTTGGTTTCTTTAGACATTGCAAAAAGCACATTTATTTCTAACAAAAATCACGCCCACACAAATACACGAAGAGCAGAGCTACACACACACACTGTGATGCTCAGCCATGGCTGTCGCGATCACTCACAGAAATATCTTTTCGTGTCACATTCCTGAGCAGCTGAAACTAAAGATTTCTGAATGATTTAGGAGCTTTCTGGTAGTTAAAACATAAGGAGTGGGAGCATTTAGAACTGTGGCATTTTTCTGTATGACTCATTATGCAATTATCTCTTTGAACATATGTATACTGCCTATCTAGTTAAACATCAGAACAGAAGAGCCCTCAGAAGACCCTGCAGTTCTGTTGCTAACGAGCCCTTTACAATCCCTAGCAGGTCCAGTCCCCTAGACTCCAACTTATTGATTTGCACTGACATTGCCCTCCATCATTTCTGCTACTGTCTGGAACTTTGTGTGCCCCTTCTTGTCTGTTCACAACAGCTAAGACAGATCAAAGAGAGCAGGTTATCTGTTCCTTACAGAATCATCTCGTGCAATCCTGCCACAATATCTGCATTTTCTCCGCCATCCTCATTATAACAGACCCCTTGGTTACTATACCATGGACCCAAGAACATAACATCTCAAATTTACAGGATGTGATTTTCAGTGTTTTTTTTCCCCAAACAAACATTCTCTGAACACAACACTCACTTTTACCTCTGTACCCACTTCTGTTTAACTGCAACATGCAAGTCTGTGCCATAACTTTAGTCTTGCTGGTATGCTTAATATGTTTCTCTAAATACTTGTGTAAAGACTATGCAAGCTGTAGCTGCAATTAATTAGTACATCCTTTGTGCCTGAATATGCCAATAGCGAGATAATTTAATTTGATCCCGTGACATGCAGTTTTCAGCCACATGACATCTGGCAAATCCAGTGACAGATTGGAAATAGGGTGGAAATATGTGAATACACAAGGTTTCACTAATTTCCTCTCTCGGTTATAAAGGGTCATGACTTTCTGTTAGTTGGCAGTGGGTATTTTGCCAATCTGAATGTCACTGAATGTCTTTGTTTTTGACACAAATGTTAGGTGCCTGAGGTCTATGCTTCTCTTCCTTCAGCCTAGAAATCCCTATTGACAAAATCAAACGCAGAGAACAGCACAGGCTTCCAAAGTGGACCCTTTGATGGCCAGAGGGTGGGCGTTAAGGATTCATAACTGCAAAAGCTAGCAGAACCTAAAATATGCAGCGCTCCTACCACTTTAATGCAAAAGTTAGAAGCAATTCTATGTTTGTGTGGATTCACTCGAGCTCCAAACGTACAAACAGCTGCAGCATGTTTAAAAGGAATTCAAAGCAAAGCGATTAAATCTTCCTTTGCTGGAAAAAGATGCCTGAGACCCTATTTGTTTCCTGAGCAATTTAATAAAGACAATTTCACGCTTTTGAATAGAAAAGAGAAGCCCTTCGTTAAACTCATGTACCTATTGAGTTCACTCCTCAATGGCTTAATCAAATTTATTTCAGCATGTTAAAAGAAATTAGATTTTGCTTAAGTGCCCTCCTACCCTCACTCCTCCCCATCTATTTCCAGTTTCAGCTGCCCATGTCCTATAAGCAAGGCCTAAACTACATAAGCCTAAATAATTACTTAACAGCTGAAAGCTGATTCCCTTTCTCTTTGAATACTGTGCAATGTATGTAGCACAGCTGTGCATGCTCACTGTCCATGACCTGGGACCCCCCAATTACTTCCTCCACACTGAGCAGTGGAGCTCTGGAGTGAGGGGCTATAGAACACTGAAAAAACAATGGCAAAACAACAGGAGATGGATCCAGGAGGCAAAGTGCTTTTAGTTTTAACACTTATAATGCTAAACTGCTACTAATCTGGGTTGTATCACAAAGGGAAAGCACAGCAGAACATTTTCATATGCGTCAAAGACTCAGAAGTCAAGGCCTCCAATCTGGCATAAGGTGGAAGGAAGTATTGTACCTACTGACATACAGGAATACATTTTATGATAGTCGTATATTAATGAGGAACAAGTCATCAATGCAGGAATATATATATAGCAATGCATGACAAGGTCTCATGTAGGATTTCATCACGTTGTTTTTTCCAAGATTTCAAAGTACTGTGAGAGAGCAGAGCAGGTCTGATTTTCTGTGCTGTACCTGTTGAGGGAAGATAATCTTTCCCTGCACTACTTTCACACAGACCAGAGCTGAAATCATTATAACCTGGAGTCACTGAATGCCTATTCTAGTTACCACATATGCAAAGTATATCCCATGGCCAACTAGCTCTCAGGCCTTCTCATTAAGTAGCACCCACACCAATGACTATTTTTATTGCAGCTTTAAAAGGAAGAACTAAACTGCTTGCAAGACCAATTTTGACATCGACAGACGATTTCGGTTCTGCTTTAGTGAGAAAACTGCTTTATCATTGGATTAATTTTTTTGGTTTTGCTTCTGTCAGAATGAAAGCAGAAACATACGAACATCAGAATCTAGGCATGTCCTCCTGTAACTCCTTGCTCCCCGGACATGTTGTACATCTCGCTGAATTCCAACAGTAAAGGTTCCATGAGAAAATGCAGCAAATAAAAAATCTTCTTTTTGCTTGCAATGGAGCTCTGAATTTAACAGAATTATTCCGCTGTCTAAATTCCTCTCTGGGTTTGTATAATCTAGTTTACTGATGTTTCCCCTTAATTCAACTGGCAAAACAGTTTCACACTTCTCTGCTTGAACTGCACTTCAGTGGCGGGTAAAGTGGTTCCTTCCTATAGACAAGCACTATATTTAAATGCAAGGAATTAACTGCAGCAGTGCTGGTAAGGATACAGCAGATAAAAGACGTATCCCTATATTACAATTCCGGAACCCATCGCACAAACTGATCCCTGGTGGTATATAATGGTGGGACTCTTGCCACATACACAAAAAAAAAGAAGAAATACAAAATGTAAACCTTGCATTAGTGGGATTAAGAAACTTTGATTAAATTATTCCAAACCCGCTGTGAGCACAATCACATTAATGCAGAAGGGCCTCAGACACAGCAGCTTCTGAAATAAACAATCACTTGTGGCCTCCACAGCCTGGATGCTTTTCAGGAGGTCAGTGTTGCCATTCACCGCCTCACCGGGGCTCCCAGCCTTAACAGCTGTCAACTTATTCTGCTCTGCATCTCAGACATCTGAATAGAAACTTGCTGACAAGCGAACCTCAAGTAATGCTCAATGACAATGGGAGAAGTTGCAAAACTAAAAAAAAAATTCTAGATCAAAACATTTTTCTGAAACCCACTTAACACTTAAATGTGACTGCTTTCAGCTTTTTTTATCCAAGCTCTGTTCCATCGATCCATTTTATCCAATTCAAGGTTGCGGAGGAGCTGGAGCCTATCCCAGCAAGCCATGGGCACAAGGCAAGGGATCTCAGGCTATCACAGGGCAGACTGACACAAACGCACTCACTCACACCAGGGCCAATTGTCCCAGAAGCCAATTAACCTCCCAGCGTGTCTCTGGAATTTGGTAGGAAACTGGACCATCTGGTGGAAACACACATAAACACAGGAAGAATATACAAACTCCATGTAAATAGCAGCCCTGAAATTGAACCCAGCAATGATAACCACTGTTCCGCCATGCCGCCCAGCTCTGCTCCAGTAGAACTCTTCCATTACAGGTGCCAACTGGTGTCATTACTCACCGCAGGTACTAGCAGCTTCTTCACCTCCTCCACGGCCCTCCTCATCTTGATCTCTGCCCTGGTCTGAGTGTCTTCCACGGTGATCAGAACATGTAAATCCTCATTTAAATGCTCCCAGTTGGGTTTGCCCCGGTTCTGTTCTTCCTGTATCAAAAGAAACGCCAATACCATCACAATTGTGCCTCACGGACTCGGCTCTTTTCACTAGTGTAGTGGATTAGAAAGGTGCATGATGTGCAATGAGATGTTCATTTCCTG
Source organism: Lepisosteus platostomus (assembly GCF_059453375.1). Lineage (NCBI taxonomy): Eukaryota > Metazoa > Chordata > Actinopteri > Semionotiformes > Lepisosteidae > Lepisosteus > Lepisosteus platostomus. The sequence goes on along the minus strand of NC_142623.1, from coordinate 8,767,700 downwards.
ACCCCATTCTGTTGTGGGGTGACGCTGGAGCAGAACAAGAGATCTTCAGTATGTAGGTGCTGGTGTCATACAGTTGAGAAGCACTTTGATTTGCTTAGTTATGAGGAAAAGAATTCACAAATGCAAGCTGTGGCTGAAAAAATCTGACTAATTAGGACTATTTACACCTTTAAATATGCCACTATTATAGCTCAGCAAAAAAACTAACTGCTGAGACTTGTCAAAGAAAAGGGATTTTTTCATTTATGTAACCTTGGCTGGGGTAAAATCTGAACTTTTAAATGTCGAAATTCACAGTATACTCTTCAATTCACATAAATTGGATAATTCTCACCCCCCACTTATCTTTCATTGGATCCTTCTGTAGTCACAGGGTTGAATAGCAGCACCTCTAAAATCCTCAAGGACTCTATGACTGCATGCTGAATGAAGAATATAGTACAACCGTGGGATTTAAGTTACCCCTGGCCTGCACTCTCAGCTTCTTCAGGAGTAAGCAGTATGATAAATCAGAGATAGAACCAGACCTACAGGTTAACTCAGCCATATGTAACTGCTTTTCTGCAGTCACACGAATTAGCCCAAGCCCACGCTTCATGTGTGCACCAATCTGAGCAGGAGGGGATACAGTGTTAAACTGCCTTGGGCTTAAAGGAAAAGTGCTCCTGATTATTACACAAACGCCTGTGTCAGAGCCTTCGAGAACACGCCAAAGAGAGCTGCTACTGTCAGAGAACTGTGTTTCTTCCCCTGTCTTTCTCCCATTATGTCCAAGATTATTTCTCTTAACTCTCAAAAAATTACATGGCATTACTCTGCTCTTCTGACAGTCTGCACAAGTGACAAAAGATCAGTCAGGGTGCCACAAAAAAGAGAGGTAGAAAGAAATAAGCAACAGCTAGAAATATCAACAAAACAACCAGTTAAGCTGCCAAAACTACGTTTAGTAGACTCATATTTAGTACTTTAAGGCAAGCACTTCAAAGGCAGTAGACTTAAAGGCTTAAATGTATCGCTAACAATTTGTGACAAACAGCTTCACTTTTTGTTTTTCAAAATACATCATAAAACCATCCCAGTGTAAGTGTATACATTATATTACTAAAGGCCAACTGGCTAGATCACCATATTATTCTTGGCCAATGTAAGCTAATCACACTCAGATCTGCCATTACAATTAAAGTACAAGCCTACTACACAGCTACCATCACCCAGACAGGAGCACTGCTGGAGTTACAGATGTAAGACACTTTTTTGCTGTTAGTAAACTCCTTGTCCGCTGTCAAATGTAGGTTGTCTGAGCAACAGAAATGTCTCACTGTAAAATGTAGACTGTGAATCCCAGCAGGCACTGTACCCAACACATGTGAAACTTAAGAGCTTTGCACAGACTGTATAGGCAATCTGTTGCTATGAAACAATTACAGACAAATGTATCGCCTGCAACAGTTTGTCATTAATGGCTTCACATTCTTTTGTCCTTCAAAATGCTCAAAAAAGCCAGTGTAAGTGTATACACCATATTCCTAAACAGCACAAAAAATCCTAAAGATCTGCATTATGGTATTTCTTTAATTTGCGATTAAGTTTTATTTTAGAAAAATTGAAACACATTAAACATGTAAAATCTCTTCACTTGTTGCAACCTGCAGGATATTTTCTTTAACTCTAGGCTTGAACTCCAGACTAGAAATCTCCAGAAAACTGGAGACACTATGACATTGTAGCCAAGAAACTGTTCTGTTGTGCAGTTAAGAAAGCACTCGCCCCATATGAACTCTCTGAAGTCAACAGGTGAAGAAAAGCTACATTAATAAACATAATTAATATTTTAGGTAGTTTGTTGGTTTCTCAAGGACATTTCCCAGGTGGCTCAGCATAACAACACAGCACAAGTTTTCAGTTCTTGTAGGTTGTCCTCAAAAAGTGCTTTGCTTGCACTCTACAACGTGCGTTGTACAATTCAGGGCCTGTGTCGCCTTCTGATGTCTAAAATCACAGCCAGCTAAAAATAACAATTCTATCAACACCGACAGCTAGGGGACATTTGCAGTAAGCATAGTTCACACCATTTGTACACGATCACTAAGTCTCAGTCTCAACTGCAGCACCTGTTCCAGTGGGAAGATATACTCCACATCATTAGCACTCTAAATGCCATCAGGCCAAAGGGATTCAAGTGGGAACAACTGCATCTACTAGCAACTGTAAACCAAATGAAAGACATAAAAGAAGTCCACAAATGAAAATAAAGAAAAATTAGAGCACTTACAAAAACAGCACAAAAACTTGCTGATCATTCAGAACACATGATCACTAAACTCGAAACAACCCTTCCATCAGCATTTCCTCTCCTCTTCCATATTCCTCTTACAGTAAGCCCATGAAAGTGTGATCACAGAACTAGATACACAGCTGCATCGTCTGAAGAAGAAAGCTTACTGTACTTCAAAACCTTATGTTCTACCAAGTACAAAAGATTCTGTATGTGATTATTCTCTCATGTGTGATCTGCTCAGACCACAAGCCACCTTGATCTTGGTTAAGAAATGGAAGCTTTGCTTGTTTTGGTGTTTGTCTTCTTTAGATTAAAATCTCTCATTGCCCAACCCCTGAGAAAGGACAATGGTTTTCAAATGGGTTTCTGGTATGACAGGCAACAGGAACTGTGAATGTCTCTTCCAATCCACCATGATTCACAGCTTCCTGCCCTAGTACACACAGCAACCTTCCAAATACCAGCCTCAAACACAGTGCTGTAGGCTTGCCTGGGGAGCTGTCAAGACACTGAAAACAGCCAGTGATTCAACTAGACCAATTCCCTGTAAATGTTTCCTTGCTCAAAACAAAATGTAAAAAAAGCTTGGCTTTTTAATATTATGTAAGGAGTAGATACTCTCCTCCAGTGTTTTTAATCTCATTTTTAGGACTAAAACTCAGCTGGGTTCTGGACATGCCTGACAAAGACTAGAAAATTAAGAGGAAAAAAAACGATCCCACTTTTGTCTCCACCAAAATAAAAAGAGCTCATCACAACAGAAACTAGTTTATGTGAAGTCACAACATAAGAATATGAAGGGTTATAGGGAAAAATAAAAAATCCCAATGAAATTGTCAAAAACATAAAAGATTAACATCAATTTCTGATGTTGCAGGGACCAAGCACAAAAATTACTTTGCTTTGGCTGAAGGCCATGAAAAAAATAATATATATATATATTTGTTCTTTAACCCCATTTCTGACCCTTGCCTGTCTGTTATCAAATCAACAACTAACATTATTTTGTTTAAATTTAGTACATTATAATTAAAATGGTAAAAGAAGTCAAACAAACCTAATTCAATACCAACAGATACTTAACATTCCATTTCCTTTCACATTATACTAGGGAGCACTAGGCCAGGTGGCTCTTTTTTTGGATAGCTTAAGTTTAAGGAGAACTACTAAATGGAATAATAAACTTTTGACATGGTCAAAAAAGTTTAAATCTTAGGTTTTTGGTCTGACTTTTTCCAAGCAACATTACTGTACAGACTCCCATTAAATGATGTAATCCATTTGGTATCAAAGGTATTGAAGAAGATGAAGGTGGATACTACTGGTAGGAAGGCTGCAAATATCAAAACCTTACAAATGCCAAGCTGCTCACTACGGTCTAACAAGCTATTCAGGGTGGAGATTCTAATATCGTGGCCAAGTTCTGATTGTAAGAGATCAGTGAAAAAAAATGATTAAAAACAGATGATTTGAAAGCTAAAGGAACTACCCCTTTGAAAGCTACCACCACTTCTTTCCTTTACCCAGTTAAGCTGAAACTGTGAATCTCCTCCCATCCCTCCTAGTGCTTAAGCAACTGGGCAGTGGTTCCACTCTACGGCCATGCCCTACTCCCTGCTCTGTTAGCCACCAACAGACCGGGCCCTGAGGGGAAGGAGAAACTAAATTATTGAGAGAATAAAGACAGCAGAGTTAATGGATTCTGAATAAACCGACTGAATTATATACTCTGCCTCCTTTCAATGAGAATGTCTGAAAATAAAAACAAAAAGAATGAACATCAGCTCCGAATAACTGTTCCCAAGACTGGTAATGAAATCTCATGTGCTATGGAATATGGGACTATTTTGGTAGCTCCCACAGAGCTACTGAATCACTGTATCCCATTCAAAGAAGACAGAAACCAAAGTAGGTGGTTGAAATACTTGGAAGAGTGGACATTGTATGGCTCCATCGCTATTTTCAGGAACAATCCCCCACCACCCCCACTCCAATTACAAAATAAAAAAATCAATACAAAAACTGAATCAATAAGTTACGTGTCAGTAATTGCCCAGAGCAGCCACAAGTCTCTGCACCTCAGCAAAGGAAAGGAATAACGAAAAGGGGTAGGTGCAGTGTTGTACATTAAAATCAAAGTATGCTATAATCAAACTGAACACGTCTACATTTACAGCTATAAATTGTGCAGTACAAAAGCTTATGTTCCCCAATTAAACGTTTCTCAATTCACTCTATCCTGTGTATAGCCAGACAACCCCAGTGTGGCTGAAATCAAACAAACACGACTCATCTGAGATTACAGATCTGGTGTTTACCTGCTCAGCCCAGGCAGGCAGTAATAAAAAAAAAAAACACTAGAACACAACAGCTGCAGAACTGAATCTTCAGTTAGCAGGTCTCTTCTGGGAATCCTCTGCATTCAGCAATCATTCCCGCCTCCTGCAAAATCACTCACCCTCTAGGCAGGACTTCCCCAAAGGAAAATATAAAGTGCACTCTCCTGTCTCATGCGACTGTTCTATAAAACAGCTCTGCACTCTGACAAATTAACTACACTAAGACACAGCTAGCATCTCAAATTAACTACTTCTGTTCTGAAATAGAGAGCTATTATTCCTACGGACCAATGTACGCCACCATGAGCTGTACATTTGTCTATATGGAAAATAAAAGCGGTTTGATTTCATATGATCTTCTGTTTTCATAAAAGAATGCAACTTGTTAATTAGACTAACATCACTCTTTAACATCGACAAAACAGAAAAGCGTTTTAGATTTTCAATGAAATTTCTGAAGATGTGTAATAAGATCAAACATTTTTCCACTATATAAGGGACAGTAATGCACTAGTTGTCTTGCTGTTTTGTCCAAGAACCCTTAGGCAACGTTGAACATGTTCTTTCATCTACAACTGTAGCTAAAACCTAAGCTAAAATCTTAACAACTGCAACCCCAGCTCAGAATAAGTTACTTTACAAGCTATTTTTCCTCTCTGCTTATGTTCTGAAAATGTGCCAGACGTTTTTACAGGGCTGTATTTTCGTGTAAGATTCAGAAAATCTCGTGGAGAAAAATCCTAATCATGATAGCAAACTAACAATTTCAATCATTTTAATATAGGCATACCTGAATTTAATATTGTATTACATAGTAGTGCCATTAAGTCCCTACGTGAACATTTGAACATGATTTTGCAGAAATTAGTCTGCAGGGAGAAGTATAGCTAGTGTAGATATTGCTAGTTAAAAACATGATGGTGGTCAGATGTCTTCTATTCTTCACGTTAACCCATTTTCTTTGTGCAGGTTTCCATTTCTATACTTTGTTTAAAGCGTTTTGCTTTATTTTCAAAACGGTTGAGAGTTAAAATAGTTTGAAGAATTATTTGGCAGCTCCATGTGCTGCTTTTATTATTTCACGTTAAATACTATTGGATCTGGGGAGGAAAAGATAGGGCCGATGCATACAGTGTTCGCTTCTCTAGGGAAGTTCAGCAAAAGGGCCAATGGAGGGGTTGCGGATTTCAGAAAAGCTACTACAGGGAAAGGGAGAGGGGATATTTCCCCAACAAATAAGCTTACCTTCTTCCTGTCCCTCATCGAACTCTTCCCCCGGACCATGATCTTGCAACCAGTTTCTGCTTCCAGCTGTTTAGCAGTCAGTCCTCTCGGGCCGAGAATCCTCCCAACAAAGTTATACTGAAATACAGGAGAGGAAAGGTGTTTGTTTGGAACCTGGGAAAAGAAGTTTCCTAACAGAAAACTACCATTGATAGAGCATTAACAGATGCATTATAGTCAACCAGCAGTGGAAGCAGCCACACAAGATTAAGTGCAACTTATATTTCATTTTTTTATTAGCTTGAAGAGGTCAGATTTAACTGCTACAAAATTAAAGATTAGTTATGTCTTTGTGGGAATTCTTGCTGCACCCTGAGCTTCAGCATCACAATTCGTGAGTTCTGGTTCAGTTTATTTTCCAGAAAACCTCGTTAGTGTAGAATTTTGTCAGTTAAAACCGTCTGATATGTTTAGCATTGAACTGTTGTTTAATTTGTCTCGAGTTGAAAACGAAAAAGCTTCATTTTATAATGCATCTTCTAAAAACAAGATGTGCTATATACAATAAAGCATTTAGCGATTAAGCTTTTGAGCGAGGACACCAGGAGTAGCATGTTCTACCACAGCGCAACTATCAGACAGCTTATCGGCTTTCATCAGTATTGCTGCTCCCGAAACGACAATGAGAATTCATCAATAGAGGTGCCTCGTCTTCTTACTGCTTTTATAAACTGATCACTTTGGCTGAAAAATTGCTTGGGGGTGAAAACAAAAGCAGTACAGGAATTAAGGGCATTCTGAGGCAAAGTGCAATTTTCCTATCCAGACCTGTGTGTTTCAAGTAGCTTTTCAGATTGGTACCAAAGGGGAAAGTATTTACTGCTCTAATCCTCTCCACTTGAAACTGGCTTCTACAAGGATCAAGAAATGTGTTGAAATAATCCATTACATTTTACAAAAAAGGCCTAAAATAAACAGGGGAGGTGTGCGTTTTGAGTACAGAGCAAAACCCAAAAGAAGGGATATGGAGGCTTAGACTGGAAAAGCCATTGAGTAGAGATCCTTGTATTCCCCATCCTGCAGTGAAACCGGTGAATTACTGATTAATTCCTCAATCCCTTTTAACAGAGAAGTTGTCTTTTATGAATCTTTTCAGAATGTAAAAATGTCTAAGAAATTCTAAAATGAGAGCTTGACATCAGCAAAGTTGACGAAAACATGATCACAGCCAGAACTATGAGGATGTTCAATCTGATCAATTTTTTAGACATTTAGCACAATATTACTACTGGCATTGAATCTGCTCACTGGTACTTTTGTAGAGCACATGGACACAGGGAACATTATACATATATTCATTCATCAATATGCTTCAAAAGGGCAGAAGGGGATAGAAATCTACCACATAGTCACAAATCTAAGACAAAACAAACTACAGGCTGGAAGTCCTAAAAAACATTTTCTAAACTCCTGAGTCCCCTATTATGAAATAGGGTCTTTTCTATTCTTGGTAAGGGCCAGTTTGTTCATCTGAATCACGTGATTGTTTCAGATAGTACATATTTTCTTTTGCGGCTGCCAGTCTTCTAACACACAGATTAACAGTCCAGCCAGAATCACTTGCAATGTTTAGAGATATGTGCATTCTGTGGGGGGGGGGCTGTCAGGGTCAACCCAGGCAATGCAAAGTCAAAGCACAGTTAACCCAGAGAGCCGGGACGATGATAAAATGTGACTGAGCCTGAGGGACACCTGCCACTTCTGCGGAGCCTCTGAGCCTGAAGCATATCAAGAAACTTATTCCCATAACCTCAGGGTAGAGTGAGCTGTCTGTTCACATCACTATAAACCTGCAGACATCAAGCTGGAATCAGTCTTACTTTCTGCTGTGAAAATGTAAAGGGAAGAACACTGACTTCTGGATCAGAGAAGCCAGTTGTATACATAACAAAGGCTACAAATAAAGTCTCAGTTGGCACATGTAGTTTATTTAGTGACTAGTATCCAATTTGATCCAAGCTTTTCACCTAGATGTTTCTGTTTCTTAAAGGGCATGTGGGGTGCTTAAGATTTCAAAACTTACGGCACGGTGTGGCTCCCATGTTAATGTCATTCGAAGACATACCAATTTAGGATTTGGGAATACGCTTTTGCTGCAAGGACAATGTCACTACATCTTCAAAGCATCTCTCTGGATGATCAAAGACAGATCACCCGAGACACAAATCTCGCTTCTTTCAATGCAAATCTAAAACTACCAAGAATTACCACACACTGACGGGAGGATGGAAGTCTTTTTTATCCTACCTCAGACAAGACAACCAAAAATTTGAAGTAGGACATTTTTTTAAAAACAAGGGATTTAACTGAAACTCCCAACCTTTTGCCATTTGGTCATACCCCATACCACCACCACAGAAGAGAAATTAGTGCTCTTCTGCAGTAAATGTTGAAGAGGCCTTAAAGCTTCAAGTTATTTTTCCTGCCTTTGGCATGTAGAAGGTGACGTGTCAATGGATGGTGGAACGAACAAAGTGGATGGCATCAACACGGAATTACAGAACTTGGCTTTTTGCAGTGTTTGCAAAACAACATTGTATGGTGAAGAAATAAAATATTTCACAATATGAATAGACACTCATAGCAAGGTTCCGCATTGCTTTGGCTCATCAATGACAGCTTGAGGTTAATGGTGTCCAGAAATAAAGGCTTCATTTTTTTGTCATTCCATTGGCAGCTGATTCCTACAGTCCAGGACTAGCACTAATCCAGGGCTCAACTACAAAGCTCCGAGTTAATATTCTTTTGCTATTCTGGACAGTTTTCCTGGAGAGAGAAGGTGATTAACAAACTGCCCTTTCCAAGGGCAACACTGATGCTAAGCTCCAAGGATGTAAAACAATATCGGGCCAAATGTTCTGGAGATTGGAAAGGGATTGTTGCTCAGGGTGCCAGCATTACTGACAAAGGCAAATGATTCTTGCAGCCAGCCCCCTAACCCTGTAGCCTTCTGTGTACTTCCCTACATGACCGGACATTCCAGAAGTGTTTCATCTCTGGGGTGGGAATGGAGTCTGGGTTCCCTGGAAAGCCCTCCTGCTTTTAGAAAATAAAAACTGCAGCACATAAAGGGGCAGTCAATCAATCACAGACACTAGCTCCTGACCCCGCCAGCCTTCAATCACTAATCCTAACTGCCCTTTGGCCGTCAGTGCATAGGAGCACATCCAATCAGAAGAGTGGCCTCAGCAGGTGTCAATAACAGCCCACAACAGCACATGCCATATTTATAAAGGGATTAGAACACCTCTAACTAAGAGCACATCCTCTGTGGCACCAAGATGGCCTAAACCCCGAGCTTCAACATTCCTGTGCTTCAACATTCCTGTGCTTTGTGTGGAGCCACCAGTAAACAGTCTCCTTGAAAGTGGGCCAACAGCCACTGAGTACATTTACACAGCCTAACAATTAATGTCAGGAAAGGCATCCAGGCAAATACGCACTGGTCAAACAGTGCTTGATTTCCCTTTACAAGCACTTGAAGGAGCACATATTTTAAGTGGGCTCTTAACTGTATACAGCATCTGACCTCAGTGCAATTTTTCCATACTGTCTTATTGTAACGGATTACACACCTGCTCCTGATTGTATAATAAAATCATGCTGGACTTCAGCCTCACAGCAGAAATGCATACTGTGGTTTTGTTCATCGACATGTGTTGAGCTGCGAATGAAGCCTGCTTGGACAATCCAATCTTAACTGAATAGATATTATAATGTAATACAGTTTAACATATGAAAACAGTAATGCACCCATGTCTTTTTTATTAACGAGACTTGAATGATGGAACTGACGATATTTTCTTGCAAGCTAAATATTTCTCCAGTTGCTGTTCCAGGGGACCATTTCCATCACGTTATTCCCATTCCTAATTTAAAGCATTAGGAGATTAGAGAGACAGACCTTTCCTGATCGTGTTTTTATCCGTTTCCTCAAAATGAGCAAATCGGCATATTTTTCCCCCCAAATGGCCTCATAGGACTGGATTATGCTTACATTAAAAGGGCCTTTGTTTACCCTCTTATCAGCCATAAACAGGCGAGCAGGGACAGGCAGAGAAACTGTAGTAAGTGGAGTTCTAGTGTAAAGGTTTGAGGTCCCACAGGCTGTGGAATTGAGTGTGACGCTGAATTTAAAAAGTTTCAGGGCTAAAAGCTAATGCAGGCCTTTCTCCAATCCATCTGCACTGTATGCATTTAAAAAAAAGTCTAAGATCAGCAAAAGGTGGAGAATGTATTATCTGCTGCGCTGCATTTCAAATTTATTTCAAACTCATAATGCACTAAACATGCTTTTTTACAGCTTCTTGGTAACTGTAGTGCACAACACCGTTGTAACTTGGTTTATGGACTTCCAGTTATGGAGATGAACAAAAAAGTAGCTGTTACACTGGACTGACCTCAGGAGAATGCAGAAAGAAAAGATTTATCTAATCTTTAATCTGTCACCGCTAAGGTCACGTGCGGGTGCCTGGAAGACTTTTTTTCCCCACCAACAGTGTAAACAAATTTAGAATGTCTTACTTAAAGCATACCTTCAAAATCAGAATGAATTTGACTAAATTATTTTGATTACATTCTAAAACCAGAAGTTGGTTGTGATGGTAAGTATTTTTAAACATCAGGCACTTCCTTCCTTAAATATCGCCCCCCCCACCTCCGAGAGTGAAGTCACATCAGCAATTGAGCAACAAGTTCCAACTGCGACAGTATTTCACATTAAAAGAGAGAAAAAGAGAACTATGCAGAACTCAGTCTCCACAGACTCAGCTTGGCTCCCACAGAAGAATTTGTGAAAGCAAGCTCAAATGGGTGGATTCTACTTCTCAGCAGGAGCTATGAGCCACACACAGAAGCTTGACGGGGGAAATAGGAAGGTGTTTATTTGCTGGTACGACCGGGTGATGCCCATAAAATAAGGGGAAATAAATACACAGGTGGTTAAAATGACCCTGTAAAAAGGTAAAATCAATAACTAGCTGAAGTTTTCTTCCAAATCTATACGTATCTCACAGCACCGTTCTGCCGAAAACCACAACCAAAGTGCAAAAAAAGCCACAAGTTTAGGTCTCAAAAGAGCACAGCTATTTAAAACAAGCGCTCTTGCTCTCCCTCTCTCAATCTCACCTGCGTCTTGTGAAAGAAAGCCAAATGGATAAACTAGGATGGGGCAAAGTTTTCCGGAATCCCAGGAGATGTCCTAATTTTGCCACCTCTTGCCCCAGCCTTCCTGTCCATTGGCCTCCAGCAGGAAGGATCGCCTGAGCCAGAGACTTCTTACCCACTTGAGGCTCCACAGAGAAGAGCCCTCACCCAGGAAACCATCCTACTACGGCTGCCTTCCCATCAGCCCTGTCTCTCCAATTTTCCATAAGACTATTTGGAGTTTCTTATCAATTCTTCTCTGTAGAATTCAATATTGCTGCCACATCATTCAATTAATTTTTTTTGTTCAGCTCTGCCCAAATAAAGTTGTGTGCAAGCAGATTGTACACCATTCAATACCGGTACCAATTAACCTCGTCAAGTCGTACACCACTCACACCGTCTAGTTATGATAATATCCCATGACCCCTACATCTTGCAGTGAGCACCACGGGGCTTTTACATTAAGTCACGCGAGGCAGAGAGGGGAGGTTACACCGAATACCACAATTAAAAGGGAAAGACTGATTTCCCTGGCCACGGATAATAGAGGGAAGAAAATACATTGAGCAATTCTTATAAATCAAGGCTACATAATATGACCCCAGTCTAAATAAAAGAAAAATAAGTCATCCCCGATCAGAAAATGCACACTATGCTTAACCTACAATAATAACAGCTGATCACTTTGGAGTCGTACACATTCATTTTTTAAGTACCATTCTGCATAATTCTACATCATGAATAACCTCTATAACTATTAATGTCCTGCAGCACACAGACACAAAGAACAGTGTATGCACAATGCACACCAGGAGTTCAGGTGACCAGAAGCAAATGTAGAGCAGTAAAATGATAGGCTGTTATCCGCTGTCCTAAACTAAATAAATAAATCAATACAAAATAAAGAATGGTTATGACAAAGGTTTTAAGAAAGTTTATGACAAATACAAATTAATAAAATATATATTACTAAGGAACAGAATTATTTCATGAAACAAGGGTAAAACGGTTTAACTATTATACCATCATAATTCAAGACTCGTGCTACTGGGAAACGATTCCAGGAAAAGCTGTGGTAATGACCTTGCTGGCAGAATGGTACATGAAAGAAATTCCAAGATCTGGACAAAGTGCGTGTGCCGGGGCCTTCAGTTCAGGGATTTGTAATTAAATCTGTTCGGGAAAGGCGATCAGCGAAGCTGACAGCCCCCCTTCAGCCACTGCGTTTAATCACGGCCTCCAGTTTGGAGCACTGGAGAATTTGAGCACTAGCACACTTAATGAAACAAACACAGTAAACAGGCCCTTTTAAATGCACTGCCTTCATAGTTCATTTCTCCTGTGTAATTTTAATTAGGTTTAGTGGTTTGCACAGCATAGATCCGTTTTTTATAGCTATTGGAATTGAAAATGATCTAGGCCATCCGGAACGAAAGAGGACTGCATCGAAGGAATGCAGAAGCACGAAGGTTGGAATCGGAGGCTCTGGCGGAAATCCGGTCAAGGAACAAGAAACAATTCTTTGCAGAAGGCGAACAAAGAAAAGGCATTCCAGATGGGTTTGTGTTCGAACTTGATTAACACTGATCAATAGAGCATTAGGAAAGAGATACAGCCGTCACAGAGTGACAGCTGCCTTTTGACCATCTCGCATAAAGCCGACATTCTACATTAATCCACTGGACGGGGGGCTGAAGATTTTGTTGAAAGAGCATGACAGTTGTTCTGAAATAATCAACGTTCACATCTAAGTTTTTCCATTCTGTGTGTGGTGGACTGAAGTAAACCCCACAAATTAAGCACTCACCCCAGAACATGGACAATAACCAACCAAGCAAGATAACAACTGGGTACACAGAATCATATTATTTTTCCCTTTATTGTAATGTTATAAGGGTTGCATGGTAGAGCAGTGTTCAGCATTGTAGCCTCGCAGTGTTGGGGCCCCAGGGTTCAATTCCAGACCTGGGTAGTATCTGGGCCAAATCTGTATGTTCTCCCCATGTTCCATGTGGGCTTTCTCCAGGTTCTCCCATGTCCTCCCAGTCCAAAGACATACTGGATACATACATTAAACTGGAAAAATTGGCCCTGGTGTGAGTGTGTATGCGTCTGTGTTGGCTCTGTGCTGGACTGATGTCCTGACCAGGGTGTAGCCTGCCTTGCACGCGTTGCTTGCTGGAATAGGCTCTGGCTGGCCTTCAACCTTGAACTGGAAGCAGCAGTTAGAAAATGGATACTTGAAGGTTTCAAGCACAGTGTGATATGTCCTCATCAGCAAGAAATAATCTATAATTTCCCTGTAATCTACAATTTATAGGGAAAATATTTTACCTTATTAGATGCTTAGAGTAATGCCCTGGTGCAACTGTTTGCATGTTTGTGTGTCTGCCCTGAGGGGGAATTGTATCTCACCCAGGCTATACCCTGCCTCGCGCCTGCTACTTGCCAGGACAGGCTCTGGCTCCTCCGCCACCCTGAATCGGATGAAGTGGTTCGAAAATGGATGGATGCATGTTACAGATAAATAAATGGGAATAGATAAAAGGCACCATTGCATTTTATACGTGTTGTTACACGGAAAACTGCCACTTACTGCTAATGTACAATTCTCTTTCAGAACACAGCTCAAAAAAGCTGATTTTGGCAACATCTGACAAAGGCTAATGCGCTATAGAGATTAAGCATACTGCAATTCATCGTGTGCACAGAAATGGCATTAAAGGTTTCAGACAAGTGCAATGCTGTCCGTGTAAGCCCCGACAGTTGCAGGTGATATAGGCATTACAAAAAGCTGTGGCAACACAGACCAAAGGCATTTCAGTACAGAAAACAAGGCTGAGCAGGAATGAATAATGTTCATTATAAATAAAAACTCCATAGTCTGTGGCAGAGATAAGGGTGAACTAAGCTTAGAAGAGTTCACCCTTGGCATTCAAGCACTGAATGCAGGGAAGATTATAAATGATTTTTGTATTAAAGATCCGTGACAAACAGCGTAAGACAATACTAGCAATCACTTCAGATGGATTCTCAATTTAACGGCTACATTTCGTACTGTTGCTCCAAAGCCTATCATTCAGACAGATTATACCAACACCTAGAAAGTACTTTGATCACCACTGATAAACACCTTCTGGCTAGAAACCTGGGCCTGAGCCTTGAAAAGAGAGAAAGAAAATGTATCTATCCTGTTTTTAACAGTATTACAGAAACTGGAAAGGTAATATGGTTGGTATTCGTGACAAGCTAACCTGGTTGTAGTAAGGAAGTACTGAGTCATGGTGGAATAGTTATTGGAATTCATGTCTCTGAAGGCCTGTGTATAATCCAAACTCCTGCTTGGCTACCGATATGGAGCAGGAGTAAAAAATAGGTCTTCATTACGTATACAGGCCTACTACTCAGCAAACTGTAGCAAACGTGTACTATTTTTAGTCTGAACAGTGAGGGCCAGTAAGCCATTATTTGTAACCCAACATACCATTACTCTGTCCCATAAAGTTTTCCTTCTTCAACAAAGTCAATTTACTGCACAATCCAGCATACTCTATAAGGATCCACAAGGTTATTGGGTCAACCAAACCCCAATTAAAGTTGGAAACAAAAGGATGCTTTCAATGTTTCCTACCAAAGTATCAACAGATTCAGAAATAGAAATCTCCTCTGGTACAGCAGTAAAATACACTGCAGGCCATCATGAAATAGGTTCAAGATGCTTCCAAGTTTACAGCTACCTGATTTTTCTCAGGTCCATCTTTTTGACTGCTAAAAATCCTAGTCAGAGTATGATAAATGTTAAATAGAATTCCAAATGTAGGCTGTATCTACCAATATATAAAAAATAAGTATGCACTTTTAGTCTATCCAGTGAGGAACGCTTATTTGAAGTCCTTTCATCTTATTTTAAATGCAACAATAGCTATCTACAACAAAGCACTCAGAATTCAGAAAATTCAGTCTTGTTATTTTAAGTCATCCTGGAATCTTTGATGCAACTTAGATACTAGTCATAAAACTGGCCTTTTTCCAGCTCATTCTGTGGCACTGGTATTCATACAGAAAGCAGAAAAAACCACACACTACAGCTAACAAGCAATTATCTACAAAAAGCCCCTAAAAGTGTTACTATGTTGAAGTGGAGGCAGGCAAGTAGGCTGAAATTTCCTACCCCAAAGAGCCCAATTAAAAGTTACTTCACGTTCTTTAATTTCAATTTCCTGCATCTGTAAAAAAGGAAATTGGAATTGCATGAGTCTACCAAGCATGTAAAGAAGAGTATGATTTTTCCATCTGCTTGTCAACCAGTTTAAAGGCTTATCAAGGTCAGTGGAGAAACAGTAACAAGAAAGACAAATATAAACTTAAAAAAAGCTCAGTGGTTTAAGTTGCAAATAGTCTTTTCTAACATGCTTGCTCTGTCCTGAGCTTCTTGCAAAATAGAAAGCTGACAATTTGCGTCTGCATCTTGAATGACAAAAGCAGGATTGTTTGGTGTCGTTTTTGAAAAAAAAAATATTTTAACAACATGTTATGAATGCAGTTGTTACATACAAGACTGGAAAAGAAAATATAAAATAAAAAACGCTCTATAAATATCCCCCAATGCCTTACATGTGGCAACTAAATTTTGATGAATCAGGTTGCTGTTTGAAAACCTGGAAGTCATTTGTGATGCTCAATTGAAGTCATTCCGCTTCAAAAGTTGCTGTAATAACCCGCAAATTAAGACAGGGAATGGCTGGCATGAATCAAACAGATGCATCTACCCCAACAGAAGGAATACCGACATGGTAGCAAGCCTAACGAGTGGATTCTTCTGTTAACCCGCACACTCTCTCAATTGAAAGATCTGCTTTTCAACAATAGCTGCAGCAGGCAGCTGTAAGAAGCTGTGGCGACCTTCAGATTCATGGGGGAAACGAGTCCAGGAGCAGAGTGAACTTCGGAGGAGCTCGGCTGCGGTCAGTTTCGATAATGAGCCCTTTGTGCTGGCTGACATGAGCCTATTACCCTGCCAGTAATCTATTCGCCATAAGAGTTGCAGACTTCGAGGCAAAGAAAGAGGGGCCAGATTTCGAGAACACAGGCAATTACCAAAACCCATGGACACCGGAGGCGGCTAACAGCTTCCATTTACTCATTACAGGGCTGAGACAAACCCCCAATTGCAAAGCTCGTGCCCGATCCACAAATCACAGCGTTTTAAAAAAGTTTCATTGCAGACTGTTTGCTTTTTGATGACGGACTGCTTTTGCTGAACTGTATAGATCGATTTTCACAAAGAAAAATACTAAATTCCAAGTGGGTGCTCGAACAAGAATTTGTGTTACCAAGCAATATATCAGTTCTTTTTATAACCCCATAAAGTTTCTTCCTGTAAGTGGTTTGTTGCCAGTTCTCTTCAAAGCATCTGTATTAATCTCCCTTAAGACTTAGCACAACACATCTACTAAGGACCTTTGCGCACAAGCTCTGCTTCGCTTATTAGCCTGAAGGAGCTAGATTAGGACTCAAGGCCTTATTTAACAAAAGCTCTAGTGACTCAGGCAGCTGTTTGTCTTTATCGCAAACTCGTTTTTGAACAGCTGGTTGAGGGAAGAAAAATGGGCTTTTACAAGCCAGTAAAGGCATTTGAAAATAAAACACTAATCAGATCTCACTGCTAACAGGCTTTTTTTCCCCCCCGTTTTTTTCTCCTCCTTCCATCGAAAAGTAACTGCAAATGACATACACAATACAGAACTGCAAAACATTTTCCTTCAAAAGGAAAAGGTTAGCCTTCATCATCTGCCTTTCTTTTTCCAGCCATTTCATTGGTTTTCCACAGTGTATCCGATTTCATCGCTTCAGCACAGAAAGAAGTGCTCAAGCCAGAAAGGATTCTTACGCTTCAGCCTAGAGAATCTTTTTCAGAAGCCTTTTCTTGGAATTGGCAGAGCTGTGAAAGTACAATACAAAATCACTGAGATCTAGGAAGCGACAAATCATAAAATAACAAATCAGAAATAAAACAGATGCAATATGTTCCTATTAAGATCTAAAGAGATAGATTTAACGGTCACTGAAAAGTCTGCGAATATAAACTGATGTTGATGAGCAGTTCCATATTTCTTCTCCCTCTGGGGCTTGGAAAATGCATGTAATGTCAAACTTTCAACATCTTCCGGAGTCTCCTACTAGCGTTACAGATTTCGTATTCGGGGAAATTATAAGCAGCATCTTGCAAAATGTGTTATTTTTTCTAGCTGGCACACTGTGCCAATCTTTAATCCAGCGACAACAAAAACAATCTAATTATTTGGTCTCGGAACGAACATTCGGGGGGAAAGGATTCAATAGAGCTGCTGGAGTGAAGCAATCGCTGGCAGGGTGCTGATGTTGAAAGCTCAGTATGCGCACTTGGAAAGCAGTCACCGGCTTGCACAGCCTCAAACACGCCACGCAGCACTGTCAAGTATCAGAGGCCTCTGAAGATGTGTCAGAAACCTAAAAAACCAGCAGGGAATAAAAACACATAACCTTATCGCATAAAACATTCTCCCTTCAGTAAGGAAACCTTTGTGATTTCCCTGGATATGGGAAAGAAATCACAATCCTAATTCTGAGTGTAAAATTAACTCTGTCAGCCATGTCCTTGCTGACAGACTGCCGAAACCCCCCTCCCTCAAAGCCTATGACAAAAACACTACTGCAACAGAACTGCAGCACCTTGTCAATAATGGGTAAAGCAATCAGTCTCGAGAACTACAAGATCAGCAGCCGAGCTTTTTAAGGATTATACAGGGTGGTGAGACATGAGCAAACTTTTCCTCCAGGGCCAATAACACATTTGGTATTGGAACTGCAGTGTAAAAAAATAATTCTCAGTAGAACATGTCTCTCTAGTGCTCTCTTAGATTAGTATTTTGCTTTATGAAATATTGCTGTGACTGTATATAACGAATGTGTTAATGTATGTAAGTCCATAGGCTCTAAGTGGATGGAGATTTCAAAATATGTATTCAAACCCTGTCTTTCAAATTAGTTCACTTGAAATCTTAATTATCACTGGCTTAGATGAACACGCGCTCGATAAATTACAAAGACGTGCCACTGTCAGAGAAGCATGGCTCAGCAAACACCTCATAAATCTGGGGAAATCAGAGATGGAGGGTGCCAATACTTATGCCTGCGATTGTAGGGGAAGAAAGTTTCAAAAGTCTTGCTTGCACAAGAACAATTAAACCGGCTGGCCTTAACCACATTTTCCCCCATGGAAACTTGAGAAACTTCTTGATTGGCTGGGGGTTTTGTTTTACTTTCAAACAAGAAACGAGAGACACTGCGATCAATGAGAAATAAACTGCAGATCTCCCATACAGAATAAATTCTGTAATCCACCATGCCCAGCATTAGAAAAACAGGCATTCAGGCTTGGGAGTGATGAGAGAAATGTACAGTAGCCTTCACTTTGTCCCTGACCAGATGTCTTTTTCATGTTATTAACAGGGAACAGTAGCTCTGTGCTCAGCAATAAATAAGAACAATATCATTGGCGCATATTTAAGGTAAAGTCAGAGAAAGCCAAATACTCTGCTGACAGCAGCCAATTTATAAACAAAACATCAAGTGTTGGAGTAACAAAACAGCATAAAAAAGTCGCCTGTTTATATTTTAGTACAGCTTCTAATGAGCCTGTTAAGATCATTCAGAGAGCTAAGAGACCTAATATTGCAGATCTTCAACAGTACAGTCATGAATATAAGGAGCACTTTGAAATCTCAACAGTTACAGATTTTAAGCTAGCACCAAAAGCCCTGGCATTTGAAGTGCCCATTAAGAGAGCTGTTAAATTAATAAGGTAGGACAGAAGCATTATACAAATTTAATTATCAGCAATTATTGAATGAATTTCCCAATCTGGGTCAAGATTAAAAGAAGAACTTGTATGAATTTATTTTCAGATATGGCATCTTGCGTCAGTCTTCTGCACTAGGAATTCACAATCCTGGTCCTGGAGGTCCAAATGTCTGCTGGTCTATATTCCAGCTGAGTTTCCAGTTATACAATTAAACCCTTAATGGGCTTGAGATGCAAGTATGCTGGAGGTGGTGTTTTAACTATTCAATTTCATAAGTAAAAAAAAATGTCAGGCTTTTAAATCCCCAAGTTAAGCTCAGCTGAAGTGAAAATCAGGAGATGTGTGGTTCTCCAGGCCAAGGACAGGGGAACTCCTGTTCCACAATACTAGTGTTGCACCCACAGCTTAGGCAAATCACATGATTGACTATCATTAATCTTTAAAATTATGCATTTCTTATACTGTACTAAGATCTGTCACAGCAAATCTATCTTTTCATATTCACAATCAGTAAGTATTTAGACATTCATCTGGTAACTGAACTTCCTCTAGGAAGTATACAATACGGGCCTAGTTTAGCATCACTTAGATGCTCAAGGTCATGCACAACGACCCCTCAATTAAAACACTATTATTAAGTACAAGCACATACCACCATGACTCTCTAGATCCACCAGGGAATGCAAATGACTTTTAAAAAAGAAAGGCTTAATTTACACCTTCACAACCCCTTACTGAGCTGTACTGGAGAGGTTTATGTGAGCAGCTGAGAGTTCACACCAGGACACTGTCCCCCAGTGAGTACCTGCTATGTCCCAAGTGTTTTTACTGCTTCTCTTCAAACGAGCAACAACCAACGAGTCATCATGGAGGATGCAGAGCACAACCCCACGAAAGAAATTAAAAGGTGGAGTTGAAATAAAAACAAAATGCAACTTTAGCACCACACAAATATTAATCTTTATCTCGGCCTCAAACGGTGGTGAGGAACTGCCCTCTGTCCAGACAGACCAGAGCTAAGCATTTCTTCCTGGTACCCATGGCCCTTGCTGCGTAACAGGAAGGGAGGGGGTACTGGGAGCCAGCATGGAGCCCTTTATCAAGCCTGTCAAGGGGAAAATGCATTTCATGCTTGACTAGTCCAATATCTAGCTGCCCTGCTTCCAATGGACAGATTAGAAAGAGAAATGTTTCCCCTGTAAACGCGACATGGATATTCTTCCACTTTGACCACACAGGACATTGGGACGCTTAGAAGATGGGAGAGAAGACTGACTACTTCAGCGCAAATCAGATTAAAGCGTGCAAGGCCGTGCTGGGCCTGATTAAAAATAAAAGATCCCGACTGTTGGGTGGGAAGGAGCAGTTCAGATTTTTTTGAAGGGGAAACAATTTTCCTCCACTTTCTATATAGCATTTATGCTCTACAATTTCACCGGTATCTAGCTCCAGCATTTGAAAGTCGGTGAATATAGATTTACAGTGAAAATGAGAAGAAAGTTCATAGCTCTGAAGCTCAGTGAAGCAGTGTCTTAGATTAAAGGTCAAGAATACTTTGTGTGTGTCTCGTTCGCTATATTTTCGGTTTCAGACTTTCTGGTGCCTTGCAGGTAGCAATAAAATTTGAAATTTTGTTAGAATAGTTCAGCATTCACAGTACTTCAGGAATGTTTTAGATTAAAGCCTGCTTGGTCTCAGCCACCTTCCCAGAGTGGAAAATGTTATTGTTTCTACCATACAATTTAACAGGGATTAATAAATAAGCAAAGTAGGACCAGGTAACACTGTGTCAGTTCAAAAGGGGCAGGCATGATCAGGTACTTACATCTGGATATTCTTTGACAGGCACAAAGAGTTTTTCTTGTAGGTGTACGATGGGCCCGACTGCCTCTGGTAATTCCAAAGGGTGCTTTTCTATGAGGCCATTGACTGTGTCATTGTACATGTCTTTCCGTACTCTGTTGATTTCTGAAAGAAAGAATGAAAAGTCCTGGTTAATAAAAACACTGCGAGAGCTGAAAACATTCTGATATTCCCACAACTGTGACTAGAGTTTTTACCATTTTACTGAAAACAGATATGGAAACGTTCAGTAAACCAATGTTAGGTCAACATTTCACTGCCACATCTTCCAACTTTTATTTTAATGAGAATCTAATGACCATAGAGCTTTGCTTGCCATTTCAATACCCAGGGTACTGCTTAAGAGAGTTACTGCATTTAAAAGACCTTCACCATCAGAAGTGCTTCAAGAGGACAGAAAATGATCTTGGAATCAGTCATGGCCTTTATGAGTATGTAACAGCAGCTGACACTGTGGTTTTATGTAGTGAAAAAACGGGAGACCAAAAACTGTCACTTCCAGTGTCTTAACCAAGAGCTCCCTGATCACAATATACAACAAGGCGGCCAGGTTAAACATATGCTGTATACTCTGAACATACCCATCCACTACCTTATAAGTGTGCGAAGATCGTGAAATTGGGGATAAAAACATTTTGTAAGCAAAGAGTTAAAAAAAACTCAGCTCTCGCCAAATCCCAAGATACTTGTCTACTTAAATCGTCCCTTTCAGGAGCTGGGGGGGGAGAGAAAGAAGCAATCTTTCACGGTGAAAAATGCCTCCAACTCTGATCACGCTGTCAGATAAAACAAACGGCCACAATTGTACAGCTTGCTGACATGCGTGGGGAACAGAATGAGACATTTCGAGCAACATAGGCTACACACTCTGTTTCGCCAAATATCTGAAGCATGAGTTCATCGCAGCAACAAGACAAGGCCTTCCTTTAGTCACAGGCAGCCCATGCAGTGCACAGATGAGAGCAGATGTCTGGCGTAACACTCTGATTAAAGCCTCATGTACAGACACTAGTCATACTTCCAACTATAACACACTGCACTAGGCTTAAACTACTTCTGTTCAAACATCAGGGTCAAACATATTGGAAAATGGTGATTACAGTCATAAAGCAGCTTATCTTTAAAAAAAAGACATTCCTGTCATGTCTGAAAAGAGTATGAACATTTTGCAAGGAGCTAACAGTCAAAACATAACAAAACCCTAGAAAGTATTGCCAAAGCAATATCCCTCCAACAGACACAGGAGGATTGCAAATGTTATGACAGACAAAACTTGAAACATCAGTGGCCAAGACACACTTTCAGGGTGTAGAGCTCCAATCTAACTTAGAAGTCCTATCCGAACACAAGGTCTGCACTCCCCCCACTTCATCATAAACCCTCCCCATCTAAAAAAAAAAAACAATGGAACGCATGAGCATATTTCTGCCAGGGTATTCCTCATGTGAGAATTACTGGAAGGGGATATGGCAGTGAATCATTAGCATCTCCCAAGCCAAAGTGACGTGTCACACTGCCTGTTGCAGTCTTCTCTGAATCCACAGCAAGCGATTTATCCCAATGATTGATACCAATTCATAATGGAGGCACATCTGCGAAACAGATGGATAGGAGCAGTGGTGAAAACAATAGGGGCTAGCACAATGGGTGAACAACACCTGACAGAGTTGGAACAAAGACCTATGCATGCCAGGAGTGTAACAAATGGCTGCCCCTACATCGGAATAGAAATACAGCCATGCTCCTCAGTATATTCATCCACGATGAAGAAAAGTCCTGGTTTCTCATGCAATAGCCACCACCAGGGGACTCTACAAGAACACCTCTGGAGGAACAAGTGAAGTCATCGCTTGGCTGCAGCAAGGGATACGATGAGCTAAAGGCATCTCAGATTTTTTGTGTGGCAGCCATGACCCACTAAATTATTTTTTGTATAGGCTACAGTTTAAATAGATACAGGACTATTACATTTCAGATCTGGCTGGACTGCTTGTATTTGATTTTAATCTGATATAATCTGAGTGCGTCTGCTGTCTCCGAGTCATGTGCGGTGCTGCCATCTGGAAATCTTCAAAGCCAATACACGTCTGTAAAAATGAATGTGCATTTACCCAGTTTTAAAAGGTTAAACACAAAGGCAATGACTGACTGGCTCAGATGAAGTTTCCACATAAAACAATGACTGTTTCTTACCGATTGTTCTAAATTCGGTACAGATCAGGAGACTGAACTTTGCTACACATCTCCTACAATGGTCCTGTCAGGGGTTCCCAATCCTGATCCTGGGAACACACACCTACTGGTCTTCCCTGCAGTTCACCCCTTTACTTCAATGAGTCCTTAACTGATCCTACAACTTACTTGGTCAGAACCTTTGCTAGTTTTGCTCTACTCACAAGGCTGGAGATTAAAAGTTACTAAGAAAAGCAATCGTTTAAAAGGCAACCACCTACATGATTAGGAACTAAAAACAAAGAGTTCAAATTAAACCTATTATAGGTCTTTCAAGCGTTCATTTTGGGTGCTTTTTTGGAACAAAAAAAACAGGGTGTGTGTGTGGGTCCTCAGTACCAGAATTAGGAAACCCTGCTTTATAGCACCAGTGCTAGAGCCTATCCTCTAACTTAATGGCAAGAGACGACAGCTTCACGTTTTGCAGTCAGTGTGAAACCATGTTCCTCCCCAAAGTGAGCAGGAACATGTCTGGAGAGATCAGACATAATGGGGTTGAGAAGCTACAACTTTCTCCAGCATCACAAACGGCAATTTCCTGGTCTTCAGCTAAGAAAGGTTCAGAACAGAGATTTGGAGTTTTTCTTCAGGTACGTTCCAGAGGACAGCACCATTTGCTCGACTGCTAACTACTGGCAGAAGTGCAGTCTTCGTTTACAAATGATCACTCATCTAAGAGCCTTTCCCTGGAAAGGTCTGGCTTTTATTTCCCCACCCACTGAAATGCCACATAAGCATAAAATGGCCACTCAAGACAATCCACGGAGGCACGTAGCACATGACAACCTCTAATTTAAGCTTGCAAGCTTGCAGCAAGTCTTTTTAAATGCTTGGCTTACCAAAAAATTAGCCCCCGCTTCTCTCGCTTTCAAATCATTTGTCTTTGTCCTCCCCGGCAAATGTAGCTTTCAAGGCCGAAATTGCTTATAATGCGTTAAAATCAGTCAAGCAAATAAGAAAAAAAAATGGAAACGGCGATACAGGGTGGGCAAACCCCGAGTCAACCAACTATATATCCTGCTTTTCCCAACTCCACCCCACCACCAACGTAGATATTAGGAAACAGCTACGTTGGTAAGTGATATTTATGTGCAATTAAAATGTGCAATTTGAATAGAATGATATAGAGGCTGTTGCTTCGACACCCCACTGTACTGCAGCAATAAGCTGTAATGCTCCCAATTTATTACTCAAGCACCCGCTAATAGAAACGCACGTTCAGAAATAAATTAGCAGCATCTGTCGCTATGTTACTCTCCTATGGTATACAAAGGACTCTGGGATATGGAGCTTTTCGGGAAGAAATATTTTAGACCAGCCTGTCACAGAGCAAGATGTGCTGAATGATACTAAAAGTAGTGCGTCTACATGCTGCTGTACACAATGACTTCAGGAACAGCTGCCAAGTTATTGATATAAGAGATCATTTTGAAACACAAAAAAGGCAGGAGAGGGGGTGGCTTACTCCAAACTGCAAAGAGTTAAATGTAACTTTAAATGTAACTTTGATACAGCAAAGACTCCAATGTCAGTATAAGAAGATGCTCAGATACTGTCTGTGGGAGTTGAATCTCTCTTCGGTCCCCAGTGTTGTGCTCATTTGTACAACATGGTAGTGTTAAAATCTGACACTGCTTCTTCTTACACTTGAGTGAGAGGGTTATTTTTTCAGGGAAGGTGTAGGTCCCATTTGTCTTGTTTTAAGATTTCAGAGGTGTTGAAGAGGAGGAGCCTTTAAGAGAATTAATTTTAAAGAGTTTTAAAAGCTGACTTCTTTTCCTAAATGCATTGTTTTACTTTTACTTTCATAAAATCGGAGAAGGGGAGTGTCCCTCAATCTGCCACATGGATCATGCCAGTATTCAGAGCCACTCTTATCCATTTCCAGTCTTTAAGGGAGCATCAGGCGTTTCCACGTGATCCCAGATGGATACCAAGTCCTATCAGAGGAAGGCCTCGGGCTCTGCACTGCGGTGGCGACGTTCCGGGAGGAGAGGACTTCCAGAAGAACAGAACAGCCATCTGGTGCAGCCAGTGAACACCGGATCTGCTGGCCTCAGAAAAAGGGCCTCCAACAGATGAGGAAACAGAAGTAAGCAGTGCCATATCTGCCCAATTTCATTTTTCAATATGCAAATCAACTCTGAAAGGCCCGAGTAATTTCCTTCTGAATTTGCAAGCACTACATAAAACTACTAAAGGATTTAAGGAAAAACATATTTTAATGACTAGACAAAAAAGGATCTTTATTACACACTTCTAAAACTGCATAAACTGTCCCATGACAGCTTTCAGTGATTGAAGAGCAAACTCACACTTTGCTGAAAGCTTGTTTTGTGCTTCTCAGAGGATAGGTTGACAATGCTACCAACGCATTTCCTAACTCAACCTCAACAGTGTACATAACTCCAGGTAATAGCACTCCAGTCAAATTAGACATACAACGTACACCGTTCCTATAGCCATGAAACCTCAAAAGCCATACTAAACTGGTGAACCTTAGATCCTAGAAGATAGCCAGGTAAAGGAGTGAGGTACTGTATAGAACAGTAAGCTTGTAATACCACTTCTGACTGAAATGGTGATCTCAGCAGTGCCTCAAAAATCTACAATTGCCCAGCACTGCTTTCGCAATAATAATACATTAGGAAGAGGAATCTTTACTTTTGAAAGTTTAATTTCAAAATTAGGATATTTTATAACAACACTTTATTATCCCCATTGTTACTCGAACCCATCGGTTTACTTTAGAGGATATCCTATCATTCTTGCTGCTGCTCTCCATCCACTTCATTCTTCCAGATACCCGTTCAATGTGAAATCCAAGACTCTTTCCAAGGTTGGAGATTTCAGAACTGCAGTTGCATATAAATTCACTGAAGCCTGGTGAGATCTAAACAAGTTTGTTTAATCTGGAAATTTGAGAGTATCGTCCATTACCTCAACCACAAGCATCACACAAAACCAACGTCTACTCTAAAAAAAACCCTACCTACATTAATCAAAAACATTATTAGGGATCTATCTTTAAAGCAAGACAGGTTTCATGTATAGAAACATTAGTACATTTGTCAGTGCGATGGAAATAACTTTGAAGCCCATTATCAGTAGGTGGTAAAAGTGAGCCGTTGGGTGAATTTTGTAAAAACATTTTTTTAGAAATAATCTCGGCTTCTTTTGAGAGCACAAATCCTGATTAGAGTTTAGGGTCTAATCTGATGTTTCCCTAGGAGTAATCCAATATGCTGCTGTGATACATGCAGAGACAGCTCAGCAGCACATGTGCTAGAGCAATGACTAGTTCTATATCTAAACAAGACAGACCACAGGGAAAGACAGGCAACACAGAACATCAAGCCACAACTTCTTGCCAGTGTCAAAGAGACCAGCCTCAAGGGATGCTCTTGTTGTTAGCCTCATTTCCGCTGTGAATCCCTGTATGTGCATTGTATTATTATTCTTTTTCCTGCACAGAGTCAGAAATCTGTCGCTTAAGTTGCTCTAAGCCTAACATTTTTACATCGTTCTTTTAATACTTAACAGTAGCATACCACACTACCAAAACAGCTCCTCACTGATTACCTCTGGTGGAAAACACAAATCAATAGTTGCATACCAGAGCACTCTCAAACCTGCTAGTATCATACTGTGAACCGCAGCCAGTGTAAACCTCTAATTTATGTACAACACTATATTTTGTTCAATCAGCACATTAATCTGTGACAGCCTAAATGCTAACACCATAAATGTACATACTGAAAATAAAATAAAGATTTAGTAGTGCAAATCAGCAAGGAAACGTTAAGCATTAAATGGTAACCAATCTAGTACACAAAGTCTTTCTGCAAAACAAAAACCTCTTGAAGCCCCAATCTAACCATTCAAAGTCCAGCACTCACTGCAATACCATCTTTTGACAAGCACTAGCTTTACCACTCTACAGCCTGATCTTGTTGCATCTCTTAAATTAATGAGCAAGGCTGGGCCTGGTCTGTACTGGGATGGAAGACCTAAAGTCCACCTGGGGCTATCATAATCTGGCCTACCTAATGTTCCCCCTTAACTGGTTGATTAACATCTCACTTCTCCAGTTGGTTATTTCTGTACTGGGGCTGCTGGCACAGAATAGCTGCCATGCCTCAGTAGAATAAGGAGTGGATTCACTTTTACACATGAACTGCTCTTTGAGATCTTTTTTAAAAAAAACACCACATAAATACAGTGAAGCACCTTCATTATTATTACAATAGTCATGTTTGAAGATGTCAACATTACCGCCATAATCACCAAGCTTAACACAGTAACTCACAGGAGGAAGCAGAACTTATATGCCGTGTCTTTAAGACTCATTTTACCTCCTGCTGTATCTGTGTACGTCACACAATCACATTATATCAGCAAGGACCAAGGACAATGGAGATGACCTCAAAAAATGTTCTCCAGGTCAAAAACCTGACGTTCAGCAAGGGGTTTGTGGCAAATCGTACCTGAAAAAAACATTCTCTGGCAGTTGTTCGTGGCTCTGTTTTTACTGTTTATGCTCCACTGCCATCATGCAGCGAGACTATAACCTAAGCTTTAGAACCACTTGTTAATTGCTGCTATAGTCTGGCATTAATTTCTTCTAGAAGACGTTTGCTGAATGGTCTTTTAAAGGAATTAGCTGGTAATACACCCCACCTGAGTTTATGAATCATACAGAGATTAAACAGATCTAAGCAAACAGGAATACCATCTCACTAGTCTTCAATCCCTTTAGAGCCTTTTCCCTTCAGCTAAAGAGAAGCTGAAGTAGTCGCTTGGAATGTACTTTAGAGAGATGTAAGTAAACATGATTAAAACACATTTACTATCTCCACATGCACCTATCATGTTGGAAAGCACAGATTAAAATCAATCAGAGCAAAACCTGATGGGGGCTTTACCGCAAATAAGAACAAGTTCTTCTACTTTGAAGGGATGCACTTCTGAGATAATACAGAAATACCAGTTAAACGTGTCTGTACAGGAAATGGAACATCAGTCAACCTTTATGAAAAATTTAACAAGTTGTCAGGTGGCTTTTCCGAATTGTCAGAGGCTCACAGCTGGGGGTTAGTCCAAGATATTTTACTGGTTTCATCTACTGTGATCGTCTGCAATAAAAGAAATCTTATGGGTTTTCTAAGAACGTACAACCCTTTTCTCCTTTGATGCAAAGGCACCATACAACCACCTACAGAAATCAGCAGCATTCATAGTCGAGTTGTTTACTACCTCATTCTTCCTCACTTTAAAATTGCTAAACTACATTTTGCAGTATTTACACTGAAAGGAGTCTTATATTACACAAGGTGCTGATTTCCGCAATCTGTGCCGCTAGAACCTCAATTTAGCTTTCTTTTTAGTGTTTACCCCAAAAACAATGATGTCATTTCTACAGGAGACGCCCTTCAGCCGAGTTACTTCATGATGAAGCCAGACCTCTGACTCTTTCTTGAGCCAGACTGCTCGATACAAGCACCAGACTACTAACGGGTCCAGTCAGGCCTGAGGCCTCTTCCAGCGTTTGAGGGCTCACCTGACAGGCTGGCTCACTTCCTGCCACACCGCCCTTACCCTCAGATTCAACACAACGGCCATCCTTCGCTTTACTACTGAACAGGACCCACAGCCCACATTTTATTCAGTGGAGCTGAGAGGTGCTTCCACCTCATGTCATGTCATTTGCCAAACCCACTTTATACCATACGGTGTCGCGGGAAGCCAGAGCCTACCGGGCAAGCAACGAGCGCAAGGCAGGGTACACCCTGGACAGGGCGCCAGTCCATCACAGGGCAAGAGTAAGCCAATCACACATGGGCACAATTTGGAGGCCACAGTAAAGGCCAAGGGGAGAAATTTGACCTGGACGCGGGGATGACCAATGAGAATCAGGACCTCGGTTTAAATGTCTCATCCAAAAGACAGCGCCCAATACGGTGTTAAGTGTCCCAGCCACTATACCGGGGCTTTAGGAACCACACAGACCGCAGGGTGGGCACCTCCCACTGGTTCACGTCATTTGAAACTAATTTAAAAAGAAGAGCATCAAAAACAATAACTAGGCAGACACTGGGCACAAGAATTTTCTTCATCCTTGCAAACACATATCCATCAGCAGATCTTTACCTAGAAATTCATTAAATAAAACTGACTATCAAACTGTTTCAATCAGGCAGCCTCCATGCGTTCCTCTGGAGGGCTGAAAGCACAGAAAGAGTGAATTGAGAACAGAGAGGAAAAGGGAGGCAAAAAAATTGTGCCGAGACTAAAATACAAGATGAAATGGAGAAATGAGTGAAGGGTTACGATACAGAAGTACACACCCAGCCACTCAGACTTTTCGTAAGTCAAAGGCATCAAACCAACCAATTCTCTCAACAAATGCCTTTCTGTTCAGCCATCAAGATACACTGGAGACTCTGATGCAACATGAAGTAAAAGTTATAAAGAATATTCTGACACTGTTTAATTTCAGAAATCAACCTACACATAAAAAAAAGAAACCAAGAAGCCTTAGCACACTGAGATCAGAGCACACTACAAGAGCTTTGCCCATAATGAGGACGCAGGGGGGGTATAACTTGACAGGGCTGCTTTGAGACAATGCCTTCTTGTTGCTCATCTTGAACTTCTATATCCGTTGAGGAACGTTGAGGAAACGTCTATATCCCTCAACTTGCTTTTAAAGAACGTCCTGAAAATCAGACTGTAGATTTCAACATTTTTCTAAACTGCAAGGGGTATTCATTTGTATAAGCAGCAACATTTACAGATGTTTCACCAACTGAAGTCAAGATGTTACACAACAGAACACTTAATTGACTTAAATCAAAATGTTTGACTGTCAATGCTTAAGCATGTTGGGAGATACTGTATTTCATAAGTAAAATCTCAACCTTTTGTATAGAAAATAAAACTTTACATGTATTTTATATGTAGTCTAAAATGAGCAACTTGTTTGATCACATAAGGTTTCAATTGTGTCCTTAAGCTAAACTGAAATGATAACCAGCGGGTATGTGGTCTCCTAGGACTAGAATTGGGAACTCTTGCATTAGCCCAAACTGTACTGATAACCTTTCCTGGGAAGGGACTGAAAATACTATCCAAGCACCCAGCTGCATGGCCCTAAAGTACTGATCTCCCACCCTTAGTCCTTCTGACTCAAGAGTAGCACTGTAAATTTGTCGCAGTCATGTAGAGTAAATAATCGAGATAGAAAACAACTACTTTAAATCAATGGAATATCACCATTACTTTACAGCCTGTAGTGGCTACAGATATAAGGTAAGGTCAAGTGGCTAAAATTTGGCAATAATGTTAAGGCAAATTCAAACACTGAGTAAGTACAATACTGTCAATTCTGTTTTGGGGATAAAGAGTGTGGGTTTTCAACCACCTTAGGTAAAATGCAACTAAACCAAAAAAAACTGCAAGCTTGTCTTTTAAGACTTGAAAGACAAAAAAATCTTTAGGCTACACAAGTTGAATTTCCTCAAACCTTTCAACACCCGCATGAAACCCCCAATGAAAAGTTTCTTCCTTGATTGCCAACTTCTGAGGGAGGAAAAAAATACTAAGCTAATAATTTCACTTCATTAAACAGCACCCTGCAACAACAGAAGCCAAAACATCTGCCAAATGCTGCCTTATTAATATTTGAGCACTTCTGAAGTTAAAGATGTTTTATGGTTTAGAGCTGCCAACTGCAATGTGACTTAATGTGACTTTGTTGGCAACAGTGCAGACTCAGAAACATGACAGCTCTGTTAATGTCTGTCATACCCACTTAGCTGGCGTCAGTAGACTATTTAAAAAACAATCCTGATCTTTTGTGTATCTTGCCATCAGCCCTCACGGATTTCTTCTGCAAGACCAGAAATTGTCTAGTTGGTAGTTCCTGTTATTGTGAAACATCCTGACAACAGTGTTGAAAACAGAACATAGGGCAAGAGAATTACAACAAAAACAAAGCATGCCGAAATAAAAAACACATTTCTTCTGCCTGGAAACCTGTTGCAAGGTTTACCCAAACACCCACAACCATAGGGGTGCACAAGTCCACTCCAGGACCAAAAAGCTTCTGGTTTCCTTTCCACCTGAGCCCTTATTTACCCAATAAGTTGAACACTCTTCTTGTTCTTAAGTAGCTACTGGACAGTGGCTCTTCAGGAATGGTTTTGTTACCTTTACCAAGGGTGCCCACTTTCTCAAATCAGCTTCTGAAGATAGAAGACATTCTTAAAGAAAGTATTTTTTAAACTGGGCTTTTCAGCCCCCCCAACATGAAAATCTTAAGGAGCACTCCCTCTAGCTGTGTAGCAGATACCCTTGTTGGATAACAAATATTTGGAGCAACAAGTTTAAATTCTATCCCTACTGTATTCAGAGGCACCTTTCCAAACCCTTTCCAAAACCAGAAATCTTCCACCTACTGGAGTAGTTGCCATAGCTTTACAATACATCTATATTACCTTTTGCTTGCTGCTCCTCAACTTTAGGGAAATTGGCAACTTGAATCACCTGTGGCACAGAGACCAAATTCCTGTGCCTTTAATGCACACGGCCCAAATCGGAACCCCAGCCAGCTTGCAAAAGTGAAATCGCTACAAAAAAGTATTTTGAAAATCAAGACCTTTTGAATATGTGCCTCTTTGGGTAATATCCCCCAGCCAGGAAAAGCAGAGATGCTGGCAAGGTATTTGAAAGAGGGGAGCATTGGAAAAGGTATTTGAAAAGAAGGCGATCTGGGAGAAAAGCGAGATTACTCCAGGAGTAGCGCCTCGGGCTCCAACCTTTTCCTTTCAGCTCCGAGAATAAAAGGCTGAACTACTCCATCACTACATTAAGTGACTCCATCACTCCTGTTTAAAAAAAAATCACAGTGGGGAGGGGAGGTTTTATGGAGACAACGATGAAAACTGAAATGTTAAAAAGCCAAGTATTCCAATCGGAAAGAGTTTAGACAAACTTCAGATGAACGTTTAATCTCCTGTACTGTATTCTTTAATGGACACCCGCACACTGCAGTAAGAACCCAGCTTGCTAGAATCTGTGTATTACCTGCTGCATTCAGTCATTGCCTCTCATGTGTCACATTAAGTGTAATGGACAAAGCACACTGGTTTCTGCGCCTGAACTACTGGTGACATGAAATAGCATATTACACACTGTGGAATACAATTACAGTTAACTATTCCAGCCAAACCTGGGCTACGCAATTCAAACACAGATCAGACAAAACAACAAACAGGCATCACATTTGAATGAAGAATTGAGTTTCCCTAAAAAAACATGCTAATGTGAAATGTGCCAGCCTTCTGAATTAGCATCTAAGTTGGGTCCTACTTGAGACACACTTTCTAAAATAACCAGCATAACTGTGCCTTCTGTTTTCTGCTTGTTTTTTATATTAAACAAAAAAACAAAAGGGGTATACATATTTCATACTTAGAAAAACATTCATAAGGAAAAGTGAACAGCTGAATATAAATAATAAACATATACCTATAACCTCAATTACACATTTTAAATGCAGTGCTTTCTGCTTCGTGTTGTATCCAGAGCACATCCATGCTCAGTTTAATGAAGCAGGTCTTCTTTGCTTGCAAACACGTACATTTTTCAATCAAACATCAGTTTCATACCGTTAAATTGAAGTTACATATTAATTTAATAAAGTAAGCTCCTGGAGAGTTAAGTAAATAATATGCCAGATGCACACATGCTTTGAAAACCTTTGAGCAGGAAAGAAATGACGCCCCCAGTGAAATTATAAGTCCATAATACACTCCCCACCCCTGGGAAAAAGAAAAGGCGGCTGTAATGTTTTCATTTTAAAAAAAAGTCATTCAGACATGACTAAAACTGAGTCAGGCATGCTAGCAGACTCTTGACGAGCCCGTTAACTTTTTCATCACCAGACTCCTCGTCACTAGTTCACCACGCACCCATTTTAAGCAACTTATTATTTGTCCAACTCCTTCTGCGGCCAGCTCACAATCATGTGTGACACAAAACGTTCTCAGAGCAGGTCTGCACCTCTTGCCATCCCTAAGAAAGTATTCAGCCACCCTGCTCTCTCAGAGCCCTCTTAGGATCCCTCACTATGGGCTGAAATATCGGTTCTGACCGATTCAAACCCCCCCACTCTACAGACCTGCCTGCTATGTATAAAAATCATCACTGCCACTCACAGGTGGCACCATCTACCTAACATTCCCCCTTTACTCAGCTGGCGATGCAGTTTTTCACGGATCAGCTGTGTAGTGGGACTGCTGGTGCACAATGGCTGCCACACCTCAATACTGGATATAGGGCATCCCGCCTACATGCAAGGGGCACTGGGATTCACTGGGATGAAACTATGCAATGATTATAGAAGGAATGTTTAAAAAAAGGTTAAGAAGCAGCAAAGTTTGTCTTTTAGTCTCACTTCTGAAAATGTGCATCCCAAAGCACAAAAGAGCGAGTTGATACCATTGCCTACTTCATATCACCTGGGTTTCCCTGTGCCATTTACTCTTTGCCCACTGGAATGAGTTCTGCTATTTCTGTTTATGCTTCTGCTTTGATGAACATACGGCTGTGCTGAGCAACAAGGCCAGAAAAACCAGCTAATTTGAAAAACTCTGAGCTCGACTCGGAGGAAGAGGGGTGTCGGTGTCAAACAATGAAACCTCTCCAGAACCTGGAGTGCTGAACCTGGCGCTGATCCTCTTCCCCCAGTTTATTTCCCCGGATGCCTCATGAGACGTCTGCACAACTTCCCACACAGAGGATACCTTAAGCAGGGACCACAATTTTCACAAAAAGGAAACGGGAAACCTTTAAAAGAAACACACTGCATATACAAAGGAATAAAACAACAGGATATCCACTGCCTTTTTAAGACAAGAGGTCCTGGAAGAGAGTCCAGACGAAGCCTGGAAAAGAGGGTCCCCAAAGATTGCAATGTCAAAGCACAAGCAGCTACAAAAGAAAAGTTACAGATGAGAAGAGGCTGTTCAGTCCCTCTAGCTCGTCTGGTTTTTAGCAACTTAATGATCCACGAACTCCAGCAAGACTTCTCTTGACTGCCCCAGGGACCCAGCATCCACATCATGACTTGGCTGCTTGGATCCCATATCTCCAATCCTGTAGTTTAAAGCGCCTGATTTTCTTGAATTCAGCTGAGCCTAATTTCCTTTCACTCCCTCTGGCCAAACTGTTCGAAGAGCAGCCGCTGGTGAAGCAATAGTGGAGCAGGGGTGTTCATAAATGGAAATCAATTAAGTTCCTGGAGTAATTTGGAAATAATTCCACTCTCAAAACCCAAGGGAAACTGAACGTCTTAAAACATTTCCATTGCCTCTTTAATCTCGAAGCTAAGCCAGTGCCATGTAACTGGACTTGAGTCTGTCACACGAGGCAGGAGATCAAGCTATTTGTTGTTCACAAGCAGGAAAAGAAAGAAAATGAAAAAAAGACTCATTCTAGCTACTCAAAGCAGTTTTCATGTGGGGAAATACAGTATCATTTCAAAATGTACATTGAATTCCACAGTATAAAGTTTGCATTAAAGAATTTTGCAGTTCCGGTTACCGATCTCAATAGTAGGCTCTTTCATCTTTATTCGCAGGCCTGTGAGAACACACAGGAAGGACACGACTGCTCTCAAATTCAAAACACACAATGACAGGAAGGCTCCAGCCGTCAGAAAAGGAAGGAAGGAACCGACAACTCCATGTGCTCTGCGCAGATAACTCAAGCCAAGCTTTCTATCCCCACTCTAGGCTGGGTCCATTTCCACACACACAGCACCCAGCGGCCTCTCAGAAATATTAGCACCCCGTCATTAAGTCCAAAGTCACTACCTGAAAACACCTAATTCCCCGCAACAAAGGGAACAAAAGCTTTAATTGCCAGAATGTGAATGGACAGAAAAATACTGATTTAGTTCAGTTTCTGCCACATACATACCACCAATGTCAAAACCTCTGAAAGGCACGATTAAAGACAATCTTTAAGATACAGTATCGTTTCTCACTTTAAAAAAAACACAAACAAAGGAAGGAAGTGTCCAAACTATTGTGGGCTGAAGGGGATCGCTTTTACATGCGAACTCAAATTCAACCTGCATTTTAAACTGAGGAAACAGCATAAAGAGATAGTACGACATGAAGCAGAGCTGTTTCATTCTGAACATGACCTTCGTAACGCTTAGCTTGCTATGTATATAGGAACTATTAACAAAATTACTGGTCTGTCAGCCTTGAGGTAGACCAGGGCTCTTTAGTGCTCTTCCCAGAATGAGATCTTTGGATCAGCTTCCTGTTAGCAACCAAACAAGTTAGATGGACCAACTGGCCTCTGCTCGTATGGAAGCCCAAAACAGAATGTTATTGACTGCAGGGTTCTGTTGCACTAAAAATATTCCATTCTGCATAGCCGTTCTCACACATATCAATTCTTAATGTCATCTCTAACAGAAATTAAGTCTACAATTTCCTAACTCTAGATGCCAAAACATTCTTTAATGGAATTCATCAGCCTAAAAGCTGACATTGCCCCATGAGAAATGTCATTTTGACTTGCTCAAGCTACCAAGTCACAATGTTAATAAACATCTATTAAAACAGGTCCATGCCATGTGACAGAGGCCTTCAAGAAATAACTGCCTTCTGTATCTAATCTTAGAAACCATTGCATGATGTATGAAATCACTGATGCACACCTTATCAGTATCAATTACGAGATAAGAGGTTTCTGCAATGGGCCAATTTCTGAATCACTAAGAGTACTTTACTGCACCTTTGATAAAACTTAAAATACAAAACCTTACGAAGGGCCATAAGAGGATTTATTTCACACTGTTCTCTTGCCCTGCCACTCAAATAACTGCAGTTGTTTTGTGCTGAAGAATAATCAACTGTCTTTAGAAGCTGATTTAAGAACCAACATTACCACCAAAAAAGAAATATTTTAATGAAATGTTACTTTATAATAAGTCACATCATTTTAACCTGTTGCGAGGTTCTATGTTATAGCAATACAATCAGTCCATGGAAGTGTTTTTGAAATTATTTAATTCTCAATACATCAGAAAACATGGTTAACATCTCAAAATGCTTAGTCATTCCACACATCTCAGATTTAAACTGGATCACCACTTGTACATTGAGCAGTATTGTTTCAGAAATATTGACACCCATACAAACAGAAACCTATCAATTGTGTTCTTTTAAAAAGAAAATAATCACTTCTAACTTACAGGTGGCAGAAGCCTGCCTTCTGTTAATACTGGCACAAGAGTGAAGCTGTGTCACTGTCACAGAAGGCTAATGCACACAGAGGCCATAATTCCAATGCCACAGAGTGGGCACTTGCATGCCACTGTTACTCTGGTCTGGGAAAAAAGGCATCAGACGAGTGTTCCTGCAAAAGCATCAGATTCTCTCATAAAAATCTGCTTCAAAAGCTGAGCCCACGATCAGCCCGAACCCCACCGTCAGATGAACTTTGCAGTCCCACCTCCTGCATTAATGCATGTTCGCCGTAGGAAGCCGTCTTCTCTCTGAATTGCATTCATATTCACAAAACCCAAAACGGCAAGCCTGCAGAACATAAAGAGCCCACTGCAATACAAAAGACGTTCGTGTTGCTTCAGCAGGTGAATGAGTGACAGATACAGGAGTGTCACCCTGGGAAGTCCTTTATACTGCCGGCGCTAAAACTGACAAATAACACCCTTACAATACACAAAGGTTTTCATTCACCATTAAAAATAATGAAAAGCCAAATCCACACAGTACAAACACATGCTAATGCATTTGAAATAAAGTTGAACGGCTTTTAAATTCTGTTGCTTTTTTGGGAATAAAATAAACCTCAGTGTATGTACCAGTGTACAAACACTCACCTTGTTCATTTTAGGTACTCGGAAGATTTACTTACTGAAGAAAAGTTACAACTGTCGAAAGACCGTGCAACTATTAAAGAACAGGGAGGGCTCTCATGGTGAGCAAGCTAGGTTATGCGAAAAGAAATTCCTGCTGCAATTTGTAAAGGGCTAAAGTGATGTTATGGTATACATGAGCTCACTATTCTTCACACCGCTTAAGAAGCGGCAATGTGTTTTTCACACTTCTAAGGTACAGGACAATGGCACAATTAAACATTAATAAACCTAAAAATAACCACAAGACCGCGACAATTTCTTTGCTACAGAGGTCTACAGCAGGTAAACCTGCAGGGAGGAAGTCTGGTATATTTTACTTCAGACACGGCTGCAAAAATGACAATCCAAGCATAGCTACACATGGAGTGGGTAATGTTTTGTCAAAGGATTGCAGGATACTATAGTTTTCTCACCCTACTTTTTCAATCCAACACAAAAAAAAGTTTGTAGTCAGAGTGGCTGCTATACCTCATCACAGAAATGAAAGCACTAGTTAATCGTTTTATGACTCGACCTCAGACAGCAGTGCTAGTGTGAGCAGTTTTGCTGGAAGAGAGGGGTAACTTCTGGACTGTAGCTCAGAATGAGTGAGAGCCCTGACCACAGGCACTTTTTACAAAGGCCACAGACTGACTGGTCACTAAACCCAGTCAGTCAAATTAGCCCACTGGCAGCCCTCGGGAGGCAAATTATGCCAATCACCCGTCTAAGCCCCAGAGCGTCATTCTGAAGCAGGGATGAGCAGAGCAGCAGTCCTCCAGGGCTGGGGTTCCACACTTTTATACAGGTGATTTTCCACTACATCTAAAACAGACTGACTTCTATTGCAACTGTTGTTTTAGTGAATGAAATGAACTCGGCGGCCTACAGCCACCAAGTAAAGACGGAGACGTCCTGTATCCTTGTTCTGATGTTTGAAATCGTATGTTTTTTCCTCCACTGTTCTCTTGAATATTATCTGAGGAGACATTATCACACACTTCTGTTCCTCCACCAGAATTCTCTTATCTGAGTTCTTGTTTATTTTGCCTCTGCCCTCCCCAGAGACTGATAAAACAAGCTGATAAAACAGTCCTCAAAAACTGTCCTATTAACTTTTGTTTAGCCATTTCATGTGACTCTAGCAAAGCAGTATTTTACCAGATTTTTAAAAACTGGAATTTGCAATTTAGTAAACTATTTAGCAAAAATTTAGTAAACTATCCTACTAAAAGAGTTGACTCGTCACAAACATCAGACAGCCTTCATTATCTATTTAAGAGACAAGAATTACAGTTGCCATCAAGTGAAACATTTAATAAACAAATAGTAAGGGGAAAAACAAGTAGTCAAACCTGTCAGACCACGTCAGCTTTTTTTCAGCATCTGCCACCTCTCAAAAAAATAAAAATAAAGGAAGAGGCCAACCCAGTACAACAGATACAGGAAACCAGCTGCATCTGGTGTCCTCCAGTTCAGAAACTTTTCCGGGACACTGTTCACAGCTTATTCAGCAAACACATCTGACACCAGTGCCTGGCTGAATAACAGAGGGCACACCATTAGCTAATACAGTTTTTGACAAGAACAAAGTGGACTGAGAATTTAAAACGGACGCTGTATTAGCTTCTTGCCCCTCTCCCGCCATGCCATGCACAAAGGAAAACCGTTTTAAGCGGCCGAGAGGGCTAGAAACAGAGAAGCAGCAGATACATGGGGGCAACCTCCAGAGAAAAGTGCCTGCTTGTGGAAAAGAAAGTGCTGAGAACAGAATTCGCATCACTTTCACAGATTTGAGGTCAGGTGTGTGGCTCCCCAATCGGAGAATTAAAAAAAAATCCCCTTTGGCAGACTGTACTATATACTACAGGATCTTACTACTTGTGCTTTGCCCATTTCCATTTACTACAGGCTTACAAGTGTACTCAATAAAAAGGACCCAGGTGTAATAAACAAATCTTTATTTGTCCTCATCTCTCCACACTTACTATATTTGGTATTATTTAGTGTGCTTATTCACCCCAGAATAACAAATGAAGAACTTGTAACAGACTGTTAGTCATATAAGCTCATCACTATCAGAGGGAGCTTATTCCTGGTTGTGAGCTGCTTCAACAATGAGCCCATCCTAAAAGCACAAGGTGGGATCACACCCCACCCAGGCAATCAACCTAGCCAGCCAGTCTCTGGGAGGTGAGAGGGTTGTGCAAACTCCACACAGAAGGTCCCCTCACCCCAGAATCACACCCAGCATTCGCCCACACCTACATGACCACTTGTTGGACACAGCTGACTGAACAGTTAAGTGTTCATTTGTCCTCCAGTTTTTCTTGGGATTTTGGAATCTTCCAAAACCTGCAGGGAGTGCAAGATCCCAAGTAGTAAAAAATACTCTTAATGCCTGAACCAAACAGAAAGCAAAACTAGGATCACTCAGCCTTTAGCGCACGTTTCTACCATAAGCCTCACTGCTTTTCAATGAAAACCTGGAACAAACACCTTCAGATCTGAATAGGTCCACTACGCAATGAGTCACATTTTCAAGTGGCATCTAGCCTTTGGAAATACACTCCGTTCAGTCTCAAGTAAAGGGTTACACAGAGCTATGGAGGCAACTGTTCCCAGATTTTTAAAAATCCCACCACAGGGTAAAACCGCCCTTTAAGTGCCCTGTGCCTAATGATGCTTGTTTCCATTTACTGGTGGATCAGCAGCCTGCGAGTACTCGCTGCCTCAAAACGTGAATCCTAGGTCTTGAAATTCGCCACTCTGGCAGCATCGGTAGTCTAATCATCCCAAGCCCCACCGGGACTTCCAGTTACTTTATTCTCTCATTATGTGATTTTTAAGGCAGCGACAGAAAGCAAGCTATGGAGTAAAAAAAAAAAAAAAAAAGGCTAGCAAGTCAAACACTAATAGTACATGGAGACTGCACTTCAAGTCGCAATGCAACTTGTTTATACACTTACTGTATTGGTATTTTTTAGCTCTGACATGCTATTGGTAATCCGACCGTTCATGTCCGTTAGAGATGTTTGTTAAAATAGGCTACAAACCTTCCCCAGGAGGTTACAAAATACTGTACCATCTTGAAAAAACAGTGCAGTGATGCAAAACCGCCACAAACTGTAGGAAGACAAATGCTGAAGTTTCTATCCTTAAAGAGAACGCAAAACTTTTCTCCATATTTGATGAGGAAGCACTGAAAAAGAAATGGCTTGGTCTTATTTCTAGTCGAAGGTTAATGCACGCTTGCTCCTGTGAAACACATGCCATCGTATAATAGGACCGACACAAGCTGCTAGGGCCAGGTAAATTATTCATAGATGATTTATAACACAGAATATCATCAGGAGTAGCAGGGATGCAAACTGATCAATGAAAGCTTTCACGGGCGAGAGCTACTCAATATGTAAAAAATTAACATTTTAAGTTACTGTTTAGCAAAGCCCCGTAAAGAGTTGAATTTTCACTGGGGTCTAATGATGTAATTGTGTATTT
This sequence comes from Lepisosteus platostomus, assembly GCF_059453375.1. Taxonomy (NCBI): domain Eukaryota; kingdom Metazoa; phylum Chordata; class Actinopteri; order Semionotiformes; family Lepisosteidae; genus Lepisosteus; species Lepisosteus platostomus. Next base: position 8,727,270 of record NC_142623.1, on the reverse strand, counting down.
TTCATGTTCCACAAGTCAGCGTCAATACTACTCTCTTTTCTAGGCAATGCAAAATGTTTACAGCTTTATAATCTAGAAATCTAGAGGTTGCAATACTGTCATTGAATTATCCCCACTGACACGAGTGGCACTGAAATATTATAAAATCTTACTGGAGCTCTTCCTTTAATGTATTCAGAGCTGAGTGTCTTCCTATACACAGCTGCGCAGTCCTGGTCTTAAGACTCATTATGGAATAAACTGCAAATCATTCATCTAAAAAAAAGAATCTGTATTTACTAAAACTGGAACCAAATTAAGAAGCAATGTTGAGGGAAAAGTAGCATAACTGATTAAGACAAAAACAATTCAGACTAAAAAAAGAACCTGAATTCATGCTCGTCAAAATGTAGCAACAGAGAGAGGTCAAGAGTGGGCTTCGCAATTGTCTCCTGGAATTCTTTTGATAAGATACTGGGTACATTCTGCTGGTGAATGTTATGTTGACACTAGAAAAATACAGGAGGCTCCTGCAAACCTGAGACCACGAGATTGACACGCAGAGGAGAAGTATACATTGCTGGGCAGACAGAATCTGGTCTAGTCCAACTGGATTAAAGGTAATGCTTTTCTTTCAAAATTGCATGAATACAGATTTACACCATTTAAGCCTCATGTGATAAATAAAATAAGTTACAATAACCAATAAGAATAAAAAACGTCATTTAATGTTACTGTACTAGCCCACTGATTAAAATCATAAAATCTAAATTTCATATGATAAGACTCAACAATACTAAAGTACACATTTCCGAAGCCCCATATTTACAGCACACCACAACCAGCAAAGTCCCTCCCATGAGAACAGAAATGCAACAGCCTCTAGAGTTAATATAGTATTATACGGATAAATATTGACCAATGCAAGATGAGGAAATACGTCTCTGGAGATAACCGTGATAAAGAAAAAAATGGCTTGACTCAATTAACTTTCGTAGTGCCGCATCAAATTCCTTACACTCAACTCTGAACTACAGAGACTAAATGCAAAACAAGCAGCACTGTTGCGCCACTGTGCCTCAGGAGGTATTTCAGGAAGCTGAAGAATGCACAGGGAGAGGCCTCTTCTGCCTTCCTGAAGAATGCGCTTTCGGGAGTGAAAGAAAAAAAACAGCAGCCCACCGAAAAGGAAAAACTAAATGACAGCTGTATCTGAAATACAAAACTAAACACTGGCTTTCAAATTTGTGCACACTCCTACGGCATTTTTGAAATTGTAGTTACGCGATTCACTTCCAGAAAAACAAATATTCAATAGCTTTCCTGTCTCTAGCTGGGCGTTACTTCCTTTGTTAGAACAGTTTCTTGCATCCAAGTCAAGAAGCCCTTTTCTACAACTTCAACAGAGTTCCAGCACCAGGTGACAGGAGATCTATCCTGTCACCACATTCGATGCCACACTTTTGTGAGTTTTTCCTAACAAGAGAGATGCACTCCACCAATCACCCTATAGACCAAAGTGAAAGGAAACGTCATTTCACAAGTACATAACTCCTAGCCTAAAAAAATATCAATCTGAAACTGTGAATATTTTTCAGGTCTGCCTGAAGTGGTTAAAAAAAAACAAAGAGATTCATTTCTAGATAGACACAAGCACAAATTTAAACAAAATGCTGTATCTTGAAACCAAGAGAAAAGGGTAAAGGGTTGTTATTTTCTTGCTCTATGCTCTATCAGGACTGTTCCGATAAAAGGCCTGTCGCTGTCTGCCTTCAGAAGAGCCTGAGATAAAAGGGGACAAGCACTGCACAGCTTTACCTGACTGTCAGGCCCAACTAGGACGAATGCCAGATGCCATCGTGCTCATGAACACATTACATGCAGAAATCAGACAGCACGGCTATCAACTATCAGGCTTCTGGCTAGGACCCGCTGCTGAAACGCGTCAAATTTTTCACAACTCCCATTTATAACATGACCCAGCAACAGAGCTGAGCAAGGCCCAATCCATAACTCTGTGCCTCCCAGTGGCACATGCCAAGTCGCATTTTTAAAAAAGAGACACTGAACTCATAATTGCGTTTCATAATCATCAGGCAGTTCTCCTTCCAGCTTAGTGGTGTCATTTTAATTTCAAGCACTAAATGCTGTGTGGGGGGATGGAATTGAATTATTACCAACCACCGGGAATATTTCAAAGCTGCTGGTAATTCCTTCACGATCCTCCACACTCAATCTTGTTAGATAAACATTGATTGTGTGGCAAGGGTTATGAGTTCGGCCTGCTGCAATACTCAGAAACCGTGACCTCTATAGGAAATTAAGTGTGGCAGAGATAACTGAATACAACAGAGACTCACAAAAAGAACCTCACTGGGGATCTACGCCTATAAAGCAACTCTTGTTTTGGGAAGAAAGCCTCGATTGACCAAATATGAGTGACGCAAATCATCAGGGTGCTGATACACACACTCTGGCATGTAATGATACAAAACGATTAGTCTACTTTAAAAAAAAAGCACTTCAAACTCGTTAATAACACACCTCAGCAGCACTTCATCATGACAGTATTCATAGCACAGCATCATTCAATTACAACTGCATGCCTGAACAGGAGTTCTGGAACTTTAGAGCACATTCTGGAGGACAATTACAACACAGAATTACTCCTCTGTCTTGTCTGGAGAGCTAAGACAGCGCTGTAGTAACCAAGGACTTTAATGCCTTCCTCAAAACAAAGGAGATCAGAGATATTCAGCAGGGGGCACTCAACTCTTGAGACCGGAGCACAGAACAGCAAGCATCTGGGCCCAGACTCGCCAACAGAGGAACTATTTCATAATCTGTTTTACCACAGGCCTCTCACGGCAGTCTTTCGAAATGCAACACAAAGGCACAGACTTCAACACCAGTTGTATCTCTCTGTCGGGCTACAGCTTGCTCTTTTCTGCTTTTACCTACTCACTTGTTTGAAAAGCACTTCCTACATATTGACTGTGTCTGTAAATGAGATTCCCTGCCTCAGTGGAGAATCTCAAGGCATTTTAACATCACTCTTTCTCTGTGCTTCTTCTCTGTATTCTCCGATCTTTGATGATTTAAAGCCGACCTGAGGTAGCAGAAGCATTAGACACAAAGCAACAGCAGTAAAGGGAATGCACATGTATCCCAGTGATGGTATGTATGGGCAAGCTGGTCAGTTCTTTTCTCTAGTCCAGCCTTGTGAAGTCACTAACAGCCTGGGATTCACGTTTTTCAACAACACGGAGAAAAACTCGAGCTGTTTTCAAACCAGTAGCGCACATAAAAGACATTCCTACAAGGGACTGAAGTCCTGGAACTCACAAAGCAGTAAGGCCGTCTGCCGCCACACTCTTAAACCCTGCTAACTGGATCTCTCCGCGTCCTTCCTTTAAAGTGAAAGGCGATCCCTCGTGCCACGAACAAAACAGCTGGTGTCACCTCTGAAAGGCGCACAACTGCAAGGCAAGGGAATCTGGAAAAGGCCAGTCACACCACGAGCTGACCTTGGGCCGCTTTACCCCCCCTCCTCGCCGATGGAGGGGGGGGACCAGCCACCTCCCTCTTCCTGCAGTTGCTGTGGGGAGGGGAGTGCTTGGGCCCAGGAGGGAGAGCGGAGGTGTCAATTACACTTTGCCGTGGCAACGGCCACACAAAGACGGCACAAGTTTCACGGAACGGGGAAGACATGTGGGCACAGCTGCCAGGGCAGTCCTGGGCAGGTGGCAAACAAAGCGCGGCCACGCAGAAATCCTGCCCAGAAAGCCCTCCTGTCAGTGCCTGTTATTTAGAGAGCGTGTTCTGATCTGATCGCACTTCGTCAAGGTGACACTGAACACCGGTGGACAGCTGCTTTTGTTCCAGTGGCATCTCTCTGCTACCAGAATAGCAGCATGACTCGCTGTGCTTGTGCAAGAACTCCAGGAGCCTTCACTGCAGCCTTGCTAAATAGCAGACACATTGGGGTGGGGACTGTGGTTTTGCAGCAACGCCCGGAGCACAGCAAAAAACAACTCTCCTTTTACTTCAGATCACGAGGTTATACTGTTGTTTTTGATTTAAAAAAGCCAGTCTTTTCATTTATCTAATAAAAGGGAAATGAATCCTGTGGCACTCCGACTTATAATATTAACTGATGATTAACTGATTAACTAAAAATATTTTTTGATGTCGTGACTGTAACACTACATCACTTTTCCATCCCTTACTGCCACTGCATGGAAGGAGAGCACTGGATAACATCCGCTGCTGGAAGCACAAAAAGAGCTGTGCTTCTCTGCACAAGAAGCACAGCGTGGTATAAACTGAGAGGAGGAAGCAAGCACCCCCCCCATCCATTTTACAAAAGCATGCAAACTGAGCACAGATGAACTGTCTAGACTGCCACTCCACACAAGGACGCAGAGAACAGGCCAGAGGAATTGTGCTTCAGTAGCAACAAACCAAGCACATCCACAGAACTACACAGCTTTGAAATGGGTGATTGTGTGCAAAATCCCACGGGTAGCCAAGAAAGCGCCTTCCTTGACACTTTTTCCAGGATCTCGTGCCCGAATCTGAAAGCCGGGAATCAGCTGTCCGCGCTCAGCCGAACTCTCGAGCAACGTTTGTGCGAATGTGAAGCGTAACGACCAGGCCTAGAATTCAGACAGTCTGAAAACAGAGGCAGCCTGTGATACGCAGGTTCCCACCCCAATGACCTCACATCCTGTCCCTCTCTCTGGAGGAAAAGGGGGCTCTGTGCACAGGGCTGAAGGGTCTGAAGGGGCACACTGTTGAAATGGCAAGTCTGGCTAAAAGGGTGACGTCCATACCAGAGCCCTGTGAGCTTATCGGACCAGAGCTCGTCCCAGATTCTGGTCTCTGCAGCATTACATGGACTAGAGAAACCGTGATGCTCATCCCACCCCTGGATGGGACGCCAAATCTGTCTAAGCCTTGCAAAAAAAAGCTCCTTTTAATGTTGTGGGGAAGCATTAAGTGGTGAATCCCTCCTCTTAAAACTCATTTCAAGAAATGCCTAAAGGACAAGAGAAAATCTTAGAAGATGTCCTAGCAAACTTAAGCCATCCAAGGGCCCAACGCAAAAGAATGACTATCTCAGGCTCTGGGCAGGGAGAAGAGAGAGAGCAGCTGGCCCATCGCTGACAGAAAGGCCATTCTCAACGCATGAGGTCATTACAAACTGCTCCCAATCCACCGAAATGACCGTGGCAAATGTTCACGGAATGGGCAAAAGGATGGAACGAGAACGGAGCTGCCTGAAATTGTAACCTGAACAAGCCCAAAGTGGTGATAGGTGCTGTGTGTTAGAGGCAAAATACTGTCATCTGTGCACAGATACAGAGAAGTCCAAGTGCGTAACTGAAACCCAAGCCGGCCACAAAGAATCTACGACGTTTTAAGAAACATGTCAGAAATGCCACCTCGCTTCTCGAAAAACTTGTTCAGCTAGTGAAAAACTTTCTGCTTCTATTTTTTCTCTCACGAGTCAGATGTGCCACACAAGACAACGGTATTTAGAAAGGTACGCGCAATGTTCCCAGAGGATGTTCGGCTCTGTATTTACGCAAGAATGTTGCCTTCCAGAATTTACTGAACCTGGACAAGCAACTAAAAAAAAAAACATCTTACAGTAAGCAGGACTGAGAACAGCTGAAGAAACTGCCAGTTCGGTGTGGATGTCAGTTCTCTTGCTAAAATTATAGCTTGACAGTGTCACGGTTCACTTTTTAATCTCATATCTTCCCTTCGATCTTAGAACGTATAATGAGACTTGCAGCATTAATTTATCCGCCTTAACAACCACGGACGTTTTTTTTTTTTTACAGGGAGGAAGAGTACAATACAATCCCATCGGATCTAAAAACCCGTCCTCAACTCCCGTCGTCTGCAGTTTCTCCGAAAAACGTGGGCAAAGTGGCGCTCTCTAGCGTCACATATTTCACCAAATTACATAAACCTTATCCCCCCTCGAACTCCAACTTCGACCTGGCGGGTTTAACGAAAATCCGCAACGTCTGTGAATACCAGGATTATTAGAGACAACCCTCTCTTCCCCACACACACACACCACAGCAGGGACCTTCGCGTAAACTCAGAAAAGATCGCAGCCTGCCAATTCATTAAAAAAAAAAAGTCGTTGCTATTTCCGATGCGCAACAGGCCTATTTCGAGAGTGGAGGTATTCAAACCGCGGAAAACCAAAACCAATCGGTTTCAAATCAGGAGGAAAAGTTAAGACTGAGAGACTGCCCCGAAACCCGGGATGGTCTCAAACTTTTGTCGTAGAGCCAATCGGAACAGCGTGGTTTAGACTCAATAAGTCATTCTGAAGGCATTTCCGCTTCTATTTACTGTATCTTTTTTCCCGTGTTTATCATCGTTAACAACGTAAACACCAGTGGTAAATATTGACGTTATTGTATGATGTTTACAGAAACATGGGTGTTTTCTTTTTAATAAGTTTTGACTCCAGCTCGGGACAACCCAACCCGGGCTCACTACAGGAGTTACATACTTTTAAAACGAAGAGCAAAAGGGATCCAACTCCCCCCCCACCACCACCACCATCTCCAGAAAACAAAAAAGCCAGAGATCTCATCTCTCCCTACGGAGAAAACTGGACCGAAACCGACCACAAGCATGGCGGAGAGCCCCAAGACCACAACAGCAGCGCGGTCTGTAGCGTGCGAGCCGGGGGGCTTACGAAAGAGCACTTCTTCAAAACTTTTTTTTGTTGTTTGTCTTGTGCGCCCTCTCTCCGCTCCCCCTTCCCCTCACTCGAGCTGAGCCGTGAGGGCAGGAGAGACCGGAGCGGGGCTGAGCAGCCCTGGTCCGGGCTGGGACACCCCCCGGGGCGGACCGGACCGGACTTGGCGAAGTTGGGAGACGGGATTGCGTTGCCTGGGCGCCGCACCCCCCTCCACCCCCGGCGCGGCCAGTCCTGCCCTGCCCAGCGCGGCGTGCCACATCCCCCGGCCGCCTCCCCCTACAGCCACCTTCATTTTATCACGGGTTTCCCCCCCACCACCGCCGCCGCCGTTGTTGTTGTTGTTGTTATCGTTGTTTTTACCTTCGTCGAGGAGCCTCTCTAGGTGCGTGAAGATGCCGCAGAGATTGGGCAAACTCGCCATCAGCTTCTTCTCGTTGAGTAGCTGCATCAGATAGTCAGGACTCGGCCTCGGTCTCTCCTTCACTTCGATCTCCCCCACCATCATCTTTGAACCGAGATGATACACAACACAAGCCCAACACACAATCCTTTCTCTCTCTCTTTTTTTTCTTTTTGGGTTTTTTTTCTCCTTTTTAAAGTCCCCCCCCTCCCCCGGAAAAAAAAAATAAAAAACAAAAACTTGCTGGTCAGGTCCCTCGCTTCCCCCCCCCCACGGTTCTACTCGATTGTGGCAACAGGCCCTTCCCGGTAAAAAAAAAAAATCGTAATTATTTCTGTCGGCTGGGAGAAGAAATAAAAAAAAACACCACAGCCTCCTCCCGGTTCAGTCGCTTTCCTTTCGTTCGCCGTTACTCTTCTCCACAGCGCGCACGGGGTCGGTCCGAGCCTACAGTGCTGCTTAGTGCGAGAGTGTACTAGGCGAAATGTTCGGCCCCCTCGCCGCGGATTGGACAGAAGTGCAATGACGGGCAGAAGGGTTCGCCAATAGGGAGAAGGGGGCAGGGCAAAGTGGGTGTGAAAAGAGCGGGTGGGCGGGGCGGCTCTCCTGACAGACACCGAGCCCGTCCAATGGAACGCCGCCTTCGTTTTAGGAGTAGAAGTTATTGATGTTATTGATTATCTCAGAACTGCATAGAAAGACGGCGTCGGGAACTGTCAGTGTTTTGGGGAATCCAAATGAGCCAATCAGGCTGGAAACGTGCATTGTCAATTCCGAGGCATGTGTCTTGTTTTGTTAGAGAGGGTATGCCATTGGGCACAGAGCTAATTTCACAGCCTAGTATATCAAACAGGCATGGGATTATAAATCGAAAATAACACGTGAAAGAAACAATGTGTTCACTCCGAGATCAAAAGACACGCTATTGTATAATTTATCTAGTTGAGTTCATCAATAAACCTTTTCCGTACAGTACACCACGGATACTCACATAATCTTGTGTTCTGCCGGTACAGATACAAAAACTCCGAACCTCCGAGCCAGTTAATCTCTTTTAGCCCTTAAATAATTTAGGATAAATTACAAAAGAATAACAATGCTAATTCTTTTTAACACACACATTTAAAATGGAACAGATTATTCTGATACATATCGAGCTGCCAACACAGTATCTACAAAAAATAATGTAAATACAGCGCAGTTATTTTAGAGACACCAGCATCGCAGCCTCTGATGGTGAGTGCCACTTTCAATAATACCAAGAAAAGAAAATGCATGGAGTCTGAAATAAGATATTACTTATGCCTTCCGAGACCAGCATTAACCCGTGCTGCTCGAACACCCGGGGATACCTCTCTTGTGATCTGTATTAGGAATCACATTGCATTATACAGTACACATCGCTGCCAGCATGACTTTTAGACTACTGCTCTCCGTTTAATAGCATTCCTGCGCCTTCATCTAGCTTTTCACGTTACGATCTCTGCCACACACAAAGAAAAGTGATTGATGTTTCCCGGATACTAGTCTACTACAGCTAGGACAGCGTGTCTGCATTTGATAAAGGGGATTGACTTTCATAATTATTAATATTAAGTACCAGTAATACAAAGCGCAGAAATGTAGCCGCAGGGTAAATAAACGAATGATGAAGATATATGGCCCCTGTGGCAGGCAGACATCAGCGTAATATGGAAACGGTGTTTGTTTCACCCGCTGAAGAAACAGGACCTCACGTCTCACCTGAGTGTTAAAAAGCAGAAGCAGTCTGGGATCCCTGGACGTTTTCAGTTTGCAGTCACAGATTCAGAAGGATTTGTATAGCAGTACTGAATAAGGAAAAGGCCTCTGTTATAGCATATTGTAATCATTACTTATTGACGTCTTATACATACATTCTGTAAACTGATGTGTGATAAAGACCACAAGGTGCACATGGTACATTAACTAGGGCATGTATCATTTAGTGACGAGGACACGTGAAAGGTCACAAACAAGAATACTCCATTCGGACCATCTTACTTGTTTGGTTGGCAGTGTACAGTAGTTGGATGATCAAAGGATCTCTACCAGCCATTTCTCAGCTGTAGCAAACAATTGTGAAAAAAGTAGTATTTGAAGTTGTAAAGTTGCACTTCCTCTCTCTTTCCCACTGGTGTCCTCAGGCTTCATTGTTGATCCAGAAATAGACCAGTGGATTTACTTTGTCACTTCCTTTCTGAATTCACCAGCCTAGTATCAGGTCAGCTGGTGACCTCTTCCTTTGCAGACAGTGAAACACCTCTTTATTTATCTGTTACAGTAGGTAATGTCACAACGCAAGCAGGCAAAAAAAACAAAGAAAAGCAGTGTCAAACACTAATAAACAATAAGCTACAATTAATTATAGCTATAGTATTTGACAATGTGCTACACCAGCAGAGTTGCTAACACCCTTGTGACATTCAACTGCTCCCACTCTGGAAATTTATAATTACTCATGTACATTTATTGACCTTCTAAGTGGCCTCAACACTGTTCTTTTCTATGCTGTTCCAAAACAAAAGGAAATTAAAATGACAGTGTTTAAAGCAAGCTTCATCTACCTTAACAGAGACATTAGCCACGTTTGCGGTTTTATACAGTATGTAAAGAATGAAATGTGCAAGGAATGTGCAAGGAATTTCTTGCTAGATTTTTCGAGATACTGGGTGGCCATTGCACATTAACTCAAGGATGAAACAATCACAACATAATTCCTATCTACCCCGCATCAGAAACTTCAATACCTTGTTCTGTGAATTTCACCTTTATGGATCCAGGGAAGTTAGTTCCCCCCAAAAAATACCCAGACACTTAATTTGTAGCACAGAAGTGTTCCCAGGATATGTAGAATTCTAATGAATGTTTACCTAGTTTCTACAGAGTGTCTTTGTTTTACTATAGGTCAAGGGTATCCAGGGGATCATGAAGGGCTCAGGAGTCTTTAGGTTTTCTAGGTCTTTCTTAAGGCACCAGCACATGAAAACCTATGAGAAGCTTTAAAATTGATCCAATTGATCCAATAAGGCTTTGTCAATAATTGAAGTCATGAAGCACTATACTGGAATAGAAAAAGGCTATGGCCCTTTGGGTAGATAAGCTTGCTGTAAGTTGTTATCAAACTCTTGGTTTTTTTTTATTTTTGGTTGTTTTTCGCACTTGATTTGACGAATGGTGGCTCCTTATCAAAGGAACCAACAGGTCTTCTATCTGCAATGTAATATCTGGTATGCCCGAAGTATAAAAAGGCTTTAGAAGGTGGTCATTTGATTTTAGACACTATTTCAACACCCCTTACTCCGATGCCTTCCCCCACTAATGCCCTTTTTGAAAGAAAGTCAAGACTTCTCAGCACTTCCATAGCACTAAGCAGGGACCTGCCACTCTGCTTAGATAAATGTTTTATAGAATTCCTTAGATACCAAATAGCCACACAGGTCTGAAGTTATCATGGGACTGAAAAGTAACTTTTAGTTACTACGGAGAATGGTTAATGTGTTCAATACCACGTGTATGCCAGTTCTGTACTTTAATTAACTCTGCATTGCAAGCTATAACTACCCAATGCATCAAAAAAGAACAATTAGTGAACATCACTCTATGTTGTTCAGGAGTCTCCTCTGCTGACAAAGGTTATCAAGTCCCTTTTAAATATTTATAATCCTTCTGAGCACAGGCAGATCTTGAAATGTGTCAACAGTCTCCCCACAAATCTGTAACCGTGTAGTTAGTAAACAGAGCTCTCCAAAGAAATCCGGAGTAAAAGGCAAATTGAGTGACGCTCCGAAGAGAAACCGGACCTCTGCAGGTGGAGTAAAGAGATGTCAGACGTAATCTGGATTTTGCCCACAGCAGTGTCTAACCAGCTACCCTTGGCTGGGATAATATTTCACAATATTTTCTGGAGAAAAGCAGAAAAAACACTCACAGCCTGTGTTGCAAAGGCAGCTAAATTACTCACACGGGTGACATTTCATATTTTTCCATGAATACCAACAATGAAAATGTGAAGACTTCAGCATCAGGAAACATGGACTTGTTTCAAAGCCTTTTGAAGCAGGTTAGTTCTGGTCTTACTCCAGATGGAAATTTGTACCCAGCCAATGTTATGGTTCACATTTTCATATTTTCTTTTAATGGCAGAGATCCTAGCAATTAATCCCATTAAAAAGAATTGCTGACAATAATACGCATTTTAGTCTCTTTTAGGAGCACAGATCTAACAAAAAATGAATTTCATAACAGTTCGGAAGCAAATTATACATAGATTATACACTATCCTCTATCATGGAGGATGACATTCAAAATGCAATTTCTTCTACAAAGAGCACTGGATATTTATTTAAGAGACTCAGCTACCCACCTATATGTTAAAATAATACTACATCAAGGGAAATGGACAATGCACAGGAGGGGAGCGCAATCTGTGCCTCTTCCAGGCATCTCCACTGCAGTGTTTTGATACAACCAGCACCTTAATTGTTATATTGGTCCTGCTAATTAACAATTAAAAACATAATTGGCTGTGGCAACATTGTACATTGTAGTGGATTAGAAGAGTATCCCCCTGGATGGCGTGGAGGAAAATATTGTCTGGACAGTAATTTGATCATGTGTGTGTATTGAGGTCAATGGATACTTAATGGATACTGGTTATTGTATATATAACCCCAAAATTAAAGTTATTCATATAACAACCAAATGATCAGTCTTTAGAAGAATCACGGCTCTTCACATAGTCAAGATTTTTATTCAGGTGGTGATAAAAGCCTCTTAGTTGTTGTGTGAAGCAGAATTGCCAGTTTGTTGAACTTAATAGTCTCTGGGGAATCTTTGACCCGTCTTTCAAGTGCCCACAGAGGTGAGAATCAACCGGGGCAGGTCAGAACCTGGAGGGCAGATACTGTAGGATGTGATACAGGGTTACAGTACAGGTGGGGGATGTAAGAGCCACATGGAAAAAGTTACAACCTTAGACATACAGTAGGTTCATTTTCAAGCACATTTCCTTTGCCCTCCTTTGCTGGTTTGTTAAAATGAAAGCAGGGTGTTTCACTCTCATTGTTTCTCACAAATTCTGAGGGACATAACCATTTTGAGTGTCAGCTGCAGACATGGTTTTAGAAGCCTAGGAACCTAAAGTGCTATTATTATTATTACTAATATGGTCTATAGAGTGGATGCACCAGTAACACTTTTTTCTTTTTACCATAATAGAAGAGGTCAGATTGCTGCTGTATGCCCCTTCTGACAGTGTACTTACAGCATAGGGCTCTGTTAGGGCCCTAGAAGAATAGAACATAGAACATCCTTTTTTGACTCTACCCCCGTCTGCCTAGGTTCAAGCCTGCTCCTGTGCTCTAAGTAGAGCAACTGTGCGTGCCTCAGCCTAGAATCCACTGCACGGAGAATCCAGGCAGACAAAAGAATCAGAACGACAGTTTCAGCGTGTCCTGCACAGCCAAGCAGTTGCTTGCTGTTTGTGTCGCTTAAGATATTGCCTTACACTCTTGTACTTCCTGAAAGGGTTTCGTATGGGCCTGGAAGCTTTTGACCACTGAAAGTGATAAAGCACGCCTGTCAGGATCTGCATTTGCCTCCTTTTCCTGAAAATGCCTGATTTCTGCGCAGCTGTGACACAGCAGAGCAGAGGAAAGTCAGAAAGGTGCTTGCCCAGGCATCCCCTTGCTCTCCCAGGCTCAGGGTCCAAGAGCTAAACGCAGCTTTCCGCTCTCACGTGGTGGATTACTCCTCTAATCCAGTCAGTGGCTCCTGGTACCACATGATTGATGGTGGGTTTTCTTTCAAGTAGTGTAATCTAATCGAACCTTGATCCCATGCCACTGCAGCGTCAAGCCACCCAGCGGTAATGTGCTTTTGTTCCCACAGGACCAAAGCGGCACTGCGGTTACTCTCCAGCTGACACACCGCTGGGTGCAGGTATACTCCACGCATGTCGAGGGATGCCCCTTAGCTGGTCTGTTTTGCCAGAAAAGATAAGAGCTGACACTGACTTTGCTGCTTACTAACGGCTTCCAGACAATAGCTGAGGCTGAATAATTTATCGGCACCGCTGCTGGGGAGGGGATTTATGTCAAAGTCAGAAGTCAGAACAACCAGTGGCGACCTGTTCCTCTCACAGGTTCATTGTTAATGGGAAGTTTACTTATTTATCAAAAGTTAAAATTACTTTCGTTTAGCCTTTTGAAGACAAGCCAGTCAATGTTATTGACCACACTCTTTTCTTGTCATTATCCAGGTGCATTTTTTGCCGTCAAGGCTAAAATCCAGCTCCTGTCCCTAGCAGTATGAAATTGGTGTTCGCAAGCTGAAACCCAAGAAAAAGAAAGTCCACATCACAAAATCAGACAAACTCTGTCATCTGCCCCATTGCCTGTATATAAGAAATGGAAAAGAAAGGGATGCTCACGAATAAGATTTTTGATGTTCGTATGTTATACTGTATGTGACTGATTTGAACTTGGTGAGTGGTTCTAAATGTATAATACCTGAATAAAGGAAGCTGTCTTTGAGTTTGCACATGCTCAGTTGCTAGCAGCTTGGTTCAGACTGTGTAGGATTTGACTTCAACTAGACAAATTGTTCCCAAAGGGCTATTTGCTTCCATTGTGCTGTCCTCTCTTTCTTTATTGTTGCTTCTAACAATTTGCCTTTTCAAAGTAGAATTGACAATCCTGCCAATGCATAAACTGCATGTAAGCAAAGCCTGAAGCCCATTATTGCTCCATTCTGGCACAATTTGTCCTGCATACACAAGGTGGCTATAGAAGTCATCATAGTGCACGTGCAGATACATGCACGCACACTCACACAAAAGTCATTGTAGTGCACACACATATAAACAAGCATGCTCTCAAATAGGCATTTTCAAGGTACTGAAGAACAAAAGCTCCACTTGTCTGGAGTTTTAATTCTGCACCTCACTTTGATTTGTGAAACAAAAGGAGTTACACTCTCTGGTTCCACCCATCCCCTGAACAGTTAAATTCTTTCCTTTTTTTAACATTGTTATGTCTTTCAGCTTGTGTTTCCCAGGAAAGACGGAGCTACAGCTGGAGAAATGCAGCACAAAAGATTATGAGATACACTTGGGTTTAGAGCTAACAAGTTTTATTTCACTGACTTTGTATTAGCCAAACACTTAAAGTCATTATGACAGGAAAAATCTGTTATGAATACCACGTATTCAAGAAAAACAGTTTTACTATGTAATACTTAAGCACATTTTTTTTCAGTAAATATGCAAAAGCTTCCACCTCTATTCATTCATATATAATTCAAAGCTATTTTAGACATGGGTCTATATTTAGTGTGATGAATTGTGCCCTATAATTCTGATTAAATCAGAGAGAGATCACTTTATTGGGCATATAATTTCTTGTATAGGAATTTGTCTTTTTGCATACCCCAACGTGCTCTCCATGAGACGCACAGACACAAAGACAGGGAGAGAAGCTTGGGGTCAGAGCTCAGGGTCAGCCATTTATATGGCACTCCTGGAGCAGTTGGGGTTAAGGGCCTTGCTCAGGGGCCCAATGGAGTAGGATTCCTCTGCCGGGTGCGGGATACAAACCGGCAACCTTCCAGCCACAGACGCAGATCCTTAGCCACAGAGCCACCGCAACGCAGGAGCCAAATCAGTATGTACATCCAGGTATGAAGCTCCAGAAATTAATTTGCAATGCATTTTTGTAAATGAATTAAAACTAGTACTTAATATTTTTTACTTGTATTATTCAATAATTATTATTGTTGTTTTTATATAGCAACTTTCATGATACATCATCTCAAGGCAAGTTCCAATAAAACTATTGTCAGGAATACACAAATTAATACTGATCAGTATTTTATAATTAAAAGAGTATAAAATGAGACAAGATTTGAAAGTGCTGACTGACTTTCAAGATCTAAGATGGGATCTCAGTGCCTCATTTTGGAAACACAAAGAAAGCCAGAGTCCAGATAACACAAATGACATGTAGGTGTATAGGGAGTTATCATTTCACTGACATAGTCAGGAGCCAAACTGTTAAATCCCATAATGGTGAGCAGCAGTATTTCAAATTGTATTCCAAAATCCACAGGGAATAGCGCAAGGAAGGAAGTGAAATAAGTTCATATACTGTATATACATTTTAATTAAGATTTGAGACCTTAACATGTCATAGCTTGTTAAGAAATATATCTGGGACACAACAACAAACACTGCAATAAACAAGCCTAAATAAAATAGCGATAGTGTGGATTAGATATTCTGCATCAGATGGGAAGAAATATGAACAGATACAGATGATGATATAATGTTGCATAATTTACATAGAATCTGTTTGTCAACTATATAAAATAAAGGTAATTACAATGAAGAGTGAACCACAACTTATTGTCTTTCTAAATGCAAAATCGAATCAAATCCATCAAAATGGTAAATTCCTTTTCAAGCATTTTCCTTCTCATAAAGAAATAATTTTCAGTAAGTTAGTGCTTACTGTGAAAATGTGCTAGCTGACCTTGAATAAGTGTCTAAATCAGATAAAGACTACCTAGCTCTTTTAGTGTTTGTTTGTATTGTGAATAAAAAAATATTATTGGATTTATTTGGAAACCCACCTCCAAGACCAACTGCAAATTCAGTCCGATCAGAGGATGCAGAACCATAGGAGACTGAATCTTGATTGTTAATCAGTACAATATATCTTAGATTTATGGTTTCAAGTATATTATTAGCTAATGAAATCCCTTAATCTTACACAACAGGACAGTATGGAAATCACTTCCTCTGAATCAGTGCCAGCCTGTAAGTCAAAGAGCTTGTTCCACTAGAGCACAACTCAGAAATCATATTGAATAGCAATCACTGCTCTATCAACACACCACCTAAAAATCACGCTGGCACAAGAGATCGCCATAACAGCCCTTTTGTTTTCCTAACAGTGATAAACTTTTTTAACTTCATGGGTTTCAACAGAGAAAGGAAGCATTTCACAGATCTCACAGCTAAAGAAGGCAAATTTTGTTCTTCTGTGCTAATTTACTTCTAAGTAATAAGTAAATCACTAATTTACTTATTCATCTGTTATTTAAGGAGATTTCCAAGCATTGCCATTAGGAATCTGGAGAAATTAAATCTCAAGAAGCATTACTTCAGAGAAGAATAAATCAAATATGGTCAATATTGTTTAAAATGAAGACTCATACAATTCTCCATAAAATGTACATATTTTTGTTTAAAATTTTTGTTGGGCTTAACTTGCTCATTAGCAATGCAAATGTTCTGCCTTTTTTGTTTCTTAAATTGTTCTAACCGAGCGGCTCAAAAACAAGCTGGTAATCTCAGGCCTCAGGGGACCTTTTGTTCATAGCTTGGTAACTTTTGCCATGTGCATTTGCATTTATCAAATCCTGAAAGTAAAAGCATAAATCGCATTTTATGCTGATTAACTTCAATGATATAACCTAACTGAGCACATCAGAAGATATATTTCAACCTTAACATGAAAGAAGAGATTGAATGTAAGGTGTTTATAAGCATTGATCATTCTTGAGAGAACCAGACTACGGCTTTTTACATGTTTTGTTTTGTCGAAGAAATCCTAATTATGCAGTGATTCGTCCATGCAAATCGAAGGCATATTCTCAAACCTGAAATTCCTAAGGGAAGACCTAGTATCCAGCACAGATGTTCTACTTATTTTTCTTTCTAAGAAATTCTGATCCACCATCTCTTTAATTTGGCCTGCTTCAGAGGGTCTCCAATAGGTCCCAGGGCTTTTCTTGGAACTACCCACTAAAATATCTGTTGCCAAGATTTTCTTCCTCTTTTTGTCTTGTTGTACAAATATTAATGAATTTTGGGATTAAATTATCTGGCTTAAACCATCAGGAAAAGGGAAAGCTACATTGCACTTTTAGTGTTTAAAAGCAGGAGTAAGTATACTAAAGTACCTTTGTGTGAGTGGAGAGATGTTTCTTTGTTTATATTTTTTTCTGTTTTTTTTTTAATCCTGCAAATTCCGTTGTTTTGTTTCTCCCTACGTTTCTCCAACCTTCTGCCTTCCGATGATTCACACACTCAGCACGTGGAGGTCTAGCACCATATGCCCACAAGCAAAGTGGATTTTCAACATGCTTCGGGACAAGAGAAGGACAGGAAGAGCTGGTTTGCTGAACGGTTTCGTAATGGGGCGATGTTCACTTATCCCTTATTATTCAATTATTCACTTATTAAGAAACAGACCGAGCTGCTGCAGTTTATAAAGAGGAGGCTAAGGTGGCTTTTTGAAGATGTCTAACTTGGGTTTGGGTTCACCTTGATTACAATAAAAATCAAAAACTGGGGAAATGTAAAAAAATGTGTGTGTAAAGGAGTAACATCAGCAACCAAAGCTATGCAGAAATGCCTGCAAATGCTGAAGTATTTATGATAAAAATGTAGTTACAAAAAAAAATGCAGCTCTCCCTCAATTTAATAAAACACACCTATTACTGAGCTACTATACATTTTCTCATAATGTTTCATTACCTTGAGGAGAACCAGGATTATTCATCCTTCTGAACAAGCAGGGTTACAGCTCATTTAATTATTGTCTTCACAGAATAAAAGACCTGTCTAGACTAAAACAGACTTTAGTTTTAATCTCTTTGCTCCCCTATGTGAAGAAATCTGTGGCTAAACTAACCCTTGCCAATGTTAGGCATACAGTTCCCCACATCTCAGCCAAATTCAGTAATATCCATTTTTTTTCCCCAGGTTAATATGATTAGGATCCAACAGAGTGGGTTACTGATATCTGCAGCAGCAAATGAAACCACACAGGAATGCAGCTTTTCATCATTCCGATGGGCATTTCTGAGCATGCACAGACATGATACAGCAAACAATACTTAAGGGAGCTACAATTTTCTTAAAGACATATGGGGCACTCAAGCTTGTTTGCTCTGCTTTCCCTCTACAATAATAATCTTCTTGTAAATTTCAATTTTAATTTTAAACATCTCCTGGTACATAAGAGGAGTCAAAGGTATTGTGTAGAAATTGCAAGGTAGCAGCTTTTCATGTTGCAAAATAAAAGGAAAATGAAATTCTCTCTTGGTGCTGTAGGTGCTGGTGGTAGGGGTGAGGGGGATCAGTCAAAGACTTCACTCATATATGGAGGCTGAGTTGTTGATACCTCACCCACCCAGGCCGGAGAATCTTAAACTTCAGAGGGACAGCATAGCGGCAACTCTCAGCCACATCTGCAGTACACTGGTGTCATTCCTTGGGAAGATCCCCTGTACTTGGTTTTGCTAAGCCCCCTCTTCTATATGAACTCATCACACTGTAGACCCTTTTACACAGCTGATAGACAGCAGGCCTACTTGGCTTACTCCATGTGTGATGAGCTGAAATGCAATATCCCTAGGAGGAAGTTCCCGTATTGGAATTGTCAGATTAATAAATTAATACAATGCAAAGGTTGGGCAGAATATTCTACACAAACTGAATGAAAATTGAAAGAAATGTCATTTCATCACTCAAAACTTTAGAAACATGTAAAGCAGTGATACGAACAGCTATTGTACATAACAATGTTCTTGAGCCCTATCTTTTGATTGGGCATTGCAGAGCTGGTAGAGAAATTAAAAGATTTAAGAAGCATAATTTAATTGTTGTTAAAAATTCAGAAAATTTGGTTGGCATGGTGCATTCCAGTCCGGCATGCCCCTACATACTGTAGGTGGATAAAATCACAACCGTTTAAGGGGAAAAAGGGACTGTGCAGAACTAAGTATATCACAACAACACTGTTTTCTAAGGACAACAGCTTAATGTTTTTATAAGTCCTTAATTATATAAAGGACATTATTTCAAATAAAGAAACTTGCAAACATTTAGTGCACTAAAATTATTTACTGTATACTGCCTAAAACGACATACTTATGAAATTCAGATTTAAAGCCCTCCTTTAAGTAAAATGTTTCATAATTAAAACACACAACCCCTTTCTTCATTTTAACATCTGTTAAAAATTATTTTCATCTTTACACCGGAATGAAACCTAGTTAGTTGTATCCTAATGCTATCCCTGAAGTGGCTTACAACATGAGAAATACTAGTTTTTCTCCAATAACCCAGCACTCCACCTATCAGGAGAAAAAAATCTGGAAAAATTATAGGAAAATGATTGAAAAAAATGTTGCTTTAATGAAGGATAATTAATCTTTTTTTCAAAAGAAAAAAAATGTGCTTTCCAAAGGTGTTTAACAGGATTGGGAAATACGAACAGGTATTTCAAACAACAGAAATAAAGAATGCTGTTAGGAATTTAATCATTTACAAAGAGAAGTTTCAGTCTAATGAAAGCATGTGGTGCTGTGTGAGGGTCTGAGGCTGAGGTCTGGGAGTGTGTGCTGACCTCCTCTCAGTTCAGCATGCAGGACTCGTATGTGGGGACCATGTATTTGATATTGATGAAGGCGTCTTCGCCCCCATAGCGCTCAAACACCTCCAGCGTCTCCTGGATCAGATCCCCGATGTTTTCTCTCTTCTGTTGGCTGTAGTCAATCCCATCTCCAGAATTTACTAAACAAGGATGAAAACAATAGGACAGGGAATGAGGCTGAGTGTGAAAGAAAGAAGGAACAATAAAAAGGTGAACTTGTGTATAAAGAAAATATTATTCAGGAAAAATTTGTAATGTTTCAACAAAACACTTTCCTCAGACAAACGAAGGTACAAAAATGCACATCACCCACAAATGACTGCCCAACAACTATCTCAGCTGATTAAGTGCACTTTGTCAAATAGCAACAATACGTTACATGTATGATGTGTAAAATCTCTTTTATTTTATATATCAACTGATTCATTAAAAATTGAAATAACTGTGAAAATTGTTAAAGATCAGTTTCTTAATTCATTTCTTCTAAGAAACAAAGCTTTAAAGCCTTAGTTATACCCAACACATTCCCCTCTATTTCACTGTTCATTTCTCAAATCTATTCTAAACTGCACACTGCGCTGTACCTACTATGATATGCAATGGAGCTGCTGCACTTCAGTGGAGAGAGATGTGGATACCTTTCTGTATGTAAAGTACTATAGCATTCTTTGGGAATAAAAATGCCATATAAATGCAACAAATTATTACTTTAAGAGTGTACATCCTAGAGTTGGAAGAATACACAACAGGGCGGTCAGATGGAATCAAATCAATCAAACTCTATCAAATCAGTAACAGGACCAAGACGTGGTGTCACCCCAGTAAAGTGATTCATGTCTCTTACGTTTGTGGCATTCCCTGAATTGTCTTGTACTACACAGTATAAGTTACATCACTGTCCAATCTGCCAGCATATCACACCACACTCCCCAGACAACACAGAGGAAAGGGACACTTATTGCCCAGGCAACCTACTAATGTGTACACTTCTGCAAGTGAAGTGTCATAAGCTGAATAAATCAAGTGTGGCCAATTTTTCAAATAGATTTTAGATTTCTGTTGAGTTTAGCCCACTTAACATTCAAATTCTCTGTCCTTTTCATTTCGTAAACTGTGTTGAGCATCTGAAATCTGTTAATATCCCACCCCACCCCCCACCATCAACAAATGCTTAATTGCTATGATAATTTTAATAAAATATTAATTATTATAAATCAAAACTTATTATACTGCCACATGGATCGTGTCATTGAAGACAACCATAGAGTCCCTGCCTTCCATAGCAAATCTAAAGGAGCACTAAGAACTAAAGAAGGACTAAGAACAAAATAGGATCACTTTTGTACAAAGTTCCTTAGTTGTGTCTATTAGATGTGGTAGTCTTTATACTCGGGAGTCTTCTCCTCACAGGGAAAAGTGGTAGCAGACAGATGATTTATGATTCAGGACATGCAAATACTAACACCATGACCTTGTGGTAGATAAAACTAAAGCAATACGCACTTCACATGAGACCATTACTGTGAGTAAATGTACTGTATTAGCTGAAGAAGCTGCCTGGTATTCTCTGACACCTTTTCACACTTGGTTCAGTATGATCAGTCAAGGCTGCTGACTGAACTGCATTTTTTTTACTGGTTGAAACTCTTTAAAAAAATAGAAACCGGTTTAAAGCATAGTACACATATATTGAATTTCATTTAATTTTTCTCCTTCAAAGACACTGTTCCCATAAGTTGTTTTCGCTTTTTTTCAGACATGGTTTCCAATTGTGTTGTTCTGTATGATTCTTGATTGTAGTGAATCAATATTGCTGCTTTGATTGTCATCTGTCATTGGAACTATTCCAGCACAAATTATACTAAGACTGTTCAAAAGTGTGAGGTGAAGTAATGGGTAATTTTATCAGTGAATCACAGGCCTCAATGCTCAATACCTCTCTTGAAATGGCAATATGTGTCCCCTAAAACTATTTGTAAAACAAAAATAACACTGATGTAGACACATTCTGTCTCTCCTCATGTGAACTGTATATTACAGATTCCTGCTTTAATAAAATACAATTACACTTGTTTTCAAGATGTCTCTTCTTATTTTTTCTTTACTTATAAAATCTTACAGACTGGCAATTAACAGGATAGTTTTGTTGTATCATTTTGTTCATTTAAGAAAATGTAAAATCTTCCTAGTTTCACCAAAATTGATTTTCTTTATATATAATATAAATTATTTCTAGTTTATTGATACACTACATTTGCTTCTGTGTATTACAGAGAACACGATAAATAGTACATTGGTAAGCTTTTGGATTCAAATGCCATTGGCATCGAATAAAATTTTAAATTGGATTGGTTGACTACATATAACTTTAATTATTTTTCAAATAGAATAATTGAAAAATTGTTATTTTCACTAGACAGATTTTTTACAATAAGAAATCAATACAGGTAAATGAAAAGCATACTAATCTGCCTAAACTAAGTATAAAAAACTTCCCTTAGTTTTGTTTCCCTTGAAGGTTAGCTTTCATCATTAACAAATCACACTACCTTTCTAATTATTTATGTACACTATACATACTTCATGTATATACAATGCTTTCCTTTTTAGTCCTGTCTTGTGAAATTACAAAATGATGCATACATATTGTTTAAACCTGTAAATTAAATTAAAATGTATTCAAAACATGAATGCACTAACTGAAGACTAGCAATTTTGCCGGGCAGTGTTGGTGCCCTGGGCTCAATTCCAGACTTTGGGTGCTATCTGTGTGGAGTTTGTATGTTCTCCCCATGTTTCCTGGGTTTCTTCCAAGGACTTTCGTTTCCTCCCACTATCCAAACACATACTGGTAAGTTAATTGACTTTGGTAAGAAAATTGGCCCTTGTGTGAGAATATGTGTCTGTGTCTCTGTGTGCCCAGAAATGGACTGGCATCCCATCCAGGGTGTACCCTGCCTTGCCCCATTACTTGCTGGAATAGACACCTGCTCACTTGTGATCCTGAACTGGACAAAATGGTTACAAAATGGAAGGATGGAAATGTCAGCAAAAACTAAAGAGAAAAAACTAAAATATGTTGATGGTATAAGTATTCAGACCTGTGACCTAAATACAGCATATGTTGCAAGCACTTAGGCAGCAATGATAGCCACAAACATTTTTGGGTAAATATCTCACAAATATGCAAACAGTCTTGATGCACTTTTTGCCCATTTATCCCGGCTGATTTTCTTAACTTCTCTGAATATGCTCCACCTTTGGATAGAGTTTTCAAGAATCTCCACATATTCTCAATGGGATACAATTCAGGACTTCAAGCAACTCAAGGACATTTACTTTCTTGTTCTTTAGCCACAGTATACCTTTAGCTTTGTTCTTCTTGTGTTTTTGGTCATACTGAAAAGCGATTTTTTGTCCCAGTTTTAAGTCTTTATCAGAAAGCAGCGGGTTTTCTTCTAAGATGTACCTATACTTTTCTCTATCAATTTTCCCTAAGTCTTGGCAAACATCTCTGTTACTGCTTACGAGGAGCAACCTCATAACATAATACTGTGTCCACTATGCTTAAAAGTAGGGATAGTGTTGACTGAGTGACTGCAGTGATGTCTTGTCTGCACTAGATGTAACATTTTGTATTGAGATCAAAATGTTCAGATTGTGTCATCTGACCATAAATCAAAATTTGCAGTAACTCTTAAATGCTTTGTTGCAAACTTCCTACAGGATATGAGATTTTTTTCACTAATTGCTTTCTTTCCACCTCTCTGCTATACAGGCCAGCTTTGATTCCTGCATATTTTCTTCGATTTCAGTCATGGAACTCTGTAGCTCTTCCAAAGTTGTTGTTGGATCATAATAGAATTCCTCACCAGAGTCCTTCTTGCCTGGCTGCTCACTTTGAAGGCTTGATCTAGTGTCTATGAGGTGAAATGCATCTTCCATTTCGTGATATTGAATAAATTGTGCTCTGATGAATATTATTCTGTACCCTTCTTCTGATCTGTGCTTTTTGTTGACTTTATCCCTGACTTGTTTTGTGAGTTCTTTAGTCTTCATGGTTGAGTCTATGCTTGAGATTTACTTCCTAAGCACCGAACCCCACAGAGACAGGCGTTTTTATTCTAAAATAATGAGAACCAATACATCGACATAGGCTACTCTATTAATTGAGCGACTCGTTAAGGTAAATTTTTGCACATAAATTAATTTGGTTTTGCCGCAGCAAATAGTTTGAATATTTATTAAATAATGACTTATCCATGTTTTTAATATAAACTTTTTTCTTTTTGTTTTTTGCCTTGAATGTGTGGAGTAGGCTGTGTAATAAATTATTAATTGCTAATTCAGTAGAATGTCTGCAAAGTTTAAAGCAACAAAATGTGAAATCTGTGCTAGGGTCTAAATAAAGATTTGCAAGGCACACTAAATGTCTCTTGTGGTTTAGGCTTGACTGACCTCTCAAGCAAGAGATGAACAGGTGGCTTTAATTCCTGTGAATGGACACCTGCTTTTAAATAGAGAAACCACAATGTGTGTTTCTCATATGGCAATGAAACACACTCATTTTGCAGGCTGGCTCCTGAGTAAATCTGCGAACAATCAGCTACAGTTCACCCCACCACAGATATACAGCAGTCTCTGTGTGGCAGTCAGCTCAGAGTGACTGTGAAGATGGCAGCGAGTGTCTAAAGCCCCAGTGTACTGTAGTTCCCCTAGATTCCCACATTCGTACAGTGTAGCAAACAAAACTCTCAATTTTTACATTTTCCAGAAGGGATCATGCTGGGTCCTGTTTAAAACAAATGTTATTTAAATCTTAAATAGGATGCACAACTGAATTAAAAACATAAAACTGAATGGAAATAAAGAGCAACACTGCAATAAACATGCACCTGAATCACATAAAAAGGAAGATGTCATTTACAGAGCATCTGTGTGTGCCTGCTTAAGTTTGTAATCTGTCATGTTTTTATACAGTAATAATCTAGCTGCCTAATTCATGCATTTAAATGCCTTCCCTCCTGCAAAAACAATTATAATTTTAAAATGCAGTGATAAAAAACACAAAATGTGTTGATCTAAATATACAGGATCTTTATCTCCAAAATAGCTTTATTATTGAAGCTCCAGCCTGGCAAACAACTGCTTAGAAACAAGCCACAGGTAAACCTACACGTCCTAAATGAAACACTCAAAAACCTTTCCAGGAATGCACCATAATAACATTCACCTCAGATATTCATCTAAATCGTGAATATAATTTAAAAAAATAGCATTATTTTTTAAGCAAACGTTATAGATAGATAAGATGTTATTGATCCCGATGGGAAATTGACATAATGTCAACATAGTAAACTTTTGGTGAATCCAAGCATTGTTCTGCACATAAATGAGTACTGCCAGGCCACTGGCTTAAGAAGAGGTCAGAGCTACATTTGTTTCTTCACCTGGGTCCTCAGACTATGTCCCTGTCAACTGGCAGCTGTGCTCCATCTGTCTTTAAATTATGGGAAATAACAGCGAGGAGAGAGGAGACATACATTTGTCTAAACATTTCACAGTTCACATAAAAGTGACAAGGGTGGATTTAGGATTCTGGGGGATGGGAAACATCAGAAACAGACACACTGAAGAGTCAAATCAATCCACTGGGACCAAAGCTGTTTTATGGGGAGTTTGGAAGAGAAGCAGACATACTCCTGGGAACAGGTCAAAGAAGAAAAATGTGATATGGAAGAAATAGGATGTCTTCTGAGATAAAGTGAGCTACTTGATTAGTTTGACTCTGCGTGACATGCTGTGAATTTTTAGTATTTTTTTTAAATGCACTAAAAAGGATTTACAGAATCCTGAACATCTCTATAATAAAAGAATTAATGTACTACATTTGAAAATCACTGCTTTGTTATACACTGTTTTGACAATTAACGGTAAAAAGTAAAACTTTGTATGTAAAAAAGTTCAACAACATCAATTATCCTTTTGTAAAAAAAGAACAGCAAATCAGACTTGTAATAAACGTGCACTTGTGTTTTTTTCTTAAGTTTCTGTTGTTCTAACCAGCTGTGCTAAACTTTCTGTTGACTTTCCTCAGATGCATTAGCACTACTTCTTCTCTTTAGACTACCACCTGCTGGAAAGCTTGCTGTGTCAGTCTAAAACTTCTTCTGATCTTCACATAATCCAAAGATGCCCTCACTACCAAAAAGTCGACTGGTCTGGGGGAAGGGCTGAAGACAACACAGCTGCGGAATACAAAAATCTCTGATTCAAAGCTGGCATGCAATTTCCACTTTAGACATACTAAAACAAAGCGCATGGTATTAGACACAGTTAGAGCTATCTGGGCATCATGCTCAGCCTCCTGTGGCATAATCTGTGGCTTGTGCTTACATTGGCATTCTTGGAGGGTTTGATCCTTGCTTGTTTTGACTCAATATGTTTGGTATAAAGTGTGAACAACAAAGGCCACTTAGGCAACAAAGCATACAGGATTAACCAGAACAGGTGGTCTTTGCTTTTTGCTTGGCGAGTCAAACAATCAAATGATAATGTGAACAACAAGTTGCAAACACTGATTTGGAAGTAAGCATTTTGCCCATGGGTCTTTTAGGGATTAAATGCATCAATGATACAAAATGAACAGAAACTCTGTTTCATTACTCTCTAAAGACAAAAATCTGATGTAATTGTGGATATCTGAATTATCTATATCATTTGTATTTATAACTATAATATACAAACACTTTATTTAAAAACTGAAGGAATAAATAGGACAAGTTCTACCTGTCATCTTTCTAGATACCATGATACATCTCAACTAAGTCCAAATGTACTGGGTAGCCTTGGAAATGTGGTTTTGAACAGAAACAAACTCCTGTCCTAAAAAAGAGTGGATCAAAGGAAGAGACATTTCTTATCCTTTGTCTGAGTGAACCTGGTTTCTTTACAGATAGATATGTACAAACAGTTCATGTTTGAAATGGGTCCAGTATGACCATAACCCAGAAGGATTGTTCGGGATGCTTACATTGCACAATGCTCAACACCTTAAAGGTGGTGAGGAAGGAAATGGAACTCTAGTGCTGTTGATTGCATGTTGGCCCACTCTATTCCTCAATTCTTCTCAACTGTGCCAACAGTCTCTCAGACCACATTTGTAGCATTAATAAACCAGACAAATGTAATTATCTTGACAACCTGACTATAGATTTTCATTGATTCATTACTGTTCACAAACATAATCAAACAATAAATTTGTTTGAATCTCCAGAAAATGTTGCTGCTTTACAAAGAACTAAGTGAAGAGTAATTCATTAAAAATAAATTTAATTCTTAAAAAATAATTTAAGTGAAAAGAACCTTGAACCACAGCAGGGAGAAAAGTTTGCTTCCGAAGAAGAGGTGTGAGCAGAGTGAAAAAAAGCTGGAATTTAGTACCTAAAAACCTGAAGACCAAAGACATCACATGAAGATCTGTTTCCGTTAACAGTATGTTGAAAGTGGGGAGACAGAATGAGCTAGGAGCCTATCTCCAAGAACCTCTGCAGGCCTCTAATTAAAAACACCGTGTACTGTGCTCCAGGACTATGATACTCTCATAAAGGGTAAAGTGAAATAAATAAGTACCCAGCATGAAGCGTTTTGGCAGGGTGGTGTGAGAGAAGTCCCTCTTAAATTCCTAACCCCCCCCCTTCTCATTCCTCAACTCAGCAGAAAGATGGACACCACAGCTGTGACTGCACTAGGATACACAAAAAGACAGGCCACTGGCATCCAGTCAGATGCTGCCCCAACCGGGACTGTCTTTCTATTCATTTCCGTTTGTTTATTTGATCAGTAACAGCATAGCTCTTTATTCCAATAACCTCTTTGCTCATACAAACAAGAATGTTTTGGTGGGTAGTCACTAGATACATGAGAGAAAATAAGAAACTTGAAATAAGAAATAAAAATAAGAAACTGACATTTAAAGATATGCAACCAGCTGTGTGCAAACATGGGCAACATGCATATAATACATACTCAACAAGGGATGTATAGTGGACAGAATCACAGGTTAATTATAGATGTTTCTCAGGGTAAGTTAAATATTTAATAATAAATATATTAACACCTAAAGTATTACAGATCTTTAGGGCAAAAAAGTGTTTCAGGTAGGAGGATTATTTTTTTTTCAACATTGTTGAATGAAGCTATGAATTTACCTGCTTTTCTAATTAAGAATTTTCTTACTTCACAAAAGAAGAAAATACTTTTCTGAAAAGATATAAACTCACAAGGTCCATATGAGCAGAAATTACCTCAATCCATGTGTAGAATTGTAATAGTTTTAAAAAAAAGTTTTTTTACCACTAGATATGGTAAATTCTGGCAAAATGTTGTACAGTTAATTCAAATCACATCTATAAATGTGATGAGATGATAACCTAAATTATACATAATCACAGAAAGAAAACCTATAGAGCATCACTAATTTGTTTAAGGATTGGCGGACAAGTGATAAAAGGTATAGAAAAAATAATTCTGAAAATATGTCTTTTGGGCAATGCTTTAATTAACTTTAATTTTGCTTCGTTTGCTAAACTTAAATTATATGAAGACCATACATCTTAACTGTGGAACATTAGTGCTAACAGTAAAAAGACATCTGCTTCAATGGGTAATTTTAATTTTTCACAGTCTTGCACATACTGTAGAAGCTCTGCAATTAAAAGCAACACAAACTGCATTATGTTATTTGAGAACCAAAGGCACAAGCTCAACCATTTTGCAATGTGGAATTCTTTATACAGGCTAGAAGCTTTCTTGTGTCATTAACATTTAAAAAAATGTAATAGATATGCAGAGAAATTCATGAACCTTATAAAAATAATCATGTACACATATAACTTCCACTGCTTAAATTGAGACAAAATGTGTTTTAATATAGTAAGCTCAGAACCACTGTCCATTTCCAAGCCTGTTACAATCTATTTCTCTAGGGGTAATGCTAATTGTTTTCCTATGCAGTCTTGAAGAATAAGAATAACCCACCTATTGTAAATTTCCATATAAAGCCTCCATTTGTTGCACTAGATTAAAAAAAATAATAAAAAT
Organism: Lepisosteus platostomus; assembly: GCF_059453375.1. Lineage (NCBI taxonomy): Eukaryota > Metazoa > Chordata > Actinopteri > Semionotiformes > Lepisosteidae > Lepisosteus > Lepisosteus platostomus. The sequence goes on along the minus strand of NC_142623.1, from coordinate 8,698,589 downwards.
GCTAGTAACTGTAAGGAACTATATCAATTAACTCACAGCACTCTTAGTGAGCTTCTTAGTGTACCAAGGCTGGCAGGATATCATCAGTTCTGTCAGGTCTGAATAAAAGTGCCTGGGTTTTGCTAATTACAACAGCATCCCCAAGGCTACTCTTTAATTGTGGGGGACCACTGCCTTCCATGGTAACAAAAAGTTTACAATGGCATTTTATACACACTCTGCAGTAGACGTCTGATAAAAAACAAAAATGAAGAAACTAACAAAAAAGCACTTAATTTTATTTCCAGTAGAAGAATGTCTGGAGGTCGGGTTGTGGGTATTTAAGAGGCTGACAAAGCTTGGTGGAGGGGGTTGTGGTGGGGGAGGGTTTGCTGGGAAACAAGATTCCAGGAGGGGGACAGATGCCCTTTGTTTGCTCGGAGTGGAGCTCTCAGTATGAGATCAGGCATGCAGAGCTCACATTGTCTATGGGGTGGGGGGGTGGGGTGGGTTAGAGATCGGCTGATGGGGTTGCTGGGGGAAGGGGCATGTGGAACACAGTTTCAAGTTAAAACCTTCGACTCTACCGCAGCTGTCTGTCTGCACGAAAAGGAGTGGGTGTGGGCTAATGAGAGTGTTGGACAAAACTGTTGTTGACAGCATTAAGTGTTTGGAATGGGATGGGTGGGGTCTGTCAGTGAGGAAAAGGTAATGGAACTCAACTAGGCCTTGTTTCCATACCTTTTAAAAGAGAGTGTGGGGAATCTTGCTATTTATCATTTTAGTTAAGTAGCCTTTAACAGAAATCAAGTCCTCCCTGGGATAATTCTCTTTTTTTGTCTAGTAATGCTTATATAAATTGCATTGTGAGAATACATTGCATTTAAGAAGAAAAAATACACTACAACAAAGAAGGAAAAATAAAGTCTAACTTATTGTATTGTACAAAATTCATATTGTAAAACTTATGAAAGGTAACCACACAAAGGTACTGTATATAGTTGAATTTACTATATTCAACTATGTAGTTGGATAGGTTGTTCTAGATTCCCAGAATCCCCTTCATAAAAATCGCCTCCTGTTCTTGGTTTTAAAATAACTTCCCTGTACCTTCCTTTTTTACCTTATTGATTCATGTTTTACTGTTGATCCTGAAACATTGTATTTACTTACATGATTGTGCTGCAATGAGCTGTATAGGAATGCATATTATGGAAGTCCCAAATGATTTTTAAAAATACATAGTAAGCAAAATATTGACTGCTACATTCGTTGGATGATGCTAAAATGTGTTTTATAGAATAGCATTCTATAGATGGCACGGTTATGGCCTGCTTAAGTTTTGTTTAAAATTGCATATTAAAACTTTGCACATGTTTTTTTTTTCAAATTATGAGTGGTAATCTATTTAGAGATGTGAAGATATTTGTATACAAGAGATAGAGTAAGTAGAACAGTTCATTTTTGCAATCAGAGAAATCCAAAAATAACAACCATGTATAACAGCATATTGTAATTAAAGAATGCATAATCCCAGAAAGATTATTAAAAAATAATTGCACAATTCATAACACTGTCGATAGTTATTAATGGCTTTCCACCTACTTACCATATGATAGCAAATCTTGTACACACAAAATAATAATCTATAAAGACCTGGATGGAAAATGTGGTTTGTTTTAGCCTTGCACCTAAATGCTGCTCAAAAGCACAGTGATTCGCTTGTTTATCCAAAGCTGTCTTGGTTCTGATTTTTCAATATGATTGTGAACATGCATCAAATTAATTAGCAGACCTGCTTGTTTTTTTCAATCAGCAAGAGATGTTTCATTTTACTAGTCATGTACGGTAGAAATAATTTGCATTCCATTAAGATGAAAACTGGATTTCGAAAGCTCTTCGCTGAGATTTAACAAGGCCTATTCATTCATAATCCATTTTTAAAATTAGTACAAGCTCTACAGTGTAATATGCAGCCAAACAGCAGCAGTAAAAGATGTGTCCACTATGCCCATATAGACTAATCTTGCAAGCAGTGCTCTTGCTGGTGGCAGTGCCAAAAAGAAGAGAAATCAAGAAGGATTAATTAAGCATTTCAACAGCCGGACACAAGAAAAGAGAAGAGAGACAAAGGAGAGATACAGCACAGAAGAGAGAACCGAAGAACACGGTGCAAGGAAACAATGAAACGAAACCCTTAAATAGCACACGGCATGGCAGAGAAGGATAAGAGAAGAGTCAAATAAGAAGGGAAGCATGGAAGAACTACATAATTCATTTTTAAGCTTGAAAGTTGTAAAAATGCCCTCCATGAATGCTTTTCATACCTCCTCACAACTTTAAACAATTTTACACAAAACGTTTCAAATAATTTGAGAAACAATAAAACACACTGAAGCCGAGTCATTTCCTAAACTAAATATAATACTATTTTTTTGATAATATTTTGAAATCCTGTGCACAAGACATAGGACTATGCTGAATGTATAGTACTGGACTGAATTCTGCCTATACAGACTTTTACCTTTTTTCTTCTGCAGTATTGACAGCACTCAATGTTTCAGAAGTATAAAGTTCAGAAGTTAAAGAAGTATCTTTAATGAGCTCATGGGTAATTTTTTCTAATTAAAAACAAATGGAAAGCAGCTACATTTCTGTTTATGCTATGGTCTTTGATTTAGTAAAAGCTCGAACTATTCCAAAAAGCAACCAAGCAACCAAAAACAATTTCTACAGAAGAGAGGTAGTGCACATTTATGAGGATTTTACAACGCTCTGGGAAAACTAATGGCAAAACCACAGAAAACATGTAATTCACTGCATACTGAATGATATAAACGTGTCTCCTATCTGTTACTGTCAACAGCAAACTGATATTATTACAGACAAATTTTTACTGAAGCCCATTCTCATGTGCCTCACTAAATTAGCATTTTCAAAAAAAGATAACATGACAAATGGTGAAAATAAAACACAAGATAAAAGACTTTCTGAAACAAATAAGCCAGTGTGGTCTCCCCTGGTAATACTGTAGATACAACCTGGATAGGAAATGAGTGTGTTTTTGTGAAGGTGTTTCTACACTTCTAATAAACTGTCAGAGGCCATAACCTCCACTCAGCCAGAACTTTAGTGAGCGAATTGTCACTCAACTCATATGACTCTGCAGCAGGTTCACTCAGTTTGGATTAGCTAAGAGCAGGACAAGTCTAAACTAGTTACAGTATGGATACAGACATGCATAAGGCCATCACACTTCTAATGAGTTTCAAAGTAACCTATTTTGCTGCCAATCATTATCAATACAGTTAAGCAATGCCCTTTCTGTAACACACTGCTATAAGCTGACTGTAATGTCACTAATGCTAATGTAAAACAGAATTTTCTTGGGTCAACATATACTTTACTAATTGCCTGCAAGATATATTTTTGTGCCAATAAATGTTTGTGCTTTTTTCCGTAATGGATGGCACGTGTATTTTATGAATAATATATTTCACGGTACATTAGTTTCATGGATTCTGAATCTGACAAACGTGTTAGTGATAATTTTGCTCAAATGTGTTGCTTGCATGTAAATGTTTGTTTTACAGTATTCTGTAATATGTTAATTAAATATTCATTTATATTTCCATTGAAGAATTTGTGTCCTGTTTGTGCATATATATCTATGAACAATTGCAACCAGATGATCTAGTGTCGTTACAGTGGAACCTCAAATGTCCTACTTAATATTCCCTTCAGGTAGCCTGCATTCTACTGTGCAATACAAAATACTCTATTAAGTATGGTTAAGATTTTATTAATACATAAAGGAGATTACAAAAGGACATTAGACAGTTTGTCTCTTTGATACTAAGTGCAGTAAATACACCTTTTATGGCCTCTTCCTGACAGTTGGATACAGATTATTACTGCACTTTTTTAATTAAAAATATTTTTACATCATGTTTATTAAAAACTACCTCTAATGGGATCCTCCTTAATATCTCCCCTGGGCTAATTATCAGTATCTGTCATCACTGATATAGAGCTGAACTCATTTACACCCCGATGTGTTAATAGTGGCAGTGTTTAATTATGTATTAAAAAACAAAAGAAACACTTGCAGTTTATCAATGTGGGCCATATATTACTTTTATGATTGTTTATTTCCCATAAGACCAAAGATCATATTCATAAAATTATTAAAATATGCCTATGCATGTAGATGTATAATATCTATCCATGCATTAAAAGAGGTTTTGCTGTCCTCTGGAGTTAATGGTAGCATTCTTAATTCAAAGTGGGTTTTGTATCATGGATGAGATGTGTGTGCTAAATAGGAAAAAAATGTAATTAACAACAAGGTGTCAAGGGCAAAGGCACTCCACATCATTACTGTGGAGAATTCCAGCATTTACTCTTGGTGAACAGTGGAGAGATGTTAACAGTCACCCCTCCCGTATCCCAATTACTAATTTACTCTTTTTCTTCCCTCTCTCGTCAGTTCCTCTTTTCTCTCTTAATCTAGGATCTCATTTTCCTTCCTTGCTCTATAGCTCAAAACTACTTTTGTGTTTCATTTTTCTTCTCTGTATCATTCCTTGCCTCTGCTTGTCTTTTCCCATGTTTTGTTCCAGTTAATACATTTCTCCAGCATGTGATACCATTTTAAGGAGAGAGATGAAATCTTGAGGAAAAAATGCATGCAAAATACATATTTCTTGTTCTTGTGGTGCTCTCGTAGTCTGCAGGTTCAGGCTTGCTCATTTTTTTTATTTGAACACATATAAAGGGAGAAGCTTTGCTTGAGTAGTTTTATAGATTACTTTTTTAAAACACAGATATTTAATTTAAATAAATGCTGATCTATATTACTGCCCTGTAGTCAGATTTTGTCAGATGTCAGAAGCTATGCAAGGTTGGGCCTGGTCAGTAGCAGGATAAAAGATCACTAGGGAACATCACATTCCTTCCATAAGTAGTGTTAAATACTGTTGGTTGACCAGTAGGAGGAACTTTTCCTTCTGGATCACAACTTCCAAACCAATGCCCCAGTTTGGGAACCAGGGACACTGTTCAGTAGTAGGCCCTGTCCTTCAAATAAGAAATTAAACCAAGATCCTGAGTGCTTGATCATTACAGATCCCATAGCATTTTTCAAAAGAGTAGCAGTCTTAACCACTGTGTCCTGGATTAATTCTACACTGTGCTTACACTTCGGTCCTACCTAAACTCCCCCCTTAATTAGACTGGTAGTAGTTTCTCAAAAAGTAGTTTCTCACTTTTCGTCCAGTTAGCTGTGCAGTGTGACTGCTGTGCCTCGACCAGGTGGGCACTGCACTTCCTTGCACACCACATGTATGTATAATAAAGGGCATTTTTGCCCACCACCAGCCATGGACCAAGCTTACAAGCTACCACACACCGGTGGAATGGGTTTGCCTCACAGGCAGCTTTGCACTCATTAATAAAAGATTAATAAACAATGGTGATGATGGGGATTTGGCTTTAAACTCTCATTTTTCCCACGACTCCCCAGGGATTGATTTCCCCCAGCATTTTGCCTTTCTCTTTTTGTAACTGCTTCAACACTCCTTGCTTTTGAATTGCTTTCAAATAAGAAAGAAAACCTCTCAGAAGCAAATGTTAAAGTTTCGGCAGCAGGTTCATTTACATAAGTATACTGAAGTTATCATTGTTTATTCTAATTATTAACTCCTCACTTCTTTCATTTCTGTTTAATATCAGCTGAGTAGCTATTATGGCTGCACAATCTTTACTAAATTTTTAGATAGAACCTGGCAATATTCATTAGAGGTAAAGCAATACTTTTTTATTTGTGTCAGTCCAAACTTGACAATCTGTAAAACACTGATTTCTGCTTATGACTTACAAGGTCATTTCAGAGGGCAATTGGAAATAATTTAAATCATGAGGCCAATTTTCTTCTTTCACTACAACACAGCGATCATAGGACTATGAAATATTAGCCTGTGTGAGTTTTTCCTTAATGAAATATTGTTTTTCCAATCAATCTTTCCAGTGAATTGCCTCAGTGGAACCATGTACAAATTGCTGCTATTAGTATTTTGGTTTTACTTTTTTTCCTCTATTAGGTAGCATTTTTGTGTTAGCCTTTCCATGTAATGCAGTGCAAAATGAGTTATTGCATTTCAGATCGGCTGCCTGCTTGGCTGGCAAACTGGGGCAGGGCTGGAGAGATTACAATGAAGAAAGACAGCACTGGGCACTGCCAGGAGGCTCAATTTATAGCACCTGTGGATGTGATTTATGAAATGAAGAGGGTACATTACAATGAGCCTTGCCTGCTAAACCAGTGATGGGGATATGGGAGTATAATCCATTGTATCTAGTTTTGTATCAGTTTCAAACCAGACTGGATTATAAGATTGCTTCTTATCCAGCTAGGTTGTGAATCCATCAATGCAGAAATCAGCTCAGTGAGATACTTTCTAGGATACAATATTAACATTTTATGAAAAAGCTCTCTAACACACATTCATTCTGGTCTATATAGTTATATATTATTTTCAAATTAAAATGAAACCATTTGGCATGTTGGTGTGGGGGTAGTTAATTGAGTAATATTATATTTGCTTGACCTCCATTATCCGCAGCACAAAAAATATGTTACAGCATCTTTTCTGATACTGAACATTTACAAAGTATTTGTATACACTACTATACACTGCATATTTATACACTATTGTACTTTTAAGTCCAATGTAAATATGTAGGGTTATATTTTAACAGTACAAAATAATCTTAATCCTTTCATGATTATTGCTGTTTTGCACTCAAAATCAATATACTCAAGTGTTTAATGTTGTATCACAGTTGAATAACATATCTGTTTGTCATAATTACTTATCAAAAATACTATTAGTATTTTTATGCTGGATGTGATTTCTCATGTAATGTATAGAACAGCTTTTATAAAATTAAATCCTCCAATGTAGCAGCAATAGCACTGTAATACAAAATTGATTAGAGAAATGTCAGGAATCTTAGATGGTAAGGAAGCTGACTGTAATAGCCCACTGTTTCGGCATTGTTTTAGTTTATTTTCTTTCACATGTTTGAAAACCTTCTAAAATAGCATAGTTCTTGTATGTGTATAGTGAGGATTGGTACTAAAATATGAACTGTTACACTGTGAGAAAACCCTAATGAATTTTATTTGTATTCTGTGAAATGACCTGGCAACTTAACCTACTAAACAAACATATAACGAAATGCTTAACTAGAGTCTGTTTACTTAATTTTTTTCTTATAATGACGATGGCCTTGACCAGCAAGCATGAAAGAAGATAAAAGTGGCAATGGTCGAAAATGTTTGTCACTCTTGGTATGTGAAAGAGTACAAGAAAGAACAATAACTACAGAGTTATCCAGCGCAACAGTCTGATTATCTTTTAAGGTATATGACAATGTTGCCAGGGTGGCATGGTGACGCAGGGGTTAGCATTGCTGCCTTGTAGTGCTTGGGTCCTGGGTACAATTGTGGACCTGCGGTGCTGTCTTCATGCAGTTTGTATGTTCTCCCCATGTTCACCTGGGTTTCCTCTGGGTGCTCTGGTTTTCTTACACAGTCCAAAGACTTCCTCTTAGGTTAATTTGCCTTGATGTGAATGTGTGCGTGTTTGTGTCTGTCTGTAACCTGACTGTGATGGACTAGTATCCCATCCAGGGTCTACCCCATCTGTGCCTCTGGCTTCCCTTTGACCCTGAATTGGATGAAGCAGTTAGAAAATGAATGGTAAGAAAGTGAATGGAAGGATAATGCTGGTATTCAATACTGCAATTAAAATAATATGTCATATGTGACAGTGGACCACACCTCCTACTGCACTTCCCACTCCGCAGTGCGTGGGAATGCATAGCGACCACACCGGAGGCTAAGCAGGGCTGCGCTTTAAGATCGCCACACGCCCGCAGACCTCTGCAGACGACTACACATCGGAGCACCGCATTGAATTAAGAAGCACTCTGCCAGTACTCAGGCAGCTCCCAATCAAATCCAACACGATCACATTTATATCTACAAAAACACTTGCAACTAGTATTTTTATCAGATTTATTAATAATGCCAACTGATTAACCTGTTTAGAGTATCATATTATGAGAGGTTATGTACAGTACCTATAGACAGTGAAGAGCTTACATTCCCTAATTTTTCCTTCTTTATGTATATGAAATGACAACACGTGTGTAGCAACAATTGTGTACGTTCGAGTTTACATATGCAAAGTATGAGTGACCGAGTTTGCAAATATTAAAAGCACACAGTTCTGGATGTTTCAATTAAACTGCAATTATGCAGCATCTGAATGAAAAAGAAAAGGCATGCTCTGGGAGAGTTACTGGCACAGATATTGCAACATGACATCACTAGGGCATTCAGGGTCCATTGAGCATAACTAGATACTAGAAGCACTGCCAGGTGACTGGAGATCCCATTATTGACCCAGCCCAGGTCAGCTGTGATTAATGACCCATGATGGACCACATGGGGGCTTACATCTGTGCAACAATCAAAATGACTGTTAACAAAATTGGATATCACAGTAAGTGCATGAACCATCAAGAAGAAGGACACGAACAGAAGTAGACTACCAGTTTTTATTCATGTTATGTCATAGCTCTGCAAAAGTGATAATGGATCTTGTGGCCACCTGATTAAAATTACAGAGAGAAATATGCCTGCTTAAGCATCCAGTTTTCTATTATTAAATCACCTACTATTCACACGATTCATGCTCAAGTCAAAAGGCTAAATGAACAACCAACAGTGCCTCCAACCTGCCCAAACCCTCTAACCTGATGCTCCACAGTTGGGGGATACATAATACATTTACATAAACCAGTTTTTGACCATTGGTTTGGAGTCAAAGCAATCAACACTCCCATATTAACTTGTTAACAAACCCGTTCAAATTAATTATTTATTAGTAGGGAATAAATTCTGATGTTCTGACTCCCCATGCAGAACATAGAAGGAAACCTTGCTTTCTCTTAGAGCAGCAAATCAAGTGTCACTGGACAGCTGAGTTTTACTGCAACCATTTAGATTGCAGTCATGTGATGTGTGTGGGATTCTGCGGCCTTACACTGGAATTTAACCAGGTCACTCTCCACACAAGGCACACTATTCATCAGCTGGTAGGGAGAGAAACTTGTCTGGCCCAAATGAGCCAGCGTAAAAAGGAAGCAAAGACGCACCCGTGAATAATCCGGTCAAATCCATTTCCAAATAAAACTTTTGAGAATGCATGGGAAGACGTTACCAGGGAGTATAAGCTGTTTCTCAACATTCCAGTGGAAGGAAAACAGCATGCAAGGTCAAGTCTGAACCAATAAGTAGCTCCTTGTGTATTGTTTAACAAAGTGGCATTTAAGACCAAGCTCTGAGCTGTTTATTTTAATAATGTTTGGGCAGCTCTATACAAATGTAATCCAGATAGAAGTGTGGAATAGTGGTTTAGGCTGTAGCTGCCAGACCGGATGGTTGTGGGTTCAAATCCCAGGTGGGACACTGCTGGGGTACCATTGAGCAATGCATTTCACTCCTATTGCTTCAGTTGAAAAAACATCCTGCTGTATAATTGTGTGCTCTCCAGGTTGTCTTTGTAGATGGAAATTTAATCTCAGTTGATTTATCTGTTTAAATAAAGGATTACTGCCTATGTGAGGGCATTAAAATCTATAGCACAATAAAGGCTGAATCTAAGGAATGAAGTACAGTATTTAGAAAATGTACAATTTCAACTTCATAAATTAAATAAATAAATCCTCCACTAATACTTCCTATGTGACCCTGGAATAGATAAGAAAGTAGAAACATTTTATTCCAATTAACTGTCCTAAAATATAATCTATTAGAAAGCAGTTAGTCAGTCCAAGTGATATGAATTGTATTTGGGATAGGTACTTGTTATTGTACTTCAGCACATCATTTTAAGTCATTTCACAGAAGAAATAAGAAAAGAAGTAATGCCTTGCACACATTGCCCTGCTCCACTGAAGTGTTTAGAAGGGATACTTGTGTTTTGTTATAGCTTTACAGGCATTGAGATCTGAAATAAGAATAATACAATCTATAAACACTGAGACCTATGAAAGAAATGTAAACACAAATTCTTCACTAATTCTTCCTCAGTGATTATAATAATGGCAATAGTAAATAATGTTAACTACATGACAACTTATCAACTACTGTACAAACCAATCTGAGTCAATGTAAGAGCTATGTATTGCTTTTCATGCTTTTAAGAGCAGGGAAAAAGTCATCCAAGGCAAAAACAAAGGAAAGAAATATCTTTGACATTGATTCTGAAGTCCTGCACTTATAGTTACACATTCCAAAGCTCTAGTACAGCAATATCTAAGAAGAAATATAGAATTTGTAGGTTTAGAAAAGCAGCTGATTGTTCTTATTATGATGGATAATAAGGCTTTTCCATTCTGCTTTTCATAACCGAAGTTCCTGGCTTGATTTTCAAAGCTTCAATGAGTAACAAATAAGAAAAGGATTATGATGCATTTCCTACCACCTTTGTTAAAGCCCACCAAATATAATTGTAAAGTAAAAGTATAGCCACTTTAAGTAAATAACTTTCACCTACCACGCAAAAATAAGCTTATAGAAATTTATCTAGGTAACCACCCACAGGTACTTGATTCCAGAGCCAAACATGTGCAGTTCCACACAGTATGTTTGGCAGTTGCAAGGATCCAACTAATTAAAGTTAACAAACAGCTCCACAAGTTGCAGAGTTTGGCTTCATTCCAGACAAATACTAGAGAATCACGTACAATGCACATTACAGAAAACAGCTCTGCTCTGCCTTTAATCGGGTGTGCAAAATCAAAACAGTCTGGATGTTGCCCAACTATCACTTCCCAACATTGCAACTTCCAGCCACCACTGAGTCTCTGCTTTAGCAGGCAAAATCTTATGCAAGTTATGCTTGTGTCTTTTATGAATAATAATAATAATAATAATAATAATAATAATAATAATAATAATAATAATAATAATAATAAATACAAAGTCCTGTAATCATTACTCTTGGAAGATACAAGGTCTTCTTGTTTTCATTCCAACTTGAGCTGTTCAGCACTTAATTAAATCAATTATTGACTATTGATATTTGTTGATTTCCTATTTACTGTTATAAATTCCCTTTGGGAATTGTGGAAATTGAGTCCCCCAAGAAACCTGCAGGGCTTGACTCTTCAGGACCAGAAAAGCCAATCTCTAAATAGCATTAGTGACCAGCATTTTGATTTCTTGTTGCTAGTTATTAAACTGCTTCATCTATGTGTGATATTTCTGGTTAAGTCTGATGCCCCGTCACGTGATCTATAATAATAAGATTTCCAACAGCTGTATTTGTGCTGGATAGTGCAAATCAAATTTTAACCTTTCTTCACATGGCCAACCATCGGAAGAAACATTCAAAACTAACAAACTGAAAAACAAACTAGTGTAATCCTTTATTCTCTTTCAGTGAATTTCAGCGAATTCCTTTTCCGTGTCTGTATGTCCTTCATGTTTCTTTTCCACTTGGTTGCGCAGCATGAGACAGTACAGTAATGATGGTTATGTTCGCACAGCCAGCTCTAGCGCACCAGCTGTGAGTAACAAGCACATCATTGTTCTCAGCAGTCAGAATATTTATTATCCTCCACAGGGGAGGGATAGGCCTGGTGATGGGAATGAAGCAGAGGTGTGTGTATGTATAAATATATACCATATATTCAACTTTTTGGTAAGCCATAATCAAATTATGTCACTACACCGCACTGGCTTCAAGGGTACAATTTGACCAAGCTGTGACATCACTGTTCTGTGCTGCCATGCAAATTTCCATTTTAAAAAGCAATGACATAAAACAGCATTGGCTGTAAAGTCTATAATATAATGCTCTTCCTCATCATAAACCAGTCTTACCAAATGCCTTAGGGCCTCTTAACACATTACAAAAGTAGAAAAATAACCAATAAGAAGACAATCCCACACATAAATACAATAACAATGCAAACGTTCCAGACACAAAGATGAAATTAGTGGCATTGGGAGTTTCCCTGTTTGATTAAGATGCTGAAAGCTCTATAACACATTGGGGGGATATATTGAAAAGTTTAAGCAAATGAAGAACTCATTGTTATAAACAGGAATATTTTAGTTGTTCTTAACTTAATCCTTAGTCACTTACAGTATGTATGAATGTGACTAAGGATTGCTTGTGGCAAATTCTGACAGTGCAGAGAAAACAAATAAAAAAAACATCCCAAGGTTTGTGCATTTTGACTTAGAGGTGGGGAAAATAGTTTGTGCAAACATAGTGCAAAAATGCATGCAGCATTCTGAATCTTAGAAAGCTAGAAATGTAGAAAGCTCCTGATGTGTCAAGGTAGTGTTTGCCTTTTTGTTACTATAAAAATACAACTAAGCTGGGAAGGACTTTAGTGGTTGGATGTTTCACTGTTTACAGTGCAGTAAGCACAGGGACATTTGATAAGGAATGTTCAACAAAAGGATTAAGATTTCTTTACTCAAGATCTTCATCTGGCGATTTCAGGATTTGAAATTTCAATAAAAATATTCCTATTGTAAGAAAATAAGCCCTTCAATATTCTGATAGGTTTCCTTGTAGCACCTACGGTACAAAAATATTTTTTCTTTTAGTTTTACTGCTACAATTTCTTCACAAGAAATTGGTCCACAGTTTCATGAAAAGCCAAATAGAACAAGTACTGTAGGTTAGTTATAAAATATATTATAAAAAGAGAGTTGAATATGTTTATGGACCTTCTATAGGAATATTACATTTTCAAGATAACCCAGCAAAAAATATTGACAGATCTAAATAGATTTAAGCTATTTAACGTTTGTAATTACTGTGTCCAAAGATCCGTTCTAAAACTAATCTATGCATAACTGTTTATTTTTTTGTCTCCATTTAATGATTTTGATCTGGATATTTAGCAGATCACTTCTTTTTAAAGCACCTTGCTAATACTGAACAAAATGTGATGGAGGCTATTTATCATTTCCACAGCCTGCCTCAATGAAGATCACCTCTAGTTTTCAGAAAAAATTAAATTCATAATGCCTCATGCTTAGACTGCTGTGCCTTGAGTAAGCAAAATGAAAGGTTTCATTATTCATAAAATTTTTATAGTTGTGTGGGTATTTTTGGTGGTGGTGGGGTCTAAAGACATAATTTTGGTTTGTATATATTTAAGTGTATACATTAGCACAAAGGATATAGTCTGCATTTTGCATGGCTTCATGATGAAACATTAATGAAAAAACATTGTTCTGCTTTTTATTGTCCACTTAAGAAAAGAAGGCATTTTCCTGTTACCATATTACCATCTATGACAGTCCAACCAATTAATAAATCTCACTTTTTGTTTTGTTATAATTATTTTGTCTGTAGCACATCCAAAACCTGTTACTGGGTACTTGAGAAACGTTTCATTTTGAGTAATTCAACACCAAATATACAAGTCTCTGAAGAGTGTAGACTTCAGTGAAAGTGACTTCATCATAAGCAGATATGGAATGCACTTTTTAAACTTAAACTATATCTCATCAGACATTTAATGCATTCTGAGTTTTCATTTAGCTATATATATCAAACATTATGACATTCATGTTTTTGTGTATTTAATATTTTTTGTCCACTGAGATTACAGAACCTAGATTGCCATGCTGACAGAATCTACCAAGAGGCTGATCCATACCCATAACTTTAAACAGACGCACATTTAGGTTTATGTGGCTTAAGAAGAAGCTTAAGTATTGTCTTGGTATTGTCCATGCACTGTCATTCAAAGTAATTTCTACAGAAAGCAAAAATCAAGACTTTTGCATGTCAAGGTGGTTTAAAAAAGACTTTTGCTTATCATTTTAAATGTGTCCATTTCATTTCTACGAAAATGTGGTGCCAAGTCTGTACATTGAGCAAACAGCTGTTCAACCTTTGGGTGGCATCTTAAGCATGTACCAATAAATACCCTATCTGAAACACAAGCACCATCAGTCACTTTATTGTTCTCTATGAAAATAAGATCTCTAGACCATTCGAGGGAGGATTAGGAGAAGAATGTGTGGGATATACAGAGTTGCTTGTGTGCAGAGGGAAAGACAGCCAAAAACAGACAGCAGCCCAATTAAGTATGATCCCAGCGGAGGAGTGTGCCCTTGTCTGCCAGGGCTCCCACGGAACATCCAAGGACACTGCTTTGGCTGGATGGGAGGGAAGGAAGAACATTTGTTAATCATTCCTCCCAAAAGACGAGCTACTTCAAGGCTTTGGAGGCACTGATCAGCCGCTTGGATAGTCAGCCATCTGGGAGACATCACTCATGTACAGTACCTGAACACAGCACTGTACTGCAAGCAACATAAATCAACACATTGCTATGGAACAAACTTTTCTTGCTGGCTTCTTTTCATTTTTGGTGTTGTCTTCTCTTCACACCCAGTATCATGAAAAACAGCTGTTATGTGCAAACTTAAATCCCACTGAATAAAGCACAAAAAAAAAATGTGTGAATCATTTAGCAAGACCAGTGCCCAGGGAAATATATGACAGGATTCAACTGTTTTCAAATACCAGTTTAATGTTAAACTGTAAATTGTTGTTTTTTAATTTATTGTTGAAAATAAAAATGTGGTGCAATTGCATCTGTGACCAGAAGAAAGAATTAACAGAATAAACAGAAAACTAGCATCTATACATAAGAAAGAAGTTAAGTCTTTGTCTCATTGTCTACTGTATTCATTTACTTAAACCTTTGAAACATTGGACTGCAAGCTGGCTGGTTCATTTTCTACTAAACAGTTAATGTAAGGGAGGGAGAGAGAGCACAAGCAGGGAGGAGGTGTTGTTGATGAGTTTGTACTCGAGCACAAAATGGAAAAGCATTTCTGGTTTTCAGTGTGTGGAAAAAGCCTGGCTCTCAGAAGCATCCTTATAAATTTTACAGGATCTCACAGATTCAATCTGAGCTGAAATGCAAATGCTAGACTCAGATGGTGCTGTGGAAGACATGCGGCTGAGAGATTGGATAGCAGAAGGATTTTGACATATTGGGCCACACTCCCGGCAGGCCTCAGATTAGCTCCTGTAAGGCAAAAAAAGCTGGAAGACAGAGACTAAATTATGAGCCTTCTTGCAGTGGTGAAGGAGTATCCGTAAAGAGCTAAAGGATTTGCCCCAAGCTTTATGCCATCACTCCTCTATCTTCACTGATTTTTAAGGTAGATACACTAATGTCTCTTAGGTCAAAATATACTTGTTAGGTTACTACTAGATCTCAAATTATTGAATGGGCTTTCTGAATTTTCTTCCTTTTTCATTTTTGGGAAACATACCACACACATATAGGCATGACAGAAGCTTTGCCTCACCATATCATTAGTGATAATGCCAAAATGATATAAAACTAACAATTTTTCCCAGCGTGTTTCCCAGCGCTTATGCTTAAAGGTTCCAAAAAGACTACAGGGTCTTGTTATTTATTGAATTCGTTTTATTAAATTCTACAAACAATGCATATTGGCTTCCAGAAGGAAAGTAAGGACCCACATTGATTATGGACTGCTTTTGGTATAAAAACATGATTAAAGCTGAGAAATTAAAAATAAAGCTTTTTGCAGCTGCTTAAATATAACCTTTCTTTGCCGGAGGTGCTGTCCTTTTCAATAACAGCACAATATTTTACAATAAATAAAATATACTGTTTAGCATGAAAGTTATGCATCAGTGCTTTAAAGCTAGCTGTGACACAATGAAAAAAATCCACCTCTTTCACTTCTTCTGCTTTTTAACTGTTCTATTTCTTATGTTTACCTAGGCACAAACTGATCCAAATCTAATTGGTCACTGTAACGCTTTTCTTGTGATTTGCCAGGAGAAATAGAACACCTTAAGTCACATGTTCCAATTTCACAGAACTGTGAAAACAGAATCTGGGAAAACATTTTCTCTTGGAGCCCAGTATGAATCATAAACAAGTTTAATCACAAAACACCCTTCTTATACCAAATAACCACTGGTCTCAGCATAAAAACAGGAAATGAAAAGATTGCTGTGGAAGGTAGACCGACAGTTGAACTTATTCTTATTTTAATGTCATTTTTAGATATTTTGCAACAATCCTGTTGCATTTCCTTAGCTCTAGATTCAGAAAGAAGCACAATAGGGTCCAGTACCTGGCCAAGTAATTATCGGTCTACCCACTAATAATACAAAAAGCATAGCACTTTAAATGTTTGCATGTGGACAGAAATTTTTTAGATTCTGTTTTCATCAACAGCTTTAAATACTTTAGCCGTTTTGTTGCATTAGATACAATTTCTGTTGCATACTGCATGTGCAAACAATTATAGGCCAGTAACCCATTTGAAAAAAAGCTTACCATCATATTTTGTATGCTTTTGTTTGGTAAAGGTGCCTTTTACACTACAGAAACCCATCTCTGGGCTTAAATGTGGAAAACTGAAGATGTTGGGTTCTCTTCTTGAATATTCAAGTGATTAGTTGTTCAGGAGAAATAAAAAAGACCCACCACTGCAATGCTCTGTATGACCTAATGAGCCAGTTACTTCCAATCATATCATAGTGCTACTTGCTCCAGTCAGCTGTTTTTTATAACTGTGTGAAAAATATGTTGCTGGTTCAATAAAACCTCTCTAGACAGGATCATTGTGGGTTCTGTTTCATCATCGTAGTCTGCAAAAAACTGAACCTGTGCAAGAGCAAAATATATTTACTCATTAATAAATAATAATGTATACCAAAGCACACAGAATTAAAAAAGGCAACCATTTTCAAAATTATGATCCAAATAAAATATTCATACTGCTCCTCACTGTTTCTTGTCTCTACCTGAATATATATTAGATCACCACATTAATGCTTTAATCAAGCAGATGCTAAATTTAACAATAGAAATGAAAACCTAATATAAACCTCATCTTGGGAGCCACCACACTATATTCAGCTGAACTAATTAGCCCACAGTTAACATTGCTGCAGCACAGAAGCTTCACCTACCCTGGGCTCAGCCTCCAATTGAGTGTTGTAAAAGTTTAACTAGATGGAACTAAACACAAGGGGCTCAATTTGCTATAAAACTTTACAACACCTCTCCTTTCTTCCAAATATATATGAGAAAGCAGGCCACAGAAAGAAATAACTTCAGGGCTCACAACAAGCTTCAAGTCTAAAATACAAAGTTAGCATTTAGAAAATATGCATGGGTTCTTCCTTCTTCACTATCGTTTGTAGACTAAACTTATCAAATTGGGCCCACAGAGCCCTCATATAAATATAATCTGAAAAGGGTTTTAGAGTCATACAGATTTACAGTTTTCACAGCAAACAGCCAATTATTACAAATAAAACCTCAAACCACTATAGATCACGGCCGAACGGGAAGTGAGAGGATTTTGAGCTTCAATGTGTTGCAGGAAGGTGTAATAAATGAATCTAGAAGTTGCACAGCAATGCTGAAAAAGTGAAGAAATCCCAGATTTTTTCAACAGAATTTTAATTATGAAATGTCTAATTTCTAAAGATGTACAAAACACATGGATGTCCATCATAGCCACATTCTGTCTTCAGAGGACAAAAATTAATATTTATATTTCAATCCAGTCTGAAACAACATAAAAACAAACTCCATTATTTGAAACCCTTATATGAAAATTAAAAACACAAAATTGATGTAATGACTTCCAAGTTCCATTTCTGCATTCATGGCCCAAGTGGTAGCAGTTAAACTTTGAAGACATCACTTTATATTTGAGCAATATATTCCATGTGGAGCTGAGACAAATAAATAGCCACCGAAGCAATGGATTCATAATTGGGCACTTATCCATACAAACTAATCAGTGGTGGAAATAATGTAATTTCTAATAAAACAGGTGTGAAATAGGAGTCAACATTATGATTTGAAGCCACCACCAAGATAAGGGTGTAGCTTTTACAATATGTGTAGCACCGATACTAAAAACCTACTGTGGACTGGGTCTTTCACATGAAGAATTGTTATGTAAAAAAGGAAACATCTAGCAAATTACAATATATATTTCATGTTTTAATATCTGTACCTCATACTTCATAGCTATATCCTGTAGTAAATGTGATCATGTTGAACATATATGAAGGATTCAGAACAGAATGGATGTCATTCATCAGTCAGAGCACTATAGTTTACATGGTTTAAGAATACTTTCTATACCCTGCCACTGCCAAAATATTAGTAACTTCCAATCAGATTTGTGGACTCCAGAGGCAGGCAAAGTGAGGTTGGCTTGAGAAGCAAACAATGTACTTTCATGGATGGCCCTGGTCAGAACACTCACTAGATCTTAATCCTATTGATATAGTAGAAGAGGTGTACTTTGCAGTTCAGCTCCACAGTCCACTACTGTTAGTACAATGTCAGCTGAAGGCTATAGAGCTGGGAGAATGAGATGGCATTGGATAGTACATTTTTCAAAACACAGAATACTTTGCTCTTCCTATTCATACTGTTGTTGCTACTGACAGATGCCAAACATGTAATTCAGTGGTGGTTCCCAATATTGTAGTCAATGTGTGTAAAAGAGAACATGGTATGTGCTTTCTGTTGGTCAATTTAACCCAATGATGGGCAATAGATTCCCTAACAATACAGACATCAAAGGTTTTGTTTAGGTCTCAAAAATTTTACAGATACTGAGCCATAAGTTTGTGTATCTTTCAAATCATATAGTTGGAATACCTTGAAAAATCAATAAACACATGCAGTTCAGCCAGCAATAACACAAATTAACTGAGAGTCAAGTGTAGTTATCCTTGATGAGTTTGACATGCTTGGTTTATAAAGTGTCATCTTTCTCATCTAGAGCTCACAAGATAGCTAACATACTGTCCAACCATGTCCACCATTACTTTGGTAAGATATTCTGTTTTATTCACAACTCGTGAGTTTCCAGTGATCCTTTCATTCATGACCACAAGAGCTGCAGAATCTAGAAATATCCCTTCAGTCTGGTGTCTCATTCTTTTTCTGAGTCCTATTTAAGAAAATAGATGAAAAATTGGGAAAATCAATACATTTCACAAACTATGGATTTTCTGCTTCGGAGCTCTAACCTAAACACTAGATTCTAGTGCCAGATAGACATTTCATGGGGCCTGATAGGCAATCACTTCACTAACAGGGCACTTCAATATTTAATGCAAACATTCTAAAAAAGTAAGGGCTTCTGTCATACAACTGAAATTGACAATGATATTATTAAGATTATGTTACACACTCCAATAAAATGTCATGGGCACACACTAATGAAGAGCCTCCTAGGAAATAAGTCAGCTAAATTATTAAAGGCTTTCATTTAAAAATGTCCAAAATGAAGCTGAAATGATTTACATTAAGGCAGAAAAGGTCACAACAGTATTGTGAGGTTTAATTAACCTCCTCACACCATCCATGCTCCATTATGTCTATCAGAGCAAAAGGGATAAATGGATTGCCAAATAAAACCTGCCATTGTCTGATAGTTCTGTGATACAGCAGGGTGTTCACAGGGTCCTCGAAGTTTTGTATCACATTCAGAAAGTTCTGAGTAGTGGCACAGGAATGCTATTATTGGTGCTTTTAGTTTTGACCCTCAAACAAGAAGCCTTTACCTCCAGAATGAATCCGCACTGATTACTGGTTAAAGTATTCTCAAATTCAAAGGCGTTGCACCCAAATTCCTTTTGGTTGGTAAATAAAAGAGGCTTATTTTTTATCCGTCTGTTACAGTGAAAGTCAAAGATCAGTGTCTGAAGTCCGTGAATCAAACCTTTTAAAAGGATTGACTTGTTCAGTGTATACCTATCTCTGTTTCTGTCCTTGAGGAAATGCTTTCCTGTAATGAAACCACAAAGGCAGGCCAGACATGAAAACTTTGAAGACTATTTGGTTAAACAGAAAAGTAAAATAAAAACACAGAGAAGCCAGTGTTCTGCAGTGTCTAGGGGGAAAATATATAAAAAGCCTCTTACAGCATTTTTGCACATACATCAGGGAATTGTAATTAAATGCAGTGCTTGGCAAAACTACTGTTGAGAATGTGCTTTCTTTACCTTTGGACCCAGGGTTTTACAACAAGAGCAAAGAGTGCACCACACAGTTTTTAGAACCCAAACATATTTTATCATTTTAACCCCCAATGTGAATTAAAAACTAATTGCTTAGTTGCTATGGTAATTTTTTATTTCTAGGATAGAGGGCAATTGTCAGATCCTGAGAGGGCCGGGTTGGTCCCTTAATCCAGAACAAACGACAAAGTGAAGAAAGTCTCCCATTAACCCCAAAGTTGCAAGACTGCTTTAAGCATGGAACTGTAGTTGTCTCCAAAGGTTTTCCCATATTTGCAAAAGCAATTGTTAAAGCAAATTGGATACAAGGGAATCAGCAGCAAAGTTTTTATAACTAAATTAATTTGGCTAGATTAAATAAATCAATGCTAGTGTTACATTTGACAAGAAAAACAAACATCTGTATACGTATGGTTTACAAAGGAAAAGTATGTAACTGGCATCCCATCCAGGCTGTTTCCCGCTTTATGCTTATTGCTTGCCTGGATAGGTTCTGGCTTTCCTACGACCCTAAATCAGATGAAGCAGTTAGAAAACGGATTGATGGATGAAGGTTGTATGTATTATTTGTATGACCGAGAAATCATTTTTTTCCTAGCATCTGTTAAGTTAAAAGAGTTTCTTCAAATTCTTTGTAACACAAGAGCAACTTCTTTCCACTTCTTTCCAAAGTGTGACTTCTTTAAGAAATGTAAGAGATAAACTTATGACATTTCAAGTTTAATTTGAATGTAAAAGAATTATGCACCTTTCAGTTAAAGGGATACTGTATCTACAGGAGATAATAGTTACAGAAATCATGACTTTTTAAACGTTTAAAAGAAACAGCTGGTAAAGCTAAACATGAAAGAGATAAAGAAAATGTTTGCAGCGGCCTGCATTGTTGCAGTATGTTTTTTTAAAAGATTTGGCCATATGTTCACTACAATAAGATCCTAAAGGAGCCACAGAAGCCAAGGACAGCTTCAAATCGACTCTTTGATTTTTTCCTCTGATTCTTGCTTGTGTAAAATCCATGACGGGCTATTAGAACTTTGTTTCAAGCTGACCTGGAGACAGGTCTCTTTTTGTTTATCCCTTGTTCTATCCTTTTGTTTGGGATTTTATTTGAATCATGGCCTGAGTGCATTCCATTTCCTGGCATCAGAGTACCCTGGCCTAAGTTGATATTATTTTATCAGGAGCTCTGGACTGGTAGGATGCATGGTGCCATGGTGGGTAGACAATGGAAGGCCGGAGTGCTGCTGCTGATTTTAGAGGATCTTACAAAAAAAAAATTTTGAGTGGTAAAGGTAATGTTATGTAAGTTTTGTATTTTCCTTAAATTGTTTAAAACACAACAAAAGTTTCACACAGTAAAACTGTTTTAGCCCCCAGAGGCTAATACATTTGGACAGAAATCTTTAATTTATGAGTCTTTAATTCTATAGATGCCACTATTTATTTGTTAAATTATATGCAGATTAATCAGATATATCCAGACACATAAAACAGGCTTTAATATCATTTTTCAATCTAGTTCTTATTTTTGCCCCTTTTGCAAACTGATCTGGTAATGTCTTCATGGGTCAGTTTTGGGCATGGTGGTACAAGTCACATAGGAGTGTTGCAAAAAGGGATCATGTTTCACTCTCTGCTATGATCTCACTGCCTTATGACCCAAGGCTCAGACTGGAACAATACTCTAAACTTTAATTTGAGAGTGTGGAGTGTGTTGTATCTTCATTGTGTGTGTTAAGACACATATTCATAAGTTACAGAAAGGCCCTGTATAAAGTAAATGTGTCTGCTATTGTATGTTTTTGATTTTACCCACTTGGCTAAACATCTGATACTTGGCAATACGATTGGCGTATCTGGCCATTCTAATACAGTGAAGTGAGGCGAGTCACTCAGAAGTGATCACAGGAGACAGATTTATATTCACAGTGATGTGATGATAACATTGCAATAGGTAGAAAAGGTTTAGCTAACCTTCCACTGGACATTAGCTATGAGCTCTAAAAATGTCAAAAGAAAGGAACTTTTTCGATCACTAGAGACTAGAACGTTTGTAAAAACTCAGTTTAAATATTTATATGACATCTCTGGCCTTTATACATAGGAGCTACATAGGGGAGACAGCCTTAAGGACTGGTATTGGTTTTAGTGTGAGTAGGTCTGATGAGGTACAGCATGTGGGCAAGTCTGTTAATGGCTCAGTCACAGTGACTTGCCGCACTTGCCTTCCTGGTGAAACTCTGTACTCAGCAGTTGCTATGGATTGGAATGTGTTTCTACTGAATGTTTTTTATTGGTGATCAATAATAAAGCCTGCAGAGATTAGTGGCTTGTGCACTGTTGATAGGCTTCATTCATTACAGGTCTTTAATAACAGCTGGGCCCTTAGGATACTGTGGATGTGTTCAGGCGTCCAGTAGCCATGAAAAGATGCATAAAGCCTTCCCAAAAGCTGATGCTCAGAGTTGTTGGGCATTAATAAAGTGACTGGAACAGGAAATTCTCAATGTGTGTACTGTATGTTGTGATATTATCTATTCTACATTATAGGAAAACACACCTGTGCAATGCACAGACATGTATGATTGAGTCATTTACAAATGCAACAGGTTTTTTTCCGTGCACATCTGTTCTTTAGAACGTTATAAAAATACAACAAAGCAGGGTGAATAACGCTAATTATCCTACATAATAAATATTTCCCACTTCCTTTCATTTTGATGAATAATCAACCCCAGAATAGTAATGCCTGGGGTAAAATTACTGCAATATGCGAGAATGGATAGATCACATTCCAGTGTTGTGCTTATACTAAGTCCTGAGATTATTATTAGTTTTTGCACACGGTGTTTGATTATTTTAGTGGGCTAGTTTAATTTACCTCTGCCCGATGGTGTACAGTTAAAAAATGTGCACTATGGATATTGGCAGGCATTAATGAAACAATGTTCTATGCACGCACATCTTAAAAATACTTTTTTTTTAAATTGAAATACAATTATGCAAGTTATCAAATCTGGGTCATTTTTGTAGTCTACAGATAATATAGAGCTAAGAAATCAGAGTATTTGCAATGGCCTTTACCAGCATGATAGTCAAATAGGTGATTTGGTATCATCCACAAGACAAATGCTATCCACTAACCCTTTTTTAACTCATCTGCGTACTTTGTGAATGATTTATTGTTTTGTATAGTGCTAGAATAGTATAGGAATGAGTAATAAGGTATCCACTATATAAATATTTGATACATGGGCACATTGAATCATTTATTCTGATGAGTGTGGTATGTACAATGCAGGGCACATGCTCAGTCACAGGATACAAAGCTATTTTAAATCATTAGAACCAACCTTCCCAAGGAACACACTTGTACTTCATGGAGATTTCATTTTTTTTTTCAGTTAAATAAGATTTAGAAGTACAATATCATGTTTAAGTAAACTATTTTTGAAAAATAATTTAAACTGTACCAAGAATAACAAGACCAGCCTAATTGTGACATTAACTATGATTCTAAACACGAGAGACTTTGGAAATTGTGCAGCCTTGAAGTAGCATGTTAATACTCAGGCCATTTCCTAAAATTTCCCACTACCAGAACTGCACTTCACCTATAATTCAGCAGAAAATTTTTTTTTTGTCCATCTGAAATACCTTACTGATCACTAGAATAAATACTTTTATATAAAGAGAAATACATCTGTTTATATTAATCTAAGAAACTACATTAAAATATTGCAACAGTCCTGCATGTGATCCTTTCCTCTATTTTCTACATTTCTACATGAATTACTATATTATACATTCTAACATGCACATTTGCATTAGTGTTTAGGCCAGCTTCAAGAGAGCTTCAACACCCAGGCACCACTGACTTGTTTCATTGTAAAGACTCAAGATTTTCCATTCATGGCAACAGACTACAAACCAGGTGGTAACAACAGTTGTCAGTTGTCTTTTTTTCTTATGTATAACATATATATATATATTGAATAACACTCCTTCACCCTTCTGTGGCCTCCCATACAGGAGACCTTCTGAGTGATTGAATAGAGCAGATTTCCTGCTCTTGTTGCTAATACAATATGGCAACATCTGCTTGAGTGGATCTACTTTCAGAGGCAAGAGAGTTATGGAAGAAGATAGGACAACTGGCTCTGTGAAAACAGGGGCCTCTGTGACACAGCAGGCTCTAAATGGTTAGATGGAAAAACTATAGGATGACACTTTAAAAAGACATTAAGACACAGCCACTATCTGCAGTGACCATGTGTCACCACATAATCTTCTGCGAAACCAGTGCCTGGGCTTGATCTAGGCATCGCTGTGCTTCTGAACAAGAAAGATCTGGTTACTTTTGGTAACCAGGGACAGCAGGTGAGAGACAGCAGGTGGAGTCTAATCAAAGTTTCTCTTATGTACGAATGAAAGACGCCAAGTGTTTAAGAATGTATTTCCTCATTGAAAGGAAATTGTGACAACAAGGAAAAGCTCCAGTGTTTGAAAACTATAACTGTGTTTCGGGTGGTGCAAAACAATATAACATGCACACATGCCACATAACAGGTTATCTTGCTGTAAGATTGTGATTCAAACAAGGCTGGACAAAGGGCTGCACTCATACCTGGGAAACGTACAAACATACCTCTGGGAACGTCAAACACAATGATGTAGTAGTGTGCTTGCAGGGAATTCACTGGCTGGTATTATACTGTCACAGATTCAGCTGCAATACCCTGAATGGAACAAATCTAATGCAGGATATTAACAGCATATCTCCAAATATATACACCTTCCCTGCAGTAAATCACTTGTCCAATCCAAATGCTTTTAAGACGAAAAAAAGATACGGTGAAATAGCAGCATGTTCACTTTACTGAAAAATACTGGTCTTGTAAGCAAAATTATTTATTTTTGTGTATAGAAAAAAAGGTTTATCTATACAGTTTTCCCAAAACAATGCAGGAAAGAAATTCTGGACAACATATCTAAAACAATACTTCCCCCTGAAACTACACATGAAAAAGTGAAAATGAGCCAGGCATATAAAGTGTTAATGGTTTTGCGTGGCTTTTTGAAGAACTGAAGATATTGGTGAACTAAGAAGAAACAATCTACACTAAAAAAAGCAAGAAGGTATGCCAACTGGAAAAAGAATAAACCAACATAAAGCTGCATCTGTCTTCTTGCACAAGGTTAATGCACAACTCATTACAACTTCGCATTGTGGAGGGCTCTGACTGCAGCTGTCCTTGCTACTTCTATCTACAATACTGCGAGACCTATGCACAGATTTTGGAATCTTGTACAGTCATTAATAAAATTTTAATTGGGGTTGGGTATGTTTGTTGGGGAGGGGGGGCAAAGCACCAGGAACAAAGCACATAATTATGAAAATAAATAAATAAAACTGCCTCTCGAAGCAGAAATGGAAAGTGTGACATGCCGGTTGCCTGAATTCCTCAGATTATGCATGAGCTTCAGCCTTATCTCGTGACCTTTAAATTGAAGGCAAGAAATGACTTCAGCCCAGGGCTTGTGGAGCATGCCTGATTGGCTACCTGCTCAAACCTGCTGACAATAGAAATTAACAGAACCACCAGGCATATCCAAAGGGAAATTATTTTAATATATATATTTATAGTTTCTTTCTTAAACATGGAGAAGCAAAAAAGTCATTATGTGCTCTCAGGCATGCTGAGTAGGAACAGCACTGCAATTACCTTTTGCTCTGTTGGAACCATGCTGCATTGTATTTTAATAACAGATAGTATAGCGCATTTGATCAAATGATAAATATTACATACCTATGGGGATAAAGTGCCGACGTGACTGGAAACCCTGCTGTGGGAACAGTGCAGTATGGGAAATATACTGCCTTGAGGGCTTTTACAAAATGGGTTTTTAGGAGAATTAAGCACTATCATAATGACCCAAGAGCCTATTCATTCAGGATCACTGTAACTTTATTCCTAAAAATAACATGACAATGCTTTTGAAACATATAAGTAGAGCAATAGAAATCTATTCCTTTCTTTAGCCTCATTATTACCAAGTCTGGTTCTTGTTAAATCAGAATCCATACTTGTTGTTCTATAAGGTCAATAAAAATTGGCCTAATCATGTGCATGTTAAGTGCATTTTTGAAAAGCCAAAGCAAAATCATTAACACTGACAAAACTAGATCGTGTGCCTGCAAAAAATGCTTTGACATCAAATAATAATGAAATTATTTTATGCCTTTTGAACCTGTTTCTGAGTTTCACAAATTCACTCAACTGCTGACACAGATGTCACAGTAAACATTTTTCTTTGCTTTTGGCATATACACTGACATGCAGTAGGGGTTTTGATTTTACAGACCCACAAGGAGGCAATGAGTCCTCAGCTGACAAATTCAAAGCAATGTATTAATTAAGAAAATCACAAAACATAAGATAAGGAACAACAGCACAAAAAGATCCATGACAAACTGTATTTCAGATGGTATGAATCAAGAGATGATAGTAGCATACATACAGGGACAGCTACATTTAATAAATATGCAAAAACTAAATATGGTTCTACAGTATTTAAGTAAGGAATTAACTTGCAGGTTATATTTTCCATTAATAAGTGTTTTGTAATAAGCTGTTGAAAAGGTTTCAAAATCCATTCATTTAAAATAAAAAAAGAATAGTTAAAATATCAATACAAATTCCCATTATTATTACCACCATCCACACATTTAATGAACTATTTGTAATAACAAATGTCAATAATAGTATATTAGAATAATACTATACTCAGTAGATTATAAATTAGCAAAAAATTGTGCTTTTACATTTTTGCAATGCATATCCCAAAACAGAATTAATATTTCACTGTTTAAGGGTCAGTCTTTAACTTAATCGCTTTGTAATGTGGGAAACCTTTCTCCATGGGGGACCTAAGTGAGGCTTTTCTGAAATTTTGTCAAGAGAAAAAATGTGCTATACAGACAGACAGGGAAGAAAGCCACTGCAAAATGTTATCTATGTTGGCCACATTCCTAGCAGGAAGATAAAAGGGGCAAAATTAGCTAGATCACACAAGGGGTGGCAGTGATGAATAGCATATAAAAGACCTACAATACAAAGATAAGAGAAAAAACAAAACAAGAAACATTATTTCAAATAGGACACAAGTAAAATGGATGCTTAATCACCATCAATGTCATTTTTTCTTCCTTTGGAATTTGAAATTTTGCTTTAGTTGTCACTAAGATACAACGTCAGAATTATTGTTAACTGCATAAGTTCATTCATATTCTAAAATTGCAACAGAAAGACACAACATTAATGATGAGACAGAGTCAAGAGTTCTCTATTAAAACTGTGATCTGATCATGACAGAAATACTGCTGCTGTGATCAGTTTCTTGCTTAGGTCATAGTCATTATCATGCTAAGTCGATGGTTTTAAGTATATATATAAGTATATATATGTGAATATCCCTTGTGCAATCAAACTAAATCAAAATAAATTTAAAATAAAGAGCATTCATACTTCTGTAATAAAGTAGATGACTAATAAAAAATTAATTGTTATGAAGAAACGTAAACACTGCATTGATTTACAACCAATTCCATTGCATCACAGGAACAGAATGATGTCAGCACTTTCATGTTACATGCAGTGACAAAAAACAGGTTAAAATCTCCCTTTTGCTGTTTTCTGACAATTTATTCACTCAAGCCTGGAGAAGACAATATTATGAAACAAAAAGGTATACTGTGTATAATTGGCCAATATAATTACTCAGATCACACAACTTATAAAAAGGTAGTGTTTTTACACAGATTTATGGTCTAAACATCATTGCAGTTTTAACTATTGCCACACTGTACTGTGGACTGATATCACACTTAGTCAGGAGGTTTCCCATTAATCCTCCAGACCCTCAGAAGACAGAATGGTGTGCTATTTCTTTCTCTCCCAGAGGCAGCACTTGTTGATTACAAGGCCTCTATCGCTCATACGCAGACAGTCATACTCAGCTGTCCTTCGCATAATGCAGTGTTGCCCTGGGTGTTCTCAAGTTAATAAGTCTCCCTAGACAACTAACACCATTTACCACAGTGTCTGGTTTTTCAGATCTCAAAGGCAAATCCCACTTTTCCTTTCCTTCTGAGATGAGATCCCTCAGCTCCATGTATTTTATGGAACCACACAATCTTCCAAATGCCTGTGGCATTCCAGGGTTACAATGTGCCTTTGTCACCTGACATGATAAAATAAACAGAGCCAAACAACATTTTTTGAGCCTGCTACAGCCTGCCTGGAGCCCACAGTACTGGACATTCTATGTTGTTCATGGCTCACTTCAACACCCAATTGTAGTATCTGCTTCATACGTCTAGTGTTTTATTTGCACAAATGGTTGAATTAAGTAATCAAACACCTAGGTGGAATGTAAATAAAAAAGACCCTGCAGCTCTCCAGAGCTGCTGACCAGGTGCTTAGATAGGCACACATGTTATTTTCCACTTTCTTAAAATGAGAATAATCACTTCTCTATGACTTCCACAAGCTGTTCGTGTTAGGAATGCCTTGAAGAAAACAGAGTGCACTATTTCCTTGATTAAAATTAAAATTAAATAAAGTTCTTAATATAAATATAATAATAAATATTGTATTTTGAAAAGCACACTGAACCAAATTAATCTGATCTGAAATGTTCCTTAAAACCAAAAGATCATGTGGTAAAACATTAACATTATCAAAATTCTGCCAAAGTTAAATGTGATTTTAAATATCTGAATTTGTGTTATGCAGCAGAAATGTACAGAATGGTTCATTGCTGTTGCTGTGCTGCCTTCACACATGATGTAGACAGTA
The DNA here is from genome assembly GCF_059453375.1 of Lepisosteus platostomus. Classification (NCBI taxonomy): domain Eukaryota; kingdom Metazoa; phylum Chordata; class Actinopteri; order Semionotiformes; family Lepisosteidae; genus Lepisosteus; species Lepisosteus platostomus. Next base: position 8,669,581 of record NC_142623.1, on the reverse strand, counting down.
TTTACCAGTGCTAAGTGATAGACCTGAAGATGGGAAAAAAAAATTAGATCACTGCCAGTTTGTGGCTCAAAGAGTAAATTGCAATGAGAAATTTGTGCCTAGCACGTGGAATTCAATTGGCGGAAGATCTGGGGAAGGACAGTACAAAGTTGTCTGTTTGCAGTGGACTGAACAAAGAAATGACTTGAACTGGTAGAGAACACTACTACAACTGAAGATATGAAGGTCCTCTGTGTGTAGCATGAGGGCACAGGGTTTCTGGACAGTAAATCTTTCAATTTGGCATGTAAGCTATTAGTTTAGCACAGATCCAGCTCTATTTTTCCAACGAGAAGGATTATACATTGTTTATACACAACACAGGATTTAGGGAAAAGCTTAACAGCAGAAACTCTACATTGAAACAATAATAATAATAATAATAATAATAATAATAATAATAATAATAATAATAATAATAATAATAATAATGGTAGGTACCATTTGACAAACCAGGATGAAAAATTAGAAGGTTTAGTGTGTGGGTGAAATCCTGAAGATTTTGATTTATAAACTTTCTTATGAAACAGGATGTACAGGTAATGACTGGGTAGGCTACTTCTGAACTGAAGGGAAGCTTATACATTTTGAATTATGTATGTGGATTAGTACTACAACAGAGCCCTATAGCTTTGCTATTGTTTTTAAGCAATTGTCATTACTAATTCAGAATATCTTCTCTGAAAATATTAATATTCACATTGTACAGTAGAATTGTAATGCTCAAATGTCTTGCTGCTAAGATTTTTTTTTATAATTAATGCTCTTGTTGGCTTTCCCCTTAAAAAGCCCCTTACATAAGATATTTATAGTTAGAAACTTCAACAGACCAAACACTAAATTACAAGGGAATATGTTTGTGTTCCCAACAGGTTCTTTCAAGGCATAATTCACTATATTACGATTTCATCAATTCAACAGTGCCAGTAACTCATTTCAAAAGGTCAAATTTCAATAGCAGCCAAATTGCAGGGAAATGATATAAAGAAAAGAAATAACTAATGTACACAGCCAGCTACCAGCCAAAGATAAACTATTCCTACTGGGCAGCCTTGCTAACTACTGCATTTATGAAATACAGAGTTTCAATGGTTATGGAATTGATTTGAAAGCTAATATTTGGAAGAGTTACATAAAGAAAAAGATTAATACACGTCCTTTTTAGCGGAACAGATAATATAATAGTATTAAATGATGGGATTAAAATGGATATAGATTAAATGTGAAGAAAAAAGAATGCACACCAAGCGCTTTTATTAATCCTGCTTCAAAATGATTCATTTCCAGTGCAACATGTTGCTTGCCCTTCTCTGCCTCAGAAGAACTTTGATCTTCCTCTGGAGTTTATGTGAAATGCAGTAGCACTTACTCAATCTATAAATGCCCTATTATGACTAATAGTAACAATTACTGGCCTTACTATTGTTATATTAAAAAGATCAGAAACACATGTGAGTCTTGGGATGTTCTTCAATCTGGGGTTCTTTCTATCATATTCAGTGGGAGGCATCAGTGTTTAACATACAGTATATCCCATAAACTATAGCCATGGCTAAAAACACAATAATGAGATAATGAGATTCCTGTCCAAACAGTTCTTTTTATCTATTTTTTTTAACTGAGTATAACCCTATTCACCACATGGAAGCCAAAAGAACATGTCTAACTACTGAGGGTAAGCGTGTATGTGTGCTTTGTTCTGCTAGTAATTCTGACTAAAGAAAGAAAACTGAAAACACAAATTTCCAGGATATTTACAGATTCAAATGAAGTCAGAAGCAACCCATTTATGTCTAACTCTACTGCAGATTCACATAGCTTTGGCATTGTTTTTAAGTTATATTCATTACCAAATCAATGCAATTATGGATTATGGTTGCATTGTGATATTTATAATAATAATTATAATAATTGCTTATACTCATATAGCGCTTTTTCTGGACACTCCACTCAAAGCGCTTTACAGGTAATGGGGACTCCCCTCCACCACCACCAATGTGCAGCATCCACCTGGATGATGCGACGGCAGCCATAGTGCGCCAGAACGCTCACCACACATCAGCTATTAGTGGGGAGGAGAGCAGAGTAATGTAGCCAATTCATAGAGGGGGATTATTAGGAGGCCATGATTGGTAAGGGCCAATGGGAAATTTGGCCAGGACACCGGGGTTACACCCCTACTCTTTTCGAGAAACGCCCTGGGATTTTTAATGACCACAGAGAGTCAGGACCTCGGTTTTACGTCTCATCCGACAGACGGCGCCTGTTTACAGTATAGTGTCCCCGTCACTATACTGGGGCATTAGGACCCACGTGGACTGCAGGGTGAGCGCCCCCTGCTGGCCTCACTAACACCTTTTCCAGCAGCAACCATAGTTTTTCCCAGGAGGTCTCCCATCCAGGTACTGACCAGGCTCACACCTGCTTAGCTTCAGTGGCTTAGCTTTCATATCACAAAAAGCAAGAAACAACATAACAACATAATGTTAAGTCCCCAGTGATGGAGCTAGGGCACAAGACACCGCTTTGACCTGGAGCAAAATAAGGTAGAACTCACTGTTCATGTTCTTGAAGATATTCAGGATGGGAAGGATCTGCCTGTAGTAAGGCACCAGTGCCTCTCCCACCATTTCTCCTGAAACTACCAGGTGCTGCAGGACCTTCAACGTGGTACAGATCACTTGCTTGTTTCGTGTGTTCAGAGCATCTGCAACAGCACAGAGAACAGCAGGGGCATCCTGTTAAAATACATAAGCAAACTGTATTTTTTAGCAATGAAAATCAGTGGAGGTTTGGTTATCTCATTTTAGCAATTGGATAACCCTTGATGTCTGACTGATTCTGCCCTTTGACATCTCCTAAGTGCCAGGAGAAAGAAAGAGAGAGAACAAATAAAATGACAAATTGGAACTCTAAAATCCTCTATCTGAAACCTGCTGGTTATCACTCTTGCTCATCTATCTAGAAGTCAGATTTTTGTTGCAAGCAATTTTCTTCACATTTTCCATGTTTCCGCTGTTATATGTCACATTTTCCAATCCACAGATGAACCAAAATACCAAACAGAAGCAGCAATCATGCTTTGAACAAAAGACTCTTTGAAAAACAACAGATGATGCAAGGATCTTAAATGTGGTCAGTTATTGGACCAATAGATCATCATCTTCCCAGCGTTTTTAATTTGTGCTGTAGATTTTGTTCAGCTGCACCCCCTGATGAGATCATTGTGTCTCAGTGGGCCTGCACTATACTCCAGAAATTCATTTCACATGATATGATTGATTTAAAACACACTAACACAACATGTCTAAGCTTTTCCTTTCAGTATCTGTTTGGTCTGTTCTGCTAGTTTTCTTCCGCATCTCACAGCTCCTACATTAAATTAAGCAAAATGATATTAATAAAAAAGCTGATGATCTTTAGCAGGATTTGATTTATGTTTAAGAATCTCAGAAATACTTGTTACTTCAGTTTGAGTTCAGATCCTAATTTAACAATTTTATTTGGTGGAAACCATATGTGAGTCATCTAGGCCACAAGTAATATACAGGACTGCACAGTTAGTCTTGTCTGTTCAACAGACAAGATTTTTTTATTTCCCATTTACACATAACCCCATTTATTGATTAGAGAGGTTAACCGAATATGCAGTGAACTAAATCAACAAAAATGGGCTGATAATAATGTTATATTCTAGTGGGTTTGCATAATGCTATGGTAACAAGACATAAGCTCACTTTATTTCTGGCACCCATAAAACACATCTTTTGGTCTTACAGCCAAGTTTCAAGTTAATGATGATTTAAATAAATATCAGCTATAGCACTGTCAATATACAGTATGAAGGAAGCAATAAGTAACATTCACTCAGTTTCTTTTAAGTGCTGAAGAAGATGCGTGTGAGGCACAGCACCTTTTGCTTTTTTACAAGAATGTTTATTTCAGTTGCTCACCTTTACAAAATAATAACAGCTTTTATCACTCATATTTCCTGGCATTACAGGTTATGTTGTTACAGCATGAACAGTGAAGAAGTTCATTTAAAATGACCATTTAAAGGCATGATCTTTCTATTCTCTTTAACTCAGTATCCATACTTCATTCTACATTCTTATTAAGAAAGAGTCCTTCACACAAGTGAATTCAGCATATACGGATACACTTGAGATCAATATCAATTATTTATTGTTATTTTTGGCCCTTTTATATTGTGCAGAGGACACAACAGCTGCAGCACTACATATTTATGAGATATCAGTAAGCAACAGGTGGAGTGAGGTCAGTCATAAAAGTATGAAGCCCACTCTCTGGCCAGTAAAATGCTCCTCTAGTAGTTGGATCATAGCGTTTACATAAAACCTATTGAATTCCAACTTCTAGCAGAGCATATGACTTCATTGAACTCAAATAGACATCTTGGAAATAGAGATGTTTTAGCTCACTTTTAAAAGTTAGCTAATTTGGAACACACAACTAATGGTCACAGATATCTCTGGAACATATTCTATGTCCAATACAGGATTTTAAACAAAAAAAAAATAAAAAAATAGGATGAAATAGTCATGTCAGTCACTGTGCACACCTTCACCCAACAGAACTTTTCTGTTGAGAAGAACACAAAAAACAGATCACATCAACACACAAAGAAGAAACAGCAACCACTTTAAGCAATAATAATGAAACATTTTTGTTCCCTTTTCTCCTGAAAATCAATTTTCTACAGCTTTAGCTTAAATAGCCACTGCAATCAGACATTTTTAAATGCAGCTATAGAGTGGAAATAAGAGAAAGCCAATCAGGGGCAATTTGGCTGACAGCACTTAACCAAGACTCCTGCAGATATCCTCCTCAGGGGGCTGTGAGGAGATTCTTTAAGACAGATCTGTCACTTCCATAGAATTGGAGGGGGGGGCTCTCAGGTGACTCAAAACATCTGCTTATCAGTAACACTCAATTCATCCCTTACTTAGCCAATACAAAGGGAGAATTTGTTTTTTCAGAGAATAAGGTGGCTCTTGACCTTTGTGACACTTGTGTACATGACACATTTATTTTTTTACACCAGGACAATTATGGAAGTGATGGTAGTACAACAGACAAGATAAACAGCACCTTATAGGATAGTTTATTCTTTCAAAAAAGCCACAGCAAAAACATGTTTTGGAATAATGACAGCACCAGAGCAGTGACATACTGTAGAAACACAAAGCATGCAAACTAATTTTCATTCAAATAGCACTTTTATCTTGAGAGTAAATTGGGACTCTAATGTGCTACACTGGATTCACATCTAAAGAAGTATGGGTACGAATGGCAAAAAAAAGACATTCTGAAACATATAATAGATATTATAAAGATCCTTTGAAGACATCAGAAAATGTATCTAATAGGAGCTGATCGTTTGAATGCACATTCAGTTTCCAAATATAGAATACCATTTGGCATTATGATTAAGTTACAACTATATGTACTTGAAATATTTTTGCAGTTACAAGAACACTGCTGAGAATAAAGTGTTGTTTTTTTTGTAATTAGGTTTTGTGGCATTGTAGGATTGTGTCTTGAGGGGAAAGAGCAGTTCTTTTCCTTTCTCAAAATAGTTTCTTAGTGTACATAGACGTTCATATAGCACTCCAGGGCTATATTTGAAGTATACAGGAATATATATGATACACAGTAAAATAATAATTATGGGCATAAACTGTTTGCTTGACTTTGGCATTTGGACTGTAGGTATACTTAATTATTTATCTGATCATGCCAGCTGACTGGGGTACTGCTGCTTCAGTTGGATCAGTTCGGTATCAATTGTGCTAGAATTTATATGAACTAAGTAATAATTTATTCATAGAACCCTATTAGATTGGTAGCACATAAAATTCATAAATCCTGTTTCTTAAATGTCAGGAGTAGGTGACATTTGCAAGATTTTTTTTGGCAGAAATGAAATGTATTCTTGTTTAAGCTTGGGTTTTACAGTTATGAAAGTTTAATTTGAAATCAAGACAGTGAAAATGTTACTCTAAACTCTGTATACATGAGAAAGAACCCTAGATTTTGTTATTGTACAAACCTATTAAGAAACCCAATAAAATACCATTATGCTAGGACATTATTATTTATTACATATATATCACAAATCACATACTCTTGTCCATATACTGAAATAGAACTTGAAATGAAAGAAAAAAAGAACAAACCAAAAGTAATATCTGAGAATGAAAATTGAATACCTGGGCTTGAGCCTTATAACTGGAAATATATTAGAAGTATGTTAAAGTTAGAAGTAAGCTTCCTAAAAAGCATGTCTCAAAGTATCTAAATTGCAACTAGGATTTGTTTATTTAAACAAATGGCTTTTTAACACATTTTGAGCCAGTACCATTTCTTTATTATGCTTGAAAAATACATAATTAATTATAGCAATAATTAATCATGGAACAAGTAATAGGTTTATTCCATGCTGAAAAGAGAAGAAAGAAAACACAGCGTTTTGGCCGTGGCGCCTTCTTCAGGTGTAAAGAAGGCTCCACGGCACCTGAAGAAGGCTCCACGGCCGAAACGTTGTGTTTTCTCTCTTCTCTTTGCAACATGGAATAAACCTATTACTTGTTCCTTTGAAGCCTACGCATGCTGACGCAGCTACCCACCTGAAATAATTAATGATAATTGTCCCTGCTCTGCATTTTTTATTATATGCATACCCCACCTCCTAATGGCACAAATATTAATCAACTCAGTCCACTGTTACAACTTTTGTGCCAACATAGGTGGGATACTAAGGCTACCTTCTTTTTATTCATACTTTGCAACCCACAGCATGTAGAGTGATGTACAAGGGAATGATGTACAGGGGAGTTATCATTGGATGGAGACATTTTTTAACCTGTCTGTTTATGACATTACTTTAAAAGCAGGACTTAGTCTGGTTGATCTTTAAACTCTTTTCATGGCAGTATTCATTCTGTAGCATGGTGAGCAATAGCAAAGTAAACAAAGACAGAAGGAACTAAATAACAGGACAGCCCTGAATTTTTTCCCAGCTGGAATTTTACATTTCACGCTGGCTTTTTATTTTTCTGTGTTACATCATTCTCTAGATAATTCCAAAACTGAAAATACATAAAGATTGAAAACAAAGAACCATACATATTCAGTATAATAATCACAATAATACAATCTGCAAATGCAACCACACTGATATATCATGGATTCACATTAGGGTATTGGGAGTTAGGGTATCATCAAAATTCAAAATGTTCAACAGTGTTGATTCAACTTGATAAGTGCCGGAATGAGATTGTGGTTATACTCACATTAGAGAACTTTTGCGTTTAAGATTACAGAGGCTTATTTTCTGCATTTGGAAGCAATTAATCTGCAATACGGAGACATGCTCCAGCAGTTTCGGCATGGTCAGAAATGTGCATCTTTTAATAATGAAGAAACTCATAACGGTATGCATTTAAAATTCCATTATCATAACTATGTGTGTATTTTCATAAAGAATATTACCTTTGGTCTAGCCTTAGAAGGCAAATGATTGTGCTTGCTAAGCCCAGGTATTAGCAGTCACTGTGTGAGCGGGAGGATGTTCTAAAAAGTAAGTATCTCATATTCAGATGCTGTTTGAATATAATCTTAAAAGCTCCAAAGATGTGGTTTCAGTCTTGTTAAAACGGGCAGCACAACACACCCAGAGAGCCACCAGCTAGGATAAATACACATATAAGTGTCTGAAGCAGTGAAACAGTTGAGTACACTGAGGGATGAAGAACTTAAGCACAAAAATGAAAGCAATTAATAATTAATACAGCATAAAAGAGCATATAATGTGAAAGTAAAGAAAACAAAAACAACTAAAGTAGAAAAGGTATACCTTTTTGTAAAGTTTCAGTAGTGCCACAGAATTAGTAATGTTTCCACTCCTCTCTTTTCTATTTATACCCTCTGCTGGCGCCCTAATGGAATGGCCTCACTGTCCCTGTGGTCTTACTCCTGCTGTTGAGGTTGTCTGTCACCACTTTGTGTTTAACTGGGGGGTGCTGAAGAACGGATTGTTTATTTTGAGCTCTGGCCATGGACTCAACAGGCGAGAACAACTGACACAGAGCTCAGAGTGCAGAGCATTGCTTGCAGGATTCCTTTCGTTTGCACTTTGTGTCTGTGTGTGCACAAATAGGCATCTGGCTGAAGGCAGTAAAAGGTCTGAAGCCTTGCTTGCATTGGAAGCTTAGAAGGTCAGACAGTGAAGGGCAATACCAAGATTGTGGCATTTTCATTGCCCACGTGAAAATGTGACCAGCGACTGGTTGTTCATATTACAAAACACTAAGTACTTCCGAACGGTAGAGTAACTGCGACAAGACTGAAGTCATGCTTATTGGCACCCCCCTTCAACTTCGTAAAGCCAGTCCTGTAACCCTATCTGTAGACGGTTCTGTACTTGAACTTCACTCTAAATTGAAAAACCTTGGGGTTATATTCGATTCTGGCTTACCATTCGACCCACATGTGCAGCATACTGTCAAAACATATTTTTTTTCACCTCAGAAATATCGCTAGACTACGCCCTATGCTACTGTATCACTAACTGTGGCTGAAAAGCTGATCAAAACATTTGTGTTCTCTTGAATTGACTACTGTAATGCTCTCCTTGCTGGGGTATCTAAATCTACTTTGAACAAACTGCAGTATGTCCAAAACTCAGCAGCCAGAATCCTGACCAGGTCTAATGCTAATGATCACATGACTCCTATCCTGGAGTCCTTGCACTGGCTTCCGGTCAAATTCCGTGAAGAATTTAAAATCCTCATGCTCACCTACTGTATAAGGCTCTACATGGCTTGGCACCTCAGTACCTGTCTGAACTATTATCACTCTACTCCCCACCTCGCAACCTTCGCTCTTCTAAATCTGCTCTCCTTAATGTCCCCCAAGCCCGTCTACATTGTATGGGTGACAGGGCCTTCTCCTGTTATGCCCCCAAGCTCTGGAACTCTCTCCCCAAGGATATCAGAGAGTCGCCTTCTCTAAACTCCTTCAAATCTGGACTCAAAATCCTCTTCTTTAGAAAAGCCTTTACTTAACTGGTTCCATTCTTCACCCCTCTGCTTTTCTTAGTACCACCATCCACGGTCTCCTCTATATATTGTAATTGTGTTTTATCTTGTGTATTATTTTTATTTATTGTTGTTGTCATTCTGTAAAGCGCTTTGAGAAGCCACCTTTAAAGGTGCTATATAAAATAAAGTTTATTATTATTATTATTATTATTATTAATATTATTATTATTAGTGTAGGTCATTGTAGCTTTTAGGTATTCACAGATGCTCCCGCTCACCACGAAGGAAAAACTTTATCTTGGATGCATTATTGAAAGACTTAATAACAGGTAACTAAAAACATGGATCTGAAAAATACCAATTATCAGTGCAGGATTCAGAATATGTTCTATATGTTCTTGTTTGTGGGATGAGCATAGTAACCCTGTCCAGACTAGACTTACTCTTGATGGGAATGATCAGCTGTGGGATGACAGGGAGGATCTTGGTGCCTCCATGCTCCAGCATATCGTGAACCCCCTGTCGTGCGAAGAACTCATAAGGGTGCACTGTCTCACACAGCCCATCAAAAAACAAAGGCAGGTAGTGGTGGTAGTCCAGTTTTTCAATCTCCACCTGGACAAAGACAAAGACATGGCAAACTGCCCTTAAGATACATTACCTGCATTTATCCACTTTATCTGTGGCATTCCAATTCCAAATGTATTCTATCAAAAACAACTTTATTAATATTGTTAATAAATCATAGTCTTCTATCTGCGCACGGTGAGGAGAAATGTATATCTTCTTTTTTGTGTCTATAAAAATACACAAAAAATAATACACAAGCTGTCTGCAGGGTTTTATTGCGTTCAAGAATTTAATCTAGATATTTACTTGTTAATTACCTTATTGTTTCTTGTAACTACAAATAAAAATAATGTTTCAGTCTTGAAACACACATATTCGAAAAAGCTTTAAGAGACTGTAAAATAACAGTATATATGTGGTTTCATGCAAGTCCATTTATTTCAATTGTTATAAGCCCCCTCTAAAAATTACCAGCCATGCAAAGTGAAATGATTGAACAGTAGAGTGATTACAGAGAGGTATACCATACTGTTCAAGTTAGAAACACCAGCTATCCAACATGAAGAGGCTATAAAGTGCATCTTATTTTGAAATGAGTGAGTGTGTAATCAGTGGAAATTTTCACAAAGGAAGGATAAACACTGCAGATCAGTCAGGGGTCTCTAACACAGTTGCATGACTAAAACCCTGTCAGATTCCACTGCTGATAGTGAGAATGTCAATGAGCCACTGGAAGATACTTTGAAGGTTTGACCTTGTGGGTCCCCATTAGTGTCTTTCATACTAGACATCAAAACCAGGCTCCTGAAACACATTTGCAGGCAAACAGTAATGCCCTTGCAAGTAAATAACATTAGCTTTCAGGTGCAGCTGATTACACTGAGGGTAATTTTCTTCCAACCTTGACCTCTTGCTGTGGTCAAGTCATGATGCTGTGAAAGAAAATCCATCAGAGGTGAGAATATTTGATGTTAGGAATATGAAGACCACAGATTCTGACACTGTCAGATTCTGGGATGGAGATTAAACTTTGGGTAACAGTGTTAATTCAGACATTGTAAACATGAAATCCACTAGCATATTATAGACAATCACCCATTTTAATGTTACTGTAGTCGGACCAAAGCGTAATGTTAGAGCTTCAGTCTGGCTCCCAAAATCTAGAACCTAAGCAGGGAAAAGCACAGGAAAAACTTATTTTAACACACTGCCAACATTTGTTTCACTGGCTCAACCCTAACCATTTATTAGTCTGCCTCCAGAGTTGAACCATCATCTAGGAAATTATCCAGATGTGTAGTACAGATTTTAAAATGTACCAAAATAGGAGAATCAAAACAATGGTTCTTAAAAATGTAAATGAATGCTTGGGGATCTATGTTATTCAGGCTGTGTGAGTTCTTAGGGGCTCTGATACAGGTAAGGAGTCTTACTAAGGTGGTGGCAGATGGATAACGAGCAGAATCCAGAATCACCCACTGATTTAATTTTTTAAGAGCATATAATAAGTCTTTCCTATTCTCTGCATTCAAGTCAATGAAGCAGGAGCACCCAGGATCCCTGTCTAAACAATTAGTGGACTGCAACAAAACATTGCCATCACATTGGCAATGCTGACTCAACCACAAAACAGTGCCACCCTCATTCAATTAGCTGCACCTCAAGGCTAAATGCCTTGTAGACACAAGTCAGAAGAGATGAGCAGTTACGTCAGTTAAATCAATGCTTGAAAAGATTAAGTGAAACGTTTAGCCACCCATAACAGCACCAAAGTCAATCCTGTGCCAGTCTTTTCTACACTTGTAGGGAAGAGTAATTGCCAGTTCCAGTAATATTACATTAATTTGATTTCCTTATTTTATTATTTATTGCCACAAGAAAAATGAAAAAATCTAATTGTTTCATATCTCTATGGGTTCTTCACCACAGGTAAAGAATCCAGTCTTTGGTATTACTGAAGTAAATGTAGTTTTCTTATTAAAAAGAAATCCAACAAGGAAATTTCTTTAATTGCTTATATTTCTGTAGCATTTGTTATGTGAAAGGATCTCAAAGTTACACACATGTAGAGCCACCTACTGGTCCACCACCATCACCTAACCTTGTTTAACTTCTGTGACCTGACAGGATCAGGCTTCTGTGTACTGTATACTAGTATAAAATGATTCTTCAAATCAGACAGGTTAATAGTATAGGTTTTAACATGACTGCACACAGCAGGTGCTACAGTTTACTCACACCTTTCAAAGACATAGGTGACACAGGTGTTTCTAAATTGTGTTGGTGTGCTTGTACTTGTGTGTGCTCAGTGATGGAGTGACATCTCATCCTGTGTGGTCTATGCTTCTGGGATTGGGTCCAGGTTGCCATAAACTTTATCAGGAACAAGCAGCTTTCTGGTAACGTATGAATTCTCTAAATCTTCAAAAGTTTATTATAGATATAAAGGTTACATACTGTATGAATTGCACTTGTTTTATAACAGATAACTATTTATTTCTGATCTGCATTAATACACATGTTCTTTATTGTTGAGTTTAACGTGCATTGTTAAACAGACACCGAATGTCAGTCATCATGAATGTCGTCATTCATGACATTCACAATACCACAAAGGTATTGCCACTAACAGCACATGACAGCACCATTGACATGGGTTCATGTTGTATGCAGATCTGCCTTGGTAACAGTGATGATAACAGTAATTGGCATGAAGGGGAGGGGGCAGTAAATCTAAAACAGGCTACAGTATTCCCTTTACTCTCCATGCAGTGTTGCTATAATTAGTCAGGCACATTATTTTTATCATAAGGAGGAAAAAGCTTCACACAAGCTTATAAATGGTCTGCAGTAAGTGAGGCAGCACAGCAAGTCATGCTTCATAAAGCTAAAGTATGACGCAATTGGATTTCTAACATCAGATCAAGAGTACGGCATGGTATTTAGGGGTTCAGGCCCTAACACAAAAACGCAATTGGAAAAGCTACCTGCCCACACACCCCCACCACACACAACCAATCATATACACAAATACACACAGTCTAGAAACACATTTTGATATTTAGAGTTGGATCTGTTGGACCAGTTGGATCTGACAATAAACCTTGGATCTTTTAGGTCAATTCAAGGACAGTGTTAAAAGATTCTCCAGCCAAAGAAATACAATAAAGCAAAATGATGCAATAAAACAACATTCATTTAAAAAAGGATTTTCAACATTTATTTAAAAAATATGTCATAAAGAGGACTTGCATGTTACAATAATTTTTTGTTTATGTGTTTTAGAGTTCTTTGCAGATAAATATATAGGCCTGTTCACAATGATAGGATTGGTCACACTACAAAATTGTTCTCTAAATAAGTCTTCACCGTTAAAACTAACTGATATAATAAAGTTCAGCATATTTGAGGCTGTTATGAGTGTTTCCACACAGTCCGTAAACAACAGAAAATAATTTTACAATGCAGACTAAAATAAACAATAAAAGTATTTTCAGCAATACAACAACTAAAGAACAATGAAGGATGAAATTATATGTCTCAGTGGTGAAAGTGGAAAACGTTTAGAACAAGAGTGTCCAAAGTTTACAGTAGTAAGGGCTGTATATCACAGATATTATAGGACTTGGGCTACAATGTAACAACTACACAGCTAATGAAATAAAGTTACCTCATTTTAAGCTAATGTTGTGACAACAATATTCACCTGATTCATCATCACATATTTGTGTTGCCATGAACAGTAACAATAACCAGCGATTCTTTCAAATGTAATGGTTTATATTACAGGACTATTGTTGATAAAAGCAATTTAATGAATAAAATCAGAAGTAATACATTATGGATTTCGGATTAAGTCAATGTGTAGGCTGCAATGTAAACGATTTAGCTCATTTAAAGTACTGGTAAATATAAGGCTGACTGTTGAAATAAAACACTTGCTATACCAATACATTTAACATGTACTCTTTCACAACAGCAAGAGAGTTTTTGCACTCAAGAAAAAGTTTGCTGTCCATCTCTGTCACAAAATATTTGTCTATTGCTCTTGAAATATTAAAAACAATTGTTTGTACCCATTATCTCTCACTCACTGAACGATCCATTACTATGCAACTATTGCTATGCATAGTTACTGTGTTATGCAACACATTTAAAAACAAAACTGTTTATGTGGAAAAAAAGAAAGCAAACAATTTGTTTTAGAAGTAAATATTTTAAATTATGTATTATTTTCATATTTACTTGTATTAGCTTCTCAGCTGTTTAGTTCATCTCAGGCCACACATGTGTTCAACATAGATACCAGTAATAAATGACGGCAGTAAATGACTTCGCCTGCCACATTCTGTGTTCAGACCATACTTTAATTGTTTAATAGTTTTAAATAATTAAAGAGAAATGGCTGATATGTTAAACAAATATGTAACTCAGGTGTTTACAAAGGAAGAAACAATAAGCCTCTGGCTAAAGACAGAAACAAATTATCAGTAAAATGTGTTTCCTCCACTTTGTCTCTGAACAATCAATACACCAAACATGAAACACTCATCTTAGTCATTTGCATATTGTTTTGTTTCACATAAAAGTTAGAATGGTTTGCAGACCTGCTAAAGTGGATGTGATTGTGGTGATGTTCTTTTATGTTTTGCTTCTGTGAGCATGTGAATAAAAAGCCAAGGAAAATGTGCACTGACATAGCTGAATGAAAATGTCATGCCTGCCTCAGGAGGAAGGAAAGAGACCACTGGGGTAATGAGGGCAGAAATGTCAGTGCAAAGGGTCACCAGACATATAGATGTGCCCTGGTAAACAATAGCACACAAAACCATACACCCGAAGAAGGCTCCACAGCCAAAACGTTGTGTTTTGTTTCTTCTCTTTTCAGCATGGAATAAATCTATTACTTGTTCCTTCAACACCATAGAAAAGCCATTTCAAGTGGAAAACACTAAGCCTGAAGAAGTTGCCTATGAAAATGAATTTGGTGGAGATATGTCATGACATAACATTTACATCTTCTCGACAATGTGGGGAAACAACAAAAAAGACCATCAGAATGTTAGGACATAAAAAGTTAAAAGCATATAATTAAATAATAAAGGAATTTGATTTAGAATTGTACAATGCATTAATAATATATTTAGAATTTTGTATACAATAAAAGTCACCACAAACCAAAAATTATATTGCTGTTCTGGTACCAATCCTGGGAAGAGACACCAGCAGACACACTCCCAGTCTCAGACAGAGGAGACTATGAAGTGATGCAATTCTGACATTGTTCAAGAAACGACTGAACGCAATCACTGAAAAAATTAGGCCGTGTCCTTGCCTCTCCACCCTGCCGGTTCGTCCCGCAACACCTGAGTGCGAACCTGGGTCTCCGGCGTAATGCAACCGGGAGCCAGCCGAGTGAGCTAGAGGAGACCTCCCCCACCCCAGGCGGCTGAGGTCCCTGCTACGCACAGGGAGGGCGATGACATTATGTGTCCAAACTAACTCCGCTACATTAGCAACAAAGTCAGTTGGATGAAATGAAGGACTTGCTCTTGTTTATAATTTGTTTATGTTCTTAAAAGTAAATAAAAGGTTCTTTTGCAGAAATATACAGGGTGATTTTGAAAAACAAAACAGACTGGATTGTAAGTACCTAAACCTTATTTAGATGCGTATAATCCCACACCCAAAATGCTCTTCTTCAAACTAAGTGAGGGCTTATTTTGAGTAGGAAAAGTATATTTTTTATTTTGAAATATTTTATCTTCTCTACCAAGCAGTAGGTAACTGTTTAAACAGCTGTGGAAAGCTGTTGAAATGTACTTCCGATATTAACCCTCCTTATCTTCATAGCAAAATAGCACTGAAAAACGGTTCTTATTATCCTTTCTATGTTTTACACAATTAAGATGAGTCAAAAAATGGAAAAGAATTAAGCATGCTACCGAGCCTGGCATCACTGGGAGCCAGAGACTTCCCCTGAAACTGATCCAGTTTTAAAGGTGAAACTAAAAAAAAAGACAAGATTACGCAGTGCATTGTACTGGGGATTAAAATAGGGAGAGGGAATTAGGCCAGAAGTGAAAAACCTGTGGCAGCTGGAAAAGAGATGTACTCTATAGGATAATTGACTGTTTCAGCATCTAGTGCTGTCTGCAATATGTATAAGGTTAAAAATGTGACTGCAATTCACTTGTTGTACTTATTCCCTGTGAACCTGCAAATATGAACCCATACCAACTGTTATCTACTGTAGATTATTGCCGTGCATTCACATCATATTAAATATGTGCAATTTCTATGATTCTCACAATTTCATTAAAGGATTTATGTCCATTAAGTTTTTGTGTAGCAGTTGTATTATTGTTTCTATACCTTGTCAAAACACTTTATCATAATTTTAAACAGCTTCAGCCTCGGACCCAGTTTCTTGTGCTGGGAGTACAACACGGTTGGTCAATTATGGAAATAACAGGCTTAACAAAACCTTTGAACAGTACCTTAGAAGTCTACTGTGATGCATACATTCCAATGCTATTTTGTAAACCAAATCCTTAATTAGTTGATTGAATTATCAATTGATTAATAAAGTGAAGAGCCGGCCAACTTAAAATCCATCAATGAATGGACTACAATGCAGGATTTGTCTTACTTTCCACATTACATGTATGTAATCCTCATCTATCTTTCCAAAGTCTTACAGAGCAGTGCCAATATCAGGGCTGTTCCTTCTTGTGGCTCGTTCACTGACCACCAGCCTTTTTGTTTCCATTTCAAATTTGTGTTGAAAGGAAAACATGAAAAAATGAATCATGGCAAAATATTTGCCAGGTGTAAAGTGTACCTGCTCTCACAAAAAAACAATCCCTCTACAGAATGCAGAAGATAAATTCATTAGCTAGCTCTACAAAGAAACCAGAAAAAAAAGTCAAATGGAAAACAGTGTCTCTGTACCACATCTTGTCACAAATAGCTCTGGCTGATGCTTTAGGCTCCTTTAAGGCCTCTAGCACACAGGGTTTTGGCTATAGTTTTTTAAGCTACATCACATTGACGCAGTGACGATCAGCACTACCATTCTTCTTCACAGGGAAACAACATTTATTTCCATGGGACTTGGGAGTGAAGGGTTGGGGGTACTCACATTGACAAAATATGTCAGAATCCATTTCCTCAGTTTCTGGGGGATATTTTGATTTACTAACTGCTTTCTTCATCCAATTCAAGGTTGTGTGGTATCCAGAGCCTATCTTGGCAAGCAATGAGGGCAAGGCAGGGAATACCATGGATGGGATGTAAGCATTGATTTATTTTCCTGTTTAAATGTTTTCTCGCCATATTTATTGTTTAATACTGATCAACACACTATTATTTTTAGTAATACAGAATCTGTTAAAAATTAAACTTTTATCAAATTTAATTGAATGCAAAATATATCTTGCTGATGTTGCCTTTTTTTCTTTTTTGTTATGAACCCCTGGTGATATAATTTTCTGCAATGTACAAAACCTCTAGCTCTGCTTGTTAGTCAAACCTGGAAAGGACCTTAAGCCCTCTCACAATTTTTTCCTGAATCTCCCTACATATTAACAGGAACAGGTAAAGGTTTATTCCATGCTGAAAGAAAAAGAAAAGAGACACACAATTTCTGCTGTGGAGCCATTGTGTCTCTTTTCTTTTCCTTTCAGCATGGAATAAACCTTTACCTGTTCCTTTGTAGCCCATGTATGCTGGTACAACTACCTACAGTACTTGTACATATTAACAGCCTGCTACCAGATCATTAAGGCAATGTCTCATTTATTTATGTGGCACCAATAGACAGTTACTGAAAAAAATAAGCCAGAGTTCCTCCACCAACGCTAGGAAAATGCCTCTTTTCCTGTTGCCACAATTTTACTTAAGCTATATAATTTTTATTATGAGGTTTTGCAAAGAAATCAAATAAACCCAGTATGTGCTGAAGCATAAAGACCAGTTTCCCACTCAGATACATTATTCAGTGTTTCTAATAAGTCTAAGTAGACTCATGACTTATCATAAGACTTAAGACTTAGGAAATTAAGAGATATTCGCCAACCACAGACTAAAAAAAATAATTATTTTTGTAATGTAGCTGATGGTTGGCACTGAAATTTAGAAATGTAAACTAGAACTCTTAACTTTACATCACTATTATTTAGATTCATTTTCCATGTCTGCTTTTAAATATGTAGGAAGACAGTAGAGATATTGTAAAAAGTATATAATTAAACATTGTAAATGGACATTAAATCCAATGATCCTCAAATGAATCAATCTTCTATGCTCTTCTGAGCAATCTGAAATAAGGTGTTCAGTCAAGAGTTGCGGAAGACTTGTCAGTTGTATGTAAAGGGAGTGCTTGATTTTCCATCACCCAAACGCAGCACACAGTGTAGCATATTTCTCTGACACTGAGATGTTAATATTTCTGCCTGAAAGGTAGGTCAGGATGCAGAGGCGGCCTCCTCCCAGAAAGGTGACTCAGGCAGCCTTTGAAGTTGGGTCAACATTTCAGGCAAAGGTTCAGGCGGGTAGCATCATAGAAGCACTGACCTGTAAAAGGTGTTGGGATAAAGCTTTTCTGTCTAAACTCTGCATTTTTTATGAGGTCTCATTCTGACAAAAGAACAATTCAGCTGGCATATTTTGCAAACTAGTCCATTTATTAACTAGCCTAGTAATGACAAAAGACAAATTTCCCTGAAATAATCCAGTTCAGAGTGGTTGATTAGTCAATTGTTTCTGCAGAATTAATGCTGGCTGTGTGCTGTTTCTCTGGCTGGGATTTCATTTTAGTAATTTGAGTCTAGTAATTAATGTATCAAATAGACAAATTTGTTTGCTGTGGAAAAAAATTCTACCCGAGCTCAAAAAATCACTAAAATCAAGAATAGCTCTAGATTTGTGCAGCCAGAGCTTTTTCAATAAGGGTTTAATCCTTCTTCTGCCGTTCCGGTGCAATTGAGAGGTAAAAAGCAATCTCTGTACTGCTTGAAAGTTACTGTAGGTGCTAACAAAAAATTACCAAAGATCTAAGTTTTCCACTTCTTGCAAAATGATTTTCAAGCTTCATTTAGTTTTTTAAAGGACAAAAAAAAACATTTAAAGTTTACAAAATGTTGATATTTAATGCAATTTTAGAGCTAATGAAAAAACTGAAAGAGTTGTAATTACAGAACACATTATTGTGACTCCAGTCTATGAGCTCCAATGGCAAAATAAGTAATACATTATTAGTCAAACTCATTATGAAAACTGGGCTCAGTGTTGCAACCTGTTTAATGTGGAGCTGTTAAAAGGCCATTTTATTTTTAAAATGTGTGATTTTTTAAAAGTTCTCCATTCCCTTATGCTTGCATTTTTCCTATAAAAGAAAGACACAGAGGCACATAAGATTACTATCTCATTGTAAGGCAGCAAAGTCACACGGATTAGACAATACATTACCGTTCAGAATATTTTCTGCATTTTTTTATTTCTTAAAATGAATTTAAAGCTAGTTCCTATGAACCATTAAATAAATGCCTTATAAATGCCTCCAAATCTATAGTAAAACATGGACACACACTCTGGTGATTGGGTAGAATGTGGCCACAGTAGATTGTCAGAACATTCTAGAAACATTGGTGATTTAAATCCACATAAAAATACACATTCTAATTGTATTCTAATCGTAGTTTATTCAAATGTTTTCTTAAAAATGTCTTAATATGAGACTTTTAAACAAATCTTTCAAAACATTATTATAGGAGAGAGAAAAGAGACTGTAAGGAAAGAGATCTCAGATCGTAAACTTAGAAAAGATAGACATCTGAGGATTAGATGAGAGTTCTGACAAATTATTGCTGATATCTAGATAGTTGTACTCTGAACTCTGTGGGACCTCACACAGTACCATGAAGACTGCTCTTCAGAGTCAAAAAAGAAAGTCCAGTGTCAACTGGAGGTATTCAATTTTGTCTGTAAAGTTTCTTACACAACATTCAGTTTTTAGCTGCCTTTACTTTACAGTGACCCACTCAGCAAGAGGAATATGAAAGGGCCGCCCTAGGCTGAATATGAAGCCATGCCTCAGTTCCACAGACCCTGCAGAAACACTGCTCTAAAGCTAGTGGCTGGCCGCATCTCTTTCTTGTCAATGCAGTGGCACAGAATTGAATGAAGGTACACATTGGTTACCTAAAACAAAAGTCCATTATTAAATCAGACATGCCCTGCTAACAATAAATGACTATTCCTGTGTTGGCATAAAATCGTATGATCTGCTGGATCACTGGTTGCCCGGGCTGCTGGAAGGCTGGGGGCAAACTTTCCACTTCTTATTAAAGACAAAGGTCGAGGGTATCTGTGGAATGTGCCATCCTGGGAGGGCCTGCACTCTCACTCCATGTGAGGAATGCACACATACTGTAGCTAGCAGATAAACGAGATCCAGTTCCACCACACCAATGTGCCTTTGGGTGGACATTAACTACATAACTACATAAACAAAACTCTGGAATGAGAAAAAAATATTTATTTTTTGTGACTCAATAGTAGGTAGTAAGCTTAACAATGAAACATCAGTGCTGAAAGTACTTTGTGTCCAACATACTATACATTAAAAAAAAAAAGTTGATTTCCTTACTTCTGTATCTGAGAAGAGGCAAACCAAAATGAGATAACATTTTTTTGCAAGTATGTTCTGGAAAGTTTTGTAAATAATGAAGGAATAGTGAAGTTTACTGTACATACTGTAGAAAGCCCGAGTAAAATGTGGTGGTGAGGGTGATGAAAAAGAAAATAAAAATTAAATATGATAAAATGAGGATGGCCTCCTTTTGTAGAAGATAAAACAAGAACAGGGGCAGAAACAGCAGGTTATATGGCAAAGACATTTCTTGTTGTAATCTATTATTTTTATATATTCTATATCATTCTATATATTATTATTATTATTATTATTATTATTATTATTATTATTATTATTATTATTGTTCTGTTATTTTATATAATATGATTATAAGGTCTCAGGTGCATTGTGGACGCAAATCGAGAGAGAGAGAGACATGTAGCATGTGTAATTATACATATATTATCTTGAATTAAAAAAGGATACATTGATTAGCTGCCAAATATCTCTCATTTTAGATATTTCAGAGAATCCCTACATATACACATTTTCTTAATTAACACATCTCTTAAGCTCTTATATAAAGTAGAAAATACAAATATTAAATACATATTGGCAAACATAAAAATGGTTTATAAACTATCTTTTAGCCAACCAAGTCTCTTTATTAAAAAAATAAAATATTTTGGCATGTTTATATGTAAGAAATTGCCAGCATTCTGTGAAGTTTACCAGTTATTTTATTAACTCCACATTGAACTGAAGATGAAGATTTGGATTCCAAACTTACTATAGTAACAAATATATTAATTGAAGTTAAGTGAAAGTGAGTGAAAGGCAAGATTGGTATTTTTTTACATTATATAGTGAAAACAGTATAGGCATAGTAGCCTACTTAAGATCTTTACAGATCCTCAGCCTTTCCTCAGTGAATTTTTAAAAGACAAGGTATATAATAAGTAAAATGGCTTTTCTTGTTGTACAACATTCTATAGATACGACCATTCCCTCTTCAAGTGTCCTAAATTCAGGTACATGCTGAAGTCCATCTCCAAGCTTGATTCAAAGAGATCATGCATGAAATCCAAAACTTGATTGAGTACCCTCATTACACTCATTCATCATTGTAATTAGCCATAATCATAGCTATCCTGAGAAAATGGAAGAACTGCTCCCCACACAGATCCCCTCACAACACTGGATCTAGAGTCACTTTGAGAAAGTAATAGGGTAAAAAAGTTAGTCTAAAAGAGAATTTGTTCTCACGTGGCTTATCTGGTTAAATAAAGGCTTAGAAATGTTCAAAAATGGAAATGAGACAGGCCTGCTGATGTGGAAATGCATATTAACAGTACTGTCCTTAGCAAATTATCACTGTATGACTGTATGAGAAAAAATGCATTAGCAGGTTTTATGACCCACTTGTTATCACTAGACTCTTTAGATCTTTATCCTTAAACATCATGTTTGCAGTCCTTGTGTTTCTATCAAAAACGTCCCCACTATACCACTCCAAAATACAAAACAAGCAGTTCCTAGATGTGTGCTTTTACATGATTGTGCCAGAAGTACATAGAACAATAACCGCGGCATCAAAGACATCTTTCTTTGGGAAGGGGTTACAGTAAAATCCAACCAAACAGATCCCACAGCAGCATGTTTATGGGATGTTTTAGAATACTGGAATTAATGGAATGAACGTTCTTAACAAACATTGTGGTGTTTGACGTCCCCTAGTTAAATCCGGATTTGACCACTCCAGTTGTATGCTGCCTTGCATTTTTTGGAAAAAATACAATGTATATCTCATTTCTAATGCACTTCTTAGGTGCTCTGTTGTTATTCTGTAGTGGTAATGCCTTCTAGACAAAGACTTTAATAACTCAGCAAAGAGCCTGAATGCTACAATCCAGAAGTTTTCATCAAAATCTCATTATGTATGCAGATCTGATCACTGTCATTTATTATTGAATGAAAAATCACTAGCCCTAATGCAGAGTATTTTATGAGAGTTTAAAATTTTAAGGACTTGAAAATTGACTGTTAAGTTGAATTAGAACATCGTTAGTATCTCAAAAGTATTGTCGCTGTAACAGTCATAGAATAAGAGATTTATATAAAAAACAATAGTTTAAAGATAAATACATTTTGCCAGTTTTTTTAAAAAAGCTGTCTCTATAATGTATCATTCTCACAATATTTGCATGATTGTTAACACATAAAAATACATTTCATGAGCTTAATGTTTTATATTTAAAGTATACAACAGCTTCAGAAAACTGATATAGTGATGTCAAATGTATTATGAAGAAGATATCCACACTGCTCTTTGCTCTTCTTGTATAGTAAGGAAGGTGGTCTTGCAAGATTATCAGGAGATGGGTGTCTTCTGTGTGTTTTGATCTTTCTGAGATCTTTTTGAGAGATGAGTTCATCACCTAGGCAGATGGGAAGGAGGTGGAATAGGGAATGCAGTTTTGAAGCAGGTAAAAGAGTGTGTAACAGGTGTATTGCTGTTTCTGACCCATGCTGTGAGGCCAAGGGTTACTAGTGACACACCTTCAATTGTAGCTGCATCTCCATACACAATGTCTAGTTCCAGTCCCTGGCTTTGACAAATCCTTTCAACTAAAGATTTTCTTATAATAGCTTATTTGCATGAAACCTTAAGCATAAATTGATGCAGAAACAACAGCATACAGCTGTCACGATTGTAGTCCCTCCCCCTTAAGGGCGCTCCGGCTCTTTCACTTTGTAGTTGATTTTGTGCACCTGCTCCCTGTTCCTGCCTCCCTACAAAAGCCAGACGCTCACTCTGTTCTGGGCTCTGCATTGGTTTCCTGAACCAGCCGAGTCCGGGACCTGGAGTGCCTGGTTCCGTTCCCCCTTTTTGCCCCTAACCCTTCGCTGGATCCAGCTCCGGTTTTTAACTTTGTCTCGTCTGTCTACAACCCCTCGCCGGATCCCGCTCCGGTTTTTTACTTTGTCTCGTCTGTCTACGACCCCTCGCCAGATCCCGCTCCAGCTTTTAACTTTGTCTTGTTCATCTTGGATTGATCACCCGGCTCTGGACATTTGCCTCACCACGGATTTCCCTTTAGACTCCTTTTGAACTGTTCGCCCTGGACCACGCCCCCCCTCATACCAGCCCTGTGCCTCGTCTCTTCCCTGTGTTTGTTCACTTCCTTCTGGATTGTGTCGTCTGCATAGGGTCCTGAAAGATGCTTTGCAACAACAGCAATGTATATATCAGTAAATGCATAGTATCAGTGAGTACACAGTAAGAAATAAATTATCTGGAATGTGAAGATAACATTAAGTACTCACTTAAGGGAATATATTAGAAACTGAAATCATAAAAAAGTTAAACACCATAAAAGTAGGTAAAGGATTGAGAAAACAGCAAAACAGGGAAATTCATTATTGAATTTTAATCCAAAAGCACATTTTGTTAAATTACATATTTTATACTGAGGCAAACATGACAGAACTGAATTTTAATACAGGTTGTTTTTGATGTAATAAAAATGAAATGCAATGATGTACCCAAGGGGAATGATAAAATTCCTCCTGGAGCAATTCTGGATCCTTGCCAACACTCCCCCGTTTTCTGATTTCATCCTGTTGTG
The DNA here is from genome assembly GCF_059453375.1 of Lepisosteus platostomus. Classification (NCBI taxonomy): domain Eukaryota; kingdom Metazoa; phylum Chordata; class Actinopteri; order Semionotiformes; family Lepisosteidae; genus Lepisosteus; species Lepisosteus platostomus. The sequence continues at coordinate 8,645,642 of NC_142623.1, read as the reverse complement.
TGGGCTCTGAGCGTGAAGTTCCCAAGCAGATCTTTAAAGAAATGCATGAGCCCAAACAGGATTACATTGAAAGCTGTAAAATATGTCCTATTAAAAATGCTGGTTGCAAGCATCTGTGCTGAAATTCCCAAGGATTCTAGTTTACTCGACCCTGTAGACAATGTGCCATGAAATTCATTTCCCCATGCATCTCTTTGCTCTTCATTAACCCCTTAATCATGGCAGCTGCTCTGAAACTCTCAACTGTCCACCTAGTGTCAAGATAACCTTTTTTCTCTGTGTCTGCAAAACTAGCAATCTTTCAAGCTGAGTTTAGAATTTTATAAGAAATTATACGAGGGTTGATGGATGGGTCAGCCTCCCTCCATCAGCACCATGGAACAAAAGGTTCAGCTATCCCTGGACTGTGTTATGCTGCAGAGTGGAGTTGTACAGTATATAACCATGTTGAGACAGCGGCAGTGCCTCCATCATACAGTCTGTGTTTTTTACTGCAGGCTAAGAAATGAACATATATTTATTAAATTATGTTGAAGCCTCATTCAGATTTCCTAGGGACCTGCTACATGGAGAAATCATGGTAAAGTATTTATGCGTCGCCTAATTTTCTTTCCCTGAATCAAACCTGTCTTAAATTCAGACATAGGATCCTGAAATCCTCTGTTCAGAGCAGATGCTTTTTGGTAATACTATCTCCTTACGTTATGAGCACACATGAAACATACTATATAAACATATTGTTTCTTGCAGTTTTTTGTAGCAACAACAAACAATAAAAGAATAAATTAAATTGCACAATGCAATTCATGTTTTTCTGTCTCGTCTTGAACAGAAAGGCTAGAAACTTTTCAAGATTTGCAATTCCTAGGAATGCAGGACATTTTGGCTGCAATATTTTAAACCATTGTCTTTTACTAATGAAATTAAACAGAATGTACAAATGAAATGAAGGCAATAATTGAACTAATCCCCTTGACAGACATGTACTTGTGAGAGGCTGCTTTAGATAATAAATGACTTTGAGGAGATGTGGTGGTAATGGGATAAAAAGGTAAGCTGGGGGTTTCTTAAACAATTTAGAATTCTTTTTTAGTAACTATTTGAGGAAAGAAGAGGACTGTGTGTGCAAAAAGTGAGCAAAACAGTTCAGAATACTGCAGCATCATGGCCACTTGGAAGTTGAGGTAATTCCTAATCTTCACTTGCCCAATTAAATAATAAATTCCTTTCACATGGATTGTGTAGGTCACATTTTCTGAGAAGCTGCTACACACCCTAGCACAGGGAAAAGTATAGTTTTCTGCCCTCCTTTTTTATCTAAAAAACACACAACAGATTTAAGTATTCTAGAATGCCAAAGAAAGTCTATCAAAATTGTCTTAAATGCGATTAGATTGACTTTATTGTCCATTAAAAGTGGAAATTGGTATTTGGTTTCCCTCATTACAAATAATACAATTAATTAAACAACTTAATGTTATCAATTCAATTAACAATTTAATTAAATTGTACTGTTGGTATTAGCTGTAACACTAACATTGGATTGTATTAACTACCTGATCTAAAATACCAAAATAAATGAGCATCCATAATAAAACAAGTTTTTTTTTAAGATTTCTTATTATTCCTAATTTTATCTTTTTAATTCAACATGAAGACACTTTCTCACTAAATAAGTGATCTTCTTATTATAAAAAATAAACAGGAGATAAAAAAGTCATGGCTAGCCATTTATAATCTTCGAAAATTGACATGTCCCCTTCAAGGAAATGAACATGTCCTTAAATTTCAAGAGGCTGTAATTGATAATAATGATGTATTTTCATCATTTGATGCAGGGATGCCAATGTACTTAATCTACAGCTGTTTAAATTAATGTTTTACTCAAAGAAGAGATCCGGGTGTCACAGTGAGAGTTCACAGTCCGGAAAATAACTGATTAAAACATGCATCAGAAATTTACAGTCGGAGCATAATTAAGGCAAACAAATCACAGATAAGGTAAATAATTGATATAGTTAATGGGACATAATGTTTATCAGAAAGCTAATTAATTAGAAATTAATCAGAAATTAAGATATTTATGCTAGATTATCAGTCACTGCTTGCAAGTACAGTTGTGCGTGACCCCCATTTAAAGACATACGTACATTGATGCTGTATACACATTACATAAATGGATGTCATATTGTGGTGGATTAGAATAACTTTAGCATTAACCAGAACTATAAATGCTGTAAACTTCTTAATAATCATAATATTGTATGAGTTATATTTTACCTGTCAATTTCCATCTTTGCTTTTGGTAAAGGGGCATTTTAAGTAATAACCTTGTTCTAATAAACAAGAGTAAAACTCATATTATTGTTCTAATAAATAAACAATAGTTAAACTCTCCATTTCATCACTATCTTTGATAGTAGGCTATTATACCTTGGATCTTAGCTACATTAAGCCTCCATTAAATTTCGCCTTCATTAAAATATGCTACTTGTTATATCAAGCAAAACACTTGGCTTCCAAGGAGAGAGTTTATAATGAGAGCACAGCAAAGTTAAACTAGCTTTGAAGTACTGATATTCTCTTCAGTCCATTTGAATTATGAATGGAGTGTTTCAAGAGTGCAACAGGCTTAAAGATAACTAAGGCTTATTTAAAACTCCTTTTCAAGGTACCACCAGTGTCATGTGCATCGTGCTAATAAATATACAGTAAGAGGATCAAAATACACAATTTTGGGGAGCCACTTTGCATTCCCCTGCCTGAGCTCTACACTTTTCATACCTCCAGTCAAAATTGAATGAATACATTTATAGGTACTAACTCCAGGTACAGGTATTAAGTTCCAGAACCTACACAAATTGAATAGGAACTGTGATCATTTTCAAGTTATTAACTTTCTCTGTGCATTTTTTTCAATTTTGGTTCTGTATGATAGTGAGCCATTCCAGGGTGATGACCTGGAAATTCTGTAAAGCACTAATTAATCTGAAAAATAATTCAATAGATGGGTATAAGCTGACTGACCCTACGGTATAAAGAAGGAACTCATAAGTAAAAAGAGAACATGGTAAAAGATCTACTCTAAAAGGAATATTTATAGATAAATGCTAGGAATAATAGAATCAACTACTAAACATGATTTCAAATAATAGTTGTTAATGAACATTTTACTGTGATTTTCTTAATAAAAATATGGCAAGTATATGTATAGATGTAAAGATTTAATTCTTTACATTTGCAAGAATAATATTTAAGGTTTCAGGTCATCAAGGATTCATGGCTGAACACACCCAACAAAATACTTGTGGAAAAAGAATGATTAGAAAGAAAAAAAATGCATACTTTAATAAAAGGACAGTACTGTCTCTGCTCAGATTTCATATAGAACATGAAAATAAAATAATAAGCAGCTGCCAGAGGGCTTGTTGCAGATGCTGTACATAAAGGCAGTTATCCCACGTTATCAAGGCAGCCAAATACTATACTGCAGTAACAGAGTATATTTGCATCATGTCAAATCTGGAGTTGAATGAATTGACATGTTTATCTGGATGCTCTGGCTGTGTAGTTCAATCACTGCAGGGTTTTCACTTGTGTAATAGACTATCTTGCAAGGGGTAATTTGTCGTCATAGTGGCAAATACTGGAAAGAGTTCTCTATCGCGCACAGCTTTAGGCTAGTTGGAGGCAATATGTGCTGATTATTGTCTCACTCAGCTATTTAAAGACCCAGTTTTACCAGACAATAGTCCCGCAGTGAATTACTACCTCAGGCACAGCAGCTTTGAAAAGCGAAGCTCTGTTTCTCAATAGAATAGGTGGACAGAGGACAGCTGACTCTTCTTGGCATCCTCACCTTGCACATTAAATGCAACTGAATTGCCCCATTTCCTTTAAGATAAATGTTACTACTGCTGATGCACGTGATTCCAACTTATGCGAAAAAGCAGTGTCCAACAGGAAAGGTTACTCAGAAAGCATTTTTCATTTTACAGAAAAATTCACAAGATTCAAGAAGACTTTTTTTTCATCTTAAGCATGGTACCTTGTTTATTCGAGATTTTCATATTGTTTAAGAAAAGCAGAGACCTGTCAAAGTCTCAACAACTAGGTAGAAATAAGAGAAATGATTCCTGCTCCACCACAAAAGAATTAAGTCTGTCTCTCTAAGTAGTGTTATATCTGGCATTTTACCTTGCAACTCACACTGTGGGTCTCAACAGGCTGTTTCGTTTCAATAAAAACACTTTTAACCAGGAGCACCGATGAGATGAAACATTTCTTCCATTTATTTTAGCTTCTACATGTCGGCCTGTGGAGATGCTAAAGGACATAGCAGCTATAGGCCGTCATACTGAATGTTCACATCAATGTGAACCCTGCAGTGGCACAGTAGCTTGTTTTTTTAACCATACAGAGATCAGACACAAGGTAGGAGAACTATACATGGCAATGTACTCCTGGAGCCACACCACAGCATTAGCTTGTTGGGTTTCTCAGGATGTTAAGTTGAAAATATCACATGCAGTAATAAGAATGTATGCCAGATTTGAGCACAGATATTAAATCATACAAGCTTTGTTTCTTCTGGTCTGTCATGATGCAAATCCTTGGTCAATGGGTCAGACAAATAGGCAATATTAGTGTAAAATGATCTGAAATGACAACAGGTTCGTGTTTAATTTATTTGTGCCTTTTCATATAAATTTCAATAATATTTCATATACAGTATTTCAAATAGCACAATATAAGAGCTGGCAGGAAAACAGCACAGTGGTCTATCCCTCATGTACAGTATTTTAGCCAACTGTATCTGAATGTATCTTTGTATTGCTGTTAAGTAGATCATGCAGCTTTTGCTATTGAACACTAATATGGGAAAAAATAATTAATTAAATCCCCTTTTAAACCACCTTAAAAGTGTTATGAAATAAGTGTTTATTTATTTTTGCTCAAAAATATTAAAAAGATTTAATGGTACAGTATGTATTCGGACAATGTAAGATGAAATAGTAGTTATTTGAACAGTACAGAACAGTACTGTATTTGTATTGAATTATGTCCTTTTTATCTTTTATATGCTGATTTATTATAAACCACAAACAGCATTGTATTCAGTATCATACGTCATACTGCGCTTGGAGCGTAGTCAAAAATGTAGATGTAGTCAGTTCAGAGAATGATTTACTCAAGCCCTGTTTTACTTTGCAAAGAAATACAATGACTATAGATAGCCCTTTCAATATGTTGTGATTTCTGTATTTATTTTCATTGAAGAAAAAGGTTCTAAAAACCTATGTTAAGCAGTTTAGAAGGCCATGTGAAAAAATATCTTCTATTACTTCTTTATAATAACCTTTTCTAAAGGTGGAGTGCATACTGCCCATATAAAATCTTGGAAGAAAGATATACAGAATCTTGCTAAAGTCTATCTACATTTGACATTCAAATTTTACAGCCCTTCTATTGCATACGTGATCAAACAGCACTAAAATTCCGTGCTTCTTGCCTTCTTTCTTGCACTGAAAGGATTTATTAAAGCAGAAGGTTAGAGATATCATAGGCAATTTTCTATGCGGTCCTGAGAAAAGAGGATTTCATTGTTAAAAACTATCAGCCAGAAGATGAGATATAATATACTATGCTCACTCTATACTATAATCTTGGAGATGGGCCGAGGCTAATGCACAGCTGACCTGCAATATAGAGCTTTCTGAAAAAAAGACGAAGGCGTCTGACATTGCTTGTCCTAAAATAAAGGAAAAAAACAGGAGAAAAATGCTGAAAGTCAAGAGGGTCTGACAGAGAAATGTTGCGCATAATTGCGTCTGCAACTAAGGCACAGAGTGATAAGGCAGGAGCCAATTGTCTCCTGTGTTTGCAGTTTTCCTGGCTGTATAAACTATCTCCACTTCCACTGAGTGGGCTCAAAAGCTCTGTGGTGAGGACAGGGAGCAATGACAGAGGGGGTTTATGAGAGGCATGCCTGCAGGGCCCACCCAACCCCAACACCAAAACCCTTAACTTTTCCAAGATAAGGGTTTGCAAGGCTGCCTCTCCCTTTTTGTTTGAAGTAGTTTTTTTCTTGATGGCTTGTGTCAAACAGAGGAGATGTGCCAGATCCCATATTTGTGATGGCTAATTCTCCTGATACTCGAAGAAGAAACGAGGATTCTTTTGGGAAAAGCCCTTCAGACTTACTGTCACTCCACTCAAGTGGTTACATGCAGGTAGGCCTATCATTGTTCCCTACTTGACTGTATATTAAACGGATACCTTGTATGGAGTACCTTGTCTGGCCTCATTTCCTAAAATAAGACTGGAAGTGATCAAGCAGAAAGGAATCTGCATTCCGTTGATAAGCACCAGGATAATTGCTGGGTGCTCAGCTTTAGTGTTGGAGGTACTGTTAAAATTAGACTAGTGATACCAGAAAACTGAGTGAGAGGCTCATCTTAATATTTAAGATTTTGAAAGCCTGTAATGGATGGAGGTATTTGTGGAGGGAGTGATATCATTCCAATTTGAAAGGATAAAAATAATTGTACATAATTGGAAAATCTTAATATATTTTTAAACATATTTAAAGAGGTAAAAGTAGAAAAAATCATTAAGTGCAATTATATAATATAATAATATAATAATATTTACACCACAGGAAAAGCAATCTTAAGAAGAGGAGAAGAAGTGAAGTATTGTGCATAAGACTGGAAACTATTTTAGCACCAAAATCCATGTTATTCTAAAGTATTTTTCTAGGAGATACAGTATAATGGGTCATTATTTTTATGTCATAGGGTGATCTGGTTGTTATAACATACAAAATATATATGGAAAACAACTTTAATAATGTATAACCACTTTAAATACTCCTGTGCTTTGAACAAGTAAACAAAAAGAGCAGTGTGGTCATTGCTGTGAATCAGACATATTCGTTTCTTTGTTTTGCTGTTATTGTAGCAATTATCAGTCACCCCAGAACATGCCCTTTAAATGAAAAACTGCTCTTCAAAAGGTTACTCTCATTAAACAAATTGATTGTGTAAATCCTGTCATCATAATCAATTGATTTACTGATTCATTTACATGACATACTGATTGTTTTTATTGGCTATGTGTCCATATCCAAAATGTTGATATGTCAAAACACCAGCCTCATCATGCCCAATTCCATCCAACCTTACTGGCAAGATAAGCGCAAATCTACAGTAAATTACACAGGGTTTATACGACAGGAACTTATGATTTTTTTGCATGGGTTTCTGGTTTGGATTGTTTTACACTCTTGCCCAGCTCACTTGGGTGATTCCAGATAAACTGGAGTGACTTGATCACAGCAGAGGTAACAAAACTTTGACCGCAAAGGAAAAAGTAGTCTTTCATACACATTTTCCGCTCTCGTCACTATATGGGGTCTTATGTCCCCACATTGTCACAGCCACAGGATGACCTTCCTCCTTCCTCCTCAAGATCTACTTGATATCTATCTCTTTGGGTCAGCTGGAAGTCAAGTTGTATCTTTCGCACAGTTCAACCCATATAGTTTCTGAAAGTGAAGCAATACTCTGGCATTAAATTCTCTCAGTTTCAGTGTTACTGCTGTGTTAGGAAAGTCATCTTAGAATGTGAGTGCAACCAGCAAAAGTTTTTTCCCTGAGGAAAGATTCCAAAAACGTATCATGTCCTGAAATGTTTGTTCTCTACATTCATGTTGGATGTGTCAAAGATCTATTTAAATATGATCCTAAATAAACCAAAGAAAATAAAACTAGTTCCATTATTCAAACATGAAAAGCAATTAAATGGTTCTCTTACATCTTTAATTTTTTTGATGTTTGATTCTTTAATGTTCCTGTTAATTAGATTCTAAGTGAATTGACATGGATTACATGTAGACTGACGATGTTGTGTAGCTTAGCTATTTAGGGTTCGTATCACTTAATATTTAAAAGAGAAGCCAATTTTTATCTTTAACTTATGCCAACATTCCTGCCATTCATCGAGTTTAAAAACATGACTGACTGTCTCACTCAGAAGTTCAAGCACTTAGGCTTACACAAAATGAAAGCTTAATTAACCTTGGCCTGAATCAATAAAGCCAGTATTCTCTCAAGTTAATGTTACACAGGACCTTGCTTTACAGATTTTAAGCAGCTTCCTATACCGGGGAAAATAGAAATTCGGAAATGCCCCAGTCTGAACTGATCACAATATAAAATAATAGCAAATAGATTTTTAAAATGTGTATTTTTTTAATTCATTGCTTCATAATATATACATCCAAAAGTCTATTTTGCAAAAATTCAAAATTGCTGGGGCCAGTATTTCAATTCTTCTTTCAAATGTCTTCCTGTCATATATAAACATCATTCATAAAACTAAACCCAAGTTGCTATAGACAAAGTACCAAAAGAAAAACAAAAAGTAGACTAAATGGAAAACAGTACACATTTAATTTTTAATTAAAAGCACTGAAAAATTACTTTCTCTTCACGTTCTGTATGTATTCAGTTAACATTCCAGACACCTGGACTATCTTATTGCAAGCCTGAAGCAAAATCTTAAAATCTTATAAAAAGAAATGACAAGAGGCATGCCAACACACTTGCACTTTTGCAGGAAAGCTTAAGTTGGTATAGAAAAAGCAGCTGTGTAGTTTTAAACAGAACTGACATCTTATTGAAACCTTTAGATCTTGGAGAATGAAATTGCAAAGACGAATAATTTGCATTACAGATTCATTTCTGAATAGCTAAAAAAATCAATTACAGTCTAAATATCCTTTTTTTCTATGCATGATATATTGCATATCCATATTCATAAATAAATCCTGCTTGTAGATTTGAAGATATTGCCTTGGGTTCAAAGACATTAAGTGCTGGGGAGTTGCAGCAGCAACAATTAATTTTAATTACAAGGGCTACTGAGCTCAATGCGAGAGCTGTGATCTGGAAACTTAAAATACAGAATTATAAGGAGTACTGGTAAGACTGCGGTTTCCTGTAAGTAACATCTCACTCAGTTATTTATGACTCTGGTGATTGCAGACACTATATTTTATAACCCCTTTTACAACAGTCCTTAGAGAGGCAGGCAATGTGTTGAGATTTTAGGCCTGCTTTTCTCTTTCCTTCTTTTCTTTCCAAGTTTAAACTGACAGCTATTAAATTTAGAGGGAACATTCAAGGTATTTATTTCAATTTTTTAAATAAGCCTTCCTATTCTCAAGAAATAAGTGCTTGATGTTCTGCATGCTTGTTTGCAGTTATATAAAAATTCAAAACATAAAAATCAAAGAAAATCATTTGGAATATTCTAATGGGATGAGAAAGATGTTTGTTTAGGATCAATGGTGAGACAGACAGAACACTTCTAGCAACCTGAGTAAAAATGCACTGAGTGTTACAGAACTTGAGCAAAAAACAAAAAGACTATAAACTGATATTAGCTATTAATTACTGCAATAGAAACCTGTCTAAACTTTAGTTGTTCAAGTAGGTAGCTGCATCAGCATTCGTAGGCTGCAAATTAATAAGTAAAAGTTTATTTCATGCTGAAAAGAGAAGGAAAGAAACAATGTTTCAGCTGTGGAGCCATCTTCAGGTACGACAAGTGTCACACACGAAGAAGGCTCCACAGCCGAAACGTTGTGTTTCTTTTCTTCTCTTTTCAGCATGGAATAAACCTTTGCTTGTTCCTTTGCTGGGTAAACTTTATGTATATCAGTTTCAGGGTTTTGAAACATAAAATTAAAAATCATTTTTATAATAGAAAATTCCCAGAAATTGAACTGAGTGAGTAGTAGTGAAGCATTTGCTAAAGATGGTTGAACACACTAAAATGGTATTTGCAATTGTATCACAAATAACAAATATTAATTGTGATAACTTTTGTATTGGATCACAGTTGCTATCTAATTCTATGTTATTCTTATTAATATCACAAACGTCCCACACTACTAAAAACACTGTACTTTCCATATCATTGGCAAAGGAGCTACAGAGGCATGAAACTAAAACACTGGCTTGTTTTATCTGTACTCTTCAGAGCATGTGCAACATGTTGAAGGACTGTAGGCAGTTAATTTTTTAAAGCCAAATTCCACAAATATCTCCTAGAACAGCTCCTTTACCTTAAGAGTGTTTGTAGCAGTGGAATTGGGGAAAAGATAAGAACTGCATTAAACTATTGCAAAGAGGACATATTCAATAGTTTTACAGTACTGCACTAATTACATTAGCAAATGCATCTGTGCAATTTCTCTTACCTCTCAAGCTTAGTTGTCAATTTGTCTTGGTGAATTAAAATGCATGGACATAAAAATAAAGAACGTCACTGTGCGTAAATCCTTTACTAGACTTAGAGGCTACATTGTGTCTGAGAGGCAAGCTTGCAATAATTTATACTAGAAGCCATTACAGTTATTAGAAAACTCACCCGGAATGACTAATCACATTCAAACTAGCCAGTGGGTTTCAGTCAGCACTGACAGGAGCTTGGATTCACATTCCAGCTAGACTTAATTCCAGCTATTGACGCTTATACACATAGATTTGAGAAGTGGCATTGCAGTTTCAGGCCTGTGCCAATCAGATAAATCACAAACAAAAGAAAATTCCTAGGCATGCATGGACTAAATCTGGAAAACGCCAGGCAACATGCAGGCCAACAGGACCCAGATGGACAAAGACATCCAGGATGATTGCTATATCCTCAGCATGTTTCAACACGGCCTAGCCTATTGAAACAAATTCCCTCATAAATTAGGGATCTGATGAGGAGCTATGGGTCATTTGGCATGAAGATTCCCTTTCAACTTTGAAAGGTCATTAAGTTTGTCTAAATGGAAACTGTTTTTTACACATGACAGAAATTGCAGGAGGAAAGAGGGGGCAAGAGAGCAGGATGTAGAAGGAATGAGGAAACAGTTTCTTGGGTTTTTTTTGAAAACACATTTTCTAGGGAATATGTAATGATGTTAAAATACTATTTTAGTCAATCAGTTAGTTAATTTTATTTCAACCTTGAATTACATGGATACTTATGACATATATACTTTTGGATGAACAGATCCTACCCCCAAAATCATATCAGAAGAAAATTTACATTTAAGTATTCAATTTTATACCTATATCATGGTAAGTGTTGGAAATAAATTAAATTAAAGGAACAAAATGCTTCCCGAAAGTAATATAGTGCCAGACAAAGTACTGTTATTTGCTAAAAATAAATATTTACCCATATTATTGTATACTTATAGAATACACTATTAAACTTAATTTCTGAAGTAATATACTGTACCAATGCTATATATTAAAATATAAATATATAAATATACATGTTATTGGCATACTGTATACTGTATATATGTTTACATAAACACAGAGTAAATGCATACAGTATTAGAAATCATAAACCTAATTTAATTTTTTGTGCTAATCAAGTGAAAAATATAGAAACAACACCATAACTCCTCTGACGTATAAGTATTTCATTACGTTTGTGGATACATTGGAACATTTTCAATGTACTCTAAATAGAGAGTGTTTCTTGGTATTAAAAAATGTACAAATCATCTGCACAGTCTTCAAAGTTTCTGGTTTTTTAACTGTACACACAAAACATGTGTCTGTATTGAAAGAAAACTATAATCATCACTGAAAACACTGATACATGTTTCTTACCACATAGAAATGTTGACTAGATAGGTGTTAGATTGCTTAGTGTTGCAATAGTAATGGAATGCAGACTATACAGTTTGCGTACTGATACTGAAAGAGGTTCTTCACAGGAGGTTATTTTACATTCACTGTTGTGGTACAGTATAAGTGAATATAAGAACTATTATTTGCACTCTTATATTATTACATATTTCACATTCACCCTGACTGGCCTGAAAGGGTAAGCTCAAAAAAATCATGTGAGGTAGAAAAAGCACGTGCCGATTCACTTATTTCTGAGTCCTAGCTGCCACACAGAGTCCCAGCTCATCCCCTCAAAAATTCAGTCTCAAGTCTGGCAAGCGGGGGATCCCACAGCACAACTGTTATATTGTCATCTCACAAGAAAGCTAATGTTACATGTGCTACATGAAGATTTGTGTTTCCCTACTAGAATGTTGTTAGATCAGGATGACTTCATAGGATGGGCAGCAAGTCCCAGTACAATACTTGATCAATGTAGCACTGTGCATCATTGTTGCCATCAATCACTACAAGTGGAGTTCTCTAGCAACAGGACAATCTTGTCCAGACCATCACACCTGGATCTCCTTATTAATCCTGGCAAGGTGTCTTGCAGATCATGGTCTATCACTGACAGACAGTGTTTGGCTGTAATGTCTTGCCAGGGTAGAAACTGTTGGATATGAACACTAAAGAAGGTGAGCTATAGTGTGTTGACTTAGCCCAGCCTCCAACATACTGATGGCACAAAAGTGTTATTCTCTTGATAAGCTGGGCATATTGATTGCTTTCCATGTTTTTCTTTCTTGATTTATTAATCAATTAATCAAATGACACCAAAAACATCTAATCAATATCCAAATACATAATATGCGTTTATACTTTATTTATCTAATAACATATTTACATACAATGATTAACTTCCTTTGATGCTCAGTATGTAACATATTAAATTCTTGTAAAACATCTGCTGGCTCTAAAGCACTAAAAGTGAGCATGTACTTTGATTATCTGCAAAAGGCAAAGGAAAAACAAGGTTTGTCTGACAACACATCTGTTGTTGAACTGTAGAAAAATACCCAGGGTCAATCCTATTATATTTGAATGAATGAAAATGAAACAGGGAAGGGTGGAATAAAAGTCTGATGTTTAATCAATCTGTAAGGAGTTCAAGGTTTAATCAGTCTCTTTCCTCGTCTGCTGTGAAGCATCAACAAATGAGGACATGCTCTACATCAGGCAGTCAGCTAACTCCCACTCATTAGGAGAGAGGCGCGCTCAGTTTAACCTCAAGGTCCGCCACTTGGCTAACCTGCCTCCCTTCTGCATGGCAAATATGCTCATACTGCATTTCAGTCGGGAGCGAGTCAATCAGACTCATTAGGGTAATTGAGACAAGCCCTTAGAGAGTAAAGAGCCACCAAATTGGCACCCACTCCTGTATCAAAAAGCGCACCTGATCTTTTTTCTTTCTTCAAGTATATGGTTACATTCAAGAGTGCTAAATTACTACTGCAACGCTTTAAACATCTCATACTGTACTAGCAGTCCCCATTGTAGAGTGAAAGCAGTGCAGATCTTTCCATTTAATCACAGCACTTCAGAATTAAAAAAAAAATCATGGCCTTCAAACATCCCCTTTTCTTGAAATTCATCTGCTAAAAAGAACTTAATTTCCTAAAATTCAAAATCAATGTTTTTGTTATTTTATGTATAAAATGTCTTAGAAAAAGATTGAAGGAAAATGTTAGTGACTGCTACAGTTCCCTTATCAAAGACTTAAAATGTAGATATGTATGTAACATGACATGACATTTAGCAAGCTGACTCAAGTAAATATTAAAAACAAATCTTTGGCTCTGCATGCTGTTTTTGGGAGTATCCAACAAAATTAGGATAGCCCAAAGGACAGTAGATCTCCTTCTTAATGCACTTTGAATGAAATGAAAAGAAAAATCAAATTTTAGTGTTGTTTGCTTCTTGACAGCATTCATGCTGCCTTTCTTCCATTTATTCCTCCCACAGAATGTAGCCCTGTTTCGTGTTATTTGTATATTTGTTTTTATATTTCTTTGAAAGAAAAGTAAAATGACCTTTGTTGATTTGCATGCTGCCTGTCTGCTTTTATACAGTGTAAGTGTCTGGGTTTATCTTTTTCATTTTTCTTACTGCCTTACTCCCATAGAAGACTGACTACAGAAGTCAAGAGTGTTGCATTTTCCAATTTGTGCCTCAGGCCCACACATATCTTCCTTAACAGATGCAAAAAGAATATAATTGTCAGGTAACTTCCAAATGAATAACCACGAGATGCTGTTCAGTAGTACACGATAGGCATCGTGAATACCAATGTTAATTTATAGTCACAGCTCTATAACAATTTAATTGTTTGTTATTAATAGATATAGCAGAGAAAAATGTTACAGAATATGGTTTTAGTATTTTACCAATTACAAACTGCTTATGCCAGCGTTATAAGAGCCTCAGGTTCTTGTGAATGTTTTTCATTTTACATTTTGTTTTGGCTAAGTATTGAGATTCACACTGTTTTTAGTTTACATATATTTTAAAGTGTAATAATCATTTTGGAAAAGTTTCTTTTTAGCAGTGTGACCTCAAGACTCAATATTCTAAATGCACCGACAAGGAAAATACAAACGTGCTTAAAACACACATGAGTAATTTCTTCTGGCAAACTTTACACTTATAGATGAACATTAAACAACACACTTCTCTGATTTACTGCTGTGTACCTATCCACTTAATAAAAGGCAACTGATTTCATTTAGTAGATTTCAGTTTATTACCTTAACAGTACTTAAAAAAATTAATGAATAACAGAAATGATAGACATCAGCCTTTCTTTTCAAGAGAATCCCTTTGGGGTCATATTCTGGAATCCCATCACATGCAAGTCATAACTAGCCATTTGTAAAATTGGCATAACAACCTGTGATGTTTCCTTAGAAAAGTGTTTTATGATGTCAGATGCATGCTCATTGTGATCTAATGACAGCATCTTTTAGGAGAATAAAGATGACAGTGTTTAAAAAAATGAAGGGTCTCTGCTACTTTATTTAAAGCTCATTGAAAAAAAGATAACATCTTAAACTGAAACACCCACTGAATTCAGAACCGTGGTTGACTTTGAATCGATATGATACTGATTTAATGGTAAACAAGACAAACCGAATCAAACCACAAAACATACCTAATTTATTTTAGAGATAATTCTACCAGGTCTACAAGAACTGAATTCAAAACATTAAAAGGACAAACTTAGGTATTATCTTATATACCCACCAATGCAAAACTTTAGACTTCAATACAAGTTAAATTGAGATATAAAAAACTGACCAAGATCGGTGGCTGCTGAAATCAAGATGATGTCTTTGTTTGCCAATTCCAAGTCAATGTGATGTACAGTAGTAATAGTTATCCCATGGGAGTTTTGGCAAAACTCTGAAAGCCCTGATTAATTATTAATTTATCTGTCTGATGCTTTGATCCAAAGCAGTGAATGTACCCCTATTTTTCACATGTATACTGTCTACACTGTGGCATATGGGTAACATACCTTAACTGAGCAATAACCTACCTTAACATACAATAACTGAGCAAAAACGTCTTACCACAAACCCCCAGTTATGATTCAATAGTCATAGTCAATACTCTAAAGTTGCCAGGCTTTCGTAACTTTTACTGAGCACACTGAGCTTCTATGGTCCAAAGTTTAGTATTTCTGTTGATTGTTCATTGACAGGTACAGTATATTAGCAAAAATAGCAATCAAACTATCTTCCATTTACCTCACATCTGAGGCAAATCTAAGCATCTTTAAATACAGTATTTCTTTTCATCCTTGTGATACAAAATGTAAAAACTAAAATTATATAAATGTGTAGAATCAAAGCTATAAAAATACATTTGGGACTCAAAAGGGGCTTGTTCTTTGTCTTCAATGAGCTATAAACAAAATATGCTTGAGAATGACAGTGCTACAAGCACAGAGTGAATTTGTTTAACATGACACAGGTTAGTGACATTGATAAAAACAGATATAATTCAGTCACATGAATAGTCACATGAATAATTAAATCTAAAATGAAAAGTAATACTCTTCACCTGATATGATTTAATAAATATTTTTGATCATGTGCTAAATTTTATATTGGCAATCAAACCGGGTTTATTGGCACCTACTGCTGCTCTTCAATTTACCAGAGTGTGCTCAGGCATAAAATAAGAAAATGGCATGACAATCTTGTGGAATATTTTAGAGACATCATTGACACCCTACATTTAAATTTCCCAAAACACTTTTATTCACATAGTTTTGTAGACAAAAGAGAAAATATTATTCACAAACAGCAAGGAGGTCAGGTCAACAGGATTAGAAAGTAAAAAAGTAAAAGAAAAGTATAAATAAGTGGACTGATGATGAAGAAAAGACGGCAAGCATATCACCTTGTAAGGTGCCTATCCATAACAAGGACATTGTCAGGGCACCTTTAAACCTGCAGTGTCCAGGATCTTTATATCCATCAGTAGAGAATAATCTCAAGGCACTTTGTACAGTGCATTAATCACGGAGACCCTTAAGCACTTACAAAGATTCTAATATTCTGACCTTGAGGTTACAAGAAAGACATTAGGGGTTCGAATGGGGAAGGAGGGAACAGCAGAAAAGCTTTCAAGGTAATGAAATTCTGCAATAATTTAACTTAAAGACTTGCAGGGACAGGCCTAGGATGAGAAAAAAGAAAAAGAGAAACAGTAGATTAAATTGCTTTTCATTTTTTAAGGCTTTCAGGCTTACGTATGCGTGTTATTTTTTTTTTAAAGATTCTACCACAAAAGCAAAGATAACAGCATTAGTGTCCAGAATGATTTGAATCATTTCAAAACCAATTAACCTTCGATGGAGTTGGGGGGGGGGGGACAGAGGAACATAGGAGAACTCAAAGACCGAGGACAGCTGTCCACCAGAGACAGAGAGAAAAAGGGAGGGGGTCATAGAGAGATGGGGCAGCAGACTCAACTGCACTGATTACATGATCATCCTCTCTCCCAATTGAAAGAGCGGAGCTGATGCAGAGCTCTGCTTAAAATCCACACTTGAATTCAGAGCAGTGACCCCATCCATTTAGTTAATTAAAGGTTCCATTTGGAAATAGAGCCAGTGGCATTCCAAGTGCCAATCAATATATCTCTCAGTTCTAAAGGTAGGGTGACAACACTGAGTGTAACAATGCAAGATTTGTAGTGGCAATCTCAATGCAGTTCTTGCCTGTGTTTCGCTTTTTGAACAGAACGCCTGTTTGTGTTGCCAGCCATCTGCAGTTGCATTTGCCAGCTGCAAGGAGGTGATCTCACCCAGATGCCAACAATAGATAGTTGTGGGATAGCAAAGAGGAAGAAGGCAGTCACCGAAAAAAGCGCATGAAAGCACTCTTTTGTGCCTGTCCTGGCAAATACTGCTAAAACACTAAACCTTTTTGTCTAAAATTAGGTTCCAGGATATAAGCATTTTTGCTCACAAGCTATGTCTTTTGAGGCAGTTCTATGTATTCTTTGTAGACTCTGTTAGTGTAGAATGTTTGAGTAGATATTTAAATCTCTTTAAAAGTATACCACTCTAAGAGTTTTTTTGGATTCAATGAAAAATGTGAACATAATCCAAAAGCTTAATATGAATTGATCTAGGGCTGAACAAATCAGGCATTTAAGAAAGATAATTTGCAATTTCCAGGGTAAGACAGTCTCAACTATAACAACTTCTCTAAACTGTCAACAGATATTTTCATTACAACTGCTGAAAGGCTGGAAACATTAACACAGTTATTGAAGCTGCTGTTGAGTCAGAATAAAATACAATGTAGCCTATAATCTGAAAAACAGAACAAAAGAAAACCATCCTAGCTGTTTCCTGAAGTTGAAAATGTATATTATCCCTATGTGTGGTTATCATCTGTAGCACAGACAAAACGACTGCAATCCAAACTTCACAGTTTTTCCTAGGACAGCTCCCATGAGAGTGGCACAGTCCTTGGTGTTGTGTTTATTTTTTTGTCAAATTATGTCCGATGTTTCTATTTATAACCTTTACTTTACTTAACCCTCTCCAAATTCCCACAGGTATTTTTTTATTTCCTTTTCCTCAACTAGCCTACCAAACAAACAACATGGTTGACCAACATTTTTCTCCTCACATTTTGGTGTTCAATGTTGCTACATATCATATGTGGAGACAACAGTAGAATTGAACTAATTTATTTTATACCAATATGCCTCATTTCTGATATCAACAATGTAAAACAATATATACCCTATATTTTTAAAACTTAAAAAAAACTTAACCTAGTCTTCGTTAATATGGACACAACTGGAATGTATAACTATTTGATTTCTGTAAGACAACAAAAGAATAGTGTATTTTGAATTATGTACCTACACAGAAGGCCAGTGAAAAAAATACCAATATGTTTTGTACCTATGCACAGAAGATCAGACTTCCACAGTTAAAAAGAAGAAACAATCTCAACCTGTTCCTTTATGTAGTCACCCATTTTCTTCATCTGCTTCAGAAACAATCAAGGAGTGGTGACAGCAAATGACTCACACAGCAGGTTTAGGATTAATTTCTAAGAAAAATTATGTACACGTCTTGATGTAATTGTCAGAATAAGTCATTCGTCCATCTAGCACATAAAAATGGAAATGGGCAGCTGGGGTAAAAAGCTTTTTTCATAGCGACTCTGACCTCGTCATCTCTCCCCACACGTAATTCAATCATTCCAAGGAGATGGATATCCATCCCACGGGAGCGCTTACACTCTCCATTTCCTAAAGCGCTTGATCAGATTAATTGATCGTCCCCGCTGCTGTTTCGCAGAAACTGGGTTTGCATTGATATTCCTATAAAATGTTTTCATTCCGCTTCAACTCCATAAACCACAGGACACAAGACACGACACTAAATCGCAATGCAAGAAGTCAGAAGGCTGCAAGCCAACCGGTTAACAAGTGTAAAACAGCAATCCCACTAGGATGAGGTAAAATGAGCTGCAGTCATAATAGGCCTAACTAAGGTTTTTGCCTTGATTCCTAGCCCCCTGAGGATGTGCATGTGATACCCTATGCAAAAAAAGGAGTATCCTCACAGCAAACTGTCAGTTTAAACAAAGAAAGGTTCTATTTTTATTGACCTATTGTAGTGCGAACATGACGTTATTTTTATTTGGTGACTCAGATATACCACACAGTCTTGTGCAAGTCTACCATGAGAAACTTCAAAAGATCTTTGCAAGATTGTATTTCCCACATTAAACATTTTATTTTCCCCATGATATTTGATTCCAACGCACAGACCCTGAAGCATGCTCATATCTGCACTGAACACATACACATGCAAAAGTTTTCTAATTTATACATCAAAAACTTAAAAGGAAATTGTTTCAGACAGTTGTAGTAACCTTACAACCTGGTGAAGACCACATTGACAGAATCTGGCAGTGATAGCCCTATGGTGTGCCTTCAGACCAAAAGAAGATAAAAAACCTTCTTAAGCAGATGCACTGCCTCAGCATTGAAAAGCAACACTCACTGCTCATCAAAAATACATAAAAACTAAAAACATTTCTTTCTTTCCACTGATACACAATCACAACTATACACAAGAGATTAATTTATCTGCACAAACAGTCCATAGCTATGTTTTTCCCTATAAAGTTTGTATAAACCTCCTGTGCATTTGGTAAACGTTCTGTAATTTTTCTTCAAAACGGGCAATTCCCTCTGTGCTTTAACCACATAAATAATCCAGCAAAATGACATAATTACACAGACAGCCGGTTCAAATTTAAAGCATTTATCCAACACTTTGCATTACTGGGAATTATTAGGGTTATGAGACTGAATTGCTAAATTGAATTAAAGATATGGCATGTAGTGTAAAGGAAAGACTGGAGTTAGTAAGTAAGTGGGCTGGGAAAGGCTAAAGCCCTCTTGGCTCTTTGGCAGACCTCTTTCTTTAAATGTTATGTGCAAAACTATCCCGTCCCATTCAAGCAGTCTAAAGATGTCAGACTGGAGGTAAAGGCAGATTGCTCAAGCCTTTACTCCTGAGCGAACAGGCATGCACTACTGCACTCTGCTGCACAGAAAAGGAGATGCTGAATATGCTGCCAGGAGCTTTAAGTGAAGTATGTCTTTGGATGAATTACTGAACTTTGGAATGTAACAGGACCCATGGCTATATGGGCAGTATTCCATAATATGTCTCCCATCATGTCTATCAAGTTTGTATCTGTTCATTTCAAAGACTAAAGCAACACAACAAAGTTTTTTCAAAGTTTAATCAAATTAATTTGGGATGCATACTTACTCTACATAGGGAGTTTAGCTATTTCTTTTTAATACATTAATACTTTAAAGTTTAAATCTTTTTTCCTGTTTTGCAAAAAAGAAATGTAGTAAATGAATCATGGAGTTAAATGCTTTGTGAATGTATCTTAATATTTAGCAGAAAGAAACATGAAATGTTCATTTGGTTATTTTTTAAAAGGCTTCTCATTCATTTTGCAACGCATTGCTCTTTTCTCAAGTCTGCTGCTGACATAAAACAGCAAAAGGGGCTATGAGGTGCAAAGACCAGAGCAAAGCAGAGTACAGGACGCACAGCAGGTTACAAGAAAAACCTGTGAGTCTCAGACATGATTATTCACTATTTTTAGACAGATTTCAATAACCTTAAAAGATTTACTAATCCACTGGATAGATCATGATTTTATTTTGACTGCCTTATATTAATTTAAAATGGATCTCTTCAGTGAATGGGGAGCAATGTTTTTTTTCATGGCTAGAAAAACAATTTAAAAGTAAAACTTTTTAAATACATTTCCATGGCACAAAAATGACTTAATTCTTACAAAGTTTTTAACTGTGTTTTTCCACATAAGCTGCATTAGGGAGACAATTATTTTTAAATTAGAACTTTGAAATTATACTATTTTTGAACTTTGAACTATTTTTGACGTTCTTCTGCATATTATCAACATAAGCTCAGTAATCACATCTGAAACATTTCCAGTAACCTTGACATGTATGGACAGGGACTTTTTTCTTTCACACTTACAATAAACGTACATGCAAATGCATGTACAGATACAAGCACAAACATGCACTAAACAAAATATGAAAGGAGGTTAATCATGCTGCACATCAGGGTTAGCTTCTGTGTTACTGTGAGAACTGGTAACATGTAAAGGCATTCCCTGACTAATTAAAACTCATGGAGTCCCCTTAGGGGGACCCTCATCATATCTGTAGATTGTATGCATACCACCAGGCAGAAGCAAACAAACTCATCTGAAAAAGGTATACAGTCTAGGGATAACAACAAAGTGATATTTTTTCTGGGTACACGGAGTTAAATAACATTCCTTCTGTCTGTACTTTACCTTCCAGGCTATCCTGTTTCCCTTTGTATCATGTTCCAGAGCTATTGGGAAGTCTCCTCGCTCATAGAATTTGCGAAATGCTGTAGGCTTTGCAGGTCTCTCTCGAAAAGCTCCAGCTGCAGGTGGTCCAACAACCTACAGGGAAAAAGTATGACCCATTTAAGACTTCAAGTGAGGTTTTAAGGTGAAAGACCACTGTTTTCACACTATTGTGGCTTTAATTATTTGCAAAAGATGTAATGCCACTGAACAGTTGTTTAAGAAATGTATGAATACTTCACTCTATCTCTGTACATATACAGTAGAGAAAGAATACTTTTTGTAAGGTATGCATACATAATATTTTTCTCTCCTTTTTGAACATAAGCTAGCAGAATTTTGTAATTGTGACATCTTTTTTAATAATTTCAGACCTAGAATAACATTATTTTTTCCCTGGGGAATACACATTGATGAACAAACTAACAAATACTGTCAACACTTACATACATACTAATTTACATTTACTTATATAAACATTGTAATACATCTGAAAGCAGAATAATAATTAAGCCTCTTAGCTGAGAAATGTTAGAATAGAAGATATTTTCCATCTTTTGAGGGAAAAAATCAAAGAGGCCTAAAGCTATTCAGTTTAGCATGTCATCAGAAATCAGAAAGGTTGATGAGTCATTCCTATCTGAAGTTTCATAGACTACACAACTTAATACTGTATGACTAACTAGGAAGCATTTGTAGTGACTGACGGCAGTAGATTTACCAATAAGTCAGTTCTACACACTGTATGACCAGCTAAGACTAATGCATGTCAGACTGACATGGTAAATTGATCAAACAGCAAGTAAGTTATTACCATATTTATTATACGAATCATAAATACTTCCTATAAAAGTGATGTTAATCAAGAAGAAAAAAAGTGAAGCATTTAAGATAAAGCACATAAGGTGAGCTTCCTGCAGTTTACCATAATAAATGGATACACTGCCAATATTGCATACAGCAATAACCATCTGGAGCTGGTCACAGATGACAGGACTGTATTTTTTCATATCCTGCAATTAATCTTCAGATTATTTCACAGTTCAGGCTCAACATTACAGATATGTGATTTAATTAAACCAGAGACATAAAATCAGCAGTTTTCTTTGGAAGGATTGAAATATCAACCAGAGCAGAAAGTGGGAAGTGAAATAGTGAGGGAGGTGTTGAAAGAATTCAGGACAAAAGATACAAATCATTTAAAATATAAATTTCTATTTACAGTATATAATATATCACATTTCTTGTAATACAGAGTTTTGAAACAAGATCTGGAAGCCATAACAGGGCACTATCATTTGAGAAGCAAAAAATTGTTATATTATATTCAGAAAGAAAAATAACAGTAAACCAACAAAGTAAATGTTAATCAATCCCTGTTTTCTAAATCCCATGACAGTTTTTAAACAGGACAAAATTGTCACTTTCATTTTTTATTACTTTCTAATCATTAACAGAACACTGTAGCAATTACCTGTTTCTAGAATGTTTGGTATAACATCTTGGTAAGGCTTCTAGTTAATATATTCAGCAATGTCAGATTAAATCAGGTGATTGCTTGACTTGTTTTTTTCTCATCAAGGAAAGCACTGTAGCTGGTACACAAAAATCATTAACTATAGAAAGTTGAACTGAGGTGGAGTTTTAAGCACTATAATGCTAAGCAGAAAGTAAGACAAGCACAAACACTGGTTTCAATATGAGTACATTTTGCTCCTACTGTATGTACTAAGAACACTCCCAAGAAATTATTGTATCTTTTAGTAGGTACACAAGATTGATTAAAAAAATGTTATCATTATGAGTATACTTGGATTAACATTTATGTCACATTTAGGATTTTTCGTAAAATTTATTGCACTCCATTCTAGCCTTCATTTGTGCTAGCAATATGAATTCATGGAAGTGCTCTAAGGATGTCTTCTACAGTCTTTCTGATGGAATGGAGTCCAAGGAATCTATTTGAAACAATCCTTCACTTGCAAATGTAAGGCTACAGACATTATGAATGTTAAATGCAAATCTATCTGATGTACACTACTGCTTGCAAGACATACTGTATATCTTAGTTTCAATCTGAACCAAATATCTCAAGATGAAGCTGTGGTATCATCTTATAAGCAGGTTCTGTTTCTGTGTCGTTTCTATGAAGCCATGAAACAGTGTGGTATGTTTTTGGTCTGGTTTGTTTTCACAAAGGCTGACCGACAAGAGAGGCATAATTTAAATGCAAATGGATCCACACTGTGCTGCTCTACTCTTCGAAAAAACACGTCTTGGTTTCCTGCTGTACTGCACTGATGGTCAAATCAGAGCTTAGGGACGATGGGCAATAGAGGGAAAGTCAGGTCTATGGTTATTAAAGAAAACATCTGGAGAACATATGGAGCAGCAGATCCATGTTATTAGCTGTCAGGTTTCTTTTTCTATTTGTTACAGGATCAATAGCCTTTTTTCATGGACCCTGAACTAGCTCCTGACCCCTTCACATAGAGGTGATTTTTAGGTCCAAGGAGACCAGCAAGTTAGTCCCACCAAGACCTGTGTCTTTTTTTAAATGACAACAAAGTGCTCAGATAATCCTATTAGTATAGTACATCCATGTGCTGACACGCAACTTTGATAGGGAAAATCAGTGGCTCATCAATTCAGATGGTAAGTTCGGTGTGGTGCGGCTTCTTGCTCATGCAGGTGATCCATCAAACAGACTGCAAGGCAAGTCTCTGTAGACGTTAGAGCAGCTATGAACACCATTGATGGATGTTTGGTAAAGGGTTGTCAATTTCCTGTCATCCCTTGTGAAGCTTGCATTTTCATTTCTTTTTTTCCTTTGCTAAGAGTTGTTGGGTTGTATCGCATGGCCTGTTACAAAGCCAGTGGGGGGAATGCACAGGCACACCAGAGAAAGCTCCTGGGCTTTTTTTTGCAGTTGAACTGTTATATAAATTAAGTACAGTTCAAAGTGGTTTTCGTTTCAGGCTGTAAGAAGTGAGTCACCCCATAGTCAAAGGCAAGGGGAGCTTTTTTTGATAAGGTCAGCCTGCATAGCATTGTAAAAGGAACCTGCTGGAATGTGCAAAATTAATTTCATTTATTTGCATTGTGCAAAAAAAAAAACCAATACAGTCCAGACAAATGTTTTTCAAAAACAGAATGATCTTTTTCAGGATATTCTTTACCAAGCATGGGAGATTTTTTGTGATATTATTCTAAGAATGCTTATTGATTTCAAGGAAACAAGAACTAGTGTAATATTTACAGATAAATAAGCAAGCAGAACACAAAAGAAGACCTGTATTTATCATGCAGTTGGTGTATATATTTTATATATAATATATAACTTATAACTGTTAACAAATACATAGGAACATAAGATAGGCAGATATAGATTTTCTCTCCTATCTCAAAGTAAAAGTAGTATTTAGCTCTAAAAATGATCCAAATGACTTATTTTGACCAAGATACTGAAATGGTTTGGCTTTATAATTGCATTAAAAACATATGACTACTGCACCCTATGCATATGAACAGTAGGGCAAGAGCCTCAAAGGGAAACCAAGTAAAATTCATTAAGCCATTTCCTTGTTAGTGCCTCTAGCCCTCACATACCAATTATTTTCCTTCAAACCATTATATGAGCAAACACACTATCTTCATTTGAATTTGAAATTGTGTTTTCCTCCAGCATTATAAAAGATCAATATTTTAACAATACCACAGTGATTGCTTTCAGAAGTCAGAATCTTCAAATGGGGGAACAGAAGTCAGCCAATTAATGAGGGAAAAGACACAGTAAATCTTTTGTCAGCTCAAATCAAAAATGGGATTTTGTACCAATGTTACGCGGAGCAGACAGTGGTGATACTAAATACAGTAGGAGCAGTGGGGTAAAGAATGGAACCAGTTAAGTAAAGGCTCTTCTAAAGAAGAAGGTTTTGAGTCTGGATTTGAAGGAGTTTAGAGAAGGTGATTCTCTGATATCCTTGGGGAGAGAGTTCCAGAGCTTGGAGGCATAACAGGAGAAGGCCCTGTCACCCATAGAGTGTAGATGGGATTGGGGGAAAGTTAGCAGACCAGAATTAGAGGGGCGAAGGTTGTGACATGGGGAATAGGGTGATAACAGATCAAACAGGTACTGAGGTGCCAAGCCATGCAGAGCCTTATACTGTAGGTGAGCATGAGGATTTTGAAGTCGACACGAACTTTGATAGGAGTAATGTGATCACTTGCACTAGACCTGGTTAGGATTCTGGCTGCTGACTTTTGAACATAGTGGACAATTTGGACTCATGGACAGTTTTGCCTGTAAGTGATCAAGAGTAACATATTACTAAGGACCTCTGTCCTTATATAATATGGAGAAAAATAAATTTGAAAATTATATTCTGATTCTTTGAAGCCCTTACACTGTGCCTTACATACTTACCCACTGTGCCTTACATACTTACATTCTTAAATGCAAAAAACAACACAGCTTAGGCATGTCATCCTCATTATTCTTTTATTTCCAGAAGTATCTTTTCTTGGCCTTTGGGGGGTCAATACAACTTGGGCATCTTGCCTTCAAAGCCCATTTCATTTCCGGAAACTAATCACTGATGTTCCATGTCCTTTATACAGAACATTACATTTGGAGTGTGTTTTAGTAATTCACATCTCAAAAGCACTATACAGTAAGTGATCACTAAGAGGGAAAATTACTTTATCAAGAACCTGCCTGTGCATCATTTGTTAATTGCTTCCAAAGCTCTAGTTCACTGGACATAGACTCAGCTTATTGCATATGATTTTTCCATTTATAAATCAGAAACCCTTTTTCAAAACTTATTTCTTAGAATCAGGTAAGCTGAGTAGTGACTCATTCTTTCAGCAACGGTTAAAATTAAACCCTGAAAAAATAATTTTCATCTTTGCTTTATGCAATGAGATACATTACACTTTCATGCACATGCACTGTAGCTGAAGTGAAACACTAGAAAACCAGTGTGTATCAATTTAGTTTATTTTTATTTTTATTACCCTAACAAGCATGAACAATGTACTGTAAGATAAATTCCAAATCAAAGCTATTTCTAAAATATTCATACAGTCAGCTAATTATATGTTACCCCTCCAGCAAGACATAAAAACATAATATATAGAGCCAGATTTAATTGCATTTTGTTTCTTACAGGTTTTACCTGTCACTGATTAACAAGCTTAAAAGCTATTCGATTGAATGTCAGAAGGTTCGGATATCTCAGAAGAACTAAGTTTCAGTACTGAAAAAATTATACATAGTGCCTTTAAAAAACCTTTCTGCTGAGTGTTCGCAGCAGGAGTAAAAGCACAAGAATGGATTAATTCATGACTAGCTGAAGGTTAGAAATCTGGTGGACAGAAACCCAGTGCCCATTCAAAGACAGATCTGCTGCCATCCAGATAAACTCTTTTAAGATTTCCTGAATTCTCTCTTGGTACAGTATGGCAAAACCACGAACTTTCTACTTTTCTATTCTTAGAGCAGGCAATAACCATTTATTTTTCTTTAGGCCCCCCAGGTAGAATCCTCATCATAACTGAGAACCATACTGACTCCTTCTGAAAGGAAGGAGTTAACCATGTGCACTAGAACTACAGTCATATGATGCTGGAATCAGTGTGGCTTATAGTTTAAGCTGACTTTAATAAGACACTGCAAATCTTTAGCAACCAGCAAGAGAAGTTAACTATTAAAGTTTGAATATATTGCTTACATTTATAACATACACTGCTAGCTAAATAGCACAGCTCTGCTGTTAGATGGAGATGAATAACCACAGCAGAGTACCAGAAAAGCAATATTCTTTGGTGGGGAGGCAGTTCTGTACTGCAATGCTGCATATTATTATGTCAAGTAGGCCTACAGATTTAGAAATATACATATATACTGCCACATCACTATCCACTTTTTTCGAGGTGTATGTCCTTTCAATTTATTTCTTATTATTTTATCACTTCTTTCAATTCTACTTCAGACTTCATGAAGGTCTGACATGCACACCACAGGACTCAGTCTGAAAGTACAAGCTGGCACTGTGAGACGTCCTATTCATTATGTATTTCAGCACGCTCTGAACTATTGCTGTGTTTTTTGATGATGAAAGATGTCAACTAAAGATGAAGCTACATGTTCTAACTAACTTGTTTTATTTACGACTCCAAGTTCTGTATGATAGCAGGGGGTAGCTCATATTTTTAAATTACCTTATAGTCTATTTCATACCACTTTTTACAGAACATAAATAGAAACTAACTGAATTGTTTTCAAAGAAAAACAAGTAAAACCCAGCATAAATGGGTGCCCAGTACTGACATAGTGTTATTATTCCTATGATGACATTTGGATTATTATAGTTGAATAGTCACATAATCTAAACATTAAGCTTACTTTCTTCATAGCTTCCCTTAGGCTAATTTACTTTCATTTACAGTACATAAAAACACATGAAGCACTTTATATTACCCAACCTATATAAAATGTAACTTAGTATCATAGTGCTTGAAGCTTTTCTTGGTCTATGCATACTTAAGGTTCAAGAAATATTGTGAAGATACTGTTCAGTCTTCACAGAGATGTATTGTAACATCTTGGTTAAAGAGGATCCACTGATTTTGCTGCCTACTAATCCTCATACAGGCAATCAGTAAGAAGCAAGATGAAGAAAATGATGCTAAACATTTTTATAGCAAACTACTACAAATACAATTCAACATCAGCACTAGCAAACTGAAAATCTCCATCATTCATTGGTTCATTTGATATTTATTTCTTTATTTATTCCAGGATCAACATTGGTAGCACAGTGGGTTTTTTATTCAGACTTTCTGTCAAAGGCAAATTCATTTGTATCCTGGAGAGGTTATTCTGCATGAGTCTTCACTGTCACAGTTTGATGCTTTAATGAAGGGACATTTTCAGATTCAATATCAGAGAAGGTGTTCTAATAAATTCAAAAAAACAGAATCTCTGTTGAAACAGAGGTTTGCAACTAAATTGAAAATCTATACTGAACAAAAATCACACACACGTATTTCACTTGCTGATCCATTTTCTAGATTCAGTTTTGTCTCAAACAATTAAAATGTTTTCAATAACTTAGGAATTTATTAAATTTACAATTTATAAATTTAGAGATTGAATTTGAGCAATGATAATTTGTACTTTAACTGTCCAGTGTACTTTGACAATAACACCTTTAAGATATGTCACATAGTTGTGGAGAAATGTCCGCATGCTCTATGGAAATAATGTGTAATAATAGCAGTAAATTAATCTGAATTCATATGAAGTATCAGTTAACAAAATGTATATGACAAACAATGCATCAAAATATAAAAACTAGGAATATTGTGTCAAAACTATTTTGTTTTTGTCAAGAAAACACTCATACCATGTTCAGCAAAGTGCACACTACAATGTAAGGCTGTCAATGTTTGATTAATGTTTAAACCCACTTTTATGTAATACAAAATCTCGTGAAAAAGACAGATTCAATATCTGGGTGGAAATATCAATATCAAGTCAACGGTCTTTAAGTAAATGAGTGTGGCAAACATTGTGTATTCCGACCTGCCAGAACAGTTTAGACAACATTGCATTGCATGACAATTTACTGCAATCAATCCCAATTCCTAAAAGGTAGGCAAGATTCAATGTTTGTGGTGTATAATGCCATAGTGAAGTGGGAATTTCTCTAATACTGCTTGAGTAAGAATTACTAACATTAAGGCAGCTGTAATTTGCATTTAGATAATTAGACAATCCCACAAACTGGAGGAGAAAATGTCCTGGATTAACATGTAGAGTGTTTGTGTTTAGTGTCCCTTGACTGAAATAACGTATATACATTCATAAATGACTAGTACACCTACCCAAGGTTATAAAACGAAACCATGACAGTAACAAAGTAGCTGGTGGCTCTAGCTGAAATCTGTGCTGTTCTGTTCCGCAGTGCATTTGGCTACGTCATTCTTTCCCTGGCTCACACCACTCACTCTGTCAGCTGCCATTATGCTAAAGCCTCACTGGAACACACAGACTGGCGATGTAATCGTACAGGGGAGCCGCGGGGCAGTGAAGCGTGTGCTAAATGTAATGCTGTAAGACAAATCATATCAAGCCGTGGAAGGACAAACATTTACCCATTCTTTATTTAGATGAGCATATTGCATAAATCAACGGTCGACCAAGCTAGTCTGGTGGGGGAGGGTTGGGTAGGGAGGAGGGTTGTTGAAGAAGTCCTCTTCGGGGGAACTTAATGCAGAGATACCAATATCTTTGTTCTTCCCAGACTAGAGCCAGGGCAGGCCATGTGGCACACATGGAAGTTATGTTTACCTCAGGATTAAGGACTGATAAACTAATACATCATGATCAGTTGTAGATACAGCATACGTAAAGTATACTGTGTGCTACTCATTGATGATCTTTTCATAACTGCCTCTGTCCTTCTCAGACAGGAATAAACACATATAGTCCACAGACATTAAATTCATACAGGTGGTATATATATATAATTCACGGTTACATGTATAAAACAGATGCTTTATATAAAAAGGTTATGCCATATACTGTAGATGTTACATACTACTATAGAGACTAACAGAGATCAAATAGTTTTTTCTTGCCTGTTAAAAATAATTTGCATATATTTAATAATCAAGTAATAATGTCCTTCTGACATAAATAACGAGCTTTTTCAATCCTAATGTCTCAAGATTATTATTGAAAATGTATATTTTCAGTGACATGCTAGTAGTGATAGGGTTATAGTAGTAATAGCAGAAGTGTAATACCACCTATAAACAAACTACAAAGGTGTTTAAAGTGAAATGGAGGTAATTCACGATCCATATGAATCTCTCAATACAACTCTACATGCATTATACCTGTGATACAAGCTGCGGTATATAGAAAAACCATAGTGGGGAAGTAACAACTTGTCGCATGACATCAGTTTCAAATGGTTAAATACAAGTCTTTTGATGTTGTCATCTCTTTGATGAAGGTTACAAAACTCCAGTCATTGACATATTAAAGCTAATGATACACAAACTATTGACCATTTAATGATGCATCCAGACACTTACTCACAGAGATTCTGGTGTTCCACTCCATTTATTTATTTTTTTTTTACTTTTGGACGTCACATTTCAATACTAAAACCAATCATAAGTGAAGTTTTGAAGTGATACATTCAGAGTGTACCACGCATTTCTCCGTTCAAAATATTTTTTTTTTCACTGCCGTGTCAACAGAGCCTGGTCACTTCAAAAATCATGCACTGATTTTCTCTTCTATGGGTTTATAACTTAAGATCATTTGTTGCGATAAAGGTCTCATTTGAAATTTTTACAAAACACAAAAAACATTATTATCTGAGGGTTTTTCAGATAATAGCAGATTAGCAATCAATGGTTCAACAAATGTGACTAAGACCAATAGCTAGTAGTTGAGAAGAAAGAGATCTGAAATATTACTGAAATACACTGAAATGTTAAGTATTTATTCAGAAATTGAATTTAATAACAGTGCTATTTTATTAATTCAGGAATGGCAGGACTGTTAGCTCCTTACCATATCCTCATATTATGAAGTACAGTTTAAATTTCAATAATGAGCAGCTATATATTTACACAGTGCAAGTAATAGAGTTATTTTCTCATAATTATGATCTGGCCAGATCTTCCAATGTGTACAGTATTCAGGATTAAGGTGATGTGCCATTACTAAAGCTTTACTGTCGGCTTCGGGGAATTTATACTAACCTGCATGCTTTCTAACCTTTTTTTTTAGTTTCACCCCACACCAATGTGTTAATGCATCTGTGCAAGAACTTAGTTTATAAAAAGAATGAAGCCAGATCTTGGTAAGAATAACTTATACCTTACTGGATTTATTTAACACACACTTCTGAAATTGACTTGACTTAGTGGCAGTGTATTTGGCAGGAAATGTACACCTTTCCATTGAAATTCCACTACTATCTGAATCCAGTATTGCTTTTATTATTTTTAGGTATGCCATAACTTCATTTAGTGCCTTGATCACCCATCATTGCTATTTTTTAAATTTTACAAATCAGTACAGTACCAGATAACATTTACAATATTTTTTTTAAAAGTAATATCAGACCAAATAATTGAAGTGAGTAATAATTAGGGTGAATGTAAATGCATTACAGTTCTAGTAAACAGGGATGAGGTTTGCCAAGAGCTGTTCTGTCTGAGTTCATCCTTAATTCTGTTATACTGGCATCACATTTAAAACTCACCCTTTGGCCACAAGCCTTTGTACATCACTTTCTCAGGCTGATTCAAACCAGTGTAGTTGTGTGACACAGCCAACAATGCTTGTCAGAAAACACCTATCCCAGGCCTTGCCCCCAGAAATGGGTCATGTTAGGAGTCAGCACCATTCTAAGCAATAGTGGACATTTCTAAAATAACAACAAATAACAATTTATTGCAATTGCCCTCACAAGATTAATAAAGTATCTATCCAGCTACCTATTTATAAACATTGCCATGGATGATATAATCCCTGGGGTGGTAACTTTTGCAACGTTTTCTCTTACTGTTTGGAGTTTCAGAACCAATTTCAGAGCCAGTTTCAGAAAGGTTCTCTTGCTTGTGTTTGCAACCATATGTTCGATTTATCTTGGTGCATTTTTCTTAATCTGGATTATTGCTTCAGACCTGTTCACTGAGGGAGTCCCTGCTAGGAATGCTCTCACACTCCTTTGCGCAGGCAAAGCCTTCTACCACATTAATGTCTCAATCCTTTTGTGGGGACAGGATATCATGGCATAACCTGGAAGAGGTGTTAGTGGAGCCAGCAGGGGGCACTCACCCTGCGGTCCATGTGGGTCCTAATGCCCCAGTATAGTGACGGGGACACTATACTGTAAACAGGCGCCGTCCTTCGGATGAGACGTAAAACCGAGGTCCTGACTCTCTGTGGTCATTAAAAATCCCAGGGCATTTCTCGAAAAGAGTAGGGGTGTAACCCCGGCGTCCTGGCCAAATTTTCCCATTGGCCCTTACCAATCATGGCCTCCTAATAATCCCCCTCTATGAATTGGTTTCATTACTCTGCTCTCCTCCCCACTGATAGCTGATGTGTGGTGAGCGTTCTGGCGCACTATGGTTGCCGTCGCATCATCCAGGTGGATGCTGCACATTGGTGGTGGTGGAGGGGAGTCCCCATTACCTGTAAAGCGCTTTGAGTGGAGTGTCCAGAAAAGCGCTATATAAGTGTAAGCAATTATTATTATTATTATTATTATTATTATTATTATTATTATTATTATTATTATTATAACAGGAGCATGCAGAGCAGATGATTTGGGGGTGTTGACAAGGGGGTTTCTATAGGTGGTGACTTCTTGCCATATATGACTACAACCTTCAAGGTGCACTAGAGTGGTTGTCAAGTGTGAAGGATCAAGTCATGGTTCTCTCCTGGAAAATAGTGGATTGCTTTCTTCAGGTGAAGGTGGATTCCTTAACTTTACTGTAGAAGTCCAAGTATCTTGTAGTGTTGTTCACAAGTGATGGTTGAGGGGAGCACAAGGTTGGTCAGTGAATTGGTGCAGCATCTGTTATACTGAGGACTGTACTGTTGTACTGTCAGTCCTTTTTTGTGAAGTGAGAGTTAACTTCTCAGACAGTGTTCTCCGTCTATGAAATTTACATTCCTATCCTTCCTGTATTTCCTATCCTGTAGTCATGATAAAACTTTGATTATAGAATGGAAAGGCAAGGTCAGAAGGAGTTTAGGGATCTGGAAGAGTCTCGGAATCTCAGAGTTCTTGCAAGTAATTTCAGGACTGCTATTCTCACTTAATTCAGGCTAGACCACAAATCTCATCAGTCAAGATCTTGCTTTTATCTTTATGTCTCTGGTTATAGTTTTCAAACATAGCACAGAAAAAAGAATTCCATGTTACTACTGATCTTTCATATTTGTCATTTTTATGGCAAGACATGTTTTAAAGTATGCAAAGATTCACTGCCTGATGCTGTAATCATAAGTATTCCCTATCTCATAACTTCTTATCTCAAAAGAGTTTTTCCAAGTTTTTCTTTAATTGTATCTTTTGCTTCACAGATTAGAGACTGAACAAATAGTGATTTACTCAATTTCCAGTGTTTTAATCCCAAGATGCTATGAATTCTCGTTAGCAGTAAAGGCACGACTGGCAACACAGTTTTTTTCCCTCTGGTATGCGAGAAAAAAGGATTAAATTAGGAGAACTTTGTTTATAGTTATCATTACCTTCTCTGCGGCTTTAATTTAACTACAATTACAATTCATTATTAATGCAAGGCTTAGTATGTGCATCACGGACACAAGTCCCTTACAACGCTAATCATTCCTTCGACTAACTAAATAACAGAGAGAATTGCCGAAGCGCAAAGATTTAAAAAAAAAAGAAAAAAGTTAGCATTCAAGAGGTTAATCCAGTTCTAATCTTAATGAAATCCATTACATTTTCTCTCTTTTTAAGTTCTACATTAATTGCTTTCTTTTTAATATTGTGCATGAAAACCTCCCAGAGGCTCTTTCTCAATGTGTGGTTTAGCTGAATCTTTTTCTGTGTCACCACAGTTTGGGAGAGAGCACAGGGTGCTGTGAGGGAAATTGGCAGTGATTGACAGCCATCACAGCCCCAGCAGCTCAAGACTGGGCTCACAAAGGACAATCTTGTCCCCATTTCTTTATAAGTTTCTTCCTAAGAATTATGAATAATTATTTACTCAGCAGAGATATTATTTTATGCACACACTACCACTTTACAGGTACTGCAGCCTTTAAATTGGAGAAAAAAAACTGTAATAATTTTTAAAGGTGGATTACCAATTAAAATGGTGCAATAAAATCATTGTTATGGTGAATGCAGAAATATACAAAACCAGTGCTAAGTGTGGTACTGGTAGGAGCACAATATTAAAACATGAAATCATGAATATGCAATTCACTACTTCATCTTATACACTACATTTCATTTATACAAAAAATAATATACACTTTATTTTGTTATTTGGTTGTGCAATAGGGTAATGATATGTCTAGAGATAATCTGAAGTTCAATATCAAGCAGACCATTAGTTTTCTGTAATCAACACAGACCATCCTGTCTGTGTTGCAGAAACTGCAGATGTTTTTCCATCAAATATAAGCAGTTTCCAGGACACGGTTTGTAACAGATTTCCCCAAATTACAGTGTTAATGTGTTACAACATGTATAAACCGTATCATCATCATTTGCTTATATCAGAATGTTGTTTGGAATATCTAGTCAACGATGCTTTGATACAATAGTTTTAATTGGAGCATAGGTAGGTCTGAAGTAGAAATCTATTATTGTGCATATACAATAATAATGTCTGTCATCAAGCAAGTTTTTGTGTTTAAGCTAAAAAAAGGACGAGATCCTGTAGCTCCTAGTAACCATATTAAGTAGGCGGACCAGATATCCTCTCATTTATAATTTGAAACCTTTCATATATTCTTGTGATGCCTGATTATGATTATAATAAAATAAAGAACTGTAGTGAAGGATAGGTCATGCATCAGCGCTAAGTTTCCATTTCTGTCTTGAATCCCATCAGTAACTCAAGCGCAACCCTAATCCTGCCTGTAGTAAATGAGGTCTGCAACATGTTTCATCAGCAGTCTGTAATTCAATCTACAAACTGATGCTGTACCTAGGGTCAAAAGGACATGTATTCCTTGAAGGAGTAAATCTGGGCCATATTGATTTGCTCCTCTCAGGTACAGTACTTGCTTAAGGAAACTGTCTGTTGCGTTTAAGGCATTTGTATTACAGAAGAGGAGTTTTAGAGCAAACTCTCTATTATTGCCTTTCTATTTTGCCAACTAGTGCATTTTTTCTTTTTATACAGGCACCTGACACACAGCTCTATGCAATAAATGGATAAATCTTTTTATAAGACAATAGTCTTTATCAAAGCAATTTGGTGAGGGAAAATTCTACCTGACAGCAGTCCTAATAGGAGATGACAGAGATCCATCGCAAATCACTTTAATTTTCTTCTGTTATAGCTAGCTCTATCTAGGTGGCAGTCTGGGAGCAAGGCATTATAAATTCATTTCTTTCTTGGGTCCTATTTTGTAGGCTAATATGCAATTGTCTTACAAGAACGTAATTCATTAATTCATTTTAAAAACACAACTAAGTATAAATGATAGGCATCATACTGATAGGTATGAAATTACACTACAAGGTTGTCTGTACAGTGCAAAGAGAAATACATGAGGGACACTTTTAGTTCATACATATTTATCGCTCTTTTGTAAAGGCATGTGTTGTTCTCCCATTGTCTTTAATTTCTGTTTTAAGTACACTTTAAAAGTCTTGAGACAATCCTCTCAAAGTTCGAAAAAATTATTTTGTCTCCATATTATTCTAGAATTTATTTTGCTTCCATTTGAACTCCTTCATAATCTGTCTTATGCGCACATGACCATGGGAAATCATTTTTTTTAAGTTCACATTAAATTTGTCTTTTTAGCTTATTAAACACTGAAAAGGACCTAAGAAAGAAGCTATTATTGATCCAAGTTTCTATGGCCACATATACACATACTGTATAAGTAACAAGCCTTATTTCAAACCTTCTCACGTTTACATGCACCAGGACTCAATGTTATCATCATATAATCGCTGAGAATATTATATTGACAACAGAAGGAGGAATAAACTAAAAACATAACAGTGTTTAAATGGTATTCCTGAACCTCTAAAGTCTGAAGGACTTTAGGACACTGTAGCCAACAACAATCAAGAACCATTGACTATTTAGTGTCTAAATGCTCTTTAGGCATCTATCCTGGGAAGGACTTTTGCTTTTGCAAAAGTGAGCTTCAGTTAAGCATAAAGTCAATGGTTTCAAATGAGAAGTCCAGTATTAAGAGCCTAACTGGAATTACAATATGCTGAATTGCTTCCGACAATCTCATAATGATAATCTGTTGGCTTTCATTGGCACAACTAAGGGACTAACTTCCTTTCTTCGTGCTTTCTTGTTCATACAAGTATTTTACAGTTCCTATTTGTAAGACAAAGCATTTTCCTAAAATAAAACTTAGGAAAACATAAATTAAACTTCCAAAAACCCCTAATCATCAATGATGATTCACATAAATATTCTTTCTCCACAGAACATGTCCCTTACATATACTGGGGGGACTAATGTACACCTACTGCACCTTGACATGTATGTTTTGGGACTGCTCATAAAATTTTAAATAAATTTCCTTTCCTTTGTCAATTATTTTAAACAAGGATATTCCTTGCCCTCACCTAATACTCTTGCTAAATGACAACTTCCATCTTGGTCTTTCAAATTCAACAGGAACAGAGCTCCCTATTGCTTGGCTCAGTGGTGCTAAGGCAGGGACACTGGAGGGTTACAATGCTGCTGTGTTCAAATCCTTTTTGCATGCAACATCCAATGTACTGTAGCTATTTGTATCTTAACAGACCTTTGGTGTAAACTTTGAGGGAGGATGGGAACATATGGGGCAAAATGTTAATAATAATAATAATAATTAAATGTTGCATTGTTTTGTTCTGTTTCTTGCAAACTTTTAAGTTAGTTTATATAAAAAGAAAAGCTTGGTTATTTAACTTAAAATTATTTTGTTCAAATGAGTATCTCTTGGCTATTTCTAGTAGAAATGCTACTTTCACTGAAAAGCTTCTTGCACTGAACACACAATATTTTTCTACACAGCAGGTTCCCGACAGTGATGGCTTAGACATCATATTTTCACTGTGAAAGAAAAAAAACAAGTCTGTAAAGTGAAGAAGTGCATTCACTCAATTTAGAAAACCTGCATTTTGTTAAATCAACCAATCTCATAACTGGTTGTTTTTTTTTTGTTATAATTTAATTTCTTTACAGATGGCTTCATATGTTGTGATTGAAACAGTGCTTGGCGTGATTGAAATGATTCATCTTTTTAGCTGCTGAACTGCTGACATTGTAGCATTAACCAGCTGAGATATTTTCCAGCAGTTTCCTTCAGTAAGCTGAAAATACGTTTGTTACGTAGTTATTATCAAAACATAAAGAGAATAAGAAAAGCTACAATCGACAATTTGTCACATGTAAGCCTTTTCTCACAGCCTGAATATGTGGGTGCTCTAATTCAAAATCAACACTTGCCTTAATTGAACACAAAATTGAGTGGAACTCAATTCATGTCTACACAAATCACAGTTCAGGGATAAAACAACAGGGTTTGCGGTGAATCACAGCATTTTGGAGCCGTTTTGACTTTGCAGTGGAGTTTATAAAAAGCAATCTATTATTATGGGATAATTTCAGAAAATGTAGGTGGATCACCACAGAGACTACCAGACAATAAAGGCAAGCAATTAAATTTAGCACATAAATAGGATACTGTTTAAATCTGTATAAAAGAAAACATTCTTAAGTAGATGTACTGCAGGAGAGTTGCATAATATAATTTCTAAGCCAATGTACCTATTAACAAATGCATTATTATTTCTCTTTAGAGAGTTAAAAAAAGAAACGAGACATTGTTTGGTGTCTCACAAGAAATGACTGACACTTGAACCCAGAGAAAACAAATCTTGTTTTTTTTGCCAGGGTTTCATACCTGTGCTTTGTTTTCCCCTTACTTTGAAAAGCACCTCTTGACAATAAAGAATGAGTAATACAGTTCTCAAGATCAAACTAGGAATCGTTACTGTTGCTCTGTAAACTTGATAGCGCTCAAATAATGTTTTAAATCTTTTTGATTTGGAAAGAAAAAATGCTGTAATTTCCCAGAAAAGATCTGTGAAAAAACATTTAAAATGGCACATCAGGTAATGTATTCACTGCATGGCTGTCATTCTTGCAACATAATAGACTGTGATTAAGCCTTTCCTTTCCTGAACTGCGTTACCATTGCTGAGGTGACTCTACAAGATATGAATATATTGTGAAGGATTTTAGACTATATTCATCTGTTGTGTTTGTAAGTACAAAAAAGTGAGGATGCCTTTGTAGAAATGAATAATGACGGGACTCCAAGGGCTGATAGCATTTTATCAGCTGTTTGCACTTTTCACATCAACTGGTTTGAATTGTTTTTAAATGGAGAGACATGTATTGAAGAGGTTGTGTACTAAAAATACATGAACCACACCAATCAATATTAACAATAGTGGGAAATGTGAAAGCCTGTTTGATAATATTTAACATTGTCATGGTAAAACATTTGTACATTTTAGGTTTTCAATTAGGTAAAACTAAGAAAGAAATTTGTTTTTGTTTGAATACTGTTTCCACTGTCTATGTAAAGCTCAAACAAATTATCACTGGATTTAAAACAGTGGCAGCTGTATGGTCAATCACTTTGCAATATTTATAAGAAACTGGTAGAGTTTTTTACAAGGTTCTTTCTACACATAAATACAAAACAGTAGTTTTAATTAGGCTAACAAAATTCATATGTCCAGCATACCTATTAGTGTGAAGGCTCTTTTTTGATGTACATGTACAACTTTTCAAGTTGAATTTTGATATATTTTTTAAGCGGACCTCAAATACACCACAATATA
Organism: Lepisosteus platostomus; assembly: GCF_059453375.1. Classification (NCBI taxonomy): domain Eukaryota; kingdom Metazoa; phylum Chordata; class Actinopteri; order Semionotiformes; family Lepisosteidae; genus Lepisosteus; species Lepisosteus platostomus. The sequence continues at coordinate 8,606,828 of NC_142623.1, read as the reverse complement.
AAAAATGATTAGACATACAGTAAAACAATTGCAATACAAGTCTTAATGGTTCCATAAATGGAAAACCATAAAGAAGGTACAGCATATTAGGCTTGGATTTAATTACAGAATATCTTCATTATTATAAACAGAAGCAGTAGTAGAATTAATAAATAACTGATCTACACATAAGATAAAAGGCCTGTGCTGAATATATGCTGTGTAATCACATACTAATTAATGTATTAAAATACTTGATGTATAAATGCCAAGAAAAAATATAAATAATGTTTTCAACTCATCGTTTTGGCAAGACATTACAAAACTGGATGTACAGTATATAGCTAGCAACTGAAAGTCCATGGACTTACCTCAGGAGGTTTGGAGACCTAGACAAGTTCATATCTTGGACTAGCATCAGCAATGAAACAACAGCAACACCATGTACTGTACTTCCAATTCTAGACAACTGTTCTGTTTTTGCTATTTTAGAGCCTGTGTTTGTATTATTTACACCAAGGGGGAAAAAGAGCTATACTGAGTAGAGAACATGCTTTAGAGGTCAAAGCTATTTCCCATCAGAGCAAAGGACCTCTCTGGGTCATGAGGTTAAAGCTATTTATTTAGTTTTTAATCCCTGACTTCTGGTTTGCTGCTCTACAGAAAAGACAAAGGAAACATTAAGTTTGTTAACAGCCTGGGGCAGAGTTCTTTTTTTGATATGTTCTTGAAAATATCAGTCCCCTTAAATAGAATTTATTGTGGGTCAAGATTAGATAGCTATGATCTGAAGGTTGAGAAGATCAAATTACTACCAAATAAATGACATTATGGAAAATAAAGACAAAAAAAAATACATTCATAAAGTGTAGACAAATAGCTACCGCAAGGGAGGAGGCAGAGGCTCGTACAGTAATCACACGTGATGGTCATTGTGTAAACATAATGTTGACATATAGTACTCTTGTGCAAATTCACCATTTTCCTTCATGTATTATACTGTTATGTGAACTCTGGGTAAATAATGTATTGAAGTACTTATTGCTCACAGTCCTGGTATGAAGTGATAGGGGTGAGTCATTATGTAAGCACATCTTTGTAAACTATATGTAAAAGTATTTACATCTATTTTACTAAGGCTAATGTTGTTTTCAGATAAATGCAGACATAGTAACTGACCCGCTTTGGAGTACTCACATGCCATGAACTTTACTGACCTAATCTTATTTATAATGCCACTTTTGTTTATTTCACCAAACATATCTACAATCTGATTTAATTGTGTTCAGTCTCTGGCATCACCTTCATTTACGTCACGAAAGCCACAATGTCCAGAATGTCACTCGGTGCAGTCAAGTTCATATTGCAGCTGCATGTTCATTTCATTTATTTGATAAAGCTGATGTACAGACAGACTACAAAATGTGGCTCTGCAAGGCGTTAAGAACCTGTAACGGTTCTTCACTACAGCATTCATATCTACCTGTCTGCATTCTCCTGTCTGGAATTATACTTTCCTTTAACTTTTTGATGTAAAACCCTACTTACAAATAGGTCTTTTTTATTCGCTTAAGAAACATTTACCCTCAATTTCACAACACTGTCAGTTTGTGACACTTCACACTCTTCCACATCACCACAACAGATCTCCTAAGAACTACAAATGAAAGTGCTTAGCTGTGTAAGGCGTGACTTTCTGTCATTATATTGCCAAAAGTCATGTTAAGAAAATCCAATTACATATAATCACTTATTAAGAATTCCTCATAACTACTTGTATGAAATGCTTTTTTGGAATTAGAATAATTTTTCATTTGTTGGTTTTTCGTGTGATGTAAAAGTTTTCGTCTACTTGTCCCAAGAGTGGGAAATGACCCATTTCTTGAAGGTAAATTCAATGAAGGTAAAAATGATTGCCTTTGGCATCCCCCTAAAGCCCTTCCCGTTTCAAATCTACGTCACAGTGTTTCTCAAGCTTATTGTACACTAATTAGTGGAGCTGGTCTGCTACTTGATATGAATCAATTATATTCCCAATGTTTACCCTACACAAACACAGTCCATATATTTACATTGTGCTACCGCTTTAGGGACAGGGACGCAGGGGAATATAATTGTTTTAAAATCTCATTCAGTGTTGGATGTAACAATGGAATACAACCATTGAGATCAAAGAATCCTATGAGTGTCAGGCATCAAACACAAACACAACGTCTACTCCAATAAAAAGAATCTTGTCTTTGTCACGATTGTAGTCCCTCCCCCTTAGGGGTGCTCTGGTGCTTTCACTTCCGACTTGATTTTGTGTACCTGCCCCCTGTTTCAGCCTCCTATCCAGCCCACCTTAAAAGCCAGATGCTCACTCTGTTCCGGGCTCTGTTTGGTTCCTGTGCCTGGCGAGTCTGGGACCTGTAGCGCCTGGTCCCGTTCCCCCCTTGTTCCCCCCGACCCTCCACCAGATCCAGCTCCAATTTTTAATCCTGTTTGTCTTCGTCTCTGATGGACCGCCCGGCTCTGGACATTTGCCTCATCTTGGAATTCCCTTTTGGACAGCTTGCCTTGGATTCACCCCCCAGAACATCTGCGCACCTTGGACACGCCCTCTGCGTTCATTCCCAACTCCTGCATGCTTTTTTCCCCTGTTTTTTCCTCACTCTACCCCGGATTGTGTCGCCTGCATAGGGTCTGGAAAGAACGCTTTCGTTACAATCTTGAGGCTAATAATTCAATTCTCCAGCTTCACCAGCAACAGAAAAAAGGGCATATTTGACCTGATCAATAACAACTGCCAACAAGGACTGAAATGTGTGACAGCTAACATTTCCAACTGATTTATCTTCAGTAAAAGCAACAGACAAAAGGAGTTTAGGAGCTCATCTGACTGGTAGCATTACTCACAGTTTAAAATGGCATAAATATTTCATCACTGCTGAGGATTTTACAGCATCTTGTTACAAAAGGGCCAGTTCAGACTCAAGCAATAGAGATGAATAGCTGGTGCAAGTAGGTCTGTGGTGAAGAATGACTGTAATAAATGCCATTAATTTAGATTCATAGAAAAGCTGATAAGAAAAAAAGTGCCACTGGAGAGAGTCCACTATGTGAATAAGATAGAACTCCTACTCCACAAGGTTCTCAACAGTCAGACCACCATCACTTTTGATGTTCTCTTCTCGTAATACATCTCTTAACACTGACATAGAGGTTATCACGTATATAGTAGCACAGGCTTTGAGGGTTCTTGTATTTTCCAGATGTGCTCTAACTGAGCATCAGTGTGACATTTCTTTCCTTGAGGGGCAATTTTCCAGGGTGCTGAGTAATAACATCTGGCAATTTGCATCCCTTTTATGGGCATATGTCTTCACATAGTAATGTTAAATAGAAGTGAAAATAGAAGGCAGGGGGATGAGGTTGTCTTCATCTGATCCCCTATTATTTGATCTACCACATTTACCCCAATGGAGACCAGCAAGGAGTGGATATGCATGCATTAAGTTACACGCTTAATGACAACAAACAACACAACAAGATGGCAGTGAGCTTAGTCTAGTTATATCAAGTAGGTCATAATGACAAAAAATAATATGATATAAAATATGCGATATAAAATATATCACCACTGATATGGAGCATTTTATTTCCGTAATATCTTCACTCCTTTCACATATCACAACAGTGAAAAGCAAGTAAAAGCATATTAACAAATTATTTAAAATACAGTCAGGATCCAGCTTCCATGGAAACCAGAAACTAGATTACCTTGGATGTAAAAACCATAACATTCCCTGGTTCTGCATGAACACTGATAGCCAAAACATGTCTGAATACATTAAAATATAGATGCATATTAAAATTGAGTTGAGTAGCGCTAATTCAATAAGAATATCCACAGCTTTGAACAGGCAGTCCACAGATATGAAAAAAAGTCTGCAAAAATCTATTTTTTGGCAAATCTACAAGGTCTGTCAGAATATGTGAGGAAAGATAAAAAGCAATTAAAAAAACAACACATTTGGACTTATGTCTACTCTCACTGGAGAAAATATCATCAAACCCCTCAATCAAATGGATAGATTCTTTCAAACAGCAGGCAATGGCCTGGGTTAGACAGATCAACCTCCAGATCTCAATCTTATTGCTAAAGGATGGAATCAGTGTGATGTACAGTACAGTTCAGTCCCACAAACCATTAACCTCATTGCAGCCTCAGATGGAAGCTGTATTGGGGCTTAAATATTTTGAAACCATGAAGCAGACTTGCAGTGTCCTTTTCAATCTATTTTAGCTGATCAGAGAGGTCCAGGTCATTATTGTTCATTGTGGGATTCCATGTGTATTAGAAATTAGATGTGTAACATCTGCGTTTAGACTTTTTATATCGGTCTCACTGTAGTCCAGCACAATTCAGATACAAAACGCTAACTTATTTAAGCATTTATTTATTTGTTGTATGATCTGTGTCATCTGTGTCTAGGGTGTTTGTCATACTTTTTAAAGAATGAAAATCTCACTTTTCTCTCAAGTACTAAAATAAATTGTGATTTCTGTTGGGTTTTAGTATTAAACTCAATTTATATATTTTTCATTTAAAGCATTTTGGGAAGCAGTGATAAGTACAACTCAACAGTATATTGACATAATCAACATTTTATGACAAAACAACTTTTTTTCCCTCTTTGTGGTTACAGTTAGCAAATAAATTAAATGAAATCCATATGAACTATATTTTCACATGTGTTTTCATCTTAAAACATATTTGCTTAAAAAAGGCAAGATTAAATGTGTGTATCAGGACACATTAAACGTTACTGACCCTGGATTGAAATGACAATTTACAACTCCAGTTACACATTTACTTTGAAACTATGCCCCCCTGACCACCAAGACCTACTGTAGGATATAAACTCCTTAAATTCTTTATGTTACAAAAATCCAAGAAAGATCCTCTCTTTCCTCCCAAGTTAAAATTTCAGTTTTTAATATGGTCTTAACTTATGGAAGCACACAGTATAAATAAATAACTTACATTGTTCCCTAATTTATTTCTTATAAATTATAAATGGAACACATTACATATAAACATGCAAGACTACTGTGTGCAGTTCACTTTGAGTACATACTGTAACTGTTCTGCGGGCTGTGTCTGCCTATTCCTGCGTATTTATTTGATTTACTTGTAAACACCCCATTCATCAAAATGTGAATAACATATATCCTCTTCGAAGAATGCACAAAACACACGCGAAACCGAAATTCTATGGGAATAAATGTATCCGTAATGCATTCAGAAAGTAAACAGACATTTTGCACAGTACCGGAATTAGAGAACACACGGAGGGTTTTAAAATATCGTCAAATTGGAAGGACACCACGCCAGTGAAAAAGCCTTTCCTTCATTTTGCCATTTACTTACGACAGAGTTCTTCATGGTTGATTTCACCGTAAAGCCTTCAGTCTTCAACTGACTTTTTTCTTTAGAGGCTTCTAAAGTTCTCATTTTTGTGCTCATGGACTGCGGCAATGTAGTTTCAACTAAAAGGCACACGGAACTTTAGTACTAAAAATGTGTTGTTGTTTTTTTCGTCCAGCACCAGAAACAATGTTTCCCGTTGGGTTACCGTGTAGACGCGTTCTCGGTTGCTATAGAGACGACGTAAGACAGATGTTCTCAGTTGCTATAGAGATACAGATAGACGCTGGCTCAGTCGCCATGGGCACTTTCCGGCAACAAATGAATGTATCTGTCTGGATTGTATTTACGTTTTTTTATTTATTAATTTTACAAAGTCTTATTATACTACTCCTCGGTGCGTTACCATCTTTCTGACCTGTTGTACTGTTTTAAAACCATTAGTACTACAAATTGTTGTCCCTCTCCCTTAATATGTACGCCGGAGTTGGAAATGCTTCTGGAGTTTTGTTAGGAAGGGAAATGCAATTAATTAAATGCGAAATTATTGTTATTGTTATTACTATTAAAATTATTTCATGATTAATTTGATTGTTTAACCTTTTCAACTATGTCTGTCAATACAGACGTTATTTTAGCACTTCGGTAATTAATAATTTTAGATTGGCATGCACAAAAAAGGCAAGAATTTTTTTTACATTAACACATGGCATACAGTAATCTGTACAATAAAGCCTTAGGGGCAGAAAACTGAGTAAGATCATTTCACGCTGGATCACTTTAGTCATAGCTACCGTATTTTGTTCTCATAGTGACCAGGCTGCCAAAATGATAAAATCCAAACTTTCTATAAAGCTGTGTATACCCAGCTACTGGTATTTTTTTTACATTTGCCAGCAAGTCTTCTTGCAGATGGACTGTTCTATGACATAGGGTGTCATCCCCAGAAATTCTTCCGAGCTCCAGAGACCAATTTAACAACATGGACTGCATGTGGGTTCCCCACTCACTGGGGCTTACCCCAGAGGTCTGAACCCGTTTCTGGGGGGTATTGTTCCAACTGGAGTTGCCAATTAAACAATTAACTTAACGACTTCCTGAATTAGACATATTGGATTCTTAGGGTCTTTTATAATTAATTATATAAGGCATTCACTTAATTTAAGGTACAGTTACCTTTAAAGCCTCAAATCCAGGTTAAAATTATTAAAGTCATTCAGTTGACTAAATAACTAGACCAACAACGTGACTGAGAACGTGGGCAGAACAAAAACAGAGAAGACATTAGGCCCTCCAGGAACTGAGTTAAAGATTCGTCCTGCTTTACCCAGACAGTTCAGGTTCTGATGCATGTCTCTGGGTAAAATTCACCTGTCAGCCATGCTGTCTCGTTCTTCATCCAGAAAGCTAAAGAAAAAAAAGGTCTTATGTGAATTAAATAGAGACTGACAGTGAGATTTACCCCAGGGGGTGCCCCCAGGACACTGGCTGCACATATTAGAGCTGGCTCTAGGGCAGGAGCCGTGAGCTCTGGCACCTGCATTTCATTGCGAGTCTTTATTTCTTCTAGTCCTTCATAAGCAAAGTGATCATTAGCACCTCGGTTAATTAACCAATAAAGGACCAAATTTAATCGATTTACTGGATGTTGTGTTGAAGTCATGTAATAGCATAGAAAGAATCACTATCCAATGTTTACTGTCCCTTCTGAAGTGACAATTCACCTGAATAAGGTCTAAGATAAATATGCTAAAGAGTGTCATTTATTATTGTATACTGTAGTTGTAGCTCTGTGTACATCATACTAAATGAGTTTTTATTATTAAATGCTGAGCATTCTAACAGGCAGTAAAAGCATTTATGGCTCATGGCTGCTGAATCCTGTACTCCTGTGTTCAAGGAATGGAGTCACATGCCTGTGAGGACCTGAAGCCCAATTCAGAATGGAGGGATGTGGTCACAAGGAAGACCCTTATTTGGTTCACGTGTGTATTTGTTTGTCTTTGGTCCTGTGCTGTATTTATCAATTCACATGCTTTGTGTTTAGATTGGCAGAGGAATGCTGCTTTGAAATCCAAGAAAGAAGAAAAGCCAAAGAAGAGGACAAGATGAAATCCTGATGTTTGTAAAGAAGAATTGGCGAGAGGCCATCACCCAGCCTCGGACTCATAAAGATATTTCTGGTGACGGCATACTTCTGTGTGATTTTATGCAGACAAGTAGCCCAATTCATCGAATTGTAATTGTAAATCAGGATATATTCATTACCAAATGCAATGAGCAATATATCACATTTTACAGTATCAGCCTAGCTGTTGATTCTACCAAATTGAATGTGTCTTCGAGTACTTTAGTTAAAGATGTTTTGCAAATGGCCCATTTGTTCTTAAAAAATGTCTTAAAATAATGTTCATCTTGGTGTCAAGCATTACTGCATAATCACCTTTTAACCCCAGCTCAGAAAGCAGAGTTTTTTAGATTTACATTAGTAACCAAAAGAAAAAATACAGGCAGCAAAGTTAGCTCGGAAAATGTACATGTTATTACAAGGGAGATCCATTGCGTTTCGTTAGATTTATTTTATGTTTTATTGAAAGAGAAAAGAAACATACTTTTAATCAGATCCTGCTTCTTTTGCTATGGTCTCTATTACCCAAGGGGTCTCCTATGTAAATGTCCTTCAGCATGTCACTGTTGATTATTCAAATATAATCATCTTCTAATTGAATTTTATTTGATTTGTCAAGTGAAGTTAGTACCTTTATGGGCAGATTGAATACTGATCGATACAATGCAGGTTGGTCTGGTTTCCTTGTCCTATTACTTGATAAAAAACATGTCCAGTTTATGGGGTGGAGTTGTGAACCGATAGCCTTTTCAAACATATGTATACAGTATATACTATGTCTGATTCAGTGGTACAGATACTACCTACTGTATGACCTTCACCCTAATGAAGATCTTTCATTCATTCTGTATAATAATATTCCAGTGGGGTTAACTGTACTTTTCTGCCAAAATAGAAGAGAAATCTAAGGATTTCAAATATGAATACTACACTTTGGCAAAGCATTTTTGAGTTGGTCTCTAAAACTATTATTGCTTATGTAGATGTTTGTAAAAATTAAAAGCATATACTGTATAAGCAAACTAGGAGTTTCTAATAAAGTACTAATGAAAGTTGAAAATATAAATATGTTTCCAAAAAACAGGTTAAATGTCTTTTTTGATTTGTTGTACTTTCTAAGAAAGATATTAGAAATATTTAGAAATGGGCTACATCTGAAGACATTGACAGTGCCCTCTAGAATTATTAATAGCCCACAATGAAATTGGATGAAAACGCAGAGTGAGTTATGGATTAGATAATGTGTCTCACTTTAAAGAATTCTAATAGTATTATATATCATAATAGCTTTGCATAGAGCAAACTCTTATTAGTCATAAATAAGTAAACAAGTTCCAGAAAGCAGGACGGCCACATTTATTTACACCTCTGAGTATTTTTTCAAATAAATTTAAACAAAAAAAATCGACAATAACATTCTGGTGTTTGGAAATTCTGTGGAAGCCTCCAAACCTATATAGATGCTCTGAAGGTTTGCTGGAGTATAGAAAAGCTGGTAATACACAGTAAACAGTAGTTTAGTTAAGTAGTAGCATGTTAATTCATGGTTAAGATCAGAGAGCTCTTCATAGACAATACAGTTATGATCCAAAGCATACTGCAAATCCAAATCAAAAACATAATGGTTAATTGGCCATCTCAAACTCCAGACATCAGCCTAAATGAACCTTTGTAAATGTAACTCAAAATGGTAGTCCAATATTGCAAACCGAAGGGTGTGAAGGCTTGTACATGTCTCCTCTAAGGTATCCAAAGTGCCAGCACCTCCTGGCACAATAAAGAAGGCTTGAATAAGCCCCAGTCACCACAGAACTGGGACTTTTGAAAGAAAAGGGGGACAAATGACAACACTGGACCAAGGAGAGGACTCAGACACCAGGGACTCTACAGGGAGCAGCTGAGGAAGGCAGCAGTATCATCTCCCTCCCTTCATCACATTGGATTCAGAGAGATCATGGTGGGGGAGGAGCATGAGAGAACCACATTGTTCGGGGCAGCCAGGACAGGAAAAGATGCCTAAGAACCACCAAAGAAACTTGATGGAGGGTGTAGTTATCTACAAAGCAAAAAATAATTCCTGAATTTAGAGGTCATCCAATCTGTAAATATTTCAGATTTTGTTATTTGATGTTTGATTGTTTCTATGTTATCAGTAGGTAAAGCTGACATTTTTTGAATGGTACAAAATTAAACTGTTTTCTGGCATGCCCTAAGCATTTCCTTAATGCTTACCTTGGACTTGAATCCTAAAGTATTCTTTCTCATTCTTTCTTTTGATTCCAAGATGATAAACCCACTTTCCTATAAATGCACCCTCACAAGCCTTGTCACATTCCTACAATCAGGAAATAAAATTCGACCTCATCTCATTTTGTGCCAAAGGCGCACATCTCCCAGTCTTGTGACTAAGTGATGCAGGTCTATGTTGTGCCCGAGAAGCTACAGTACAGGACTGATAAAAATGTCTCTCAGTGCATCTTTCTTTGGCAGCAGAGTGGAGAACTGGTTACAGTCTTGGACTCCCGATCGAAGAATAATGTGTTCAAGTTCTGGGCGAGATGCTGCTTTTGTGGCTTTGGGTAAGTTCCTTCACCCAGATTACTTCAGTAATACCATTCTTCATAAGTGCCCTCTGATTGGAAATGGGAATTTGTTTTCAATTGATTTATCTGCTTAAATAAAGGATTAAATAAAAAGGTTCTGTGGGGCTCTGATTAGCTCCCTATGGCTAGTCAGGTGGCTTGGAATTGAATCACTCCAATTTGAGAACATGACATTTTCAATCTCAAATGTCACCTCACTCCCAGGAGTTTTTCATTCTGCACCACTGTTATTAATCTTCAGAGCGTAGGCAATTCCACTAAAAGGCCCTATTTGTTTTTATAGCTAATCCATAACAAAGGCAGCTATAAACAACAGAGGCAGACAAAGCAAGTTATTTTCCCCCACTGCATTAATTAAATAAATTAATTGTTTACATGCTATTGCACTTTTTCGTCCCAAAGAATCCCACAGCGCTTCACATACAGGAGGGGAGGCCCTTCAACTGCCACGGCAGTGCAGTGCCTGGGTGACACATGGCAGCCATAATGTCCCAGCAGCTCATTGCTTCACCGGCTGACTTAAGGGTGACCTTGACGTGGGCCAGATTGTGGAAGCTGCATGAGGAATCGAGTCAGGACACAGTGACTCACTTTGACGTGTGATCTAAAGGCCGGCACAATTTCTTCCATCTTCAAACCAGGGCACTGGTTTTTGGAGATGTATGTTGTGAGGTACCCATGGGCGTGTCATAACAGGATCTTAGAAAATAGGCAGTTCTGGGCCAACAAGCACACTAACAACATAGCTGTAAGGTTTTAAGACACCCAGGCACAGTTTATTTGTCATTCAGGGTAACTAAAAACCCCAAAATCAAGCCCATACAACAAAGGCCTTAGCTCTTCCTTGAGCTCCTGCCTACATTTCTTGTAGGTCCTAACTATCATGGATGAGCAGCTATAATGCTTACCAGCCATAAAACAAACCAAAGAGTTTTTCTTAAAACAATCACAGGTTCCTTGGTCCATGGCAAGTCCTTCTCCTCTGGTAAGTAGTGCACTAAGGGGATCTGTTTTCTATTACCTCCGAGGCAGGCAGGCAGGCAGGCAGGCAGGCAGGCACCTCCCCTCCTCCTCTCAGACTGACCCTAGAAGCTTCCACTTCTCGTTCTTTTAAAGAGTCATCTGACCAATTGGCGTCCTGCAACTGGTCATGTGACTGAGCAGCAGCTCAATCCCGAGGGGAATCTGTGGAATGTGATCCCTCCTGGGGCTGTGCTCTTCATAATGTCCTACTGGTTCAACAACAACACATACAGCAGTAACTAGGTCTCCCTTCCTGGTGCCTATAAGATAAGATCATTTCATTGGCCATATACAATTTCTTGTATTAGAAATTTGTCTTCTTGCATACCCCAACTAGCTCTCCATGAGACACACAGACAGTGAGAGAGACTTGGGGTCAGAGCACAGGGTCAACCATTTATATGGCGCCCCTGGAGCAGTTGGGGTTAAAGGCCTTACTCAGGGATTCCTCTGCCAGCCACGGGATAGGAACCAGCAACCTTCTAGCCACAGGCGCAGATCCTTAGCCACAGAGTCTCCGCACTGCACCAGCCTTGCTTAACTTCTGATATAGAAAGAGTTGAGGCTGCAAGACCATCTCATTTGAAACCAGAGAACAGGATGGGTTAGAGCCGAGCTTGACTCTCCTTTTTGGTACATTTGTCTTTAAAATGTAACCCTTCAAGATATTTCAAAAATGATTTATCTTTATCAATGTACAGAACCTGCTGTATGCAACAAAAAGAATGTTTAACCAGCTCAACCAGTTATCAGTTGTTATGTCATTTTAAATTGAAAACAAAAAGGGAAACCCAGTTACACAGTCCAAAAATAGTTACAGCAAATCACAGCAGTGAGAGATTAACACATGGGCCCAGAGGGCAATGATAATCCAGAATCATCTAATTAGGAATGAATTTGACTTTTTGTTACTTGTTTCCCCAGTTTCAAAAACCATGTTCTGTAATTGTACTGCATTGTACTGTAAAAGTGTTTTCTTAGCTCACACATGTTGCTTGCTTCAGTACCCCACTAGTAGGAAGCTGAGTTTAAGCAACGGATTTAATCGTCAATCTCAGTTCAGTGAGATGCATGTGGCTTCTTTTCTTCCCTGCTTTAAAAGCTACATAAAAATATTTGAAACTGCATATAAACTGGTCAGAAACTTTATTTGCCTCATGAGACAAGAGACTCCATTTGTATTATGGAACCCCCAAGAAATCTGCCTTTCCAAAGATTTAAAGAAGAAAACACATTTACATAGATAAAAAAGGATAAAAAATGTACTGAGGTCATCAACACATCAAAGGCAAGTGAATGCCTTCTCTCTGATTACAGGTGAATCAATATTTTGTCACTGATGACATTATATATGAGCTTTTGTAATGTCAATGTTTACATAATGGTGTAATAGTAACATTAAAACATGAGTATTAGGCAGAGTGCATTGGGAATATATGACTGGAGGCTACATACTGTAGGAATGCATCTGGATGCATTTGTCTTTTTATGGGGTTATGGGGATCCAAATAACTAAAAAGTGTTAACCTACATGTGAATCATGGGAAATAGAAACAAGAGGAAAAAGAATGAATGGGATTCTTTTAAAGCTCCTGGCTTTCAAACACAAAATATAATTGTGATCAGTGTTGAAGCAAAAAGCTCTTTCTGAAAACATAACAACTTCCAAATCACCTATGTGCCCCATTACCATATCCTCTATTAGTAGCACAGAAATAAATATCTGTGGACATAGCCTGTGCAGTTCCTCTAATTACATATGTCTCTGGAGAGCTGATTTGAAATTTACTGGACTGTGCGATTAGTCTTGTTGGTTTTTGTAGAAAGAGCTTGTGATATAGCTAAAAACTAAGACACACTAACAGGAGGTCCAAAGGAGACCTGATCTAAGCAACAGACACAAAGGTATTCACGGTGAAAAAAAGTGTTGCTGTGCAGGCCTGAGGTGATTAACATAGTCTGAGAGGTCAGAATCAGATGGGAAATTTAATGACATGCCAAGGGTTTGTACGAATGAAGACATGATTAGCAATTGTCTATATGAAGTGGTGCTAGCGCGTTAGCTCTTTCTGTGTCATTTGATCCTTGAGCAGTAATTTGCTCACAGCGATCCTGCATTTTCTGTAGGGCAAAAGTCCTTTTGTGTCCTTTTTACCCTCCAGTTTGTAAAACAGTCCTCTGGCCTTCACCTCATAACTCCAAGTGTGAAAGTTTTCAGGAGCTGTGAGCATGTGTGTGTTGGGGCTGGAGAGGGTGCCATCTGTAATGTGTTCTTTTACCTATGATCAATAAAGAAGATAATCTGAATGTACTGTAGCACCTGAAAACCACTACACTATTTCATTAAGTAATAGAAACATTAGCACACAACAGTGGATTTATTTATTTGCTTAGGCATTTCTGAGAATTTAACCCAAATTCTTAGCTTATCACATGTGTCTTCCCCCTGTGAGTTTAGAAGATAATCCAGTGATCACTGAGGTGTTGGAGAGCTTGGGTCGGTGGTAGGATTCTGCTGAAGGACCTTCTAAGGATGTGTTTTGGCAGTGGGTTGTAGTTCGTCTTGCAGGGGTAGTATCAGTTCTGCTCCAGAGCAATAATTATAGTATTCTGCTGCATATTTACCACTGCTGTTCAAACCAGTGTTGAACAGACACATACTCATACCGAGGACCACAATCTATCGTTTGCAATGAATAATACATGCAGTGTAGTACATTGATTTTTCGAGAACAAAATTCAGCTCAGCATCTGGTCTCCTTGGCAAAATCAAAGAAATCAATATTGGCTGATAACTAATAGCAGGTATTTTTCACGTTCCAATATTTGTTTTTAAACACTAAGGTTATGTTCTGTTTAAAGCTATTGTCCTGTGTTGCTCAGCTAAAGTGCAGCTCAATAATAATTGAAAAGGGGGAAAATTCTTGATCAAACTCAAGCTTTAACTTCAATTTAAGAATCCAAAGAATCCAAGTAAATCTTTGCTATCACTAAGTATTGAGGTGCCGTCCCCAAAGCTAAAGGTAGTGTCTTTGCCGAGGTTATTATTTTGTCCATCTTTTAAATGATCTCCTGCTGCTATCTGACTACACCACTGCACCAGAAGATCATCTGATCTAATGAGAGGTTGGGGGAGCATTGCCAGTCACAGCATATTAAACCCATGTTTTATGATGTGGATGTGCCACGCTGATAGAGGAAATAAATGCTGCTTAATTGTCCATGCCACAGAGATCAAGCTGCATAAATGGAACCTCAATATGGCACCCATGCAGAGCGGAGACATCAGATGTTTTCACATAGCTGAAAGGGGGGAAAATCAACAATGGAAACTCAGCTTTCCAGCTGATTTTCCAAAATGTTGTTACATCAGTTCTTTGAACTTGAACTAAACATATTGTCTAACCCTTGTCTTTTAATACACAGAACAGGACTGCTTGTTCCTGAGATTGCAGAGTTGACCTATAACCGTGCACAACTAATGTGCAAACAAAGGGCACAAGATATTAACTTCAGTAAGGAGGTGGAGAGGTTATTGGAGATGTTGAATGTTTTATGACAGGGTGGACCAACACCCGGTGCTGGTGTATCTGTAGATTTTCACTCCAACCCTGAATGACATGAATCATCGAATCATCTCCATATTAGATTGATCTCTCCTAGTTCTTCAGGAGCTGCTTGATTTAAAGAGAGGGAACCTGAAAGAGTTGTGGGAGTCTGGAACAGTCTTGTTGAAGTGGGTGCCCTAGCTTACTTCAATTTAATTAGCAAATGCGCCAGGTGCTTCTACTTGTTTGTAACCATTCTTATATTGTTATGCAAGGGATCTTACAAATACATTCAGGATTGAGCCCTGAGCCTTCTGTTTAAACACGCACACAACTCACACAATCTTTCATGTTAGAGCCCTAAACAATCAGGGTCCAAGAAAAGAAAATTGACTGTCTTAGTTAGAACATGTGCTTTATTAAATGTATTTGATTAAATTTAGTTCATACAAAAACTTACAATTTAAAATGTGCATAAAAATGTGCCTTCAGTCTACCTTCCCAGCATTCTCTGTGCCACTGCAACAGACTTGACCTCTAGGCTTATTTTATAAAGGTGTTCCTACTGCCTCATTCACATGGCCAGGCATTTGTCCCTCAATCTTAACAGTTTAATGCAAATTGATCTTGCTTGTCCTCTTTGCGCAGATTGTTTAATATTTAGTTTCAACAATAAAGTTTCCTTCTTAAATGTTAAGTATGAAAATGACTTCCTGTTTTTTGGTATGCAAATTTGGTATATTTTATCATTATTTTTGCCTAGAGCTTTATGAATCAGGATCTAGATTTTTGAGAAACAGTTTTAGAAATGTACTGACTATAACCCTTATATACTATTTATCTCAAGAAGAATAATACAATATTCCTGCATTGATGTGTAAATTTCATAATGTAAGTTGAGGGAGTAATCAGTTCTTTCAATCAGTACCATAAGATAGCAGTTATTATGGCTTGGTTTGGGCTCTCTTTAAAATCAATCTACAAGAGTGACCAAACACAAGTACCTTGAGGACTTGTACTCAGATTAAACAAGTACGTTTTAAAGAGCTGTTGAAAAGCTTTGGATTCAAGATAATTTTTTTTCAAGAGAAAATTTCTTTCTGTCTTTTCAGGAGTCAGCTCCAAGTTAGTGTGCCTTTGAAGTCCTGTGAACGCAAGGTTTGATGAGGTGCTCCGGAGAGGCATTGTGTGTATTTACTGGGAGCTCCCAATATAACCAACGTGCATTTAAAATAACATTCAGCATTTCATCGTCTCAAACAGTGAGGCAGACACGTGGAAGAGGTGTAATGTGTGTGCAGTGCAAAGTGAAAGTAATGTTACTTAAAACTGTAGCACATAATTGAATCTCAGTTTACCCTGGCAAAAATAATATCATTGAGTCTTCCCTAAACTATGAGCAATTGACTTTGAATAACTCACAATCACTGAAGGCAGGTGTTCTTCACATTTCTGTTGTTTTGCATATACTGAAAGGGACTTAATAGTTATATATATATAAAAATATTTATATATAGTATTTAAACCAAATATGTTATAAATGTACATAACAATACAAATACGAGAGGCTCTTAAGTGAGTTAACCAGAAAATAGCGAATTCTTATCAAGACATCGCAATTTTGGGTAATGTCACTAACCAACAGTGCCCTGGATTTGCCAAGCATTGGTGCTCATCTTGCTCAGTGCCAGGGGAGATAAGGTTATGATTAGTTGGCTAGGGCTCTCTTGGCAAAACAGTGACTCCTGCAACTGCCCAGGTCTGCAGTAATGTTACTTAGTGATGACATCACCTCAGCCCTCCTCCAATCAGTGCTAACGCTCCTGTACGTCATTTCAGGGCTCAAACTCTGAAGTTGGTTGTGCAGATCAGAGGAACCTGCATGCATTTCCTCATTTTTGGGGGTTGGGTACAGGAGTTGGTTTTGTGACCTGAGACCTTAAGAAAGCATTGACAGTTCTAAATTGGGTATATAATAACAAACAACTGACAATTATTGTACATTTTTTAAAATAAAACCAATTACTGTTATTATTGAGCTTATAAAGCATGTCATATTTTACAATTGTTGAGTAGCGTTACAAAGAAAAAAAGGAGTGAATATGAAAAATTACATTTAAAGACTGAAATTATGCCTCACACATCTGCTCCAGTAGCTAATGGGAAAACATCAGCTGTCTAACTCCTTTCTTCCTTTCTAACACCTTGGAATAATTAATTACTCAGGAATTTTAATTCTTCTGCAGTGTTCAGGAACAGATGGTGTTTAAATAAAATATTATTAATAATACCTCTGTTGCAGAAAGATGTGTTTAAACTTGTGTACAGGTAAAAAAAAAATCTGTAATAGTGGCAATTTCCATAATAGAATCAAAGCAATTACACAAATTTGACTCATTTTCAACATCTTCATTTTCCTTTTTTTTCTTAATTTATTCTTAGTGAATACAGATGACTCCTCTTATTCTTGCTTTGGTAGTTGAAAGTAGACCAAGTACTGAAAATATTGAATTAAAAATGTATCACTTTCATTTTCCTGGCAGTATCAACAACTGATTTATTTTGTATTGGTATCCCTTTCGAGATGAGGAGTACTGTAAATGTTTACAATAAATTTACATTTTTGGAGTAATTGTGTAATTGCTGTGTTTTTCATCAGTCCTTTATCAGTTTTAAATGCTGAAGAAATTGCTACTGACACTTTTCAAAAACAAATTTCTGCACATTTATTTACAGTTTTCATATATCTTCCTGATATTTCTAGACAGATAATTAGAAAAAATAATTAAATCTAGAAACAGATCCTCAGAATGAAGATCATGTCAACATAACAAACACCCTGAAATGATTGAAAAACATTGTTTTCCAGAGGTATTTTTACTAGTTGGAAAATTAGGGTGTCCTTCATCTTCTTTAGAATTATTTTCTGCAGTATTTGATTATAGCGACTTTCTAAAATGTTTCCTCAAAGAGACTGCTAGGGAAAAAAAGGTATCTGTTCAACGTTGTCCTCTCTACAGTTGAGGAAATGTCTACAAGAACCAGGGGAGAAGAGATTAAAGATGGCAAGCAAGAATGGAGCTAGGAAACCCAGAGGGCAAACGATACAGAGTCTGGGAGTGTCATGTTACATCTGTCAGTCACAAAGAGCAGGTCTCTGGTGGCCTGACCTTCTGTTGTAACTGTCCCAGCACAGTTCAGCCGAGGGGCCTGCAGACACTGCTGTGGACAGCAATCCCTCCATTCTCCCATGAAAGAGAAAAGGGACATCCAAGGGCCAGGACCAAATAAAAATCAAGACACAGACCCTTGCGGTTTCATCATGCTACATGATGTCCCAGCAACCCAGCTTTGACAGACATGGTCCATACGGTATGCATGCATGTGTCAGTTAGCAAGACTCTCTGAGGTCATTCGTTTTTAAGTCTTCCACTGCACGTGACCACGTGGAGTGAATTCAACAATCCAAGTACACACAGCCTGTACGGGAACAAGGACTAAATTTGTACGATGCATTATTTTTTTCTGCTGCTTAACATGTCACAAGTTAAAGATGAAAGCAAACTGAAGATGGGTAAGCGAAATCTGTACTTGCATGCTCAGCATCCTGAGGCTTTTTTTGTATTTTGGTATCTGGGATTTTGTTTCGGATAAACTCGCCCAGCTTTGCTGACAAATAAGGACCAGAAAAAGTGTTGCCAGTAATAAGAAAAGAACTCCCTGAAGTAGTAAAGTGACCCATAAACCATTCGGGATGCTAAATGAGGAGATGCGAGAGTCAGTAGAAATATGTCTCTTTGATTTAGTACATTTGGATTTTGAGTGAGGAGTTATATTTTAAGTGCTGTAAAACTAGCATGGCAAAATACTCTCGCAATTTGGCTTTTGTGGTGTTTATGATTCAATTCCTGTAATCTGGCATGAATTGACAGTTGGGATTTGTATACAGGTTAGTGGTTCAAGCACAATATTACTCGGTTCACGTTAAACAGTTTGTGCTTCCGACACGGACAGTGTAAGCTCTAAGCACAGCTCACTGTAGCAGGGCTGAGGCAGGTATGGGCCGTGTGGCGGAGGCCTCTCTTGCATTGCAGGCCCGCTGGTTGCCGTGGCGCTCTGCTCAGCTGGTTCCACAGCTTGCTGTTTACAAGGTGCACCTGAGGGCCGCTTGAGAGTCCTCTTAATTATGCAAACGAGTATCTCAAGTGCAAAACACCATGCACTGAACAGATACGCCATCAACTTTTAATTGGGGAAAACATATTGTGGCGACACGCTGCCTGCGTATTTCTGCCACAGGATGCGTGTCGGTGAAGCTGCTCGTCGAGATCCCTTACCGCAGCCTCTGCCCACAGAGCTGCTGAACCTCATTTTCAATCTCATTTCTGCATTCGAAGGCATGGGCAAGAGCGTGTGCAGAGCTTGACAAGGTCGATAAAGCAACGACAACACCTTCAGGACGCACTGCTGCCAATAGCTTGTCAATGGTCTTGGAAAGTTTCTAGCTGTCAGGATAAGGTCCCTGGAAACGTGTTCATGCTGCTTTTAATCAATACAATCTGGAATAAATGAATAAACATGCAGCACAAGAACGACAGATACTGGAAAGCAACCTGAGCTATTTGCCTAATTCAAAGCCTGCTATGAAAGAACCTTTTCATACACTCAGAAGTATACCTTTAGAACCATCTTGCCTCACAGAACGTCCCCCGATTTTTCTGTCCGCCTTCTATAAAGAAACAGATTTTATAAAGGCCTCAACCATCCCGTATGGAAAGACAAAATGAATTGAATTCTGTTCTGCTTCAGGAATTAAACTGTGGGCTCTATACAGCCCTCTTTATTTATTAAGGGGAATGAAGATCCATTTGTTTTTAAAATAACATAGGAAAACAATAAATAAAGGGGAACTCAAATATATTGTTATTCAGAGCTAGCATTGCAATGACAAATTTAATAATAAATTTGCCAGTGGTAAAGATTTATTTTAGTCATGGGAATTCCACTGGTATACTTAAAGTGATTGACAGCGTTTTACTTCTGTGAAATGAACTGTTCAATCTCACTTTTGTAATCAATGAATAATTTGGATGGCTCCACAAATGGACAGCCTGATTAAGGAAATGTGCTATTTGAAGCAGTCGTAGGTGGACAAGGATGTGCTCCCACCTTCTTAAACTAAATCCACAGATACAGGGTCAAGGCTCTCAAAGGAATGTCTGTGTATAAAACAGAAAGATCAAATTTGAAAATAAACGGCAGAATAGCTCATGACCGACCAAACAGATTACCTGACAGTTCTCCTGCAAGAGAGATGTTGAATTTTATGATTCATTCCTGCCTCATAAATTTCAATAGATTCAATCCGGGGTTAAGTGGGTCCCATAATCCTACTGCTAGCCACCTCAAGAGACAGAGAACAACTGGATTACAAGACACTTCTGAGAATGCCAGCCAAGGTCCAAATGTCACCTAATATTTAATATTATTGGCCAAACGCTAATGGTAGAGTACTACAGCATACTTATCACATGTTAGAGATCAGGCTGCTTCTCTGTGACATTAATATAACTTTTTAAAATTTTAAAATTTTAAAATGGGGATTAAACAGATATTTTTCACATATATCCCAAGAGGAATTTGTCACCTTTGATTAAAGGGAGATTTAAGAATGCCTTGCCATATGTAAATCGCTAACATCTCTTTGAAACGTTGTTTCCCTCTTAAAACTAAAGGAAAAAGAAATACAGAAAAAATTAATGACTAGAGGGAGTGGTTTTGTCTAATTAATATCAATCTGTAAATACTGATTTTGTCATTCCAGGAGATTCAGATAATCCATTTTATTAAAATGTGGTACTGTTTGTGACTTTACGCATTAGGTAGTGATTTGCATACAACCTTTGTATAGAGCTGACCTATACAAACTTAGGCTAACAGAACTTGGTTCATGAAAAATCTATCCGGAAAATCGATCTATGTTTTTGCCACCCAGTCAGAAGTGAAGGCTAAAATTTCTAACACAGAGTAAGTTGGAAAAAATGCCTCTAGGTGGGTCACCCATCTTCCAGAATCGCTTGTAGGGTGTCTCATGGGAGTCATAGAAGACTTTTATATTTTTATATATAGAAGAGGCGATATTTTTGAAATAGTGTGTAACCACAGCTCCACAGAACACTGGATTGTGGGTTCAAGGCCAAAGTGCAACCCTGCTGTAGAACCCTTGAGCCAAGCACTTTAGTCTAATTTCCAAAGTAAGGGCTTTGTTGTGTTCATGGGTCACCAGGTTGTTATAGTTCAACGGGATCTCTTCTCAATTAACTAACCTGGTAATAAAAAGGAATAAAAACATCACAGATATTCACATCCATGTTACTGTTTTCACAAGACATATTATAGGCCATAGATAACTAAGATATTTCCTTCTGTACTCTTTTTAAAGCCTGAAGCCTGAATTTTGATGAGAAGGCATTTTATCACCAGATAAACATTGTTTTCCATAAGTGATTATTCTGAAGAACCTCTCTTGATACTCACAGCACAATTAGCATGGAGCTGGAAAGCTGTGAAAGGGAGCATCGGAGAGGACACAGGCTCGGATTGACAGCCCAACAGATAGCGAAAGGGAGGGAGACAGAGGCAGACATGAGCTGAACAGTGGAGAGAAGGAGATGGACAGGCACAGAGAAGGAAGGAGACAGAGTGAGAGCACCAGTGAGACAGGGCAATTTGTCACTGTATATTTTCACTCATAAATTCCCTGTGTGTGACAGCCTGACAATATATCCAGCCTCCCACTTCAGCTTTATTTTTTTTTAATGACGTCCCAGTTAGACAGAACCAGGCAAACAACTCAGGCATTGAGTGCAGAGACTGAGCCATTCGTAATGCATGAAGGAAGTGACTAATCAAGCACTCGGCTAACCATGTACTGGGCTTTTTAACATACAGTAGCTCACTAAAGATTCTCCAGTTCTGCGGGCCCCTACCTGATTGGCTGTCTGTAAAGAAGAGTCACTGTGTAAGAACACATTGATCAGGTGAACCCTCAAAATGTCAAGTAACCCAGAATCATATTTTATCCAGATATACCTCTGCACACTTGATATTGTGTAATATGGGTGGTTACAAAAATGATGAAAACCAGTGTTTAACTGAATAGTTTAAACAATAAGTGAAACAATCATTCATAACCCCCAACTTGTAAGTGATTTTCTAGCAATATACCAGACCGACTAGTATAATTAGAGGCACATGAATTCTTCATTCTCTGGCACGGCTTTATTGAGAGGAGTAATAATTTAGGCGCACATGGTTAAACAAATATTTATTACAATGACAAAACACAAACTACACTACACACAACATACAACACACAAGTTACTCTATGTACAGTATTTACAAACAAGACATTTCAGAGGTCACCCAGAAAACCCCAGGCTGCTACTAAGCATTAAACTCTTAATATGCCTACAGAGACCACACAAGAGATAAGCTGCCTTCTAATTAAATACAATGTAATCTGCAGTTAAATCTCTCTCTCTGCACCCTGGATGCCATAAAATAAATGGGAGCCTATATCCCTATCAATAAAAATGCACACCAAACGGAAAGACGTTTGTAACTGAGGTATCTTTTACCCAGGAAACCGAAGATCCCTAAAAACACACAATAGCATGCTCTCTCTAACAAGGTTCAAATACAGCTCCAGTCAGGTTTGGTTTGGATGATCATGGAATAGGGGTTTTCGCCTCCCCCCCGTCAGACCTCAGCAAACATCGTCTCTGCTTTGAAGTTAGAAGTGTTTACTCTTCCAAGTGTCACAAACTTTATCTGAAATGTAAGAGACCCTTCTCAGTCACCTGAAGCTTTAACAATATTTTGCCATTTTGAAGGGCAACACATGCAATACTATAAATGTGCCTACATGTAGAAAACCGCAGTGTCTGTGAATGCCTGGAAAATATATACTGATGCAGGGAAGTCCTTTACTTGTCAATAATGGTTAAGTGGAACAAACAATAATTAGAACCACACCAGGATAGTATTGTCCCTTTATCCTAACAACAGTAATCTACCTAGCTGTGAGCCTGCTGTTCTGATAGATTGCATCAAATTTTCTGCCATTCGATTTTTCCTTTCTTCAGTGCTTTTTCTTTTTCATGCAAAAAAAAACATCTTTTGAATGCTCTTGAAGCTATTTCCTTGATTGTATCTTTCTCCTTGTCCATCCACCCCACTCATTCTCCCCATCTTGAATGCTGAAACTCCAGCACAGACCCTTCTTTTCAAAAAGAGAAATGGCTTCAAGATGAAAGCATATAGTAAATTGATTTATTTTTTTTGTTTGGCCAAGTTGTTTATAATGGGAGCACTCTCTGGAGTTGAGTATACCTTCTTCTGTAAGTATTGGAAACAGCCAAGAAACATCTGCTGCTCAAAAAGCACCTTTAGAGCAAAAAAAGCTTTTAATTGAGGAGACAATGGTGCATGACAATAAAAGAGGCAAAAGGCATTATAGTTGTTTACTGATGGGTGTATCTGTATATATTTTTCACTATACCGGAGATTCACAGCTCACTAGTCAAGTGCTTTCAAGAAATAGTTGAAGGGATTTAGAACGCTGGTTACAAACATGAAGGTGACTCCCGTGAAGTGCATAGTTTAGGACCCTGGGCAGACGGTATAATCCGGAAGCGACTGGAGAAGGGCTACAGGGAAAATGCGGTGAGAAATCGAAGAGATGGCGAACAGGCGGCAGTACCGACGGCGATCCAGGTGCACGGGGGCAGCGCAAGTGAACAAGTCCAAATGGGAAACTAGGGCGCAGTCCAGGGTCAAGTGTCGGGAGATCCATCCAAGACAAACGATTAAAACCAGGAACGGGATCAGGGACAGGACCAGGAACAAGGAAGTTAAAAACAGAGTGACGAGGCCAAGTGCTCCAAACCCCAGACTCAGCTGGTCAGGACACCAATCGGAAGCCTCTGCCTTTGAGCCATGGACGTAGGGCGACCTGATGCTAGGCGGGCCTCCGGGCGCCCGTCTTCCAATGCAGAGCCCTGAGCTTCAGAGGCACGAGGTTAAATAATGGACGGAACCAGGGGCAGGTGAACGTGATAATGAAACTAAAATACAAAAGGGTCTGAGCGCCCTCTAGAGGAGGGATGACAATCGTGACAACCAGCATAAGGGGGAACAAGGGTCATTACGACTAAACATAATGTACTAACGTAAGTCCCACTAAACGGACTCCATTTCTTTACATTCTATTGTTAATATTGGGTCATTGTCCTCTGTCATGGTGTTCTAGGTCTCCTTTGCTTCCACCTTTCATTTCTTGGCTTCCATCTGTGGGCTGCAGTCTTCATCCATTCACGGCGCATGCCCCAGCCACTGATGTCTTCGCTTACATATTAATTGTAAAAGTGCACTTTATTTAGTGATTTTTCCAACTTCATTATTAGTCTTTCAATCCTTATACATAACTCCCCATACTCTTCTAAAGCATTTATGACAAAATACATGTTCCTCAGCATCGTTCTTTTAAATTGTTTCATGTTTCACTGCCCTATGTAGCTGTGGCAAAAATGGCCGCCAGTCTGTACATGTTCAGTTTCCCTTATTATTTTATTATTTTCTGATGTTATTAAAATTCCACCAAAACTTTTAATAGCTGGGATTCAGACATTCGATTATAGTAAACACTGATTGAAAAAAATGTTGAGGCAAGTGAGCCCTTTTCTTTTGTTGAAGAGGCTCTGTACTGTATTTTTTTTATTTACGATTCAGCATGGAATTAACCTCTGTGTGCCTGACACAGTTGTACACTTGTATATGTAAAAGTAATAAACACCTCCAAACACTTAAGAAGAATTAGCTTATTTTGGTAAAAACGTCCAATGAACAAATATTAACTGATGAACACAGAAACACAAACACCTTTTAAATTTGTTAGTTTAAAACATAAAGAGATGGCAATCAACAGGTTAAGTATATTAAATTAACAGTGACTTTTTACACTAATTACACTAATGAAGAGCGAAGACTTTACTGCTAGCATAAAACAAAGAAATATCACAAGTCTCGGAAAAGCTGGGCCATTTTTAATGTGATCAACTTGGACTGCATTTATAGAAGGTATGAATTTTCAGGTGAAAGTAGGCAGAAACCAGACACCTTCTATAAAGGCATCCCATGGCATCACATTGAATCAATACAACATCAAATACCGAATATGCTGAGGCGGTTCAGTGCATATACTGTACAGTATTAACATAAACTAATGTACAGTAGAATAACCACAATCAAGAGTATGTTTGTTGTACACACGTACAAAAAATAATCTGACAGGATAAACATTGGTATTTTTTTCAAGAAAGAGTTAGTTCATTCTCCATTGTTGACACTGTCACATATATCTTTGGAGTGTTAATTGTATAATTAGGTATGCAAGCAAAGTGAAGTGTTTTTTGAGAGTCACATGTGAATAAACAATTGCCATGAGCTACTTTAAGTTTACCAGGAACGTTCTTACAATTTATGAATTGACAATGATGTGGGGGTCTGTATTTATCATTGAGCAAATTTAATTTTACAAGCACAACAAGCTCTGAAGCTGAAGGCTACAGACATTAAAGGCACCTACAGTATATGAGCCTCTGGAGAATCAGAACTCTTCTGAATGCTAATGTGCTGTTGTAAAGGACCACGGGCAGTAATGAAGAACTGTTCTGGGTTTATCAGGTATCATTACAACTTTTATAATTATTTCCTAAAAGTGTTTACTGACATACTTAGCATTTGAGGAAATCCCTGAAACTGTGGATCTGGTGCTGCCCAAGAGAGAAGAACCACAAACTCCACTATATTAGGTGATCCTATGTGATTTTATGAGCTGACTGGGGTTGCCCAACTGGCAATATAGCACAAATGTTAGCAAACCATTTGTGCTATTTTCAACACTAATGAAATGCAAGGTCCTTGCCTTCTTCTGATGCTTCATGAGGATGCAATGAGGTCCATTACACCTTCATGCATTCCTTATAATCATACTTTTCACTTTAGTATCATGTTTTAGCCAGGAAATATTTTTAGCATGCCATTTCTTGGAGGGTCTGGGGTTTGCTAAGGTTGCAGCTGCACATGGTTTGAATGACTGTGCTGCAGACGTGCGAACATGTCCACGTGGGAGCTGTAATGGCACAGCTTAGGGACTGGTGGAGTGGGGTTATTGTCCTCTAATCGGTTGGAGTGTAGGTAATTAATCAGTCCCGCGTGATACGTCTGAAGAAAGCTGCCACACATGTGAGTTGGCTCCTGCTGTCGGCGGAATGTTTTCTTTTATTCTGTGGTTGGGGGAGCAGGGTAGAAGCTGTACTGCCAGCCAGGGATTCATTAATCACTGGGACCTAATTGTCTCTCCACAGGTAGCACCATGGCCAGCACTCCTGTCCGGGCAGGGGGGCATTAAGCTCTCATTAGGGGAGCAAAAACTGCATGAAATTCAGATTAACCGCTGATCGCCTTGGGGCTCGATACATTAATGACACTGACAGGGGAAAAAAAGGGACTCGGACACATGCAGACCATCTTTCTTTCCCAATCATGGCCGAAAATTTACTAAACCAGGTCACGGTACTCAGTGTGGGGCTTGATGTATTGACTTTATGTATTCATGTATTCAAAGAATGATTTTTCAGACTCTAAGTGGCTGCTCCCAGTGCTGCTTTGTGGAAGTGTGAGTTTGAACTTTTATACATACCAGTGGGGCTAAACCCATCCTCCTCCACTCTCCTTCTCAAAACAGAAAGCAAACAATAATCTGATAGGATAAAGGATCGTCTAAATATATGTACAGTATACTGTACATGGTATTTAGCTGATCTAAAGATCTTGATTCATTTCTTAAAGTAGTCTAGGTTAAAAAAACCTTTGTATAACAAATTGCCTTCTGATCTCAGTTTTAAATACACATCCAGCAGTTTGGGGATCAGATCAGTTACTGCGTTTGTCCAAATACCACTGAAGACTGTGAATACTTGAATCAGCTGTATTTGTAATCTGGAAGAGATTTAGATCTGTCTTTCATAACAATGAGGTTCTCTATTACATTATTTCATAGGGATGTGGCCATGAACTTTTTCAAAGTTGCTAAAAAAATTCTCAACACATCTGCCTGAGAAATAGGAATAAGGTGGGGTTAAATCAAACACTTTCACTTCACTTTGTCCCTTCTAAGATACAGTACATACACCAATTTGGTTATTGGGATCAAGCACACTCAGTAAGCAACTTCACATTCCAACTGTCCTAGGTTTTTACCCCCTGGATGGCTGCAAAACTACAGTATGTCTTCTAATTTCCCAGCATAATATGTGATCCTTCCACAATCTGAATAAATTAAATGAAAATTTAACAAAGAGATCCAATACAAACCTTGGTTTCCGACATTCATCAACTGCTCCTAATAAGATGTTGCTAGAAGTCTATTTAGACAGCCCCCCTCCCCCCAGAGTTGTGAAATGGCAAGATAATTAATGTTAATGCCTACAATCCATCCTGACTGCATGCTCTTAAAACACACCATAAAGCCTAAAGGGTATTCCTTGAAAGATGTTTATTTAATTCTTACAAGTCTAAAAAAAGAAAGCTACAAATTCCTGAGAGGGAATTACCAATGTTGCAGACTTCCATTTACATTTAGAACTCTCCCCTCACCTTTTTTTGGGGTTTAGGACTGTGGCAAAAGGTGCCAGGAATATTAGTTGGCCATTACAGAAGGGAAAATAATACGTTATGTGCTTTTTGTTGCACTGCCCAATAGCCATTGCCTGCCATACTAAGATTATTTGAGGTCACATGCCTTCTTATGCTCCATCCAGTATTTCAGATTGTATGTAGGTTCCTCTACTGTATACTCTATATTTATATTGTTACGTGTCAACGGTATCGCAACGTCACCTCTAACCAAACCCCATTCTTTAAGCTAAGACAATGGGCATACTTTGAGTGTTTAAGCAACTGTTCACTGTCACTTGAGTTCAAACTATTTACTCAGTATTTAGTATTTACTCATATTTAATATTGAGGTCATTAAGCCATTGTTCCTGGGTATAGTATAAAGGAAATTAGGTTTAATTGCAGAATAAATAGAGAAATACAGTAAACGAGAGAAAGACAGGAGATGATCTTTCAGAACTATAAGAGGTCCTTTCCTTTATAGACTAGACAACAGAATGACCAGGTAAATAGAACATCGAAAAGTCCAACTCCAGTTTATGCAAGGAACTGCTGATGTATATTTGTGGAAATACTGCTTTTCTATTTATGTTTATCACATGGCTAGAAGGAATCTGATATTTTTATATGGAAAAGACTGTCTGGAAGGGAAAAGGTTTGTTTCTTTAGCGGCAGTGTTAAGCAGTAATTATGTCCTGAACAGGATCTTTATTTTTGAAGACATATTCCCTCTTTTCCTTGTATTGTATTATTGCCCCAGTTCCAGGGAAGAGTTAGATTTTTCTGTGTTTGTAAAGGATTGGAACCAGATACATGCACATTTACAAATATTTGTACAAAAAAGTCAGACAAGTGTTGGTGTTTTGTCATTGTTGTAAATAAATATCTTTCTGTCCTTTTTACGTTTTGCAGCCCAGTTATTACTTTGTGACACAAAGTAAATGCATCCTGTGTTACCATTCAGTATTTCCTTACAAATTGTGCGATTGTTTTTAATGCATCTTTAATTTTACAGCAAGCTTGTGTCGGGACCTGATTTGATTGTTTTCTCATTTTATAATTTAATTACTCACATCCAGTATTTTGTAAGAAATCTTTCCTGCCTAATCTCCAGGGGAACTATCTGGTTAGGTCCTCAAAACACACATAAAGCAGAGCCCTGATATCACCAGGATCAGAAACTGAAATAATTCTCATCTTCAATGACTGCATGAAAATACAACAATTCTTTTATCTAAGGAAAATGCAAGAGAGAAAGGAAATCATAAACAACCGAGCAATGTCTCTAACAGAGTTAACTAAGAGGTTTCAGTGTCTCACTGTGTATCCGGCCAGAAATGAAAAAGTGACCCATGTAGTAACATACCGATGGTCCTCTTCTGTCAGAAACAGCCTTGATATACAGCTTGACCCTGCATGCAACATGCATGAGTACTCAAGCAATGAAATGGCTCTCTAGATATTGCCAGCCACCCCATTTATCAGGCTGAAAGCTTCCCAAGTCAAAATGAATATTAAAAATGATCCGGGTTTGTTTTTTTTTTGTAAATCCTTGTTTGCATGTGTTGAAACTCATAAATCAGAAAGCCTTTGACAGTCAGACAGAGCAATTGAATTTATTCACCTTCTGTTCAGGTGGGAGAGGCCCGGTGTGTTTAGTGTCTGCTACACTGTAGTAAAGTAAAGATACACCAAACTAAAATTGTTCCAACAACACCACTGGCAAGCTGAGTGTCTGCAACAGGCCCCACATGACACACAGGGCCAATCTACCAGCTTGTTTCTGTTCCAACTCCTAATTGTTTTCTCACATGCATGTAATCTCTGTGTAATTAATGTACTCATTTAAATATGGCAGAGCTTTCTCTAATTATTTTACATTTATAGTGCTACCTTATGTTTGCAAATATTACTTTACAAATGTGAGGGGATTTACTTTATCCACCACTGAAATGCAGTGCTTGCCTAGGAATCTAATCTGTATCACAATCAGTCCCACTGCGCAGCAGACCAGATGCTGAAGTGAGAAATTATTTCATCTTAAAGAAGAAATGTATGTAGACCAGATAGAGCCCGAAGCCAAGCCATTAGGGGTTACTAACTCAGTGACCTGACTTTAATGACCAAGTTGTCATTGGTCTTTGGTTTAATGTTTCAACACAGCACAGCAGACCAGGTGCTCAAGTACAAAAATGGCCTAGCTTTAATGACCCAGTAGTAACTGGTCCTTGGTTTAATGTTCAACTGAAAAACACACAGTGTCTCCAGTCACAGGAGAAGAAATGTGCCACCCACTGGCCCATCAACCACTAACAACAGCAACCTCATTTTTCTTAAATATCTCCCATCCCAGTACTGACCAGGCCAGCCTTGGTTAACTTCTGAGAAAAAAAATCCTAACATTTAATTCCATACGGTTATTAGTTATTTAGACGTTGACTATTAGCTTCCAAAATGTATATCTTAATCTACACAATGTATATTTAGTTTTCAGATGGAAAATTATGTCTTTGTCAATCATGACATGACATAAGGTAGGACATAAAAGGCTTAGTCTTAAAATTGCAATTCTTATATTTCACAAGAGATCTACCGGTGTTAGGATAAAAGTATGAACTTAAAGTCTCCCTCGTGCTAAAAAAACAAAATGTGGAATCTGAAGATTCAAAAGATGTTGAGATTTCACTTTTACTAGTGCAGGCAACATTAAGTTTGAAACAGTTTAGTCAAAAGCATCAATACTTAGGGAATTAGAGCATGCACAGTTGATCTATTGTATAATATATTCTATTAAAGCACCAGATATCTCCACACTTAACTGCAGATTTTAATGGGGCATTCTGTTGTCATGACAACGCGTGACTCACGCCAGCTCTCGCTCAGAGCAGATTGAGGGACAGTGACATATACAAACGCCCCTTGTAGCACTTAGAAATGAAACAGACAGGAAAGGACTATTGGAATTTGCTTATGTCTGACTTAAAAACAAATTAGAGCATAGAAACTGACAACCGCCTTAAGGACAGAAACGTCTAATAGATATTCTTCAGAGTCTCACCGTAAGTTGGCTTTCCCAAGATACTAACATAAATTCATACAGAAAGAAATGCTTTTTCTTTAAACCAAATCAGCAGCCTTGCCTCTTCTATCTATCTATCCATTTTCTAACGACTTTTTTCACACACGGTCGCTGAGGCGCCTAACCTAGCCCAGCAAGCAACAGGTACAAGACCAGATACACACAGGCACAAACGGTTTTTAAATAATCCAATTAACCTACCTTTGTGTCTCTGGACTGTGGGAGGAAACCAGAGCACTCATAGGAAACACATGTGAACACAGGGAGAGCATACAAACTCCACGCACCCCAGATATTGAACTCAGGGCACTAGTGCTGCAATACAGCAGTGCTAACCACTGTGTCGTCCATCTTGTCTCTTGTTCCTCTTCATTTCCTCTCTCACTTCAGCTACTCTTCAACTACATGTATGTTTTTCCTCTCCTTTTCCGTGTGCTTTCTCCTTTTCAGTCCTTGACCTTTGGTACAATCAGCCGTACCAAAACTGTACCTTCGTCTACTGCCTTCCAACACAGACTCACAGATTCCTGGTATCAGACAGCTTTTATAAGTACTAAATGACTAAAACTGTGTCCCAATCATTGATGGTTCTTCTACCGCTGTCCCCTTTCCCCACACATACAATTTTAGAATATTACATTTATTGCAGCTATTAATGCATGTCAGCGCCTGAATTCTGTAATTTACTACTGTCTAGCAAATTAATGAATTTCAGGTATGTTTATTATTAAATCCCTTACTGGAAGTTGACCTGGATAAAGTCATTAGCCAAATAAATGATCCATAATAATAGTAACAGTTTGCAAATCTATATATGCTTAAAATAACAGTGAACAAACAATTCTATGAAACCATTTAAGAGTTACAAATACCAAAAGGCAGCTTAGGTTACTCTTAAGTATAAAATACCATTTATGTGTGACCCCCTGCCATTAAAATGTGGACCAGGAATGCTGGGACACGGTGACTGTAATATCCCCCAGTAATGAATGCTCTTTTGCGATTAGCTCAGTGACTATTTCAAGCTATTTCGCCAGTCCACTTTTATCTAGAAATTGATATACAGTAGTTGTGCAATTACTATTAGAAAGATAAATGAACACGCTATTGCCAGAAAACCACTATTACATAATCAATTTAATACAGACATTTAAAAGAATTTGACACATCTCTTCTTGATTGCCAGTCTTTGACAGTGACAGGTCAGTCATGCCAATGGGTTTATAAGAGTCCGAGACATTGCTCTCTTGAAAACCATAAACCAGACCCAAATGGTCTTTTTGTCTTTTTTTCTGCTAGCCAGCGTTTCCCATTTTTAACAATCTAAACATCACGTGGGCTTTAAGGCTATATTATTTTTTGTTCAGTGTGTGTAAAGGTATGTACAAGAAAGTATCATCAAAAGGCTGAAGCTACAATATGTAGGAGCCCAGCTGAAGTTTGAAATATCTTTTGCAAACAAAACATGATTTCTGTAAATTAATACTAACATTTTATTGCCATTAGAATTTATGACCTACAATAACTTTGTTTCTGTTGTACTTATTAATTTAATTTTAGAATAATATTTGTTAAATGCAATATAATTTTTGCCAAATTCTATTAAAATAACTTGACACATCTTAGAGGCTTTGAATATTATTTACAGTGATTACATATATTGCCAGGCAGAACAAAATAGACACAGGTCAGATGTGTTTTTTGTTGTGTTTTTTTTTTTAGAATGATTAATTTTCCATGGGGGGAAATGTGTTACATGTACACAGGACATAATATACCATTTCTAATTTCTGCTTAGCACAATGTTTTCTTTTTCACATCACAGAGGTTTTTAAAAATTCATTAGCATTTGCACAAAACACTTCAGGGAGCCTCAAATTGATTTCTTATTAATAGGTTGTTTGTACTAATAAATTTCTTACAAGCTCAGGGAAGAGAAAAAAAAACAAGCAAGGATACTCTGGGCTTTCTGAAAGGGGGTTATAGAAAAAAAGGACTTAATTCACTTGCAAAAAGTAAACATGGAGAGCTTTCAATTCACCACGTCAGAAAGGTGTTTTTGTGCTTTTTGGGAGATTTTTTTTAATGTTGAGATGGAAGATTTACAACTCAAGAGAATTCAGTTTAATATCACATGAGAATGTATTAGAATGGTGAGGAGTGGTGCTAGAAAGTAATAATAATGTTGCTTTATTAGCCCTATACAATTTCCTGCATTAGGAATTCATCTTTTCACATACCCCAGCTTGCTCTCCATGAAACACAGACACACAGGGAGAGAAGCTTGGGGTCAGAGCGCAGGGTCAGCCATTGTACAGCACCCCTGGAGCAGTTGGGGTTAAGGGCCTTGCTCTGGGGCCCAACGGAGTAGGATTCCTCTGCCAGCTGCGGGATTTGAACCGGCAACCTTCCAGTCACAGGCGCAGATCCTGAGCCACAGAGCCACCGCTCCGCTCCACTAAAGTACAGACATTAACATTTTCAAACATTAAAATATGTGATTAATTCAGTTGAGCTATGATTATTTGCTGAGTGTATGAGCTAAACATCTACATCTTATACAATGTATATACATTTTACATTAAGTTTAAGAATAATGTAGGTATGTCCGGAAGAGGGAAGATCTTTGACTCACTACATTTCCCATAAGGCTGTGGGAATAAGGTCCCAAAATGACCTTTTAACCTTACCCATCTGATGAGTTAGAAGAATATGATTGGTTAGGTGAGTATTTAAAAAACAGAACAGAAGTTTTCAGTGTTCTTTTAAGGCATCTGCCATTGGGAGAGGATGGGCACAGTTGTGTGTTTCATCAGTGGAAGGAGGAGTTCAGCAAGAGCAAGCAAGCTTCGAACTGCCGGTTTACAAGTTGGACTGGAAAATAAATTACATGACAGTGCTTGTAAGCAGACTAGCTGCCCTGATTTAAATATTAATGAGGGAACTTTTTATTCTTATAAGAGCTAAGTTTTGTTTTCTAGTGTGTTCATATGCTGCACCTTTTCCCAACATTTCCCATCTTAACATTCTCAAGTCCCACCTATTTTAAAGATTCCTTGCTGCCTTCTATCCCCTCATTGACTGTATGGAGGAGAATGCAGGCAGTAGAATTAATAGTCAGCCAGTGGAGCGAATGAAATCATGAATTCCACTTGCAGTTCTTTATTTTACTCTTAAACTTTACTTAATTTAAAGATAAGTTTGCCATTATTTTACATTTTTGTACATTTTCCAAAATCAGGAAATAGACCATTCTTTCTACGAGCAGAGAGATGTGTCACTGCTTACGTCAACAGTTGCTCAACCGCGCTATGTTGTACACAAGCATCATGGTTTATGAGGTCATGGTTTTCAGAAATATAAGATAAGATGTATACTAACTGATTTTCAAGTATCTTTAATAGCTTTGATTACATCAACCCTTAACAAAATTAACTTTGGTAAAATTACTTTGCTATATTTGCATTTCATAATAATAATAATAATAATTGCTTACACTTATATAGCTCTTTTGTGGACACTCTACTCAAAGCGCTTTACAGGTAATGGGGACTCCCCTCCACCACCAATGTGCAGCCCCCACCTTGATGATGCACCAGAACACTCACCACACATCAGCTATCAGTGGGGAGGAGAGCAGAGTAACGAAGCCAATTCATAGATGGGGATTATTAGGAGGCCATGATTGGTAAGGGCCAATGGGAAATTTGGCCAGGATGCCAGGGTTACACACCTATTCTTTTCAAAAAACACCCTGGGATTTTGAATGACCGCAGAGAGTCAGGACCTCAGTTTTACGTCTCATCCAAAGGACGGCGCCTGTTTACAGTACAGTGGCCCCATCACTATACTTGGACATTAGGACACAATGAGCGCCCCCTGCTGGCCCCACTAACACCTCTTCTAGCAGCAACCTTCGTTTTTCCCAGGAGGTCTCTCATCCAGGTACTGACCAGGCTCACACCTGCTGAGCTTCAGTGGGTTGGCAGTTGTGAGTTGCAGAGTGATGTGGCTACTGCATTTTATTTTCTAATGGTTTCATATAGTTTTAACATGCCCATCTAGTTTTTACTACAGTGCACCTGGGAGTACTATGATTTACCACAATAAATATTTATATTGCAGGTTTAAGTACAGTCGCATTAGTGCAATCTTCTTTTACCAGCCATCTACCTACAAACCTACCCTAAAGTGAAAAACAATTCCAAGGGCCTCGTCTGCACAGACGTTATTCTGCTTTTTTGTAGCAATAATTGGAGAGAATATGCATTCATCTCCATGGATGGGAGGATGGACAATTTTAGGATTACCACCAACACAATAACACAAAGTATTACCACACATAGTACCTAAGTAGTTTTAGTAGTGAAACCAATCATTGGATTTAAATTTGAAATCAATATTAATTGCAGTTATTCTTCATACAAGTTAGTATGAACATTCCGGCTTGTCTCATACGACATGAGTTCCTTCATTCAATGATTTGCACAAGAATGTAAAATGAATTCTGGTTCCATCCAAGTTTTGATTTTTCCAAAAATAAATATTGTTCAGTATTCGGTTCTTCAATATTAAAATTGTTCTAGAGTTTGTATAGGGCATCACAAATATTATACCAAACAAGCAATGAGTGGGTTAGAAAAGACCACAGTTAAATACAGCACCTTATAGATCTTAATTTCTTGTCTAGGCAGGTCCCTGCTTCAATTTGGAGCAATTTATTGCATTTTAACTTCGTTTTTTTACTACACATAATTTGCATGGATATACAGAGTCATTCTTCCTGCCAAAAGTTTTACAATCGAGACATCAAAATTAATAAACTGCAATCACTGTAGCAAAGAAAAAACAAAACAAAACTGCAGTTTGCAGCTTGTAAATTTGTTCTGCCAATCTCTCTTCCAGTTTTTTATGTGCCAAGCTCTGCCTCTGTCCGTGTAGAACTCTAAATGTGAGTGGCATAATTAATTCATTTTTAGTTCAGCATTTGGGACAGAGATAAGCGTTTTTTCATACTATTCTAAAATCAGAACACAAATAGGTCTGGACGCAAGACCCAATCTGAGCTATTTCTTTCAGAAAATTAATGTAGTCAACCCACGGTGACTTTTAAAGAAAGCACAAATTGAATAATAACAGAACACTTTACAGGAGCCTTATTTGATTTGTTTTGTAAAGATCTCATTTTCACAGCACAAGGTTTTGTTTTCAGTCTTTGCCTTAATACCCTTGATATTAAAAACTAAAATATTTGGAATAAAAATCATTGTAATAAAAAAAGAAATCAGAGACCTTTTGTGTGTTTTCCTTCATTACTCATTACATAGTGATTAAACTGTTCTATTGCTCTCACATTTGTCCTCCTTCAGAAGCATTTACCTGTTGGGATAAATAGTAGAAAATAAAGACGATATAGTCTATTCAGTTTTCTAATGTTCTTGCCGCAGATGCTGAAAACAATCCAATCATTGCAAGTCACATATGCCACTTCTTGTCTAAACAACCGCTCAAAAGTAATTCATTAAAATTTAATTTAATTTTTCTTTCCTACTCTAATGTAACCTAACGAGACCAAGGATGCTTTCTTTGAAAGCAACACAATTATGGAAATAATAATTTTGTCAGTACTGTAATGCCAAGAGTGAATACTCTGTGTGTGTTATTAATTAAAAAAGTCACAGAACGTCTGAATACTTCTCATTCTTTCTCTTCAGAAGAAAAATAGAAAGGCTAAGTAATGTTGATGTTAGCACTCGTGATCATTCAGGTGTTTAAAGTCTGGAACAGCTAATACATACTAATAGCAGAACCAGTCTCAACTCAAAGATGACATCATTCAAAAAAATGTTATTTTGCAGATTCTAGATTTTGTGAACATACAGCAGAAAAGCTAGGGTACAACACTTCCAGCAAAATGGAAAACAGCTCATGCAGAAAAGGGTATTTCAAAAAATAAAATAAAAAACCCAAACCCTGCAGAAAAAAATGGCTGACAACAGTAATGCAGGCTATCCACAATAGTGTCAGCTTCCGTGGTTCATCCACTCCAGCTCCTTGATGATTGCACCTAGCCTGGGCACCTTTCTTTGTCTCTATGAACTGAAGAGGCAACTCTGAGCGCAGTCCTGCTTTGAAAGTTGAGAGGTTGCCAAAGCATTTTGTATATAAGGGGAGTGCCGCAGCTCAGCACAGGGTAGAACCCTGTTTTCAGAGCTCAGGCTCCGATTACATGCAATTAGAGTCATTTCTTTGTCTAAGGATATTTTTTACCCTCTCTGCTGTTACAAAACAGCATATTAAATAGAAGCATTGCATTGATAGATTTCCTTAGCCTCTGGGCTCATGGTTGGTTGCTTGATTAATTGACTTCTCCTTTTTTTTTCTTCCCAAAGATACGCTATGATTTGTTGACAGTTTAATTTCTCTCTGTCTCGCTCTCCGTCAGCTGCGGGTGGCTGTGATGTTTGTTTCTTCTTCTGACCACCTCCTCTCTACGTGAATAAATTACCCGGCAATGGGCAACCAATACGTTAGGTCTGAGGAATCGGATTTTTTTTTCGTTTCAAATTAAATTTGGTCCTAAACATGCCAATGGGTTTAATTAGGTACCCGTGGTAGCAAATTGCAATTTACATTTTTATAGTTTTCGAGTTAATTAGCTTGCTCGCTCAGCCAGACCCTTTTTTTTCCCCAGCAACCTGCTGCAGCTGCAACACTCTCTTCCCTCCCCTTGCATCAGCCAGCTCTCTAAATGGTGGCTAAATGGAGCTCCTGGAGCGAGCTGAACTTTTTTTTTTATCCATGTCCAGAATTATTAGCCTGTAGAACACACAGACGCAATAGCTTCTAAGAGCTTTCTCGCCCATGCATATGAGATACAGGACAGCAAGAAATATACAGTGGTTTTGCAAAGCTGGGAGGGAAATGGCTTGTGGGCTATAATAATACCATTGTTCCAACATATCCAATCATTAATACCTCACAGGGCACAGTATGAAAAGTCTTTTGGAGTAAATGATCTTAGAAAGTATCTTACATTATTCTGGGTTAGACTGTCTCTGTACCTCTGGCTCTCTTCTTCCCCTCTTATTGATTTGTCCTGTCCCACAGCCCACCCGCACTCAATCTGTCATGCCTTCATTAAAGTTCCTCGAGGCGGCCACTCAGCACGAAGCATGTAGGACTCATGATGATCAGTGATGACCTTCAATCCGCCAAAGCCGGAACCTCCTTTCTGAATTGGCGGTGTGTACGAGGGGTTGGGGCCTTGCAAACTGGGTCTTTAAATCACCCCTTCATTCCGGCAAATACATTAATTGGGTCAGTTAAGTAGCAATAGCGAGTGAACAATGCATTAACAGCTGATGCTGCACAGTCACTGGCAATAAGATCTGGGCAACACAACGAAAGGGTGAACCTCCAGGAAGATAAAACCATTTGCTCAAGGCAGTTTCCACTGAGTAATGGGGCAGTGCAGGTGGTTCAGTTTGCATCCTCCTGGTGAGAAGCTCTAGGTCACTGAACAGCTAATGCCTCCTAATTAAGCATTAGAGAGCACAGGTGAAGTGAAAAAGATGACCTGAGCAGCTCAGCAATATTAAATATCAATACCAGTTTATGAGGATAGTCATCTGATAACAAGATTTCCATAGAGGGCAAGGACCACTCTGAGAGTTTTTTCATTAGTAAAATTGAAGAAAATAAGTGAAAATTAATTGTGGCCATGTTTTGGGTCTTAAATACAGCTGATGCAGAGATCTTTTTTTAAAATTAAATATTAATGCCACTTTCACTTTTATTTCAGAGGAGGCTGATGATGAAGATTTCTTCTGCTTCCAATAGTACAGAAGATATTCTAATTTTCCTGGAGTTAATGAAACTGCAGGCATGGAAGAAAACATTCTGTGCAAAAAGGTCAAATAGCGTTCGTCCCTAATTCGGCAGCTTATGAACATTACACTTAATTAGGATAAAAGACCCGTAGGACAATAGATACGAGCTGCTACTGTATGTTATTAAAAAAAAAAGAAAAAGAGCAAAATAATTCAGGAGATAGTCTTGGGCAGCTCTGAATGGTTGGCTGCTTAATTGAGTTAAATGAGGAGCGAAAAAGAGCGACAGAATGTAAGGAGTCTTGGAGGACATGATTGCCTCTGTATATCCTTAAAGGTGAGGACATTAAAGGTGCTGATGAGGATCATTAATATTGTTGCTCTCATGTTATTCCCATGTTATTATAGCTATCATTCTTCTTGTGTGATTCAAAAGGTACAGCACTCAGCTCTAAGATACAAGCAGAAGGAGTTGTTTCTTAGGAAATGAGTGAAAATGTGCACCCAGGGATGGCACTTGAGGATAAGGTATTTGCCCTGAGAGAGTTAAGTACACTCACAGTAGGGTATGTTTCAGAATCATTAGGAGTTTCTGAATGAGATGGAACAAACAAAGGGCACAAGATATTATTTCAAAAGGGAGGTGGAGAGGTTAATGTAGATGTTGAATGTTTTATGACAGGGTGGACCAACACCCAGTGCTGGTGTGTCTGCAGACTTTCATTCCAATGCAACTCTTAAAGACATAAATCAGCTCCTTACAGGCTTCATTTCTCCTAGTTCTTCAGATTCTGCTGTTTTAAAGAGAAAGAACCCTACAGCGTAGTGGGAATCTGGAACAACTTTCCCAACCATGTTGTTGAATTCGAAATCCTGGTCCCTTTCAAAACACTGTTGGATGGGATCCTTACTACCAAATGGGCTAGTTGGGCCAAAAGGCCTCTTCTTGATTGTGACTTGTCCTTACTTTTTATGTTATACCTGGCAAAATAATCGGAAATGGCCAAATGTTAACCTGCTGACCAGCACATTTTGTGATTTGTGCCACCCTTGTACAGTATATTGGAAGCATAATCCTAAAACAGAGAAATCATTCCACTGCAACAGCCCTGCGTACAGTCAGATAACATTTCTGTTTTGCCATTCACTTCCTAATTTTGAGATTTCTAGCATCGTTAATTCAGTACCATGTTTGTTCTCAGTCCATGAATGTTTTAAAACAATCTTGCGTATATGGTGTTGTCACCAACATTAGTATTGATATCCTTCAACTCCAAAAAAGATATTCTCCACGTTGAATGTGATCCACATATTTCATGTACTGTATATGTAATTGATAGTGATATCTCTAAGTCTTATTATTTTTACTTCTATACATAATTATTTCAGTGTAGGATAATAAGCTACTCTAACTCAAGCAACATTCTAAAAATACATTTTTTAAACATAATCACCAGGCTCCACACAACAGGCCCCTCAAAATAACCATTACGTTTCTGTCTCTAATTCCTGTGTGGGTCCACTAGTTCTCTGAACATTTCCTTACCATCGAAAGGCACAGAGCCACCTGCAGTGAGGGCAGCTCTCCTCTTGTTAGTCCACAGCTCACAATGCATTAAGACTCATTAATCTGGCAACTGTATTAATTGTAATTTATGAGCCTGTGGAGAACTTCACAGCCACTTCCTCCGTCGTCGTTCCTAGCTCCGCACAAGGTGACCTCGCTAGCTCCATTAGAGAGTCAGTGCCCTGGCTGTCGTGGGGGCCTTTAACTTTATTAAAGGGACGAACTGCACAGCAGAAGTTATTGATCGAGCTCTCCATTGGAGAGAGAGAGAACAAACAGCCCCTCTGAGCATCGTTTGCCTGCTGAAGTGAACTTATGTGCAATAGGCACTTCCTACCGAGGAGTAAAAGCCCGTTTGGAAAAGCTTTTCTTTTTTTTTTTTCCCAAGGAGAGTAATGGGCTTTCCTGGATTTTAACTGTCTCCCCATTCAGATATATAACTCGGCCAATATACCATTCTGCTGTCAGCTCTGTGTAGGCCAAACACCTGGTCAGCTTCAATCCACAAAACCCGTTTTCAGCCACCTTCGTGTATCACCTTTTCATAGGCCTCAATCTTCTATTTCAATCAGTTCCACATATTAAAAAATTCACATTTCAAATTCAAGTCAATGGCTTGGTTAAAAGCTTGTCTTAATGGATTCTGTTTATTACTTGTGCAGCGTACTGTAAGTACTGTACAGTGAAACGTGGTAGGACTATTGCTTTGCCTGAGCATTGATATCTTTATGGGAAAAGATATTTTAGAATGAGTTGATGGGCGCCATGGCGACGCAGTGGTTAGCATTACTGCTTCACAGTGCTGGGGCGCTGGGTTCAATCTCAGTATAGGGGTGCTACTGTATCTACAATGAGATTTGTATGTTCTCCCCATGTTTGCCTGGGCTTCCTCTGGACACTCTTTTCCTCCCAAAGACATACTGACAGGATAATTGGCTTCTGGGAAAAGGCTTCTTGCGTGTTTGTGTCTGTATGTGCCCTGTGATGGACTGGAATAGCATCCAGGGTGTAGCCCACCCTGCACCTGTTACAGGCCCAAACTAATCTTCCATTGTTTGAGCTGTAATGTGTGGGTACTCAGAGCAAATATGAAGAAAGACCTCCCACTGCTGATATTAGTACCTTAAAAAGGAAGCTAAATGTGATCTTGTTCTTGATACATTCGCAAGCCTTGGAAGAAAATTCTAAAGATATGAAAAATTAAGGCCATTAATTCCCAGCACAGATCAAACGGGGTGGGGGGCAGGGAGCAGGCAGCAGATGGAAGACTTCAATGGCATTAAGGCCCCTAAAGAGTTCTGACTGAAAGCACAGTGTGGAGTAATAATAATTGCTTACACTTACAGTATATAGCATTTTCCTGGATACTCCTCTCAAAGTGCTTTACAGGTAATGGGGATTCCCCTCCACCACCACCAGTGTGCAGCCCCCCTGGATGATGCGATGGCAGCCATAGTGCGCCAGTACACTCCCCACACACCAGGGATCAGTGGGGAGGAAAACAGAGTGATGAAGACAATTCATGGTGATTATTAGGAAGCCATGATTAGTAAAAGACAACGGGAAATTTGCCCAGGACGCCGAGGTAACACCCCTACTCTTTTCAAGAAACACCCTGGGATTTTAAATAATCACAAAGAGTCAGGACCTCGGTTTTACATCTCATCCGAAGGACAGAATATTTTTACAGTATGGTGCCCCCATCACTATACATGGGGCATTAGGACCCACATAGACTGTGAGGCTGGAAAATGGTTTTCGTGTGCAAAGGCTTATTCAATGCATAATGGTGAATAGTTTGTTGTAATGCATTTACTGTATAGTCATCTGAAAGCCCTTAAGTAAAGTCTTATAAACTGCCTGTAATTTATCTGTCCACAGATAACAACACAGAAAAGACACAAAAGGCATCCAGTAGGACTTAACCTTTGCTTCAAAAACTTGTT
The DNA here is from genome assembly GCF_059453375.1 of Lepisosteus platostomus. Lineage (NCBI taxonomy): Eukaryota > Metazoa > Chordata > Actinopteri > Semionotiformes > Lepisosteidae > Lepisosteus > Lepisosteus platostomus. The sequence continues at coordinate 8,564,969 of NC_142623.1, read as the reverse complement.
CTCAAAAACACCATCAAATGCACTGTATTTACACTATGGTATGTATAGTGTATTCCTAATTTAACATCTCAGAATTGGACATGTACAACTAGCCCAGATCACCATGCAGACTTTTTTGTGTTTTATAATAAAGGCCCTCACTGTGGATGAACTGCCGGCCACTAAGAGCATCTTCAACTTTTCAGCTGTTCAAAGCTCATAACTGGAGAACACTAGCAACAGAAAATAAAAACCAAGAAAAACAGCCTCTAATCATTATTTAAAGCCAGCATCCTGACAGAAAGTCTACAGCTGTGCTGCCTATCCCCGTGGAAGCCACAGACAGATAACAGGGATCATCTGCGAAATGGAACCGTAGTGCTGAAAAAAAACCTATTGTACTTCAATTTGGAAATCACACAGAGAGAAAAGGTGTGTGTGTGTGGGGGAGGTGTTGTTTTCCAAAATTGGATTTTGCATTTTAGGATACTCCTGTGGGTCTGATTGCACCGGATGCAAGGGAAGGAACAGGAATACATTCTGGAAATTGTGGCTGCAAACACAAGCCTAAGAAGCTCCAGTTTTGTTTGTTTTTTGTTGCAATGCCTTTCTGCTAGAGGGCTACAGACACCAAGTAATATGCGGGAATGCTGTGAAAGGAGTCCTGGGCTTTCCGAGGTGCCACGGCAGCTGTCCCACAGGTAAAATCATAAGCTGCACAAGCATTTGCATGCAATCTCTTGTGGCCCTGGAGTGACAGCTGATGTGTGAGTGTTTGCAGAGGTTATTTCCTCAAGTCTGTGAATGTGCGTAACAAGCCGATGTTCAATTCCTATGGCGAAGACCCACTTGTCACACTGGATGGCTTTATGTTTCCTGCTCCCAAACGATCTTACAGCAAATGGATAATGCCATAAGCTCATGGTTTATGCATTTTCAAGGTGAGACCAGAGAAAGCCAAAGGACAGGCTTTTTAAGGGTGAGTGAACCTTCTTAAAGCCTGTGAAGGGTCATCAGTATCAGAGGGAATGACGCACCAGCAGAAGCATGGATTGAGAACAGCAAAAATTCTCCCCCTTAGGTATATGCTTCATGTCCAAGTCTTTTTAATTCACACTTGTGGCATGGGTGTTATCTTCTACATATGGCTCAGACGTAATCCACGTCTTACAAGAACATAATATATATGTCTTCTAGCCTCTTTTTTGAATTTAGAATGGATGGTGGAATATTCTTATTTTTTATGTAATGTATGTGTACTCAGATGGGCAAACATTTCATTCTGTGATCCTCCAGCAGGAATTCACAATAACAAGAAATTGTTTCAGGATTATACAAAGATGAGCAACAGCATTCTTTGTCGAAACCACCCCCTGTTTTCACACCAAATGTGAAATGGCCAGACATGCACAAATGCCTTGTGGAAAACAACTGAAACATACTTTACCCTGGGCAAGATGGTGGTGTCGAAATCAACAGCTCTGTTGTATAGTCTCTCCTCACACATCTACACGCTGTGACTCCCCTGCGCCATTCTGTGGCCTTGTTTCACAAAGCCACCAGTAACTGGGGTCTCCAGAGACCACTCACCTGACACTGGTCAGCCTTACCGGTGAGGCTGACAAACAGACATGAAAGACCAATTCAGTCTCAACAGTGTGTTCAGAAACAGCTAGTCATCATGTGGGTTTCCTCTGGGTGCTCCAGCTTCATCACACTATCCAAAGACATGCTGGTAGGTTAATTGGTCTCTGGGAAAACTGAACCTGGCGTGAGTGCGTGTGTTTGTGGGTCTGTGTGTCTGCCCAGTGAAGGACTGGCATCCCATCCAGGGTGCATACTGACTTGTCCTGGCAAGCAACAGTACCGACACTAGCTCCACCACAACACTGAATTGGAAGCGATTAGAAATTAGATTGATGGGTGTAAACAGGAAAAACATGAAAAGCATCAATTACTCAGGAACTGGAGCTGCAGTGTTTTGTCCCTCTCCTGCACATCTTTTAACTTAGATTTTCTATAGCTGCCAAACATTCACAATTCTTGTTATATTAAGTACCGAATTATGTACAAATAAAGAAGAACTAATAAACCTCATTAAAAGAAAAAAAAAGCGCCTTGATGCATCAAACATCTTGAACAAACCCCTGAAGGATGTTCCTCTTCTTTGCTCCTTTTAGAAAGATTATCTTTTTTTTTTTTTTTTTTTTTTAGTCTTTGTGTCGTCCCAGTCCTTTGTATTCTGACGGAAGCTTCTGCTACAAGGTCTCCCCTGGAGATAGAGGGGCAGACGGAACAAGTTTGTTTCCAATAGCGATTGGCATGCCGCCTTGGCCAAAGGAATTAGCTGGGGACTTGGAAAAAAATTCACACCGCCGTTCCTGTTAATTACGGCTCAGAGCTATTTAAATACACCTAATTAGCTCAAATGCAAAGCAGATCATTAGATGAAAGCTGTTTGCTCCCTATAGGGGCCGCAGATAGTAACATTAAAAAGGGCAACACAACTTTCCATCTGTACCACTGCACATGACAAACAGCACTGAGGGTTATGTTGATTTGCTCGCTTCCTTCAACTTCTATGGGATTTTTTTGTTATTGATTTGCATTTGGTAAACACAGTTCAAAATGATTCTCTGATCCACTGAAAGACCTACTCTATGACCCGTCTTCCCGGACTAATATAGACAAATTTTGTTTATTCCAGCTGTAGATGCAAACAGCGAGTTCAAGGGAGGGCGCAGGAAGAAAATAAAATATATATTGAATCAAAACAAAAGCAAGCTGTCCTTAAGTCACAATTTTAAAAGGTATGAGGCTAGGTATGTTCAGCAAAATGCTTTTGACTGGACAAATTACTGATTTGAAATTTGCTGCTCAGGTGATCTAACTAATGCTTTATAATTATCTGAGTGAGCTTAAATTTATAAATGTGGACCAGATATAGTTTCATGGCTATTTATTTTTATTTACGCATACTCTTGCAATCTTTTTTAATGTCATATAAGGCCTGGAACATGTCATTCGTGTAACTCCAAACTGGAGAAAAACAGGTCAGTTTGATCTCAAATTTAGGGAAACAGCATCATTTTAGAATGGCCCTCAATCACAGCATTTTGCTAATTTGCTGTTGGGTGTTTGTCAACCAGAGGAAAGCTCTTACTAGCAGTGTTACATTTACATTATAAGAGAATAATGTTGGAGACATTACAGCTATGTAACTTTGTTGATTCACAAAAACCTTCCACATTCACTACAAATACTGTTTAATAGTATGGTGTGTGATATGGATTTATGTCTGAAGCAACATTTTCGAAAGCATTCTGCATGTACAACAATTGACTTTCTATGTGTATATTCATGTATTGTACGTAACAGTTATGAATTTGTCCCGCTGAGCTCTACTGAAACACCTGTACTGTACCTCATGTTTCCTAACCTGCCTATGTTTGCTACAAACCACAAAGAATATGACACCAGCTCCTGTACAGCAGTACTGTCTGGGACATACATGGAACACAGCCTACAAGGAAACCTGATAACAGAAAGGCAAAACATCAGTATGAGGAGTATACAGTACCTTCCCGTCAGTAAAACAGTCAGTTTCATTTGATGTTCCAGATACAGCTGTGCAAAAGTCATAGATGTTTTGTATTGTTCTACTGTTTTCACTCTGTATAAAAAAGGAAAAAACATCTACTGCAGTTTTAAACATGTTGTTTTAAGATGAACAGTTTATTATTATAGATGTGTATTTTGATGTACAATAAGCTGCCTTTTTAGCGTTATAGATGTGAAGAGACGTACGAATGATGTTGGTGATGAGGAATATCTGACAACGAGTCAACAAAAGCTGTTTGTTCCCTGCAGGAGCTGCAAATAGCAACATGACATTCCAGTTGTACTTAAGCAAAGGACAGAAAGGAAAAATCAAATTAGAGTTGATTGGTAAATGTGATGGATAAGCTATCACTACAACATGCCATTATTGACTGTCCTTGTATATTTTACCTTGAATTGTGATGATGGTTTTGAAGACTCTGATTATTGTGAATTAAAGATGTTGTGATTCTTCTCAGATGATGGAAAATGCTGTAAAATAGTACATGTATAAAACAAAAATATAGCAATGTTTTTTAGACAATTTACTAGTGTACATTAGAACTTACAGTAAATAATTTGTTTGTGAGTGAGTTCTAAAAATGTCCACAGTTGCAGAGTCTCTAATGGATCTGGGCACATGACAAGCTCTATCACCCATTCTGAGAAGCCTGATCTTAGGTAGAATAAGACCAGAACCATCAGATTTCAGATTAAATGTTAGACTGTTCTCACGCAGTGAATCTTTACAGTAACCTGGAGCTGGACCTATAATGCCATATATGTAAACACCTGAACAAATTCTAAAATTCACAGGCAGTAATAAGCTGAGGAAGAGCAAGTTTAATAGCGAAAAACCTGCATGTGACAAGCTTGGGTTCTTCAACTTCAATCAAATTTATTAGAATAAAAACATAGGTATCACAGTGCTGGGGCTCTGGGCTCAATTCCTGGAGTGCTCTCTGTATGGAGTTTGTATGTTCTCACCGGGTTTACGTGGGTTTCCTCTGGGTCCTCCAGTTTCCTCCCTCAGTCCAAAAACGTACTGGTCAGTTGGCTTCTGGAAACAACTGACCCTGGTGTGAGTATGCGTGTTTGGATCTGTGTGTGCCCAGGGACGGACTGGCATCCCACCCAGGGCGTATCCTGCCATGATCCTGCTGCTTGTCAGTTTAGGCTCTGCCTCTCCCCACATTACCCTGTACTAGATGAATGTAGGCTTTGAGAAAATAGTTTATGTTTAATACGAGTTCATATTGTAACTCATGATTCTACCTAAAATGTCTATGTCTTTTACACAGTGTGGGAAAAGCAGTCCACGGTGTATATGGAAATCTTGCCTGTGGAAAATATACACTAGCCTTTTTTAAGGCGTTTTTAAAGTCACTTCTATTTTTTCCCCTCTGGAATCTGAAAGATCACATTTTTAGCGGTAAACCATCACAAATCGTATTCATACTGGTATTCAACACTGGACTCTAGCTTTTCCCAAACAGCAGGAGCTGACAAGAGCAACTGCAGCCACACAGATCATGGAGTCTCTGCTCACATTGATAATGGAAGTTCCATTATGACAAGGCACAAAATACAGCACATTTCACATGGGTGCGTTTTCTAACAGATCAGCAGCAACTTGACAGTTATACATCCACCTGCTCCAGCAGTAAGGAGGTGGGAGTAGATTTATGGTTATTAATGTGCATCTTCCTTCAGTGACTTTGTGCTGCTGTAGTTGTTTCCTTAATGGGCCCTGAACTCAGGGAGACTGAGGCCATAAAGAACTTCAAAAGACACAGGTTTACGAGTAGCAGCCACACAATTCCACACACTGCGACTAAAACCATGACAACTGTTGAGGCCAATGCTCCCAGGGGCACACTCAGCATGCTTTTAACAGCTGAGGTGATGCTTTAGAGCTTTACACTCTGCAAATCTGTACACTTACTCCTTAATTAATTATTGACCATGCAATTAAGAACAAAAAAGCACGGCATGAAATGTTTGTCTAGGCCTATACCAACAGGTCATAGTGTTTGGTGAAAATAGGAAGAAAAAACACTCTCCTGGAAGCTAAATGGTATTGCAGTCCCAATCCTAGAACACCAACACAGTAGCTTAAATACCACTGAGCCCTTAAACAACCAATAAGGAGATCCATTTTAACCCACTGCTAACTTCTCTGGCCAGATCATCAGTTTACGGAACATATATCTATCAATTTTGGGATTCCCTTCCTTGGCCCATCCACTTATATGGACACCAGTAAAGGCTTATCAGGCACTCATATTCATATTCACAGATGATCACCACAGAGACGCCTGAACTTAATTTCTCCTTTCGAATAACTGTATCCTGAAAAAACTGCACTGTGGAACAATGACAATTTCTGCACTTGTCAGTGTCCACTAGAGCAACGGATCCTCGTGTCTGCCACTTTTCACGGCAGCCAGGCCCTCAATCACCTGGGCTAATTGAGGTATGAAAGTGATCAGCTTGCTTGTTTTCATATTTTCTGCACTCAGTCCCTGTCTCCCACAACTTGAGTACACAGAACATAAGCCAGTCGTGCTGATTAGGAGCTGGTTGTCTTATTTCTGACTAAACAGTTCTAGAGGGTGATCTGTTGATGATGAACAGACAGAAGTGGGAAGGACACAGTATCCAACATGCAGTTTTCTTTCTACTCAAGCCCAGTTGGTTACATTTCAGCCCACTTACTTGAATGAGTACAATCCTAAAACTCACCCATGAGCTCAGGGTTTATACCAGTTGCAAACCTCATTCGGCTTGTTAAGAGCTGAAAGTAAATTTTAAAAACATACCAAGAAAGGAAAATCAAAATCAATGACTAGGACTAGGACTACTGCTTTTTCATCACTATTTACAGTTGAAACCTGGTAATGAGAACCTTTTAAACCTGATTGCAAAGGTTATGTATAGAGTATGAAAATTAATGTTAGTCATTTCTGTTACACATCCACCCAAAGACTTTCTGGGCTTCACAGTTACAACTGCCCCTTTGTCATTATCATCTCTTTTTTTGTGTGAATTTCCAAGGTTAGCACAAATTAAAATGCAACTATTTAACACTGGGCTGCATCTCAAAATCCCATGGTGCTCTTACTATAATCAATTACACAAATTAGATCTCTCACAAAACAGGGACCTCAGTAAAACAAAGATGCCTTTGCAGTGAAACGCTGTACTTACACATTAATACAGTATATTCAAACCGACTATATATATACAGTAGCAGATGTTCAGATGCAGCAGCACTGTATCCAAAATAACTACAGATTGTGTACTGTAATAAGCAGGAATTTGGAAATAAACATGGTATAGTTTAACACATTTTTGAATATATATACTGTACACGGCTCTAATAGATGTATCTGTGTGTATGTATTTTTAAAAATCTGTTTAAAATGATCTTTTCATTTACTGGCATTCCAAAAGGAAGACAGCATGTGCCCACACACTGACACACGGGCCAGTATGCTAAGCTCACACCCACATACAGCCCCCAAGGATTCTAGGCTAAGCTGATCAGCAAACTGTCTCACTGTACATGATTGCCTATCAGCAGGACCACTGCTAATCTACAGGCCAGCCTGGCTAGAAAGAGCTCCCTGACAGATCACCCAACCAGGCTAATGTTCTGCACCACCAATTAGTGATGATGGACGTCAAATTAGGCAATTTAAAGCACAGCAAAAGTGTGCTACAGAGCCCCTTCCAGCGCATAAGCCGGAGAAGTGGTTGCTCATTCCGTAGTAATTTTGTCTGACCGCCTTCCTCGGTGTCCAGTGTCCATCTCCAGGAGCCATGGCCTTCATGTTTAATCAGAATGACACCAGCTAGTCACTACACATGCTAGGCATTGCATGCGAGGATCTGCGTGCAACGTAAGGTATGCAGGTGGCTAAAAAATGTGCCAGTCACCTTCTCTGAGTTAACCCCGATGTGGTTTATTCACATTCACATCAGATCACTGTGCTTATGCTAAATGACAGTCATGCTTGGGTGTCCATCTGCAGAGGCAGACTATAGGGAAAGCACGGGAAACAACAGCACATATTCTATCAAATTTGGTGCCTATTCTAGCTCAATCATCTCTCACTGTTGGGCTACAGTGTGAGACAAAATTATTTTGTAAAGTTTGATACACACTCAGATTTCATCCATCCTGCCATTTTCCAATCGCTTTATTCAATATAGGATCACAAGGGAGCCGGAATTTATCCCAGCAAGCAACAAGCACAAAGTAGTATGCACCTTGGACAGGATGCCATTGCAGGGCACACACACACACACAAACACAAACACTCACACCAGGGCCAGTTTTCCCACAAATCAATTAACCTTCAGACTGTGGGAGGAAACCGCAGTACCTTTAGGAAAGCCACACGAACAAGGACAGAAGAACCAGACATAAAGACTGCAACCCAGGTCCGGAATTGAACCCAGGAACCCAGCTCTGTGGGACAGCAATACTAAACACTATGCCATTTTCCTGCCCACCCTCAGCTTTCAAATAAATGTAAATTGCTGTTGGCATGGATATGAAAAAATGTTGTTTTCCATTAGAACCTTTTTCCTCACTTAAAAGTGTATGTAGTATTTAAAGTGCTGTGCTGTGGGTGGATTCTTCAAATATTAGTCCAAGCCCACTACCTGATTTCTCTTTCTTTTCTACTGAGGGCCTCCAGGAATGTAAGTAATCAAACTGTGACTCAATATTTTATTTGTTTGACGTATTGGAAAAGACTAGAAGTAAGTAAAATTACAGTTGCCTTAATTAGGACTAAGTGAACTATTAAAGTGTGTAACTCTACTTAAAGCAAAGAAGGAAACCTGCTCTCTCCTGACTCAGCTTCTAACAGGAAAATTAAAAGTCAAGAGGTTATCTCCATGGCTTTGTTCCTGCTTTATCTTGTAAGCGATTGGCTGCATCCCTCTTCCTCACTCGGGACTGGACACTAGTCACAGGCAGACCGGTGTCCCCTGACTGACAGACTCTCAGGGCTGCTGGGGGGAGGGGATCACTCCCAAGCTACCCCCTTCCTCCAGTGTGTTCACAGGGACACCTGCAGTGGTGGCCATGAATGACTAGAACTATATTTTCATCCCCACCACCCTTTTCGTACATTGTGACACATGCTTTGCATTTTTCTTTAAAAAAAAAACAAAGCATAGGAGCCCTCAGCCTTTTTTTTCTGGACACTGCACCAGTTCTAGCTATTCCTATAGCGCTTGTCAAACCAGCTACATGCCTGACAGCACAGTGACAAGTTTATTCCAATTTGAAACAACATCGCCCTGCGGTGATGCGTGAAGGGACTGGCAAGTCGTGCTGGCTTGTGTATGGTTCTCTAATGTAGGACGTTCAGTCCCTGCAGCATTCAGCTTCCTCTCTCTCTCTTTTTTCTTCCTTGCTCTAACAATTAAATTAGCTCAATTATACACTGTGGGCTGCTGTTGCTGCCACACGAGGAGTGGCTGGGATTCAGAACATATATAATGAGCCTTCTTGTTACCAAGACTGAGTCAGAGAAGTAACAACAGGAACACTGCTGCCTGTGATCTAGGAAGGCAGCTTCTCATTTGAGAGACTGCAAAAACTGGAAAGCTGATGATACAAAAGCCTTCTGATTAAACACCATGCTCACAAAATCCATACAATGGAAGAAATTGCTGCAGAGAACATTGCATTTTAAATACCTCTACAATTTATATTATTCATTTAAGTGCCATGTTTCAAGAAAAAAAGTGTGCATATCAAGGTATACAAAAAAAAAAGAAACAGAATATTTTACTGAAAATATTATGGGGCCATTCCTGCACAATTATGCCTGCTGTCAAAACAGTCACAGTTATTTGTTTGGATCTCTGTAGGGTTTTTTTTTCCCTTGCTGAACAATTGAACTTGTGAATGATTCCGAGCCAGTGAGAAAAGAAAGGGCTGCAATATGAATGGCTGATTGCTTTCTGTAGTTTAGGACCTCGAACTCGTTTGATTTATTCTAGAGGTAACCTGCAATAAAAGGAACTATTATATTGCCTCACTGTTACTATTATTCTAATGTTTTTAATTGTTTAAGCCTTTGTTCAAAGGGCACCTGTTGCAGTGCATCAGGTCAGCAACCGGAAGATTTCTCTCTGAAGGCAGTCTTACTTCAGAGGTGCAGGCTTGCGGTGTCTAAATGTTTGAGTTCTTTCTATAACGCTGAAGCAAGGAGTCATGCTGCCATTTTATTTAGCAATTGCATTTTAAAAACAATTCTAAAGGCCCACTGCCTACTTAAAGACAGGAACTTCAAGGGCTAGAGAGTTAAACAAAAAAAAAACATTTTTCCGGTTGCCAATACTGTTGTCACTTCCCACCAGTCACTGGCAGGCAGGATGCAAAGTATCTCATACTCACATTGTCTCAGATCTGATATTTACAGCAACACCGTACAAGTTGCCATTTTTCTTAATTCATAATGCAGTTAAAGCAATTGTACAATGCATCTATAAAATGTTTACAGTGTTCATTAAATAAGTTATTGCATCTGTGTCATGATAGGCTCATCAATATTGAATACTGTTTTCCTAGCATCAATATTTTAGCAACTAGTCATACCTTTTTCATACACGCTTCTCATTTGCCATGTTTGTGTGTGATTTCTGTCTTCAAAGTGAATAATTATCACTGGTGTGAAAAGTTCCTACTTTCGGACGGCATTGAAGACCCTCACTGGACAAAATCCTTGCTCAGGACGCAAACTTAAAGGTGTAGACTGATTCCTGCTGTGATTAAATATTTTATGAATGTTTTCTAAACGGTACATTAGAGATACATAAAACTGCTCTAAAAATCGGACACGGACATACTGAACTAAAGCAGTTACCAACACCTCTTACGTCTACTAACTGTGCTCAACCAACATCTATGGGAACTAAAATAACTTCACACAAGACTCCTCATGTACCAATCCCCACATTCCATTAACAAAATTATTCATTTAATACTCAATTACATCCAATCAGTTAACTATTTACAAGAAAAGTCTATGTGGCCGCTTTTTGGTATCTAACCCTGTGTAAATTATTAGGGGTGATCTGTCACACCACTTACATCAGCTTTGCTCGGCACTTTCACCCCACGTTCTCGCAGGACAATAAATCTTCAACTAAATTCATTACTGAATTATGTGTGAAATTAAATCATGTGAAAGCAGAGGAAGTCACCTTGGCACAGGGGTTGGCAATGCTGCCTCCCTGGGACAGCTGGAGCACTGGGTTCAGTTCTGGACCTGGGGTGCTATCTGCGTGGAGTTTGCATGTTCTCCCCATATCCATATAGGTTTTCCTTCAGGTGCTCTGATTTCTCACCACAAAATACACTAATAGGTTAATTGGCTTCTAGGAAAATTAGCCCTGGTGTGAGTGAGTGTTTGTGCCCAGAAAATGGCAGGTAACATTTATAGATCCGGGCAGCCCCCATTTCCCTAAATGCTTATTGTCTCATTGCTGTGTATCTGAGTATCATATGCATGTTAAAATATCATCTCATCTACTGATTCAAGTACTAGAGCAATAAGAGTGTATTTCTAAACATTGGATTTAAATGCACACTGTATTTGTTGTGTATTATATTAATATACCAATCTGTCTTTTAATCAAGTTCATTACAGCATTACTTTTTAAGTTCATTAAAAATACAATACATGGAACATATTCATCAGTGACAATGTAAAAAAGCAAGAAACAGAAAAGTCACATTTAAAACATAGAAATTCTTTTCACTGCATTTCCTAGCATTTAATTCTTGTTTTGCTCAATGTCCCATCCTAGTCTTTTCACAGAACATAACATGAATAAAACACAAAACCTAGCATAACAACAACAGAGCAGACACCAACACAGCAGTATTTGGTAACTATGCCTCCTGAGTCAGACACTTCTGCTGGAGGCAGATACTGTATGTAGCACCAATTACAATGGGGATTCCTTGAGGATCCTTAGTCTTACATGGCAGAGTTCTGTGGCTTCTGACAGGCCTGCTCAGCTGAATAAAATGCATCAAACAGTGTGGTAGTGAAGTCTATAAGTGTTGATTTCTATCCTGTTCCACTGTTCATACAGTGCACATACAATAGCTGCATAATTCAGCAGTAATTTGCTTCCACTGAACAATAGCAGCAATAGGGTCATGTCCATGCAGTATTAAAAGCGGGAAGAAGAAACAGCATAAATTACTTCAAAAAGACCACAGTTCATTCCAGAAGTAACATTCTTTTCAGACACTTTAGAATTCAAAAGCTGCTGCTATGAGAGCATAAGTTAACAATTTTTAGCACCTCGTATAGGAGAAAGGCTTTGATCTGCAGATACTCAGAAAAAGTGGACAAATTCATCATCTGTTTTTTTTCTGAGACTTCACACTCCTAACAGTGGAGAATGAAGTTAAGCATACAGCTCACCTATCACATTTGGGAGCTGGGACATAGAAAATGCACTTGTTTTTCCACAAGGGATAGTCAAGTTCTCTTTTTTTTTACTGCTTAGGTAGAAAAAATCATAAAATAAAAGTCTTTTTTGATTAAAATTCTTTAGCTTTCATATCCTCAGATCTATTGATTTCCCCATATCAAACATTTAACCATACCGGTATATATACAGTATATTAAACCCTAAACATCTGACAACCTTATTTCCTGGCTTTCTTTTTTATTGCCTCAATACCCCTGGCCCACGACTTTGCTGGGAATTTAAAGCGATAACACTCCATGAGTTATTTCAGCAGGGAGGAAGATTTATATGGTGTCTGAAATTTCATTTGGGAATGAATAATAAAGCAGAGGAAATGAATGTTAATCACAGGCTTTTCAGTGGCTCTGTCTATGTGGCAAATCTGATTTTTTGTTCCTTTTTTTTCTTAAATGCTCTATAAATCTGGAGCCACTTCCAAGTTCTGACTACTGATTTCCTTCTTAAAACTAATTTTAAAAAAAGGCTGAAAAATGAGAGCCGTATTGTAATTGAAACAGGAGTCAAAGGCTAGAAGACAGACAGCTGTGAGGCAGGCATCCTGATACCCTCTAAAAACCAGTCCTTGGCCAAAAGAAATTAGAATAAAGTAAAAGGCAACAGCCGTGGAAGATAGTTATTATTTATGCCAGCCCTCACATGATTTATGAGGAAAGGGAAAAGCTGTCCAAGTTATGGCAGGCCGTAAATATCAAAAAATGAAATGGGAATGTGTTCTTTGGGATACCTGCTATAAACCATAAACAACACCAGAGAAAACCACCTGTGTACATAAAGCACTGATCCTCTCAATTAAACTTAAAGGTTCTTTGCTGGAGTTGTTTATTGTCCTCTGCAAGGGACTTTGTGAGCATTGGCTAATGAATTTGATATATTCTTAAGATAAATAAAAATGACACAATGTTCAGTACTGTGCTGCCCGGTTATTTAATTTCTAATTTTATAGTGAGAAATGTTTCTGCCACCAGCAATATTTTTATCAAGGTAAAAGGTTCTCGTTGTTTTGTGTTACGTCCCGGACTGTTTGTGTTAACTCCAGGCCTCATTTAATTGGAAATCATAACATATGGCAAGTGTTTCACATTTCTTTCTCAACAAAATGTAAACAGTTTTTATTTATAAAAATACAGAAACTCCGAAAAATTATAACAGAAGTATTTATTCCAGCTGAAAGTACTGGGACAGCACTGGGATAGCATTGCTAAAGCACCTTGAGTCACTGGAACACATTTTGATGATGTCTGTAGTTATAAAGCTAAAAATTTAAAGAAGTGGTTTGATTCTTTGAAGTTTTAGTCTCAAGTCTCATTCATACACAAAAAGGCCAGTACTAATGCCCATCTCATGGCTCTAGAAGTCGATATCTAAATAAATCCTGAGCCTCATTAAGACTGTTCCTTAATACCACCAGGAACTCTATAACATCACTTGGTTGTTTGAGTCCCACACCTGCAATCTCTTCTTTATAAGACATTCTTTCTGTTCCTGTCAGGGAAGGCGTTAGGAGCACCTGGTTGGACTAGACTGTAGGTAACTAGTGATTGGCATCCAAATCCCAAAGGAAAAGGCAAAAGTCATAGCCGAGGTAGAAGAGCTAGGTCAGGTATCACAAGAGTCAGGTCAGGAGAATCCAAATCCAAAACGAGATTCAAGACGAAGTCGAAGCAGGAGGAAAACAAGGTCGGGTAGCCAGAAATCAGGTTGAGAGTAGTTTACGTGCACAAGAGAAAGCCAAGGGTTATTCTAGATAAGATCAGAGTACTTTATTAGCCCTATACAATTTCTTGCTGTAGGAACTTGTCTTTTTGCATACCCCAGCTTTTCTCCATGGAGACACAGACACACAGGGAGAGAAGCTTGGGGTCAGAGCACAGGGTCAGCCATTGTACAGCACCCCTGGAGCAGTTGGGGTGAAGGGCCTTGCTCAGGAGCCCAACGGAGTAGGATTCCTCTGCCAGCTGCGGGATTTGAACCGGCAACCTTCCAGCCACAGGCACAGATCTTAGCCACAGAGCCACCACTCTGCCCCGATTCTCAATAGTGAGGGGGGACTGAGTGGAGTGAGAGGGTATAAATAGGGAAGAGCATGAGGAATGACAATTGATTAATAAGTGAGCGGGTGTTGGTGGGGAGAGGTGCTCATAGGAATGTGGTTTGTGACAGTTCCTGGCCCTGAACTTCTCAGAACCAGCTTTCCTAGGTTGCCTTTTTCAGCTCCATCTTCTCTGTTACAGCCTGGGCTGACTTTGTAAATACCTTTCGGAATTATGAATATATCCAGCATAAGTCCACTTTTTACCCAGGCTAAATGGATTGAATTGTTTTAATCCTTTTTCTACAGGATATCCCTGGTATTATTTTGGTCACTGGTCTCTGATCTCTTTCCAGTGCTACAATGAATTTTTGTTGAAACTTTAGGGTTGCAAATAACACTTTATAAATGCATAGAAAACAAACTTGTTAACACTAAAGCATTTATTATATGCTGTACAAGAACAAACAACAAGTTTCTTTTTAATAACTGTGCAATTAATCATCTGTGGTTAAGGCCTGCAAAGCTATTATGCTGTTAATCTATAACAGGAGTTAAAACTTTTAAAATGTTACAATCTTTTTGGTGTTATGACTGGAATTGACCACAGCATTCTAGATAAGACAACTCATGGTTATCTTTCATCATTTCTGTTCAAAAAGCTATTTCCTTATTATACCAGAAGAAAAAATCTACAAAGATCTTACAAGCCGGTCTGGCATCAAAATGCACTAGAACCACATAAACTAGCAGCTGTGAAGCTACACTCACTGGTCAAAATATTAGGAATGACTAGTCAGGTGACTATATTCTCAAAGTGGCAGCCAATGTACTGTACCGTTGATCTAATGGGGATAATACAGACTTCCATCTCTTGAGCAGACTTCAGTCAAAAGATATACTAGTGGGAGATGAAGTGAAGGAAGTCTGTCATGGCACCCTTACTATCAGAAATATGCACTGAAGCTGATCATGCAAGAAGAGAGAGCTGGTCTGCAAATATTTCAAAAGCCTGTGGAATACATGACATGATCTGTTCACAATAAGCTTCCTGATACCAAAAGGCCATCACACTCTCTGCTGAAGATGCTAGGGTTCTGAATGTTTTGTCCACTGAGAGTTTAAGTTGCATTGCGACATTGCACTAAGACGATTTTCAATGCCATGTCTTTGCTAGCACATTTAGCTGGCAAATCTGGAAATGAGGCCAATGGAGTTAACGCACAATTCACAGAACATGTAACAAGTAAGCAGTGACATCAACAGAAAAGCAGGTGATGTGGACTGCTCTTTCAAGTGTGACAAACTGTTTGTGTTCTGATTTGTTGTGATTGTAATCTGGTGTGACTTCTTATTTAAAGCAGCTGTCTACTTACATCAGATGGTTGTCAACAGAATGTTACAATGCAGGGCTTCTTTATATAAATACATGAAAGGAAATAATAAATAACGCAAGGATTGTGCCATATATACATCTTGGCTGCCCTTTTCAGAATTTCTTCCGCTGTGCGCCACTTTTCTAAATTTGTCTTCATTTCATTCTAATATACATCCGGGGTCTTCTGAGTGTGTTTGTCAAATGCAGTTTATAGAGATTGTAAACGGTGTCATGGGTAAAGAACTGAAAGATCAATCCATCTGGCTGAGTAGACTTTATGGAAGGCTATACCACTGGGAAATTTACATACTAGTGATTCCGGTTAGGATGTTTCATCCTGCTTTGGCAAAATTATGACAGTTTTGAGCAGGACGCACAACTTCAGACACAGGCAAAAGAGAATTAGACATGCTCTAAAAGTAAAGACAGAATTTTTTATGAATTGCTACTAATGAAAATTGAGTTTACTACCACTGGAATTATTACTGTGTCCTTTTTGTCTAGTTAGGACGGTTAAGAACAAACAAAACCATGAATTATGCCGTCTATGAATATTAATTTGCTATGACCGTTTCACAATGTTGGAGATCTTAAGTGCCAGAAGAGACCTCGTTTGCAGATTAAACTAAAGTAAGAAGATTAGCAAACACTTTAGAAGCTGCAAAGAAACTTCAGCAAGGCTTAGAATCCATGACTGGGAAAACACCTGACAGATGACATTATGTAGACAAGCTCTGAATGTCACATGGCAGCAACGATAAGCTATAAATATAAAATGTATAACGGTGAACTTGAAGAACCTGCCTATAAAAAAGATTTAGGTGTCTATATTAAGACATCATTTTTATCTTCCAAACACTGTGGATAATCATAAAGGAAATGTTAATTGTATACCACACCAGCACCTCATTGAGAATATTGTGTAAAATGCTGGTCTGTAATTAGTCCAGAGAAGAGAGTTCACCTGCATGCCTTCTTTCAAAGAAATGTTCTACTCTGACAGGTTAAAAGAACTAAATCTTATAAGTCTCAAACAGAGAAGTTATTGAGAAGATGTATTTGAGTTCTCAAGGGCGTTGACAACGTCGGCTATTTAGAATCAGCAGCGAAATGCAAATGAGAAGAAAGTGGAAATAAAGGGCAGTTCATTTGGAACTGCGTTATTCGAAGGGAAGTGGGAGTATGGATACCCATTCATATTGTGTTGTTTTTTTGCAGTAATTCATAGCATTTTTGTCTTCAGTCATTTACCTTGTACTGCCACTGAATCAAAGACTTTCAGGCTATATTGAACCGCACTCAGACTACAGATAAACAGCAGGTTTCAGTCAGTGTCCCCAGTCAGTGTCCTCACTCATATTGTCACAGTCGATGCCCTGTCTTCTTTCAAGAAATGGCTGTGCAAGATCCTCGGATCAATCAGCTACTAGAACCGCATGAGCAAATGGCCTCCTCTTATGATCTTATGTGCCGTTCTCAGGGATCTTCTGAAGTTTATAATTGGTGGAGTAATTAATATAGGAAGGTCCCAGGATTGAGGATCTTTCACAGCAGGTTTGTGCAGACTTGGGTGTTGTGCATATTGTTTGTGACTGTGATATGGCACAGCGCTAAATGAAAAAAACGAGACTTCATCTTGATTCAACAGTAATATTAAGTTTACAAACATGAGTTTCCTCACATTTATATAGAGATTGTAACCGGTTTGAGATTGATCAATTTTTCTCTTCAACATTGCAAACTCTTCAAACAGCATGGGCTACTCCATAGAGTGTCTCCATAGAGGCCTTGGACTCTTTTCACATGCCTCACCCTCCTGTAATATGAGGCCCAGACAGTCTTAAATGCGATTGCCATCAGCATCTGTCATCTCAACCTCTAAATGTGAATAAACACAGGATGTTCATGATTTAATTTCACTTATTGTCCCAAAAAACAACACAGAATGGCAATTTCTCAGGTTCCTGCAAACAGTGATGGATGGAGAGTGCAGAGTTTGGGAAAGCCTATGTAACAAGCTGATAACACCGTCACACAATACCAACTATGGCTAACAGCTTAGTAACTAGATAATACCCTTGCTTAGCCTGCATCAGCTGTTATGGGCCCTGTTAAAAACAAATGGATTTTTTTAGGACTGAAATAAACTTTTTAGGACATAAAAGCCTGCACATCAGGAAAGACAGCTTGACAATATGTAGCGTCGAGGGCAGTTCTTCTAAATAAAAACAAGTAAATAAATGGCCCCTCATCAGACTTCTTTTTCCTCACCTACAGTAGCTCAGAACCTGCAACAGCAGCTTGCCATTTAAGACTGACACTGCCCCCTGTTTCTATGGCAATGATGACTTCAGCAGCCCCCTTGCTGACATTTCTGACAGATCCTGGGCCACTTGTCGTTTCCCATGGTGGGCAAACCTGCTCAAACCTGACAGACATGTCGGCAGATAAAGCGCAAAGGCATGTCAATGTTTAACTACAGCGGCAGGTTAATTCATTCAGCTTGACAGAGGCCGCACGTTCGGAGGGGTAAGCCGAAGAACTTTTTGCTGTTCTCCCAAGGCGTTTGCTTTGAGGCTTGGAGATAAAAACAGCTGCTGGCTGGCACCTAACCTTCTCATAGGTTTACCTGTAAACTTCCTAGGCTTTAGCTTTTTTCTTTATTCTACATTAGAGCACTTCACCAGTGTAACCCATAAATCTTTGTACACTTGTGTACATGAATAATGGATCTGTATTGAACAACGGGACAGGACTGAATCTAAGGAGCCCATAAACTCAGCCTCTCAGATTAAGACCTACTACTCTTCACCTTGTTACGTTTTTAAGGCTAAGCATGAATAATACAATACTATAAACTGTATTCCTGGGAAAAAGAAGGAAACATGCAAATAGGAAAAGGCAATTTCCCCTGTCTAGTGGGTTTGCTTTTCAGGAGCTAATTGAGAATCAAGGATCTCATTCAGCCGTGGCTTGAAAGAACCAACCATTGGTTTTGACGACATGTTTCAAACACCGTGAAATTTTGTGTGAAAAAGGGCCTCCTGTTCTCAGTTCTAAGCACTCCTCCATGTAGTTACCTCTTGTGTCCATCAGTTTGTGATTCACTTGATTCTGAAGAAGTTCTTAAGGTTGACTTAACGGCTTGGAGTATTTGGTATTGATGAGTGAAGTCCCTTCTTAGTCTTCTCTGTTTGAGACTATTAAGGTTGATTTCTTTACCTGGTCAGTGCAGGATGTTCCTATAAGCCTGGAAATGTACCAGGTCCCGGGTCTCTGTACTGATTCCAGAGCTGCTGTATATATTATTCATAACATTATTTTGCAATTTGGTGAGTAAAATTGAAAAGGTGTATATGATAGATTGTTTTATTGTCAGACTTTGTTTTTTTAACAGGAAATGTGATTTCCACCTTTAATACAGTGGCCAAATTCAACACTAATATATCTATAACAGATCTGCTATTAGAACACTGAAGAAAAGTTCAGCAAAAAAACAAGAAACTGATATAAAATATTCAGCATTACTTGGCAGCAGTGCAAAGCACGTATGTTTACCTGGCTCAGTTTGTTTTTCATTAATGTTAAACAAGACTTTTTTTCTACTATTCAAGATTGTATTTTATTGTACTTTATTGAAAACATCACTCAAGGTAATGCTAGCACTTATTGGAAGTAAAGTAAAAATATAAATGTATGTAGCCCTTCAGTCAGGGCCAGGGCATAATCAGGTGCTGTAAAAGACTGTTATTTGAATTTGCTTTATTCTTGTTTGCTTTTTTATGATCCCTAATTCTGATGTTTGTTCACAGGCTCTTTGGGGATATTTATTGTATCCTACAAGCCCGCTTCCTTTTCTCAAAATGTGAAACTTTACCCACCCTGGCATACCTTGCAAATTTATGATGTGATTCAGAATGAAATACATTGACTTTCATACACATATAAACTCTGCCCACTGATGCAGACTTGAAAGAGATTAAATAGGTTCACATTCCACTCTTGCAAGTTCCTTGGCAGGGAAGGCACCCTAATTTATTACCCTGCTGGTTTAGTTGTCTGAGTGCATAGACAAAAGTGCTTAAGATTCTTTTGTCTTCAATCTTTTACCTAGTACTGGTACTAAATCAAAGACTTTCAGGCTGTATTGAACTGCTCTTAGGGTAAATATAAACAGTAGGCTTCAGTCAGTGTGCTGTTACATCAACACCTTCTACAAACTCCCAATTCGTCACCAGACATCTGACTGCCATTGCTACCGAACACTTATTGAATCATCAGTAAACCCTTTTCCCATTAATTGTATGATATGTTACAACACTGGTGGCACATTGGCACAGTGGTTAGTATTACTGCCTTGCAATTCTGGGGCCCTGGGCCCAGTTCCTGGGGTGCTATCTGTATATCTGTTTGTATGTTCTCCCCATGTTCATGTGGGTTTCCTCCTGGTGCCTTGGGTTGCCTCCCACAATCCAAAGACATTCTGGTAGGTTAATTAACTTCTGAAAAAAATGTGCCCCCATCTGTGTGCGTCCTATGATAGACTGGGGTCCCATCCAGGGTGTATCCTGCCCTGCGCCCGTTGCTTCCTGGGACAGGCTCTGGCTCCCTAGTGACCTTGAACTGAATAAAATGGCTAGAAAACAGATGGATGGATGTTGCATCACCCTGACAACTGAGATAACCCTTAACATTTAAAGGGACAAAAAATGTCACTATTTTTGCATAAAGAAAAATCCGTCAGTTATTAAAGCTGAAACATTCTCAATTAGCTAAATAAATTCATAATTTAATTGCTAGTTAGCACAGTAAATTAAAATCCAAAATGGCAAAGAAAATCTGTAAAAAAAATCAGAAACAGTAAACGTTACAGACAAGGGCAGGGAAGGGAAAACACAGCACGTTTAATTTGTGTTCTTTTGTGTTTTCATGTTCTTTAACTATGTGCCAAGTGTGTAGCACTGCTCTTCACATTTGCAATCAAGTCTCTAGCAAAACAAAGATGTCACAGTAATTATGGGTACCCAATTCTGGTCTAGACACCTCACACGTATGTGATCAAGAAGGACTTAATAATGGATACAAATGAATTGTAATCAATTGGGTGATAGAAAAAGAGGACTAAAAACTGGTTACTTTACAATGCATCCCTCCCGTTTCTGTCTTTTGGCTTGTCCAATTGGAAGAACCATCAGCTGAGGCTATTAGATGTTGATGTTCCCCAGGACTTGACTAGTCTCTCTCGACTTGATTACTTGTGAAAGCTTCTGAGTGAGAGAGGAATGCATGGGACACTATGGAGGGAATCAGCTTACGTCTGAAACAGGTGTAAAAGTCTTTTGTGCTAGATATCAAATATTTGCATAAGTCAGTGGCGTTGGGTTCTTTTTTTTTCTTAATAGGATTTCATTAACATATCCCAGTGGGCCAACATTTTTAAGTACCATTATACATCAGGGTCAACTTTCAGAGTACAACTCTGCTCAGATACACGTCCATCCATCTTTTTCCTAACTTCTTTATCCAAGCAGTCCCTCCATAATGTCACTGGAAGCCTGCAGGAGACCAGCAAGTCACAAGAGCTGTTTCGCCAGAGAGTCCTGTCCAAACAATCCCAGCAGTACCTCTGGCAGTATTCTTACCCTTGTATTCCACTGTCTGGGGAATCCTTTTCACAGTTACTTACATGACCCTGCCTTAACCTAACGAACTAGAGCCTTCATTGGTGAAGCATCTGGGAAGCCCTGGAGACATGTTTTAATAGTATGCATTCCAAAAGATTTACTTATAAAATATTTAGAACAAGAAAACTACAGCTTGTTGACGCACTCTTTTTGTCAGGCTGAGTGATCCTATAAAAAGGTATATATACATCATAAAAAACTGTCAGAACCTGAAGCAGCATGGGGGGAAAAAAGGACAATAACAATAGACAATAGAATGAATGATGAATAAGATTTCTTTGATCCAGAATGGCATTTAGTATGCCACATCTTGCTAATAAAGATGAAATAGTGTTCTGGTAATTTAAATGTTGGTTGTATGAATTATTCATGGACAAATCATTTATTATGTATGTTCATTTGTGATAACTTTACGGATAAATTAACACCAACACAGTACGAGATTGTTTTTAATTCATACTGAGGGCGATTTTCTGTCTCATAAAAACTCAGAAACCTTATAGAAAGGAGACAAGCCATGATGGCAATTCTGTATAGGAAGTAAATAGGCCAATAAATAAATGCAAAGTGAATTTTGAAGATTTTACACAACTTTCAGGGCTATAATTTTGTGTGATGATAATCCAGCTAATTGAGATGTAAAAGAGAAAAGATTTGCTTCTGTCAAAGGATTATGAATACTTAAAACACAGTTGTTGATTGACCATAAATGTCTAGTGCATGCCTTATAATAACCAACTAACCTGCATTTATACAGGTGTTGTGTGATGTACTAAGATCTAGTCAACCTCAAGATACCAATATATGATATGTACTGTAGATGATGCTTAAAATAAGCATGATTTCTGATTGGTTTCAGCTAAGAAATTTGAGATCTGACTGAGTTAGCTGCACTGCAGTCTCTCTAATGTTCATGCCACATACTGAAACTGTCTGATAAACTGTCACTTTGAAAAGCCATGAGAAAATTTAATTTCCCTGTGATTCAGAGAAGCTTGCTGTTATACGCCTGTATGCATTGCAGTTCATAACTAATTTTCTCCTCATTCTCAACAAACAAATCCTTATTCAACAATAATTTTTTATTCAATTGAAAATCAATTAAGAATTATCATCCTTAAGAGAAAAGGCTGTGATTAGATACTATTAAAGTTCACATGCCCTCTGATTAAAAAATTATATTTTGCTGGTATACACAATATCTTCTGATTTACACACATTAATTTTAGTAAGTTATTGCTATGTAACAGAATTAGCTATGCATGCTTTGTGTGTCCTCAGAATTAAGTAAAACCTACTAAGTCTGTTGACCAAAAAATGTCTGAGTCAGGGGAAGGCTTAAGGGAGGTATATAAAAAAGTACTTTGTCTCAGATGTTCAATTTACTGGATGTGTTATGGAACCAGGGCAATAACACTGAAGATGAGAAATAGATGCTCACTCAAACAAGGGTACAGTACATGTCAAATGATCTGCCTCAATAATCCTTAACTTTAGGATGCAATGGCTTTTCACAAATAACTAAGCAGGCAGTATGAGTCAAGAGGAGTAACAGAAGCCAGCCTTTTGTCACTAAAGGAAAGACTCCTTTGAAGAGATCTTCCCACGCGCCCTCTGGGTCAGTGTGTGTAGGTTAAATGTTGAGTGGTAGCTCATCTGGAATTTGATCCCAAGACATGCGGTCTTCTTACCTTTATAAAAAACTGTACCACTGTCAATGTGGAACCAAAATTTTACAGATCAAATATGAGTTTGCACTGAAAAATCAGTCAAATACCAAATTCCACAATTTTAACTCAAAGTTCATTAAACACATAGGGCACAGCTCAGAGGCTCACACTGTAGTAAACAGACCATGCATGTGTAAGGACCATGATTCCTCCACCTGTCTGTAAACGTCACAATCCTTTGCTTAGATGCCATAAACTATTTTCTATAACCTATGTATATTTTGATTATGAATTGTATTGGATTTTACTGTGTATAAAGGACAGTGCAAAGCAAGTCAGAACATGTGCAAGGAGATTGCATTTTGCAGCTGTTCACCGAGAGACAAGGCAAGTCCTCACTGATGTGATCTTCCCGTTCTGAACTGTATTTGTTGCAGCAGGCAGTGATGTCTGCTTGCATGGCCCTCAGCTCCCCTCACAAATGCTTAGCGTCAGAGTGACAATAAGTTAAAGATATTGGAACAAATGAGGCCGGTAACCTTCTCTCAACACTCATCTTACAGGCTGTGACATTAAAGCATGCTGCAGCTTAAGCAGTGGAGTTAATAAAAAAAAGAAGTACTCATGCTCTAAAACATGATACAACAGCTAGAAATGCAAACAGAATTTCTGAACTATATTTCCTTCTTCTATTTTTACTTCAAAAAAGACTTATGTGTCTGAAATGCATCAAGAGCCATGAATATTTCCATGGCATCACTTGAAAGTCAATCAACGATAAAATATTGTTTATAAAACGCATTATAGTCAGACAGATCATTAGACAGGCAGGATTTAATGTCTGTTACTGGGGATAAAAGAACTTTTGAGTACCAGTTGCAACTTCTTCTAGAAAACTTCAGGTAACAGGGAGTTCAGGCAGTTTTAACACCTCAGATACAACAGAACTGATGTCTTTTGGCTGGCATTCAAAACCTTATTTTTGACGAACTTGACAAGTGATTTCTTCCTATTTCTTTGATAGGTGAATGGTTTCCAGAATTTGCTGAGGACCACCTGTGAAACTTACATTGAGAAGAAATTCTCAGAAGAACTAATGAGTTTTTCTGCTCACATTTTCAAAGCAGTCAAACTCCAGGGGTGCTAGCTCAATACTGGCCGCACCACTAATTAAGACATATTTGCTCGCTGTGTGGAAATTAAGGAAATGCAATTGAAGGAACATGTTTCTAACTGCCGTGCCATCCCGAAGACAACCCGTGAGAGGCTGTCTGAGCCTGAGCAGAATTCTAATCATTAGCACAACCTGCAAATTCATGCAGGTACCATTTTTCACACAGGCCCTTAATCGTCGACTGGTGCAGTAATTACGAAAGTTGTCTCTGTTGCGTGCTGAGCATTCAGTGCAGGGCGAAGGACAGAGAAACTGGCAGCAGGAGAAATACTCGAATTTAAAAGTCAGAATAAAAACTCAGACACGACCACAAGGCGGCCGAGCATACATGTATTGTCGTCATTCCAAACACAGGTCAAAGTAACTTCGAAAAGGCACATTAGACTTTAATAAAGAAGTCTAATAGACTTTAATAAAGGGACAAACAAACAAAAGATGGGAACTATTGAACTCAAAGAAGCTACAAACTGTATAAAAAGATGTGGACAGTCTGCTGGTTTTCATTTCATTTGCAGTTGTACAGTATGTTGTACTAATTAATGCTAAAGTAGAGCTTAACATAATGTGTAACCAATATTTAAATCAATTTCAGATCTTTTGTCTCACTTCTTTTAAGTTATTTCAGCTCGCTGTCAGGTAAGTAAATTAGTCATACTGTATCTGGGGGTTCAATTAAATGAAGATCTCAGCTGGGATGAAACCTAGCCAACATTGGAGTTAGGGTGACCTTGCCTGAGAACACCGGCTCTAGTCAATGAGGGAAAGCAAAGGGAAAGGCTTGGAGCTAAAGTTAGAAAATTTCTATCAAGAGATGTTAAAGTTGTATGAAGAACTAGTAAGACCTCATTTAGAATACAGTGTAATGCTTGAAACAAAGCTGTAGGAATAAGGGTTTCTTAGGTATTTTATTAACTTTCAGTTTACTATACACTGAGACTCTGTATGACATTTATTACAGCATTTCTATGACTGTCCTTAGGATTAAAAGGTGCTATAAAAAAAGCAGGGAATTATCCTAATGATCATTTTTAATTTTTTCAGAACATTGCTGCTCCAAAAACTGTATGAAGAGGAGGAACCAGGTTTGTCTTCAGGCTTAAGATAATAGATCATGAGTAACAAGCTACAAAGTGTTACTTGTAAAAATATTTTTTTATTTCAGCAATCTGAAATAAGAACATGAATCATTTGGATTTGAAAAATGTTTATTATGTTGTTTATTATTCAGAAAACGTTTATGCATGAATAAATAAAATATCAAGCACAGTAACACTGTTGGTTTATTGTTAGTGTTAATGAAGTTAGTTTACCATTTTATGTGCACATTATTAATTAGCTATTATTCAGGTCATCCTATGATAAAGCACTTGTTTACACAAACGGGAGAATTCACTGGAGAATTTTCATGTGGCTATGAAAATGGAGCAACATACTGAAGAGTGGAATTTGATGAAAATGCATTTCTCTAAACTAAAAAAAGATCAAGTGTTTTAACTTTGGACTCTATAGATACAACCCCCCCTTGTTGCTAAGTGTACAGCTCTCATTCGAGCATTTAGCCATTGCAATAGTGAACATTAAAAAAAGAGTTCTTGTGCACAAATATTCAACATTTATTGGACACTTTCATTTTAAAAAAATTTACTGTCTTTTTGATTTTCAAATTCCACTGAAAAGACTCTTTCCCAAGTTGAACAGACAAAGATAATTTAACTAATTTTACAAAATGGAGAGTAAGAGCAAGCTCATTTCCTAAATGCTGCTTTGGCTCTTTAAGAAAAGCCACTTACAACTAGGAGATTCATGGTTACTCAAACAAATGTACAACTCCTGATTTGTTATTGGCAGAAAGAGAGCAAAATTAAATTCAGGTCATTAAAACACTGACAACCCCCAGAAATATGTATCCATATTTCACTTACTGAAATCTGTAGTTACAGCAATAGAACTCAACAATGAAGGCAATAGGGAAAGGGAAGATCTGAGAAACACTTGGCTACCTTTCTCAAATGGCATTGGAATTTGATGCAATTTAATTGGCATTCTGAGTCAAAATCTGAAGGGTTTCCAGATCCCAGCATCCTTCTACAGGAGAACATATTTACAATATATCAATTACAAAAAAGGGCTCCACAAGTCAAAATTAAAAAACAAATGCCACTTCGCTGTTTTACTCCACTGGTGTTAATTACAGGAAGCAGCGACTTCACTTAGCATTTGTTTTTTCCAGTTTTCATGTGGTTGCTGAGATTGAAAGTATGTGTGAATTATTGCTGTATGAACCTGAAAAGTCCCCCTTAGATCACATCAATATTTAATGTAGAAAGCAGAAAATGTTCTTTGCAGACATCTGCGTTTGATATCATTCAGCACCACCTGAGAGTTCTAAGGGAAAGCCAACCAATTGTGAAGCACAGAAGGAATTGTTTGCAAAAGGCTGTGAGGAGTCTCTTACAGCAGCTAAGAGAAGCATTTCATCATAGTTACATACAGTATGTATAATGAAAATGAATTAAACAATAGCATGTTCCACTGAACAGAGCAAGTGTGGATACACCTGAGAAGCCAGATGTCAAAGGTTGTATTAGGAGAGAAAAATGCACTGGAGTGTTTTACCTTTCAAATGAAAAGGTTTCGAGTTTGTCTGAGGTAAACAATTAAAGGAAGATCTTTCTATAACACATAGATAATCCCCTGACCAGGCACACAGTGAGGAATTGCACAAGACTTAACCGTGGAACAGCAATTGCCTTTGCATTTTTCCCGGTGTTGGTTTTAAAAAAAAAAGTCAACTTTAATAATGTCAGACACACTTTCAGGGGAAAAAGGGAGGAAGGAAGTAAATAGTAAAAAAAAAAACATCATTCTAAGTTTCATGTTAAAATTTCTGAATAATGTCCAGTGTAGCAGACCCTGAGTTAGCTGGATGGAATCACTCAGGGTTCCATCCAGGCCTGTCCAGACAGCAGCAATGAAATTGCATTTACTGTTGATCTGGTTCTGGAATACTTCTATTTGCAAAGTAAATCAGGAGCTTAGCTTTGCAGCCTCCATGCTAAATATGCTCACACGTACTAACTTTCTTGTGTAGTATTTTTTACATTCATTTTCTTGGACCGCAGGATACAGTAGCTAGATGGATAAGTTGGTAAACAAACAAAGTCTTCCTAAAAAAGTACTCATCCAACCATCCAACACAGGACCACAGTGAGCCACAGCCTAACAAGACAAGCAGTGCTCACAAGGCAGGACACACACTGGACAGGACACCGGTCCAGTGCAAGACACACAGAAATACACACACATCCAGGGAACAATTTGGTCGACGCACACCTCTATGGTCTTCTTCACACCTTTACAAAGAAGCTTTACATGTTCCTTTGCGTGCTGACACAGCTTCCTGCTGGAACACCTCTAGACAGGAAGTCGCTAGACTGTGGGAGGAAACCCATGCCATCACAAAGCAAGCACACAAACTCCACAAATAAGACAACCAAGCCAAAAATAATTATCTTGACATGATTAAATCAAGTCTCTGTATCTGTTGAGTACTATGGGCACCAAAAGCTCATGATAAGAATATAAATTTCCTGTAGCTTTTAGCAGCTTCAGCTTATCACAGAACTTCTGTCGGTTTTCCTTTTTTCTTTATTATTCTAAACAAAATTGATTTACTTCACTCTTGTGCTGTATGTTTATTACGATCTGTAATAACCTGACTTACCCAACACAAGCTTTTTAAAGACTCACTATATAAAACTGATTAAATGAATTGATCAGATGGAGTTTCGCATAATGCACACCATTACCCAGGTCTTAGTTGTACAGATGGAAAGAAAACTTCTTGCCCCAGTGTAATGAGAATTAGTGTATTTATAAGAACGCAGCCTGACTGCAGATTTCACAAATACAATGTGCTGTATTGATTTTAAGCAACATGTAAAAGCATTTAAAGACAAGCAAAGTGCTGTAATTTATGAATGCCCCACGCTATTCAAAAAAGAATGCTCCTGTGAGGACACAAGGTGCAAAGGTTCTGTGTCACAGAGTCATTGCTACATTCATATGATCCTTTGTGCACGTTATTGTTCTAGGACCCCATCACCATCACATATATTTTATTTTCCAGAAGGGATTCTCCCTCATGTATTACATATCCATTCACTTTAGGTGGGTATGTGGGAGGCCAGTCTAGGAGTTTAAATCTACTCTGCTCCTAAAAGCTAGGCTCCTCATTAAGACTAAGCCTGGGTACAGCTGTATCCATTTTAAACCCCCTCAATTCCGACCCTGCTTGCGCACAGAGCTCGCTGATAAAACAAATCCAAAAATAAAACAGGTTTAGAGAGATTAGTTTGTCCTGATGCATTGTAATCTGGATTGAACCTGAAGAGATGTCCTCAGAGAATGGGCCAGTGAGTGAGTGTGCTGTGTGTCTTTAGGAAAACCCATGTGCAGGCCTGTTAAGAATTACATTTGATTGGATTTAGGATGAGGATTTGGGTATTTAATAGAGATTACTGCTGTGATCCTTGGCTTGAATAACAAACATGAACAGGAAACATGTAGTTTTAAAAATTGTACTGTCTGACTATGGCAATGAATGTGACCAAGACACCTGATATCACAGATACCAGTCCTGTATTTTCTTCCTTTTGAATAGTGGAAAGAAAGCTCTTTAGAATTCAAAAGACAGATACATTCAAACTCTGACTCCAATAAATATCAGTTTGATAACAAATTCAAAGGAGAAAACTCAATGTGCTGAACTCTCTTGTAACATTATGAAACAAAAAAAGGATTGAACCTGCTACTACACAAATGTATCCAGAAACAGTTAGTGTAAATTTAGATTTAGCAAGGAAAAATATTCTCCAATGGTGGTTTACACACAGGGAGTCAGGCCAATATACAGAGTCAGATGCACAATGAACAAGAGAAAGCACTATACGCTGATACTGAACAGTGAAGGGTTAAGACCATTGGTTAAATTGTCATGGTCCAAAAGAATTTTTCTCAGTTTTATCAGAACTAATTGGGCACTGAAAGGATTGCCTTGAGCCTCGTTCTTCAAAAGAAGTTGTATCACTCCTCTGATCTGCTCTGAAGACTCATCAGTGATCATATGTGTGCTGACTTAGATGCTTAAATCCATTAATGTGCTTTTATCTCTTTATGACACTGCACACAACTGTACACGCATTTCACCAGATGCAGGCCTTACATTTACAATATCATAAATTCTGCATCATTTAAAAGCCTTAAATGTAATATTTTTAGTTTAAATCACAGGTAGTTTGATTACAGTAGCATACTATGGACAGTATATGACTATATGATCAAGAAGTCTATGAAGTCAAGACTTCAGATCTAACACTGAAATATGAACCAGAGAACATGAATAGAAGAGCATTTAAAATGGAGACCTTGATGCATTTTTTAATGAAGTGGAAATCTGGAACAAGCTACCAACTCTTGATGACAAATCGAAAACCTCGCTTCTTTCAAGAAATTGATGAGAACCGTTGATGAATTAGCTGCTAGAATCCAATAACCTAGATAGGCCCAGTAACCTTACATTTTCATATTTCCGGGCTGAACCCAAATATTTTTAATTCCATTATTGTGGAATAAAGATCTAGCCATCTGGGGTGCCAGAATTTTACTCTCTGAAATGAAGGCCTGCACAGCCACAGCATCTGGGAAAGCTGAACAGCGAAAGATGCCACGTAACTGTGGTTCAGCGTCGAAGTTGTGCTGTACCGTATGTGTTTTTACCAACTACTGCTCACACGTGTGGCCTGTTTAAAAAGAATCCACAAATACCTGCATTTCAAAGCCAAACCGACTTAATAACATGCTTAAAAACAGAAAAGGTGACAAAAGGGACACAGCGGTGGATTTGTAATGAGATGAGATCGTGGCAGATTGTGTGTTAACTAAATCCTGCAATCGCTACAGGCGGCAAGTGTTGGCGGTTCTGCCAGGGACTCTGCCGGTACCTGAGCAGATGGCAAGAGGCAGGAAGAGTAATGTCAGCTTTTCTGTAGGACCTGACACTCCTTCTCACTCTGTGCCCAGCCCTGTCTGCCAATTCCTGGCACAGTCGGACATTGATAAGGCATTCACCTGATTGGGCTTTTAGTCCCAAGGGAGTTAGGCGGACACTGAGCCCACTGGCGTCCATGTACATGTGGCTCAATTTCATGCTGCTCCGCAGAAAGTCCCTGTGCAAAAGTCCCTGTGCTGCCCCCACCCTCACTGTCCTATAAAATCAAAGTGTACTGCAGATCTAAAGTTTTAGCCTGAAGAATATTACGGTTTTCAATTCCTTTTTAAATAATGTTAAAGAAGACTTGAGCATGGCTCATTTGAAAACAAAATTGAAGTCAACAGAACATGGGCGCGCATACGTTCAGTCAGCTGAATTCTGCTTCATGTTATAAAATACAAACACTGAGTTTTTCTCTGCGGGCAAACTACCCTTGTAATTCATTTTCTGTGAAGGAGGGGCTTTGTCCATGGACCAGCTTTGACTAGGATCTACGGTAGGGATAAAATATCTCAGTGTTCTTGGTCAAATGGGAGCATGGAACCCCGTGCCTCTGGGGCAGTTCGCTTTTATAATGCAAATCATGACGTGCAAGTGAAAGCTTAACTCTGCATGTGACACGGTGGCTCAGCACTTGGTACTCGGCCCCGTGCTTAACAGTAATGTTTTCCGAGAACACCATGTGATCTCCAAAGGAAGGAGCAGTCAATGCATCGGAGTCCGAAGAGACAGACAGCTGTTACAGAGCTGTCGGGAATATTTCTTTCATCAGATCTCAGAATTTCTTATCTTTTAGAGGGCAATTTGATTAGACCCCTGAAACTAGACCCATTGAAAACTAGCCGTGCATGATCTTTTATAGCCTAGATAAACCTGCAGTACACGTGCTAATGTGACTGCACTATATTTTAGGCACTTTACCTCAGAAAATTGGTACTTTTCCTTCCTCAGCTGAGCAAGAGGAAAGTGTTCCCTTTTCTTTAGCGTTTCTTCCTCATATTGCAGGTGAACTGATGTTTGAAAGCATTTTTGATCTCTATTTCAATATGAGACATTTTCCACTGTAAGTCAATAAGGGAATTAATGAGTTGGGAATTATTTTACAGTGTTTCAAACACTGATGCAATATATTTCTTTATTCCATTTGGAAAAATACATTAACATCGCAATTCTAAGAGTTATTTCCTTTCAATAATTTTCTTTTGCAAAACACTATACACTATAGTGTGAACTCCAATATATCGATTACAACAGGATAATTGAAAACCGATTACAAACATTATAAGTTCATTTTCCTAATATTACATTCTATATACAATCTTCCGGAACATTTTATTGGTTTTTAAAATCAAGAATACCTTAACTGTGAGAAAAACCTCAGTACATATTGCATGAAATTCTCCTCGGTGTCTAAAACCTGTGTGCCAAATGTGATCTTTAATGCATGAAAGTGTGCGAGCCATTTTCACATGTCAGCAGCGTCACGCTCCTAGTGAATGATTTCATCAAATTACAGGAGCAAATTAAAGACTGAACTGTATTTGCACAGGCATCCCCAAGGATCCTCAGATGCTGCAACAACAAGGCTAATTTTTATGTGAAACGTGTCGGAAAGTGCCCCACAGGATGATGAAAGGCAAACTGGCGTGGCCAGAAAATGAGTGAAACGGCAAGAGAAAACATCGAGCGGTCATTTCCAATCCACAAAACGCACAGTCTTATGTCCTCTCGGTGACATTACATTTGGCGAGATTCAAAAGGAGCCCTGATTGAGGCTTTGCAATCCTCCCTGGGGGAGCGGCTCTTTGGCACACGGGAACAGTTGCAGGATCTGGAGAAACAGACGACTGCAGCGCAGCGCGCGGGGGCTCACGACACGACAGCTGACGCGTGCCTCAGTCTGTAGACAGAACTCCAGCACGAAAGATAACAACAAGCCAAGGCCAAATATGACAAAATGGAAATGCCTGGAAAAGGAACTCTAATAACGTCGTATCCAAAATTAGCCCCTGGATGATTTTTCTTGGCTTGTTGGTGAATACATTGAAAGGCTCTGTAAATGTGTAGGAAAATATTGGTATGAATACGCCCCTGCGCATAACAGGGATCTTGGCCAGCCGGCCTGAGGAAGGTCTTCTTTAGCTCAGCGGGTTGAGCGACGCTAGAGCCCATGTGGTGGGGGCACAAGCCCGAGAACCCGCATCTGTTACAATGTATTTATAATATTGATGGTTTTTCTAAATGTGCATATATGTATTCATAGGTATCCTGTTGTGTACAGTATATTTTTACATCCAATACAGTATTAAATGGCTCATTTTAAAAGTGTCTTGCTACAGCGACATTTTTTTAACAACATTTACGGTACAAGCACGGTTGTTAAATTGATTTTTGCTTAAACAGTTTTGAATTTGCCTGAGTCGTTTTGAAATAGAAAAAAAAATGGAACAAATCGTGCCCCGCAATGAAAGGCTTTCAAAGTCATCTGGTTAAATAGTTTGTGTGAGCGTTTTTTTTTTGTTTTCATTTTTGAGCTGTCACCTCACAAGCAGGGGGAGTGAGTCACAGAGAAACTACCGGCCTTTGGGGGCAGCTCAGACTCCTGTTCCCTTGGAGCCAAATTGATTATAACTCTAAAATTTACTCCCGTCCTTAAGTGCTTCAGCTTTGTGGTGCCTGAACCAATTAGAGTACCATTACCACACAGTTTGAGCACCTTTTAATGATTCTAGCACGCCGTTATGGAAATGAGTCCAACAAGTGGGGTCTTGAGATCCTTTTAAAGACAAACACGGCGAGCACCCCCTAACTCTCAGCTGCAAAAACAAACATTGCTGTCGTCTGCTTCCTGCTCCAAACTCAACTGCTGCAGAAACCATGGAATAACGAAATCTAACGAATATTGCACGGCTAAAATCATGCGAGGACACTTGTTTTTGAGCAAAGACCCTAACAAGACCCTGATTCATCTGGAGGGAGACTGCTGCACAAAGTGAAATCAAAAAGGGGACAGGTCACAAATCTCGTTCTGCAGCATCAGTCTGCCATTTGGGCTTGCTTTAAAAATACTGTAGCGGGCACCAGATAATTCAGCACCATATCAGCATTTTGGGGTCTTTATACATTATGAATCCTACGCTGACACCCTCTACTTGCACATTGCCTGTTGTCTCTGTCTTTCTTTGTTATACAATTGTATTGTTGTTGTTTTTTTTATTTGTACTACTTATGTCAGAGAGCTAGCTAAATAGCATTTCGTTATACCATATACTGTACCTGTATATGAGTATAATGACAATGAACTTGAACTTGAACTCTAAACGTCACATCAACCACAAAGAGTAACAAATGTCTATTGATTCTGAGTCACAGTGCCACTGTGGTATACTGAGTTAGACCCAGGATTGGATCTCATTTCAACTGCAAACAGGTGTCAAACTCGCATCAGTGAAAGACACCGGGAGTTTTAAAGTGTTTTCTTAAATGTAGGGGGGGGGATCTCATGGTAGGAGGCTCACACATGAGCAGAGAAAAAGCAATCAAAGAAAACTACAACAGTGCCGGATTCAGGTTTTTAAAATCCTGACAAAGTCACCTTCAAACAACAATTTAAGAGCTGATTAGTAAAAAAAGGATCTGAATACATTACTGAAAATTGAGAAGAATGAAATGGGAGATAATTCATTACAAAAATTGTTAAAGGTTACCAGGGATTCTTTAAGAAAACTCTAAATGTGATCCACAAACTGGTAAAGTACAAGTAAACAAATGATCAAGACAGACCAAATCATTCAATCCTACTGGCAGGCACAATCTCAGTAGGCTCATGCTGAAGCTTGTTTAAAATATAGACAATGGATCTTGAAAGATATATATTGTAACGCTTACGGCCGACAGGTACTGTGTAAGAGCCGGCGTACCAGAGCAGGTGATGGCACCGCCCTTCCCTGTGATAGCAGGACTACAGCTACTGGGCTGTAGAGAGATCTCTCTTTGGCTCACCGGGCTGGGTCGCTGCAGAGTGACGCGGGAGTTCTGGGTTTGAGCCCCTGATGGTGGGGGACCGACCTAATGTGGCAAGGGCGCCTGCCTGAGCCCCCGTTGTGTTACAATATGTTATGCTGCCTTGAGATATTTCTGATTCTCCCCATCAAGTAGCAGCCCACAAGCAGTTAGAAAGTTCTGTGGTTGATAAAAAAGAAACACTAGAGACCACTGCCCCTGCTGCAGTGGATAATCACCCATGTAGATGGCGACCAAGTTATACATTTCTAGATTTCTTTCTTCATCATCTTTTGTTAGAAATAAGGTAGATCACATCCAAATTGAAAACGGCAGATATCAAAACCTTTCAGAATAAAGAGCGCTGTTTAAGAGGAAATTTAGATGAAATGGTGTTCATTTGGAACAATATCTGAAAATCAACTGCAGCACTTTAACATCGGTAAAATACACCTCAAACTGACCATAAGAAGAGTGTTGAGGCAGAAAGAAGAGAAATCAATTGATGATTAGTCAGGGTAGGTGGGATTTTTCATGGTTTAGAATTAATGAATCTTTACAGGTCTTAGTCATGAGACTCGTGTTCACATGGATGGGATATCACCAGAGAAATAGGAGGTGCATGAGAATAAGCCAGTTAAGACAAATACTGAATACATATTACATCTGATATGATTATCAATTATATTATATCATTATATCTGAACAAGTAAAGGTTCATTCCATGCTGAAAAGAGAAGGAAGGAAACAACGTTTCGGCTGTGAAGCCTTCTTCAGCTGTGTGACACACTTTTCAGCATGGAATAAACCTTTACTTGTTCCTTTGCAGCCTATGCATGCTGACACAGCTACCTGCTTGAACTATCATTATATTTGTGCATGCACAGACAATATAAAGATTGGGGGAATAGCTAGTTTTGATGTTGCTGTGACAATATGAGCACAAACGTAGATTGAGGTAGATGCATGGTAAAAATCAATTCTAAGATCATTAAATGCGTTGTATAGTGCTTTGGGAATACATTATCTTTTTAGAATGATAGGTTGTGTGACATAGAACTGGAAAGCATCCAGTGGAACAGGAAAAATATTTTGTGAAGTAGTTCTCTGTACCTTCATAACTGTATTTGAAAAATGATTAACCAATTCAGCAGTTTTTGTTTGTGTGACCCGTCAAATACCATGCGCTGAGATTTAAAGAAGAATGAAAAAGATATTTGCAACCACCTTAACTTATGAATGAATGCACAACAACAAATAGAGGCTCTGTTGAGCTGTACTTCTGAAGCTCATACTATAAGCAGAGCATGTGTGTATGTACCATATGTACAGTACCTACTATGTGGTATTGCATTTCAATGAAAATATCTTCTTTATGTTTAAAGGGACAGAACAACAATCAATAAGAAAGATCACTAATTTTTCATCTAGATCAATAGTTTTTTTTCCTGATTTGTTCCACCTTAGTTTAAAGGCAATAAAATCATCCAAACGTACATCTGACCTCAAGACTTTGAGCTCCATTTTTAATTTTTTAAATAATAACTTTTGCAGATGGTCCATGTTTTCAGAAGCCTGCTTGGTAAAAATATGGATCTATACGTGTTAGTAGACTGATTTTCCTGTGTATGTGCAATTCGGTCTTACACAGTCCTTTTTAAACAGGAAACTATGTGGGTTTGTCATTTGCCTGTATGTAATTTTAACATACTGTACACTATATTACCCAACCAGCTGGCAAATGGAACCAGCCATGTGTTCCGTTACTAAGGCAAAATGACAAAAAATAGCTGATAATAGTTTAATGTGGAGGCTATACCAAGCCTATTTATGGAAATGAAATTACTGCTTCTAATGCATTGAGCTATTTTTTTCTCCAGTTCTTAAGTGGGAAAGTTTGCATCTTCCCATCATCCTTAGGCTGTGAAGGGGTTGATTTTAATTAACTGCACTGTGGACTTGGGCAAATTCGAAATTAATTTGTGAAACCTCAAGCTGCATATTACTGGTCAAGGAAATATTCAAAGTGCTTGTAGCAGGATTATTTATCCCTTTTTTTCACATTTGGTATATTCTTAATGGAAGCTTGCATAAGACAGATGTTACTTTGAGATGAGATCCTCTAACGTCGTTGTTCCCCTAAAAATATTTATGAGATCCTAAAATACAGAATGCTGAATAAAGAAAAACAGGCAATCTATTGCCGAATAAAAGGGAAAAGGCTATAGAAGTCAGTCCTTTTTGTGTAAAAATTAAATTAAAGAAAGGCACGCAACCTCTGAGCAAGAGACGGGTCTAACACAGACAATAGGTGGGACAAGGCCTTGGATCAAGTATGGGCTCATTGCCTTGTGCTCATAACCAAGTTGAACGTTCTTATGACTGCTAGCAAGTGGGATAGCTGGCCCAGCCAATGGTCACATGGAAATGAATTGTTCCAAGAAACAGAATCCGAGCGGAACAGACCCATCTGCCTCTCCCCCTCCCTCTCTCACGCGATTTAGCTTGCAGCAGCTCTGGGCTTCAGAAACTTCACTGTCTCTTTCCCTCCTCCCCCTGCACTCCGCCTGCCTGCTTTTTTTTTTCCTGTGGAGAATACTCAAAATAATAACCACAATAGCGGCAGTCATTAAAATGCGAGAGATAAGAAATTCATTAGGACGGGCCTCCGAAAACGACAACCGAGAAGATCAAAACTGTATTGAAAGAGGAGGGACAGAAATGCTCTTGAATGGCAGCTGCAATTATTTCAAGGTTGGACCTCGGGCACCTTCCCTGTGCGACTACGGACTGTGGTTGAACAAGTCGCACCCAGCCAATTTGTTGAGCTGCATGTGAGAGGAGTGTAACTAATAGGAAGAAAACTAGAGAATTCATATAACTAAAGCAAAATATATATTTTGTAACATCTGATCAGATATGAGCTACAGTTCTGTAATTTCTTTTTCTAACCCCAGTCTTGACTCCTTCAGCAGCCCAGGGTATTAACAAAGCAGAAAGCTTATGACAGCACCGTGGGCAGGCTTACTGAGACCTGTCTCCGTCGACTTAGGTGGAATTTTGACTTGAAAGCCGTGCATTGAAGACAGATCTCTTTTTAATTTTACACTGAAGGATAGACAGGCAAATCTGGCTACAGAACTAATTCAGCTTTAGCAAAGGGCATTACAGCTGTATTGTATTGTATTATAAGCAAAGATTGCTTTCTTTTGTTGTAATACTATATTAATCCATATATGGGGACTAAATATGTTCATCTTTACCAGAACGATTTCAAACCATATTCTCTACTTTAGCTGCATGCACTCCCCTTCACTCTTAGCTAAATTACAAACCAGGCTCCATTCGCTTTGTACAGCTGTTATTGCAATTTAAAGGGGAAAAATAAAACAGTTTGAAATGGACCGAAGGGGAATCTTACTTTAACCAGGTTACAACATTTTTTTCTATTATTATTTCTATTACTTTAACCAGGCTGCAACATGGTTTTGAAAAGGCTTCACCTCCATTCCTTCCCCATTCACTTCATGCAGAGAGTTGTGACAATGCTGAGCTGGAAGGCTGTGGGGGGGGGGATCCAAATTAAAAAATACAATTCTGAAAAGCATGAATCCCGATAAAGTTCCCTCCAGATGCTGTCTGCCCCCACCATCCATCTTGGTAGATTATTCCCTAGTATTTACATCTTGTAAATCCTTTACAGCCCTGATACAGGGCAGCTGTAATCTCACTGTTATTTCGGAGTGCTTTACTAATTTGTTTTTATTCTGCCAGGGATTGTATCTGCCCCCTAACATCTGTTCCCGGTGATACTGTGAGGCCCAGGCAGCACAGTATTAATACGGAACTGCTGATGAATGCGCTGATACTGTCCTCCTGCCTGCATCCCCAGTGGCCCTGTGTCTAAATAATAACAGACAACATCCACACACTGCTGGCTCTCCCAGAGAGGCGAGGGTAAAAGTTGATTCCACTTAAATCAACACCAGTCAGGGGATCGGGAGGGTAAGAGATAACGCTGAGTAACAATCGTTGCTGTCTGGGCACAGTTCCTCCTAAACTAGGATCCGTAAACTTGATTTTTACCTAGGTTTATGCATCTTATTCTGCTTGATTCAAGGATGCAGCCTGAAACAAAGCACACTTTTCCTAGGGTCAGGTCTGGAGGAGCCTCACAAGACGACTTATTGATCCTTTTGCAACATTTTATGAGATGACTCTAAAGCTGGTGTGCCTACAGTCTGTGCCTCTCCAGACAAATGTGAATAATCAGAATTGAGTGTCGAGAGACTCGGGGTGTTTAATGACAAGCACAGAGAGGATGGAAATTATAGCTTGGCATTCGAGACAGTAAAAATAGTATCGTTGTCTGGACCTGAAAATTAAAATTAAAAACAGCCGTGACAAATCCTGTTGTACTTGTATGCGTAAGGGTAGAGGGGACATGACAAGAGGCGATTCTTAAAAAATGGCAAAACACAGTATACAAAAACAAAACATGAAATAGAAATCATCACCATCACTGTAAAATGGATAATAGTTAAACATTAGACATTTTTGAAGTCCCTTATTTTTCTGGAAAGGGGTTCATACCCTTTTCTCCTAAAAAATATTAAACATATCAAGTGCCTATTATCTGTTTATCAAAAAGCTAAGTATCATTTGTCAGCCTTGATTGTGACCTCCACAGTGGTTTTCATGTCTGTGAAGATGATAATGCAGATTGACACAGCGTCATCTTTGTTAGGCAGGAAGTGTTCAAATACTGTTGTCAAACCTGGGGGCATAGGGCGGCCTAGATCCCCAACATCAACCTCCCTGAACCTTCCTGAACACTCCCTGCAGCCCAAAGGCATCTCATTAACAGCTGTCTTTGGAGGAGTGGTTATGATATGGCAGATTAGGCCTACCAAAATTGAATGGGCAGTATCAGAATTAGCGTCCACTCTGTGTGTGCAGCACTTTTCAACCAAGGATCCTGGTGTGTACAGTCTGTTCACCTAAAACCCACACCTGTTTTCATTATACATAGAAGAGGATCTCAGTGGCAAAATACAGAATTTCTCATTTTATTGTAAAACTCAGCATGAGCAGAGCTCTCAGAATCATGATGTTATTTTTTGTTATAGAAGGCCGCCATGGTTGTGTGGTACTGTAAGTGTGATGGACATCACATCATCAAGCTGGAGGCCAAACATTTGCAGTTCACTTGCAATACTTGCAACACAGTCCACACAGATCCCTACCATGTCCACTGCTACTGTGCTGGGTGACACCGTTTCACCTGGAAATCAGTTTTAACGGGGGAAAAAAAAATCTGATCCAGCTGCCGAAGGCTTTGTTTCCGTGAAAGCAGAGCTCAACCTGAATATGTTAGGAAAGAGGACCCCCTGGTGGCCACTTAAAGAATTTCCACGTTTCAGAGAAAGTGACATAGATGTTTGGAGAATTGCTTCTGGGATTGTTTTCACCTTGTCCAGGAAGCACTAATATTAGTGGAAAAACTGGTGACACTGACGAGCTCTGGGGATTACAGGGCAAATATTAGGCACTATTAATGCATATTTTCCTACAGCAGTGCATTAAACTCAGCCACAACAAAGAGCGCACTCCCTTGAGGGTCATAATTAATAGTTGAATGTGCATGAATTCTCCTTTGTTGGCAACTCTGTAGCTAACCTTGTGTTGTTTAGTTAGAACAGAAGACGTCCTATCTATTAAACATCTCAGTTAACTTGGTCTGCATTAAAGCAGAGGAAAGAGTGAACTATTATAAGCCTTTACTTTTTTTTAACACCTTGAGGTATTTAAAAGACGATAAACAGCCAGCACAGGAAAGGTAAAACTATCACCTTGAAATAAATGTGCAGGTTCAATAATTCACAGCATGCTGGTAGAAAACGCAGTGATGGGCACAAATTGTCTTCAGGCTTTATTTTTAAAAAAGCATCCAAGTTTTGCTGAAGTTTTCTCATTTGAGCTTGCTTAGCACAAGGACACTCACAAAAGTTGCTGATATAATTATTTGTAATCTGCTTTACATGGAAAGCATTCCAATGTGCTAGTCTTTACAACACCAAAAATGATTTCATAACAAGA
Organism: Lepisosteus platostomus; assembly: GCF_059453375.1. Lineage (NCBI taxonomy): Eukaryota > Metazoa > Chordata > Actinopteri > Semionotiformes > Lepisosteidae > Lepisosteus > Lepisosteus platostomus. The sequence continues at coordinate 8,524,764 of NC_142623.1, read as the reverse complement.
AATCTCTTGATTAAAAATACATACTTTAATTTTTATCTTAATATTAAAAACAGCTACAGGCTCAGCCCGGAATGCATTACATGAAATTAAGAGGTGTTGAGAGACCAGTAGGTAATCTGCCCTGTGACTAGGATTCTCCAATATGATGAGTGGTGACATGGTACTTTAAGAAGCGACACTAATCTGTGGTTCTGACCACGTTGTCATTAAAGACCACATGTTGCTATTTAGAAAAGTAGGGGCGTTATCCCTAGTGTCATGACAAAATCACACTCTGGGCTTTAATATGTTGTTTGAAGTTCCTCCTTAATTCAACGGTTCAAGACATTTTCTGCTCATGTTCACCTGATCTGCTGTGAAGTAGCGCTTCTGGTGCAGAATGGCTGCCACGCATTTCCATGGAGGACATTCAGGAAATGGGTCTCTTCCTTGGAGTGAAGTCCTTTCGGATCCTTCGGGCTGAAAAGTTACATAACTGCAATGAATCACTGTCTCCATGTGCGAGAAGAATATCAACAGTTGCTGCAGAATTTTGCTGGTTGGTTTGCAGCAGCAGATGGCCGACAGCAGAGCTGCACACTAACATTTATTGTCGATAGCCAAATGTCTCATCTTCAGTGCGTTTGAAATAGTAAGCTACAGCTGTTGGTTAAGTGCGACTAGTTACTCATTTTGAGAACATCTGTTGTTGTTTTGTGCTCCATTAAGGTAATCTCAATCAGCACAATAACATATTGCTAGATTGCTGCATTTCACATTTAATATAAGAAAAGAGGATTCCAGGTTTTATTTTCTGGTTGAGCAAGAGCTATGGTGCTTCTCAAGAACTCATTTTTGAAAAAAAAAATCAGGGCAGAATTACTCCATTAACAGAAAGGGCATCCAGTCCCAGAGACGTTAGTTAAGCTCTGGAGCTTCCTTTGTGCTTCTGCCTCACTGCCAGAGGCACATAACTCAAGAGAGAGACTTAATCCCAATGTTGCCCTGCCTGATACTCAGAGTGTCACAGTTACTTCCTACTGTGTGAAGGGCCCAAATTCCACAAGGCGCCATTAATCGGAGCCAAGCAGTTTCTTTTACATTTCTCCCATCCAAAAGCAACAAAGCTTTGAGAAGTGACCTAAATTTTACATGTTGTTGCACGCAGCTCCCCTGACCTGCACCGGCAGGATAAGAGAGCACTCAGATATCCGAGAGGTAATTAAAGTAAAGCAATACTGCAAGTGACAGATGATTTAAAAGGTTAAAGCTTTCTTCTCTTCTCTTTCCTCCAAGGTGTAGAGTGAAGGAAACGGGTTGATTTTCCATTCTCATGGTGTGGCTGTTTGTAAGGAGATTTTTTTTGTCCGATATCCCTTTCCTTGGGGTTGATTAGAGCTAAATAATTGAGTGCATTGGATGGAGACATTATTAAAATAGACAGAAAGTCAATAATCAAGCAGACGCAAGGTGGAGAAAAGTGCGTGTTGTGTGTTTAGGAGGTGAGGAGTGTTGAGAAAATCGCCTTCAATTGAGGGACAGTAGACACTTCTGTATTTTAGCCTTGCAAGAGCTGGATCCATTAGTTACCTAGAACTCAAGTTTCTTTTGGTAACTTGGCATTCACAATTACATATGAAATCTAAATTTTAGTTTAAGTGATCAATGTAAAGGAAACAAATACTCCACAGAGCTTTTTAAACATTTACAGTGCCTTAATGGGAGATGATAAAAGTACAAATGCAATTCAAGTAAAAGAGATTTCCAATATTTCTTGAAAAGAAAATACATTTTAGGCCCTTGTTTCTCACCAGTTTGCTTTGGGTGAACAACTGCCAAGCATGCAGCACATAAACACCTACTGTACATAACAGGACTTAAACTGGAATGAATAATCTGCTGCAATGTATCACCACTAGCCTGTGTCAACACCAGGGCCCTGGTGGACCTGCAGATCCCTTCTGCTGCAGAAGGTCTGAAGAAAACCTTGCAAGATTAAAGTGACAGCTGTGAAGGTTTGATGGCCTCCTATGATCTCTGCTGCTGAAAGTAACATGCATGAGCAATTGCAAACTAATGGCATAAGATCTTGTGAAGGGAAAATAAGCAGCATCAACAGATTGAACAGAGTAAAATTTCTCAAGCTTGACTTAACACCACAGTTGCACGGACATACAGGAGTTTCAGGATTAAACACTCAAACTGGGCTCCCAGCTCCTCGAGCCCAGTACTCCAACGGTACAAATTGTAGGCTTCCTTAAATCATCGGCAGCTTAAGATCTGTACAGGACAGTTAAGCAAATTTAATCCACTTCCGGAGGCCTTGCGCTGTTGGGGACCTAAGGTAGCCTACAAAACTCACTGCTGTGACTGATGGGTAGTCCATGCTACAGCCACTGCTGTTGTACCACAAGTGAGGTACAACACCCCAGTTGTTCCAGTCCAACCACCTGTATGAAGGCAGTGGAAGGGGGTCGTGTGGTTCTATTCACTTAACATTACCGTAAACCAGAAAAAACTCTAACCTGATGAATCGTTGTGGCTCCAATACCGAAATTACCCACCTACCCTACACAAGCTGCTGCAATGTTGAACAGGTATGAACAGCCAGCGCCTGAGTATTTTACCTGTCTTGAACTTATTATGACACCAGCATTGCCCAGCACTGCTACAAAATTTAGCTATAGTCTTTCCTAAAGCGCGAGTCACAGACTGTTCGGAAAACCCACCCTTGCTCTCAAATGCTTCGTCCTTGCTCGAACGAGGAGACTGAGTGGGTGAGGTATGAGATACTAAAACAAAAAGCAGGATGACACAATGGGTCACCAGCACATTAGCAGGAATGTCACTTCAGCACCAGAACAACTGGGAATTAACACCGGTAACCATGGCGACCAAATGGTAATTGCCAGGTACTTCTTCCATCAAAAGAGAAAACAGCAGAGCAATCAAAAATAATTACCCATAGGCCTTCATTTCTGAAACCGACACCATCCTACTGCATACAGTACATCACGGTATTCATCATTTCTAGAGCAGAGCATCCTGTTCGACGTCTTCTAATTGTTGCTATGCTAGATACAGGGAAACATAAGAAAGAACTGTGATGTAAATATTGCCACAAAAACCTTAAAATCACAATCAATAAATTTATGTACTATGAGCACATGTGAAGGTGGACTGAAATTATATATGAAAAGGCCCTTGTATGTACGCGTGACCTTTGATAATAGTCGTCATGCCCACAGATACACTCTGGGTTTTGTATACAGGAGTATGACACTAGCTCTCTTAACTGCTGGTGTTAAGTTTTGAAATTTCATTGATATTAAATGAATTTATGCCTCCCCACTATAACAAAATAACTGCTTATGTCATTTATTTCCACTGCTTTGTTAGGGATTTAAAAGAAAAAATAAATAAAACTTTTAGGAAATGAGAGGGCTATTTTCAAATAGATACTGTATGTACGAAAGGGTTAAGAACGTGTAGACTGGTTACTAATACCTAAAATCTCCTTACAAATGGGTTAGAAACAACCACCCACTGTCCTTTTTTAATTAGCATTGCACAGCACAAGCACAGATTAATCTGCCATTAATTTTTCAATGAATAAGCAAACAGAGTGCACTTAATGCTCACAGCTATCATCTGCAACTGACAAGGTTCCTAATCAGGAAAGAGGCTGACACCTTCTTCTCGGCTTTCATTTCAGAGTTTGGAGGACATTAAAAGTCAAACTGGCAAGACTACAGTGATCAGTAAAGACATACAGCAGCTCTCCCAGTTGCAGTGGGAGTTTTAATAGTTTTGTGGGGGTTTTTTTTCAAAAACATAGGAATAGTGCCATGGGCTTGCCATCTCTAAAACTCTGATAAGTCTGGGTGACTTTGACCCCATAAGGTTTTCATTAAACTGTCAGCTAAAGAGCTCTTTGTGTTGTCAACAATGACACAAGGACAGGGTCACCTGCCTTCAAGCTTCCCTGCCATCCTGCTTACCCTTACATGCAGCTAATTCTAAGTGCTGGTCGTTTTGCCAAATAGCATCATCGTGCTTTAGAAGCTGTCGAAAATTAAGTTTCCCCTAGATACTCTCACCAGCACTTGCTAGCTACTCCATAGCTGTGACCCTGAGATAAGATCTCTTCGAATGAGATAAGAGGAAGAAATAAAAGCAACTGAATTCTCATTAGAATTTGTTAAGCTCTAGCTATGAACCAGGACAGTACCTCATTGATCTTGACCTCAACAATCCAGCAAATACCCCCAGTGCCAAACAGTAAATCAAAATATTGTTAAGTCTCCATATAACATCCCAGATTGCCAGTGGACGGCTCTGAGATGCTCAGCTTGGAATGAATATATGAATATTGTATAATTGAAACGGGACTGGGATTATTGTGCATCACTTTGAATCTGAACAGCGAAGAAGCTGTCAGAGGGAGAAAGTGAAAAAAGAAATGGTAATTGGCAAGACTTTGTACAGGATTGTTTACAGAGAGACTCTGATATCCATTGGTAAATTATGGAAAACTGTCCTTCAGAATGCATGAACATGCACAGACAAAAGTGATATAATATGCAAATAAACGGGGTGTAACCTGAGTTTGTGTGTGTGTGCATGTTAGTGGGGGGACAGGAGGGGGGTGGTGGGAGGAAATCCCAGCTGTCGCAAGCACCGAGCAGAATGGGTGCTGGGGGTGGCCTGGCTCAGAAGCTACCATCGGATAAACGTATTTATAGGACGATGTAGTTTAAGACAAAAGTAATTACCCGTTTATGACTTGATTAAAAGCGAGAGGCTATAGAATACGTCCTTGGCACCCCTCCAACCAGCAGGTTTGCAGCTTCATGTTTTTCAGATAGATGTTCTCTGCCCGGTGAAACTGTTCAGCTCCTGTGCCTCCGCTTGAAAGCCCAAGCATCAAGCAGCAAGGTCCTCGCTAGGTCACGTTTCTGATGGACGGATGGTATGCAGAATACACAGCTGGCAAGTATTCACTCTGTATCCCCTCCTTTTGCACGTCCCCGAGGAAGAGTGAGCAGTGAGCACTATAGAGACTGGGAGGACATGTTGACACCTCATGATCAGATGACGGATGGAACACCAAGTCCTGCATTTAGTTGCCAACAGGAGCATGGTGCTGCATCTCTTGATCCACCCAACATAATGAGGAGAGAAATGGGGAGTGGGAAAAGAGTGTGGTTGCACGCCAAAATAGTTATCAGGGGAGCATAGCATGTACTTTAGAGTCGTTCACTCCTAATATCCTTTGCCATAGAGAGTTGATTTCCAGTGTATAATTAATCACGATGCTGGAAGTTATTGCATCATGGTTATCTTTTCGCCTGGAGATGTCACATTTTGTGCATGAAGAAAAATCAAAAGAAGCTGACAGGGGCATAGAGAATAATTAACACTGGCAAAATGGTGATAGTTTAAAAAGTGTTGATCAGAAGCTCATGTTGAAATCCGACTGAAAGTTATGGGAAGGCTAAATCATTTGTGATATGCTCGGTGCCCATACGTCTCATCTTGAGCCTTCTTACATACCTGGGTTCATATGAAACTGACACTTCAGAAACTGAAATATTATTACTCGTATTGAATACATATTTATTTTATGAGCTGTGTGATATTTGATAGCACCTGGACCTGTGCAGAACAAGAAACTGTAGCATTTATCTTAACTTATTAATATGGCCTAATCTTTAATGATGTTTCTCATTTTTTCTAGAGTCTGAGCCCCACATTCTGATGAAACCTCTATTATTTCTTTAAGGAATAACATACAAATGATTTAACGTGTGACTGCCTCTGGTTAACCTCTGACCAGGTTAAAAGTTCCTATTGGAAACTAAAGGTAATCTTGTAATTTACCTGCATGTTCCTATTTTGCACTTCCCCCAGAAACTAGCAATATGAAAAGAACTGACTTCCTAGGTGAAGTCAGTACCCGTAACTTTAAACTGGACAATGCTGCCCATAGCTACACAGCTGATTGCTTTCTGGCTCTCTGCAAAGGCAGGTAAGGTCAACTCAACTTTCAACTTAAGGGATATTCTCTACTCTATTTTTAGAAGTCTAGTCCTCAAGGCCAATAATTAAGCAAATAATCATGTTTACAACAGCTGCAAGAATAGAAGTTACATACACGGCCAAAGACTTTGTTCTGCTTGTTTTATATTTGGGCTATTTGGTATATCTAATTGCTCTTCAGATTTCAAACCCTCTCCAAGAAAAGAGAGGAGGGAAGAAAGTTGTGACCGGAGCATAAATCCTATTACAGTAGCAGCAGCATTTTGTCTGTTTGGTAGCTAGGAATGTATTGATCTGAGGATTGTCTTCAGCTGTTAATAACATAAGAAATGTCGTAAATGAGAGAATATCCTTTGTCCCTCCTAGCCAGATTGGATATTAATATCTAAATGTTGAAAGGACCTCATCTAGCCTTTTACTGAGAGAAACAGATTTTTCTTCTTACCCCTTACCTGTTCTGTTTTAGATCCTTTAACAAGTTCTCAATCTGGCGACATGTAAGGACATTTATCAAAAGCCATAAGAATATCTACATGCAGTATCCCCATCTTATTTGTATCCGTGCTGCTTGTTTACTCTAACACTTTCAAGCTAAACATGCTTTTTACATTGAATTAATTTCATAGATCCTAATACGATAGACATGATTCTCCACGTTATGGAAATGATAGTTAAGACTTTCTTGTAATTAAAATAATTATGGACTATAATTACATGGTTTGGTTTGACCACTTTTTATGGCCTGAGACTTGTTGCATGGTCCTTCCTTGATAAACACTACAGTATATCAGACTTTTTCTTTGTTATTTAAAACCTTACCATTATTATCACAGTACATCTGAAACATTTGATGTAACCTTTTAACTGTTCTTTTGCTGCTATAATGTAAAAAACTCATGTGCTGTACCTCAATCTCAATTTTGAAGGAGGAACTGGATTTTGTTGCAATTTCCATTGATGTTGTTTGGCTGTTGGGAATCTTCTAGAATGCTCCACCCACTGAACAAACTGAATATCACAGTGTTATTGGATATTTTCAAGGTGGAAGTTATATAGGGTGTTTATAGGTTAAGAAAAGCACTGTGTGTGATCCAACACTGCTTCAGGGTCTATTTGTATTTGAAACAAAAGACAGCTCACTTGATTCTCCACAGCTGTGAACATGCAATTAGCCAATTTTCCCACAATTGACACTTATCAGTATCAGTACTACCAGAAGCAGAGCCTCTGTATTAACAATCAACAAACTATGTAAATTGTACAGAAAAGATCCTACAGCACAAAAAATGCAAACAGTACAGATTGTGTTTCATGTTCACATTCTATGGTGAATTAATGGCTAATTGTTTTGCTATATGACAAAATGTAATACTGCATATTTTCCCTTCTCTTATCCTGCAGTTTCCCCCACTTAGTTTTAGAAAAACCCAAGGAAACCGCTTCAACCTCTTTGGGTTCTGTTTGTGTCAGCAGATCTTTGTTAACACCATTCTGTCTCTCAGCAGGTGCTAGTTTTCCCCCTGAATCCCTTCCATCCTCTCGAGAACTGAGATTCAACCCTGAAAAGCTGGTTGTGTTGGTTGGTAAAAACGTCGAGATGAGCTGTCAGCTTCAGTCTAGCCTAAACTACGTTTGGTACCACTTGGCGCGATCTTCAGACACATACAAAACAGTCAGTTTGGGAGCAACCCTAGTTATGAACTCTGCCAAGCTAGAAGATTCTGGAGACTACATATGCATAGCCTTCAATCCCAGTGGAAATCAATCCAACTTGACCACTAATGTAGATCTCCAGGGTATGTACTGTACTTAATGTTTCCTCGGCATTTTTAGTATCAGTCTTAGATGTCGACAATAACAATAGCTGTTAACGAGACTCTCAAGTGTCAAATTAATAACATGCCACAATACCTGTATTAATAATAGCCATTAAGAGCTTTTCTTCCAGAACAATACATTGGCTTTTCTTCCTCTAGAAATATTTTTGTTGTGAAGTGAATATTTTTTCAAAGATTTGCTTTTACTGAATTTACTCACTGAAGTGATGCACATTCTTGTCTGGTTCACCTTTAATGTATGCTAAAAATGCATTCATGGCACCAATTTTTATTAAGCTTTTTAATTTGCCCTCCCTTCATTTTTTGTAACGATTGTCTTAAAACACACCTTTATCTAGGAAGACAAACTGTATCTCCAGGGTGGCACAGTGGTTTGTATTGCTGTTTCGCAGCTTCAGAGTCCTGGGTTCAGTTCCTGGGGTGCTCTCTGTGTGGAGTTTGTATAATCTCTGTGTGTTTGCGTGGGATACCTACAGGTGCTCTGGTTTCCTCCCACGGTCCAAAGACACACTGATGTTAATTGGATTCTGGAAACATTGGCCATGGCCAGTGTGTGTTTGTGTTTGCGTCTGCGTGTGCCATGTGATAAACGTCGTCCTGTCCAGGGTGTATCTTGTCTTGTGCCCCTTGCTTGTTGGAAAAGTCACCGCCATGACCCTGTATTGGATAAACCAGTTAGGAAATGGATGCAAGGATGAAGTTCCCATTAGGAAAGGAATGACCATGTAACTAACAGAAATTAAGACAATGGCAAATCCCGCTACAGGCTGGAAGTTCAATGCTTCAAGTGCTGTGCTAGAAAAAAATAAATCACAATACCACATAAAAATGGTCAAAAATAATAACAGATCAGATCTCTCAAATACCAAGTATGCTTAAAAAGCCTCTTTCAACTACACAGCTTCATATACAGACAGTGGAATTAACTTCTATTAGAAAGAAGAACAAATTGTAGTAAGGTCTGGTTAAAAGATATACTGTACACTGCTGTGGAATAACCAAACAATCACAAACTGCAGTATTCTCAACTGGGTCACTTCAGCTTATTCTCTGATGTAATACAATAATGAATTAAATAATATGAAGGCTGTGGCCTAGTCCTACTTTTAATGGATTAAGAACCTTTGGGAAAATTAAAAACGAACTGTACGTGGACAGGGTACGGTATATGAAGGGATCAATATTGATAACGAGACATCTGCTGAACAGTAATCATATTGTTGTGGTGAAAGACAAAAGGTCAGTGCTTCTTTGCTCTTTGCTGTGCATGTTTTTCTTAATTGATTTGCAAGGAAATATTCTGAAAAGGCAGTCTCAGCAATTTGTGTATCAGTTTCTCACCAAGCCTATCCTTCCTCTTTTAGCAACATAATTTGAAGTAGCAAATTGTTTAAGTTCCTATTTTTAGGTATGCTTTATTGCCCCCAAAGATGCAATAATCATGATTAAACAGCTTAGCCATAAGGATAAAGCTGTCAGAACCTCACCCATAAAATGAGCCCAAGAGCTTCTGCTTTTGGTGATGGTGGTAGGGTTGGTGAGGAGTAACTTGAGCAAAGTGTCATATTTAGAGTATACCCCATGTGAGAGCAGGTGATTAAAAGGAACTGGGATATTTTGAACCCTAACAAATTTTTTATACAGGCCCAGGAGCCCATTTCTACACTCAGTCACTTTTAGCATGATGTAAATCTGGAACAATCTATCCAGCCATGTTGCTGAATCCAATGAGATCCTATGACCAATTACCTACTAATATAGAACATATAGCCTCCTCGTGTTTGTTACCTGCTATATATACAGTATATCATTTCATGAACGTCCTCTTGCGCATCTCTTTTGCACCCCATCTACACTCTTGTAGCAGCTCCCTGGCTCATTCCCTATGAAAGTGAGGGAGAGAGCAGTCAGGCTGCCATTGCCTCAGCTACCCAAGTTACACCAAATAATCTCTAATACATTTTGTCCCTATATGGCACTTATTAGAGTTGGACTCAACTGCTGAAAAATAAATTATGAAGTCAGTTGAAAAAATATTTTTCAGAGACCTATAGCAAAACAGCTATTTCATGTTTCAGTTATGCACAGTAGGTGCCTGATTAAAAATAACCTAAGGAAATTATTTTCTCCGTTATTTTGCATACTGTACATTGTTTTGTACTGTGGCTTCCTTTAGGAATGTTTATATCCCTTTTCCAGCTGTGCCATCAACAGTTGCCGCACTGACTGTTTATGCACCCCTGTGAAAGTTCTTTATGAATTACTGCACAGTGCTTATTATAGATTTATACAGTTAACAACTTTATCCAAGATGGCTTAACTTGAAAGTCATTGGTGAACCATAAAAACAGAACTGTTATGTAGACTGGAGCTGTAGAATCAACATCATGTAATAAAGTGAATATCAAGCAATAAAGATGCAACTAATGTTACAATGACTTAAAAGATTGCGACACACACAAAGAGAGTATTCAATACTTATTGTGCTGACAATCATTCAAGACGAATACAGTGGCAATAAAACAATACACATCATCCCTAAACCAGGTACTGTAAACAATACCTTCTGTGTTTAAGTTCTGAACTTTAAATTTAATCTTTTAAGTGTCAAAGCAGTTGGTGTAAGAAATAAGTCTGGATGGGCTTTTAGCCTTGTCCTCTTACAGTGCAAATACTTCAATACTTGTTACTTTTTCTTCATTGAATGTCATGTGGAGAATATAGACTGTTTGAATATAGACTGAGTGGTTACAGAATGGCGCTTCTGTCTTTGAAACCCTAACTTCCTTCTGCCTTGGTGACACCACTTTTTCACACACAGACTGTACTTTCCCTTTTTCTCTCTCAGTCTTAGAAAAGATCTCTTTCCTCTCTGTGGTGGCCCACCCCAGCGACCTCTTTGTGTTTGAAGGCTACACCATCACTCTGACATGCCAGGCCACCACATGGCCGCCCATCATCACCTGGAGCTGGTACAAAAGTACTGAGGAAGGGTCTAGCATGGTGGGCCTTGGGAAGGAACTGAGGCTCTACAGAGTGGAGGAGAGTGGTGTGTACTACTGCCGTGCCAACAGTACAGTGCTGACAATCATTCAAGACGAATACAGTGGCAATAAAACAATACACATCATCCCTAAACCAGGTACTGTAAACAATACCTTCTGTGTTTAAGTTCTGAACTTTAAATTTAATCTTTTAAGTGTCAAAGCAGTTGGTGTAAGAAATAAGTCTGGGTGGGCTTTTAGCCTTGTCCTCTTACAGTGCAAAGGAACAAATATAGAAGCTTTAGGGAAGCCCATTGCACAAGCCCAGAGTTGAGAATTTAGTCAGGACACCAGGATACTGTTCTCTCAGGGCCACAATTTCCCTTTATTTAGTTTTGGAAAGAATTCCAAAGAGCCAGGTCTGTACTGTTCATAGCATTCCACATGTTTGCCTAGGGCCTGACCTACACTCACAGAGTTCTCTTGAATTCCCTGGTTCTTCCAACAGCGGAGATGATACTGGCTTTAGCAGCAGTCATTCTGGTGCTGCTGTCCTTGCTGTTCTTTGTACCGGTGGTTTTCTGGCTGTGGAGACAGCAGAGGCAAGCAACAGTGAACACACCAGCCAGCAATGTGAAACAAAAAGGTGAACGTGGTTGTTATTTCCATGCCCTACTTGACTCTTTTATCCTTCTGTTAAATTACCAATTATTCCTCTTTATACCTGGTGTGTTAAACTCAGTTTCTGGAGGGAAAAGTGGCAGATTTTTACTCCAAACTTGGTAATCAATTTAAGATTTAACCTGAATATTTTCTTAGCCTTAACTAGAAGATTTCTTAAGTTCTTTTATGGATGATGACATAAAACCCTTCAGATAACCTCACTCTTGTAATCCTGGTTCCAGCATGGGTGGAACATGTCACACATTTCACCAACGTGTATGTTCTGGACTCACCGCACTTTATAGGAGAGTAGGTGTCAATTGGAGTAGGGATGAAGTTCGAATTGACCGCACTGAAAACTCACAGGTTTGAAAATTGTTCAGCTTTCAAATCAGTTACTTATTTGTATTTATTCCACTCAAATTTTCATTCTTCATGTTCATCTAATTAATTTTACTCAAAGAGGCTACCTTTGAATGAATCCTTTCTTTCGAGTTGTAAGAACTTAAGAGGTTACACATAAGACTACTCCATTCAGCACATCTACCTCATTGATCTCCCCAAACCAATTCTGGAAAAAGGGTATTGACTTTAACAACATGGCTTGTTTAAGAGGTGCACTGTCCTTTGTGTTAAAAAGTGCCTCCTGTTTACAGTTTTAAATGCCCTTAAAAATTAAGTTACTTCTGCAGAAGTCCACTGAGTTCAATTTGACAATGCCTTTTAGGAATTTGAATGCTTAAATCAAGTCTCCCTGTATTCATCGCCATTCAAAAATATATAATATTAAGATTTTTAAGTCAGTCATAATATGAAACGTATCATGTTATGCTTCCATATCCTACTAGTTTCAATTAAGGATGCATATCTTAAAAACACTTAAGTTAATGTTTTGTCAAATGCTGTACACTGAAAAAGCTCATCTTAAAAAGAAGAGGACATGTTTCATAGCCCAGGCAAAAAAACTAAAGCAAAATGTGTGGTTTTGCCATCATTTAAATAAATGCATTTGTATAAATAAGCATTGACAGATGTGTCTTAAATGAATTCACTTGAAATTTGAACAAACACAGGGAGAAACTACTGATCAATAAAACTGAAAGGAGTGTAAGTGTCAGATAAATCAATTTTAGCAAACAACTTAAACTAATAGGCTGGTGGATAACATTGGTGCTTATTGGCTCCATTGCGTCTAAGACTGTAAGTGCAAAGCCATTTATACAGTAGTAATCTGGACTTTTGTCAAATTCCTGTATATGGTAATGTTCATTTCATAAGCATTATTAATCCTCTGCACTTCACTGTTAGAGGAAGTTGTATCAGTCCCAGTTTCCTTCTTGAACATCTTCTTGATACATTGGGGGAAAGTGGTTATTATTTCTGGAAGCAGTGGCAATTTTTCTACTCTTGCAACAGAAGAAGAGTATAAATAGGAGGCTTTCTGCTTGCAGTAATCCAAAAATAGGATTAACTCTTGATATGCCATTGTTGAATTGTTGGGGTTATTGTAATCAACTGTTAGCATTGCTTTTTGTGGAATTCTTCTTAGTTGGGTAAACATAAGGGATTAACATTTAACATTAATTAAAGACACGGAGAACAACTGAGTTGCTACACTTTCCCAAGTCAAGAATGAGTAGAGAGTAGAGAGTAGATTAGATGAATTAGTAGAATGAGTGAAGCATCCTTGAAGCAGTGAAGATAGCCAGAAATTAAGCAACATATACTTAATAGTTGATACAGGATCACATCAAGTTTGAATTGCACTAGGGTTATCATACTCCAGACCTTGTTGAAAAACAACACTACCCAGAGTTCTGATAACAGTAGAGGGTGGGCTGGAGTAATGGATTTTTTTGCTGATGTACTAAGTGACCATGGAACAACTGTATTTAATCTAAACTGTACACTGTGCCTTGAACATCTTAAAATTGAAAATAAATTAAATAGTTTGGACAATGAAGTATACAAAACTCACACAGACCGCTGGGATAGACCGACCCGTAGCCTACGCTTCTCCTCAACAGTGGCACAGGCACAGAACTGTTAGGGCATGCCACAAATCCTTGTCATGTATTCATCCAGAGACTGGAGGCCCCAAAACTGAAGACACTATAACATAACAGACATATGACAAGCCTAATATACACCTTCCAAGATTTCTCTGCAGCTATCTGAGGAAGACATTGAGCCCTAAAGCAGTTTTTAATGCCTGTAGATTTTAGCTGTAAATATTTAAATGTTCTAAGAGCTTGGAATATAATCATCTTCCTTTCTTTTTGCAATGCTAATAAACTTTGTGGCTACAAAGCCAAATTCTCTCTTGCCTATGATAGCATGGGCCACAGCTAATGTAGATTAATAACACTGATGAGGAACTGTCAAAAAGCCTGTCACAGCCATTGTAAGCTATTGAATTGCAAGTTTTGATTCCACTGTGGAGAAACAACCATCTCTACTGGGGAATACATACTGGCTCTTCAGCTATTTAAGTAATGTTGAGATGTTGCTATGTTAGTTGTGGTTTTTTATTATAATACACAGCTTTCATCTTCCATTTCCTTTTGCTGTTGAACTATTTTAAATTATATCTAAATTAAACTATATCTAAATTCTCTTCAGATTCTATTAGATGCAGGTGCAGTGTGTTACTGATTTTATTCATTCTTCATGCATATCTTTTTAAATGTATTCAGGTATCAAGATGCCTTTTCCTGAGCCAGCAAAAGCTCCAAAGTGGTAAGTATTTACTTTGTAAGTATTTACTTAATATTTCTACCTTCTTTCTTTTTTATATTGTAGTTGATAGACTATTGGTAAGAAACAAGTATTGGTTTATTCCATACTGAAAAGAGAAGAAAGAAAACATAACATTTCGGCCGTGGAGCCTTCTTCAGGTGTGTGGACACAACGCTCCACGGCCACAACATTGTGTTTTCCTTCTTTCTTCTCTTTTCAGCATGGAATGAACCTATTACTTGTTCCTTTGCAACCTACGCATGCTGACACAGCTGCCCACATGAACTATTGGTAAGAAATGCTTTCAAAGGAACCTATCTGATCTATATGGAATTTGAAGGTCTGTTCAATGCTCTCTTTGATTTTAAAATACCCCACCTGTACTACATTTTATCTGCAGGAAAATATATATATACAGTATATAGATGTGTTTTTGTAAGTCAGGTTTTTTTATATTGTCACATTCTTCAGTGTGCTTCTAAAGCAGGGCAAGCCTAAATTATTTTCCTTCCAATCCACTCAAATGCTCTGGACACCTCCTCAATTCTCAAATCAAGGATTATCTGGATCAATATAGCAATAAAATGTTGGTTGAATCAAAGCTCTGCATTGAACATTCCACCCCTGAAGGTCCAACTGAGTTTTCGTCTCTCCTTCAGTAAAAAACAGCTGGACACACCCAATGACGTGATCTACATGAACTACAAAGCATCTGGAGAACTTTTATCATGACCTGACATCCGACAGAACATGGGAGGAAAACAGTTATGACACCTTTATGTGAAGAAGACCAGAAAACACTACTAAACTCACAATCTACGCAGCACCTGTTGTATTAATTGAAATGTAGTTTTTTAACTCTGCATTACAGCTTACTCTGGTGCACTTGTTTGAAATTACCACAAAGACACCTTTCAAAGACATAATAATTTCGTAGACTGTGGCAATTTATCATTTCATATCCATATCAGATAAGGCCTTTTCTTTTCCTGCATTTGAAGCATCTTCACTACAATTTACACAGGAATGCAAAAGTTATTAGCTTAGGATCTGTCTCTTCAGTACTTCCGATCAGGGCCTGTATACCAAGCTATTCTATTGTTTTAGTTTCATCTCTTGCTGAATATGTTTAAAGAAGCAAATCAACATGTTAAGCAAAATACTCACAAGGTACATTTTCCATGTACAAATCACTCATTCAGAATGACACAACAGCAAGTTTTAGAGTGCTGGCTCTTTTAGTTTTGTCTCTTGGGACAAATTAAGTGATCACACTTCCTTCTTTACTTCTCCAATTTGCACAATCATGCTTCCTCAAAACTCTCTTCATTCCTGCCAGCTGGCTGTACACTGTAACAGATGTGTAGGTATGCAGTAAACATATTTTTCAGGACAAATATCACAGTAAAGGTCATTTAAAGGATAATATGGTTGTTTGGTATTTGATTTAGTGTTATTTACAGAGTTACAGAAGAGTTATTATGCTAAACTAAAGCATTATAGTAACACGCATGTATATAACACAGTTTACTTCAAAAGCATAAAAAACAGATTGTAATGGAAAAATGCAATATATATAATTGTTCGACAGGCAAGTGGTTATTTCAGAAACTTCTTCATCGAAAGCTTTATGTTCATCTAGAATTTGATTAAACTTTGCTTTAATCGGGTTCGCTGTTTATGTTACTTGATGTCTGAACTGCAGAAAAGGACTAGGGTGGACCAACGCAGAGATCAAAATATACTCTTTCTCACAGCAATCCTGATCTAGTCTAGTTGCTTAACCTTAAATAATCCTCTTTTCTCTTTCTGTGCATATTTTGGTCCCATCTGTCCAGCACATTCAGTAGTACAAATGGGTCTGAATGATGCAAGATCTGAAAATGAGCTGCAAAGACAAATACAGTAACAACATATGATTCGTTCCATTATGAAGCACATACAGACACGTACAATATACTGTATATGCATCTTACAAGGATGACCTTTCGGGTTCATGGTGTGCTTCAAGAACATGCAGTCACTGTTAATTAAGGGAATGGATGTTAATTAGAATGACCTGATCTACAGTGTAGTGGGACTGCTGGTATATACCAGCTGCCATGTGTCTCCCAGGTGGGTGTAATTCAGTGGTTGTTGAAATTGATCTTCTATGGAATTGAAGGTGCTTTATGAATGCATGGATTTATGATAAAATCATCTTTTTTATGAAAATGAATGGGAGCTAATATTAAGGAGAAAGAGTAAGAGAAAAAAGTGTCCTTAGGTGGAATCTGAGAGAGAACAAAGGTGCAGGAGGAGGGAGAGTGAAGGGAGCTGGTAGAAGAGTAAGACGTGAAACTGAGAGAGGGAAGGAGGGGATAGAGTGAAATATTCCGGAGGGGAGACAGAGAGAGTGGAAGGGGAGGAGCAGTGTCATGAGCGTGGGGAGAAGGGGAGAGTGGGAATGAGCCCCCCCGATGAACGGGCATGTGGAAAGGTGAACACTGGAAAGATCACTGGCTAGAGGGAGAGGGGAAGGAAGAAAGAGCATGATCTGTTCATAGAGAAAATGAGCAAGAGTAATTTACTTTGAAACTCTGTTTTTCCCTGTTCGAAGGTGGTGGCAACAAGAGAGGAAAAAGAGGACAAGACAGACAGCAACCAAGATGAGAAGTAGCTACAGTTCAGGCACTATCCTCTCCAAAGATATGAGGGCAGCAGTGTAGGATCTAGGCAAAAGAGGGGACTGCCTGGGTGGTGAAGTTGTCAGGGGAGATCCAGATGTAAGAATCTAAAGATCCAGACGGCAAAAATGGGAGAATATTGATCCTTCAGGTGTGCAAACGCAAAAGCAGGAGAGTCCCTTGCAATTGCTGGCACATCATCTAACGAGTCAAGACAACACTCCAGCATGAGAACGCCAGTAAATAATTGATTAACCCCTTACAGCATGTAGCACTTGGACACACCACTTCATTAAGGTAATTAAAGTAATTGCATGAACTACACAGGCCATCAGTAACCATTACAGCTGAAAACACACCAATTACTAGTAGTCCTAAACAAAGAAATGAGTGCTACAGAAATAAAACAATGAAAATCTACACATAGCTTACCCCACGTGTGGTCTCCTGTCTGCAATACCCTTATTGTCAGAAGGCTGGTCTGTTCTTAGACTAAGGGGAAGTACATTATCTGTCTAATTTAGCAATATGCTGTACAGCAAAGAGGCAGATAACTGGAGTATCATGATTCAAAAAAAGAAAGGACCAGGTTAAGTAAAACAGGCACCCCCCACTCACTCCACCTATAAAAACATGAATAACAAAAGCCACTTGTTACACAGTGATCTGCGGATGCGATTTCCTGCAAATAGCTTTTTTATGTGCGAATGGGAGGGCGGTTTCCTGCAGAAAGTGCTAACATACACACTTTGGAGTGGAGACGCAAGTGGTGGCCCAACTGAGTAGAACTGCCTTCCAGCCAGTGATGTACTATAATAGTTTCTGCTTCTGCTAAAAGGTCATTTCTTCTCAAAATACTTGTCAGTTGCTTTGTCTTGTGTTTTTTTTGCAAACAAAAAAAAAACAATCCTGATGCTTTAGGACTAGAACAAACTTGCAATGATCAAGAATGCAGAAAACAAGAATACACCAGATTCTTTTCTTCATCTTCATTCTTCCAGAAGGTATTTATTTATTCATTTATGTCTTTATGCAGAGTGCTACTCTGATCAGTTTCATAACTTGCCTGAAAGAATATTCTTGGAGTATTAGTCAGTGATGTAATGTCTGTTGTCACTTTCATCTTTCTCTGCAATCTTCATGATGAAAAAATAGTATTATATTATCTATGAGCTCTTTCCAAAGAATGCAGAGCACTGATGTCTCATTCATAAACTAAAAGTGAGTAAACTCCTTTAGAAAAAAAGTGGAAAAACAGCAAATAATATTTGTTGCATTGTTAGAATACTCTTTTTAATAACAGCAAATAATACTTGTATGTATAGTATAATAACAACACTTATTTTCATAAGGTGCTGAAGAACAGGAAAAATGTTAAAATACTGTTGGCAGTAATATACAGTATTTGCACAACAAATACATCTCTTGATTCAAGTCTTCCTAAGTCAAGCTTTTTAAAACAAACAAGGGAATTTAATTAGTTTATAAGATGAGAGGATAGATTCACCTGTTTTTTCCCCACTGCTTTTATTGAGCTTCTGTGGCTCTTTCATTCACAAAGATTAGTTTGTTTGCCTTCTTAATAAATATTTTTTATACAGCATTATTCTACCATTGCCTATATTTCTGTCACAGATAATAATATTAAAATGTGTTTAAAATTGATCAAACTTTCCCCCGCAAGGAAATGGAAACTGCTGAGAGTTAAGAAAGTTAAGAAAATGGCAGTCATTTCTGTGAACTTTCTGTACAAGAGCCTAACTGTTCTCAATCATGTTTTTTGTTAATTCGTCAGGCAGGTCCTCCGTCATGAGTAACTATCTGAATGTGGGGGGAAAAATTGGAGAACCAGTCATCCTACCATGTGCCAAGCAGAAAAAGAACTCCATGTATGGGACCAACAGATGTTGGTATTTAAATAATAATCCTGTGTACTGTTGGAGCTCTCCAGTGGTGAGCAAATTTGGCAGTCGACTCTCCATTAATGGAAGCTGCAACCTAGCTCTCAAAGACCTCGAGATTGAAGACTCCGGGCTGTATGCTTACGTGTCATCTGAGGGATATGTGGGGCAGGTGAACCTCACCGTAACTGAGGGTAAGACTTCGATGCATCTTCAGTTCTCCATGCCAGCAAGAGTGCTTTCAGAATTAGGCCAATTTTGCTTTGACTTAGTTAATGCTGCAGAACTGGTTTTCACAGTTATTGTAAACTGAAACGTAACTGACTTAACAAAGTTAAACAAAGAGCATTTTATTCTTTCTAATTTGGTACGAGAACGGTGAGAATAGTCAAGAGATTTTGACTTTTACTGAAGTCTTCTGTGTGCTTCTGTGTGTCTTGGTTTCTTATACAAAATTTAATATCATATTTTTGAAGGATCTGATTTAAGTGCAAATCAGGTGCACCATTGACAGCTCACGTCTCCCTCATCAAATGTCACAGGTGATGCCAGACTAGGTTCCATAACTGACCTACTATATCCTTTCATCTCCCAATAAAGTTGTCTTTTTGGTGTCCCATTTTCATTAAAATCAGCAAGGGTGGAATAAATATGACAAGTGTGAACAGGTCACAGAATTCCTTTCCTTCAATCCAGAGCCATAAAATCTCTTCAGTCTTGGAAAGAGGAGATTTTGGCAGATTTGTTATGGATATTATAAATGCCTGAAAGGTGAATAACAAAGTGAACCCAGTGGAACACTCTATGCTCAGCATAGGAGCTGAGGAAACAAGTTATCATGAGGAATAACATTTGGTGCAGATAAGTAGGACTTAAATATTTTCAAAAAGAGTGGTTGGTTACCGGAGAATCCCTTCTCCCTGGGATCCTTTGTGAAACTGCTAGTAGAAAGTTTAGGATCAATGACTGCTAACTACTTAATGAACATGATGGGTTGAAAGACTTCCTACTGTTGTCTGGTTCAGGCTGTTCAACCCTCTACTTGAGACCCAGGTGAACTGAACGATCTTAAACCTACAGAATTAGTTAACCACAGGGCACCACATGGCTACACCCTCTACAGCTAAAGACATAAATAAGTGTTGTATTTTGTAGGCACCCAGATGCCAGTTCCTAGTATACAGGGCATCAGAGGAAGATCTGTCCTGTTGCCTTGCCTGTCCATTAACAACGGAGGGGGGACAACCTTTGAGAAAGCCAACTGCTGGTATCACGAACACAGAGACATCCACTGCTTTTCTGGCACTTCTTCCAGCTTTAACAGGTTTACCTCTCGCCTTAAAGACAGCAACGACCAAAACATGATACTTTCTGAATTACAAAAGACAGATGAGGGGCTCTTCACTTGTTACCATAGTTCCCTCAACTACGGCCAGGTGAAACTGACTGTAAAAGATGGTAAGATTCTGCAGCTTCCTTTATTTCTGTGAGTGAATGTGGCATTAAAGAGAGAGATGACATAGTGGATTGAGGAATCTTTGACACTTTATGTTCTAAAAGTATATTGTAACTGCAGAGTTTTCCAACATATGTTCTGTTATAGTCAACAAGGAACACAGCTGAGTTCATTGTTTAACGTTATACTGTAAACAATACAGAGCTTGTTCAACTAACTTTGAAGTGGATGGGTGTTAAAGTTTTAAAGTATCTGAATCAAAAATGCAAAAGGAGAAATGAGGAGTTCTTCCTCATTATATCAAAATATCAAAATATTCCTTAATTAAAACAAATCAAACAATCAGTGCATTGTGGTAACAGTGCTTCCACACACCGTCTAACAGCTTGTCTTTTGAATGCAGTTGCTGTGTCGAAACCTGTAATTTCCAGAAATCCTGATATGCGTCTCATCAAGGCCGGTACTCCCATCACTCTGACCTGTCACTCTGAGAATGGCTCCTGGCCCATCTCCTACAGCTGGTACAAGCTCAACCCGCAAACAAAGAGCTATAAGCTCTTCCAGTCCTCCCAGGAGTCTCTGTCTTTCCACCCAGCTGAGGTAGCCAGCGCGGGGAACTACAAATGTGTCGCCACCAACAAAGCTAATGGAGCCACCACAGCTGAAAGCACAACCACAGAGCTCATAGTACAGAGTGAGAGAACTGTTCATTCATTTCTCCACTAACACCCTCCCCATTTCCAGATTTGAGATTTGCTCAATGTATCAAGAACACTCTCTTTATTTAGTACTTAATGTGTGGCTAAGAGAAAAAAAAAACTTTTGTAGAAGGAGGATAAATCATCACTTTAGTTCCATTGAGAGCCTCGGTGTCTCCGTCTCTTTGTCTCTTGTCCCTTGCAGGCCCCATCACCAATATCTCCATCCAGGTTCTCCCCAAGCAGCTGTTTGTTTTTGAAGGACATGCTGTTGTCCTGCGATGCCAGGTGAGAAATGGGTCTGAGCCCATCTCATGGACCTGGTACAGAATCGGGGAGGTGTCTGGAGAGAAAACCATTGTCGGCCATGAGCAGGAGCTGATGCTGACGGTCACCACACACAGCGGAGACTATGCCTGCAAGGCCCAGAATGAATACAGTGGGAAAAACATCACCTTGGAGAGCACGACAGTCACAGTGCACATCGTACCCAGAGCTAGTAAGGACAGATTTTTTACAGCTGAAAGAGACAGCTTCTTTTTTATCCCTGCCATATTTAGCATGTACTGTATTATTCTCTCTCATGTATTCTATTTACATATTTTACACTCTAAGGAATTATTTATGCAAGCCCAGCTCCTTAAATTACATATTTGATCACCTTAAATTTAAATAAGATTTCAAGTTCTTTGGCATTTATATGTCTTTATATATGGACGCTTTCCATAACAATCGTGTACGTTTATATATTATCATTCATTTTATGTTAGGCTGCTTTGCTTTCTTTCTGCTTTCTTACCTTTTCATCATGTTTTCACTGTGTTCAGCTGCTACATTAACTCCTGCAGGTTAATGTGTATAGCCTGTGGGATTCTTCCATTATAAACTTTACTAGTATGGCAACCTATTAACATTCCAGACATATTATCAATGGCTCTAATGATTCAACGGGCTGCTCATTTTCTCCATGCAGGAAAGGACTTGTTGTTGTGAGTGGTCAAATTCAAATTGGTCGGGTATAAATTGAAAAATACAAAACAATGTCGCAAAGAGGGGATTTATTAAGTCAATAAAAAGAGCAAGGCTAAATGTTTATAAAAGGTTAGGGTTAGGGGTTTTAAAATGGCTAAAACGTGGTGGATGTTTGATTAAAAAAATAAAAAGTAAAGTTACAAAACGAGTTACAAAATGTTTGGGTTACCAGCTACAAAATAGTCAGATAGGACCTGAGTCAGGTTGGATGCACCAATAAAGAAATTCAGCACTCTGATAGCCTAGAGAACCCGGTTCAGAAATTATTTACACTGAAATCTTCATGGCAAATACCAATGTAAGCAGAATTAGTAATAAGGCACTGAGAAAGACTCACGTGTGGGGAGACGCATGAAAGAGCCAACGTTATACAATAATGTAGTTGACATACACTTCTTTAGATTCTGTTACTCTGTGTGAAGTGAAATTTAAAGCTTGACTTATTTCCTCAGGGGCACATTACCTTGCAGAGAGTCTTGTATGCTGCAGCCTCATGCTGTGTTCTTAGTTATGCTAAGAAACAATGACAATGCATTACAACGAGGGAAGTCTACCAGGGCATCCTGTGATTAATCATGAAACACCAGCAAAATTGCCTGTAGGTTAAGAGGAGTTCTGTTCAATTTGCATATTTACCTTTTTTTAACCTGCTCATACCAGACATGAATGATAGGCATACAAAACTCTTTACTTTCTGCATGCTTTTGTTTCGCATTTTCATGAAGCTGCCAAGCGAGTTTAACTCAAAGAGGAAACACTGTTAGCTCCAATGGTCCACTTTCATGAAGGCTATGTTTCTCCTTTAATCCTCCTCACCAGGAAACACTCACCAGGTTAATATTAGTTGAGTTAGAAACTGTAGACAAGACCTTGCCTGGAACAACAGTGGTCTGTAAGTGTTGAGTCTTGAATTAAAAGGGCTCTAGAAAACAAGAACAGGAAATGTAACACCTGCTGAATTTATAGCATCATTTATGGTAGTTAGGGGAATAGGGCACACCTCATCATTATAACATGGTGAACATCAGGGCCCTTTGGGGTTTTACATACCCTCCTGGCAAACTAAACGCACCTTTCTCTATTGCAGAGGAATATGCTATTGCTACAGCTGGCCTGTGTTTTTCCCTGTTCATCCTGGCTGGCGCCTTTGTTATAGGCGTCTGGATATGGAAAAGAAGGAGCCCAGACTCTACGGCCTCCCAGATGCCACCCAGGAAAGGTAACTTCCCAAAACTAAAACTTTAGTCTTCTAAAACACGAAGGCTGAGAAGTGGGAATGCTTTTTTATTGTGCGTGCTTGAAAGAGGGTTGCTGCTGTTCTCTGCTTTGTCTGATGTCTTGTAAAACACTCCATTATAAGGGCTCCAACACATAAAGAGAACACTGACATGGTCTCACACACCTGGTAGCAAGTGATTAAATGTTAAATGTGTGGTTCTACCTGAAGTGAGATACTTGATATTTAGAAATACTGTATCGATGGAGCTGAGCTGATTAACATGGCTCATAAAGCAAAAAGGCTAGTTCAAACGGCTGAATTGTGAAAATGTTGGTGCACAAATAGTAGATGGATGGATACCAATACTCACTAGAAGGTGGTATATAGATTATATGTGAATGATGGCCATGCATCCTCTTGTGGATGTCTGTGTGTCTTCTGGTGCTTTCTGCCCTTGTCATTGGGAATGATGTTATTTGGCCCAGATTTTTTCGCTTCCCTGAGCACTGTTGTCGTCACACAGCTGCCTGAAAAAAGTCAACTGACTACATTTACAGTATAAGACTTCCTGACCAAAAGGCTGTGGTAGAAAGGAAATCTACTACCCAGTCGTGTTCGTTATTGCTTTGCTGCTCTGTAACTTTCTCCAGCTCTAACCCAAGTGTTGAATGCAATCCTTTTAGGTCAGAGAATTGTGGAAAAAGAAAGTAATAATAAAACAAAATTCTTAACTCATGCAGAGCAAAGGAGGTTAATGTTACTACCAGAATGGTAATTTAATAAATATCACTCCTTTTCTAACTGGGTTTTGGTGAATAACATACAATACTTCTGTCTTCTATCAATGTAAGTGTATGTATCATACTGTGAATATGCAAAACTATAATATCACTGGAGCTCAGTAGGGTGACTGTGGTAATGTTTGTAATTGTACTGGTAACTTTTAAATATTTTTTAAAAAACTGTATTTCCAAACAGATGTCTCAATGCCCAAGAAAGATTCAGCAGCAGCAGACAATCATCACAGCAGAACGTAAGTTCTACAAAAAAATTGTGTTGTCATACTTAGGTACTATCTGCTGTTGTATTACGGTGGAGTTTGGGGGTTTCAGGGAAGATATTTCTATTCTGGAACCAATCAGAGATCACATGTAATGAGAGTTTTTATGAGCAGCTTGTGAGGAATGAATGCTGTAGTATTGTCCCAGTGCAAAACAGGAGTGGTTTCTACTGGTTGCTGAGATTGTAAAAAAAGGAATTTGGCAATTCCATATGGGATGCATATAAAAAAACAGACAGATTTATTTATTTCATTAAAAACTTTAAAACTCTTTTATCCACTTAAAAAGTCTTTGGTGCCCTGCATTTACAGTTCCTGTTGAGCAAGAGGAAATCAGTCTATTCTGGTTAATAATTCCATTAACATGCTTAAAGTCATTAGCCAAAGCATAAGCAATACAGTGATGGGAAAACAATAACATTCCTGCTCATTTACAGTACAGTAGTTACTTCATTACAGTTATAAGAAAATGTATAAACATTAGGTACTATCCTGTATTATATGCATTTAACACACACGCCTTCATTATAAAAAAGTTCAAATATGATAAAAATAAATAAATTGAGAAAAAATGAGAAAGAGAAATCTTGTAAATGCTTTACGCGTGCCCAGCTTGAAAGAGTTAAAGTATGTTAATTAAATGAAAAACAGGTAGGCATTACTACATCTCTTATAAACTAAAACTCATATAGCATTTGGTCATATAGCAAGGGATTACTGTAATGGGTGGAGGAGCTCCTCCAATTTAATTAATAATATTAAAAATAATAATTATTATTACACTTCTATAGCGCTTTTCTGGACACTCCACTCAAAGCGCTTTACAGGTAATGGGGACTCCCCTCCTCCACCTCCACCAATGTGCTGCATCCACCAAGACACCAGGGCTAGACCCCTACTCTTTTCCAGAAACACCCTGGAATCTTTAATGACCTCAGAGAGTCAGGACCTCGGTTTTACATCTCATCCGAAGGACGGTGCCTTTTTACACTCTAGTGTCCCCGTCACAATTCTGGGGCATTAGGACACACACAGACCATAGGTTGTGCACTCCCTGCTGTTCCCTCTAAAACCTCTTCCAGCAGCAGCCTTAGTTTTCCCAGAAGCCTCCCATCCAGGTACTGCCCAGGATCACACCTGCTGAGCTTCAGTGGACTGCCAGTTATGAGTCGTAGGGTGAAACGGCTGTTGGCAATTCTCTCTCCCTTACCCTTCCATCAGGGTTATTCACCATTAGAGACCGCCGGCTTCACAATGCGTCAGAGGAGAGCTGATTGGAGGCTGTACGGTCTGTAGCTGATGTCACTGCAAGCTTGCAGGTGCCTAGGAAATTGAAGTAGAAGCTTGCATTTAAGGAAAGCTCTCGGGACACCCAGAGCAATCCCAGGCGAACAGAAGGAGAACAAACTCAAACCCGAATAAAACTCAGGATGCTGGAGTGTTGTAGTGTATTAACCATCAAGATGTATTAATAGTTTTAATATTATGTTTTTGCTTCCACAGTCCGTATGAGAGACAGAAGGCAAGAGAGAATCCGATCAAAAACCAATATCAGGATGTGCAAGAAGGGTTTTACTGCCCCCTCTCTATTGACAATCAAGTCGAAGAGGATATTTATGATGACCTGACCTAATGAACCGACTTTGTGCCACAGTCCACTTACAAGTGTAGTTTTCCCAGATTTTGCAGTTCAGTTCAGTTTATTGTCATATGCACAAGTGCAATGAAATGCTTTAACTGCAGTCTTGTTACAAAAAGCTCATCTTTGGTGGGGTTAAATGTCAGTGCCATTATAATTAACCCCACAAGAAGGAGTTAAGCTAATCATTAAGGGCTTTTTGTCTTACTTTTTTATGTATTTATATTTTTTTACTTCCTTTTGAGTTGTAGCTATTGTCTGATATCCTCCCACCTCTTCTCTTAAGGTTTTAATTCAGCAAATTCATATTAATAGGAAAAGCAGCTGTAAAAGCCAGAGCTCATGTTTTCATGAGCAAATAAAAAGTGAATGAATTGTAAATCATCTCTGAAGTCTGTTCCAAAGTGAGGAAACAATGAAAAAAAACCTTAGAATTCATCATTCATTTTAAAACAATGGGTGAGTCAATCAAGGGATGGAAGGATATACCAGGTGTCCGTTTTCCAGCAATTAACAACAGGAAAACAACACAACTTCTTAGTCTCAAAGGCACACATTGAAGATCATGTTCATGAACATTTAAAAGAACAGGACAAAAATAATGTGTCTTGTAAGAAGGGATCACCCGACAACTGAATGAAACTGAATCAGGTCCAAAACTGTCAGGCAACATCTGCTTTTGTGGTCAGATGAGATGTACAGTATGTGTTTTTTTTTTTTGTCTTTGTTGTTACTGTTTTTCAAGAGCATTGCCCTTATTTAGGGTCCATACTAAGGGGTGCTGGTGAGCTTCTCGCACCACAAATGATCCCTCTGCCCTTTCACCTATCCTCGATTCTGCATTGTGGTAGTGTTATCGCCAGTTAAGGCCGCGGTGCAGATCTCGGGTACGGTATACACTTTTATTAAAACTTACTTGGCTAACGAGAGGCCACAAAAAAGTCTGTGGGAAGTACATTGATTGAGGTATTTAAATATGCTTCAAAACGGAAAAAAACACAGGAAGTCAGTGGCATTTTTTAAAATGAGCTGTGGGTCACCCTCACCATAGACCATACAGGTCTATCCCGCAAAAATTATAGTGGTGCTGTCAAAAAGGAAAACCAAAACAGAGAGGTTTGAGGCTTTCGGGGCTACAACAGATAAAGAGGTCAAGCTCAATGTAATGTTATCTCCAGGTCACCGCTTGATAGCGACCCACAGAGTAGAGACTGAGGAGGAAAAACACTGTGTAATGCTTCTGAGAACACAGAACAACACAGAGAGGAATTCACCACAGCAGCGATCCTCCTAACTGGCCGTGAGCTGGAGTCTGGGGATATTTATCTGACCATCCGATAGACCTTTCTCTATATACATCATATGTGACCCACAGGATAAATGTCAAATGAGTGACTAGGCTCCTTTATGTTATTATGGTGCTGCTATTGTACCTTGTCAGGGGAGGGGGGAGGAGAGGGGGAGAGGGATGGGGGACCCATAATATATTTGCACAGGGGCCTGCAAAAAGCAAGTTCTGCCACTGATGATAAATGAGCTATCTGTGTGGGGATGAAATGTCCCATGGGAGCTTTTTGATTATAATCCATAGCATCTGAGTATGCCCAGGGTCTCTGCAAGATGGACACTGGTTAAAGGAATCAGATTACCTGTCTCCTGGAAATCTTCAGGGAACGGCTTCCCCTGCTACAGGGTGGCAGGTACTGATACAGATATTGAGGTCTTGAATCCTGAGACAATACAAGAGTTCGCATGGAAGCCCCAGGGATCTCCATCATCCCACACACCAGGACAAAGTCCTGGACAAGACCCTGGTCATCACATTTTGGAATTTAAAGGGTGTCCTCATCACTGACTCTGTGCCACAGAACCCATTTCCCCTCTCACTGCAATAAACAGAAACGTAATCACGACATTTTCCAAAGTGCAGTAGCCGGAGATAATACAAGGAACAACAATGTGAGACAGCATGAATGGGTTTAACAGGAAGTGCCTGGAGAAAGCGAAGTATGTCAGCATATATTATATTTAGCCAGCAGGAGGCTGCAAGAACCACATTTGACCACAGGAGGGAAGAAAAGTCTTTTATAAGATCTAGCATTGCTGCACACCTTGATGTACTGAATGGCCTGCTCACGTAATCAGCTTTTCTCATGTTCTTATTCTTAAATAGAGTCCATTAAGCATATACTGTACATTACACCTCAGAACATGTATTAAGCTATTTAAGGGTTGAAAATTCCATTTAAAAGTTCTTTGAAACCTATAATATCTTTACAAAAACAAAAAAGTGTATCAATTAACTTGCTCATTCTGAACTGCAAGTTAATTTTAAAAAGTAAGATTGTTCTTATTTATAAATGATTTGCTGTTTGCTAACACAAGTAAGAGTGTTCTTTTATATATAGTGTAGATTTTCACCTCTGCTAGTAAATTACAGAATTGCTTTTCCATTCCTTGCCAAAACAAGGAAAGCAGTTAAGGAGTTTCACCAGAATTCAGACACTCATAAGAGACAGGCGAGTAAAATCACTTTCAGTGAAAATGAGCAGATCAAGACCATTTGTGATAATTCACTGACACTAAGTAATTTCTAGAGAAGTGTCCTAAAACATGGGTTTCTATTTATGCTTTTGAAATTCATATGTAATACTAAGCAAATAATAAATCAAATTTAAGGTAGTTAAGATAAAAATCCATTACCAGAAAAACGTAGAAATCACTAGTTTGGTTTTTGAACTTTGTGTTCATATCTGGAAGATACGAGGATTAGTCTCATTTCGCCAAAGGCAAAAGAGCCTGTCGTTACTGGAAAAACAGCAAACGTAAAATACAACAAAACATGACTGTGCATTGCAAAGAACTTATTCACTTAAACGTACTACACTTTTCCACGAACGGAACATCACCACTAATTACTAACGACATTTTTAACCTTGACTTAAAACTCCAACAGTATTCGTCTATGGCAGGGGTACCCAACCTTTTTTAATGTAAGACTACTTTTTCATTTGCCAGTCCAGGGCGACCTACCACTGTGAATTTGAAGCTCTGATATAGGAAAAACAGACTGCGGGCACATCAGTACAATATCAATACCCATCGCTAAAATGACAGCAAATAAAAGCAAGCGACTCATGCTCCAGTGAACAAATAATGTTCCTCATTTTAGAAAAAAAGAATATCCTACCTTAATATGAGCATTGGCACTGAGCAGCTTACTTGAGGACACTTGTAATTGTTTTAAACGTGATGACATTTTTATTTTGTCCCTGCATCTCGACATTCATCTCTTTCAGCAGTTCAGTCCAGTCTGTGAGGAATGCTAAATCCAGGAGCCACTGGTCATCCTCTAATTGGGCATAATCACCATGTTTACATGACTTGAGAAACTCTTTGATTTCAGGCAACAGCTGTCTGAACCTCGCCAAAAATGTTTGCTTTTGAAATCTCCTCAGCAAACTTTTTTGTTTTATTACTTCTCGATCCCTGAATGACTTTGTGTTTAGCCAGGAGGTGGCTCACACGTGCTATAACTATGCGATGATTGACGCTTCCCCTCTTATTAGGCCTCATAAAAACTGACTGCTGCTAGCTGAGATTGTAATTTTTCCTCTTTTATTTTCCGTAACTCACTATTAGCGAGAAAGTCCACATCATACGTTTTGTGTGCAGTTTTGAAATACTGTTCTATATTTCCCTTTTTCGCCTAGACGCTAGCATTGCAGATTTGAATGCGATGGTACAAAAAAAAAATAATCATGCTCCCGTTCCTCGTGGTAACGGTAAATCTTCGGTCTCTTTGCTTAATCATTTTCGCTCAAACACTAAAACTAAACTGTCAAATAGGCAATCAAACTTCTCAAACTGCTGGAGACTTTGTCACCGCTAGTCTGTTTTCTGTTTCGCTGCACTATGCACTGTATCGAATGTGGGGTTTGTGCGACAAGACAGAACATTCTTGGGTAGCTCACACAACACTATTTACGGAGCTCCTGTAACCTTTTTTTCAGTGTCAGCCAGCACTCAGGGAAGAAACTTTTACAACCCATTCGACAAGGGTTAAACACACACAAGGGCACTAAAATGTATGACATGACATGCACAGATCTGAATGCATTTTTTAGGCTATCGGAAAAAGTAAATAGTCAAATAGCCCATTTATTTTTTTGCCAAACATTCTTGCGATCGTGATCGACTGGTAGGGCACCCCTGCTCTATGGTCTCACTCACACACTAAGGCAGCTCTCCTCCCTGTATTTCTGAAGAGGCAGACATCCAGCTCCCTGGCATTCAGCTGATAAAATTACAGCTCCCCTTTTTACTTGTCTTTGTGTGTTCTGCAAGGGTCTGGAACAAACTGCCCTGCAATGATATTGAAGCCAATTCCAAGAGAAAATTCAGGAAATGGCTGCACAAGATCATTGCTGCAATAAGCTAGCCTTCATCTTGGTTTAAATCCAGATGAGGTCTTATACTGTATGTGCTGTAGGTTTGAGATTGATATTTAGTGACTAATGACTGCTAAGGAAATGTTCTGGCTTCTCTTTTTAATTCAGCACAGTACTGACTTTTTTATAGTGTAATGAACAACTTCAGCTATATTTCAGATAAACAAGTTGTGAGCATCTAAATGAGAAAAACGGGTAGTATTGTACATTTACATTAATGTTTTTTAGTTGTACTGTGATCCAACTAAGAGAAAAGGGTTTCAGTAACCAAGGAAATGCAGCAAAAAAAAGCATAAATGCAACGTGTACTATTTACATTGAAAAGTAACCTGTTGCCATAACACATGAGCAAACATTTACCAAAATGGCTGACTGTTTCCCTTTTTATGTCCTCAGTTCAAGGGCTAATATATTTGGTGTTTGCAAACTTCCCATCACTGTGAAATATTTTGAAACCCTCAAAACAAACATCGTTAAACTGCACGTTTGTTTTCAGTGTTAGATACGTCATTGGCAACCAAAATTTTCACACTTTGGAGCTCTGTTTCACACTCACTCTGTTGGAGCAGTACACCATTGGCATGCTGGATTTGTTTTATGACCTAAAAAACTGGTATAAGTAAAATTTAGTTGCAGCACTCTCAACCCCTTGTTAACATTGAGAAGTACACATGATCACAAGTAATTTAGGATTATATCAATGTCAAAACCAGGCACACATCCATTAAGAGATACAGTTTCTTAATTTTATATGGTATTTTTTATTTTGAAAAACAATACTCAAACTCATTGTACCAAAAATGCACATTAAACATGGTAAGTAAAAATACAGTAACGTACCAAATACAACACATAACAAAAAGGCTCATTCAGCTCAATAATTTCAGGTATCCTTCAGTTAATGAAGTGTCAGCTATATACATACATCTGATTTAATTATAATAGCTCAATCATGTACTACACTGAACTAATTAGTTTCTTTAACGTTTCTGTAAACATATTAGATAAAGAAATTGTTCTAATTGCAGGGAACAAAGATGATCGGATCACAGTAAGGAGGTGTTACCCTCTTCATTTCATATTGTTACAATAGCTTTCAGGTGATCTTCACATTTAAACAATGTCCATCTCAAACAGGTTTATAACACGCAGACACTTGGTATGCAATCAAACCATGAGTTACCAAAAAATCCTTTAACAATTATATTACTTTTTCTTTCAACACTGATATATCTAGTAGATAAAAAAATTGATCCTCTGCTTCTCAGCTGTTCTTCTAGATGGCTTATTTTTTTAAAATATCTTTAAAATATTTGCACAAACAGAATTCATATAATAGTATAATTCAGCCAGAACAAATCCCAAACCCTTCCCATTGTCTTTCCAATGTTGCATACAGCAGGATGATCTGTTTCAGCTGAGTTTGGAAACTCCTGGACTGCTGAATTTGATGTTTAGCCCACTGGCCCAAAAAAGTTGCATGTCAAGATGACTTCAATACAAGATACAAGATACAAGATACAAGGGAAAATTCATTTTCTTACTTCAGATTCTTCAGACATCAGGCAGAAAACATTTTCAGGCTTTCTGGTGAAATTGCAAAGTCACTTTCTTTTGAGCTCCACTTAAATATTTTAAATATTTTGTCCCCACAACTAATTAAAACCAGACCCTATAGGAATTCTTTGCAAACAGTGTACAAGAATTACCCTCTAATTAATTATTCATTACATGGGTTACAAAACCAGTTTTTCAAACCACTCATAATAAAAGCATAACCCTTCTGACACATTGCTCAGCTAAACAAAAAACAAATATGGAATTGCTTTAAGAATACTCCATAAAAAGCACAGTAGTCACGTAAGTGTTGCATTTGCTCAAAAACACTGTAATATTTCTGAAAAAATTTAAGAATTATTATCTATTTATGATTTTGTGAAAACAGATTAAAACTATCACAGTTAAAGCTCTTGATAAGGGAGGCTAAAGCAGACTTATTTTAACTTGCAATGTATGTAGAATTACCCCTTTTTTCTAAAAACTAAAAAACATTTAAAGCTAGCATGTAACTGTTTTGTAACAAACAGGGTATATTACAAATGTGCTTATTTTTAGATCTAATTTTACAAATGAACATCTGTAGTAAAGCAATTTGTTAAAACACTTTGCTTAAAACAAAACAAAAGCATCATTTTTAAACAGTTCTGAAAACAAAGCAGTCGAAGGCCAGCTTGAGTTCTCATAGGACTGCTGTGCTGTAAATTTAATTCAGAAGAATTTTTATATTTTAAAATATTTTAAAAGCATGATAGTTTTTAATATTTTCACATTCAAGTAAATTAACCATTCCTGACAGTGATCTGCACTTTTAAATACTAAAAATCGCTGTGAATAAACATACTCACACTCTTCCTTCATTATTTCATTACATTAACAAATCAGTTAATGTTTGTAATCCCCCCCTTTTAAAATAAAATAACATTTTCCACTTGTCGCAATACTCTAAATGTAACGCTGTATCTCATGTCAGTTTATGTTAGAAATACATAGAATTAAGGTTTCTGTCACTCCAGATCTACCATGAGTTACAAATTAATCAGTTAGACAAGAGGTTAATGTATGTTATTGACTACATAATAATTCAGAATTCCAAGCTCTGATATTAATTTTAAATGAATATAAAGCTCAGATATCTCAAGTTCTTTCCAAATGTTCTAAAAAAGCTTAAACCGCAGAAGCTGAATTCTCTGCTGTGAAAAATTCTGATGCCGTGATCTACAGTTACTACAATAGCATTTTTTTGTTTGATATACATGACATCCTTGCTCTCAAAATTTTCCTCAAAGACTTTCCTGCTGATTGACTTCATAAACCTGAGTTTGCTCCCCAAAGACGCTAATATCTGTTTCTCTGTCTTGCATCAGGAAGAGCGGGCGTGGTCCTTTGTGTCCCATAGTGAGCTTGAAATTCCTTTCGACCGGCAGTTTTGTAACTTCCATCCACTTGTCACTCAAACTTGGTTCAGGAAAAACATTTAATTCCAGTGACTTTCTTGTGCTGTCTCTTGGTTAATGGTGGAAAATTCTCAGGGAACCTCAGCTAAGTCAGTGCTCGATGCTTTGGGAAGAAAATTAGATGTCAGGGAGCTGCTAGCCTCTATGCTAAGGGCGTCTCATTTGGTTCCACGGGGTGGTTGTGGGGCTGTAATTCCATGGAAACGCCCATGTCGCTGGTGTACCTGGAGCACTTCCGGCTTTCCTTGAACATCTTGAGGCGCATCATGAGGTGGATTTTGAATTTGCGCGTAGCAAAGCAGTAGACAATGGGATCAAGAAGGCAGTTGAGACCCATGAGGCAGAGGGTGATTTGGTGGGCATCGTTCAAGCGCTGTTTTACATCCTGCGATGTCGTCCAAAGATTCAAGATGGCCAAAGTCCAGGGGCCTTGGATAATGTGGTGGGGGACGAAGCAGATGATGAAGACTCCCAGCACGGCGCACACCATCCACAGGGCTCGCTGCTTGACCCCCGTCTTCCGGCTGTTCTGCTGTGGCACCGGCTGGGACAAGAGTGTCCGGATGATAAGGAGGTTGCAAATAATAACCAGGAGGAAAATGAAGAAAAACAAGGCAATGATCAGGAAATGAATTGTGGCCACCTTCTTATTTGCTTCATAGTCTGTCTTATTGTAGCTCTCGTAGCACCGGTAATAATCTTCGTCGATCTTGTGGACGTGTGTATCGAACAAATACGGACCAGCACAGCACAGATTTAAGACCCATATGATCCCGGACACTATGATGCCTCGTTTCCGCTGGTCTGAGCTGGCAGCTTCCAGAGGCCTTGTTACGGCTCGGTAGCGATTGAAGCTGATGACCGCCAAGAAAGCAATGGAACAGTAGGTGTTGATAAAGAACATGGTGCCTGAAAGAGTGCACAGGAACTCCGGAAATATCCAGTTGCCATTTTTATGGTAATAAACAATCCAGAGTGGGAGAGCAGCCACAAACAGCAAGTCCGCCACGACAAGGTTAATCATATAGATCTTGATCTCATTCATCCCCCTGGATTGGTGCATTTTATTGAAAACCCAAAGCACATAGGAGTTGCATATCAGTCCCATAAAAAACACCAGGCTGTAGAAGATCGGGAAGAGAGTGTACCTGAAACTCGAGTCCACCGGATTTGACAAATTGGTGGACATGTTTCCTGAAGAAATGTTCTCCTTCGCTGCTGGTTCCTGAATAAAATAACACACACAATTTTAAATATAGGAAATGAGCAACAGAAAGAACACAACGAGCAAAAGCTGCACTGAAAATGCTCCTCTTCGCTTGTTCAACTGAACTTTACATTCTGTGCCAATCTGAAAAAGCACAAGTGCAAAGTGATGCAACCAAGGAAATGCTTCATGTGGCGTAACTGCAAGTCACAGCACATAATGTTCACTAAATATGCTCTCACTAAAGCACCCTTCACAATTTCAGTTTATTGCACATTTTTTCTTTCATTTAAGTTTAGTAATTAGACAAGTGAGTAAAAAAGACTAAGCTCACTGTAGGATGTTTCAAGCACAAATGTCCCCTACAACCTTACAAACCCTCTCCTTTGCTCTAATGAGACAGAGAGCATTTAAATTAATGCTCAGGCAGAGGAGGCTTGCGCAAATTAGCCTAAGGCCAATCATGAGAAGGAATCTGTAATAAAGGAATTGCCCCACGAGTCATCAACAATTCAAAGAAATGCAAAGCTTTTCTCTAAGAACTGGACTGGTCACCCACCCAGAAAGAACAAAAGGTGATTTCTCCAGAAGATTGCCCAAACACATATAATTAAAACCACAGCGTATCTACAGCCCTCTGGATCTCTTTTCTTTCCTCTGAGAAAAAAAGTACAGAACATCACCTGTTGAAATGACAATTCTGTAAACACAATGTAAATTTAAATGTCATTAGGACAGCAGCATCACTATCTTCTAACCTGCACACTTAAAATCGCAGAAGCTAAGCAAGACAGGGCAGATCAGGACCTGGGATGAAAGCCTGGGTCCTGCAGTAAGTGGTGTTGGTGAACCAATAGGTGGCGCTCTTGCCTGTAAACCAGAATTCCCAAGCTTATGACCCAGTATGGTCACAGGGGAAACTTGTCTTTAGAAGAAAATATCCTTCAGATAAGACATCAAACTGAGGTCCTGAATAACTGGTTATTAAATATCTCATAGCACTGTCAGTAAAAATGGAGATATTAACCTCAGTGTTTTGGTAAAATTCTCCCTTTGGCTTGGATAATTTGGCCAATGTAACGTTCCTCTTTTAATTTAATTACTGGGCAATTTCTCACTCCTGTGCATGTTCTGCTGTGTAGTGGGGTGGCTGGCACAGAATGGGTGCTGGGTGTCACCTAGTTGGGAGCTGCATTTCAGTGTTGGATTTTGGAAGTTTATCCCCTCAAATGTGGAAAGAGATTTGCAAGCCTTTGGGATAAAAACATCTTCATAATGCAATTTAATCTTGCATTTATCTTGTGCATTAAGAAACTTGGCTCCATTCTATATTGGTACTTGCCAAGAAGCTAATGAAGTAAACTTAGCAAAGTACAAACTAGTCAAAAGTTACATACAATCCCAAAACAGAAAAATATACTTCGATATACTTACAGTATTTAATAACCTACCAAGTTAAGTCATAAATTAATTCATAGCAATAATTGAAAATGATAAGTAATACTTTACAAAAGTGAAAGCCCCAAAGCTGTTAAAGACAATACAGGCTTCTGCAGAGCTTTCTGATAACATCTCAACAGCATAAAATGTCTTTGAAGATTATTTAAAGATTTACTGAGCGCTACCAATGAGAAAGCAATCTTGAGACTTACCTGGAAGTTTATCTGCAGATCAACAGCCAGGCTGCATATTTAACAGAAATTCTTATGTATACATCAAAAGAAAGTGGTCTCAATTCTGTTTTGTTACAGCTATAGCTCCTGCTATATCATCTATGTTTAGCATTATTTAGTACCTACCCATTTTCAAATTTATTGATTCTACCTGACACTGCTAAACATTATCCAAATGTATAAAGTCAAATGCAGAATATAAGCATTAAAAAAATTAAAATTGATAGGCAGAATCCCCACTGTGTGTATCCTTCAATTAAACAGCATGATGTGGTCCTCCTGAACCTAGTCTTGATTTATTGAGAAAAACAAATTTGCTCTTCACAGCTACTTGTTCAGATCTTTTTCCAGCAACACAAACAAGCTACAGTGTAAAGAAATATACTCACCATGTAAAAGAAATGAGCTTCCTTAAAGAAAGAGCTCTGCTTCTATTCCTTGTTTTCTCTTGCTTGGATGGGGCACCTAGTGATGATCGAGCAAAACAAAGTCTCTGGAGATTGTCTTCCTTGATCCATCGTGTCGTATCAACGTATGGCAAATGTGAACTTTGCTCAGCTGAAAGGAGTATCTCACAGTGTGATTCATTTCCTGGCTCCATTTCAAAAGAACACAGAACACGCTAAGTCTGTGGTCCACTCTTTTTTTGGTATTTAAATTTTCTGTAGTGGAGCAACTGATCGACAAGACAGGAATTCACATGAATCTGCCAATTAAATATGGTTTACAAGTCCAAACTAAGAAATCTGCAAAGGAAATTCTGCAAACTAGAAGTGCTTTTAACGATACGCAATAGTAAAGAAGAACAAATTATTTCAAAAACAATGATACAGCCTATTTATAGTTTTTTTTAACAAAACCACATGTACAACACACACAATAAATAGTACTGTGTTCTTACCTCCATTAATCCTTGATTCATTCTTTACAGCCCACTCTTGTTTTTCAGGGAGTCTGACAAGGTTTGAGACAGCACAGCTAAACCTCATCCAGGGCCTGTTCTGACAAGCCTCAAAGGAGGTGAAGACTGGAAAGGATGAGTGTTGAATTTCTTGAAGATGGAAGTCATGTTTGTGAGACCAGGGTTCCCTGTCCCCACTTCACAGGCAAGTAGTACCTCCAAGGCGAAGGTTAAAAGCCCCACAATAATTGCATTCAAAACGGTACCGGTAAATAATTACAAATAGAACTTTAAAATCCTCGAGATCACTGCAAGAGCTGTCCTGACTGAAATTAAGTCAGTCCCTGGGAAGATTGTCTGTTTGTTTCCAGAATGTACACTCTAGCTGCCTTTAAACAAAAAAAAAACAGGCACAGCCAGGAGGTTACAGCTCGTGTTTAATATTTAGAAATGTTCCAACTTGAATGTAAACAAAGATTTATGACACACCGGTTTGTATTTTTTTAAACTCCTTTCTTATGTATCCTGTTACTGTAAAGATTATCCACAGCAACGTATACCATACATTTGCTCACTGTTATCTCTGTCTTGGTGTTACAGGGCGAGAGTGTTACAGGAAAGTAAACAAGCACTTGGTCACCATCATTTCACTGAGAAACCATCTGCAGCTGACTGTGGACTGAGACCTCCACCACCCAAGATCTTCTTTTGCCTTCTTATTTCCTCTCATTCTTTTAAGAAAGATATTTTACTAAGCCACCCCCACCAATTCTAGGAATAACAATAGCTTCTACCCTAGCAGTGCACACGGTGAACAGCTAACTGCTGTAATGCTTCAGAATTCAATGCTCCTCTGCACTCTGCATTTTATTTGGCTACAACATATCAATTGTCCTGTGTGTGTACTGTTCTGTACTACACGTTGTGTGTTTTTGTAGTGAATTATGGTTGCGTGTGACTGTCATTATTTATTATTTCCTGTTTTGTAATGTACGGTGCACATTGTGTGTTGTTGTCTACTGAACCGTGCATTTCCCAAAAGAATGGCATGAATAAGAATCCCAATGCACACGTACTGTACATATGGCAAATAGACTCCTTTCTCATTAGAGAAATATATTGTTCTGGAATCGGTCCAGAGAAGAGCACTCGGTCATATTTTGGGGCCTAAGGGAATGGTCTAAGCTGACAGACTGAAGGAACTGAACTGAGTCATGAACAGAGAAAACAACATTCAAAATGCTTAAATCAGAATGAACACTGAAACACAAATCAGGTGGCACAAGTTACACTACATGGAAGTGCATTTGAATCCAAGAAGGCACAGAAGGCACATCTTTACCCAAAAGGTTGTGGGAGCATAGAACAAGCTAGCCAGCCATGATATCCATCTTTCAAGAAATGGGTGGATGATATCATTGGGTCGGTTACCTACTAACTGAAAGACAGATCTAGACTGTCCATATGGCCTCCTCTCGTTTGTAACCTTTCTGACACTGTGAAAGTTTCAAAGGAGTCTTGAAAGATACTTGGACAATAAAATTGATGGGGCAAAAACACTCTTCTCCTGCCTGAAGATGTCCTTATGTTCCTCAGCACACCTGTGATTTTCTCACACAGCATTAGTCTACGTTTCCTTCAATGTGTTGTTGTGGAACGGACCAAGGTGTAGGTCTAGCCTAAACCCCCAACAGTTAATAATTTCTGCTAGACACAATGTAACTGCTATTTCCAGGTGTAAGGAGTTGGCACTTACGGGAAAGGGTTTTATCCTTACCACACCTTCCTACCTTTATAAATTCTGTATTTGCAAATAAAAGTTTAATGTGTAACTTCAATGCAATTTACATGTCTGCTGTGCAGGGCCGTAAGCTCCTTTTAGATGAACTTTGATTTTAAACTACAGAAAAACCCCCTCCATTTCATTCGTAATCCATTTCTGATTACGAGGGGACTTCATAGAATGAAAACTGCAAAACATCATATCAAAACAAGGAACAGGTGAAACAAAAAAAAATATGGAAAGGGCATTTTAGGAGAAGCATCAAACTGACATTGGTAACTGAGGCCTGAGAGAGCTGCAACGCTTATTTGACTGTGCAGGACCACATGACAGCATTATCAACGATGCCAAACGTGATATAAAAGAGCTCATTTATCGAACAGTGGTAACTGAGACCTGAGAGAACTGCAACGCTTATTTGACCGTGACTGTGTAGGACCACGTGACCGCATTATCAGTGATGCTAAACACGCCATAAAAGAGCTAATTTATTCTAGTTATAAGGAGAAATTCCAAATCACAGGGAAAGTCCAGGTTCACAGGTCACAGAGGAAGGAAGTTCCTCTGTTTCCTGTTTTTAGCTAAGTAAGGTCATCATGGCAAACCACTGAAGAAGGATCACATCACCTGAATCAATAAATTCTTATTTCTATATTTCTAATTCAGGAATATAGAAGTTCTTAATCAAAAGAATGTTACGTTCTAAATTAACAGGTGTTTTGCAAATGTTGGTCATTAACCAAATCTATGTGAGTGTGTGGACTCATGTGACAAAATATTAGGAACTCCCTATGAGACCCTTAGTGGCAGGCAACGCATGTTTAGCTTCCATCTCCTTTCTGGAGTAAGAAAAACGCAAAGCCTCAATTGAGGAAGCTGGAGAACATACAGGTCAACCCTTCATTCCACAACCCCTGGCATCAGAGCTTCAGCTGATGTTGATCCTACTAGGACTAGGATGCAGTGACATGTCATGCTGAATCTCTGCTGCTGTTTGCACAGGATCAACAAAGTATATGGTTTGTGTAAGTATTTTGGTCAGTGCGGGAATATATACTATATACATGGATACTTGCTTTGTGTTTCAAAGTATTACATGTATACAATGTCTTCACTGTTACCATCACTTTCAACTGTCGCTCATCCAATTCAGGGTCATGTGGCCAGAAGCCTTGGGATACATCGTTGGTGGGACGCCAGTCTATCGCAGGGCACACAGCGACACAGACATGCACACACTCACACCAGGGCCAGTTTAACAGAAGGTCATTTACCTGCCAGCATGCCTTTGGACATGCAGACTGCACACATATAGCACCCCTGGAATTGATCCCAGGGCCCTAGCACTGCAAGGCAGCAATGTTCACCACTGCACCATAGTGCTGCCCAAAAGACAGAGGTGGGATTTGAACCTGTGCTCCTGTAAGCATTTTTGCTTACAAGACAGTGATTAAGACCATCGAGCTCTCTCAGCTCCATATGTATACACATATAGTATAAACACATACATACAGACAAGTATGCACATAAGTCTGGAAACTGTATGCCAAAACCACACACTCCTTGGAAAGAGGGACCCGACCAAAGCAAGGCAAAACATGAATGGCGTACATTTGTTCTGAACAGGAAATTCTCAGCAGCTTCAAGGTGTAACAGAACAGGCTGTCTTCTCAAATCTCCTCTCAGAAAAGCAGGGTGTGTACACTCCTACAAGTCTGTTTTCACAGAAGCACATCACAAGGGAAACGAAAGAAATCTCCTCGCAAAGCAGTCTTCATTTCAGAAGCACAACATTGTAGTAAAACAGTTCAATATAATCTGCATTATAAAACATTATTTGTAGAGGTAGAATGAGCAAAACAATTTTTGTTGGGAGATATAAATGGATCTGGCTTTGACCTTTCTCTGTCTATCCTTAAGGATTTTATTCAATTACAATTTTAAAAATTCAAACAAAAACTGTCTTATCCTAAGATAACTTTTCTGGGGACATTTATATCCTTAAGATTCCTTCTTTTCATCCTGTGTGTGAAAGGTGTGTTTGGTGCTTCAACCAACCAAAGTACTTTAATTATTCATGGATTCATAGATCATGTCTGATTGTCACAGGTAAACAAATGCCTAAAAGTTCATGGTAGAATGGCCCGGGTACAAAATTAACTGTTTTTCCAATGTATTATTCATCTAATGCAGCTATAGGTGTTAACAGCGGTTACAAATTTATTTTATTCAGAGTCCCATCGCCTTGTCTCTTAAAAGTTGTGTTAATGGATAAAGAACTGTTTTGAAGTCTTTATGGAAAGACGTTCTCTTAAAATTCATACTTCTTAACAAAAAAACTAAGCACAGGGGGCTACTGAAGAGGGTTTGTAAAGAGAATAACTACTTTAGTACATACAAATCATTTCAAATAGAAATTTAGCGGTACACTAATTTCCTCAACTCATTTCAACCCTTAATAACATAAATAAGAATACAACCCACTATAAAAACATGATGCATCCAGCTTTAAAAGGATTTACAGCAAAGGCATGATTCCTAATAGATAAGATAGATCACTCCTAGGATGACTAACATATAGTCTCCAAGTAATAAGTCCAAATAAGGTCATTACTGAAATGAATTCTAAAGTTCTAAAGCTCCTCTTGAGATGATATCAGGTCGGAGGACAGAGGTTACTCAAACTAAGCAGGCTACCAAGCAGCAGGGCTTGTGTAGTACATGGACAATTGCACAACTTTTGACAATCAGGGTTTTCTAGAACCCTATGCATGGGTGAGGGGTTC
This sequence comes from Lepisosteus platostomus, assembly GCF_059453375.1. Lineage (NCBI taxonomy): Eukaryota > Metazoa > Chordata > Actinopteri > Semionotiformes > Lepisosteidae > Lepisosteus > Lepisosteus platostomus. The sequence continues at coordinate 8,483,033 of NC_142623.1, read as the reverse complement.
TCAGTGGTTCTTCATGGACAAAGCCACATTTTCACCATGCAAACAGGAGCTCCCAGACACACTGTTGGCGAACCACACAAAAACCCTTTAACCACTTTGAACTCAAAGCATCACAGTCACACCACACACAGGTTCCCAATGCAATCAGCCTAAGAACACACAACCAAGTTCTTTCATCTTGAATTCAAGGTTTTTTTTACAGTAATGACAGAAAAAAGATCATCCTAGAACAGACTGGAAGACAGGCCTGCTGCTTCAGCCTTAGTTTTTTCTCTTGGTGTGAAAAACAGCAGTAGTAGAGGGATTTCATTTTGAACCTGGAAGATTCAAGAAAAGGAGGAATGTGACTCAAAATGACATAAATCGGTTGGATACATTTTGTAAAAATCTCCTGTAATATGAAACAGCACAGCCACTTTATGTAAGGGACATTTCCAACACTTGCTTTAATTGGTGATACAGAGTCCCGTGCCAATATTACAATACAAAAAAAACAATAAAACAAGATCCTGTAACACACCCAGTACAGCAAGATACAATGCAACAGTGTGCTGCAATTACTGGTATTACAAAACTAAAAATCTGATGATCTACAGATGTGAAATGGTCTCATTTCCTAATTTCACACTTTTTAATGAGAAACAAGACATTCCCACTTAAGGAGCAACATGGAAACAGAGGAAACCAACTAAAGACCAGACAAAAAAAATGTATGTGGATTCTCAGTACTGACAAAATACAGAACTGAATGAACACAACAGTAATGGATTACTACTGGGGCATTAGTTTTTAACGGACTAATTAAAATAAGCTGTACCAATGTTTACAGTATTTTTATTTTATCTTCAAAGCAAAAAACAGAATGGCATTCTGAATCTCATGTTTCTTGTGTGAAAACGCAAGCTTATCGCTTCATCTACTCAATTAAACTTTTATTTATTATTCCTACTTAATTACACACAGAAAACATTTCCTGTTTTGCTATTACTAAGGACACATTCCAAGAAGCATTTCAATATCATCATAACCAGATATCCAGATTTCTCAAGAGCTCAGAATTGGCCTATATAAATAAAACAAATGGCTAAACATTCTGCATTTAGCCACTTGTTGTATTAGTCATTTGCTTCTATTGTTAGAAATCTTTTTTTGTGTTCCATTGCTTAGATTCACAAGTAGTGAATATACTGTAAGTACTATTGTCCAGAATACCCATATATGAATGAATCTTCCATTGACTTTTACAGAAGCTGCAGATCTTAATTTAAATTGTAATGGAAATTAGTACGTCCAAAGCTTTACCAAAGTATTTTTGTGTGTAGATGTTGAGAGCAAAAAAGGAACTAAATCCAAAAAAAAAGATAATTGAAGCAATTGTATAAGTTCACACTTCCAAATTCTGTTTTATTTACAGCTGAACAAAAAACCATAGTTCTATAAAATCAAGATTGCAAGTGAAGACCAAAAAATTCCAAATGCAGAATACAGTCTAACTTGTCCAGTGTGGAGTTCAAGGGTCAGATCTTTTATATATATTTTAAAAAAGTGAAATACAACACATTTTGGAGATGACGCTGTCCAAGGTGGTACTGGTTTAGATACAGTGGGCTTTCCAGGAACCGGAGCCTGTAACCCCCAATCTTCTGCACAGCATACCAATATTCTGCTTATCGCTGCTCCATTTTCACTTTAGGGGGCTTGAGAAATGATCGGTTCTTCTTCTCTTTCTTAGTCTTGCCTTTTGCTTGGAAGTTCCGCCAGCTGTCGACACGCCCATCTCTGGTTTCCTGGTACACATGTGTATGTGTTAATGTATATTTATATTAGAGGCGATATGTGGCAGCAACAACAAGACCTTTTTAAATTCATTACAGACACCTGTGAACTGGATAACTCCTGGAATTACCTGTTTCTGATCAATCTGTGCATTTTAGGTTTCTCAAAATGGTCATGGCTGCTACTTTAACTTGGTTTGATTTCTCCTCACAACTTTTCTAATTGTGTGTACGGAGGAGTCTGAAAGTGTGCAGCTGGACAGTTTATCCCAGCACAGATCTCCCTGACAATTCTGACACTAACAAGCCAGTCTTACAAATCAAATGATAAAAATAAAATAATACTATCACAAACACAAATGAACACACCCCTCTTATGACTGTAAATCTCAATTCTGCAAGAATGCAGATATTAAATGCTGCAAGATGTTCTCAGGTTGCAACTTCTGATTCACACGAGAAAATAGTCGAATACCACAGATCTGATATCAACATCTTCTCTTTTAAAGAACGACCCTTATCTTTGAGGCATACTGTCAAAATATATAACCACATCCCTTCATTCTGAGCCAGCAAAGATAAATCTGCTGGCATTTTTCAAAAGCAAAATTAAAATTAACACTTGAACAAAGCCTATGTAAATTTAGCAAAAGCAATAGAGAAACTAGACATTGAAACTTTAGTATGTCACATGGACCAACACTTCAATAACATTTGTGTGTGTAGAGCAGTGCTGCTGAGGACAGATTTTAGGACGCACAGAACAGAATTATGTTTGTTTGGGACCACTTTTCTTTGTTGCGATGCACTCCAGCTATAAGACGCAAAGGATAAGGGCATAGTAGGAAAATACTCTTTATGATGCTGAAGCCCATAAAAGAGACATCAGCTTTTATTTAATTCACCTAAACTCAAATTGCATTTTTCACCATTTTCTGCTTTATATCAAAGCAAAAAACAGGATGGCATTCTGAATCTCGTACACTCATGCTTGACTAAATTAAAGTTTCATTTCACATTTCTGCTTAATTGCACACAAAATACTTCCTGTTTTAGCATTACTAAGAACCCATTCTCTCTATCCCTCTTCTTGACTTTTTTTTAAATCATATACACTCATACCACATTCTTCCTCTAAGGGAAGTTTTAGGCAGTGTTGCAAATTTCTACTAATAATTTATTTAAAAAAAACTTTTTATCTGCACAGCTAGTCCAGGAAAGTCAGAATTTCACAACAGCCAAAACTAGAAACAGTTTTTCACACTTCGTTTTTCCAGAATTAAGTTTCCTGATTCTAGAATTTTTGAAAAACACACTTGTGACTAGTCTATTAAAAATATCTGATAAGACTCTTAGGACATCGGGGATTTCCAAAGTGGTGCGACAAATCAAGACTGGTACCTCCAGGGCTGAAGAACACCGAGCAGGACAGTGAGTGTCCTGACTCAGCCTGTGGTGTAACAGCAGACCCTGTCTGTAACATTTCTGGGATACAGGATGTAAGACAGATGACAATTAAGAAAAGCAGTAAGTGTGTCATCTTTAAGTTACATCACATATAACTATGGCAGAAAAAATGTGTCGAAAAAACATTTAATGGCGGAAAGTTCAAAAAGAAGCAAAGTGTGAAAACATTTTCTTAAAAGAAAAGGTAAAACCGTAACATGCAGAATATACCAGGTTTATTTAGCATTCTATGGCAGTACAACGTGCATGCTTAAGCAAAAGCTTTGTGTTCGGTGGCGTGGGTGGTGTTCTGACAAACTGAAGTATTTAGCAATGGCGAAATACCACAAGCGCCCACTTATTTGTGTATTAGCCTAAAGTTAGCAGGGTTGCAGTTCAACTTAATATGCTATTGCACATTATTTTCATATTATTATTACAGCATATTTTCAGTTTGCTTAACTCTCACCATATGGATAGTAGTCTTTTCAAAGAACTGTACAAGTAAAGAGATAAAGCTTGTCATCCTATCAGAAATAAATATGGACTACTTCAAAACATTATTTAACAATCAGCAGCTCGTCCTGTAAACGTATTCATACATAGCTCGTCTTGTGAACTACCGTCATATATAGCTCATCTTGTGAAATAAAAATACGATCAGAATAGACTACAGTGTTAACCTTGTTAAATGATACTGCAGTCGAGAGAGATACAATCTACGTTTACTTATCAATGTTCTTCACCGCAGCTCATATTAGCAAATCTTACAGTCAACCAAAACATTTACTTGCTGTTGTTCTCAGTTCACAGTTTGATTTCAAGTGACTTATATGAAGTTTACTTTGAACTTTGAACTTATTTGAATCCTGTTTATTTCATTTTTATATTTAACATTTTGAATTGTATTTTTGTACAAAAAAGACAAATAAATCCTGAAATTTAAAAGTGAAAGACAATGCAGTTTGAAGAGGTAAGACGATGTTAATGTAGTTAAGTTGAAACTTTTTCAAGGCTTTGTTTCTCATTATTTAATTGAATTAAGGTATATGGCTACTGAACAATGCCAAACTATTTGTCACAGCCTTTCTCATTTACAAGACAATTTTCAGCTGAGCCGATTAATCAATTAATCAGTGTAATATTCGCCTGAATAATCGATTAACAAAATATTCGTTTGTTGCTGCCCTACATATAACCTGTCAAAAAGTTACCAGAATCTGGAAAGTTAGTAATATTCCTTTACTTAAAAACTGTGTGACTAAATTGTCACTGAAAGAAAACAGACAAGGATGATAACCTGGAGAATGTTAGTCACAGTGTGTAGCTCACGACAGGAAAAGGACTGTGTGTGGTTTTAGTAATTAGGAACTGGTTTGGTGGCTTATGTGGTCCACAATCAGTATTGTGTATTCTAGTCCACATATAAAGGTAATGGACAAAAAAAATGGAAACACCAATGTGAAGTCACTTAACAGGGTGCTGGGCAACCATGTGTGGCCAGTATGCACTTTGGAATAATGTCCACCACATCTAAAATTCTGGAATTCCTTAAGAGGGGAGCAGTGGCATTTTCCCTACAAGATAGTCAACTATCCAATGCCTGGCAAACATACAGGGCTGGAGTGATGAGCAATGTCTGGGTTACGGCTATACTGATATCACCTTAGACACTACTACTCCTGAAACATAAGTAAGCTTAGCACTCTTGGCCTGCCAAACCTGTTTCAGCATTCTTCTTTCAAAGTCACTAAGGTCTCCTGTTGTACCCATGCTTGCTGAAATCATGGGAAAACAGGTCTGTCCAGCATGTTTATACATGCGCCTAAGCATACTGGGAGGTTAGTTTAATTAACAACCCACAACTGTGAAGAAGCCCTTTCTGTGAGTAAACATGGTGTCCTTCATTTACCAAAGTGTTTCCATTTATTATCCACTTCCAGTAAATTATGAACAGAATGGGGAATCATTTTGCACAGGGGATACATGAAGTTAACAGACGAGCGCAGTCATGTATCAAGTGTGTTCTGCTATTAAAAACAGGTGGCAGCATTCCTCATTTTTAACAGAATGCAGCAAATTCTAAGCCCTCTTTCTTACAAGCAATTGGCTCTATTCATATTTCATGTAACAGGTAAAACTGGTCTTTCTAAGCATGTAGCCTACATAAAACAGAGAATCTATACATCAGAGTTTTACTAAATGTATTTCACAATATCTCTACGCTATGAATGAGATCAATGCAATGCCTGAAAAGGGGAACTTGGTGAATGTTGAGTTTTAACTGACATTAAGTTTTAATTTCTTTAAAGTGTTATCTGTTGATTAATAAAAATCAGTGGGACAGCATGTGGTAATACCCTGAATGCATGGCTTTACTGTTCCCTGTAAATACTAAATCTCATTCTGTGGATGTACATGATGAGTATATATTGTGTGGATGTGGCTAAAACATTGAGAATTGCATAAGAAGCATACAATGGTGAATAGGTTGAAAAGCGATATTTTCAAGTTTATCTTGAAATCATTATTGTAACTCCTATTTTCCAGTAAGCAAACCAACACATGACAAAGTGTTTAAACTGAATACTTAACCCAAGCACCAGCTATAGTTACAGTGAAGATGCCACCTGCTGGTGAAATGGAACACTGCCCTGCACTTCTAAAAGCACTACCAGTAATAACATCCTCAGTGGCTAAAGTTTCAGCACATGCAGACTAATTTTAGAAGTGCAAGGTTTTTGTTACCTATATATAGAAATAATTGGAGAGTCCAAAAGGACGAAGAGACTCTCTGGCAATAACTTCTACATAAAAATGTGTGTATGTTGTCCTGACATGCCAGATACATGCACTCATCAATTGACACACTGCAAGTGAACTCAGCAGTTGCTGACGGGAAATCTTAGCATCATTTGGAGGAGAGGCACATTAACTCAGTGATGCCAGTGCAAGTTTGCTCATGTCTCTACTGGGAGCAACTTGGGAGCTCCTTATAAAAACATACTTAAGCAGCAGACCCAGGTGTAGTCCCACACAGACACTAACAAAGTTATAATTTCAGATTTGAAAATACCTTATTTATATTGGCATGTGGCTCCGTCAGTAGCCTGGTTATTGGTGTAGGCTAACCAATATAGCTCTCTCACAAAAAGAAACAAGCTCTGAACATTAGAATAATCTCTACCTCAAAGTTTTTGTTCCACTCCCTTTCACGTTTAGCTTTCTCCTGTGCCTCAATTTCCTCCTCCCGCTGTCGTTTCCTTCAAAGCAAAACACAGAAAAAAGGAGCAAAGCAGTCACAATAATGTAAGAGAGAGGAACCAAAAGGGGGTTTATTTTTGTGTTTTTCACGGGTCATGATCTGGAGCTATGAACACATTTCAATGTAAACTGGATTTTTAAAAAAAGAAACAACTGCATTACTTTCACAGAACTGATATTTTAGGAGCCTAGTAAACAACCCAGAAGGGAAATCTGGCTTTAAAAAGGAAGACCCAGCTCCTAGGATTTCCACTGTTGTTTTAAACAGTTTGCCCTCATGAAACTTCATTTACCTTTCATGCATTTCCTTGGCTTCCCTCTCCTTCCTCTTTATCTCCAGCTCTGCAAAAAGTTTCATTGTCTGTTTGTACACCGCTTGCCTGAACTGCAGAAGACAAAAAACATCATTTACCCTGTTGTTACACACCCTTTTTCATGATAGCAATGCCTTTTCAGGCTGACTTATTGAACCATTTTCCCCAGGATACAATTACCATTTCAGTTCATCATATACCAATCATGAAAAACAGGAGGCATTAGGAGACCCTCTTTGTAAGAATAGTGGTTAGGTAGGAAGACATGAACAAAATCCAGCTGATGCAGCAGTACACTCTATACTGCCAATAACAAATCTCATGATGTCAATTGTGCCATGAATGCAGGTTGCCACCAGCTTTAAAAGATGCTTTGCCAGTCGACAGGCTGGTGACCTAACCAGAATGCATTTCAGCATTATAAGGTACTGAAATAGCACAACCTGAAAGGCTTTGACTGAGCTCCTCACCCTGTAGTGCTTGCAGAACAAGCAGGTCAATAATAGATTCTTGCATTTGTATAGCACTCATTACCCCAAAGCTCTTTACACGTATGCGTGGGAACCGAAGTGCAGCACTCATCTGGGTGACACACAACAGCCATTACACAACAGCAGCCCCATTACGCATGGCATCAGGAGAAGTGACAAAGTGTATCGCCACTGAAATCAAAGGGGAACTTCGGAAAAGCCTGATTATGTAAGATGAGAGTGCAATTTAGACAGAACACCAGAATTAACAGGGGTCACACAACATCAAGCTGAAGCATTACTGAACTGACCAAGTGATCAGGGCAAGACATGTAAAAGATGTACATTGGATTTATTTATTTTTAAATACCATTAAAATGAGATAAAAAAACAAAACAAAAAGGAAGTCAATGCTGAACTCTTTCTGTCTGGCCATCCCACAGCGTCTTACCATTTCCGGATCGTCCTCTTCGACTATCGTGGACTTTCCTTCTTTCTTCAGCTGCTTCTTCTTCTCTTTCATCTAACGCAGTCCAGGGGGAAATAAAAGAGTTCATTCGAATAAGCTGCTGTTTACAAGGACATTTTCATAGGCAATCTCAGTGTATTCCAGGTTGGTGAAAGAATCTTATAGTATTCTTAGGAACATCTAAGACATCCCGATCTCCACAGCTAAAGGTTTGCCCGCTGTTCATAACTTTTACTAAGAGTGACTGCATTAATTTATACTCTTACTGCAGAGCGGTTTATAAAACAGGTAGCTTCCATCTAAAAAGAGAAAGGAACTATCGCTTATTTTCTTGCCAGCTAGTAATACGCATCTCCAGCAGCCCCACCAAGAAAACTGTGCGGAATCAGCCAAGAAGCATAAACTGAGGTTTAGTCTTGTGCAAAACATAAAGATGTGTAAACTGATGTTTAGAAGCCTGTGCACAGAGAACCCCACTGAAGTTCTGTCTGTTTAGGTGAAAAGTAGAAGTAGCTTGTGATTTACACGCCATTTGTAAAAAATACTCCTTAAATTGAATCAAATTTAAGGAGTATTTACTCAGGAGTATTTACTCTATAAACGGGGGCGGAGCGGTGGCTCTGTGGCTAAGGATCTGCGCCTCTGACTGGATGGTTGCCAGTTCAAATCCCACAGCTGGCAGAGGAATCCTACTCCGTTGGGCCCCTGAGCAAGGCCATTAACCCAACTGCTCCATGGGTGCTGTACAATGACTGACCCTGCGCTCTGACCCCAAGTTTCTCTCCCTGTCTGTGAGTCTCATGGAGAGCAAGCTGGGGTATGCAAAAAAACATTCCTAATGCAAGAAATTGTAAAGGGTTAATAAAGTGATGTTATTATTATTATTAAACAGTCAACAGAGGGGGCATGTGCTCCAGATCTACCCCCAACCAGAGGGTTAACATCCCAGATAAAGACAATTCCATTTATCCATGTAAGGCGATTATACCGGTGTACTAAAAGTCATTTTTAAACCGTGGTTTATAATGTTTATCAGTTTCATGTAAATGTGAACAGAAGACAATCGGTTCTGTTTTCAGAGGAGATTGGTTTGGAAAATGCTTGAGTCGCCTGCCCATACAGGCTCCAGCACTGTGCAACTATCTTCTGTCCTTTTACTCTCTTTTCAATGCCATTCCTTTAAAAGTCTCATAAGTAACAGTACAAATATATTTTTCCTTCTTCTTATCTAAAAATTCGAAAAAAAAAGAAGAAAAACCTTCTGTAGGTTTCTAGATGATTATCAACTGCTGCAATGGCAAAAGTTTAATATTTTGTTTTTTAATATTTTTAAAATAATGCTTTATTGAAAAATTCTTTATATTGAATTTTGTTTTTAAGAGTTTTCACTCAGTATCTTAAGTGAAGGGTTTTATTGACTTAAGAGTATATAAAAGACATATAAGATACAAAGACAGGTATGGCATAGATTTAACACACGAGACAATGGGAAATGGTTGGAGGCTGGAAGAATACAGAGACAGATCGCCCTGCTGCTTGTGACAATTCTTCCTGGCACAACTGGTTAAGAGTAGCCTTGAACCGTCTGACCAGCTGTCTTTTGCTGGCCACATCGAACTGCATCAAACTGAAAACGAATGTGTCCTAAACTCAGAAGTGATATATAGTGTCTTGCAAAATATTCAGACCCTTGACCAATTCTCTCATTTTTACTGAATTACAAATCCTACACTGAAATTTAGTTCTCTGTGATATTTGTATTTCTAAGCACTGAAACTCAGAATTAATTATTTTAATGTGACATTGTTTTCTTCGAAAATTTTCGAAAGAAAAATAAAAAAACTGAAAAATGCTGTTTGCATTAAGTATTAAATCCCTGTGTTGCAGAGGCTCTGAGTTTACACAGGTGAAAAACGATTGCCCTAAGGAGGACACAATTGCCTTACAATTGGCCTCTACCTGGGAATCATTAAAATAACTGCCACATTTTCTGCACAAAACCCCCACAGTTAAGGGATCATTATTCAGGTTGTGAATCTGAAGGACAGCTGTGAAAATGAAGACTAATGAAGACTAAAGAGCCTTCTAAAGAAGTCAGAGATAAAGTAAAAAAATTCATAAATTAGGAAAAGGGTACAAAAAAATATCCAAGTGTTTGAATGTCCCAGGGGGCACTGTTGGTTCATTTATCAAGAAGTGGAAGCTACATCAAACCACCCAGACACTGCCTGAAAAACGCTGTCCCTCAAAACTCTGTGCGCGAACAAGGAGACCATAGAGCCACAGAGAGCCCAATGATCACTTTGAAGGACCTACAGAGTTCAGTAGCTGAGAGTAGAGTAAAGGTGTACCAGTCAATTATATACTCAAGAGCTCTGCTTAACACTGGCCTGTATGGGAGGGTGGCACAAAAGAAGCCATTACTAAAACAAAAACCATGTGAAAGCATGTCGAGTTTGCCAAAAAGTATGATAGTGACCCAGTTGCAATGTGGGAAAAGATTTTGTGGTCAGATGACACCAAGATAGAGTTTTTTAGCCAAAATTCAAGGCGCTATGTGTGGTGCAAATCTAACACTGCCCACACCTCAGAAAACACCATATCTACAGTGAAGTATGGTGGTGGTAGCATCAAGCTGTGGGGCTGCTTTTCATCAGCAGGGACTGAGCATCATGTTAAAATAGAAAGAACAATGGATGGTGCAAAATACAGGGAAATACTGCAAGAAAACCTGTTTCAGGCTTCTAAAAAACTGAAGCTTGGGAGAAAGATCATCTTTCAGCAGGATAATGATCCCAAACACAAGGCTAAAGTAACACTGGAGTGGCTCAAGAACAAAAAGGTGAATGACCTACAATGGCCCAGTAAAAGCCCTGATCTCAATCCAATTGAGAATCTGTGGCACTGTTTGAAAATTGCGGCGCACACGCGGCATCCGACTAACCTGAAAAACCTGGAGCAAATCTGCCTGGAAGAATGGGCCAAAATCACTCCTAAACAGTGTGCAAAGCTGGTACATACTTACCCCAAAAGACTTAAAGCTGTTATTGCTGCAAAAGGTGGCTCTACAAAATATTAAAATGTGGGGATTGAATACTTATGCAAACAGCATATTTCAGTTTTTTTATTTTTCTTAAGAATATTTTCTAACATAAAACAATGTCACATTAAATAATTAATTTATAATATAAATAATTTTGAGTTTCAGTGCTTTGAAATAAAAATATCACAGAGAACAAAATTTCAATGTAGGATTTGTAATTCAGTAAAATGAGAGAATTGGTCAAGGGTCTGAATACTTTTGCAAGGCACCGTATATATATGCCTGTGGCATATTAAACTAAAAACATGCAAATTAGGAGTTAAGAGCACTGAAATCGAGAACTACCTGGACTAGACAACTGAACAATTCCCCGTTAGTTTTATGAGTAAACTGCCCAAGGTTTGTGCTCACATAGTAGAACACAACAGTTAAAAAGAGAAGCGTGTGGGGTGAACTAAATGCTTGTGTTAGGACCTCACCGTGTGCTCGATATACTCCTTTCCTGCATGGATCACGTCAATAGCCCGCTTCTTCTGCTCTGAATCCAAGAGCAACTTGTAGGCTTTATCAACCGCTAAAGAGACAAGGAATTATATGATTATTCTCATTAATCCATTAAAGAGAAATCATGTCAAAATCTTCAGTTTTCTTCATATAGCCAGCAGATCTGTACAGCAGACGCATCTTCATTTTGTGTGTTTAATTAGGTAAGACAGCTTTGCCTGAAAAACAATGTGATTAGTTATTCTCAGACTTTTCTTTGTAGACAGATGTATTTGCTTTCCTAATGAACAAATATCTTTGGAAGGATGCTTTTAAACGTAACCATATTGAACCTGTTGATCTAGAGCAGAGGTCATCACAATGTGAGTGGGGAGCCACATGCTATGGTCTTTCCACAGACGAACATGGTCTGCCAAAATCTATTTATTTATGTTGTATAAAATAACACTTCAAACTCTAAAACTTGTCCATACAAAGAAAACGCTTAATATGTTGTTTACAATAAATAACCCATAATTATATTCCCTTGACTTAATTGCCAATGGTGATAGTCTTGTGTTTAAGTATGTAAGGATGCAAGCAAGGGATACTGCAATAATAATAAAAAAATAAAAGTAAACAGATTAAATGCATTGTGGAAATGTTTTCCAAAAAAGTAAAAATCTGAAAATAATAATGATAATGATGAATAAGACTGAATCAACTGTACTCATCCCATTAGCTAGGTTGACCCAATTATATATATAATTTGCAATTAGAAAATTGCTTACAACAAGAAAGAAAACATCCAAGCCTTTTTTCTAAAAACAGTCAGGCTCAAATTAGAAGAAAACAACCCTGTTTAAATTCTTCAACAAAAAGCACAATACAGATATTATAAATAAAGCTTGCGAGTACAGTAACAATCACTGCTAGACTTACTGAATGACTACAAAATGCCAAATAACGAAAACTACTTGCAGACGGCGAGTCCATGAATAAATGTAACAAGCCTGGCCCTAGTCAATACTGGGATGGAAAAACTATTAGGCAAACTAGGTTGCTGCTATAAGAGGTACCTGTAGACCAGTAAGAGGCACTCTTCCCTTCAGCCCAGAATTTCTAAACTGACACCACAGTCCTGTGATTCGGGACATGCTACTCTATAAAGGACTTAAAAGAAAAAAAAATATTTGGGGACATCTGGAATTAGCAAATCCACCATATTCAGGACTATCTCCTGTTGTAAAACTATCTGGACCTTGCAGTAACACGCCAGTCCCCTGCAGGATTTACATGTTCAGGTAGAATAATACAGAAGCAAGGTGCTTTACTGTACCTTCAAATGCCTTTTGTGCTCTTTCTGAATCATCTTGGTTTTTATCAGGATGGACCAGGATTGAAAGCTGTAATTAAGGTATAAAATGCTGTTACTGAAAGTTGAGCCAAAACATGATTTATACCCATTAAAACAAGTTTTTATTTATTACCTGAATTATTACTGGTGACTATTATCTTTTAAAAAATGATTTTCTGTTTGGTATAATCCCACTGCAGTTTTGAATACATTTCCTTTTTGCAGAACTGTTTTAAGAAAACTCCATAAAATTATAACCCCACAAATTAATTTGCATTTACAAATGTTCACTTGAAATGGAATAGCAGTATGACTTTTAATTCCAGTTGTCTGTGGACACTATGCAGTATGCTAAGAGCGCAATAAGGATTTGAACATACCTGACGAAACCTCTTCTTTATTTCATCATCTGTAACTTCTGGATCAAGCTGTAGAACCTGAGACAAAATATACACAGTTATAGATATCACAAAGTTTAAAGACATCAAAAGAAAATGTTCTTCTGTACTTCTGGGCACAGTACACGCAAAATACATCTTCCACACAAGTCAAGATCAGGAACATATTAATCATTGTTTTATCTACATTAAACATTTCATATCTACACACATTTCCCACACCACTGGATTTCAATGAGCTTTATATATAGGACCCACTTCATCCACCATTGAAACAAAGTCCCATCTGGCTGATGCAAGCTAGCACTTCTGGTCCAGCAGCCCCGCTGCAGAGCAGATCAGGTGAAAAAGGGAAAAACTGCTTCATCAATTGAAATATGGACAAAGTTCAGGTATATATAGTACAGGCATGGAATTTAACAGGATACCAGGAGAATATCCAAACTCTTATGAACAGTGCAAAGGGATCCTTAATGACCAAGTGGTAAAGAACTCGATTTCATGTCACACCTGGAAGACAGGGCACCTGCTTATCATACTGGAGTGCTGATTTAGAAATTATATTCCAGAAGCTAAAGCGTACCCTGCTGGTCCATCAACACCAGTTTGGCTTTCCTCTGAGGGCTCCCATCCCAGTACTGAAGAGGCACACCCTTGCATCTGAGATCCAACGAGATGTACTTACTTCAAAAGGGTTGAGATTGAAATAGGAAGATCCTGGTCTGGTTAACCTTTCAATCTGTTGCTTTGGGGTCAACACAGAGTCTCTTTTCTCAATCTGCTTCACCTTTTCAAAAAGACAATCAACACACATGCTTAAGAAACAACAGGAAAAATTAATACATCTTTAAACCTCTTCAAAACATTATTACCTCTGATTTATCATATATCTATACATTTGTCCCCATCTTAAAGATGACAAAATAACAGAAAAAAAAATCAGTACAGAGCTGTATCTATTGCATTTAGATATACTTCTTGATGAATGTACTGCACTAACAGAATGATGGTTCTGTATCGTGTGTTACAATCCCCTCAGTTTCAAACACTACTCAATCATGTTTCCCCCATTGTGGTGAACTGTGTGTAATATTGACCTCAAATACAGCCTACCACAGGGCACACACTCGCACCCGGGCCAGGTTTCCCTGAAGCAAGTCAACCTACTGGTATGTTTTTTGACTGTGGGATGTAACCCCAAATACCACATGGGTAGCTTCCCGGAATTTAACCCTGTGCGGTAGCAATTATCACTAATCACTGCGCCACCCTGCCACCTGAACTGTGTAAAATTTGCCACAAATTCCTTTAGGGATGTATGCAATCCTTTTGCATAACTGGAGATCTTGTTCAGTCATAAATCTTCAATAGGAGATCAAATCTGCACATGGTATAAACACAGGTGGTACCTTTATTTCGTTTTATTTATAGAAGTCAGACATTTGAAAACGCGTTTTGTGTCCTAGGTCCTGGATCAGCGATAAATACCTGCAACTGCATTAGGGTTGTGCTTCCTTAGGACACATTTGCAGTATAAGGCACGTTTACCACCCGATAAACTTAATAATTTAACATTTATATCTACTCACAATTGTTTTAATTAAATGGATGTAGCTCTTTATGACACAATGCGTAGAATGCACTGTAATAAAAATCCAAACATAAATACCGATTTGCAGAGGACACTGAATTGAATACGACACCTGTAAACATGTCCAGAATAAGCATAAAGTTATTTTAACCAATGGTTATAATGTCAAATTCGTATAATTTACTAAAGCGCAATCTTAAATGCCAAATTATCTCATTAGGTAAAACAAATATCATGTTAGATTTAATTTTATGAACTTGCGAGATCCGTCTCCGGCGGATCCCGAATAAATTGAACACAACACACCAATCATACCGTAAGTAGTCAAGCACGCCAAAAAATATCTGTGATTTCATAAACACCTGCATTTCAAACTCTGATTGTTTTTGTTACATAACGTGAAATAACAGCCTTACAATCAGGCTTTAATCTTGGTCTTCGATAGGAAACAACAGTGTTGATTTGCAGCCATTCCCTCAAATTCACCCAGTTTACGCAGGGCCCTGCGCGGACATTCTGGGGATCCCTGCGGGGCTGCAGCTTAGAAATTTCCCAAAGACACTTTGAAAATCGCATGGTACTTTCAGGGTATTTTTTTTAATCATAATGTACATATTTATTTTTTACCTCCGAGTAAAACAATTGAAAGGCATCGTCGCTACCATCAGCCGTAATACCAGGCTCAGCCCCTGCAGCCGCCATCTTGGCTTAAACATGGGTCACGTGGCGATGCTCTATCACGTGATCTTGCATTTCCCGTCAACCCCACTGATACAATGGCAGGAATAATGTCCTGAATTTTACGAAAAGCATCGGTTTGCGAATGCTTTTGGTTAACGTACATAAACTCAGTGTTATCTTGTCTAAATCCAATAAATATTTTTTCTCCGTGGCGCTAAACGTATTACGTTTAAAATGTGCTTGCTGTCATGTAGACCTAAAGGCAAAATAGTTTATCAAATCAGGAGGAGGGTCAAATAGCCCTTCCTCCGTAAAAGTAGTCTACAAATTTCTCCCCACGCTGTTTTTGTTCGACTCACCACTTAAACAGGAAACTGATGAAAAACCGACGATTAATTTGAATAGGCTGTTGCACATACGGTGTAAAAACAGTTTTGTTTGAGAAATATTAACGCCTAGAAAAAACTCGGATTTTATTTTTAAATTGTGCTGAAGGAATTCAATATGTACATGTACATTTCCTTTTAAACTCCTTTTCATAACAATGTGCCAACACTCATTTGCAGTAACTTCAGTGGGATTTTTTATTGGGCCGTCAATATGGTGGTCAGAAGGGACCAGGAATGGGTTCACTCCGAGAAGCTGTCGGAGAACCTCATTGTTTCCTTTCCTGATGACTTCTCCCCTGTCTTGTCCTTCCTCCTCTTGTCTTCTGACGACCTTCTGTGCCACAGCCCCGCTAGAAAGTCCTCGATGGACTCAATCCTGAGCTCCATAGCCCCAATCCGCTGGAAGATCATCTCTTGTAAGATGAGCCCCTGATACAGGACCTTGAGCTCACTGGGGATACCTGACATGCTGACACTCAATGCAGAGAGGGGCTGCTTGCCAAAAGAAAGGAGTACAAAGACTGGCTTAATATTGAATTAATTCCTTACACTTATACATGGCTTCTCTAGGCATGCCACTCAAAGCACTTTACAGGTAATGGGGACCCTCCTCCACCACCACCAAAGTGCGGCCCAACCTGGATGATGCGATGGCAGCCAAAGTGCACCGGTACGCTCACCACACATTGGCTATGAGTGATGAAGCCAGTTCAGAGATGATGATTGTTAAGAGGCCATGGTTGGTAAAGGCCTGGGGGAAATTTGGCCAAGATACCAGAGTGATGGTATCCCTAACCCTACTCTTTTCAAAAAACACCCTGGCGACCACAGAGAGTCAGGATCTCAGTTTAATGTCTCATCTGAAGGACAGCACCCTTTTTGCAGTACAGTGTTCCCTTCACTATACTGAAGCATTAGCACCCACACGGACCATAGGGTGAGCGAGCAATATCCTAGCTGGTCCCACTAACTCACTTTCTGCAGCTACCTTAGCTTTCCTAGGAGGTCTCTCATTCAGGTACTGGCCAGGCTCACACCTGCTTAGCTTTACTGGACTGCCAGTGGTGAGATGCAGGTGATATAGCTCACTCTTAACATAAGGGTTGCAATGGCATGAAAGTGGATTTAGCTGCTATAGAAAAAGCTAGGCTTCTGTTTCACACTTATAGTCCTGGGCAGCCTGTGTATTTTATTATCACTGCTCTGATTGAGCTCTTAATGAAAGTTACTGGACCTTTAATTTAACCAGTAATAGGATTCTGAACATCTTCCATATTCAGGCCTTAATTTCATAGTCTCTTTTACCTGCACTATTACTTGGAAATAATAATAATAATAATAAACTTTATTTTATATAGCGCCTTTAAAGGTGGCTTCTCAAAGCGCTTTACAGGATGACAATAACAATAAATAAGAAGACTACAACAATAAATAAGAAAATTTCACAAGACAGGACACAATTATAATTACAACAATACAACAATAACAATAGAGGAGACCGTG
The DNA here is from genome assembly GCF_059453375.1 of Lepisosteus platostomus. Lineage (NCBI taxonomy): Eukaryota > Metazoa > Chordata > Actinopteri > Semionotiformes > Lepisosteidae > Lepisosteus > Lepisosteus platostomus. Next base: position 8,465,850 of record NC_142623.1, on the reverse strand, counting down.
GAAGATGGTATTAAGAAGAGCAGAGGGGTGAAGAATGGAACCAGTTAAGTAAAGGCTTTTCTGAAAAGGAGGGTTTTGAGTCTGGATTTGAAGGAGTTTAGAGAAGGTATATAATGCGGAATAATGCAGGTAATAATAAGGAAATAATGCAGGTATATGGCTATTTGGGCTTAAAATTGTAAAATGTGTTTCAACTTAAAAGATTAAAATTTGTGCTGCCCTGGTTTATTAACCGGCTCTAAATGGATGGTCAATAAATGATTTATGGCAGCAGAGGGGAGTAACGTTGTTGGGAGTTACAAGTCTGGGAAAAAGGATGAGACTAGCGATGCTCACACTTGATGTTTTTCAGAAATTTGGTTCAGTGAGAATTTTAGACTTTGTTGGAAATTCTGTAAATACATTGCACTGTTTGCCACGTCACTTCCTTCTAAATTCCACAATTGTCCACAGCCTGTTCCATCAGTACTACAGATGAAAATGCACTGTGGAGCATATCTGCATCCCCTCCTCACATCATTGTCTCCAGGTTTGTGTAACCCTTTTCTTTTGTTACTTCTGCTGGAAGAGCTTTCCCAGAATAGAAAAACAGCAGCTGTTGTTGAAGAGATCATATACAGTTAAACAGACTGGCGAGTCGAGAAAGCAATTAAGAGGACGGCGCACTTGAAATAATATAACAGTGCAATGTCAAGAAAGTAGAGACCCCTGACCCAGCTGATGAACACGGATTTCAACGGCTTGAAGTGTCACCTTTTCTTGTTTCTTCTTCGTAAGTCTGATGTACAGGCACAACGACAATATGCAGAAAAAAACAGCAGCAAGGCAGGCCATCAGGAAGGGACATGGTGGCCCTGATGTCGCGTACAGACCTTCGCTCGGTTTGTTAGCAAGTGTTTCCTTAAGATCATCTGGGGTGATCTCCATTCCCACCCTTGACCATGCTGGTAGCTTGCAGTGCTGCGAGCAAGCCATTTCAGTCTTCTGCTTTCCACCAATCAGCTGTTTGAAATCCAAGAGGCGAACAGCCCTCATCAGCCCATTGTGATGTCATCACATGTCACAAATCCCAGTGAGGGTGAAGTACAGTATTTCCCATTACATCTGTACTGCACAGAAAGGAGTTCAGAAGATATGAGGATTTGTCATTTGTCATTCTCTTTCGCAATGCTCAAACTGTGAGATAATGATATAAAAGTAGAGAAAGCCCAGAATTCATAGATGTCATTTTAAATGTTTACAGAAGAAAGGGCCCACAAATAGTAGCTTACAGTGGTTTAGAATACCTCTAAATTATTGATTGATTTTTCCATACCAGATATGCATTTATTTACAAGAGGACTAGTACATTTTTTTTGTAGGTACCTGCTTCAAAATTAAAAATACAGAAAGAGATTTGCTGCCGTTTTCACACCAATTCATTAGAACAGAGATAAAGTTCTTTACATTTCATATATATATCCTTACACATATTTAGTGCTTTTCTTGAGCCCTCAATGTGCTTTACATGTAACGGGGATTCCCCTCCACCAACACCTGCACCTACATGTGTAGCACCTACCAGGATGATGCGACGGCAGCCCAAGCGCGTCAGTTCGCTCACCACACATCAGATTCGCACATTTTAATTTCAACATTAAAATGCAAATCCATGTATAAAAACAATATAAAATAACCGAATTGTATTTTTTTATTATATGGTGACTATACGTTTTTGAGTATCCTTTTCTCTCTCGTTCTCTGCGAAGCTTCAGGCGGCGCTGTCCTCCGACGAGTCGACGTTGGACTCCTGGCTGCCCTCATAGGCTTCCAAGCGATGGCAGACGCAGTCGCAGCGGGGAGGACTGGGGCGCCGGCTCGCTGCCTTCCCCCGGCCGCCCGCCACCTGGATCTTCTCAAGGGCGTCTATTCTCATCTCCGCTGCCTTTAGCCGGGAGACGATCGTCTGCTTCAGGATCAGCCCGCGGCGCAAATGCTCAGAGATGAGCTCTGTCCAGCCGACGAGTCGGAACTTTTGCTGCAGCCCGACAGGAAAAGCCAAGAGAAATAATAAAAAAGAACAGTGCCATTTGTTGACAGTCTTTTTTTGTGCCTGGAAATAACCTTTGCTAAAGCAAGAACTCGTCATAATTAACCTGTTCAACACGAATCTCCTACAATCAACCAAAGTACTATTTACATACGCTAGATGCCACTCTTGATATTTTTAAATAGCCATAGTAGACGTCAACATAAGCGTACACTTTATATTTCTACATATGTATGATATTAATTTATGATGCATACATTCTCACTCAGTACTTGTTAGGGCTATCTGACGATCCATAGCAAATGGTTAAATACATTGAGCCAAATATGGCAAAAATGATAAAATAACATTTGTCGGTTTAAGTTGTGAAATATGTTAAGTGAAACTGTTAGCCAGGTTAGAACAGTAGTATGTGCAACATGTTCTTGTGAAAAAAGCCAACAGTATACTAAAAGGCTAAAGATACAATACCCCACCTGAAAATATTACATTGTTCTTTTAGCTCCCAGGTAATATTATTTTACCATTCCTCTGCCATGTACTCTTCATCTAGCTTGACTTAAGCGCACCAGGAAGTAGGAAGCCTGATGCTGCTCAATATTTTCGAAGCATTTTTGTCCATAAAATACTCCAATGCTGAAGTTTACCTGCCCTTTCGTCCATCTGAGCCACCTGCTGGATACCCCGTACAAAGCAAAGGCAAACACCAGCAGGAGGAGAAGCAGACACACAATGGGGAACAGCAGATCAACCGCCAAGGAGAGCTGCTTTTCTTCAGCCTTGGCTTTTAAAAATTCAGCAATTTCGTCTGTAGTTACATCCATGCCCACCGTAGCCCATACTGGAAGCTTTGATGGGCTCTTGGCTGAGGAACTGGAGAAAGGCCAAAATGATAAACACATTTTCCTGGCCTTTTACATCTTTCACAGACTTTAAAGATCACATCTTTTGCAGCTGGAACAACAGACTGACCAGAGTGGCTCTCTAGAATCGCACCTCTGCACTAACAGGTGGCTGATTGTGATGTCATCGCCCGTGAGCTGGTGTTTGTAACATCACAGCTTGGAAGAAATTGTCAAGATGAATGAAACAAAAGGATATTTACTGTAATCTGTTGTATATACAGTTAAACATAAATGAAAATCTAGTATTATCTTTGAAGGTAAATAAAGCACAAAACCTCAATTTCAGCAGAAGAGTTTTATTCAGTACTAAACATTCTTAGTGTGAATTTCACAGACTTTGATATTTAACTTCTACCACTAAAACACTAAAATTGTATTTTTCCTTGCCTTCCATTGTGGTTGTACAGGAACAAGATGTCAAATCACAAAAATATATTTTCAGACTTATTTGGTCATAATCTAAAAATAGCTCATTTTAAAAAACAGGCACTTTCTTACTTTGATGAACTACATGCCTTTAAACTCTGTATAGATATGGAAGAGAGATATTTTTAAATAATGGAACCATGAATTATTCATTGCTAACTGATTGGATGTGATCAATAATATACCAAAAAATAAAAGTTTTCATAAAACTAAAAAGCATTAAAATAAAATCATGTGTCAAGATTGTTTACACGATCCTTCCTCATCTTCAGAAAATGAAACAAAAATACAGAGGTAAAAATTATCCTAGCAAAATAGGACTAATAAATGGTCAGAATTTTGTTCACCGTAAAGATTAAATCATGGGCTTTGACAGGATATTATTCAGTATGAAACCAAATGTTAATTCCTTCTATCTTCCACTTATCTATTTTTTAGTTGCATATGTCTATGTTTCAAATCTGAAGATGCAGTTTTTAAAAGTGCACTTCATTAAAAATAAAAACCACATAATACAATCCGTCTCCTTTAGACAATTCATCCATTCATTATCAGAAAGCCTCTTGCCCCTGGATTCCAGCTAGATAGAGTATATGATGGTGCCCATTTTTATTAAAAAAAATAATGTGGATTTGCGGAAATGTTCTTTTTGTTTCCCCCGGCACTGGTTAATAAGAAAAAATTCAAGTACTAGGGAACCTCCATCCCATCATTGGAAAAACAGAACAGCAATTTTCAACAGTTCAATCCACAGCTGCCTGCATTGCACAGTGACTCTCTCAACTATGGAAAAAAGAGGTGGTGTAATCTCTCACATAGAACATATACAAATTTGTAAACACCTTATTCACTCATAGAAAAGTATCCAGCATTGTAAAAATATAGCATTTAAATAAGTAGGTTAAGGCTCCCCATATACAGAAGTATCATTTAAAAAAAGAATAAAATACATTTGAGAACCCCAAAAAACACAAAGTGAGTAATTTACAAAGGCCATTAACTAAATACACAGTTTAAAAAGTTATTTAGTGTCTGAGTCAGGATACGTTCATATTTATAGCATGATTTCTTTCAGTCCATTTGAGCCATTACAATTATTAAGGTGTAGAGGTTACTCCTATCGGTATTAATCACTTTTAGCATGTTCTTAGCGTTTTTGCATGCTTAGGTTCACAAGAAACCTCATAAATTCATGGGTGTGTCTACACAAACTTGGAAATTACCATGCTATTTGCCATCAGGTTTTTCATGATGACAATGGCTTGGATTGGGAAATATGATTTATAATAGGCTGCACACAAGAAACGGGAACAGCTCAATGCTACACTGCAAAGGAGACCATGAGAAATCTTTCTGAAGCCCAACTCAAAGATTCAGCAAACTCTCCTCATCAATTTGCAAAAGGTAGGTATTGCACACATGCCTTAAATGCACGTGATCACCACATCCGCATTACCTATTTGTTTCATGATACCTGCTACCATATGTCCAAAATAAGCCCCCAAAACATAAATGGACTAAACAAATCAAGATGCAGTTGATTTCGATGTGGTTTAGATTAACGTGCAGAAATTGCATTCCATATAAAAATCAATTGAAAGTCCTGCAAGGTCACAGCATTGACTGTTTAAAACTGGGGAAAAACATGGTTTAAAAGTTCAGTGTTCATAGTACCTAATATTATTTTAATTTTAATTCCTAATGATTTTAAAGTATATATGTCCTAATGCAGGATTCCACCTGTTGTATGCAAGTTAAAGCACCTGATGTCAAACCTCATTAAAAACAACATAGCAGCACGTCAAGAAAAACAAGACTGAATTCCCAACCAGCATACAATGAAACGAAGCATCTTAATGAACCTCCAGTTTCCTGCAGATTTCACAAATCCTCATCCGGAACCTGGAACTTTGCATAGACAATAAGCATGACAACGGACATAACGATGCAGAGACTGCCAATAACCAAATAGGCTATCCCCAAGAACTCGTTCTTTCCTCCCATCCAAGAAACATTGCTGAATACCACTTTCTTCTGGCCTTGGAAAATCGCCACTGGGTAATCTGGAAAAAGGAGTAAGTATTAAGGAAACATGCTACAGAATTTCTTGTTCTTGACTGCTACATATCCTGGAGATTTCATGTTCATGACTCCTTACCTATCCTGTTGTCCAACAGAAGCAAAATCCACTCAGATATTTTATAAATAAGTGGCTCAGTTTCTGGTGACATTTTCAAATCACTTATGATAAAACAACTAGGCTGTTTAATAATAAACACTACCCATTTGGGGCACTTTTCAGTGCAAATCACTAACCCAGCATTACAACAATGATAATCCTCATTATCCTGTTTCTGCCTTCATTTTTAAGTGTTTTTTTTAAATTTCCACCTGCTAAAGAAAGATCACAAATGTATGCAGAATTCTTTTGCTCCACCTTGCCAAGCACACACACACATCATTGTTAGAGTGCACCTAAACCTTGTAAAATAATGTCATTCTTGATTCCATGCCATTTTACCCAGATATATGTACTGCCTGAATCGTGTTAAATATAAGCATTCAGAAACATTGCTCCAGACTGACTAAACCGGTTAAGCAGGTGGAATATCCCCAGACTAAACCTACTAATCACGTGAACTACATATAGCAAACGTCTAAAATATGCACGATCACTTCAGACTACACTGACACCCTTCAGATTAATGCTATTCAGAGACCTTCAGGTCTCTGGTAGTAAATCAAGGGACACTTTGCTTTCAACTTCCACTAAGAACCTTTCAAAAGTCTAACTGTCTACAAGGGTTCATAACATTTGATGAATCAAGTTATTTTGCATTCAACAAGACTCTGGATTTTTAATACAAAGACATTTAAACAGCTCCTGATGGGAACCTCACTCTTGGTGCTACAGTAAAGGATACTGTATGATATTTCCAAGGAGTAGTTCCCTGCAGGTAAGCCACTGGAGTAATTTCCCTCTGTAATTCGTCTGTAGAGCTTCCTGAAGTTAGGAAGAGCTGCAGTCCTCATCCACACCAAGAAGTCCTGATTCAGAAACGCATTGTTGTTCACATTGGTGTCTAGTTCATACGCAGGCTTAACCCAGTTCAAAGGCTTCACAGTGCCTAGGAAAAAAAGGTACATCTTTAAAAATGAATGTTTTTTTATTTCCCCTCCTCGTTCAGCACAACCATGCCTAATTGTAGTTCTCAAAAGATCCCTTAAGACTATTAGCAACACTAATACGTAAAAGTAAAAGGCATCACAGAGAAATTAAAATGAATACTTTTAACATTCTGCCTTGTGTCTGTTTGTCATATACACATTATTATAGTCTCTGCAACAAGTTATTGTAATATTAAACTAACAGTAGCGCAATTCTGTAAATTGAGTGCATCATGATTCTGATATTTTATCAATGCTTTTTGTTTTGAAAGCTTGTATAAAAATTGTGTATTCTTCTATGTTTTGCTGTTCTTTATCCTACAAAGACTTTTTCCTCTGTTGTACTTTAGCCCTATATTTCTGTTATAGTCCACACCAACATTTACTTAGCTCAATAATAGAAACAGCTGAATGCCAGAATATTGTTGCTTAGCTCTACAATGTGCACCATGCAAAGTAAAACCAACCAAAGGGCAATTTACTGCAGTGTAACTGATTAGAGCTTATTTTATTTTCATAATATCTGGCCTTTAAAATGTTAATCGGGTAAAAAATATCCACACAACAAATGCATAGAATCATCACCTTTAAAAGTGTCTTTCAGGGTGCCATTTGTTAGTTCCGGATTTCGGAACTTCACATTAAAATCTGACCACCAAGATATTCCTTTTCCATCCAGAGGAACTTCCATATCCACTCCATCAACATTGTGAAATAGCCTGAAGCTGTCTGAAAATAAGAATCACAAAGGGGTGAGTGGCAAGGCCAGTGTGACCACACGCCTACAAGCCATTCAAGCGCTTCATTCGGCGCAGTGGTACCATTAAAGAAGCTGTTAGCAATTGCCCCGCACGGCGCGATCGGCTGGCCTGTGGGGTCATACTGGAAAGGAGAACAATCATTTCCTGGATTCTGTAAAAGGAGAATAATAAACACTAAGCAGGGTCAAACAAGCACTAAGTAATACAGCAGTTAACAGTCAGAGAGTTTCTAACTGAAACAGTTTTAACCTTGAAGAGGAGACGCTTCAGTGTGGTGTCATTAGAAAATAGCCTTAGGCCATTTGCTATTATTATATTAATATACTTTCTATCAGCCAGATTATAGATAAACATGGTCTTCAGTTTCACTGTTAGGCAGATGATACCCAGATTTATGTTAAAACGTCTTCCTCCTCAGGTCTCCCCCCTCCCTCACTCCTCGGTTGTGTGACATCAAACTCTGGTTGACATCAAAATCCCTGAAGCTAAATAGCGACAAAACAGAGATTTTACTCTCGTGGGTAGCCAATGTCAGCTGATAAAGCTTGAGAGCTTCAGAGTAATTGTTGAGGGCTTCCCCAGTCACATCAGCAATTGTCAGGAACCTGGGAGTCACGTTCAATCCTCTCCTGTCTTTTGGGCCTCATATGAAAAATTTGATCAAAATAACTTTTTTTTCCTCCTTAGAAATATTGCCCGCATTGGGCAGTTTCTATCAATGCTGAGTGCCTGATTCATGCAGTTAGAAAATCAAGGCTTGATTTCTTCAACTCTATGGGCTCCCTAACACTCTTCTCAACAAGTTGCAATATATTCAAAATTCTGCAGCTAGACTACTAACTCATTCCAGGCCCTGGCAGCACGTCACTCCGACACAAGTCCCTACATTGATTGCCTATAAAGTCATGTATTCAATATTTTGTTACTGACTTTCAAGGCTCTATATAATCTAGCTCTGAAACTTCATACCTCTCTGAAACTTCTCCATGTTTACACTACTCACTGTAGGCTCTGCCCAGTTGAGGCAGGTTCTTTGCTAACTGTAGCAAAGACCTAATCTCGGACCCTTGGTGACTGTGCCTTTGCTGTTGCTGCTCCATTGTTATGGAATGCCCTTCCTCAGACACTGCGAGAGACAAATTCTTTGACTCTCTTCAAAATCCAAACTCAAAACTCACCTTTTTTAGCACGGCCTTTGTGCGATTTCTTTATAAATAATAATAATGCTTATCATCATCATACCTTCAGATTGGAAATGTACCCAAAGAGCTGGTAGTCATCCCGAGAAACTCCATATTTGCGATAGTTCTGGTAGTAGTTTGACAGGCCATAATAAAAGAAAACAGGACCCTGTTTAGAAAGCAAAAACAGCTTGTTTTAAAAAGTGCCTTTGGTCATTTTAATCGACATTTAGCCTGAGCTGCTTTTATGTTTTCTCTTGCAACAAATTATTATTCATTATTTTTATTTGTTACCATTTCATGGCATGGTTTATAATAGTTTACTTTTTGACAGCTACACATCTCTTCATTTATGAAAGCATACGCAAAGGTTGGTGACAATACACTGCCAATGACTAATTTTCAGAAACTCTCTCATCGTGGACTGAAGTATTCTTCTAAACACGTGCGACTTTGCAGGTTACCTGTCCAACTTTTGGCCCCTGCTTTTCTTAATTCACGGTCAAGTCTCATACAGGCAGGGAACATACCTCAAACAGTTTGTCCAGCTGAAAGGTGAGCAAGCACTTACAAGATACATTATAAGTGCATTTAGAACAGGGAGATCCAGTGTCCGTACCCGTATAATCCATCTGCAAAGCACAGAAAGATTCATTGAATCAGAACTCCAATTGGAGCAAACGGCCTTGTGCGTGCCGTGTCTTGATTCAATCCAATTGATGAATGGCACTGACAGATGCGAGTACTGGATTAGAGTCCTAATGTTCCATTTTCTGGTGCCAGTCTGGTCTAAGAGAACTGGTGATTCCAAACTGGTTGTTAGTGCAGACAGCCGACAACCAGTATTTTTCCAAGACAATTTCAAAGTTAGAGCAGAATGATATTATTTTTACAAATGAAAGGAGAAACTACTTGCAAAGGTGAGGGAACCACAAGAATTACCAGTATTTCTCTGGCCTGTGTTTTATGGTTCAGTGCCTTGGGACAATGTGGGATGAAAACTGCTAGATAAACACACATTTTTGGTGATCAAAGGAAAAGTCGCGGTGATGCACATACCTCCAGAACTTGGATGTTCTTGGAGGTGAGGAAGAGTGCAACGCCAATGGCGATGAACGCCAGTCCAATGACGACAAACCCAGGGATAACTATTCCTGCAGACAGTATAGGCTGCCACGCAGGAAGTCTCTGTTGGGTGAAGGCTGTGTTATCAGGTTTATTTCCATTTTCCCCTTCCTTCTTCATGCTCTCACTTGCCGAGCTTCTTTATAGCCTCCAGATGGACCTGTGGATCCAAAAGGAAAAGGGAATCGAGGCATGAGCAACTTCGCCCACAAAGCCCAACTGTTTCCCAGCTCTTTGAATACAAAGATTAGATTTCATCGTCCCAAAAAATAAAATAAAATTGGGCTTCATCAGTACACGACTTTAGCATCAACCTTCTTTTCCCTTGGAGGAGGTGCCAGAGATTAATCATCTTGGAAAACTGAGCTCTCCATTCTGGGGTTTTAAAGAGCAATTATACTAAAATGAGGAAGGACAGAACAAAGCTCAGCATAATGATTTTACTGTTCAAGACAATACAAAGGCATATCAGAGCCCATTTCCTATTTGAAATACTTCTACCTGGTTAATCGTAACATTTATTTGGATTCAGCTCATCTCAGGCAGCGCCTTAACATAATAGGCCTTAAAAAAGGTGCGACACATATACGTGTGTCGAGTTTACACTGCCGGAAGGGAGAGTTGGAAGTTTTCACTGAACGCAGCTCCACCCTTGAAGATGAAGTAAGGTACTTCATAGCTCATTAATAAAAATGTTTTCCTTTTCAGTGGCGACCTACAGATGTGCTCTCGTGGTTCGGTTAACCTATGCGACTCAGCGGACTGGAACATGAGTACATGAATTAGGCATATCGGGAAATGTTTTGGCGCTATAATACTGTATACTTGGGTACAGTGCGAAGCGCCATCTGTGGGATTAAGACTGAACGCCCCTACATCATAAACCCCCTAAAAGATAATGTATACTGGAGTAAATAAAGTAGGCCAATACGAAAGATAGCGCTGACGCCAATAGTACGTTTTTTGCTGGTTACATTATAGAGAGCCTCAAAGTTCAAAGTTAATAGAAATTGAAGATTGATGTATAGATATATACCTGGTTAATGTAGGTATCAGTATAGGAAAGTAGAAGATTTGTTTCTGAAAGCAATCGCGGGGCGCTGGTTAGGCTTTTAATTTTTCACCTTCAAGCGACTGAATACCCCCATTTACCACGGCAGATACACAACAAAACATCCCGACATTCAAAAAGAAAAGCGAACGATGGAATTTGGAGTTACCTTCAACCACCCCAGTCCAAGCACCCCAAACGCTGGACGCTGCAGGAGAGTGAAATCTATAAATGAAACCTCCAATAAATAATCACAAAATGAAACTTCTTATGTGCACAAACCCTACAGTGACACTCACTGCCTATGCAAACACTTACCTGTCCCGACAAACAAGTCTCATCTTCCTGCAGATCGAGTTCGGATAGTGACGTCACTCTGGGCACAACTACTAATTTGTTTTGTCAGCTATATTGGGAAATATTCACATTAACGCCTTTTAACGCTTGTGGAGGTGGGGGGGGTCTTTCAGACACTTGTGAAAGAAGCAGCCGCACTACATTAAACCAATGAAGTCACGGTTACCTATTTCTTTAATTATTTAATCGTGAACGCGCGTTGTCTACGGTTCCGCGCATTCATGTATGCGCATTGGCTTCGTGAACTCTCATGGTAGGCAGAGCTTCCGCCATTGTCGGTAGTGCGACAGCGATGGCAGCCAATCACAACGCCATATTTTGGTGTCCGGTATGTCCTCCAACCAATAGGGCGAAGCAGGAGGCTGGGCCAAGCAGCTGGGAGAACTGAGTGGAAGAGCTCCTTTGTGTTGATAACCGTGGAGAGTTACGGTAGATATGTTAACGTTTTTAAATGTTAAAAGATACGTGGTACTTTTAGATAATTGCCGGTGTCATGTATGAGGTTACATTTTGTTTCTGCGCTAGTCTTAATTGTGTACAATTTGATGTGACAGCGGGAAGCTACTGTTTTTTAATGGTGTTCTGGTGCATCGAAAAATGTAGCGTGAGCCCATTGGCAAAAATAGCATGGTCTCTCATATTTGGTTTAAATACGATTGTTGCCAATATGGGTTAATATGTCTGTATTGTTGTCCCTTCTTAAGAAGAATGAAAAGAGAAGCAAGCGCTAGCCTTTTAATTAGTCACGTTTCGATCGTAAAGAAACGTAGCTCTGCAGAAAACGCCATTTGAATGCTCGTTGTTTGCAGACTTCTGTGTTTCATAATGCATATTCAGGCATTAGCAGCTGTTCTGTTAAAGAGGGATTGCGGTGGTAATCTGTATTTCGGTTATAGCTATCCATTTGTGACATAGCTACACATGACTTTTCTCCAATTACATTTGTTTAATTCCCAGCCTCTTTCACCGAAGCCCCAGATATGATTGTAATGATCTGACTCTGTTTTTATTTCTTAGTGATTGAATGGATATTTCCAGGTGCTCCGAGAAATGGATTAAACAAGAAAAGGTTATTATTATACTGCTTAGACATCTTCATTTTCACCACATCAGCACCTTGGGTTTTGTAATGTGGTCGCACGTTGTAAGATATTCTGTCTTTTCATTGACTATGATTGCCTAAACAAAGAAACGAGATATTGGAGAAAACGTAAACATGCACGTAGTGTGTTTAAAAAATACTTGTGTAATGCTCCTTATAACCAAAATAAAGAGACACTCGGCATTGAACGGACAAAGAGATTTGAACTGGAAACATGAAAAAAATATATAGGAGAGGAGATCCAGGAATTAAAGCTTTGAATGAAAAGTTTTGGTCACTCGTGTGTAGCTTGTAGCGTTTTGCTGTCCTGCGAAACACCTTCCTCGTTACAAAATGTCGTAATTAATAGTAATTTTGTTCCAGGGTTAGAATGAAAATGAAAGTACATAATATTTTGAGAGGGCAGATTCTTCTTCTCGTTGAATCTGCTTATACATTTAGACGTGATCCTGTACCATGCACGGTTCATACCGTTTATTGTGTACTGGAGGGAATTTTTTATCGGCCCAGTTCGTAAAAACACAGCAGACTGAATTCCAAAAGTATTTTTCTGACACGTCATGTATGTTTACCTGAATTTCTCAAAAAGGAGAAGAAAAAAAGCCATCTTAAATCAGTGAAAAAAGTAGCTTAAACTTTTCCTTTCTCCGATGATAATCGGGGGACTGTATATCGATACAGATAATACCTTGAAAGTCAAATTAGGAACGTGGTGCTGTGAAGGTTTGGCTTTTTCGTTCTTTTTTGAGAAAGCCAGACTATTGACAAGGCCCTTTAAAACAATAGTATTTCCCAGTATATCTTGTTTTATTTCTTACTGAGCCGTTATCATAAACGGAGTTTTATCAGATAATTTTTTTTCTTACACATCTCTCTCTTTCCCTACCAGGAGAGACCCTTTCCTTCCTCAGTGATGCTGTCCGGTAAAAAATCGGACCCAGGTTCTTCGTCCTCGGTCCCCGGAGCTGGGAGTGACCGAGCTCCTGACCTGCAGCTTGTGGGTCAGACCGGGGCTGCAAGCACAGCCCCGGGCGCCACGGAGAGCGGGGCTCCCAGTGACCGGACGCCTCGGAAAAAAGAGCATGCCTCTCCCAGCAGAGATCCCAGCGGAACCCCTCTTCAGCACTCCGGCTCCGGCGGCGGGGACGCGGCCGACACTGCGGAAGGCCGGCGCACAAGCCGCCGCAAGAGACCGAAAGTAACCACCCTATATCTCCTTTCCCCTGGGCGCAGCGCAGGTGTAGGCAGGCGGCGAGTGGACAGCCTCCCAGGGGCCAGATTTCCTTACACAAAGACACGACAGTTTAATTTCTCGCCGGCAAATTCCGTACACAGTTTTACACAATTTAGTTTCTCGCCGGCAATCAATTTAGTTAACAGACAGCGACCTGAGTAGTCGATGAGTTTTAGTGGCAAAGAGGAAAACAGGGAGAACGTTTTAGGCAGCTGATTTACTTGTGATGATAGAAGAGAGGAGAACACATATACCTTTCTTTGTGTAATACCGAACCCTACACACAAGGTGTGACCAATTCCTTCACTGGTTTTGCTAGTTTTCAACTTTATTTTATGCAGGAAAAAAAAACTGCATTCTGTGCTGTTCTCTATTATTGAGTTTGCAGCCCTTGGTGAATGCATTTTATAGCCCAGCAGTGTCAAAGGGTGATGCACTGACTTCTCATTGATTTTCATTTGTACTTGGATTAGCAAAAAAAAAGGATGAAAAGCAGTAGTGAGGTTAAGGCTTTGTATTTCTGTGTGGAAGATTGTGGGTTGAAATCCAAGGTGGGCCACTTCTTCTGTGCCCCTGAGCACAGTACTCCACTCAGGTGGCTCAGCTCTTGAACGTAAATCACACTGGATGAAAGCGTCGGCCACATAAATTAACAACAAGCCCCTCTGAGCGAGAACGTGGTTTTAATGAAGCGTTTATTGTGCTTCTTGTGGCAGGTGGAGTACAGAGAAATGGATGAGAGCCTGGCGAACCTCTCTGAAGATGAGTACTACTCCGAGGAGGAGAGGAACGCCAAGGCTGAGAAGGAGAGGAAGCAGGCGCCCCCCCCACCTGCCCCTCCGGTGGAGGAGGAGATCGACAGCGAGCCTGAGGAGCCCTCAGGTGAGAGCCCCTCCCCGCCAGACTACAGCCCGGGGTAGTCCACCCTAGTCAGTCCCTTTACTCCAAGCCTGAAAATAACCCTCGTATCGCTTATCCCAGCCACTTATTGGGTGGGCAGAGCGGTGCCACTGTGGCTAAGGATCTGCGCCTGTGGCTGGAAGGTTGACGGTTCAAATCCCGCTGCCAGCAGAGGAATCCTACTCCGTTGGGCCCCTGAGCAAGGCCCTTAACCCCAACCGCTCCAGGGGTGCTGTACAATGGCTGACCCTGTGCTCTGACCCCAAGCTTCTCTCTCCCTGTCTGTGTGTCTGTGCCTCATGGAGAGCAAGCTGGGGTATGCGAAAAGGCAAATTCCTAATGCAAGAAATTGTATGTGTCTTATAAGTGATCTTATCTCTCTTCTCTTCTCATAATATCACAGAAGAGGAAGGCAATGTCTGATCTACCAGCTAGATGTTTCTTTCATTTTATCTTATCTGTTGTCGATACTGTCGATACTGGTGTGCGAAGTTCAAACATTGGTAGGACCTAACATCCCTCTTATACTCTTAAATTTGCATGACCATCGTAGTGTAAACAAAAATCTGCAGCTCCTGAAACAGGATTGAAAGACTCCTTTCATCAGGCACTGCAAGGTGTGATGGTTTCAATCCATTTCAGGCATTTATTTCAGACTTGTTAGATAGCTTTAGCTAAGTATTTGGAAACAAGTCAAATCAGATGTTTTTCTGGCCTTAATCTGTTGGTAATTGTATAATATCTGTAAAACCTGTAACCTATAAAATCTGGTCTAAAATCAAAAATATAACCACCTACTTTACAATGGTTCTCATTTGCATTCATGGATCCTCCTTTTGGTTCGGTATTTGTTTGTTTTTTTTCTTTTAATGATTCTCTGTGGTTCCTTTGAATTTCTTGTAGTGATTCTTTTTCAGGAAAAAGACGTGTGGATTGTGCTCTCAATGGCTCCAAAAACGAGTCTTTCATCGGTTGCGGTGCGGAATGGGATTGGTGCGCGAGCAAATAATTTTTTTGTCCGTAGGCGTGGAGGGAGCAGCCTTCCAGAGTCGACTGCCGCATGACCGCATGACGTCCCAGGAGGCAGCCTGCTTCCCCGACATCATCAGCGGCCCCCAGCAGACTCAAAAAGTCTTCCTCTACATCAGAAACCGCACAGTGAGTCGGTTGGCGAAGGGCTTTAGTTGGGGGCAAACCCATCGGTGTCAGTCTTTGCTTTGAAGAAGACACAGGTTGGGACAGTTTTTAAATGATTGTCATGGACAGTTTTACGCTTTGTTGTTGGATGAACAACATGCACCCCCAGCAAGGATTAGATTCATTTTCTCTCCAATTGGTGTGATGCAACAAGCCTGAATTTGTAAAGTTGAGCTGAATCTTTTGTGCATGTGACTGATCTTGGTCCTTAAAAGGCCCATTTTCCCATTTTGTTTTCTCTCCGGCAAACCCTTTCACGTGACCCATTCTGGCTTCTTGATTTTTGTTACAGCTCCAGCTTTGGCTCGATAACCCTAAGATCCAGCTGACCTTTGAGGCCACCTTGCAGCAGCTTGAAGCCCCCTACAATAGTGAGTTTGTCCAGTATGTCAGTACTGTCCCACATGTTGCTCTCAGAAATGCTGCAGCCCACATCACCGAAAACCAAAAGCAGTTGCTGAGAAGTGGCCCAAATAAAGAAAACAAATTACCTTTCGCATCGAAGTTAACCTAGCACTCAGTCTTGGGTCTGGCCTACTTGGAGAACAAATTCGAGCGTGTAGTAATTATTTCATTAGCACAAGGTGGGCAGGTGTTTAGTTTTATATGATAAAGCTGTTTTGAAGCTCTGCTGTATGTTGTAAATGGAGTCAATTCCAGGAGTGCTGTGCTTTGTCCTCAGGTGATGCAGTGCTTGTCCACAGGATACACAGCTACCTGGAGAGACACGGGCTTATCAACTTCGGCATCTACAAGAGAGTCAAGCCCTTGCCCAGTGAGTTTGGTTAAAGTGTTATGTACACTGTGCTTGTGTTCACCCTCAAAGCTGCTGATACAGTAAATAGGCTTCATTGGTCAGAGTGTTCCCATGAGTCACAGGTTGTCTGCAAACACAAAGTGATATGCTGTTTTTTTTGTTTTGTCATTTGAACAGATTGAACAGATTAAATGCCAAACTGCTTGGCACTTTACAAGCAAGATAGTACAGTTTGTATACTGTACATTTATAGTCAGTCATTTGTGTATATTTCTGCAAAAAACAAGCGGTAAGAAATTACTGTGCTGGTTTCTATAACCTCTAACTGAGGCCTTTATTATTTAAGCATGTTCTGTAAGAAATTGTCACTTTGGTATAATTTGAGTTGAGCTTTATTTGTAGTTACAAAATGTAATTTGCACTGAAAGTTAATCTCATGGGTTGAGTGAAATCTTGGTTGCTCGTCTCTCTTCTTCTTCAGCCAAGAAGACTGGGAAGGTGATCATAATTGGAGGAGGGGTCTCTGGACTGGCTGCAGCCCGTCAGCTTCAGAGCTTTGGGATGGATGTCACAGTTCTGGAGGCCAGGGTGAGTGTGCTACTGTGTTGATTTTAACAGCGTTGAATTCATTCTTTAATGTGTACGAATAACAAGCAGAGACAAAACCTTTGTTTCAGTGAACCCAGTACACTTTTTTAACCATTACTATTATAAACCCTAATGAAAAAGTATTGCAGGTTTCATATAGTTTAAATCTATCAGAAGTGTGGGAATCGTTCCCGGGCAATGAAGGTGAAAATAATTTTCATTGCATTGATAATGCATGCATGTGAATTGGGGTTAAAAGCTAATTGATTTCCCCAGTCAAAAATGCTTAATTTTAGTTAATCTAGTACATGCAAAACTCCAGAAGGTAGCAGAGAAGACACAATATGCTCTATCTCAGTGGTGCTAAGAGTTAACCCTGTCCTGTCAGATTTGGTGAAGTTGTTAAAGCATTTATTTAAGACACTGAAGATTTCTAATCTCTGTCTACAGCTGTGCAGAAGTGTTAGCTACATGCAGTTTTGGTGGGGATTCTTTTCTGTTGCTCAGTTTCATGTGAGCAATAATAATTAAAGTGGTGCTGCTGTTTTCATTGTTGTGCAAATACTCCACAAGCCAGTGCAACTTTGAAAATGACCTGACGATAATATTACAATTGCATTTGTTCTGTTTGATCTGTTCTTTGTATACTTTCAAGGAGACAAGTATTTTATTATTGAATTGTATTGGCATTATTTACATTGCTTTGCACTGTTAGTATTCTGTTAAATAGGGAGCATGTCAACAGTATCAACAACGCATATATAGGAACTGACATGCATTGCCTATAAAGCCCACTGGAGGGCAGTATTTAACAATGACCATTTATGAAAAACTATATAACCAGGTTCATACATAATAACATTGGATTAATCCATGATGTTGTCATGGAGCTGGGGGAGAATGATTGATTTAAATAAAATGCCACAATTAAACACCAAATCTTTTAATGTTTTTAATATACCAATTGTTGTTGTTTAAGTATAAATTACATTTTGGTTGTCTCAGTTTGTTTTTAATAGTAGTTTGTGAATAAATCCTTGTGTTAGAATGTTTCAGCGGACAGTTATTTAATTATTATTGCAAACCGGCAGTGGAATATTTTCACTGTTTTGTGTTATGCAGGAACAAGATTCTGTTCAGCAGTAGCTGTCCTTTATTATTGAATTAAATATTTGTTTTCAGAGTATAGAAAGTAAATGTGAATGCTTGATCCCTTTCCCGACCACATTAGTTCATTGTTGAATGATTTCTGTGGCCACATTCTAATTGACTAGCTCTAGCAGTAAAGACATTAATAAGTCCTATTTCTTTGCAGGATCGTGTTGGAGGACGAGTGGCGACGTTCCGCAAAGGAAACTATGTGGCTGATTTGGGTGCCATGGTTGTGACAGGACTCGGTAGGGATATGGCTTGGCATTCCTTATAACCTCATCACAGGGGTCCCCAGCCCTGGTCCTGGAGAGACTCCATCCAGTTAGCCCTACAGTTCACCTTGACCCATTTTGTAAAGATGAGAACACTTGCAAGTCATCAAGTAATTCATTCAGTTAAGGGAAATCTGGTCTTTAAGTGGTGAAGATTCTTCAGAATTTTCTTCTAAATTATTTAGTGATCAGTGTCTTCACAAATCAGTCTGAAATTTCTACCTACAAAACAGGTGCGATAGGAGCTCTCCAGGAGAATTTTTGGACACCTGTGAACTGCATAAATAGCTCCAGAATAAGAAGGTTTCATTCTGTGGGTGCTCATCTTTTTTGGCCTGGCAGTGTTGACAGCAGACAAATAGCGTGACTTCTGTTACTACACGACATTAATGGCCCAGTTTTTTTTTCCTGTCAGCGGTGTGGGTGTTTGGCAATTGCTGCCGTTCCTGTTAATTCAGAGCTGTCAAAAGTCAACAGATAACGTTTGACATGTGAAGAGCTGGCAGCTCAGTCTACCGGATGGTGGGTAGTGTGGGAGCGGAGGGGTTAATGTTTGCTGCGCTGTGGTACAACACCAACACAGTGCCACCTGTAGGGATGGAATAACCTGACCCTGGTTGGAGGCTGCCAACTTTTCTTTATTCCACCCTATGCCAATATTATTGCATCCCATACAAACCAAACCCCATCTCTAACGAAGCTCTTGATATTCCCCTGTGGGCACCCTTAAGAGCCTGTGATCTTAAGTGCTTATTGTCCTAGTAGGAAGATCTGGGCAGTTCCATCTCTTCTCAAGTTTTTTAGAGATGTAGGTTAGACCTGCCTCAGTGGTCTTTGAGATAGCGCTGCCAAGCTAAAGTCTGAACCTATTTGTTTTGGGCAGCAGTGTAATGCTAATGTGTGGTGCATTCCTGTGCTGTTCATTCTTCCACTTGACTCCTCTCTCCCAGGGCCTCGTTACTTACAAAAAGGGAAAAAAAGCCTCCCATCTCCTCTGCACCTCTACGTTTTTGAAACTTTCCAGTTTAAACGATGGCTGATGGTTAAAATAAATGGGCAGGCTATGCAAAGAGATTTTTCCCACACAGTTACTTAAGAAAGTTTATAAAAATAATTGAAAAGAAAAGAACAGTGAGATTTTTGTTTCTGCTACCTCTCGCTGGAGTGTCCTGCCTGCCTGAGGTGTGCAAGATGCCATTTTATTTATTCTTTAGGGCAGCTACTTATTTTTCACATTCAGTTGTTGTAGTTTTTCAGACTGCTGTTATTTTAATTTGGAGGTTTTTGTCAGTCTTTTTCATTGTCCTTTATGTCTCACGGTAAAGAGTACCGATTAATTCTTTTTTTTTTATCTGAGCAGGCGGGAACCCCATGGCTGTCATCAGCAAGCAAGTGAACATGGAGCTGGCTAAAATCAAGCAGAAGTGCCCCCTATATGAAGCAAACGGTCAAGCTGTAAGTTAAAATAAAATGAGAGATCAGCTGTAATAATTGATAGATTTTGGTTTGTTATGCAAAAGACCGTTCTGTCAAGAGTGTTGTGGAAAAGGATTATTAGTGAAGTCGACAAAGCTGTGATGTTTCTCCATGATTTCACCTCAGCATAAAACTTAGACAAAGGCATGTTTGGTGATAGAATTACCTTTTATGTTATGAAAGGAAACCATACAGCTTTATTGATTTGTATTAAATTTTTAGGAGTCCCTTTATAAATTAGCAATCTCTTAATTTTAATAGTCACTCTGTTAAAACATCTTTCAATGGCGATTTTCCTTTTTGGTCTGTTCTCATTGAGAAGAAATTATATCTAGATAATTCATTTTGAATTTCTAATAAAACTCCCAGTCTTTGATGTTAGTGAATCAAGTCAGCCAAACTTGTATACAGTGATCAGAGTACATTTCTTTTTAAGGTTCTGCTCACATTTACTTATTGATTGTTTCTCTCTTTCTTCCCCCTCCAACCCTGCCTGTGGGACTCCGTCTTTTATCAGGGCGAAAGATGCACCAGCGTATGTATCTCCTTATTATCCCATTGTCAGCCTGGAAAGACTGTCTAGTCTCATCTTCAGCAAATGCCAGTGCGGACTTAAAGTCATTGCTTTCTTCTCTTTCCTTTAGGTGCCGAAGGAGAAAGACGAAATGGTGGAGCAGGAGTTCAATCGACTCCTGGAGGCCACATCCTACCTCAGCCATCAGCTGGACTTCAACTTTCTCAACAACAAGCCAGTATCCCTGGGGCAAGCTCTGGAGGTGGTCATCCAGTGAGTGCCTTGGGCTAGCTTCTCAGCTGCTGTAATCGGGGCTGTTGTTATTATTAACAGTTACGTTCCCCCTGTTAGGGGGAAATTTGACTTGGGTGTGATACATCATAATTCTATAGATTGTAGCTTTGCACCACCAGATCCTTAGCCAAGTACAGAGCCCAAATGTCAACCTGCACCTTTTCTATTACTGAACAGGATAAATATTGCAATACTTCGTCAACTAAAAGTCACATGTCTCATGACATTTATGCTAATTGTTAAGATTATTATTGTTATTTCTGCATCGCTGGAGTTCTGACATTTACAGTACTGATATTTGTTCTGCACTGCTGCTCCCTTCCTGGAATGTTTGTGGTGGCTAGCATTTTTATTTGTGTTTGTGTTGTTTTTATTTTAGGTTGCAGGAAAAACACGTGAAAGACGAGCAGATTGAGCACTGGAAAAAGATTGTTAAGACGCAAGAAGAGCTGAAAGAACTACTTAACAAGGTACCTAAGTTGCGTCCAATTTAGCGTATCGCAAAAGACATGGAGCAGCTTAAAGCTACACGTAAATACAGAGTCCTAAAACCTGGTCTGGCAGCCAAACCGCCCTCTTTCTTTTTCTGTGACACTACATAGCTTCTCTAGTTTCTCATCTAAGATTTATAAATATCGTTGGGCATTGTAGTAATTTTCAAAAATTCATTGGTATTTAGATCGACAGGAGGCAGTGCACCTGCAGCCGTTAATTCAGAGCTGTGCTTTGCAGCAGTCTATATAGAGCCTTAGCAGACATGACTATAATATGATCTATGTGCACTGGCACAAAAAATATTCTAATCACCATAGCATCTTGGGGGGGGGGGGGGGGGAGACACTTCTAAACCTTTTTTATGGTGGGGTCCTTAGAAATGTGTTTGGCTGCCCCCACCAAATAGCCCTCTCACATATCATCACACATATCATCTGTGATACTCTTATTTTATATTTCATTCTTTTTTTACTTTTTTGAAAAGTTGAAAGGGGGTGTGTCATGCAGGAGAGTTGGAGAGCCCCCCTCGAGCCACTGTTGTTGGCGCCTGCAGAGTGGTAACGTCAGTCGTCATTTTTACAGATGGTGGCAACAAAGGAGAAGGTGAAGGAGCTACACCAGCAGTACAAAGAGGCGTGTGAGGTGAAGCCCCCCAGAGACATCACCGCTGAGTTCCTGGTCAAGAGCAAGCACAGGGACCTTACTGCACTCTGCAAGGTGAGGCGCTCAGAGAGTGGGGGTGTGTGTGGCTCAGGGCTGCAGTGCTCTGCTGTTCCCACTCGTGCTGTTGTCTGGCAGCGTTTTGGTATTCATGACCCTAGGACAGAGCCCTCCCCTTTCATCCCGCACTTTTCTGATGATATGTATTTTGATCTTTAAGCTTTAACTTGTAACTCTTAAGTCACAAGACGGCCCGGTGCTTGCCTGGCTAAGTGTTAGAGAAACTAGAGGAGCCCAAGGGAGTTTGTTGTCCATATTTGTGAAGCCTCCTAAGCGGGCTGCCATAAGGCCCACAAGCTAAAAGATTTCCTTTTCTTCAAGATTGCAAGTATACTTCTTGCATTCCTTTTTTGTAGCTCCGTATTTGTATCATTCGTTTTTTGTCTTGTGCCCCAAATAGTGGCTGCAAATGCTTTGCTATCAGTGCCTAAAATTACTTTTTCAGTATTTTTGCCTAATCTGGAAACTAGATATCCATAGTGGGAATGAGGGATTTGTTAACTCAGCAGTTAATAAGACACACAGAAAGGCTCTGCATGCGTCACCACTCTGCCCACGGATACATCCAAGTTATGGGAAAATAAATAAGTATTAGAAGAAATATGAGCTGACTACTTTTAGTTGATTAGTGAATCTTGTGTTTTCCATCACATAAACTTTATTGTTCTGTTGTTTTTGCATAATTAAACTTGCTCTGCATTTAAAGATCCAGGCTACATTTCTGTCGTATGACTTCCAACAGAGACTTTCAGGTTCTCTGTTTTAGGCAGACGAGCAATTTAGGAAAATTAGAAACCCTAGGAAAAAGAACAGCCAGTAATTACACGATGCAGTTAATTAGCGCAGCTGATGCATCTGAATAAAAGCAATTAGTGAGATTTTTATTAGGGGGAGAACAGATTTTCCCAGCAGGGGCTGACTTGAGTGGTCGAGACTGTGCATTCACTGCCAACAGTGTTACCCCTGTGTTGATTTTCTGCGTTTATTGTGAGTGCGAGTAAGACACGGTTCGCAAAACACACTCCTCCAAGGTGTATTATGTAATATTTAATTTTAGCCACTGGACTGTTTTGGAAATACATCTGTTCTGAAAAGTCTCTCCTGTCTCCTGCCACTGGAACCACTTCAAGGAATCTTGCCGGCTGTCTTGTGGAAATAGACCTCCCTTGGGGCAGACAGAAAGGGGAGAGGGCACAGGGAATATTTGTGGTGTCTCTGGCATTTCTAAACAAGCTAGCTCATCGTTTTAAGAAAACATCTCTCCGGCAGGTAAAATCACACAGTCGGGAGGGTTTTTTTTTTTGAGGAATCCAAAAGGGATTATTCAGCCCTTTGGGGACCAAGCTGCTAGTTCCATTACTGCCCCCCACCTCCCTGAGGTCCCTGATCTGTTGTCCCATGCGCAAGGTCAGCACCTGTGGCTGCCCCACGCACATCCCATCCCATCACGCCCTTTAATTATAATTTGGGATATGAACCTGGATCGCAGCTGCAGTGTTGGCCTAGGGCAGATCAGAGGGAAGGCCCAGTGGGTGGGATGTGTGGCATCTGCGCTGCCCGTGATACCGGCCTAACGCCACGTCGCTGTGTGGTTGCTTTTTTAGGAGTATGACGAGCTGGCGGAGACGCAGGTCAAGCTGGAAGAGAAGCTGCAGGAGCTGGAGGCGAACCCCCCCAGGTACCCCCAGGGCCTCGCCTGCGCTTCCGGGTTCGCTTGCTCTTTCAAAAACGTTGTCTTTGATGAACACTGCAACGCAAGGGGTCCAGAATCTGTCTTCTTTTGTCCCTTTATTGATCAAAGTTACAGAGGTTATGACTTTGACCTTGGCTCTCTGATGATTGCAGTGCTTCAAAGCTAATATATCTATATTAAATTTAGCAACATGGAAAGGTTTATTTCCCTGCTGAAAGGAAAAGAAAAGAGATGCAATGTTTCGGCTGTAAAGTCTTTTTCCGGTGTGGTTTCCCCCTGCAGTTTCCCCTTTTCCTCCCACCTGAAGAAGGCCCCACGGCCTCAACCTTGTGTCTCTTTTCCTTTCAGCAGGGAAAAACCTTTACCTGTTCCTTTGCAGCCTGTGCATGCTGCTGCAGCTACCTACTTGAACTAAATTATATTAAGACTACAGTTACAAGTCAAAAGAAAGGTTTTTTTCCTAATGCCTGCTTCTCCTGAAGTGACAGTAGCTGTGTGATGTGATTTAAAAAAAATAAATGTGATGGAAATATTGTTTTTCTTGTCTTGATTTTGAATAGTGACGTGTACCTTTCATCAAGGGACCGACAGATCCTGGACTGGCATTTTGCTAATCTAGAGTTTGCTAATGCCACACCACTTTCAACTCTCTCTCTGAAGCACTGGGACCAGGTAAGATGTCGTAGTAATCCAAGATGGGCTATTCCAAACAGCAAGAAACACGAGAAAACATCAGTCAAGGGTCAGATTGTGCTGCACGTGCTAGTGAAGACTGAGGGCAAAAACTGCACGTAGATCTTAATGCTTCAGAGGTGTGTTTGTTTCAGCTTTGTGTTCTGCTCCACTGTGTCTCTGTCCCTTAGGATGATGACTTTGAGTTCACGGGCAGCCACCTGACAGTGCGCAATGGCTACTCCTGCGTTCCTGTCGCTCTGGCAGAAGGCCTGGACATCAAGCTGAACACTGCAGTGCGGCAAGTTCGATACACCTCTTCAGGTGAGGGGCTCGAAGAACTGGTGGGGCCAGAAAAAGTGCTTTTAATGGTTGAATTTGTTGGGTAAGGGATGTGATGCACTTTCTCCAACTTGGGAAAAAATTAGGTTTTATTTCACCTGGCAGCTTTTTTTAAAATTTCTTTAAGAGCTTGCAGTTTTACCCAGATGTTTGAAAGACCTTGAAGACTGTGGCTTCTCTCTTCTGTCCTTTCACCTCTGGTTTCCTTTTTTCCTTTTCTTTTCTTGTGAGCTTCACCCTGATTGCTCTGGCATGATTTTAATGGGAGTTAATCTGTGATTGACCAGAGTCCAATCTAGGGGTAGTTTTGTATTATCAGTTTGTCCTATGGCAACAGATGTTAAACAGCTGTCCAGTATTTTTTTCCTTGTCATAATTTCTGTGGTTGAAATACAGTGGTGTCAAACTGTATTTTACAGTAATTAGAATATTTACAGGCCTAATAAAATGTTTGGGGGAAGGAATGTAAACTGCCTGCTGCTAATTCTCTCATGGAAAGTGCGAGTGAGTATACTTACTGTGCAAGTGTCGGTAATAATGGAGTCCTTTTATAATTAATGTTAGTTTGATCTTTTGAGATGTTGAAAGTCTGGAAGATTGGTTTATTTGCACCAGAGCCAATTAAACTCAGCTAAGGGTGCTGCACTAATTAATATCCTTTTCAGAATTGATGCGCTGTTTGTAATTGTTAAAGTTTTATGCCTCATTAACATTTTTTACATTTCCACTGATTATTTTGTCAACAGATTGAGGCAGAACAGAATTCTCGAAGCTGTGCTGATGGTCTAATTACATTAATCTAATTGCCCCACCTGCATGTCAGACGTATTTTGAAGTTTTTTATTTTTTATTTTTATAATTATACTTTTTTACCGATTTCAGATAACAGGGAAAGGTAGAACTGATAAAAAAAACCCTACTGATCCAGTATTAATAATAGAATATAAAATAGCTTTAAGGAGAAACATTAAAATGATGGAAGGAGCTGAGTTTTATGATGTATTAGTTAATTCTCACAGATGTCAAGATTAACGTGCAGAATTGTGTTAGAGGGCCTCATTTTTTTTGTTTTTAAAGGTTCAGTAAATACTGACATTCATTTACTTCAATGCTCAAATGCTCCTCTCCCTTTTGGAGTGGGGTATCCTGGAGTCACAGCTGGTAAAGAGGCCTCTCCGTCTTTGTGTCACCCAGGCTGTGAAGTGATCGCGGTGAACACCCGCTCCACCACTCAGACCTTCATTTACAAATGCGACGCTGTGCTCTGCACCCTGCCCCTGGGCGTGATGAAGCAGCAGCCCCCGGCCGTGCAGTTCGTGCCCCCACTTCCTGAGTGGAAAACCTCCGCCATCCAGAGGATGGGCTTCGGGAACCTCAACAAGGTAGGAGACCGGTGTTGTTCATTCCACGCGAGCTGTCGTATGGTGTCATTTAATATTATTAACTGTATCGCTGCATCTGAGTTGGAATTGAAAATCTTCAATAATCTTATAAGTGAGGGAGTTTATGGATATGGATTACGTGCTTAATGGATTGTGCGATTATGCATATGAGAGAGGATCACATGGTAGAGTGGTGGGATGTTTTCGATCACAGAGGTGTTGCATCAGGGTAGATAGACCGGCATATAGAGAACTCTATGACAGGTATGGCGTGAGATGCAGTGCTTTGTCTGTGTGTATCTGTAAATGATGGCATCAATAAACTGGTCTCTGCCTTTATGTTCGAAATCAGACTGCAGAGCAATAATCAAATCAATGTGGTAGCATTTTTTAGTGGTAGTAAAATTGTAATTTGTTTTCAAGTCAGTTGTGCGTACTGGAAATACAGTTGTCAGATTCCCTAGGTTGGAATCTTTTTATAGCATAACTTCACATTGACTGTGAATTGGCTCAGAAGACTGGACAAAAACTGCAGCAGAACGGGTCTTTGCCTTTTTTTTTTGCTGCAGACTTTTTTCCCTAACTAATCTGCAGCAAAAAAGTACTGCAGTATTATGCAACACAATGCGTTTTTCAGTGCAATGACCAGCAGAGGGAGCTAAACATTTTTTTTCCTCTAGAACATCAGTGGGAATTTAAAAGTGAGGCTGTTTTCTGCATCTTTTTTCAGATATTATAATGATAAAATATTGTTCTTTTTATTGTCCGACTGGAAAGAATAGCTAAAGGATATTAAATGATTTTTAAATCAGAAGTTGTGTCAGTATGCTTTGAAATACAAATATAACTTTTTCATATGAACTCGTTTGCGTTGTCATTGCCAGTACTCTATCCATCTTTTAATTTTTTTGTGCTGTTGAATTTCTTATTAATAATCACTGGAGGGAAAAACCTGCCAGTATTGCATTCTCAGACCTTGGAAAAGTGAACATTTTTAGGTCTCCCTGCCTTGCACCCCCCGTCACTTGCTGCGTTAGGCTCCAGGCTGCCCCATGACCCTGAAATGGAAGATGCAGTTAGACAGTGGAGGGATGGATCTTCTTGTTGTCTCAAACTCCATTACCCCAGGGAGGTGTCTTAACTGCCTTGCCTGCCTGCTCACCTGTTGCAGGTGGTGCTGTGTTTCGACCGTGTGTTCTGGGACCCCAGCGTGAATCTGTTTGGCCATGTGGGCAGCACCACCGCCAGCCGGGGAGAGCTCTTTCTGTTCTGGAACCTGTACAAGGGTGAGTCCAGCCGACCGCCGTTGGCCAACCTCTGTTAACGCTACGCGAACGGACCCTTGAATGAAGGTTGCCCCCCCCCCCCCACCCTTGCTGCTTCTCAACGTGTCCGCCCTGTGGTGTTCCTCAGCTCCCATCCTGCTGGCGCTCATGGCCGGAGAGGCAGCCGGCATCATGGAGAACATCAGCGATGACGTCATTGTGGGCCGCTGCCTCGCAATCCTGAAAGGGATCTTTGGCAGCAGCGCCGTACCACAGGTATGTCTGGAGGCTGGGCTGCCGCAGCACTGCGCTGGCGAACTACAGTGCCCCTCGCTGTGTAAACTCTAGAGGAAGAAGTATACATACCCCGTCTCTTAACATCTCGAGAAATCTGAACTGCCAGTTTCCAGGGTGGATGAGAGTTCGGGCAGCTTAGAAAAAGCAGGAGCACAAGAAAGGTTCCACACCGTTTGATCCATCTGGGCAGTTTGGGTGTAGCTTATATAGCCAAGGTTCTCCGCCAGTACATTTGTATGTACGTTTGTCCAATGACTATGGTGACAAGTAAAGTGTAATTCCATGCTGAGAAATAGAAAGGAGCCTTTAGGTGCTGCAGGTCCTCACTCAACATTGAATTTATGTGAAAATCGTCTACACACCATGTCAGTATGTCCGTGAAATACATTGTAGGACAGGAAGAGCACCAGTGCTCTGATACGTGTGTGAGCTGTTTAAGCCGCGGGTTGTGTGTGCTCTAGAACTGGAAACAGTTGATCTTGAAATGCCTGGACGTGCAGTCGGCACTGTAAGTGTGGGTGCTGTTGTTGCAGCCGAAGGAAACCGTGGTGACCCGCTGGAGGGCGGACCCGTGGGCTCGGGGCTCGTACTCCTACGTGGCGGCGGGGTCTTCTGGGAACGACTACGACCTGATGGCCCAGCCGATCACCCCGGGGCCTGCCATTCCCGGGGCCTCTCAGGTGAGAAGCCCTGACCGCTGCATGAATGTAGACTGCAGCTGTAGACGAGTCACGATGAAAAGCAATGCATAGACTGGACCCCGATTATTAGAGAGAATTTCCTCCTGCTTTCAGTGAAAATGGGTAATATTTTGCTTGAGTTTTACATATTTCCTTACATCAGAGTAGCGGGGGGGGGCAACGCTTGATAGCTGTGGAACCTGTCGTATAATTTATTTGGAGTTTAATAAACTATTTAAAATAGTTTCAAACCAAAATTTGAAATTACCTGTAATTACCTGTAAAGCGCTTTGAGTGGAGTGTCCAGAAAAGCGCTATATAAGTGTAAGCAATTATTATTAAAATTGAAAAAAGTTCAAAGGTCTGAATGTCTGTATTAACTTGTTTTTTCTCTGTTTCTTTCCCCCTCCCCACCCTTTTCTCCATCAGCCTATCCCCCGACTTTTCTTTGCCGGTGAACACACTATTCGTAACTACCCAGCGACCGTCCACGGGGCGCTCCTGAGCGGGCTGAGAGAAGCGGGGCGCATTGCTGACCAGTTCCTGGGGGCTATGTACACCTTGCCCCGGCAGGCCACCCCCACAGTCAACCCCCAGCCCTCTCCCAGCATATAGGCGCCCGGGAGGGGTGCCCTACTCCAGCAGTGAACTCACTTCAGTGTGCCTGGCCTTGGCGCGTGTATTTCTGGTATTGTAACAACTGGACCTCCATGCTTCAAGACTTGAGTCTTCACGTCATACCTTTCTTAGAGCTCAATAATTTATGTTACCTTTCTTCTTCTTTGCCTTTGGCAGAACACTTTTCCCCAAGGCACAGTAACTGCTTTGAGGAATATGTCCTTTTTGGAACTCGCCCGTTGTACATGTTTTTTTTTTCTTTGTAGCGTTATAGATGTGGTTATCTCTTTTTTTAAGAGAAAAACATATGCATAACCTCTGAAAGCAATGCCCAGAACTGATTTACCTGAGGCCAGGTGTAGATGAGATTAGAATGGCTGAATTAAGAAGAAAGGAAGTCCTGGTCTTGGGTTTCTTAGGCAGCCCTGAACATGGTAAAGGAAATGTTTGCCTCAAAAGGTCAGTTGCTATCCCCTGCCCTTCTGGGAAGAGACATCTGTTAAGGCAGTAAATATTGTGCCTTTGTGCACCGCTGACAGCCTGTTTCTTTACTCAGATTGCATGTCAGCTACTGTAGAATGTAAAGAGGACTTCTTAAGACCACTGGTTCTCAACCTTAGTCCTGGCGTATTTCTGGGTCTTGATTTCCATTACACCTCAACCTTCATTGCTGAACCCAGACCAATGTTTTAATTGAACTGTTTGCTTGATTAGTATTTTTCTCTCTGTTTTTGAATTGGGCATCATCCTTTGTTTCTGCTTTTTATGCTGACCCAGTTTGGAATCTCCAGTCGTACTTGGTCAAATCTTCTTGACTTCGCTTTTTTTTTTGCTGGGTTCTTGATTCAAAGAGAAAACGTTTTAACTTGTTTCCTAAATCGCTGCCCCTCCATGTTATCCTCTATAGATGACCAATTAATCTGCGCAGATGAGAACAGCATGTGTGTTATAGACTCCTGTGGTAGGCAGGTGTTGTTCTGCGTGGTTCCATTTAAATTTCGGGCATCTGAATGAGGGGAGGTGTGAAACCCAAGCCAGTGTTTATCAATGCTAATGGTAATTTATAACCTTTTAAGATGTGATCATTAAAAAAGCAATCAAGTAAGTAGTTCAGTTATGGGTTTGCCTAGATAAGAGCTTGAATTGAACTATGGTTGAGAACCACAGCCCTAGACTGTCCTGTGCCATATGCATTAGGACTAGCATTAGGAAGTACTGAAAGTCTTTTTTAAGCTGCTGTAACTATAGGTTTATTGCTTAGCAGTGAGTGAGAAATTGCCAGTTTGCTTATGAATGAGGGAGAGATTTATTTTCATGTTTTGTAATAAAACCTTTTTTTTTTACATGGTCTTTCTTTTAGCAGCTGGTTTAGAAAGTGTTTGTTTTTGTTATGTTGTTGCCTACTTTTTATATTTTGAGAGCATTTTAGTTTAAAAGAAACTAAATTTTGTCTTTTTTATGGGTAAGAGATATTGTGATATCTTACTTGACCCAATAAACGTACTACTTATACATGCATTACCTACTGAAAACTTTACTGTTTGTAAAAAGTCACTTTCAGAAATTAATTTGACCTGGCGATTTTTTAAGGTGGATTTTGGCATCACTCATTTCCCACTGGCTTTAAACCAACCTGAATTATTGGAAATGTAAATATTCTGGGGGTTTCTGTTGGGACTATTGATGGCACCAGCAACTGGTACCATTCAGAAGGCCTGGTTTTGCTTAAAATTGAAACTGAATTAAGAAACCAACTGTACAAAGAGAGACTGCTCGTGTACTGGTGGAGCCAGCTAGAGTTAATACTGAGCTTGGATTTCAGCTGAATTCAGAAAAACTGAAAAGGAGCGGTGTCTAGGGTTTCAATCACTTTAGCTGATTTAAACAAAGTCACATTGAAAACCTCTGGATCCCCAAAAAAGAAGTCTTTTTGACCACATACAGAAGATCAATACAAGAAGCATGTCTGTGAAGGTTAGAATTAACACTCAATGTGTGGCATTGACTAATATTTTTTCACTTAATTCTGACAGTGCCAGAGTGATGTCTGACTTTTCAAAATATTTTGCTCTTCCTAGAGCCTTGAAATCTGTTTTGTTTTCATTTGTTTTGACATACACCCTAGTCAAAACTAAATCTTAGATTTGTTTCAAGCAGGTCTACGTAATCCTCAGCTATATTCTTGTTGCCTTAGAATTGGACACAGATGCCAGTGTTTATCATGGAGAGAATCCTAGCAGCTGGCAGCATGTGTTTCGTGTGAGGTAGGCTTGAGAGATAATTGACTTCACAGACAAAACGTGTTAATACTCTTCATTCAGCACTTGGTCTCATTTGAGCTGTAGCAAAGAAAGGTGCTTCAATGATGAGGCTTCTGTATAGACAATGTCTGGTCTGTGATGAAGACACTATAATCCTTCGTGACGGCACCTTTTAATAACCAGTATGGAAAGCTAGACTTCTCGGATGATATTTTGAGCACAGCAGATACAAATAGTAATAAAGACAATAAAGGTGTCAGGTGTACACAGATGGATGGCTGAGTTTTTGATGTTTTATGTCTGTAGACAGGTTCAGAGCCACCTTTATTCTGAAAAGCATTAATTGTGGGACATCATAAATCTGGATTTGAGTGTGCGAATTTGAGGGGTATGGGTGTATAGTGCTTGCAGTATGCCTGCCTAAGATTTTAAGGTTTGCTGGAATCTGAAAATAGCTATCCAGCCATGCTGGCATAGCCCATACCCTGGCTTCGCTCGAGAAACACCTGGATGAGATCCTCAGATCACTAAACTTTTCAGAACATTTTTCGTAGTTATTTTTCCTTTTCAGGAATTAGGATAAAAAAGGATACAAAAATATGCAGAGAAATCAAAAACAACAGGGGAAGGCATGTAGGACTCATGTAGGATTTAGGAATTTTGAAAAATGCATATTCCACCACCCTTCACATTCCATGCCATATTAGGCTACTGCCAGTCACAAACTATTTTTCTTCCCTTCACTAATGGTGTCCAGGGATGATTGTTCAAGTGAAAAATACACATGGGACCACCTAAATGTATGCTGGCCTTCGCTCCATCGTCACTCCAATAAAATGGACATCCTTACGTCTTTAGTTTCAAGGTCTGAATATTGAAATAATGCTTGACTGCCGTCTAATTTGTGACTTTTCTTTAAAAAATTGCTATCTTCCGTTCTAAATAAAACTACTGTCAGCAGGAATCATTAAAACATGGGTGAAGTCTTCATTTGGCACAAGCTGGGAACCTTTGGAGACAGTCTCTACAGGGGTAGGCCAGGATGTGTGGAGACTGATACACATCTTTCATCGGGGCCCTTTCTTTAAAGCCTGACTCTCAGGGAAAAACTATTACGATTGCCTGAACGTAAGTGGATACCATGCCTTTTATGTGCCAAATGCACTTTGGTTTTTCTGTGGGTAATGAAATGTTCCATTGGCCAAACCCCTTATATATACAACAGGCCAAATTAAATCAGTTATTGTTCCAATAAAGCATTAACTATTGTGACACAGCAGCTTTTCTTTTTGATACAAATTTCCTAAAATTCTATGTTAATATCTGTCTCAGTGTATAGTTCTGTCTATCTAGAGAAAAACAATAACGTTGCCTTCCCTTGTGGAAAGGTTTAGATGTTGGGCCTGTTAATTTGCTCTTGAATTTCCTCCTTCGCTTTTTACCCACAGTATGAAGCGATCCTTTCAGACGCTGTTGCATGCTAGAACTCATCCTGGCTCTTTCCTGGCACTGCTTGCGTACTGATGAAAGTGCATGCACACACATGAGTGCATAAGAGCAGAGCAACACCCCTGGCAGGTATGTGAAGCTGGTGAAGCACCTCTGTGTTCCCTGAATCAGAAATCCACCAGGAGGGGGAAACAGTGTATGAGGACATGAGCTGGATAAAAACTTTGGGGTCTACATGAAAAAACAGGAACTCTTAGAACATGGCGGTGGTATTGGTGTAGGTAATTCCTCTCACATCATTGTGCTAATCTCCCTATTGAGGCAAAAGCACATTGTAAGCAGCTGACATCCCACAGGGTGCAAGAGGTTGCAAAGCGTAGCTGTTCTCCTGAGCCCCAAGGCAAGTCAGTCTTTTGCATGGTGAGTACCAGCAGGCTTAACCTGCTTTGATCTAGCACGCTGCTGCTTTGGGCAACACCTGGCCCTTACAAAATAGACGTTGCCAAACTGGATATAGCGTCTGTGTGTAGTATGATGCTACTACATCTTAAGTTGTTTTAGGAATAGACACCTGTTCCCAAATCCAGTGGAAATTTTAGGTCTCACCGCAATGAAAACATTCATTTTCAGATTACATTTAGCTTCTTACAGCCAGCCGTTCTAAAGCCTTACGAAGAAGGCCAGGTGTATCCAGTGTGCTTGTTTCTTTTTCATCACACTGCATAATCTTCGGGTCTTCAAACAATGGCCTTTCAGCAGCAGCCATCTTTAAAGCTGACTACAGAATTGATGGTTCATGCTCCTAAAGTGCCAGTTCTTCAATACACACACACACACACAGACCAACATGGATGTTACAAATGCTTCTTGTTTTATTGTATGGACTACATTTCGCTGTACACTTGGCAGCTTTGTGAAAGCTTCATGCAGAGCTCAAAGGTAAACATGCACAAATTATTATTCTTGAATGGAGATGTCATGTACGGTCCAGAGGACATCCTTCTAAGCAGGTGCACCACACATTACTGAGAAGGACCCACAACCTTTTGCTCAAACTTCTACTGAACTGCCCTGTATCCTCCTGCTCCTCTTTACTTAGCATACATCTATTTAAAATGTGCTTTAAAAAGAACGTTGAGTTGTTCCTTAATTGGTACAGGTCCAAAATTCTCCTTCTTTGGCAACATTTAAACAATGAGCACAAAGAATGGGGAAAAAAACGAAAATGGGAAGACACCAGGTGAGGAGGCTTGTTTTCTTAAATATGTAACTTCCCCTGGAGTATGTCTAGAATAATCCCCTAAACAAATCTTTTTTTTTATTCTAGACCTACTCCAGGAGAACTCTAATTAATCATAGTATTTTAATGGATTCTTAAATATTCTTCTATATCTCTTCCAAAATATTTTGTTTTGTTCATAAATAGAAAAGCTCAAATTTGCTATTTATTAATGCACAGAGGATAATGATCGTGTATCTTAGTAAACAACGGACACTACTTAGAAACCGTAAACTAGCAACACAGTGGAATGATTTTGACACGAAGTGTAAATGCCAAGCATGTCCTATGGTGCATTGTATCCAAACAAATTATACATGGTGAAGGACCAGACTGCTCCCCCTGAAATTCAAGGGACCCAAATGCAGTGCCCTGAGGATCTGGGGTTTTCTGGGTTTTGTTCCAACCTCTGTTATTAACAATTAAGCTTATTACTTTCTTATATTTTAATGACAATATTAACATCATTAAAGGTACAGGTAACCTAAAAATTATCCTGGAACCTCGGGAGAAGTATAATAATTCTGCAGTTAATTAAATGTTTAGGACAACAGTCTAACCAAGGGGAGAGAAACAAAACACTATGTTCTCCTGGAACTAAGTTTGACACCCCTGAGTCCGAGTTCTGACGTCTCCATCAGTTCAGTAACTCTGGACCATTTTTTTTACATTAAATTTGAGTACTAACAAAATTAAGGCAAAAAAGGGATTATGTGACAAATGAAAATTAGGGAGTAAAAAAGGGTCCTAGGGTTCTTTGGGTAGCAGATCTTGCGGTGTCTGAAGCAGAGCTGACCTGTAGTCTCCAACCCTGATCCCCGATAGTCTTGTAGGTCACCAGCTGTTAAATCTTGGCTACACCAACTATTGCTAAATCCAGCATGTGATCTGTTCAATTAAGAGACCTCTAGTCCTGGAAGGTGGAATAGTATTTAAAAATGAATCCTAAATAATTTCTAAATTTCTTAATTTAACAAATCACATGTTCAATTGACCAGAATGAAATTGTTTCACATCTTTAAAAACTGGGGTTTCAAAGTAATCTAACAATGTTTAATGGTACAAAACCTGCTGTATTGGGGCTCTCTATGACCAATGTTCAAGATCATTGGGGTAGTCAATCTCTGGACTTCCCAAAACCTTCCTCCATCTAATCCTAGATTACGATTATCACAATATAATTGTGAACTCCTAAAGTGAACTTCAAAACCTGGGTAAATTAAGAAATAATGGATCAATTCCTTAATGAATTCCCTAACTCTTGGGCAGTTCAAAGACCTGTAATGACCTAGAATGAAAGTGCCTACAGTAAGTTGACTACCCTGGTCTAAGATCAACCTGTTAAGGTGGGAGATGGCACTCGAACCCTGGCTGGACAATAACTGAGAGTCAGAACAATGCAGGTTATCATGGAAAAGATGCCAGAATTGGCAAATACTTTGGTGAGGTAAAACTACCCAGAGGTCTGGGTTGTGAATTAAAAGACAAACACTGAAGTGAAATGTTTTTGAATTGAGTTGAGTTGAATTGAATTGAATTTTTAAGTGCTTCAATATGTACCGCAGACTCTAACTGATTACATCAGAATTGTGTTTACGATTAATTTATGTAGGAAAGTAAACTGCTGGATTCTGGATAATTGACCAGTTTTAAAAGTATTTTCCTTTACAATATCTCTCTTTCTCTTACACACATATATAATGTGTTATAACAAATATAAATGTTCCTGTTTCTAATAAAAGCAAGTTTAAAAATTGAGACATTCTGGGTAGTTAGGATGGGTGTGTAAATTACCTTTTACATCACTGCATTGGTAATATCCCAAAGCAATATCCCATTCAAGTTTCATCTTAAAAAAAAAAGTTTAAGTTCTCTTCAAATAAGCTCCCTTTGGCAGCAGCAGCACCAGCATTTACTTAAGAAAACCAAAACGTTCCCTGTTCTTTATTCTTTTTGGAAGAATGCAACCATTGGAAATAAATTCCATTTCAGGGCCCTCTGGGTACACACCATATTATTGCAACACTGGGTACATTATTAGAACACATTTAAAATCACAACCCTGAAGTTCTTGAGCAGATAAAAGACACCAGTGTATCAGCTGTGTGGAACTGCCCAGGCATGCCCAGCAGAAAAGGCACAGGTGTCTCTTGCTTACCTCATGGTAAGACTGTGCTGTCCTCTGAATAGCCATCAACCTTCTGTTCCAAGACGAGCATGTAGGTCATTTTTTAGGGGAGGAAGTCCTTTGTAATTTCTGTTCTGTTTGCGCTCAATAGTTCCATCTCTCCCTGACTGAAAGTTCACATGTCTGCACACTGATCCTTTAGAGTAGGTTTGCAATATGATAGGCAGAGTATTTCCTTGCAGCAAAGTCTGAAGAAAGTGTTTGAGCAGAGTAAAATGCCTAGGGGTTTCACAAAGCACACATATGAAACACTGGAATTTCCAATTTGTTCAAAGTATTATGATTGGACTGCAAGATATTTACACGACAGAGGTGTCCTCTTATTGCATGACATTATTTAGCTAGTTCACCTGCCAAGTTCAACTGAAGTTGCAGTGTAGCCTCTTTTCTCTCCGGCGGCCATAATGTCCCCAGTTCCTGATTTCCAGGCAATTTGCATTATGAGACTCCTAGATGGTTTTCAAAGTCCTTGTGATGTTTACAGAAAGTATGCCATGATTCGTCCAGATTGACAATAACCTTCTTAATGCTAAAAAGAAGACCTTGGAACAACTTGAGCAGTTTACACCTTGTAACACTCGCCAGTGTTAAAAATGGGCAATGTTTCCCCCGGAGCCTGTAGGATCAAAATCAGCCTGCGTTCCACTGTTCCACTAGCGCTTCATGTCTCTTTATTCTTACAGGAGTCTTGATCAGATCAAATACAGCAGGCTAGTATATGCATTGGGGGGAAAACAATGTGATGGTGCCTCTGCAGGCTACAGTCTGGATTTCTCGTGTGTGAAGGAGATGGTTCATAGTACAAGTTCTATAATACATTTAACAGACATGCAAGGCTACACAGAATCATGCTGTGCATGAGTGCATACAGCATGACAAATTAAGCATGTGTGTTGATAAATGCAAAGCACACTTTTCTAAGTAACCATGTAGCAAGCCAGTGGTCTCTCTCAACTTCCAGATCCAGACTGTGAAGGAGTGTTGGCTGCCAAAGAGTCTCATGTCCCAGTATTTATATCCCACATTTCTGGGGAAATCCATGATTAGCTCCATCCGTGACCTCTCCCCTTTCTGCACCCAGGGGCCGTATATCAGCAGTGCTGGCCAGCTCTCTGCTCTTTAGCAGCCAATAAAACAGGCTTTAACTGACAGAGGGGATGAAGGAAGTTTTTAAAAAATGAAACAAAATAGGGAAATACTGTACAATGATGCTTTTGGAGAGCACACTAATAGCTAAAGCACAGGAAGATATATTTTTAATGGTGTCAGGGACATCGCTCTTAAGGTGATTGCTGCAGACAGCACTGCCGAGGTTAAAAACTCGGGGTGACCCTGAATGCTGTGTGTTACATTGCATCTTCCATCTGCCATTTCAGTACCAAACTACAGCTATGTTTTAGGACTTTTTTTAGAAATTAATGTATTTACCTTTTAATCAAATCTCACTTTTGTTCAGATTCTTGATGAGTCTATTGTATTTAGATAACAGAGCAGTGTTTTACTGTTGCATTGTGCTTACAAATTAAACACAAAGATTATACCTACTATAATATTTCAGGACTGATGAGGAAACATTCCCAATAATAATTAGTACCAAAACAAGCTATTGTTTTGGCAGTTAGGCTCAGTAACTGTACAAGTGACTGAGTAAGACGCATCTGGACATGTAGAAACTTGCAGTTGTCCACTGAAGAAGGACATTTTTGCTTTATATTCCATAGATAAATACCTATCTGCCTAACAATACTGACTCAACCAAAGCATTCTGTGCCTTGGAATTCCTTGTGCAGGAATTTGTCTTCCCCATGAGGATCTGCAAAAAGTTAAGTCTTAGTCGGGATTCCAGTGCAACATGCAAATCAGACAAGGTCTTAAGGTCTGAAAACTGGAAAAAGCCCTGATTGCCAAACAGCACGGGACATCCGAGTAGTTTGAAAAAAAATCAAAATCACACCACTCCCTTGAGATTGTATTTCTCTCTGCACCAGAACAGAAAATAAAAAAACAACAACTTTGCATCCTCTACAGGCAATGAGAACATAGCACCTGATTTTTTTTTTTACGTCTTTCCACTCATTTGCTGAAGGTGACCACAAAAATTTAGCATAGCGGAAGACAAACACAGAAAGCAGATGCTGTAGGCTCTGTATTCCATTTTCTCTCACTGTCAGAGGAAGAAGCAATATACTATCATTCTTAAAGGCAGACAGGATATAAGACGATTATAAATCAACTCTGTGGATCAGTCATGACTTCAGCCTCCACTTGTGTGGCCAGTAATCTACAATGGTCAAATTCAGCACATCTTCTGGGTAGAATTATTACATAGTCCTGGGGGACATTAACACTCTTGCCACAGAGACTTAAATCCCAGACATTTTTACCAGTCCTCAGCTAAGAATTGACAAGAGGCAAGGGCAATCATAAATGATAATGGGTGCCAATAACTTTTTGGACCTTTATTGACAATAATAATAATAATAATAATAATAATAATAATAATAATAATAATAATTAGACACCGGTGTGCCAGACAAAGTACTGGAGATCTACTGTGCAGAAAAAAACATGGAGATTTTTTTTAATGTGACTTCCTAAAGCAGGTTGCTTTTTCAATCATGTCTTTGGAAAGAAGTCACAACTCCCCTACTGCCTTTCAGGACCAGATTTAGTTTCTGCTGACTTAATTTAACAAATTAGTTGTTTAATTGATACAATTCCTTTTAAATGTCTTTGTAAAATGAGATAGATATATAGATATAGATTACACTTTATCTTACCATTCTGTAGGCCTCCAGGACCCTCATATTATACTGCGGGCATGTACTCATTGGATTCCTACCAAGGACTGTCAAAACTCTGAAATCCTGAGAGCACTGAAAGAATAACACCATAGGTCACGGCATTTGCATGAATGGAAATTAAGAGATTGCTGTTACTGGGACGATCTTCTTAAAATCCACATACTGTATGCTTATCCTGGCACCATATGAAGGGTCTATGTCAAAATGGAACAAGGGCAGGAATTTTGGACAGGTTTTTGGATCCTGTTTGAGGTTAGAAATTCGTTATTGTAATTCATGGCTTTACAAAACATTGCAAGTCTGTTCACAGATGTAACTCGCTTCAAATCCTAGAACACGGGCTGTGCAAAAAGCCTTATTTCTTGCAAGAATTTCCAATTTCATGACATGGTTTCTCAGGTGCAGATAAAGAGAATCATCTTGTCTTATTGCAAACTATCTTGGGTGAGACACTCAAAGCTTACTTGCTGAGAGCTGGGGATCCTATGAAGTGGACCACTTACAAGTAAAGAAGAAATACCAGTGTTTGCTACCTCCCTAATGGAGACCTTTCAGATACAGAAGTTGGAAAACAGACAACGAAGAGTACTTTTATATATATACACACGGCACCCCATTGATTGTTATGGCACAGGCTAATTTCTAAGAAGCATCCTGTTGTGGAGCTCCACTCGACAAACACAGGTGGTTAAATAAAATTAAATTAAAAATAACATAGAAAAAGCAGTCAAGGAGGTTCGCACTGCGAACCTAGTCCATTCCTGTCCATTGCGGCTTTTTTTTTTTTAGAAAGACAAGAGATTGAGTTCCTACAACTAAATGCTTTCAGAAGTGCTAGAACCCTAAGCGTTAGGGTTTGCTGGTATGCAATCAGGAGTCTGAATGGATCAGATTCCCTTGAGCGGTGTATCCGATGGCTTCAGGAGAAGGTTGCACAGAGCTAGCAGGAAGCATCACATAATGGAAGTTTAGGAACCATATCCCAGAAATCTCTTCCAGGCTTGCAGAGAACTCAGATATCCATGCTCTTGATGAAACGTTGGGCAGGCCTCCCCCTCTCAACTTCATTTACAGTTATTAGGTATTCATGAGCAAATGTTTGCAAGAGAAAGCATTGTCCTCCGTGGGTTTTCTCCTTTTAATCTCCTTACCCCCCAAAGAAACCAAACTCTAGCGATTGGATCTGCTTCAGCAGGAGACCAACAGGGTCCTGTGTACAACAACAGGGAGCGAATTACAGAGAACAAAAAGGCAACTCTTGATGTTTCAATGGGCTTAGTGCTGAAGGATGAAAATATTTAATCAAAGTCACACCAAACTACAGGCACTCCAGGCAACTGTCTGTCAAGAGAGTATTTCTGTTGGAAAGTGAATGGACCTATGTTTGCTTCCCATTATTTCCTCTGCCTTTCCAAGACTGCCTCAGATCACTTGCTACTGTACTAATTAAAGCAGTGAGACGACACAGATTACAACACACACCGGCTAACACTGTTTTGGCATTGAAGACCTTCTCAAGGAAGGCCCCTTCCCTTGACAGCAAAAAATAAAACATGTATTAACTTCCTCAGGTTTTTGGCTCGTGCTTTAAGTATGGGGTATTGGAGAATGAAATCTCCAATATTCTGTGTATTGGGGGAGTTCTGTGCACCATGCAAACTAATGGTCAATGGCATAAAAATATTTAAGAATTAAGTTCTGCTATAATGAGAAAACATGATAACGCTGCTTCAAATAGAGTAATTTAGGAAATGATCACAAGGTAGCAGGTTGATTGCAAGATGAGGTAGATGGAACAAATGACTTTCTTCCATTTGTAACATCTCTTATATTTCCAAAGCTTTTTTTCAGCAGAATCTGAAAAGGATCTCTTTCTTGCCCACATTTTGTTTACCGAAATAGATTTTGGAAAACGCTTTTTTCCTCCCGGAAGGTGTGTGCTTTGGAGAGGAGGGTGCAGTTGGGAGTGAAAGGAAGGCTTCGGGGAGATGAGAGTGTTTCTCGTCAGAACAGGTCTTGGGCAGCACAGACGCACCAGGCATGCCTGAAGTTATGGTCAGAAGTCTGGCTTTGTCCCAGAGCTTTGGCCCTAAAACTGTGCTTCACGTCACACCCCGCCACCAGCAGCATGCTTATCAATTAGACAAATCTGGCCGTGTAGCCACCCTGATCTGCTTGTACATACTACATTTATTACCCATCTATAAAATAAAGACTGATTGTCCTATGCCTTGAAAGATAATTTACAAGATACATTTTAAAAATGAAAATGCTTTACTCTCTACTGACAAGAAACATTTATTACTGTTATGTTAAACCAAAAAATGTAATTATCAATAAGTAGGTTTAAATTGAAATAGTGATGCTATGTGGCCATATTTAGCTTGGACATCCACCTTTTTTTCTCATGGGTTTAGTATGCCTTTCACAATATTTCCTTATGGTCTATAATCCAGTATTTACAGGAGGCTTAGTCCAAATCAAGAGCTCATTTCTAACTGTGTGGTTTTAGTTGAAAATGGACTTGTATCCCCCTCGGAATTTTAATTTTGCATTTTATGTCCAACTTGTGCCTTCAATTAAGAAAAAGCTAAACTGACTCTCCTAAAAAAAGCTGGACCACTGTTGACCGCTAACCTTCCTGGAGTGATCGCATTTCGGCATGCGCTACAGTCTTGGGATCAAATCTGGTGCCAGCAGCTACTGTATAAACGTGACCAAACATAATACGTTGCAAGGCGATGGCAAGAGACAAGCAAAACCATTCAGCAATCGTTTCAGAATATTGAAAAGATACGCCAGATTTTAGGTTAATATTTAATGTTAAAGGTATGTATGAAAATGGGAGTGTCAAACACATTTATGTTATACTGTACATTCCACTGAAACTGACATAGCCACGGGCAAAGGAATTTGCTCGCTATATTGTCATTAATCATTTAAAATGGCTGAATTATAAATTGTATATACATACAGAAATGCATGAACGTTAACATCTCTGAGTCTTAAAATGTGCAACGCAATTCACTTGGCAGACAGAATTTGTATGCTATGCCACTTGATGGCATGAATCCTGAACAACTATGCTTCAGATTATAATGTCCTGCGTGTTACATGATACAAAAGTGCATGTAATACAGTACTTAATGTATACAGAGCTTTTTTTATACGTGTAAGAACAGAGCATTAATTATACTTCTAAGAACAGTCTGTGGATTTTTATTTTCCCTAAGTTCATAGATATTTCAGTTTGACGGTATGAGCCAGCAGAGCATTTACCAGTTGAATATAAGTGCTACTTAAACCCATTCCACTGTCCCCAACATATCCAATTCCTTTGTCTACACTTGCTTATTAAATCTTCTTGAATTAACAGCCTTAATGTCTACTGGGAGATTTTACTGAAGAGTGCAACATAGCAGTACATAGGAGCTTAACGCACTCTTAGAGATCAGTCCGCAAGACAGAGATGCACACACATTCATTTCTGTCAACTTAGAAACGTGGATCATTTCTGCAGAAGCATGGGAGGCTACGTGCACCTGGTTCTGTGCAAACAAAATACAGAAGCTTAACCAGTATCAAAATAAAAAATGCTGGCCAGTGAATTATCTTGAATTTCTTCTTTTGCTTACAATACGGACAATTTATATTATCTAATACATGCTCAGTGACAGTTTTTACTCAAAAGAGTCAACTGAATGAAACTTAAAACTGTCCAAGGTAGAACGCACAGAGAAAGGGCTGCTTTATGACAGGAGAATGACAGGTGAGAAGAAGCAGGTAAATACAAATAAAAAATCTGAATGCAGCCGCGATGAGTGGTAAAAACTCACAGTGGTGAGGAATGCAGGGTTAACAGAAATTCCTATGGTTTAAATGCAGCCTTTAACTGTATTACTGTACATCAGGGAGATGGGGAA
Organism: Lepisosteus platostomus; assembly: GCF_059453375.1. Lineage (NCBI taxonomy): Eukaryota > Metazoa > Chordata > Actinopteri > Semionotiformes > Lepisosteidae > Lepisosteus > Lepisosteus platostomus. Next base: position 8,423,293 of record NC_142623.1, on the reverse strand, counting down.
ATCAGGAAGAATTAAAACAAATACAAGAAATGAAAACCAAACTGATGTCAAAGAGTAGTTTTTTTTTACCACAATGGTGGCAAAATAACATGATAAAATTAATAATAATAAAATTCTTTAAAAGTAATTCGCTCCCTGCGTTTTGGTCGTGTCTGACTCCTGCACGGGTCACTTTTCCTTGAAATACAAAGTGCGACGTGGACATAGTGCCTGCTCTCGTGTGGTCCATTCCAAAGGTAGCAAAATCCTGCTGGGAAAGGTTGTCACTCATGTACAAGAGCCTCCTTTGTCAGGTCATAAAAATATAATACACCACTGCCCAAAGAATAAGATACTTTCTGGGTAAGTCCATGCTAGAAAAATATACAGGAACAATGTGCAGCAGTCCGTGGAGATGGATCAGCAGATGTCCAAGGGAGGGGACTGGCACCTGTCTGTTAAACTTCTTCTTCTAAAAATGGAACTGGCAATGCTTTAGAAAGGCTGTGAATTTGGAAGTACGCCTGCTCCAGGACCTCAAGACAGGAGTGGAGAAATCCTGCAACTACATCAATGAAAAACCTGTCAGCAACAGCACTGTATTATGCATTCATAACATTCTGTCTTTATTGTGCACAATATTCGAGTCAATCTAAGTAGGGTTAAGGAGACATTTTTGAAGTGTTACTAAGTATTGCTTATTGTTTAAAGATCAATGTACTATAAAAAGGTGAAGGTCAAATACACCTTCTATATCAAAAATATTCATTTCATTTAAAACTTCTTTCTCAGAGAGATTGCTTAATCATGCTTGCAAATCCACAGCTATACCAGAGAACTCCCATGTTAATTAACTTGAAGTTAATTATGTTCGCCTTTCATTAATAAAGATCCAAGAGAGGTCTAGAAAATCTCAAGCTGATAGAAACAGATTTGTTTTCCTCTGACCCAGCCAACAGTCTATATAAAAGCTCCTTCATAATACATTTTAATTGAGATGAGACCATATCCACCTAGACACTGAAGGATCCAAACATTATAAAAAAGACAGTGGTCACTACAATTAACAGCAAGCACAAGTGTTAAATAAATGTAATTCCTTGCATTAATATTAGCTGTGTATACACCAGTACTGGGATCGACTTTGTCCTAATAGACATTGGAGACATTTAAACATTTAAAAATAGAATTGCCAGTTGTGCTTTATTAGATGAGGTTTCATCAATCCTTTGCTCTCAGCATTCAGCAAATTGTGTGAGCCCACCTGGAGAATCCCGGTCACAACAGACCTGACTAAAGATCCCAACGACATTGTGAGAGCCTGTTAATGGCAAAGACTCCTACTTCCCTCAGACAAAGGGTCTTCCTAAACGTAACGTAGACTTTGAAGTCGAATAAAAAAAACAACGCAAGCTCACCTTGAATGTTTGCGGGGAGAGGGGCTGGGGAACGGTGGTTTAGTTATCTGCTTGGCGGCTGCTCCAGTTGCGCCCCCCCGCCCCTCGACCCTCAGGCCGAGCAGCCTGTCCCCTTGTGGGGCTCTGCCATAGCTCTGGTCTGGGGGACAGCCTCTTGCCCACGGGTTCGTTCTTAAGTGCGCGGTCATAGGACCCAGAGTCAGCTGGCAATGGCTTCCTCCGTATGCTTACAGGCGGATCTGCTGTGTCCTCTAGGGCCTAGAAAACAAAGAAATACAAGTATGTTATTGGAAGCTGCCCTTGTGGGGATGGGGGGTCATGTTCAGCTTTACTCTTTGATATTCCTAAGCAGGACAAACAATTCAGTTGTCCCCAAAAACATTTGCAAGCAAATCAGATGCCCAAACGTCATTTTAAAGAGGGATAGTTGGGTTATTTACAATTGCTTCAGACAAAACGTAATGTAAAGACTCATAGGTTATTTTGTCAGGACTGGGCTTATGGCTTACTGCAGTGAACATCTTTACGTTCTAGAGGCATGAAAAAGTTATGGTTGAAGTTGCACAACTGCATGCAGGAGCCCAGAATGAATGAATTCATTTCCATTATGATAAACATGAACAGTATTGGACGTGGGAGTGAAAGACATGTTTACGGTGTCTGTAAACAAAAATAATAATCTGGTTACAGGAAGATGTTGAAGAAATTCCTTACAAATGGCAAACACATTTCTGTGGCAAGCATTTCATGGTTTCCTCTGACACTGTTCATTCAAGTATTGATTTTTGTTCCTCACGGCAGTAAATCGACTGGGCTCGTTTTGTAAACTGCGGTAGTGCCCTGCAAATTCACACCATATTGCCATAAACTCTGTTAATTTCCTTAATGGAGTCTCTAGGAAGCAACGGGCAGCCGATGTCAAGCCAACACTGTGAAGGAGGACCAAACTGCCAAGAGGACAGGAGAGAGCTGGCAATGTCCTGTTTTTTCACACCAGCAAACAGCAGGGGTGCTCCTCCATTTACACATTGCAAAACACAGTCAGAATCTTAATATTGTATAATAAGAACCTAATGGACTCGTTTTTATGGTGTGCAGCTTCATATGTAGCAGATGAAAATGGAAAAAAAAAATCCCTTTTATTTTAATCTCATCTGCGTGGCCAAGTGTTTACCGAATGTCTTGTGACATGCGGTTAGCCTGCAGTGCTTGCGAGACATTACTCAAAGCTGGGCTGCGGGTTCCAATTTCATGTTAGCAATGGCTTTTGTTCATTTGTCAAACAGCTTGAGCTCTTTGTCATCGGTCGGTGTCTTTCAACAGCTGGTCGCTAACATTCCAAATTCAGCGCCTCAGATGAAAGGGGCTTGAACAGGGGTGGGGTTTGAACGAGCAGAGGTTAATTCCACCCTGAAAAGCACTTGGCCGCTTGCGTCTTCTTCAGGTGTCACCTGACATTACACATGGTTACATGGACAAGTCATGTCAAATTTGTTATAGATAAGTCAACATGTGCTTTAAAAAGAAACTTCACGTTGAATACAGTGAAATTATGTAAAACATGCCATTACATACTTAAGTAATGGTCTGTCTCCGAAACCGTGTTATAAGGTGTCAGCATTATGTAGCTTTTGCAATTAAAAACATACAGTACAACACCAAGCCTCACAACTGTATCTGGGAAAGCACGCAGGGTTTTTCAAATATCTATTAGCGTAACATGAGGGAAATGCATTTATTTTCTCTTACAGAGGCCAAAGGTCCAAACAGTCGCTAACTGACAATTTCCTTCAAATATTTAATGGTGGAATACTTGAAGGCATTTGCGTTTTCATTCCACTATTTTATTTAGCTTTGAGTATAGATTTGCTTTGTCTAATGATTTGAGCCAGTAATCCCCTGCCGATTTTTCACCGGGCCTAACAAGTAGGCCAGAGCAACACTTATGGACAAAACTGCAACAGACTGCTCTGCTACCCATCAAGACGTTATAGCAGATTAGCCACAGTGCTTAGGAGACTGAATTGCAGATCATTACTACACAGCCTGATTTCATTACAGGTCTGTTTACCTTCCTGGAATGCGGTACAGTATCGGACAACGTGTGCTGCTACAGGATACACAGTGACTGATACCACTGAAAATAATTAAACTGATGTAATAAATTTCAACTGTTCTAATAAATAAGCAAGTGCGTTATAGCATCATAATATAATTTGTACCTTGATGTTAGCTATTTAACATAAATGTAGTTTATTTGCTAAATATTCCTAAATACTGACTGTTGTATGGGTGATCTCCACTTTCTGGCATAATATTTTTATAGATGGTACATAAACCTCAATCATTTCTGGAATCTAAGTGAGACACCAGTTTGATATTTCAGACTGAAGTTTTGCAGATATATACTCCTGTGAATGTACCGCTCAGGGATATAATGGCCTTTGTCAACACAGGTCAAACTAAACGCTACAGCTTCCACTGCCAGCAAACCTGGACTCTGAGTCCTGCCCAACAAGGTGCTTTTTCTTACTATTTTCTTAAATAGTGTTCAGCGTAAAACATACAAGGACACTATCAATATTTTAAGCATACAACCAAAATAACAGGCATGCTTCCATTGCAGTTCCATTACAGGGAGCCTATCCCATGTTTCCACTCAAAAAAGGATTGCATTAGCAATACATTTACTGGCACAAAATTCAGATCCCCCCACCCCCTTCACGCAGGAGCTGAATGAATTACATGAGGCATGTATTACACAAGGCTTTCAAATAACTTCCAGCCCAATCCCATTCTATTCATCAAGGAACATCACCTTTGGTTGAGGTTATGATGAAGACAATGGATAGAGGACCTGAGCTGCTAGTTCCACCACATTTTACATAGGAATGTAATATGGGGATTATCCTGGGCAGGAATGGTGAAGGAACTCATGTCTTATGCACGTCAAGCCAGCCAAACATTGTCCACTGACAGTGTATATGAATTTGCTAATATTTGTGTTCCTAATTTTTCAGTTGGTACTTATCCTACACAAAGCACCACTGACAAAGGCAAACGTCCTGTGTTTTCTCTGCTAACACATGTGGGGGAAAGTGCACTTTGTTTTATCTTGCGGTGCATGAAGAGGCTAAGGGGGGATCTTGAGAAATGGAGGGCTGCCTTTCCTCTTAAATCACCATTGATCAGTTTGCCAAGAAATAAATTGGAAAGCGTTGTTTAAATGTTTATGACCTGAAGAGAAAGGGGGAGAGAATTTGGCCAGTGGGTTTCATTAGAGAGAGCATGCAAAGATATTGCAAGGGAAAGAGCTGTTCAAGTGCGTCTCTGGGTCTCTTGAACCACTTCCACATCATGTTTTGTAGTTTTAAACATCCCAGAGACAGAGTGAGCACTGTCCTGTTTGAAGATAGTGAAAAGCTGTCTGTCTGTAGACAGCACTGTAACAGATAAAACTGGGTAAAAGAATTTTAAATCAACAGACATTATCTTGTACACCTGCCAATGTCAATACCCTGTGTTTGATTTCTGTTTCCTGAGGAGCAAGAGTAAGAATGAAAGCATATTATAATCACAGGCAGTTAAGATGTTCCATAGTGGTCTTTTGTAACATGCCGACAACAAGCATGCACCATTTCAGGATGTATATATTTATGCTGATCAATATCATTATCAATACACTAGAAGGTTGTGAGTCACCTGTGCTCAATTAACTGGTATATGAGAAATGATGTCCACCACTGACTGTGAAACACATTTACTGTCGCTGACCTAGTTGATAAAAATAGAATAAGATAACCAATTTGTCTTTGTATAAATGCTATGGTGCCTCACTATGAGCATGATAAGAATCAGGCACTTTCCTTTAGGTATATGTACATAACTAGCTGCAACAGCCAGCAGTACAACCAAAATAAATCTCTCTGATGTGTTTATTCTAATTAATCTATATTGATTACTCTATGCAGCAGTATAATGATCCTGAATGCCAGATGAAGACTCCATCTTTCGCCCACAAAAGCACCTTCAGTTCTGCTATAACATGCTGCCACATTGCTGCAGTTAAAAGTGATGGTGTCAAGGCAGGAAGATTCAGGAGACAGCACAACTAGATTTTCTGGAAATCCTCTTGGCTTAAGTACCAAAGAAATGGACTTGCCCTTTACTTGGTGGCCATCATGACGTACCACAAAAAACAGGTACCAAAAAGCTTACAAATAACTTCAGCATGTGGACATTCAGAATGGGCAAGAGATGAACTTGGAATTTCTCTTAGGGTGTGTGAGGTTTATTAATAAATAAGAAAGAAATACAGAAACAAAGTAGTGCTGGGTATCTGCACATGGGGTGTGTGTGTGTGAGATGGGGGCTGAAAGTCCCACTTACTTAATTTCTACATGCCCAGACCATGCAGTGTTCGCTTAGTTCCAAATAGACACTAAATGTAATTCTCGGCGACTGGCACATAGTGCCTGCCAGGCTCCCAAGATTACATATTCAGGCCAGGATTGAGGCAGGGGAAAAGTGATCTGATGAAGTCATCGGTTCTACGGTCAACTGTGGCTGTTATTCCTGAACTTTTATGATCGCTTTGTTCATACCTTGCATTAATCGTTGTAAAGATAAAAATTGTTACCTCTGCCACAAGCCTGTAAGCATAAAAGCAGCCCAAGCTCTTTTATTAACAGCATGTCAGTTCATGTAAAGACCAATTAAAGGCCAATAAATAAAAACAGACTTTGCTGGGCCAGGTAAAAAAAAACAACAACACATCATCGTCGTCCTTGAAAGGTATCACTGTATAATTATGTGCAATTTTCATTCTGTTTTAAGTTACCTCATTACCAAAAGGGCTGCCTGTTACTAGAACAAGGCGGAGAGGAAGCAGGAGAACTCATAGGCCCCTGTTCCATTTTGAATTCATCAGTACACTGCATAAAACAAAACACAGTTCATTTGACATATCCAGAATTAGATACTGGTACAAAACAAAAATCAAGCTTTAACTCTTAGGACAAATATGTATCCACAGACAACTGTTTTCATCATTGGTTTGGAAAAGCTTCAGCACAGGCTGTCTAAACCACATTTGCCCTGGCTTCTGCACATCTTAAAGTGTTCAACACAAGGCTGAGTGTCAGCAGTCATGTTATCAGCTCTGGACAACCCGTCTGAAGCTGCCTTTCAGTGAAGCCAAGCTGTAGGGCAGAGACAGTTGAAATGGTATGCCCCTGTGCAAATGTTTGTCCTGAAAATGCTTGGAAGACATTTCCATCTTCTAAAATGATAAGATGACAGCAAATACTATTGTGTTTTTGCATGAATGGCTGGGCTGCTTAGACTGGCTTCTAATGTATTTTTAATCCCGGTGTCCTATTTCTGTCTTGTTTCTTTTTCATTGCAGACATGCACAGAAGTTGGCTCTAGCTACCTTAGGGCATTCGTCTTCCCTAAATTGCACTTTATATGACATCTTTAAACACTGCCGCAGACAGACAAAGCTTCTAAGAACCCCTATCCCACCCATTACTATATGCTCACAATTGTCTTCTATCGCGGTTTATTAGTGTGTGGTCAATAAATCACATAAAATTGTGTTATTAAGGAGTTTTGAAATCAACAAGATGCTAAAAGACTGTAATTGAGCTCCCAGTAATCTGTGAAATTATAGTTTCTTCTCCCTTAACTGGCTTTTAAAGTAATACTGACTTTTGGCAATTAAAAAAAAAGAACTTTAAAGAATACAGTCCTAAATCGCAGCAGTGACAAATACTGATAAAACACAGGGTAAAAAGAATGTATTGAGTGATGAAGAGGTAGTTTCCTGGTATTCCTTACCATCCATTAAAAATAGCAATGCTGTGAAACATCATAGAAAACAAAGTTAAAATCAATACCAATACTGTAATACCATATACAAATATAATATACACCTGCGCTACCAAACAATGATCTTAACATCAGAAATGTAGATCGTTGGCCTAACATTATTAATCACATCAGAAGAGCAGATGACTGCAGTTAATTCTATCCTACCCCACACTGCCTGTTTTCTCCCACCTTTGGGCTACATGTTGGTTCATGCCCCTTCTCACTTAGCCTTCTCAATCCAGAAAAGCCCCTTCATGCTTGCCCAGGATGGGATGTCAAATCTATTTACATAATTAAATAAATGTAAATTTGGTTTACAGCAGTAAAATAAACAGAAGCCCAGGACCATCATGCATTACAGCATCTTAAACTTCCTGCACTAATACTCATCCCCCTCAAGGATCCCAAAGCATTTTTAAATTTAGGGAGGAACCCACTTCAGCCACCACCAAAGGAAAGCACCTACAGTACATGTGTGAGTCCTGCTATTGTGGTCCAGAAGCCCTACTACCTAGCAGGTCCAGTGGAAAAGAGGGAAATTGCTTTACTAACAGAATTAAGTTTTTTTTTAGAAAGGCCAGAATGTGCAAGTCTGGAGAGGAATTCAGCCGGTTTACTGGGATTAACACCCCTACTCCTATGAACGGTGCCATGGGATCTTTAGTTACCAAGGAGTGAGGACCTCTGTTTAACATCTAATATTCAAAGCATGGCTCCTTCTAAAGTGTCTCCAGTCACCATAATGGAGCACTGGTTTAGAAGTTCTGGTCCAGTGTGAAAAAAGCCACCTTCCTGGTCCACCAACACTACTTACAGCAGCAGCTGAAATTCCTTAGAGGTGACCCATGCCAGTACTGGCCAGACCCAGCCTTGCTTAGCTTCCTAAAACTGAAGTGATCTGTGTTTTGACACAGTGTGACACATCTGTGTTTTATGATTTATCTTAGCAGAATCTTTTGGGATATTCAGAGCAATTTTAATTATGAGCTCGGGAGGTTAAGGAGAACATGGCTGATTAGTTACACACTGACTATTTCAGCAGAATGACAGTAATTATACCCAAATGTGCAGCTTAGAACAGGATGTCAGCCTATTACTTAATCACTGCTCAGCGACAGAAGAAAATTAGTCAGCCTGTCCCAATGTTTTTTCATCATATTTGTTTTGGTTTTGAGTAAAACCATGTCTTGACCAGTGTAAAGCTAAGATCCTCAATCTATCCCACAAGTGAACTGTGGTATCTTTCCCCTACCCTCGTTTACAGCTGGGTGGGACACAGTACATACGCCTTGGTCTGTAGGGTCACAAAATGGGACAGAAGTCGGCCTCTGTGGCTTTTAGGTTTGAGAATATTTAACTGCAGACATGGCAGCCAGACCTGTCTGGTGGTTAGAAGCAAGGGCTAGGTGCCAAACAACTCTGTCAAGAAAATCCCAGCTCTATTGTGGAGAGAGCTTCAATTGAAAAAAAACAATAAAAGTATGTATTGCATGTGCCAATACAAGGGAGGGTTTTCATACAAATAATGTTTCAACTTGGGGGGGAAAAGATATGGGGCTTACGATGTGAAAAGACGTGTCTGATCTATCCCCTGCCTATAGTCCTTGTCCAATGGACTGCAGAAGTACCAATGAAGGCTGAAGCTCTGCATGTGTGTGAAATTATAACATTGAATTAAAAATGGGTTGTGATAAAAAGTGAGAGTGTATTTTGTATAGTTTCAGCATAAACTATATAAACTTAAAATAACTTCCAATGTAATCTGGTTCTTTTAGCAAAACTAGCTCTATAATTATAGTATTATTAACATGGTAGTGTAGTTCTGCTAGAGCAACTTGGAGAAATCAAAAAAGACAAGTGGATGATTCTAACCATTCTGAATACAAGGGGGAAAACCTGAAACTGAAAACATTTCAAAATAAGAGGACATGGACAGGAAACAGTCTGTGTGTATGTGTCTGTGTCTGAATCACTCTCTCTCTCTATGCATCAAATGTAGTGCTGACACCAAGCTTTCTCACAAGACACTCATAAACCACTGAGCCCCCCCAGGCTGCAGACAGAAATTCACACACCCCTTATGCATCCAAAAAGTCATACAGTTCCCGCTGTGAAAGGTATGTAGTTTAAGAAGCATTGCACATTTGAGGAAAATTAAGTACATGTACCTGGGATCTTCTATATCTTAGCATTTCTCACTCAATGAAAACTATTAAAAATAATGATAAAAAAAAGAGAAGGAAAAGCTGGAGAAGGAATCTCCTCTCCTCAGTCGAGAAGGGATAAGTCTCTGTATACATGTATAAATAGGTCTTTATCTATAGCCTAAAAGAGACTGGGACAGGACGAATGGTTAGTAATGGAGTTGCACTGCTTCTCCTTCAGTTTAATCAAACCATCTCCCTGAAACAGACACAACAATGCCACCCACGAAGATTGGAAAAGTGTCGGACACTCCAGTCTCCCGGTATGCCATGCCTATACCGGAGGCTGACTCTACAGTATCATGCCCCAGCAATATACCGTAGCGCAGGAATGCTGACTGCTTTGAAAAAACGCGAACAAGCTGCTGTCAGTAGGAGACTGGCTCCACAAAGGTGCTCTTCTGAGCAGAATCTGGCCTCCGCTAGGATTTGCAAACAATCTTTTCAAAAACCCATTGTCAGAGATGGCACGAAGAGCACATCACGGCACACTGTTCTGGCTTGCACAGCGGTAGACTAAAGCAGGAACAAACCAGAGAGACCTCCCCCTCTCCCCCAGGTATTTTTTTTTGCTTACTTCGGGTCTTTGGGATTTATGCCGAGAAAAACTGCTGTTCGCAGCAAAGCGTTCGACTTTGACAGTAAGGTGTGAAGCTCTTAATATGATATTTTCGGGATGCTTTACCACTGACCAGACTTGTTAGGGCAAAACTTAATTCCAAACCTACAATAAAATACATTAAAATACCCAGCTAAAGGTATTTTCATCAACAGGTTTTCATTATGACAAGGTTTGATCAAGGGAGAGCTCAAAAACATAAAATAATCAAGTCTCATTCTGTTAGTCAAATCTAAGGATTGAAGGCTTCTTAATAAATGCATCTTTGCAAGCATATATCTATAGGACCAGCAGAATTGTGTAACACCATGCCAAATAACTGCAGAAATACAGTATGTGAGCTGTATCTTAACACTGTGACATGGCAGGTTTAAATGAGTGTTCCATTAGACTGTGCGGTGGAAAAAAGTGATGTATATTTAAAAAAAAACACCTCTACTGAGACAGATGTTGCCATTTCCTTTCTCTAAAACATTTTTAAATTGAATCCTTTACTTAATCAAACGGGCAGCCCGGCAGTACAGTGGTTAGCAGTGCTGCTTCACAGTGCTGAGGCCCTGGGTTCGATTTCAGTTCTGGGGTGCTATCTGCATGGAGTTTGTATGTTCTCTCTATGCTTGTGTGGTTTCCTCCAGGTGCTGTGGTTTCCTCCCATAGGAAAAAACCCATTTAAACAGGTCAATTCGATTTTGGGGAAATGTGGTATGAATGTGTGTATTTGCGTGTCTGTCCTGTGATAGACTGGCGTCCCACCCAAGGTGTATGATGCCTTGTGCCCATTGCACAATGGGATAGGCTCCGGCTCCCCAGCCGCCCCTTTTAATGGATAAAGGGGTTGAAAAATGCCTGGATGGCTGGATAAGTTTAAGGCAAATATCGCATGGTTCCTGTACCAAGATAATCATGGAACCATTTATCAAAATCTTAGCTGAGGCTTAGCTGAGCATTTTCTGGCATTTGGAAAATCTATAGGCCCTTTCCTTGAACTTCACCATATTGGTTTTTGTTTTTTTAGATTTACATTTAAAACTGAGATTAATTTTAAATCTATATAACAAAGGAAAAAACTGTCATGGTGTGGCTGTCAGGATTAATTGCAATCCCACGGGGGTATCTTGTGGGTGGGAAAACTGGAAAAGGCTGGTAAATCAGATGACAATACCGGCACATTGTTTTCCCAATAATCTCTTCAACCCTGCACAATTCACCTCGTTTTAATTTCCCTGGGAAATTGGGAAGAGGGAGAATGTTCTCATCACCAGGGCTTCTGACTTTATCATAGAAGCAATTTTTAATTGGAGCAAAAAAAAAAAAAAAGGACACAAAGGTATTTGCAATGCTCTGTGTAAAGATTCATAGCTCTTGAAAGAATGCTCAACAGCAGCTGCCTGTGGCTTTGCGATTTTGCATACACAGAAGAAATTCCTAAACCCCATGAATATAATGTTATCTGAAGTTTTATTTGCGTAGAGTACTGTACATGCATTGTAATGAAGTAGTCTTTACATTGTAGAATTAAATAGCTATAAATATTTTGCTTGTAGTTTCTAGACAAAGATCTGTGACTCTATTTCAAGTAGATGTGATGTTACACAGGCAACTGCGTGGCGGCATTTTAAGAGGTCTTACAGCCACTTCCTCTTCATTCCATTTAGCAGCTCCTTTTTAAGACATAAATGCTCTAAAATAACAAAAAGGATGTTTGAAATTGGAAGCCCAGACACTAACATCTGAGGCCTGGAATGCAGGCATCCAAAATGTTAAATACTGCCTAGATGCACTCTAGATCTGGTTAGTATAAAACTACTTTATCATTTTCATTTTGGACATTGTTTATTCACCAAAAGGTAATAGAATATGAATCTGCTTTAACAGACAGCCAGGCATCCCCCACTATGTTTTTAGTATATACAGAACGCCAGAATGCATAAAAAGATTAGTAACTTGTGGTCCGTTCAATTAAACAGAAAGAAAATTCATACTGCACCAATTTTAAAATTTATTGCAGATTTTACATCACAAATCATTAAATTACTCCTTTTGCAAACCACACATTTTTTAATACTTCTGTATTAAAAAAGTACTTATTTAAGCACAGAAATATTCAGAATTTTTTCCATCTTTAAATGATTGTAATGCTTAATAAACTTAATCTGTAGTTCTAGTGTCCAGCTAAGTGACCTATAAATCTGTCTCTAGCAGAGATGTTTTTTTGTCATGCCTGTTCTGTTTTAATTTTTCAGTAAGAGTCAAAAGGAGGATCTGTGAAAAGAAAGGTATTGAAGACTATCCCTAAATCCTTTACCACAGCTAGACCTCCAGGTGGTTTTGATGATTTCCAAGCATGTTGTACTGACATAAAATGCTACATTTTAAAAGGATGACTAGCATTTTGTTTGTGAATCTTATTTTGTCATAGATAAGGAGGTGCAAAAAAGAAGCAAAAGAATTGGTTGTTGATGAATTTGACCATGATTTGAAAGGTTTTTAAAATATTCAGGTCTGGCAGCCATTTTGGATTACAGCTTTTGCAATATATCAAAAGTCATGTCTATAACACTGCACCTGTCAAGTCTGGAGTTGATTAGCTACATGGAGTTCAATGGGGGGTCAGTCTGTAATTTAGGAAGAAACAAATCCATAACATCTCTAAAGGCTGGGAAGCCTAATAAATAATGAGAACATATAATGTATTTGGTTGTACACCACAATAAAAAAACTTGTTCCAGGAAACTTCATATAAGCTATTCATTAAAATTATATTTTTGCAACAAAAAAAACTTTCATTAATGTGTTATTTTCCTCTGATGATTGTAGTATGGATGTTCACATCCTCCTGTGAAGATAAACTATTCCAATGTTAAGGTCGTATTTCCATCAAAAGGTCTCTGCACTTACCAGGGATTTTGAGTGCTTCCAGGGTATCAGCTCCTGAGCTATAACTGGCTCATGTGGCTGGGTTCTCCCTAGCACACTTTCTGAGGTGCTCAAGGTGCTTTTGCTTCTGCGCATCTGCTCCGGAGGCTCCCTAGAGGTCACTGTGCTGTTTATCCTGCGCATGTAGATCTCCGCAGGGCTAGGCTTGGAGCTGTGCACAGAGTCCTCCGGGTCCAGGACAGTTGTGGCTCGGTAAGCCCTCCAAGTACTCGAGTCGGAGTCCTCTCCCACACCGTCTATAAGCCTGGATCCCTGGTTGTCCTCCTGAGACATGGTGGCCCCTTGCTTTTTCCTCCAGGTGCTCCTCATGGTCACGTGTTTCATGTCTGGAATCATATCCTCCTTGCAGGTCTGCTGACCCTTCCAGCTTGAGACCATGGTAGTGACGCAGTTGCTGCCACTGCTCTCAAAGCCAGATTCGTCATTGTTGCTGTTCTCCACAGACTCCAGAGCCCTTATGGTAAAACTGCTACGTGTCAGCTGTGTCTCTGTCTTCACCTCCACAGGCAGGTCAGGCTCCTCGGTCTCCTGGGAAGGTTTCACAGTTATCTCACTCTTGGGTATGGAGATTTCGTATGGTATAGACACACTGTTGCGGTGTTCAATAGTGGGGGTTATCACAATGTTGCTGGTGGATGTGTGTCTGGGTGGCTCACTGGTGCTGCTACTGCGGCTGCTGGCTCTAGAAGAGGTGGGGTCACTTGGGTAAATGGTAATGCTACTGGTCACCTTGTTTAGGATGGGTTTTGTAGAGATCTTGGGCTTACTGTCCGCGATTAAAGGCTCCACCCCAGTTCCGGACATAACTTCCTTCCTGTCAATTTCCACAATAGCCGGCTTGATAATTGCTTTGGATCTCAGAGCCTCCCTGGGGCTACACACTCTGCGGATTTCAATGCCTGAAGGAGTATAGGTCGGCTCTGATGAGGTGCCCTCTGTGGCTGGGGATTTGGTCACATCTTCTTCGAAGGAACTCCGTGAGGATGATGCCTCAGAGTGAGAATCCTGCAAGCGAGAATACCGGGGATGCTTTGAAACAGCTGACCTGCTACTTGATATATTCACTTCAGGAGTAGATTCTGGCTCTCCTAGCGAACGCCTAGATCCAGTAGATTCAGTCTCGGATGCTGAGGATGAGCTGTCAGGCCCATTTTCATGTTGTGTTAAAGCAGAAACATGAGATTTGTAGGCAGGAAATGAACCATTAGACTTGGTCAGGCTTGATACTGTCATTGTCTCCTCTGGTTGATCCAAAGACTCTGAACGTAAAGTCTCTTTTTCAGGAGGCTGTATAGTGGTAGTCTTGCTAGAATGTTCTGAGGGCACATCAGAATTGTTTGATTCACTGTCGCTACCAACGTATAACCGAGAAAACCTTTCATTTCGGTTCCTCTTACCCTCATTTTCATTGGGCTTCCCTGTGGGCGTTTTCCATGACTTAGGGGCATTCTGGTCATTTGCAGCTGGAGGATATCGGCTTAGGACTGGGGGCTGCTCCCTAGTTTTCTTCCCGTCGTTTTGGGATGAGCTTGTCAATATGTAGTTGGTTGTCCCTACTTTTTCTTCTAGTGCCCTTCCCCTCTCTTTTACCCCATGTTCTGTTGGGGTGGAAACTGTTTTCCCAGCTCTCTTGTTTTTCATTCCAGGACTCATTGCCCTCCTGACGGGTTTAGGAGAGCTTTCCTCTGACTGACTCAAATCTTTATATTTCTGCTTTGTTTCCCGCCTCTGTTGTGGGGAGAGCTCACGAGATTTGTACTTGGAGACAGGTGGCTCCGTGGCAGCAAACCTATTCTTGGGCTTTTCCTGCCGAAAACCTCCACGGACATTTATCTCCTCGTTCTCCGCCTTGCCATTCTCTAGGATTTTTGTACCACCAAGCTGCTCCTTCAGCTGCTCCATCTGGTCACTCAGTGCTTTACTCCGATTCCTCTCTTGGTGGAACTTCTCCAAGAGCTCTGCGTTCTTGGCCTCTGTGTTCTTTAGGTCCTCTTCAACTAGTTCCAGTTGTTTCAAGCGATTTTTGAGCCTCTCAATCTCCTGGGTGAGATCCTTCACCTTGTTGTCTTCTTGGCCCTCAGTGCGGTTCTTTTCATTTTCAGATTTGTTTCTCAAGCCCACATTATCAGTCAGCTTCAGAAAATCCAGGCTCTTTCTCCTGATACCAATCTTGCTGGTTAAACCCGGAGACAGGTCGTCTTCAATCCGGAGGTCCCCCATGTCGGTGGAACGCTCCAGGAGGTTGGAAGCATTCCTACTTTGGTCACCCACATTGATCCTGTTGTTGTGTTCCACCTTCTGAGTCAGTTCTTGGATTAATTGCTCATCTTCCTTCTGTTTTTCCAGCAGTCTCTTTCGCTCATTGACGAAGCTTAGCGTCAGCGACTTCAGTTTCTCCAGTTCCGCGTTCAATGTCTGTTCAGCCCTGTCTAATCGGTTCTCTGAGGAGTCTATCTCCTTTAGTCGGGCTTTCAGGGTCTCCAGTTCAGAGGAGAGCTTCTTGGTCAGATTCTTCTCCTCGTTCAGGCTGAGACAAAGCTGTCTGCAGTCAGACTTGCTCTTGCTAAAGGCCTCTTCCAGCTTCTCTAGCTCGGCCATCCTCCTCTGAAGCTGTTCAATTTCGGATTTCAGTTCTTTGGTCAATTTCTCCTCAGCTTCCAGCTTTTCCCTGACTAACCTGCAGAGGTCCTCTGCCTTGCGTACCTCCTCATCCTTGCCCTCAATTTTCATCACCCGCTTGCGGAGAGCATCCACATCATTCAACAGGGGGGAGCCGCTGCCCTCAGCTTGTATGACCTTGTCCTGAAGGTCTAGGAGCTCATCCTCAGCCTTCTGCAAGTTTTTTGTGGCCTCTTCCAGCTCATCCAGGCGGCGGCCCAGGCTCTGCAGCTTGTGCCGCAGGTGGCGGTTCGTGGTGTCTTTGTAGCTTGTAATATCTGCCATTGCGGTGTTTATTTGACAGCTTTACTAGGGGACCACATTGGCTTGGCGGTGAGATGTTTCAGTGCTTCTGCTTCACCCTTCTGTTTTGGTTTCACTTTCGAGCTAAAGGATAGTGACTACCTCTATTTCCCTTTTCTTCTTTAGACTTTGGCGTGTTGTAAATCCTCCTAGTACTTGGTTCTCTTAGGGTTACCAATAAAGATTGAGGGAAAATAACCTGAAATGAGAAGAGGAAATAATTAAAATAATTATTTGCTGTTGGACCAATTAGAACGATGCTAAAAAGGATGTAAACTAAATTTCAAAACAATATCAGGGCATTCAAAAAATAGCATGGTTTCTTTATTATCCATAGATCCAAATGCACTAAAAGGTTTGAACTTCTAAAAAATCTAAATCTGTTATAAACATTTGAAAGATGAACTACATGAAGATTTAAGAGCTTGATTTGCAAGGTGTTTTAATAATTTAATGTTATATCTTACTTACTGAGTTAAGTATTGTCAGTAATACCCGAGTGCAACACAAATGTATCTTTTCTGTGTAGCATAACATACATTTCTTTCCAATACTTGCTTCCTTGCTTCATATTTGAGAGAACTCATCAGACCCTATTTTATCAAATAGAAACTAGGAACAGTCATTCATAATGTAAATTTCACTACAAATGGAAAAAAAAATTATAGTTATAAACACCACCATTGATACAAACGTATCATAGACTGCTACTGTAATACACTTAAAATACAAGAGAAATTATTTATATAATGGTGATGGTCAGTTTTGTAGGGAGGCACAGAGAACTACAATAAATTAAGACATTAATTTCAATGAGGGAAAATCATCCAGGACATAGAGAGGGACAATTGATCAGAGAGTAAAGGTTAGGTCATTAGGTCAATTTTTTGGCAGAATGATTTAAGGAAGTTTCCCAAGCGCAGTTTTGAAGGCCTTTCAGTAAACCACATCCCCATAGTCCAAGATTAGTATGACAGACATCTGAACTAGTACAGGCCTAGAGGAACATGCAAAACAAGATTTGTTTCAATAAAGGAAACCAAGAGTAAGCCTGGCTTCAGCTTATTTATCAATAGCAGTTTTCAAAGTTAAAGCATTATCCAACCAGATACCAAATACAGTACATAGAAAGTGACTTTCTCCAACTTTGCTTTATTTAAAAATAAATTGTGATATAAAACGCACTGGAATTTCAAGTGAAGTAGTGGCCTTCCAAGTATGCATCATCAGTACAGGGTACATTTGTTTATAAATCTGCGATGGTTAAGAGATATCCCGATTACGCTATATGTTTCTTCCCTAAAAATGAATAAACTTTTCTCTCTTGGTTAAGAGAGAATAGACGAATGTAACGCACTGTGCTCTCACACGCTGTAAAAAGGCCTTTACATGCTCCATTTCTCCTTGATAAGAACATGCCTAAACCTATTAATTCATGTTCCTCAAATCATAACGCACAAATAACGTTTCTCACAAAAAAACAATTAGCTCCACAAAACAGCTCAGGTTCAGGATTTCTGCTGGTGTTCTCTCAAGCAGATTTTTTAAAAGGAAAGGCTTACAATCATCAATGCGATTATTTTATAGTTCCAGGGCTTTTTCACTGATGTCTATGTCACAGGTTTAGCAATGATTCTTAAAAGACATTTATCCTATAACATAAGGCACGAATGAGAAAGATCGCCTGAGAGCTGCTCTTTGTGATTGATTGTGCACTGCAGTATGGCTGCTATCTCAGCATATATTTTTGCAGCCCTACCTGATTATATTACTGATCTATCCCAGCTCTGGGGAAAGTTATGACAAGGGAATAACGGAGGAAGGGGAGGGTGGGAAAATTATTTCTCCCTTTCCTTTTTGCAAGAATTAGGACTTTGCTGCTGTACCACAATTATTATAGAGTGCCCCATATTAAATGACCTCAAGCCATAATGTTAATGCATTCTAAGTGTTCCTTGCAGCCTCTTGGAATCACCTATTCAGTTTCACTCTGTCCCTGCTAGCACCCTGCATTGATTTCCCATCTGATAAAAAGCTGATTCCTGCACCTCTCGCCCATCCCCACCCCCCATACACACGCAGAACCTGAGTCAGCAGTGCTCTCTGCTTCACACTAACCGCAGCCCAGCGTCACGAACCAGGAACCATTCATAACAGATTCCCGATTCTAACTAACATGAAATAAAAGATAACACAGCAGGAGACAGAAAGAAAATGGAAAGAAATGAGCAACTATTTCCTTACAGAAGTCCAAGCGGGTAGGTGTGTCATGTTGTGGGGGCTGCAAAGGAAAAAAGAGACACGTTTCACCTGTGGAGCCTTCTTCAGCTGTCACACACAGTCTCTTTTCTTTTCCTTTCAGCATGGAATACACCTTTACCTGTTCCTTATTTCCATAAAAATATAACTAGAATATTTGTGCAATCTTCTTTACTACAGGGCTGTTGCATCATTCATTCAAGTCCGTGCAATAAATCTAGTAACAAAGGTAGGACCTTTTTCGCTCATTTCTATACAAAATTGGAATTTACAGCAAGGACAATGAGCTTATTTTGAAAACAAACGAGTTAACTATTTTTTGTTATTTTATTGCTTGTCTCTTACCGACAGCACGTCACTGGCTCTGCCACATTATGCCAGACAAATGAGTCTTAGAAAAATCGAACATGAACCAAATAAAATAAAAAAAAACACAACCATGTTCTAGTAAGGCAAAAAGCACCTACTGTACGTTTTAAGGTTAAAAGGACTTCACAAAGGCAATTTTTAGTCATTCCTGCTCACCAATGGTAAAAAGATTGCAGGGCCAAGTCAGGGAAGCTTCCAGCAGAACCTCCTTTATTTTTTTGCAATAGAAATAATTTATACAGAGAATGATAAGGGAAGCATGCAGCCCGAGACTTGCTTTGCCTCAGTCCTGAAAGAATGCTGTCTGTGATTAAAGGATGACATTAACATGAAAGGCCTACTGTCAGCAGCTCTTCTATAAATTCAGACATGATGGTTTTATGACTACTATTGAACACGCAGGTACTTTGCTGCATTCCTAAATCTGGCATTAAAATAAGGCTGACCTCCAAATCTGCTGACATATTCGTTCATCAGTAACCTGTATATTCCAACCTAGGCGCTTCAGGAAAAGACAACCGGAAGCTGGGACTCCTTAAATCTTTTGTTTTGTGTCTCTCACGAAGTAAAATCCAAAGTTACATTACTAAAGGCAGCACCATCGGAAAAAAAACCAAATTGCCTCTATACACATAAGCGTGTTTCTGTTGTTAAACAGCAGCTCTGCATTTGCTCATCGTATGATTAAATTAAAAGCAAACAACACTCAAAAATGCCATTTGCTTTTCCTTTAACAACAGTTATTGTGTTCATCTTAGCTCTCCCCATGTTTATTTTTCTAACTCAGCTGAAGCACATTTAAACAAAAGTGCAGCAACTGTTCACTCCAGCAGATTTTATTGGGACCCTTCAATATCCCCCCCAGGTATGGCTGTGCCTCATAATTAATCCGCTGAAACAATATTTTGAATTCCAAACAGACCTGGAACAGCCCAGAGCCAGACAGTTTCTGACAGGCGGTGAAAGTGGGGCCTTTCAACCTTCAGACTTCCAGGCAAGTGAGCCACCCACAGAAAATTATGAAATGATAAATTATAAAAAATTATTAAAATGTGAAATGCCTGTCCTCCAGACAAATATGTTTGCTATGCACACTGCCTTGGCAAATTGACTACATTCACTGGCCAAAATATTAAGAGCCCCATCCAAATACCATGCTGAGCATTCAGGAGGACTTAAAGGGGCTTGAACAGGATGTTGCCCAGATTTCACAAGGTTCTGAAATCTCTGCAGCCCAGTCGCATCCCACTCCTTCAGCACGTTCTGTTACGTCTGTGGTGTGGGTAAAGGCTCCTGGGATTGAATAGTTCTCCAGGTGTGGGCCAGGTTCGGCCTAGGGAAGACAATGGAGGTCTGGCTCTTTCTCTTGAAGCTCATGGTGCGTGGATTAATTCATTGGACGGGGGGGGGGTCCTAATATTCTGTCCAGAAGAGAGTACGTTTTCAACTTAAGGTTAAGGAGCAGCTCGGCAGAAATAATAATCATTGCCTTTGTGTCTGCCTTGAAAGAAAGGGGCGTTTACCTCCCAGATTGGGGAAAGGCATCTTTTTCAGCAGCACCAGGTGAATAAAGGTGCAGTTTGACTTGTCATTTACCATACAGAAATGCAATTCTATGGCTATAGTGATATTGTACCAGTAGGAAAAAAAGCCCTTTTCAACTTAAGACTGTTGTAGATGAAAGAACTCAGAGAAAAGGGAGAGGGGGCAAAAAAACCCCCAGAAATTGTCACTGCCCCACCACCCCACCTCAACAAGATTTTTTTTCTTTAATTTCTTCTTCTATGCAATTCCTTCATTTGGCAATGTATGCAATATGTTTTTCTTTTTCCATTTCGGATGTGCCCCAACATTAAATCAGAGGCTGAAGGTGGCCCGTCTGGAAACACTATTAAATCTCTCATAATCCTCTGCACAGTGGTGGCACTTAAAATCATGCTAACAGGATCGGCCCAGGGTTGGCCACTGCCAAAACCTCACTGCCAACTTTCCCTGAATAACACAACACCCTGCCTGGAATGCTTAAAAACCCACCAGACCATGCAGAGCAATGCTGGAGGATGGCGGTGCCACAGTAATCGAAAAACCCATCTGCTACACTTGAGCAAAGCAAAGACACAGGGCTGCACCTTCCTGGACAAAACGCAAAGCTCCACCTCATTTTTTGTGATGGATGACTTGGATGCCACCGCTGCCAGCTTCTTTGAACTTCAAGAAAAAAAAAATCATAAAAACACAGAAAGGGAAATATTTTTAAGAGCTTTCAGATGGAACAGCCATCAACAAGTCAGACAAGGAGCGTCTTCTTGGATTCAAGCCCACAAAATGACTTGAAAAGAGCTGATTTCTTTCAATGCCTACACCTTAACTATTGTTAAGGCTGAAGACAACGTTCAAGAGTTGCTCTCTGCCAGCTTGGGTATATGAATAATAATCAATAATCTGCGGCTATTTTTTCCGTTCTTGCCTGAACAAACTGTTTTGTTATTTGATCACAGCACATATCCACACTGACATACTATATTCCACACACACACACACCCCTCAGAGCAGCAGAGAAATCTGAATAACAGTTTTATTCACTAGTAATAGTTTCTTTAATGCAGTAACTACATTAACTAAGTGTACATTTATTAACAAAGACTGCTTTATTATATGTACATGGGGAAAAAGGTTTCTACAGTCCATTTCAAAGTATAAACATTTCCAACATACTTTGTGTAATAATTTATAAGCACTTAAAAAATTAAAAGTGCTGTTCAGCTACAAAGTTGTATAAAGTATTAAAATGCAGTAAAATGACCAATTAATACCAAGAATAACACAGAACTGGACACTAAAAACTTCAGAAAAAAAGTTTTTTACATCATTCACACTAATACTAAACAGAAGACTAGCAGCTTTCAAGCAAAAAAAAAGTTCTTTCAGAGATATCTGGATTTATATTTCTGATCTAGGATGAAAAGTATTAAGCATTCAGGGTTCAATTTTTTTAAACAAAACTAAAAATAGGGTTAAAATTGTTTTATAGCATGACAGCAGAAGACTTAAACACAGATTTGAAGGAATTGTTGTTGGAGTTTGTAAAGAATGGACAGAGAGCAAAGACAGTAGATCTGAACAGAGGATGCACCAATAGTATCCAGAGCACAAATCATAGATCTCTTTTTAAATACCAGCTCAGCCTGAGTATCACCAACAGCTGTAAAATTAAAGAAACTGAAATCGGTGAGTGGTCAGAGCTGAAATGACAATGGAATGTGAGGTCAGCCTCTAAAAACGAATAAGTCTTTTTTTGTAAAAAATGATTCCTTACACTGCTCCCTAGTAGTGAGAAAGCAGATTTAACCGATTTTGCTGATAGAGATAACGCTCTTCAGCATTTCACGTTTGTTTGACTGTTGGTTGCGTTTGGAAACTGATTTGCCCTGTTGGGTGTAAAAACCCCGACTTTCTTTGCAGGACTACACTGCGATCAATCCCACCAAACACTGCAAGTATCATCCATTTCACATTTGTTTTTTAAACTCCATCTTTTAAAAAAACAAAACCCAACGGATTTTCATGTCAAACATCTTCCCGCCTGCCTGAACTCAGCCTGCTCCCTCAGAGACGGGTTTCCATTTCCTGCAATTGGAAAGGGAAGTTCATTACTTAACCCTTCACCTCTCTCACTCTTAATTGCCGTCATTGAGATGAATAAGGCTAGGGCAAGGTTTTGCCAAAGGAAGCATCAGCACTGCTACAGACGGGTCCGTAAAACTGCTGGCACATCCAGCTCCCGGGAAATTGGACGGGGAGTCAGAACGGCAGTTCCATTTGCAGGAGTGAGAGGAATAACTGGGGCCTTGAGATAATTACAGAGGGAGTGATCTGGCTCGGATTTGTCCAATGCCAACACGAAATCTGCAGTTGAATCACTTCCAGTCTTGGAAGCCTCGCACATGAAGGTTACAATCATACACCATATGATTAGTTTTAAGCTGCATTTCCTGTCCCTGCACTCAGCACATCGTGTACAGCCCTAACTACAAGTTCCTCTGCACTTGCCGTAACTTTGGAAACATCATGTATTGTTTTATATACATAAAAACCTGCGCTCCTGTGCCACTGACATTGACACATCTCTGTGACAGGTTTATGTATTAAATAGAAGAAAACCCCAGCATATCCGATATATATGAGAATTCTTGGCTTCTTCCTTAGTAGCTGTTGGCTGGAGACCGTTGAACCACAAACGTGGCAACCTGATGCTTGTACTGCATTTTAATTTTCCACAACAATTTTAATTTTCGGTTTGCCATCTCCTAGGCTGTCATTTTTACTGCCCGTTTTGAAAATGGCCTGTGCAAGGCTATACAATTTAATTGTATGGGTCTACGATGACAGCAGACCTCAGGGAAAGCAAGTAAAGCCGCACTGGGCTTAGCTTGGATTTTTCTTTTCAGCACAGGAGCTGTCTTTAATCCAGAACACTGTTGGGTCGAACAGCAAGTCAAGATTAGGGTATTGCTGCACTATATACACATTGAAACTGCAATAAATGGGGCCCTGCAAACATAACATTTGAATAGCACAGCAGGAATGTTGAGTCTGCCAAACAATTTGGTTTTTTTGTAACTGAATTTGTTGATTTTTTTAACAAAATAACAATATAATATCCAGCAACCCTCCCAGTGGTGTGCACCTTTGGGTTTGTACCCAAGGACTCTGATAATACAACAAGACAACTTCAATGAAATGTGGGGGCACTCCTAGTTTCCCCGTGATCTACGGTCAGACCAGCCACTACCTTTGTTTCCGAGTGTGTGAAAGGCCCAGATCTGAGTCATCAGCTAGCAAAAGTACAGGGACTTCCACTGGGAGTCTTCCTATTTAGCATAATGGACAAGAAAGAAGTTTCTGAGCCACCAAAACATGGGTAAACACAGTATCCAATGCCACCCTAGCTGGAACACACACAGGGGACTAGGAAAGTGTTTCACACAGTACCGTCCACAAGGGGTGAGATCCCATACACTCCATGAAGAAAGTCATTCCATGGTTGGGATTTCAGAATGGTTGGGAAGCATTGGAATTTTTCCCCAAATACCGTTCCAGGAAATTGCTTAATCTACAACATGCTGAACCCTGCTGCAGATATCCGCTTCTTGGGTTTAAATAATGGGACAAACCTAAAATAAAAAGATTTTGGCGAAGCTAATCCCTTTAGTCCCCCTCTCATCAAGTAGATTGTGCAGTGGATACCTACACAGCCTCGCTCTGCAGGGGGCGCAACAGCCACACATTGCAGAACCGAGATGAAAGTAGAGAGAAGCTCATGTTATGATTGCAAATGCTGGAATAAAAGAAAAAAATGCCATTTAACACATGAACGGCCTCTTTTTCACTTCAATGTGAAAAGGGGCATTACCTATCGGGGATTTACGATCAGCGTTTTGGAAAGTAACTTTTAAAAAGTAATTCAGTACAGTTACAAGCTACTCATGGAAGGAAGCACTTACTTTTTTTTTTTTTACAACGAATAAAAGAAGCATGCATATGGTTACAATGAAAAGTACTAATTCTTAAAAACAACTTTCCCACAATGTCATGATTTTAGAAATGGGATTTGTAGCTGCTAATACAAGTAGGGTGTTGCAATAATGGATTACTGTTTTGATAAACTGACTATTTCCAGCACTTTTTATGATTATGAAACATGGGAGAATAGACGTGCCTTATCTTCCAGAATTTTGTGAACTGTAATACATAACACCAGTTATTTAAATAATCACATAACCAAGGGTCCAAAATGCACTAAATGGTGTATATGATGTGCTTGTGCTTCGATTTATACCAATATAAATCAATCTTTTAGTCAATATGGAGAGATCAGACTTTCTCCAACTGGAAACCAGTATGCATGACAGGCCGTATTAAGGGAAAGAGGAAACAAGCAAAACGAAGTATAAATCAACCCAAAAGTTTGGCTAAGCAGACTCGTCATACTGTACCTCGGAGTGAAGTGTTTAATATGGACTCTCTTCCCTTTCCATGTAGAATTTATAAACTTTATCCCAATAACTTAAGAGGACATCTTAAGTTAAGTCTGGACAAGTTGCTCTCAAAATTGGTTATATTGTATCATATTGTACCAATTGGTTAATTGGTTATATTGTATTATATTGTATCAGCTACCAATTTCAGCCAGGTTCCACTGAACTGGAGTGCCATGTGATAATAATTTTAACAAAGCCCATCATTAAAGCTTTACTGACAATACTGACAAATAAATAAAGCACTTTGTGCAGTTACTGTGTCAAAGCTCATCTTTCAGCACAGACCGACGTTCTGACACAATGTTTAGATGTATGTAGTACAGAGAACAGCCTTATTGTGCGATTTGCATCTTGAAAGGCAGATCTCCACCACAGCAAACACAGCTGCATAATTATACACCACCACACAAAACCGAAAAATAACATTTGCCTCACATAGGGACTAAGCCTGACCTTGCCTCTGTATCACAAGGACCAGAATAAACAAAAGCGTATGTGTGCAGTGCAGTGGGAGTTCAAGAGAAAGCTCTACTTTCTCTTGCAGAGCTCTACTGCAGACTTTTCCCACTTGCTGGCCCAGATGCCCAGATGACCAAATCTGCTTCAGCAGGGTCAGTATTGAGACAGAAAACTTGTCCCAGCTGCTTCTCATCAGGATGGACTGGGAAGCTTGTCAGGATTGGGGGCAACATAGATTGAGAAAAGTACTGAAAAAGTACCGGGGCTTTTTTTTAAGAGAAGAGCCTACCTTACTCTACAAATCCATGTTTCAGCAGGACGATGACCCAGAAGCACAAGACCAGAGCTGCACTGGAGTGGTGGAACAAAGAGGAAAGTGCAGGCTCTTCAAACCCTAGTCAAAGTCCGGACTTGAACCTGTTAGAAAATCTGTGGCAAGATTTGAAAATTGCTGTCCATCAACACTCCCAAACATCTTAAATGAGCTTGAACAGTTCTGAAAACAAACATGGGCATTATCTTGGAGTCCAAAACCAAGTATTGTCTTAAAGGTGTGCATATTAATGCAAGCAACAGCTTCAATTTTTTCTTTGCCGTTTTTGCCGATCATAAAAGTGTTCATTTGGAACATTCAAATTGTGATTAAAAACATGTCTTAAGAAGTGCAGGACAAAATGATTTAAAAAGTGCATGCATTTTAACTTCAACCAAAAAACGGGACTTTATTTAAAGAAGGTTTAATCTTTTGCAAGGAACTGTATATCGCACAATAAAACAAAAGTAAGCTCACTCCCACATACACACTCCTTTATCCCCCAGGTGTGCATGTAACTACAGACCCTGCTGCATTCATGTACATATCATTAAATAAAATATGCACTTATTGCAGGCAACCTGAATGCATCAATTGTCTCCCCTTTTGCAAAAGAAATATGTTGTCAACTTCACTGCCTATAAAGCTGCATAAATGTATTATAAATGAAGCATTTAGTGGGGACAGCCTGAAAGTGTGGATGGCGTACTTTCACAGGGGAGTTCATGTTCACACCGTCAATGACAGCATTGATTGTAGTAGAACAAATGTATAAAAGTGGAATGTTTGCAAACCATTTAGAATTCAGTTATGATGTCTGTGGAAAGGGCTGAACACCGCTTCTGCTGCCAGACTGCATATTGTGAAACAAATGCAATTTTCTCATACAAAATGCTCTCCCTTGGTGGCCTGGATACAGTCTCATTAAGTATCTGTCAATTTTTGGTTATTGTTTAAAACAGAAAATTTCCTCCAGCATATCGACTTACTAAAACGAATCCAGCTAATGCTCAGAACTTCGCCCATTTAAAATGAAGTTTTTAGCCCTGCCTGTGCCAAATGTGACACTCCCGTAACGGTAAAATGTTCACAGTGTAGAAGAATGTGAAACTATTCGAAGAGTACAGAATGAAATTCTATTCGGGGTTTGCAATAGAGAAGGAAAACAAAACTGAAAACCTTCTCCCATTGTTTTTTTTGATGCAAAAACAAAATGAAAAAGTGAGAGATAAGTGTGCTCACAGGAAACACCTGATCTTTCAGAAGGTCGTTTCCATCGATCTCTCAACTCTCTTCTTGTGAGGTACTTTCATTTCCCATTTCTATTTTAATTCCTCCCCACACTGCACAACTGCTGGGTTGATCTAGCCTTGTTGTCCTCCTAAACAGCAGGGTGAGTGTGGTCTAAATCTCCTTTTCAAAGAAGTGGCAAGTTACAACATCATTTTTGAACACTTCTTAAAGTGGCAGGCCGAAACGGACTTTTAGGCCTTTGCACATTCAGTACAATAAAAGATGAAGACAAAACAAAATAGATATTGAAATATTCAGTATAGTTATATAGCCGTGACTTCAGTCTTTCAGTACCAAGTCTAACCTATTCTTGCAGTTCATTCCACTGGTAAACTGCTTATACATGTTTGAAACTTTCCACACTAGTTTAAAAAATAAAACTCATTTAGGAACCCAAGTCAACTGTTTAGGAAAAATGATTTGCCTGACACACTGATGGTCATTAACATAAGGTGCAACTTCACAGCACTATCATTTTAAATACTTGCAGGTTTTTTTTCTTAAAGCACCCAACAGTAAAATGCAAAATGCTGAAATCGCAATTCTAAAAAAAAAACACTGAGGAATAATTTGTATGAGGAAACATCGATTAAACCCAGAGATTATGCCCAGCACACATTCCTTACTGCTCGCCAATCGACTGGTAGAAACCTCCAAGTTGCAGATGAAAATAAACCAGATTTACCCTTTCTCCCAACTGCACAGGCTCTTTCACTTCATATAGCAGCTTTGCTGCTCTCCTGTTGTGAACCTTCACTGAAGACACAGAAAATCACTCAGGGAAGATCCTTAAAAGTAATCATAGGCAGAATATTTGCTAGTCCTTTTTCTCTGAATCAAGATACATCTAGATATATTAAACATGCTGCCAAAACTTTCAGTTTTTCTAAACTCTTTCACTTTCAACATGCTGCAGAGTGTCATCGTTTGGGTTTTAGTGCAGTACGGTTGACTTTATTTATACAGTATATACACTGTATATTCCAACATCTATTAAAGACAAAGCAAGGAATCACAGCATTAGGAAATCAGACTGCATAAAATTAAATTTAGTTTGGACAGTTGATTTGCTGATGTGTATGAATTGGATCCACCACATTCATAAATACTCCCCATACAAAGAAGATTTGAATCCACTAAGTCTGTTTCCTTTAATGCAGTGATAACTTGGATATCTCTTAACAACTCTTAGAGACTATTTATTCAAATTTGATGAGAATATTCAGATAAAGCATTTGAATTGGTATTTTCGAGTTATGATCACAGAATTTTCTGCACATTTTTTCATTTTAACCAAATGTAATAACAGAAATGGATTTCCGTCTCAAAGCAATACACAAAACTGTGCAAATCTAAAGAACGCTAATGCACATTTATTATCCCCAATCTCTTCTCCAAACTTCATAGAGAAGGGAATTCTGGGAAATATTGTACAATCAAGACTGAAGACAAAGACATGCTCTGACAGGTCATTACCAATTATGAAATTTAATGTCAAAGTGATTGAAGGGCCAGTAATGACAGACAAGAATGTTGGTGCCGTCACGATATATAAAATGGATTTCAAAGCAAAATGGGCTTTTGACTTCAGCTGCCACTGACAATATGCAATGCTCTCCTTTCCCTTCTTTTTGAAAGAGTGAAATACTTTTGATCCATTTCGCCCAACACCAGCACATGCTGATTTTGTCAAGGTCCTGCGTGCCGGGTTTAAAGTTCCCTGGGAATATCTTGTGATAAGATCAGGGAGGAAGGTAATTCAGTCCAAGTCGATGCGCAGTGCTCCTAAGAGAGAAAGGCACAGACGCTTCACTGCCTGTACAAACATGCATGACGAAGGTTTGTCAGACACGCAGTTGCCCGACACTGCTGTGGTTTCAGCATGTCTCTCAGCACAGTCCCAATAATTCACCTTGGCCTGCTGGAATTTCTGCGGCCAACAGAGGATGCTGAGTCATCGAAGAAGGAATGCAGCACTCCAAAAGAGAAACCGGGACAGGCAGAGCCCACGTTCTCAACAAGCGTCTGGTGGAACAGAAAACAGATGCCGTTATCTGGCCCGAGTAAGATGAAGGTCGGGAGCAGCACAGAACAAAAAAAAAAAAAGGAATTTCTTGTGTTTTCTACATAGGGGTTAAAATGACACCAACACCGGAGATTCAACACCTAAAGCTAAAAACAGCTACAAGAACCCATATCAGCAAATTAGCACTTCGTGGGAAGAACTGAAAACGGATTATCTTGTGCAGAGAAGAAGGTTTTCACACAGATTCTTTGTTCTCCAGCATTATCTGATGTGCCCAAATTAAACAGATACTCAGCTGCATAGTTTCATGTTTTAAAGGTAACAGAAACAGGCCAACAAAATAAAGAAAAACAATCAGAAACGTCGGGTTTATGTTTAAGAGAAGCTTAACCAAGTCAAGTTACTGACTAAAGAATCTCAACAAAACATTCTGCAGGATACAAGAGTCATCTCCCATAACACAACACGAACCCCCATTTCCCACGTCTATCAAAAATAAGAAAATCATTAAGGGAGGTATTTGAGTAATTAACTGAAGTAATAATGAGCTAACAATGATTAGAATCACAACAAGCTCGTTTCCCAAAAGTCTAGAAATAGAACAAATACAAAGGTATGTTTTATTTACTTCAATTACACATTTATTATACAGAAATGTATGCGAACAGAAATAAATATTGTGGCCACTTAAACCACTGTGTTTGGCACAAGAAAGGGTTCAATAACTACAAAATTTCAAACGTTTTAACTGTTCTATAGAGGTGTTCTATTGCAGTTTTGGGCATATTTAAGCAATTATTCATCCTGTTTTCACTGTGCTCATGAACCATAACTAGATCCAATGTCAAGGTACAAGGTGCAAAAATGAAGCAGGCTTGCTCCCAAGATTACTCCCAAGTTTTTTTTTTCAAGGGCATGTTTCATTTATGAGACTGATCCATTTTCCCCTCTCAATTTCAACCTGCTCTAGTAACTCATTCCTGCAGAGGTGAAAGGTCAAAGGTTAACGAGAGAAGAGTGCAACTGCTGCTATAAAGCACAAAGACAGCTATTTCGTTTTTGGAATTTCATTCTCGGCATTACAGAACTCGTAAAACTTTACTAACTTACGACCAGAGCTCTTACAAGTACAATAATTTCTCCTGGGTGCTGTATTGGCACCTGTAGATTCTTCTACCGGAAAACGTTTAACACAAACACAAGCTGGTTCATACGTCTTGAGCTATATTTTCAAGAGGATGGAAAGGGAATCAGCAGGTATGGGTTTTTATAATTTATTGATAATCTCTAAGAGATTAACTCCTTCCCCCCCCCCCCAAGTCATTTTATTGCTCTCCACTTACAAAATAAATCAGTTTCTTTAGTATTAAGTGCTTGGGAAGTGTACAATTCTACTCTTGCTTGGATTCTCCTTCAGGTAGGAGTTCATAGCCTTAACCACTAATTCACATTGCCCCTTTTTATGCAAACCCTTAATAATTTCAGATATGCAGTACATTACAAACCACATGAATTAAAATAGATGCAAAAGGGGAAAATTTACAAGAAGGCTTGTGAAATCCTTGAGATCACAAATGCCAGGAGGAACAAAAAAGTTAAAACAACCCTGGCCAAAGTGATCTGAAATGTCCTGAGACAGACAGAAATGGAGACAGATGTGAAGTATAACTTACAATAAATGAAACCAGCTGTTCAAAATTCTCTTGAAGTCAAAGGCACACCAGTCATTTTTATTTAGAAAATAATATAGAAGCAGTCCCCCCCAAAAAAATGGTCTTCAACTGCTACTTCAGCAGGGAATTTCACAGCACTTAGAGTTCTTCAAATAAATATAGTGCTAATTGAGACTGTAGGAGCTCATTTCAATTTTTGTCACATTGTGACTCAGTGGACAGAGCAGTAAGCACTTCCTCTCATGTTAGAAGAAGACTTGTCCTGCTGCCTTAGAAAAATAGAGGTCCGAGCACCTCTGTCTCTTTTTAAGAGTCTTCTGATGCAGTAGGTTCTTGCTGTAGGTCTGGGAGTTTTCAGTGCTAGTGTTGAGAGAAACATCTAAAGAGCATTCCCCATTGTTTCTTTAATTACATTAATGATAAAAAAACTGCACAATGACGAGCAACATTTTGTTAGGCATCTGCTATAATCATTCAACGTCTTTAGTAATTAACTGCATAGTTACTCCTTTTTGTCACACTAGGGGTAGTCACTCTACAAGCACCAACAAATTCAAAGCATATTCACATGCTGGAAGTACACAAGAACTACCTTGGGCTCAACAAACTGAAACCTTATGTAACTCACAAGGAACAAAAGCAACTACATTTGAATCCGAGTTGCTCTATATGTCACTGTTATTAAATTGTGTTTTCTGCAGTTACTGAGAATAGATTTTTTTTTCCCCGGTCAATTAAGACAAAAACAAAGACAAACCAACTCTGGGTAATTTAACAGAAGATACATAAAAAATACCATTATGCATTTCAAACTTTAAGAATTACAAAAAAAAAATCCTAGCCTGCAATCTGTGATTATGCAAAGATAAGAACTGGGGAAAAAAGGTACTGTAAATAAAGATCCTGTCCAGGTCTACACAAAGGAAACACTTGTGATTCTGTTTGTTCTCTCTGCAAAGTGCATTTGCTCAAACAGACTGAAAAAGGCATGTCAGACAATGACATTATAATTACCAGTATGCACCACACAAATTATGGAGTACATTCTGTATGGCTTTGTTTACTCAGACAGACATTGGATTATTTGTGATACTTGGAAAGGATTTCTCAATCCCTGATCAGCACTCTGTAAAAAAATAAAATAAAGCTCATA
This sequence comes from Lepisosteus platostomus, assembly GCF_059453375.1. Lineage (NCBI taxonomy): Eukaryota > Metazoa > Chordata > Actinopteri > Semionotiformes > Lepisosteidae > Lepisosteus > Lepisosteus platostomus. Next base: position 8,391,715 of record NC_142623.1, on the reverse strand, counting down.
TGTATTACAGTTAAGCTTTGTTTTTTTGTTTTTCTTAAATCACAACTGATCATAAACTAAAGAAATGCGATTCCCCATCTCCACCCTCAGCTACACTGCTCATGAGAAGAAAGAGCCAGCAGCTCTGAATTGGGACATGCTGTAGTGAAGACAGCTGGAGTGATAAAGAGGGTGTTTTAAAACAGTCTGTTGACTCATACTGTCGGTGTACAACGTGGGCTGTTTTCTGCACCCAGAGCTGAGAAATGGAGATGACAAGCTGAATCTTGTACAAAGCACGTTGAACAGAAAGGATAATCAGAAGCCACCCCACTTCATGAACTTCCCTCCCTACCGCTATGAAGCAATTGCCCAAGCAGAAGAAATATCACTTATTTAAATTAAACTGTAAATATGTCCAACAGATATAAAACACATCGGAAAAGGAACTGAAAATTTCCAGTTGTACACATTTATCTTTAATTCCAAATAAATCCTGTGTACTATTTAATACAGCAAACTCCCTTTTAGTATCAACTCCTCTCCTTCTTGCCCAATTGCAAAGCTAGGAAAACCAAGAAAAAACGCAAAGTTCTTTACAGGCTGTGCTGTACAAAAAACGTAAAGGCTGACGAGCTTTGCAGTCTTCTTATTACGATAACAACTGATAGGTCTGAACAGCTTGTTTATTTGCTTAACCTTTTCTGTGTCCAAGTAGGAGTTCCCATCGGAGTTAATCAGCCGGAGATCTACTCAAGAAGGCAAAATGTGACTCACCTGCATTCAAAACTAAATAATAATGAAATAATGAAGCAACATCATACGCTGTACATTCCGTCTCTCACAAAAGGTGGGCGTTTAAAACCCAGAATCCTTTGCACTGGGAGAGGTCCTGTTTATGGGCCGGGGTGATTGTGGTGTGAATAGGGCACTCTAACCTGCAGGCCTTCAGAAATCCATCTGATAATGCAACGGCTCTAAGACATTGCCGACGAAGCTCCTCAAAGACCTGAGGGCAGAGATGTTCACTACAGGGGAAGGCAAGACCTGGGACGTCTCGTCTGCTGCTCCTGCCTGGCTGTGGCCATTCCCACTGGCAGCCAAGTGTTTACCTTGGCCTGGAACTGACAAACAATTTACACAGGAAGGGACGTCAGGAGAACAACGTTTCCCTGGTTTGCTTTTCGGCTTCCTCTCAAGCGGGTCTCGCCCAGGCAGGGCTGCGGAGTCTCGCAGTGTTCAGACAGCCACATCCTGCAAGGGATCATCTACTTTGGGGTTTGACAAACCACTTTCAGCTGGAGGAGTCCTTCTGAAGGTATCACCACCATTAAGCCCTCCCCCCAGTTTTAACCCCAAAATCAACAAGAATAACAATATTATAATTCTAAAAGTATAAACATAAGGGCAGAACTGTATGCACTCTGCAAGGTCTGATTTAACGTGATGCAGGACAAGGCTTGAAAGCTAAAGGTTTCCTGTTCGTGGGACTCTGTGATCTGTATCCAACCAGAAACAAGCTACTGCAGTAGCAGGTTTTGTAACACTGGTCCTGAACATTTTATAATTAGTCTGGTCAGTGCAGAGCAATCAGGAAGGCACGTTAACTTGTTATATTGAGACTTGTAAAGACATTCAGAGGTCAGCTGCATTCAACATCCAAAGACACTGTAGCTATCCTGCAGCACGTTGTTAGAGCCCATCAGTAACTGGGCTCCTCATTAATTAATGGATCTGGGATCAAAAGGGAGTATAATCCTACTTGCTATTGCTCTCCTTTCGCCCTTTAACTGTAGCATAGCAGTACCACCAAAACAGTTCATCTTTGTTAATGTACAAATATACAGCTATCGATTCTAAACTTAAGGTGCTCTCTGGTCTCTCCTCTTCAGAAATTACAACACAGATTATCAAAAAGGAACCCCAGTTCAACTCCCTCTGAGCTTGGAGACTGATTTCTTTAAACTGGGGTGATCTGGGGGTATTCGGTGGGAGGAAGAGAACATTTGCTTTACTGCAACTGAAAACAGATGCAGCTGATGAAGTGATAGTAAGTATTTGAAATGGTCCTCTTACTCTGATCGTGTTCTCACCTTTCTCGCTGCTACAGGTAATACTTCTTCATCTCACTAGCCTGCTTTGGCTACAACTGGCACTTCAAAAAACTGCTATAATAGTTTTAATGCTGTACTAAGTTCAACAGTATAGCATAATTTTATTAAGTGACTTAAGCCTGTTGTAAACGAAACACTGCTCTCAGTTATATATACACACGACAGGGATATCTATTACAATGCTGTCATAGCCGATGCACTTTCAAAGCTTTTCAGACACAAAGTCAGTTTATTTAAGAGTCTTACAAGAACAGACTCCCAGCCCAGGAAAAAAATAAAGAAAGTGGCTCAGCCCAGGCTGGGCTCTATGATCCAGACACCAAGGGCTCAAGCACTTTCCCCACAGGGGTCTCTCTCAAGCTGGGATAGAGCTGAGGGGAGCTCGCTCAGCTCCTGGGAAGAAAGGAGACCCCTGCACCTTCCCAGGCTTCTGCAGGCTTGTGGTGCTCTTCTTCTGGCCTCGGCACCGGACCTAGCCGGGAATTCATAGCCTGCGACTCGTTACAGATAAGGTAGCTGGAGGAAGGCCTCCACACAACTGCCGGTTCTTCCCAGGGTCCCTCGGGATTTGAGAGCCAAGATGTGAGAGCGCACAGCTGGCGATTCCAAATTGGGTGGGTAGATTAAAAAAAATCACTGGGTCTAAAAAAAGAAAGGGTTCAAAACCAAGCGTATATACTGTAGGCCTTTGCATGACTGCACCGGGCCTGCAACTTGGATTAATCCCCTGGGGAGAGGGGGACCCAAACTGCGGATCCAACCCAAAAAGCGAAAGGAAAACCGCCTTCCAGGTTCAAGGACGAAAAGCAGCCCCTCATTTGAATTCGACCCCAGTCCCGACCCCCTGTGGCGATGAAAGCTAATCACTGAGGCTGCCAGTGATTAATGGGACACATTTACAACCCTGGTCCTTTCAATAGCAAATGGACAGCTCAGCAGCCCTGGCTACTCCCTGCCTGTCGGGCGCAAAGGGCTCAGTCCTGAATATAAAACCAGGCTTCCTCAAAATGGAGTGAGCGCCCCGTTTTCACATGTGGAGGAACAGGAGAGGGAACCGGGCTTATGGCAGTGACGTCAACAGAGGTGTACATTTCAAACACTAGGGGAGGAGACGGCGCAAAAAAGAAAGCCCTCAATTCAAACCATATCTTTCAAGGTTAAATCACATTAAGCAGACAAGAAGGAAAAAAAAAAGGTCCTGCCTATAACAGCCAATAGCAGCTAACCTGAGTCTAATCATGTTAGAGCCTGACTTAAAACCAGAATCAGATTAAGCAAGCATCTGTGAAATGTACTGCAGAAAGATGGAAGTGGGGTAAGTGGGTGGTGTTGGTAATTGAGGGGGTTTTATGATGTCATGTATGAATTCCATCAAGAGCTAGCACCATGGACAGCTGGCACTGAGCCCCTGTTTGTAGGCACCGCCGCCAAGGGCTCCTGGAGCTGGCAGTAGACAGCCACTATAGCAGCACTGCATTGTGGGAGGCGTCGTCCTTTCTGGGCGCTTCAACAGCATCCCCTCAGAATGCTGAGCAGAGCATCACTACAGCACTGCAGCAGAACTGCAGCACTCAAATGCCTGTTATTGGCTGAACACGGAGGGAAGAGTTTCTTTTTTGGGGAAAAAAAAGGAATCGTCCAGCAGTTACAAAACAGGTTGCTAAGACGTCACTATTGCGCAGCTTTCCAAAAAGAACACGCATTTCAGTTCTTCGTGGGCTGTTGCTAGGCTATTAAAAGCCTCTATAGGAACAGTGCAGGGGAAAAAAGGCACTGGAGGTGGGTGGGATGGCAACGACTGCAGTAACTTTCACACTCAGGCAACGCTGCAAAGAATGGAATATTACAGGAAGTGTGCTGGCTTTGGAGAAAGCACAAAAATAGTGTTCTCTGCCTTCAGCTGCTTTAATCATACTGCATCATTCCTCTGGTTCCAGGACAGTGGATCTCATACTCTCTGCAGCTCAGAGTGCAGAATGCAGAGCAGTTATGGGGGGAAAACAGTTAAATTAAATTTTGCTGTATCTGCAGGTAGCAGTTAAAGATGCTCTTAACCTGTGCCCTGTACTGTGCATTAACCCATACTATATGCATAAATTACTACTTTAAAGCTGATTTTAATAGATGAAGACGAACCTTTGACCTATAAAATGAATACATCCACCTCAAAGGCAGAAAGAAGACCAATGGATCTCCTGTCACTGCTAAAATTGTTAATCAGTTTGAGACGCATTAAAACACCAGCAACTGTCGAGCTCTTGAAATAATTCTCAAGAAGGTTATCACAGAAAGATGGACATTCAAGTACATTACCTGCTATCCTAAGAGGTACCTCAAAATTTCATGCCTACTTCTAGACTTGATCATTTTTTTAAATTTTCCATGAATGAGGCTAAAAAAACACCATCTTAACTCCTTAAAAACAGTACACTATATAGCATGCATAATAATTTACACCCATCTGTTCAATTGTACAAACAGGCTACTGTAGATATTATCTTTCCATTTTAATACATTTCTATGTTGCTTTTTTCTCCCCTGTGTCAATTTACTGAGATTGAAATATACACATTATGTGTATATTTTAATATACATATAAAACAGGTAAGTGGCAGGTTAAAGAATGGAGTAAAACTACAACAGCACAAAGAAGAAAGACACAGTGATTTCCCTGAATCCCTGCTTGCTTATGCTTCCAAGCATGGGCACTTCAAAGGTTTTCTTTTCTACAAGCACTTCTAAAGTTAAACCCTGGGAGTACTACAGGAGCTATCAGTTTCCACACCCTGTGTTTTTTACCTAATAAAGAAGGAATTAAGGTAGATTACAAGGCAGAATATTGGCTCGAGAAACAGTCCTTAAATATGAAGTATTATGTCATTAATCTCTAACATGCACAAACAAGTTTACTCTTGACTTCACAGGCAGATCACTAGCTCAGAAAAGTAGTAGCTGAAGAAATGTTAGAGCCATATCTGCAATTTTAGACAGAATGGCGGAATCTAAAATGCCATTAAGTTAATGACTTACAAACAACTTATAGTAGATGCAATAGATATGGGTAACAATGGCCATAATGAGGGATAATTCGGAAAATTTTGAAACCTCTGAAAAATAGAGAGCGAAGAGGAAGGCATCATACTGTATGACCCGTTTCATATCGAGTGGTCGCCTCACATTCTACTAACTAGGGTTACTAACTAGGGTGAGAGCCTATGGAGTGGCAGGAGAGACGTGTGACAGTTCAGCGCGTCTTGCTTCATGTGTCGTTAGCGATCGTGTGCGCTCTTACTTTTCGTAAGCATTTGTTGTTTAGAATTTATCATGGACCCTAAAGGTGTTAAGAAAATGAAAACTGTAAATTTCTCGAATTACACAAAAAGCAAAAGAAGTGCTTACTGTTTATGTTTATTAATGTCTAACTAGGTAAGCAGTTTTTTTTTACTAAAACCACAAATGACACTAGGAAAGTTAGTTATTAGTTTCTTTTGTCATTTGTTTGGTGAAAAAAGTAAAAGTAGTGGTGACACTTTTGGGTTCCGGGACAGATCGTAATTTTCCCCATAAGAAATAAAGTAAATAGGTTTTTCTTTTTACGGAATTTCACTATACGAAAGATTCTGGTAATGAATTGCGTTCAGGTGCAGTTGTACAGGCAAAAAATTACTGATTACTGAGCACTGATAAGTCTGAAAGAGTAGTACTGTTAGCACACAGATAACTTTTTAATGAATGAAGTATGAAAGCCAAAAGATTTCCAGAAGCACTGAAATTCTGCTTGTTATTTTAGTGCTTTTTATTTATTTGTTTTAATTGTAAAGACTTTTTTTTGCACGTTGGAGTTGTGTAAGGGAACTTTGGCAAACAAATCATATTTGTTCACGATGAAAATCGTGTTTTTTCCCCCCACTTTACCACAAAGCAGTTGTGAACCCTGTGTAACTAAACAAACAACCTTTTAAAGCTCAGCATTACTCATTTCGGAGGCCTCAAGCAAGACTTCTAAACATCTGAGAGCAAGCTGCACTACAATAAAGGGCTTTGCGGCACACAGATGGAGATAAAGCTGGTATTAACAGAGAAGGGAAAGATAGAAAGGCCAAGAAAATGTAGGGTTATGAACACGAGGTGATGTATTAAAGTTGTGTCAAAGTGGTGGTTAGACAATGCCTCAGCCTCTGTTCTCTGACATACCTATATTCACTTCAGGTCAGCTGCAAAATTGGTGATGTAGTTATACTTCACCGTGTACAAAAGTCACAAGTGATTAAGAGACTTTTTAGAACTTTTATGCTACAACTTAGGGTTATGTCCATGTTTTATAACTTAACAAGGCAATCTTAAAAACATCGGTCAAATCGGTGGCCAGCTCCTGACAGGTGAGTCGGCACCAATTGGATGAGCAGCATCTCATCCGCTGACATTACATAGGCTCCTGCAGAAGTCACAAGAGTTGCTGTTTGCCAGCTTTTGAGTTTATCTGCATCCTACATGACTCGAACACTGTCTCAACTAGGAAAGCCACTCAGCCTGGGCTCAAGAGAGTCACAGGTCTGAGTCGGTGTCATGTCACGAGCTGACTGTGATCAAGCCAACAAGTGGCTGAGCATTCGAGATGGAACATTTGAGATGGGAACAAGGGAACATTTGAGATGAGCCAGCCATGCCTTCATGGTTTCCAGTTTGCAGAATAGTGGCACAGTCAGAGCTAAACCTCACATACATAGCCTGCCATGTGCTAAGATGAATGACTCAAACATGAAATTCTTCCCATTTTTGGGTCCAGGCTCCAGATTTACAAGCCAAAAGGTGAAAACGCACAACTGCCAAATTGGATGGAAATATAGGAACATTAATTAGAGAACAACATGAAAAGTTTGGATCTCCCTGCACTCCAGAGTTTATCCCTGCCTTATTTTTACCCACGGTCACATAGCAGAGCTATGGCATCACGTACAGTCTTTGCGCTCCAGGAATCCTACCAAACGTTGAAATCTAGGAATCCTGATCACCCACAGTTTCAGAGTAGGGCCCTAGGGGCTCAGTAAATGGCGCAAATTCCCTGAAACGTTCCCTGTTCTTATTAGCTCTAAAATACAGTTATGAAAGTGGTGCTGTAATACGGCATTGCTGTGCCTGTGCATAGGAAAAAAGGAAAAGAGACACTCAGGTGAGCAATCTCAACTCCACACCCTAATTACATGACACCTGGAGAGAGACAAAGGCATCATACCCAGGATTTTAACTCACAACCCTGTGTCTTAACAGAGTTCAGAGCCCTACCCACTACCCCACGCTGCTTTGGATGAAAGACAAACAAAATTTGCTTTCACGTGATGCCAGCAGAGTAGAACAGAGGTGAATCCAGGTCACCCCAGGTGACCAATTCCAATGCAACCCCCTGGCAATCTTCAGCCGATTGAGGAATTCCAGTTACACTTGGTTACAAGTTAAAGAACTTTGCTTTATTATTCTTTTATTGCACCTGGTATGGAGAAGGAGAACAGGTTCTTATTTACATAGCTGACCTGGAGACCCAGTTACACAAGGAATTTACTGGAGCAATCTGAGCACAGGCGAATGCTCAGGAATACACAAACATTCATCCTGGACCCTAACCACAACACAGTGCTTTGAATGAACGACAAGATCTGCATCTGCAGTGGCGTGAATCCAATTACCAAGAGAAGTGAAGAAGTCCTATAGTTCATGTATCGGACCCTCTCATAATTATACGATAACCTGTGATGTCCCTTTCTTGTGCGCCTGTTAACTAATAAATGCGGGGTGTCAGTAAAACGCATGGCAGACAGCCTTATGCTATCTTGGCTCTTATGTGTTTTGTTTGATTGTATCTTGCAGAAGGAAGTCAAATGAATATAAACCTATCACACCCAAAATGCAATGCAAACCTTCACCAGCACTGGAGACACGACAAGGCAATGTGAGGGAAACAAAATGGATTTTACACCTTAATTTGTAATTTGCCACATACTTAGAAAATGAGTCAGTCTTTAATATACAGCCTCAATTGTGATAATAAAAATTTATTATGAATAAGAGCACTATGGGCCATGAGTAAGCAATTCGATAGAAAATCATGTGGCATTCCTAGTACTGTTAAACTGAAACTGGGGAAGAGAACACAAAACATTTTCCCAGAACTATGAAACTGGAAAAATAACTATAAATGTGGTATTTTTAAGTTTATCAATTAGCAAATACTTACTACCCAGTGTTACATTCTCACTCGTGCAGATCAACTTTAATGTTCAAGATGCACAACAATCTGTCAAAGCCCACGGAAGATCTTCAGCTGGGTCCTAATAATTTCTTTCCAAGCAAACTAATCTGAAAAAACAAAAACAAATAAAAAATGAATTCACTTGAGGTCCAAACAATTTCTAACAACACTGAAGGGAATTAGACCACCAGAGGATAGATTAAACCAGATAAAGGATATACAATAAGAGAATTACAGCATGACTCAGATTATTGCAGAGGTTAAACATGACTAATATGGCTTTTTACACAACAGGACATTTCCAAATTTAGCAACAAATGAACCACGATTAGTACACCTACACAGCAGTATTACACAGTCACACAACTATCCACTATTAATGTGGGCATTTATACTACAACAATACCAATTTTATCACAAATTTGGTTGACTTTAATGGTTGTTTCCAACATGGTGCTCCTATCTCCCGTGTGACATGGTGCCCCTTTAGAAAATGCTGCTGTTAACAAAATTCATTTTTTTCCACTTTTATACATCTTTATCGTGTGTACATACAAGGCCCTTTGACTGGAGAGTTCTGCTAGAAGACAGTGTCTGAGACAAGACCCCGAGGCTGTCTGCTCTTGGCTGAGTCATACTTATTGAGTTTTGATACTAGACTATAAGGCTGCAGTCTTAAAGGTCAAATGGCTTACAGAGCAAACCTGATGTCTTTAATGTGATATGGGACAACACACTGCAGCAGGGGAAGAGGAAGGGGATTGAAGATGGCAGTAATATGCTATTTCTCTTGTTTAATGTTAATCAATTTTACAGTCTAACCAACTTATTAGATACTGCACAAATCAGAACTTTTCCTTATTTTCTCACTGTGGGCCACAGACCAATCAAAAGGTGGAAATAAGACTAACAAAACTTCTCAAAATTACACTAAATAGCTTTACTGGACTCTGAAATAACAGACTAAAAATATCTGTGCTGGGAGGTAAGATCACCAAGGAGATGTGAAGCTCTCAGATCAGTCTAGCCCTTAAACACTGCAGAACAACTTGTTTTCCAGTGGAGCTCCTGAATGCATTGTTCTCTGACGATTTCAGTAAACATGAAGAAGTTTTTCTTTATCTGTCAGCTTGAATGACCCTGTCTGACCTGTTTGGCGCATAACTTCTGTGAATAAGCTTTTAGCCAAACAGCATCACACCTACAGCAATGCACGCAACCTACTGTATTTAAGCATGTAGTGCCTCTTATTAAAAGTACAGAAATTCTCTCTGTATTCTGCATACTTAGCAATGTGCTACATAAAACAAAAAGGCATTTTTTTAGAGGGAGGTGGCACAAGGGAGTAATTTAGCATTCTAAATGAGTCATTTACTCACTCAGAATGAATATCCAAAAATGATTAAATGTCAAAACATATCTCCATAATAGTCAACAGAATGCTTAACAGATAATTCCTGCTGTACCATGCCGATCACACACTTTCAGACTTTAAATATCAGAACAATATAATGATCAACCAAAAGCACAAGTTTGTGAGTAGAGGCTGAACATTAACCCTGTTCATTTACATTTCCTCATTAACCAATGCACCTCTGAGCTAAAGGCTTTATCTCGTTTCAGACAAGTCAAGTCATGCCAATGATATAGTCTCTGACTTTTAGTGTGAGATTTTCTTCCTGATACAACTGAGAGCACTTCAGAAAAACTCTCCAGACTAAGCAACAGAGTAACAGATCAGTTGGGAATGGTCTCTGTTTAATTTAGCTTCCAACGTCAATCACAAAAAAGAACTGCGAGAGCTAACCCCGAACAGGAGGGGACTCCTGTCGTCAATGCTCCTCCTGTTCCTTGACAGTAATTAATTCCAGAACTACTTTACTGATTTTTCAGGATTCCAGGAGAACCGACAGCTGTAACACAATATCTTATACACGAAGAACTGGATGTAAGAACTGGCGCTTTTCATTTTGTTGCTAAATAGGCCTTCTGATCCTGGTCTGTTGGTGAAATTCAAAATAGTAACACTATGGGTTACGTTTCTGATCCTTTAGGCGCCACCACCACCATATTTGTGCAAGAAACTCTTAATGAACCACTTTCACGGCACAGCATTTATCTCCAGGGTAAAATTCCTTTTTAAAAAGTCCTTTTAAAACCCCAAATCAATTAGTGGGGGGGGGGGGGGGGGGGGGAATCAATTTAAGTTACTTTCAGCAAATCAAAATCTTTGAAAATGCCCAGTTATTTTTTTCCAGGCTGCAAAGTGTCTTATACGTCCTACTCTCAACATTTTATCAGAGGTTGCTCCGAAATGTTTTATACTAGAACCATTTCCTGTACATGATTACCATTACACGGTTCGACAATTTTTGCTTTGTCTGTGTTTTGAGGAAAGGAATGCCCAAATAAAACGCACAGAACAGGAAGCCAAGGGGTAGAAGAACCTTGACATCAAAGCACAGCAATAAGAATACGACAAAGAATTAGAAATTTAAGGCATGAAGCTCATGAAATTAATTCTCAGAACTATGTCAAACCACAACTGTGTGGTACATGCCTAAACTCAAATTCCACTAAGGAGGAAAGCAGGAATGCATCGACAGCCAGGATTGTCGCCAATCCCTAAATTCTGTCACAAAACAACGATGAATTACTTATTAAATTTCCTTGTTCACGCCTTTGTTTTTTCAAGGACCACAGGACAGGTTGTTACACTACTAGCAATAGCAGACTTGTTCATGAATGTTTTTATATCACTTTTTTCCCCGATAACAAAACATTTTTCTTCACTTCCCGTACTAGTAATAAACTTTTAAAGGAAAATGCCCCAGATTCCACTTTTGAATGCAGATGAAATTAACATCTGAAGTCACAACTCGAAAGGATACTGAAACAACAAATGAAATACATCCTGTAACTGTGGGTTAATGTGTGCTAATGTGGTAAACTGACAGGCAACACAATCCGTGAAACCAAGTCATTAGGAGTGCAAAAGTTATTTTGTGCTCTACAGACAAAAGCGTAAAGCCTTTAATTGCCTTGCAGGTCTTGGGTCCTGGAATTGACAACACTGGAACACCTTCTGTGTGGAGTGTGCATGTTGTTGCCAGGTATGCATGGGTTTTTGCTAGACGCAGAGTTTCTTCTCACGTCTAAAGACATGCTGGCTAGGTTACTCTGTGTCTCTATATTGTCCCCGTGTTCGTGTGCCCTGTGAAGGACTAGTGTCCCATCTAGGATTTGTTCCGGCCTTAGTCCCTATAATTCCAGGATAACCTGCTTTTGTTCCTCATCCACCTATTATTGTAGCAAAGGTTGTGGCAGAATTAACTGCAAGCAAACAGACATGGTCAATTCCGCTATCCTAACACCAGCTTCAACACCCACAGTAATTTACTAAAACATCTCTTTCATTTGGGGAATTTAAATCCAAATTGATGCATTTCTCTTCACTGAACTCTCACATGCTCAAACTCAACCTTTCTGGCTTTTCAGTAAATGCAGGTGCAGGGACTTGACAGAGGAATTCGGATGGAAAGCAGAGGGTTTTTGGCCATTGATTAATTGAGCTATAAACAAAATGGAATGCAACAGGGAATTATACTATTATAATCAAGCTTTTTTGCAATGAATTTAAGAATACTGCCTGGCTTTTCATTAGGGAAAAAAATAACAGTATTGCTTTTGTTTAAAACATGCTGAAATAAGCCACTGCATGCGGTGTACTTTTGGTGTTCTATGAAGTGTACGTATATGCTATTAATTACCTAACCATTTTGTACTCTGCATATCACGATTCCAGCTTGGGCACGCATGCATTTGATGCAGGCTGATCCAAAATAAATGTGACATTTGATCTCTAGATCTAAGTCATAAATCATAGATCCGAATTCAAAACAAAAATGCATTCAGAGGGAATACCTCTAAAATGGGAATAAAAATTAGCAGATGTTTTCAGCACTTAACCCATTGCAATTGCTACACATCATGTTTTCGGTCTGACAACTGGAATTGCTACTGTACACGCTGCAAGAATATACAGGAATAAACAGAAGAGTTTCCTTTTATAGAATGTGCTCAGTTCTTCCTTTGGGAATCCAACCTGGATCCTCAAGAGTGCTTTATTTCGGAGAATCACGAAAGTTGCACCAAAGTCAAACCGCCTGCTTGTGTGCGGGGGTCTTTGCTGGGTTTGTCTTTTCAGTCCCGCTTAATGAGTCACTTCCATGACACTTGTGATTAACATCCTGTCTAAATCTCCACCCCAACAATAGAATTTGAACTCTTGATTTCTCTCAGACAGGGAACAATTGCAGTAGTTCCCAGCAAACATGGTCAGTAACAACAGTCGGCATGACTCCAAGGTGTTCAATTTGAAATGCGGGGGGGGGGGGGCTGTTGGACTATTGTCTGAATCGATAGCAAGAACCAGACAGGATTCTTGGAAACTTGGTGGAAACGGACTTAGAAGTGAAAATCTGAGGTCCGTACTTAAAAAGAAAACAACCCAACAATCTCCAACTCACATTGCAAGAACTGGAACACTAAAGTCTTCAAGGACACTGCATAAAGATCTTAATGAGCAATGAGTGATGGAAAGTCAGGTAGTTTGTACAAACCCATAACTGAAATCTTTACCAATGGTAAATATTTAGAAGTTGTCACTGGATTTGATTATCATAGTACTTCAGGAAACAGAAACGTCTCACTCTGGTTACCTACAGCCACTACCTACAGGCAAATTAGCGGACATTCCAAGGGAAGATCTTCATATATGCCTTTTGGGGGCTATACTGCCTTTTTGAATCCAAAAGAAAACGTACAGCAGACAAGATCTGGACCAAACCACAAAGGTCAAGTCTTAAAATAAGCCGAGGCGGGCCTGCTGAGTTGTGAAAGAATGGCAAGGCGTCCATCCCTTCCATACATACTGCAGATCAAGGGGGAGAGAAGCCCAATCTGGATCTTTTTTGGAAGATAAAGTCATTGGGGGGGAAAAATACAAACATCTGCTACAGATGTTTTTAAGAACTTTACATTAGACGCTGGGGGACCGAGCTTTTTCAATGGCAGCCTCACGCCTTTGGAATACCATTCGAATACCTATGATATTAAAGATGCAGCCTCTGTTGATGTTTTTAAATCTTGATTTTAAAACTTATGTTTTCATAATCGGTTTCTTTTAATTCCTCAGTAATACATGGTTTTATTGTATTTGATGTTTACTGCACCTTTTTAGTTGGATAATATATTGTTGTACAAGAAGATTATTGCTTGACTGAAGACTGAATCCGAAGCATTATGTTACCTGCTCTACTTTCTCCCATTGTTCTGCGAAACGAGGCGACGTGCCACCCATTGAATCCTGTTAAACAAATTGGATCCGTAATAGAGTAGAGGAAGGGAGCTTTAAGAGCTACCAGCAGTCATAAAAAGCACAAATAAACCAGCAGCTTCCAGATGGCGAGACGAGGAGGAGTTACATATGGGCTGTGTGACTTCAGACATCTCGGCTTCAAAACCGACAACACCTGGCCAATATCAACAACCCCCAACCTCAAGAAGGTGAATTAGATCGCATGCCTCTAACTGGCTTCAAAAACTATTTTAAAACGGTCTAAACAATTGCAGCATGTTAAAATTGCACATGAACACTGCTTTGCAAAGCTTTATTTTTAGCATCATTTAAAAGGCATTAATGATGCTATACTGTAAATGAATTTAAATCTGCATACTTACTTTTAGGCTGACTTTGAAATGTGTTTTGCAAACCCTGATTAACAGACATATTTGGTTCTGAAAATCCATCCATTTTCAATAACCTCTTTGTCCACTACTTGGTCGGAGTCTATGTGACACACTGGAGACCATTTGGAAATGCAAGGTAAACTAGACAGTACCTCTTTGAATTTTCTCCCTGTACCCTTGTTTTCATCAGGATCACCAGTTTTCCTCCCAGAGTCCAAACTCCACACGAAATAGAACCCAGGGTCCGCATGGGCCCGCATGGCTGCCTTTAACATTATTGACAGTGTTTTGGGCTCAACCACTGTAGGTGCTCATCCCAGTTCAGGCTGAGCTCCATGACCAAGTCATTGCGGGTTCAAGCCCGGCTACGATCACGATTGCCCAAGCAGTGGCACACAGCAGAGCCTGCAGTGGGTAGGGGGGCATGGGTTAGTCAGGTCTTGTCTTTGTCTGAGACAAAACACGGTAACCACAGGGCCTGTCAGTGAGGGAGTACTTTTTAAAGAGACACGGAAATCTCAGAGGTACCTAAAACCTTCGTCACAATTGCTAAACGTCGTGAGTTGGCGTCAGTTAGAAAATATTCTGGAAATCTGCCTTACTCCTGCATAAATCTACCTTGTAGGTGGACTATCTCGTTAATGGTATCAACTCTAAGTGGCTCTTTGATGGCCGACTCGCTATTCCTAAAACAACTTGGTAGCGGGCACCGTGTAGCACAGGACACCATAACAACCAGCAAAAGCCAGGCCCTCTATTTTTCTGGCACAGCTTCCAAGCTAACATTAATATTTGGAATGGAGAAAATTACGTGCGGTCCTTTTTCGGACAACTTCTGCACGAACGCTGGAAAACGTGTGCGTGCTGCTCAAACGGTCCCCCTTCAGAAAAGTTTTCATGTTTTTCTTTTAACTGAAACGCAAGGTTTTTTTTTTTTTTTTAACTTGTGCGCCTTTGTGGCGGTGGTGCCCCATTCTTCTTTGAGCTGCGCTCAGTCAACAGTATTTCAAGCCAAGGAAGTGGATTTTTGAAAAAGAGAGCTTGTATGTTGATACAGGTGTCCAGGCCACCCATTTCCTCTCGATAGAGGCCCGACGCTCTACCCACAACCAGCAGCGTGGAAGTTGAGTCAGTGAAAGAATACGGCTTTTAACACGCATGCAAAACTGTGTACAGTTTTTCTAATGCATTGTGTAAAACCAAGCAAATATGTACAGGGCATTAAGAGCCAGTTTACTATGAGAACACACATGATTATGCCATTAGCTCTTTAAACATTGTAATTTTCATTGGCTCGACAACGTGGTGTCACAGATGTTTAACTTTAGGATATAGGATATACGCTTAAATGCACGTCAGCTCAGCATTCACGTAATACATTTTAGAAGCATTCAATTTTATTGTGAAATGGGAAGGGTTTCAGAAGCCTATTTTCATGCCCATAATGAAATGTTCAAGATCTTTCTTTCCAACATGGGAGAAAGTAGTCTTGAGAAAGAACTTGAAATTGAACGCTGCCCACACCCTGTGATTTTAAGTGAAGCAACAGAGCTGTAATAGAGCTGAGCTTTCTCCTACAAGTAGGAAGCATGTTAAATGGAGTCTCTTCGGAAGCCTTCTCACCTGTAGTTGCCGGGGAGTTTCCAAATGCTCACCACATTAAGAAAAACACTAAGTTATAACCTAGTTTGGACAGCGAATTAATTACATGTTTAAATGGCATCTACCTCATCAGTAATAAATAGATTCACAAAGACTTTAAAATCTATTAAATCTGTTTTCCTAAATCAAATTCCTTGACTTATCCTAGAACACTTATCCAGGAGAGTGCATAGTGTGAACAAACCCCATCTCTCTGGAAAATGTTCCGGTTTTTTTTGGTGAAGTAAGACTTTTCTCTCCTGAACACACGCTATAAAAACCTGACTCCACAGTATGCCGAGGTGAACACAAACCCCACATTTGAAAGTGAAATCCTTAGGAGTCTGAAAGGCAGAGTGTCTCTCCAGCGCGTTACACACTGTAATTTTGCTAACACCCGTGGCAAACTCGCCCCCATATCTCTGCCGCCTACCGTTATCAGCACTTCACTCTGAACCGAGGCTCTCTGGAAGAACCCATCCCACGCTAAGCGCTGGTGAGATCTGTCAAGGGCTCCCAGCTACCAGGGCCTCAACAAGCAAGAGAAATCAACGAAAACGGTTTTCAAAAGGGCTCAGAAAACATGGCAACAGAAGCCACAGAAAACATGGAAACCTCTGCAGTAGAAGCCCATCCACAAAAAACATTTAAGAAAAAAGCAGCCATACAGCACAAAATACGAATTTCTTTGTCCATGAGCACTATCTGAAATCTGTGAAGCAGGCACGAGACCGTAAAACAAATCCTAGAAGAACACTAACATTTCCATACAGTACATTCATTGTCTTCATTGTTTGTGTTACTTTACTTTTAGGATTTTCACACAAATCCTGAAAAAAAAGCACACAATAGGAGTCCAAAATAATGGCACCGAATCGCATCACCACTCAGCATCAAGAGTCAAAATTTGTTACATACATGCAGTTAGTTTGTGTTCCCTAGCCAAAAACAAACCTTCAGCCAGACGGGAATGACTTCAAAAATATGCCAAAAATCCTTTGTAAAATCCAGCTACAATCTCCCCTCCCTCTACCCCAACCCTTGACACACGCAAAAAAAGAATAACAAAAAAAACCCAAGCACATTAATAACACATGAGTTTCCACACAGCTGACCCAGACTTCCCTTTTAAGGGCAAGCGGTTCAAATTTCTCTTTTCATTGACTTCCAAAAATACCCTAGAATCACTGCTGAAACTTCCTTGTGTAAAGAACAACTCCACCCCCACCCCCCCACCCCTCCAAAAAAAAAACAGAGTGAAGAATAACAGATTAGAATCGTGGGAGTTAATCCTAAAAATCTGGCCTGTACAGAAGAATGTGAAAAAAGTGGCAAAAAATGCTTTTCCGACTGTCCACTCCCCAACTCCACCTCTCTTTCAATCAGCAGGATCACAAACATGTAGCCAGGAGACAAGAGTTTTCTAGGATCAAATATCAGACAATCTCTACAAAGTATTTGTTTCATCAACGTGTCAGTTTCAATGACGGGTATAGAGGGGAAACACAGTCTTTCCTGATCATCGGTGAGGCACATCACAATTACAAAATGTATGGAATTTTTTCAAAAGATGCACTCGACGAAGAGGAGAGTTCTAAATTAAATGCTCTACTTTCTTCCTCCAAGAACACTGGAAAGCACCTGGCTAGTTCGAGCTCAGAAGTTCTCTAAAATACCAATCCACTTATTGTAAAGGTCATGCGGTCGCAATTTCTATCCCAAACACACTATCTTGCAAGGGTCACCACCCACTTACTGAGAAGTATCTTAATATAGTGGAGTTTCGTGTAGCTAAGCTATAACTCATTGCCTCATTAAAATGGAAGAAGGACCAGTAACATTAATAAAAGAAAAAAAAAATATCCCAGGGAATCTGGTCCAAAAAACTAAGCCAAGATACAAACACAAAAAAATGAAAACCAGAATGAAGCCAGCTAAGATTGATACAATAAGAAAGTGTTACCTAGAAGACAAGTAAAATGCTCCACTATTAGAAAAATTATTCGCTTAAGCTTCACAGTGATTAGCTCAGTCTAAAAAAAAAGGACTCAACACATCAGATTATTCATTACTTTCTGTTGACTAAAATAGAAGTACTTATCAGACGTGAGAACATTCCCAACCGTCTGTTTACTGTAGCTGAGGAACTTTAGAATCCATCAGCATTATTAAAGGCCAGAGAACTCTGACTTTTGACATGTGCAAAGCCCACTGATGGCTTTATTTTACAGTACGTATGCCACAAACCCAAGCCTGCGCCTTCAAACTTAAGAAACATTGTGCTATTTCCTAGCATCACACACTTATCGATTTGTCTCCCTATCTCCAAGATCTTCAACCTTTAGCAACCCAGAAAACTGTGAATTTTTATATTTTCTTTTGCCGTCTCTACTTTTTGACCTGAACGAAAAGCATCAGAAAGATCTTCAAGAGCTATGACAAGCAAACAAACAAGTCCCCTCCTCTACAGATTTACCTCTGATATACATGATCCCTGATAAGAAACAGCTTGTTGAACTGAGTTAGAGAAGAAATTCAGCAGTTGCTTACTGAGGGTTCTTCATGGACACTGACACATGGCTCCTTGTTGTCCCGATACATGAATTTGACATTCAAAGATGGAATACAGGAAAAGCAGAAACTCTTCAGCAGATTCTTGAAGCCCTACGATTTGTGCATGTGCAGAAACATCACCAATAATGTTAGGAGCCAGCTGCATAAAGGATTGAATATTGACCTCTTCGATACCCTATGTTCAGATAGATTACTATTCCATGTTGGACCAGTCGCCAAACGGCATCCTGTAATGATCTATGCATGTGCTCTACTGGTGTTTGATCCTCTGTTCGATAATGTATTGTACTGGGCTTTCCTTGTACGACCCCAGACAGTTAGATAAACAAAACCTATACCGCTTCAAAGAGAATCAGCAGATATAGCAGCTACACAGCCTTCGCCATAAAGAGGCTCAACACTCAAAACCGCTTAAACACTGGCCAATACTGGAAAGGTATTTCTCCCTTTTGGTCTTGGTCTGCTCACCACACATATTTAATCATTTATAACCCAGATACAGCACAGATGAAAGGAGGGATCTAAATGCACAGCAAGCCTTGCAGAAGCTCCAGATGGAAAATTCATTTGAAAATCATTTATCCAGCCTAATACGATTCCAAGCATTCCACTACACCCTTCCATCATCACGCTCACTCTGAAATACTCCCAGATCCTCTCTAAACTTTCCCCACTTGTGAGACAGGAGCGGCGGCTTTAATTAAACCTCACACAGGGAAGAAGAAGGGTGATCCGTTTTAACACATTCCCAAGCTGCAAAGTGAAGGCCAGGACGGCAGAACCATCATCAAAACGAACCCCATAGCTGTTGGATTAACTCGCTAGTGAACAATCTTAAGAATCTAGCCGACTCTAAACAATTGGTCCTTCCCAAGCCTACAGGTAAACAAGGTGAAGGCTTACAGCATATGCCAGGCGTTTTGGACATCATTACTATTTAGGTGACACCCATGCTATAGGTTGACTAAAGCTTCTGATATTTGTCACATCCCTACTATCTGCAAACCGCATAAACCAGCTGTATTTAGTCTTTAAATCTGAAAACAGAAAAGTCAAAGTCAAGATCTGGTCACAGGCCAAGAAACATAAAAATGTATGCTCTTGGATTTGTGTCATGTTCCAGAAATTAAAATTTGGAACAGAGCTACTCAAGTTCTCTTTTTTTTTAATCCTTCTACTTAGCCATCATAAGCCCTTTCCCGCAACATTGAATCCCATGAACTGAAAAACATATCTGCGTTTTTTGAGGTTCAAGTTCTGATTGCTGAAATCAACATTCAAGGAGAACTTGTTCCTTTGTGCTTGCAGACAAGGAAATCAAACAGCTCCTTTCTGCTTTACTAAAGAAGATGATTGCTGTTTACACTTACCTCCCCACTCTGTTACCAAGTTCACAAACAGCCAGCTTGGAGCAGTCTTATTTTTAACACACAGAATTCCTCAGATTAAATCAAGCACATCTTTTTATCCCACAGGCTTTTATTTCAGTCAGAAACTATTTTTTTTAGAGTGGGAACATTGGTCTTAAGATTTCTCAGCTGCCTATTTAACTGTAAACTGACAGGCTCCCATTCTTTGCCCAATCCCTGTTACCTGTCTGCTCGTATTGCAGCTCTTAACAGCAGACTACCGCAATGAGCAGCTCAGCTGTGACCCTATAGGCTTCTAGTCTGCAGAAGCTCTACAGAGCTTTTGTGAAAATAAACTGCTTGCAGCCATCTTAATTTCATCTACAAACATATGAGAAGGACACTACCTAGATAAACAGGGCAGTCTCTTCCAAAAAAAGTGTTGCCCATATCTGACTGCAACTAAAGCACGCAATAGGATGATGTAGAAAATACTTCACTCAGATTAGGAGAAACACAAACCTCAGGTTTTAGTTTTGATGAAGGGACAAGCTCCTTAAGGGCACATAAAGGATAAGGTGTTAAGCCTTCTGTTCACACTGAGAATTAAGATTTAGTGGTACCTATTAAATAGCTTTTTTTAATTTGTGTTTTCAATTAAACGTATTATTGTTTCTCTAGGTAAAGTTTCCAATGTGGGTAATTGAGTAGTTCACTTATTCTTTGAATGGTGACAGAGCTCTTTTTGTAAACCTTTGTTGACTTGTCAGATGCAGCACAAAAAAAATGGAGTGAAGGAAATGGAAGATTTGAAAGGAAAAGGAGTCAGACGTCATGTAAGTTATTTCAGGGTAACCGACACTGTAACGGAAAAGAGAGATGTACAGAGTTTGAGTGAAGGCTGAGAGCTGGGAAACTTTCTTGCGGTCAAAATCCCTCAAATACTGATCTGCAGTTAATAGAAGTGCTTTATCTGGGTGTGCGGAATAGGTATTTTGCACGTCTGGTATTCCAAATTGTCATGTGAGGTACAAAATCAGAAAGTTTATTGAAAGACAATGATGACTGGGGATGTTCACTGAAAGAACAAGGTGGTTTATAGTTTATAGTGGTTTATAGACTTCATAGCAGACAGTTTCAACATATACTAAAGGTAGTGGAAGTTCTTAAAATTAAATCAGAAAACACCTACTTCATAAAACTCAAGGAAATATTCCTAAAGAACAGAATTTATGAAGCTTACGTTTAAGTGCCAGAGATGGCCATATCCGCACACTAACCCAAATAGGCCCAATGATTTATCACCCCCTATCGGGTCTGTTAATTGAGGATGACACCCTTTTCCAGGAATGCCTCAATTTTTCCCTCATGGTTAAGTCACTTTCCCTACAAGGAATATCAGCAGATCCTGCCAAAGTCCAACGCAAAGAAAAACAATACCTTAGTGTAAAGCAGACAGAAAGTGTCCCCACCCCCAACACAGAAAGTACACCTCCTGATAGTTCATGCTATCACTAGTCTAGTTTAGTAGAATTTCAGTTTCAGTTTATGGATCAATATTCCAGCATCGCAACCACAATATTTCACAACATTCACTCATTCGTTTACTGGACAGTCACGATGAGACAATGCCACTGAAATACACATTCCAGATTTTAGCAAGCATCCCCACCCTTGATGCAGAATTGGGGTCTCACTGCCTGGACTCCTATATTACATGAGCATTGCATTACACTGTACACAGAAAATTCATAGCAGTTTCCAAATTACAATTTCGATGCAGCAGGCTAAAAGTTTTTTTTTAATCCAAATTGTGAGCTTAAATATGTAAATTGTTTTATTTGCGCTAAACAAGGCAGTCGAAAAAATACCTCGTCCTTTTATGCTCACCAACTCCCAACGCCATTGTCCTCCCACATTTTTAGACTTATTGTTCTACCAATTAATTGTCGTGTTTGAAATTTGGGGTCAAAGAAGAAGCACAATTAAACCATCAGCAGCACTCTTCAATGAGATAGACACAGTGGATAACACCCCATTAATCAAGTGTTCTCACTCATCTCCAGCTCGACTGAGGACAGAACCTAAAACAAAAAGTATAACAGAAATATTCAGTTTGATGTCATTAAATCAATTCAGTATGTGTCAGGCTGATCACAGATCACAGTCACAGATGCTCATCACAGTTTTCCTTTTTCAGGCTGCATATAGCATATCAATGTGCAGTCCTGTACTCCTATTCAAACTAATAAGACATCTTTCTCCCCAAAATTTGATTTACCTCTCATCACAAGTCAGGCATTTGGGCATTGAAATAATAAATTCACATGAGGAAACGTTTATGGTTTCAATTCTAAAGCTTACTATGCATTTCAAGAGGATGAACCTCTGCTTTCAATCAGTATTTACAATTGTTCAGACACATCCACCATAGTTGCTGATGAACAATCTAATTGTTAAGGCAGGTAAGTGTTCTTTAACAGTTCCTACATTTCATTAGGCTCTAAAAATAGGTCTAAACGTCAGTCTTGAAAGATTTAAAAAACGGAAAAACCCACAAAATCTTTATAGGAACAAAGTCAAGATTCTTTGAACCAAACCAAATTCATTTGTCAGCTTTTTACAACAGGCAATATCACCCACAGGAAAAGAATTTAGAATTCTACATGTTACTGGCTCCAAATATTAGCCCTTTAAAAAAAAATCAACCACCAGGACCAGCAGTAATATCCTGCTGCTTCCATTTCTAACATCTAAGTGCAGCATTTATTTGGAGGCTGTCTTTCTGTTATAAAATGAAGCCCAGCTTGTGTCTGAGGCAGGTTCATTCACCAAAACCAAAAAAAAAAAATATCATGAGAACCAAGTATAATTTTGTGACTAAAAATAAAGCCTTCAAAATATTCCATACCGAGTCAGATGCCATACTGAGGTTAAAAATAGGCCAGAAGAAAAAAAACAGCTTTAAACTACAAAAAAAAAACTTTCCCCCCAGTACAGGCAGCAATCTGGAGTGTGATGTGCCATAAGACAGACTGGGATCTTCATTCTGAGGCCTGGAAATCCACAGAGGCCTCTAGCCTTCCTTGTCACATAACGGAATCAACAGACTTAACAGGTCTTAATCACAAGGGTCTTAATGTCTTCAGTCACTGAGGAGTGTGGATTTCAGATCCCCACAGACCCTATAGAACCAACCATGAGGATTGCAGTTTGTCTTTGACTCATGCTTCTTGAATAGTCTGTTTAACCTACCAAAGAGCAGAGAACACAACTAGGTGCTCTGGAGAAAACCTTTGTCCTATATGATGACTGGAATCAACAAAGACTATATAAAGTATTCTGCCAACTGCTAACCAGTCTATTGAAATGTCTATTAAATATTCACAATGTTTGCAGCAGGCCTTGGTCTTTGTTGAATACAATAAACTGTACTATTTTTGGGCGACGCATTTCATTAAGTCTCCCCTTGAGGTACAGGAGGCAGGGTGGAGACAATATAAAAATGGTAAGCTTGACAAAATTGTAGAGGCACGTGTGCATATCTCTTCCAACCCCATACTTTCCAATCCTGCATCACAGACAATAGCAACACAGCAATTGCATTCTTCACCTCATACCTCAATGTGGAGCATTTGCAAAACTATTCCTTTTGCCATTGGTGATCTTACAAAAACAAAAACAAAAATGCAGGACTGTTCTTTTTTTTTACCTCCTAAATGAATTTGGAACAGTCGATTTAGGTCATATTCTCACCCAATTTGGAATGGCTATTTTTTCCCGGAGTTACTTCTCAAGCAATACCACGTGTATAGCACAGGAGAGAAGGAGACACGCAGATAGTTTCTCCAACACACAAGACATGATTTAAGCGATTTAAAATCCAGAAAAGGGAGGAGAAGGCCGAGTCTTTTGAAAAGCTAGAAGCATCAAAGTGAGGAATGGCTGTAACTTTTTAGTGACACACCTATAGGATATGCTGTAACTTAAAACAGCTTTTGTTCCTGTAACACATGGCCTAAAGCAAATACAACTTGCACTCTGTAAAACAGATACTGAATTATAGAAGTAATTAACTGAGTGGTTGGCACACTTGCAACCATACAATATTTTAGATTTAAAGAGATTTAGTTTGTTATTGTTATACGTATAGTGCTGCATCATAACATAAAAATGTTTAATGGGACCACTGTATGCAAATGAGCCCCCACTGAGGAAAGTGAGCAACACCTCTAACAAGGAGGCTCATTCAGAGGCCTAGGCGAGCCCTACAATCCACACAGTGCTGGCTCAAGTGTGGCCTATGTCTTTAGCCAGCTATGACTGAGCTTCCCCTAATGGCAAGGGACATGTGGGTGAGCCCACTGTAGCTGGGCAGACCGTGCCACCCAGGGTACTCTTGGCTCACTGCGTGCACGGGCTCCCATTCCAACTTTGGGAGAGTTTACCAAACGAAACCAGTTGAGGAGAAAACGCTCTCGCAGGATACTGAAAAGCAAAGCATGTTTGGTAATGTGTGAAGTATGGTTAAGCCTGTAAATAATTTACTGAACAGTGGGTTTGGCAGAACCCCATTGCCCTATTAAGCATGCTCCCTTTGCCATGAGGTCAGGAATATGAAAATAATCTGAAGCTTGATTCAACATCCTTCTCTTCTCCTCCTGTAAAAGGCTCACAGTTAAATCAGGAGAAGTCCGGCTCCAGGAGAAAGCAATCAGTTTTTGGATCATTTACCTCTCCAATCTAGAGATAAAGAAACATTTATTGGTGAGCGGCGGTTTTAGACTTCTGCCACAATTCATTTAGTTTTCTTTATAGACTCGGTTCTACGTTGGAAATGCAAAACGTCACATCTGCAGAACACTTTGGAGAATGCAGCGAAAACTTGCTAAGGACTTGGCGTTTCAAACTGTGCTGGTCTCCAACTAAAAGAGTGTTTAGGATAAATAAGCAGGTAAGACTATTTTTCCCTCGATTCCTCATTGAGCAGCCTGTTTCATTAAATCATATCCAAGACATCCATCCACTATCATCAAGCTGCTGATTCCTAGAAGCTTAGGGGGCGAGGCGGGATCTTAAGGAGCATTCTGTAGAAATGTCAACACTGGCTTTTGAGTACTTTAAAACAAGACAGCTTAGAGATGATAAAACACTCATCTCCAGCATATTTTGCAGCTTCCTTAGTAAGCCTTGCTAGAATGTTAAGAACATAATACAGTAATTCTAATTTAATCCCAGACATTAATGATATCCATTACTAAGCATTTAGTCATTGAAAATAAAGTGATTAGTCATTTTTCCATGATATAATTCACTTGAGTCTTTAGAAGTATAATGAACTGGCTTTCAATGTTCCATGATGATACATTTTTGCACAAAAGTAACTTATCAAATATTTCAAAGGATTTACATATCCATCCTGTATCTCACAAGAACATAAACAAGACTGGTAAGAAGCATGGTCTTTTTAGAAACATCTGGATTAAGAAAAGAACACTTCTTGGACATTCTTTAAAAATTCCAAGATTGAAGTACGAATCTGTTAGTAACATCTGCTCCTTGAAGTGCAAATCTGAAGGATAACAACCTCCAGTTGTTCCCAAAAATTAGAAAAGGTATTTCACTAGAGAAAAACAGGTTTGGATTTTAAACAAGTTTGGTCTGGTTGAGTGTATCTGATTCACATGGCAAAAAAAACAAAACAAACTTAGATTTGAAGAAGTCTTCGATCTGAATTTACTGCCGGCAAACTGCCCTTTTTTCCCTCCCATCTCCCATAAAAACAGTTTTGCACTGAAGAAATCAATGATGGTCACCCTGTGACCTTTGCCAGGAGCCTCTAGTAAGAAAAGGAATTCAGCCACACTTGAAGGGGAACAGCAACAACATACCAAACCAAACAGTTAAAGGGGCAGCAGCTTCAAGTTTAAATTGATCAACTTGATTTCTGATACAGGGCCAGAGAACAGTTTAGATGTCAAGCACCAGACCAACCAATTCCTATCCCTCTTTGCACTTTGGTGCAATCCCACCTTTGACACTTGATAATTCAACTATTTAGTAAGGACATCATGTACAAGAACACGTCATCTGACAGCCATGGATTACAGCATGCACATATTTGCTACATAAACTTGTTTACCACTCAAAAGACAGAAGATAGTGAATTTCACACACGGACACCTTTGACTTTGTAATGGCAGCAGGCATTGCAATAAAACCGGATGAGAAAAAAAATTAGTACTACTGAAATAAAAGGCTAGAAAATGGATTTCAGTAGCCGAACTATATTGAACCAATGAGTTACACCAAACGCCTCCATCTCTGGGAATTTCAGAAAACCTAACGCTCACTTAAAAAGCAGTCACTTCGTGCTTGAAACAGGTTGGGGCAGGTGCCATATTATGCGCCCCACCTGCGCAATTATTATTCCGTTGCAGTAACCGAGTTCGTACATATTCAGAATTTGACTTCATTAAAATACACTTCCCCGCTTCATGGCTTCTGTTGTGGGCAGGAGATGTTCCTGCGATGCTCCTGACAGGTCCCCGCAAGACTGCTAACTGAAAATCATAAACATCTTCAGTACTGCAACCCAAAACATACTTGACGACGATTTGGTGCAGTATATTCGGAAATATGCAGAAGCGAAAAGCCATCTATCCTAAAAGCCTCTGCTACAAAACGCACCTTGCACTAACACGCAGCATGCTGTAATTAACTTAAATTGCCCTCAAACACTAAATACATGTTTGTCCGGGGCTTTTAAGTGTGCACACTAACATTAAATCAAAATGCACCTCTCAAGGTGAAAAAGGGAAAGATGTACACAACTTATGTAAAAGGAAACAGCTTTAATAGTTTACAGTACCTATAACATGCATTCCTCCCACACAGTTATTTGATTCTCAAATATCTATACATACAAAAAGGAAAGTGGACTGCGTTACCGTTTCTGTCTTCGTCTATCTGGGGCAGCATTACACGTGTAAATTCTCAAATTGTCATTGCCTAAAATGTAAGCAATTCGCAAATCTACGGAGTTAACCGTCCCTTTCAGTGCTAGCTTAAATATTTAATTTCCACAACCTTCAGCAATCAACTGATAACCCAGGCGCATTCATCTGACCTATTACAAGCAACATGCAACACAGACACTTTACTGTAGCCAGTTACCGGCTCTGCTACATTGCGATTCATTAGAATAGTCTTACAATAGCGACAGAAAAACAACGCGTGTTGTTATTAACTTAGTTTATTGCTAAGTCTCCAAAAACAA
This sequence comes from Lepisosteus platostomus, assembly GCF_059453375.1. Taxonomy (NCBI): domain Eukaryota; kingdom Metazoa; phylum Chordata; class Actinopteri; order Semionotiformes; family Lepisosteidae; genus Lepisosteus; species Lepisosteus platostomus. The sequence goes on along the minus strand of NC_142623.1, from coordinate 8,364,784 downwards.
CGCGCAGCTGAAACTTCGTTTCGTTTTAAAATAAAATATTTCCATCAGACCACGACAGCATACTTTTACCGCAATGAGAGTACTCTGGCAAGCGTAACACCCAGAAAGTTTTGAACTTCATGTCTCATTTAAAATTGTAACCTCCGTTTTTCGAGTCCTGATATTGAGGCGATTCGACAAGAAAGACATCGTGAGCGCTTACAAAATACATTGTTCGCGCAAGTATTTTTCTGTTCAAACACTCCAACAAAATTAACGGGCACCCCACTTCGTTCTCAAGCTGACGACCGATCTACAGAATTACTTGAGAGTTTTGGCGCATTTCAGATAGCAATTGTGTAACCCCATCGCCTTCAATTGTTTTTTTTGTGAAACTTCCGATTTAAAAAAAAAAGTTTGCCGGGTAGTTCACGATTTACAGTTTCCTCAGCTACACGGCACACTGTATCTTAATGCTAATTTGTTGCAGTCGGGGTTTGAAGTGTTGGGAGCCCTAAGGAAACGCAGCGCTGGCTCTGGAAATGTCCGAAGAGCTAGAGAGGAAAACAAGATGTGTCCAACCCGGTTGAAAAGAAACCTCTAACGACTTTAAAACAGCTGTTCCAGCGGTCGGCGATACAGCCACCTGGTTTTCACAACAATCCCCTTTCACGCGGGGGTTTTCTGGCTGCCGGCTGTGGAACAGGGCAACAGCGAAAAAGCTCTCCTGCCGCAGTTCAGTCATGCAGTCCGTTCGTGCCAGAGCAGTCGCACACAGGAATACAGTAGCTCCGTTTTCCCAGTCTGTGCCAAGCAGCCTCGGAGAAATAAATCATACCTCCTTACCTTACCATATGGAAAACCGGCGTTTCACCCTCCAGGAATACATTCAGTTGCGCTGCGTAAACGGACGAGAAAGAGACCGTCTCTTAGTCTTTAAAAAAAAAAACCCAACTCCGTTTCTTAAAGTTTCGCCCTCAATGGTACAAGCAGAATGCCTTCCCCCCCCCCCGCGCAAACAACCCTCGCTGCTTCTTCCCCTCTTTTTCCCCTCCCAGCTCTGCAGGATCAAACCATCACATTCCACAGATCCTAACAATGAAAAAGGTGGGCTTTCCTCCGCGCAGGAAAAGAACCACCCCCCATCGTCGTCGTCGACTACGCTCGTCTCAGGCTCCGGCGAGGGACGCCCCCTCTCTGCCAGAAAGAGCCCGCCTCTTCCCAAGGAATCGCTGATCTTAAAAAACACATTGCCGGCGTGCGTAAAAAAAAAAAAGGTGGGGACAGGCTTTCCTGTCAAAAGTAACCACCTCCAATGTTAGCGGAGTCTTGCTTGCCTAGAGTTAGTTTACCCCCGGCAATGTGCGTCACTTATACGTTGGGGCTGATTGCGGAGATGGCAGGCGGGACTAACAAATTACAGGACCTGTCGTTCTTTCAGTTTACTGCAAAAAAGGGAGGTTTTTTTTTAAGTCTATCTCTCTCCTGACTGGAAGAATACGAGAAACAGGGATCTAAGAAGTTGGTGGTTTCGGGAAGAAGGGGCGTGGGGAGGGGGATGGGAAAGAGGGGGGGGACATGACTCCGCTGTGTGGAAGTCCGACTGTTGTTTTTTTCAAACGAAACCGAAATGTCGAATCTTAATTTCAGCTGCATTTGAGCGCGCCGGTTAGTGCAAACGTGTTGACCCACTACGGCCCTTACAAGAAAAACTTTAACAACAAGCTCAGCAGTTAATACTGCAAGTTGTTATTCTTGCCTAGTGCTTCTCGGCGCACTATATTTGTATTTATGTAAGAGTTCTAGTCTTTTCAGTATGTTCATAACTCGACGGTTGACTACAATATGCAATTTAAGAGTTGCAAAAAAAACTGCTTGCTCGAGTGAATTAATTCACTAGAGTTCCTTCATTACCAAAAAGAGAATTCGATTAACTAGGGTATATTGAACTAACGAACACAGGTAAACATACATATACGTGTATATACGAAGGACTTTCAAACATGGTCTTTAAAACCCCACTGCCTGTAGGATTTTAATTCTAGTGAGACTTTCAAATCCAGTAATTGATCCCCTACTTTAGCGCGCAATTTCATTAATTGCATCTTTTTATTTTTCACAACAAAAAATTGTGGTTTTCAAACATCTTAAGGTGGTTTTCACGGGCAAATCAAGATCTATGACAGTCTGAGAGAACGCAAAATAAAAGCTCTAATAAGTAAATTATTAATGGCATTTTCAGACGTATTTGATGATAGAGTAGCCAATTTAAACCCACGGACCTGTGTTGGAGAGCCCTGTTGTACACAGCACTTCCTAGCGTGTTATTCACTGCTTTACATGTTTGCTCCTAATACTATAACAATGATAATTCCTTGCATTTCTATCGCGCTGCTGGCTGACTCGTGTAAATACAGAATCCGCGATGGGTTGCCTGTCTGGACAATCTCAGCCTGTGCCGTTCCAAGTTCCGGGTGCGGTATTATATTTGGTTGTTTCTCAAGGAGGAGTGATACACACCTTGCACTTTCACACAATGAGGAGGGAAGACCGTTTGGCTGTATTGCTCTTGTGAGGTCACAGTGACGCACTGCATCTCCAGGTCATCTACATGGCTGTTCATAAATGTCATTCTGAGGGTAAGAAACGGATAAATAGGTAGGAAACAGTCCCCGTTTACATAACATGCCTACATAGCCCAAGGTGAAATCTCTGTCATTCAGGAGTTAGCAAGTTGGGCTGAGCTAAAACCTAATTAGATTGTTTTGATTTTTTTTGTGTAGGATTTTCTGGCCATGATTACTTTCTGTTATTCATGAAAAAGTTACAAGCTGTTGGCTCATTTTGCAAAATAATTGAGGATCTGTTGTCAGTGTACCTATCTGCACTGTACTTATTTATCTAGCCTGTCCTTTGAGAGACAGCTCTTTATTACAAGGAGATGTAAAAAGGAAACACATTAATTAATGCAGGAAAGGAATGATAACTTAACAAAGGCCAGATTATTTAACTTGCTGACGCGAGTTACTTTATGAGGTGCTCTTTGTACAGTGGAAAATATACCACCTGAAAAGCATTGAGTAGATGCAGTGGGACACTGTGTTTTACAGTATGGTTCTCCACTGTTTCCATCCAACCAGAGTCAGGATGGTGATTAAAACTCTTGCTTTTAATGAGAAGCTCTAGTTAGTGAACGAAACCCCTTGAGTCTGTGCTGTAGTGCACATTGGTACCAAAATAATTTACACACTTGACCTACAACATTTCACAGTCTTTCTCTGTAGTCAAACAATGCAATAATCTGAACTCCAGGGTGGTCCTGAACAGCAGAAGTCTCCACCTCTGGTCCTACAGGTCTTCCAGGTTACTGTTTTTTAGTGATATGCAGCACTTTTAAGTTATTGATGAATCAAGGAAGTACTCTGTGCAATTAAGAAAGCCATGATCCTGAAGGGCTGATGAGCATTTGGTCCCAGATGATCTCTAAATGGCTTAATTTATGAAATCCTCAGCTTATCTGAAGCCAGTCTGGGAGCCCTTTCACTTTTTAGTGGTGTGCCAGTCTAGTATCTGATAATTATCTGGCCATCTTGGCTTAAAAAATCTTAGTTCTGAAATCCTTAAGTAGTTCATATAGATACCTTTCACACTTTTCTACTTAACAAGGGTATCGAATCCAGTGAGCTCAGATGTTCTGTGCAACATCCTTAAACTTAACACTTAAACTACAGGGAACTGTAACTTAAAGTACTTAATTGAGCTGACCACAAATCAGTGCCTGATTATTATTCATCTGTCTCAGTATCAGAATTTTCTGTCTGAGTCAAGGAAACATGGCATGTATATTTTTATTCACCAGGAAATTAATCTTGAGTGAGGTAATACATAGTGTGTACACACAGCACTAAACCACTGTGATTTGGGTAGTTTTATTTTCAATTACTGAAAAAGTCTCTTTCATGCCAAACAAAGCCCTATTTCCCCATCTGGTTATTTTTGATTTTCCGGGTGGTCGAAGTTACAGCCAGTGTGAGAAACAATCACCATATCAAGATCAAACTTATCCATCAATACAAATATTCAAACACACAATTCTTAGAAATCGTACGACAACAGTCAGGTTCTAACATTAAACACATTCTATACATTATATACGATGTAATGTACTGTCTACTTTGTGTGGTGTTGTCTGTTGTAGTGTGTTGTTCCAGCAGGCTGCTCTCAGGAGATCACCTCCAAGCTCAGGAATTTGACCAATCTACTCCAAACACTCTTAACGGCTCAGAACTGCTCTTCATAGACAGCCTCCGACGTAACGTGTCTGCAATCTACAGCCTAGGTGATATGTCAGTTTTAAACAACCTCCACAAGAGTCCCAGCTAACACTTTGGTCAGTCTTCTTAGAGATTTTCAAAGCAAATGTGTACAGATGCATAAAGCAAGCTTCAGGGAAATGATGCATCCGTTGTTTTGCATGACTTCTACTGTCCAGTAATGAATCTTAACCTTTCTACTTTCTGTTATGTGTGCAATTGTAGTATCATGCAATGTTCCCAACTCTTTTCACAGGGCTGCTGGTGCAAGTGAGATATGTCTTGCTCATTAAATATTAAATGTGGGGTCTGAAAGAAGAAATTATTTCTGAAATTATTCCAGGTATTAAGTGTGAAACCAGTGCTAGGGAAGTAAATTAAGAAATATACACTTGCAACCTCCCCAGCACACACTCATACGATCGCTAATAATCCAAATTGCTAAAATTCAAGGTGAGGTCATGCCTTGATCTCCCATTTTATCCCCCTTTCACAGCTTGTTCACTTAATAAATGATTTTTTTTATGCACAGCCTTGAACAGTATCACATGAATGCAGTTTCGCCTAACTCCACCCACATTTCCTAACCCGTATCACCCTGTCATTAAATCGTTACAATGATTTTGGTCGAAATTCACTCTGTGTTTGCAAAGAAGTTGACAATGGTGAGGAATGAAAGAAAGCCATAAGGAAGTGGAGGAAATATCTTCAGCCGCTAGTGCAAACAATCTACTGATACAGCGCCATAACAATTGCGGTAATGTTGAAGCAGGATGTGGTAATCTTCTTCAAAGAATTAGTGCTATAAATTCCATGTTTTTTCAACCGGCAGGCCAAAGCATGCTTTGTCCAGTGGATATCACACTGCTTACAGTTTTAAATTCCTGTCTGAGCCAGATGTCTGCTGAAAAGCACCCAAGTTTAAATTGCCACCTGTGATGGTTGCTTACAGTTAATCCTTTGTTAACCTTATTAACAGATAATATTAATACTATCTCACCCACAGAAACAAAACTAGAATTATTGAATACCAATGAGATGCTCACTAATCTACTCAGTAGTAAAACAAAAGATACCAAACTGAGAGCACCAACCAGGAAACTTTTAGTGCTGTTTTGCTTTTTTTAGGTTACAACAGCCAAACATGCTTTCATCCTTTATGTCGACAGCACAGTAAAACTCTTGTCATGTGCTTTGGTGTTGGATTTTCTTTTCCATACTTTTTATTTCATTTACCTATTTGGGACAGTTGAGGATTGCATAAGATGGTTACAAGTTTATGATTGAGAAAACTTTATCTTCCTGCGGGGTTCTGGCAAATTGTCATTTTTGACCATAACCCAATCGCGAGGATTGTGATGCGTAAAGAATACAAAGTGAAGGAGCAGTTTGTGTTAGTAACACATGCACAATTTACAACATTTTATTCCTTCATTTTACCAGGTCAGTCAATTCAGAGCTATTTTTCATGTACTGTGACAACAAACAAATAAAAGCCCACTTGTACAGCGGGACATTTATTTATTTATTTTGATCAATCTTCTTAATCAATGAGTGAAGTAACACGACTGACAAATTAACCCCCCTCAATCTCTATGACTCAGTGCTGCTGTTTAATTTCTTACCTCTTGCTTCTGTGCGTTTTCTGACATTTTCCTCGTACTTTTTGAGTTTAGATTATCGCCAGTGTTACCTTGCCATGCTTACCAAGTGCTCTGTGAACAGAGCTGCACATAACAAATACATGGGAATATGTGAGAGGTAGTAGGAATCAGTGGAAATACACATTTTTCATCGCAGATACCTTTACCAGTCAAGCCATCTTATATCAGACATATTTAAATCTCTGTTTTGAATGCACTGCAGCAATCAAGAGGGGTTGAACCCTGCTAAGGATACATGCATACATTTCATACATGCAATTCTGTCATGCAATGTGTAGTGGGTGGGAATTTCTGTTCGTGAAGGACTTCAACCAACAATTTTGATTTTTTTTTGCACATGGCATAAACGACTGAATTGCTGCCCTGACCTATGTTCTCAGAATGTGTGTTGTTAAAAAGCGCACACATTCCAGATTGAGGCCTTACATAATTAGGAGAGCTGAGGTTCAATGTCAGGAGTAGGTGATGATTATCTAACAACGTGGCCAGCCTGACCCTTTAGTTTGGTCACGTTATTAAATGCCTGACATTTTAAAAACATGCAAACATGTCCCTGGGGCCATTACTGGACACCTGTAAATGCAGGTCAGAGATCAGCCTTATTTTCTTTCTTCCCAGTGCTCCCTCAGCGAGACAGAGAGAGTGTGGAGAAATCATCGCTAATCAGGCATGGCATCTACATCAGCGCCCACTGGGATTTACTGCCCGCGTTCAAGGCAGTGCTAAATTTAACATACCCTTGAAGCTGCACAAATAGAAGGACACAGGTCCCCAGTCACAGACAGGAGGAATGCGGATTTCCTGCAAAGACTGTGTTGGGGAAAAACAAAAAATTTTCTACCCTCATTCCAAACTCACTCCCAGTCATTTTGTTTTCTCCAGTGCAGCAATGCAGGATAATTGCATTCCTTCTAAGAATACTGCTGTTAGCATTTGGATTCCTTTTTCAATAGAAATGATTAATGACTAAAATGGATTTCAACTATGTATTAATTTAAATGAGGATCTTAGGCAAGCCAGTGCAATCAAAACATATTTTTATCATGGAAGCGTGGAACTTCTTTGACAGTGGAATTACTGTGTTTTGTAAATGGAGATGGGCTGTGTGGGAAACTCAGAGAAAGCTGGAACCCGGTGCAATACGATGAACTTTAACATACTGTAGTCCTATTGTACCAAGATCTGAAGTGAACCTCATGGAACAACAATATTGATTCAATGATACTGAAGAATTGTTCTGTAGGACTCAATATTGCAGCCCCAGAGAAACACATTTAATGAAACATGCTGCATTTTCTTGTGTTACTGGCTTAAGAAGTGAAAATAAAGAGAATATACACTGAAACATTTCCCAAAGCAACAGCCTTGACCAGACAGTACAATAAGCAGTTGAAGACTGCACTAGGACTAAACAACTTTTTGAGACCCAACCCCCTCCCCTTCCTAATTTTAACGACCAGACCATCAGACTGTTAGGATTAATGAAGAGAATATGATGAAAACCTTATCAAAAACATCTATCAATACACATAGTGTTTACACGTAGTAAACACTATTTAAAATGGTCCCCACATATTTACTACAGCTATTTATGTGGGTCTATTAATCACATTAATATGCACCAAATGCAAGTAACATGATGTCTCAGAGGCCTGCTGGGTGGGGTAGGAGGACAAAAGTGCTTCACTATCTCTGTCACGCGCCCTGGGAAGACAACACAAGCCCTAGGGCTGTGTGCTTAAGCTGATAAGGTGAACAGGAAGATTCTTCATGCAAGAGGATACCCCTGTCAGGAAACAGAGCAACAAGCGTTAGTTAGAGCACACAGCATTCGCATACAATAAAACACATTATGTCATGTCTTGTAAACATGTGATGTCATCAAATCATGGGCAGTGTATAAGTAGCTGTTAATATTTATATTGTGTCCAATAAGAAAAATAGAGTGTAATTATTAACACACAATATAGCATGAATAAATACATATGGAATTGGATTAAGCAGGTAGAAAATGGTTGGATGGATGGATATACGAAGTCTGAAATATTAGATTCTTATACTAAATCTGTCTATCTCTATAATCAAATAAACACACATGATATGCAGTTTAAATTTTGGCATTTTGATACATAAAAAGTATTTTTTTGTCTACGATACTTTCGGCATGCTGGGCAATGTACAGTATGGGCCTGTATGCCATCTTACAAAGGGGTTTATTCCTTAATACATGCCGATACCATGCAAGAGGATATTGGGTTCAGTGTTTAATATGACCTTGAGTTATTGAAGCATTTTGTAAAATATATATCTTTTTTCTATTTGGTGGTGTACTGGATTTCAGAAAAAAAAACTAGGTTATTTCACCTACTCTGTCATTTTGTCCAAACACACTATCATCTATCTACTTTCAGGTTATTTTGTCAGGTTGATGCTATTTAATTCAACATTTATCATGATTCTTTGAGTCTTTGGTAGCTTTTCTGAGATGCCTATCCAGAGTTGTATGTCTGGAATTAATTTAACTGTCATCTTTAGCCACCTTTGGAGAGATGTGATCTCTTTTGTTGTTCTTTGTTTCATCATTTTTCTTAGAGAGTTACATGCAAACTAAGGAGCATGAAAGATTGGAACATGGCACTCCTGTCTGGAATGTGCTCCCCTTCCTGTTTTTTTCCGTTGGCTTCCTGTGATCACACTCACCTGGGGGGTAGGTGAAAAGAATCCAGTTTTTCCACAAGGCCCATAGATGACAGCACAATGAGATTACAGGTGCTAGGAACCCAGATTCCGATGTGGAGAACTGGACATCATCATGGGATTATGCAACCTGGAAGGAGTGTGACATAATATTCCATGAGACAGCTGCGATCATTTATTTGTGCATAAATCCATGAAATTCTTGCCCCTGCCAAGATTAAGTGGCTGCCCGATAGTGGATAATGTATAATTCCATGGGATCTATTCATCCTTTCCAGGTTCCTGGTATTTATTTTCTCCTTCAGTAATTAGTAATTTATTATTAATACTTTATTCATTTGTTTATTTTTTTGTTATTACTATGTAGTTTATCATTATGTTCTTACTATGTTAACATACAGTGAACATATTTACTGAATTAAACACGAGAACAAGTCATTTTTCTTTCTGATTCACTTGTGCTAAGCTCATCGTCTTGCATATTAAACTAAAAATAGTCATGGAGTTTTCCCTTCTTCATTCAAGGTTGTTAAAAGTTAAAAGAAACACTGTGGTGACAAGCAAATTAGAATGTGCAATACTGATACAAGATCAGCTGACACTGTATTTAATTGAAATGGGTGTGAATGCACCCTGCTGGGTGTAGCTATGTGTATAAATATGAATACAGCAAGAGAAATGGATAATAGACTTGTCATCACATGAGGTTTCCTAAGATTTTGTATGCATTTTGGATCTACCCTCCAGGTTAATGAATCAAACTTAACTAAATGAATTCAACCGCAGGATCAAAACTGGTAGAATGCGTCAATGTACTGGTATGTCTTAAGTATACTGTATGTTTACACCTTATAACTAAGTTCAGAAGTTAGTGAGCTGAATATATTAAATAACCAAGAAATTGAAATTCCTCCTTCTTTAAACAGACGGCCAATGTGGAAAAACATGGGACACAAAATGCCCTTTAAAAGCTGAATTATCCTGGTAAACCACAAAATCCCACAGAGGTTGCTGTGCTGACAATGTTCTGAGTTATTTTAAGACTGAGAATCATTCAGCACAAGGGGGTGTAAAACAGAACTTGGGTATGAAGTTCCAGATGATGTCTGTCTTCTTTTCTTAAAAAAAGCTTATTTACATCATTTATCTTATTACTGTATGGATAATATGTGTATATTTGCTCTTATTCTGATATTAAGTGATATTAAGTGAATTACAGTTAGAAAAACATATTTAAGGAAAAATGAGTTTGTATTTGAGCCAGTTGAAGAATCTCAAAAATCTCAATAATAATCTGTACAACAACACGGCATTGTTTTTTCACCAAGTGTTTCAGAGGGATTTCTGTGGTCAAAGGCAGAGAAACCTTTAAGGAAGATATGTGAAGTGAAGCTTCAGAAATGCAATGAGAAAATGAAATGACGTTAAGAAATAGTTTGTTCCATCCATTCTTATAGTTCTCTGTCGTAAATCTGCACAGTATTTCATTTCATATTTATACCACTATTGTTCCAATAAATTGTCTTGTTTTCGTTATGTTATTCCAAAGGGCTGATCGAGAGTTCAAAGTCAAAACGTGACTTTTATAATACTGTAACACACGATGGTAAATATTAAGAGAGGCATTTGTTACAGTTCATATAAACATTCTCTGTTTATGGCATTACAGTGGGGAGGCACAGAGGCACAGAGGTTAGCTTTGTTGCCTTGCAGGGCTGGGGCTCTGGGTTCAATTCTTGATCTAGGATGCTATTTACATGGAGTTTGTATGTTCTCCCTGTGTTCAAGTTGGGTTTCCTCCCACAGTTCATAGACAAATTGGCTTATGGGAACACTGGCCATGGTGTGAGTGTGTGTGTCTGTGTGGTTGGACTGGTTCAGGGTATACTACGCCTTGCACCCGTTGCTTACTAGGATAGGAACTGGCTCATCTGCACCCTTGATTTGGAAGAAGTAGTTAGAAAATGCATGTATGGATGCAGTAGAGTGTCATAGTGGCACAGTAGTTCAGGTGGGTAGCTGCGTCAGCATGCGTAGGCTGCAAAGGAACACGTAATGGGTTTATTCCATGCTGAAAAGAGAAGAAACAACGTTTTGGCCGTGGAGCTTTCTTCAGGTGTGAGGAAGACAGGGCAGTAAGCAAAGGTAATGTAGTGGGAGGAGTGGGAGGCGAGAGCAGGGGACGGACAGGGTGGCCAATCAGGTAGTGTGAAGTCAGGGTAGGTGAAGAGAGGTGTGAAATGAAACCTACAATAAATAGAGAGAATTAGAAGAAAATGAGTCTGTCGTTGAGAGAAGGGGAAAGGTGTGATCCTAGCTGCAGGATAATCTTAGTTTCCGTAGCCTTTCTGATGTGAGAGTTAGGAAAACCAGCTTTGAGAACACAGATGGAGAGATGAGTGTGATCGTAGAAAGGGAGCCTGGCACCCCATCTTATCATTATCATATCTCACTTACCCTGTCAAGAACTTGTGTGCCTGTCAGCCAGATGCTCAGAACCAAGGGAAAGCCTAGTGAAGCCAAAACAATAGAGCCTCATCATATATTAATGCAGAATAAATTCGGAACGGATAAGTAAATAGCAAAAAAAGTTCAACCTGTGTTCTTTTCCCTATTTCAACATTCAAAGATAAGTAAGCAATATCAATTACACATATTAATTGAGCTGAGAAGCTATATTTTGGCATGTTTATATATTCTTATGTTATGCAAAATGAACATTTTCATCAGGAAAACTGAACTAGTAGTCACTGTTTCTAGTTCATTTCACAAAATGCTCAACTCTAATGCCACCTTGTGGAAATACATAGAAACAACGTGGTGACTTTTCATAGGACATACTGTATAAATTGCTCTCGTGCTCTGCTTTCATGACCCTCTTATCGACAGGAAAGATAAAATCTAGGCTTTATACAAATGTGTGAATGATTGGACCTTTTAGGTTAAGCCTGTCCATCTGTCCTTGTTGGTAACTGTAACTATGTATTAGACTAATACAGTAGACTAGAGGACAGTTAGTATTAGTCGACATGTGGGTTAACATTCTGTACTACACATCTGCCTCTCCTGCCACTGATGAGATTATCCAAGTTTAAGATGAAAACCAGGGATCTTGGGTATGAAATGTCTCATTATAAATATTCCACCAACCTCAGAGCCAAAGATCCTTAATATACTGAGAGGCATTATATATTTTATATAGGCATTTATACAATTATTAAAACAGCTTTCAGATGAGCTGGGCACGACTGACAAGTTAAAACAATCCATGACATTACCTAAAGTAAGAGCCAGCCTGAAAGAAAGTGTACAGTGTACTAGGAACTGCATAAACTGCATAAGCTAGAATTGGCTCCATGACAAGATCGTTCCAGATCATTAGGAGATCATTCAAACTCCTTTGTGATTGTTGCAGATCATTCTAGATCATTGAAGATTGTTCCAGTCATTTGAGATTTTGGAGATAATTCTAGATCATCCTCTCAATTCCTTTGTAGGATTAAAGTGAATTTTGACAAACTTTATTAAGCAAGCTCATGTCCCAAAGTTTTAATTTATGAATGAAAGCGGCTTTATAGTTTTGGTCCCCTTTCCTTCTTTATCCATCTTTGCTATGAAATGGTTTAGCCACAAGGTGGGTATTACTGCCTTGCAATGCTGGGGCCCTGGTTCAGTACCTGGGGGGCTATCAGCGTGTAGTTTGTGTGTTCTCCCCTTTCTCCAAGTGTTCCATATTCCTCCCACAGTCCGAAGACATACTGCTTGGTTGATTGACTTCTGGGAAAACTAGCCCTGACGTCAGTGTGTGTCTGCGTCTGTGTCTGTCTGCGATGGACTCATGTCCTGTATAGGGTGTACCCTGCCTTGCACCTGTTGCTTGCTGGGATATACTCCCACTCCCTCACAGACCTTTATTGGATAGAACAATGAGAAAATGAATAGATGGATGGTTTAGTCAAATATTGCTTCCATAACAGCATAATCATATTCCTTGCTACGAATTTTATCTAAAGATTTAGAATTCCAGAAAGCGTGTCAGGTTAATTTTTATTAACAGTAAAAAGAAAGGAACAGTGTTCCAGACACCTCGGATTGAACAGTGTTGGGTGCACTATTACCAAATGTCCACCAGATGACAGGCATGCATTTTCTTCACTTCTAGTCTACTGGAAGTTGAATAAATCTTCTCAGCGCGCCGACATCACTCACATTTACAATGTTATTTCAAAAGATCCAGCTACTTTGCTTTGTTAAAGCAATCATTTTAACAAGCAGTAATAAAGCAATAATTGTAACGTGCTGTAAATCACTTACTGCTATGAAATATATTAAGGATTGTCATAAGATAATCAATGAATGCCCATGGAAACCATTCCATTCTTTGTTAAAAAAAGAACTGTTGTCAAAAACATCAACCAGGCATTAAAACTTCAACGGCTTTGTTTTAATGTTGCACAAACTCTACAAATTATTCAAATATCCCAGAGAAGAAAATCTTAATTGTGTCTTAAATGTGCTACATGTTTTCAAAGGATTGTTTAAAAAACAAATACGTTTGACATCTATAATATTATATATCCACGACGTAAAATCTTCTCTGTGCTGAAATGGCTTGTGGGATTTTCTATAACTTTTTTTCTAATTTGTAAGAGTCTGCTCACAATCCACATGTAATAATGTTTTTCCCAACAAAATATTGCAGTATCAATAAACTCTTAACTTTGAAGATAACGATTTCTGTCTTTACATAACAAAACATCAACATGCTGGAATTCAGAGAGGTGGTATTATGCATGCAAAGCCGAGTTCTTCTTCATTCTTTAAAGAGTGTGCTGAATACTAATGTTCCCTTTGTAAATTTCCACAGTATTTGTACACCATCTTGCCATCTCTACCTATCCCCTGGGCCTGTTTCACGGCTATTCCTGCAATACGTGGCTTTTCCAATAGCTTTCCGAACTGACTTTCTAATGGCCTTGCCTGACTCTTCACTGCTCAGTCATGTTCTTACTGAACTCTGACCCTCTTGGGCAGAAGTCTTTTCCAGGTGTCGGCCAGGTGTTTGAATGGAAGCGAGAAAGGCACTAAAGTGCCACCCATGGTTAAGTAATGAAGTGGGGAGCCCAGCCACCTTTTCTTTGGGGGGAGTCCATTCACAGCTAGTGTATACTGTACAGTATGTACTGTATACAGAGATGGAAGTTAACTGGAGCACTGGGTGGAGTGGTGGAGTCAGCACAGGAGCATGGCAACTCCACACAAACAACCATTCCAGGATGGAATCGACCCCAGGACTATGGAGGGGTGAGACAGTGGTGCTACCTACCATGCTCTTATGCCACCCAAAGTGCTTCCTGACGAGTTCATATTGTGTTTCTCCACCTGAAAACTGCAGTTTACCGGTTGGAATTGTTTTATTGCAATATGTGTGTTTTACTTGATAGCTTGACAGACCGTGGTGTTGGTAAGGCAAAGCTGAGAGGTCTGACAAATATTGGTGATCACTTCTTTCATGGAGGAGACCTTCAGTCTGCTATGGAATTTAATTTAGTTGCTTGGTCATTAATATATTAGAAATAACCAGACCATGTCTTTTAACCCCTTTTTAGAGTACAATGCATAAAGCATCCTAGAAAAACTCAGCGGATGGTGATGGTGCACTGAGGGATTTGATGACATTGAATACCTCAAAGACACAGGTTAACTGAGCTCTGTATTGGAATGCATAATACTGTATTCTGGAGCAGCATCCCCAACACACATCTCGGTCCCATTAGACTGTCAAACGCATAAAAGATGGACTAATTTATGACTGCCTGGTGCTTTCATTTTGTGCTTCAGTTACATAAATTAGGCCATCATTTGGGCTTCTGACAGGGAGAAGCAGTGGGACTGAGCTGTTAGAAACACTTGTGTTTATTAATTTGGTGCTTCATGTGTTCTCACAGAGAATGATTTTTGGGGAATATTCAGAATTAGTTTCATTAGACTCATTTTTGTTAGACTGTCATTTTAATAGATCGAGGTAGAAGGGGTGAAGGGGTGTCATGTCCCAGAGTCTTGTAAACATGTTTTTGGCAGACGCAGTAGGTGGGTTGAGAGAAATGTCTCCTGCAAGAGACTTTTTATACTTCTTATTTTGGTGATGTTATTCGGCCATTCCTCCAAGGATCCCATTGAAAATGTGTTAACTCTCCATCGTCAATAGCCACTTAGAGCAAAGCAAGTTCTTAGTAAATCAGACCCTGTCCTGATAGACAATATGCTGTATGGAAGGCATGATACTGCTTAGATGGGGCATTAGTCCACTGTAAGACACACACATAGGGGACAATTAAAGTTACTAGCATGCATTTGCCTTGTACATTTATAACATTACATTTATGTTATAAAGATTTCTAAATTTCAGAGTTTCTAAGTTGTTTTAAGCATTCTGTAATGTTTGTGTACAGAATATAAAGATAATAAGAAGAAAGTAAATAAGAAATACTTTCTCACCTCTTTTCACACTTCACACCTGAAGAAGACTCCACAGCCAAAACGTTGTGTTTCCTTTCTTCTTATTTCAGCATGGAATAAATCTATTACTTGTTCCTTTGCAGCCTACACATGCTGATGCAGCTCCCCACCTGAAAAAAATACTGTCAGTATTAACAGACCTAATAACCCTCAAGAAATGCCCAGGCCTGCCGTGTTTTCTCATATATGCCAAACTTTTCTAATGTCGCTCCCTGTTCTTTATCACATCGTGATAAGAGCTAATTCATTTCCTGTTCATCCTAGGGAGAACCAGGGAACAGCGAGTACTGGAATATTAAGGTGAAGAAGGGAATAAAAGTGTCTCATTTCAGCACTCCCATCCTTCGCTCTTCTAGTCTGACTCAAACAATAAAATCAGACTTTTTACACTGGGCCCATTCAACAGTACTTTGTTTTTTACGATCTTCGAGAAAATCAGGGAGAGGGCAGTGAGTTTGTAATCATTAGTTAGTAGAACATGTTAAACACGCACTGCAGGTAGAGATTCTGCTACCAGCCAGTGTCTCGTAGGTCGCAAACAACTATGGAAATGGACATTGTTCAGCCCAGCGCATCTGTGCCAGGCAGAACTGTATGGGAAGCAAATTGCTTCTGCAGCAGAAGTGTGTGTGCTCAAATCATTCTGAAAGACTGATGCCGATGTGAAAGGAAAGGTTGTCATAACAACACATATTTACTCAAAGACAGCCGAGAGATCGGGTGTGATGCCGGCCCTCAGTTGTTTTCTAAAACCGAGTTTTCCTCTGCAAGATAAAAGATATCCTGAGGTTTTTTTTCTGTAGGACTTGGTAGAGAGTTAGTCGGAAAAGTTTTTACAAGTCTGGGAAAGCTAAAGATGTTCCTATTGCCTAAAAGACTGAAAGCTAAATAGTACTCATTTACATATTTTTAGTTCCTGTTTTTGAAAAAGTCCCCTCAGATGTGTTACATCCTTTTTATCCATTCCGTTTCACAAAAGAGGAAGCTGAGAATCAGATAAGCCTTCTTTGTCTTGTAAAGGGTCAGCTGCGTTGGTGTATTGCAAGACAATGCATTTATTTTCATTTTACAGCACAGAATGCAATCTTGACTTTACCTCAGTCCTTGAAGGACTGCTGGTTTTGATGGATGGACGCTGTTGTGGGCATCTCAGTGCAACCACAACTGTGGCATCATTTCCTATGCATCCTTGGGCTGAATGGGTTATTACAATTGATCTATTTTGATCACTGTTAAGGAAATACTATATAAAATATTGCTGTTATGTATGACACCTGCAGATTAATCCTCTGAGCCTTTTCACTGCTCTGGTTTCTGAGCAGGCGGGTGGGTGTTAAAGCCGACTGATCCATATGAGGCAATGCCAGTACTGAGAGACACTTTGTCCTGGTTGGATGTATTCTATAAAATGTTCTAAAGACCTCTTACATAATGTTTAATTGACCGGTTGGTTGTAAAAAAAAACATTTGCATGCTATTAAAATGTTAAACAATTATGTGAGCATCAGTGTTCTTCCAAGCAGAAAATGAAATAAGCTAAAGACAAATGTTAAATGTGGTGTCGGTGAGATATTTTTAGAGGGGGAGCAGAAATGATTAGATCATGTGATTTTAGGAAAGGAAAATAATCCGTTGTTAAGAGAAAGAATCTGGAAGATGGCATGGATTATCAATAATTACAATCCCCTCTTGAGCCTGGCCAAAGGATTTTAAATCTATTTTTTCAAATAAGATAGCAGACAATTGGACGTCTTATTTTAGGCTGCAGTTAACATGAGAATGGAGAGGCCTGTTGATGAATATAGACGGAATTCTTTGGTTGTCAATCTCATCCTTTTTTCTCAGATCATGGACTGGAGTTATAAGCCATATCTGGGTTCCTGGACCTGTGGGACCTCCACTACCAAGATGGGTGTAAGAACATTGTGACAGACAGGCAGTGTGTGCCACTGCCTAAGAGAAACCAGCTGCCAGTTAGTATATCTGCTGATACCTGACAACTGAGCTCCTCCTTATTTAACTGGCTGTGTCTCCTGAACAGGTGTGAGGTAACTGGAAGAGAGCCCAAGCATTGCATGCTATCTGTAGAAAGACAAAATGAGGATGAAGAATCTGACCGCCCGACTGACCATCAGAGACAAATGAGCCATTGTTTTCTCATCCTTGTTTCACCAGAAAATAATAAAAGAGCACTGTCTTGCTTTTTTTTTAGAACCCAGTTGTGTTGTCATTTGTTCCTGCCTGTGACAAACAATGGAGTATTAAAGATGAGTCTTTGCTCATTTAATTTCTAGTTGCTGCCTTTTAAAGGATCCCAGGGCTTCAACCATTTCATCCAGATCCTCGGCACTCTTTGTGTAAAGAAGTGGAACTTTCTCAGTTTCCACTTGTGTCCTTGTTTCTTTTGCGGGTTCTGACATAGTCCTCTGGGCTGACTTTTTAAACTCTTTGGTCGTCTCTTCTAGCCACCTTGTGTTCGAGATTCAATTTCCTCTGTCCAATCCTTAATGGCTCCCAACCAGAATGACTTTTGAAAACTGTCAAACAAAGTTGAAAAAGGGAAAGATGCAAAGAGTCACATTTTCTAAAAAAAAAATGTCTCACATCGAGAGACAGGCTATCAACAGAGCTACCACACAGGTCTGCCTCCTGCTGAGGTGTCTGTGTCTCTCAGGCAGGACTGCAGCTCTACATCTGAGGAATAATTCTGGCTCAGGTTCAGCCATATCCACTGGGACACTGTCTGTTACAAGTTACAAGTTCACTGGCCCAAGTAAGTTTTATTTTCTTTCCACTCACTGTCAGTGTTCGCAAATACACCAAACTTGTTAACATTTCCCCTATGTGCTATCTAGCATTGATTGGCTAAAAACATTTAAGTCGATGTCCAACCCTGTAAAAAGCACAGTTAAATTACATCTCCCATGGTTCTCTTTGGTATGTGGACAGAGTTTTCAAGTGGGTGTAGTTTGCTGATTAGGTGTGGTGCTCATGTCGGAAGTTTGAAAACTTTCTTTTGACCCCCTTTGTCCCTTAAAGACATTTCCTATGGATTTTAAGGAACTGAAATTCTGAAAGTCCATTGTAAGCACAGTTTTTGGAAAGAAACCAAAATGTGTGAGCTGAAGCAAAGAAATAACAATAATAAGTAATAAGTATAGTAAGTTTCTTTTTTACTATGAATATACTGTATAAAGGACCTAATTTCCCCACATACCGTGAAATTAAAGCCACTGTCAAATCTTTTATTGTTATATTCTGTCAAAATCAAACAAATAAATTCTTTGCCATTGGTTTAAAAGTAATTTTATGATGAAATAAAACAAGTCCTTCTTGGCACAGTGGTGCAGGGGTTAACATTGCTGTCTGTCAGCGCTGGAGCCCTGGTTTCAATTCTGGACCTGGGCAGCTGTCTGTGTGGAGTTTGTATGTTCTCCCTGTGTTTGTGTGGGTTTCCTTCGGGTGATCTGGTTTCCTCCCATGGTCCAAAAAAATATAGTGGTAAGCTTATTG
The DNA here is from genome assembly GCF_059453375.1 of Lepisosteus platostomus. Classification (NCBI taxonomy): domain Eukaryota; kingdom Metazoa; phylum Chordata; class Actinopteri; order Semionotiformes; family Lepisosteidae; genus Lepisosteus; species Lepisosteus platostomus. The sequence continues at coordinate 8,346,099 of NC_142623.1, read as the reverse complement.
GCTTCTGGGAAAATTGGCCCTAGGTGTAAGTGTGCATCTGTACTTGTTTCTGTGTGGCTGGCCTTAGATGGACTAATGTTCCACGGATGGATAAAACAAGTGTTGGCCTTGATTTTCTTTTGTCAATAATTTTACAATGTGTGGAAATATACTGTAAATGATGCATAATGCTAGTGTCAAATGTTGTGTGGGTTTCTTTCTAATTTTAAGAGAAACATTATATAGTGTGGCTCCATAGTCTGAGTTAGTAAAACCTTTTGCAGCCTTTTTTTTTCTTACCTAAAATTCTTCGTACTGGTGCATTCATTTAATGCCTTGTACTTCATACTGAATTAATGAGCGAAAGCTAATATACTTATATTAATGTTTTGGTAGTCAAATACTCAAGAAGAACTGTTTGGCATTCCACTATGTAGTTATGTTATGTAGTAAAGTCTTTTTATTAATCCCCTGTTTCATTTCAGGGTTTAACTTTTTAAGAGTTTGTGTGAGTACAGGCATTTAAATGAGCAGTTTCGGGTGATCCCCACAGACGTGCCAGCTTTTAGACTTAAAGCATAAAATACAGAGCAATTTAATAGGGTGGATTATCTGCAAAAAAGTGCAAGAATTGTTTCTATCTTGAAAAAGAAACATGAATATGAATCAAAGCCAGTTCGTCATAGAATTTCATTAGAATTAAAACCACTTACACTAAAATTCTGCTCAATGTGTTTTCCGAGATCTTAGCAATACTCTCTGTGACTTGGTTTACTAGAATTAACTAATTCAGAACACAGTTAAATTACATCTTCCATCATATTCTTAGCCAGGTGGACAGAGGTTTTAGGGAGGTGCACTGATTAGGCTGCTCTGAAACAAAAGAAGACCCCTTAGTCTTTTTTTTAAGGGCATTGTTTCTAGATGAAGGTTCTGAAGTTCTAACTTCTAATGTTTATGTTGTTTTGGAATAATGCGGATTATGCAGAGCAAGGTCACTGTACTTTTAAATGACTGAGCATGTGTGTGGAGCTGGCTACACTTAAACATACGCTAATGTATATTGATAATGGCTTGTTAAAGTACAAAGTTTATAGTTTCACCCAATAATAATAAGAGGTTAATACAAAATTATTTGGCGGGATGTGTCCAAATTACTTGACGCTTCTTGTAGAAAATTGTGGCACCCATTTTGGTACCCTTCTTTAAAACTGTGCTAGCTTAAATCCTAAAGGTTTAAGATTTCAGGAAACCACTAAAATGTGGGCACTAAGAACTGCATGTTCGCCTGCAAATTTCCATCAGTCCCTCATTGTTACGATGCATCTTTCAGGACCCTATGCAGACAGTAGAATCCGGAAGGGAGTGAAACAGAAATGGGGAGGAGACGACGAGGAACTGGGCAGGCTGACGAACAGGGGGGCATGATGATGGTGCACTGGTGCTTGGGGTAGTGTGGTCCAGGTGATTTAGTCCGACGGAGTCCAGGGGGAAAACCAGGGCGACGTCCAACAGTCCAAAAACCAGGAAATCCAGAAGAGACAACACTGCAAACGTTAAAAACCGGAGCGGGATCCGGTGAAGGGTCCGGGAGATAAAAAAGGGGTAATGGGACCAGGCGCTCCAAGTCCCGGACTCAGCTGGGTCAGGACGCCGATAGGAGGCCTATGCCCTCAAGCCATGGGCGTAGGGCGACTTGGTGGTAGGCGGGCCTCCGGGTGTCCGTCTTCCAATGTAGAGCCTAGAATAGAGTAAGCGTCCTAAGGTGGGCTGGATAGGAGGCAGGTGCATAAAATCAACTAAATTGTGAAAGAGCCGGAGTGCCCTTAAGGGGGAGGGATTAAAATCATGACACTCTTCAGAAAGCTGTGTATTCTTGGTAAATGTCATGGCAACAGATGGGGTACAAAAGGGTATTTTTGTATGGGATATTCAAAGAGACCGATATTGGACAGCAGCCCTTGTGGAACGGAGTTGGGCACAACCGGGTTAGGGACAGCAATTAATCTGGTTACTAAGTCTTTGTGAGTTACGAGGAAGCCAGAGTATCTGGAGCAAACCCACTCGAAGCCACGGAGGATATTTTAATTCCACACAGAAGGATGCTAGCTACTACCCTCTGTGCCACCCATATAAACCAAATTACCAAAGAAGAAAAAAACAACCACCATTTTCTGCTACTCTTATTGTTCTAAACTAAATAGGAATGACCCTTCAGGAAAGCTGAGGTACCAGTTGAAACTTGTGTCGACTTGTATTGCATCGCACAGCCCCTATACAATCAAGCTCACTGGTTAATCAGTAAATGTGTTCGTTGCAGATGCAGAGAGCACAGGTGCTGGAAAGGAGGCTAGAACAAATAAGATGGAAGCCCTGATAAAATGGAGATTGGATCCAGATCTACACATTGTGATGGTGCCTGAGCCGTCTCAGGGTTATCAACGTTTTGCACACGTGTCTCCATCAATCTACAATATACATGCAAGCCTGCTGGTTTGAGTGTTAGGCTATTCTTCAGATCTGCTGTTTAACTCATTATAACACATTGTTCTCTTTCTCTTGTACTACCTTGGGGTAATCTGGACAATTCCTCTCCTTGATTTGTCAGACAGGCAAGTAGTGAATAACATACATAGCTCCTGAAAAGGCTGTGTTACAAACAAATCTATTTTCCCCTTGTGCAGACACAAACTGGCACTGTAGAACAAAGTATTTTCTTCCAACTCAGTCTGCTTCTTTACACTGATTTATAAAATCCTGAAGTTTGATTCATAGGGAATAAAACAGAGCCATATAAAGTTGGAGGTACTGTATATCTTTATGGATTAGAAAAAACTACAGTAAATGAGGAACAACATGGAGCTATGGACCTATAAAAAGTTTTATTTTGCATATAAAGCTCTGCATATATACTTATATTCTAAAACTAAATTTGATTAATTCCTTCGAGTCTGGATTTTAACAATTAGAAAATTGCATATCCAAGTGGTCAGTTATTACGTTATATTTTAAGGATATGAATTCTCAATCAGCAATGGTCAATTTCTATGAGGAGAATACTGCAGCAATTTCAGTATAAAAAAAATGTCATCCTTATATTAAAATAATTGTTAAAACCTGCTCCCTCTTCGAGGAGGATGAGAAGCCATGGAGTTGATTAATGGCCTTTTCTTAATTAAAAATAAATCCCAGAAGAAATATCTCCGCAAAACCATCATACTAACCAAGAATTCTTAACCAAGCAAGGGACTGCTTCTCCCACCCTGACTGATTTGAGTTAGTGTGTCTTCTCTTTGCTGCCCGCAGTAGTCCCCTAAGCAAATAAAGTCTGATCCAGATATTCTAGCTCCCTTAAGGATCTTTACAGCTGTACACATCGCTGTCAATTACACAAAATAGGAAACTTGCTGGTGTGGAGCAGATTGCAAGGGAATTATATTGTGTCAAAACAGTTTGTTTTCTTTGGGTTCTCAGGATGTTTTAGGCACAAAAGGGACTGGCAGTGCCTCCCCATTTCTAGACACAGTGTAGAAACAGGCACCCCTGACAAGATTCTTACGGCAACAGCAGCCCACACGAGGGCGCCCCCTATGTATAGACTCTCCTGGATGCAGTATTACTATTATTACTTATTACTTATTACACTTATATAGCGCTTTTCTGGACACTCCGCTCAAAGCGCTTTACAGGTAATGGGGACTCCCCTCCACCACCACCAATGTGCACCATCCACCTGGATGTAGAAAGAGATGAGAGTCTATAGCTTCATTTTTTGTTAAGAACCATCGGGGAGTATCTTTGACTTCCGCAAAGAAGCATTCCTCTCATTTTCCTAGGATCAATAAAGGTCCCCCAGAACCAGTTCCAATGTTCCATGGATCCTGAAGTGGGCACATAACCTTTTTAGTTCACCTAATTATTTCAAATCCTGACAGATGGCTTGTCAGGTTCCCTCTCACAGCCTCCACTGATGGTTCTCATTTCTACTGTGAACCGTATCTGATCATGAAAAGTCCCCTGGCCTCAACGGGGTGAGACCAGGTTCCAGTGACAGTTTGGAGAGTGAGATAGGGCACATTGGAATGATTTAACATCAGCCATTTGAGTTTTGCTTATATGAAAATTGATAAGGTTGAAATCAGAAAACATCTGCAGCAGGACTCAGAGAAGGCAGTGACACCTTTGCTGTTGCACTTGAAGAACTGAGAAACATTTTTTTAGAAAACAAAGTTCTTATTCAGTCATTATTTGTGCTTCCTTTCTCCCATTGTGTCTGTTTGTGAACTTTATGTTTCCATCTTTGAAGGATAGAAATGGTCTCAATCTGATATTTTTGAGTGAAATGCCGGCCCAGCTGTCTTGATTTAGTATGACCTTCTGTGAAAATAAATCTTGAGTTGCTGGTATTGTATATTCCTCCAACCTTCGGTTTGCTGTCTGATTAAAAGAATCTGTGTCCTGACACCTACAGTACATATTGGTAACAGAGGTTGGTGTCAGTAGCAGGGAGATGTAGGAGCTCCCTTTATTTTTCAGTCATGAAAAGAACCCCGGTTTCTTGTGAGTGTTACATTATGAACCACTGGAAAATATGCCTTAATAAATAATAATGATTTTAATACAATGATTTGTATATTCAGCATTTCCCAAAACATGCAAAAAGACCCACAGGAATCACGTTATTGCTTCTTCTGCATAGTTTGTTCAGACTCTCCTTTTCTGCTACTTTTTATTCGAGAGGGTAGAGACAGACTACCTACTTGCACAAGGAAATCTATAAAAATGAATGACTACACAAATCATATTGTACAAGATTTTACAGCTGCCTCCAGGGCTGCTATCGAGCTTGTATTTTAGTTATTTTAAAATTAATGCACATTAATTTTAACAACTCATTAACTCTCCCTGTTAAGGAAGGGGGATAGATAATGCACGGCCATTACAACAATTGTCCCATTTTCATTAAAATTATTTTAAAAGTTGTAATGTTTTATCTTTCTATTTCTTTTGTTTCATTTTTTGCAGTTTGCTCTTATCTTGTAATAGAATGCAATTTGTGTTGTATGGGATTAATTTGTCATGTGGCATTAAATTAAGTGATTTTTACAAATGTATTTTGAGGAAAAATCTTTAATAAAGAAAAGTAGGGAAATGAATGTAGTACTAGAGCTTAGGTAATGCAAGCAATAGGTGTTTTATTAGTGCTCTGTACACATGGCCTTAGGGTTTTCGATAAATCCAACAACTATTGCATGTTCTTGCTCTACATGTTGACTGTATTTAAAAAGGTAAGTCTCACCTTTTCTGGTTCTTAATCAAACCTTGCTGCTCACAGGCATATTACTGAAAGCCAAAAATGTCAGGTATTGTACAGTCATCATATTTTGGCACTAGGACACACTGATGGAAAGACAATTTAAGACATTATACTGTATGTACTGTATCCAGTCAGCTTTAAATAGAAAATGCTGTCTCTCTGGCATCTACAGTATGTTGACTTGGACTGCCCAGACATCTTTTAATCCTACCTCAGTGTACAATATGTCATTTAATTTCCGGTATCGTCTATTTCTCCTGTATTTTTGGAGAACACAACCTATATCTGCAATTCTTTAGCATATGTGATGCTGAGGATTTGAATTCTCCTGCGAGTTGAAGAGAGCAATAGTGCTGGGATAGTCTTCAGCTTACCCTGAAGACTGTGAGGGGTGGGGGATGCTTCTTTAGTCAATCTCTTCCCAGTAACTTGAAAAAGAAGGATATAAAGAATAAAGAGTCTGACGGTCACTCAGCCATCTTCTAGGATTTTTTATTGCTTGCTCAAGCAATGAAAAAGAGCCATTTTTGTCTCTCAGTGGTTCACCCCCCAACATTCTTTAACATCAAAAAGTAAACAAGTAAAAAATGAAGACAAAACAAATTGTGCCCACTGCCAAATGATCATTCTAAAATGCATGACTCCCCCTGCTGGGCAAAGTAATATGTGCAGTTTTGTAAAGAAGAGAAAGTGTCACGGGCATTATTGTGGCAAATGTAGTGTTACAGTACTTTTCAGGTGTACCCCTAAAACAAAGATGCAGCTTAATAAGACTAAGTTTATTTTTATTTTATCATTTGTCTTCCACAGGTGTTGTGGCTTTCTCTCTCTATCAGTCAAACTCAGGGATTTCTGACCCACCAGTAGCTGTGGGGTAGAGGTAATGGTAAATTCCATCAGCAGAAAAAGCAACAGCACATCCTGGTCAAAAAGTCATATTAATTAATAGCATACAAAACAACATATTAACAAAGAGTTCATTAATGTCACCTTATGAAGTCAAATGCGTTCTCAATGTCATTATACTGTAACACATCTGTTACAACATGCTTTTCTTATTGGGGATAAAGTCCAAAAGCCTGGTGTTTGACATACAAGCTTTTAAGCTAATACACCATGACACTGAAATTAGGTCTGTATGAATTATTTATGACTACAGTCATTTGTAATAAATACATTTGCTCCTGAACGCCGCAGGAATATGCTTACAAGGATGTGCGAGGAACATTAAATTTCAGATGGTGAATTTCAACCAACAGCGTTAACTAGTGTTAACTGAGCACAACACAGAAAACTAAAGGGATTTTTACAAGTAAAGTTAAAAAATATTTTTTTGGAGAACAGTATTGTTACAGGACTGATTGATAAAGCCCATTCATTTCAAACATGACTGAACATGCTACTGTTCCTTTAGTGAGAGTGCTGGTGTCTGTGTTCTGTGTGGCATTTCTTTGAGTAAGAGCTCATGGAGCTTCAGGAGACGATTAAACACAAATACATTTGTTACAAAAGTTTCCATAGGCAGCAGTGCAGTCTGAATCAAAAGCCAAGTTGCATTTGTTGTTTCTTTATTACCTAGGATGAGTGGTTGTTGGCCAACCTAGATTAGCCTCTCATGTTCATTGTGTGCCAGGAGGGTGGAAGAACATGATAGGCATTTCTGAGATGGCGTGAATGTGCAAATGACTCACAGGAATGTCAGAGGAAAAATAAACCTAGGTGATCTGAGAACCATATACTGGAATTCAACACAGCCCCCCCAGAACACCATCTGTGTGTCATTGGTTCCTTTTAATCCAGGAGGATTAAATCTACAATTTGTTAAGTGGCAGCATAGGAGTTGTTGTATCTCTGCATTTGCCATCATGACAACAGACTCAGGAATGTTTTGGGTGATGACAACTGGGTTGCAGGGTATTTTTTAATCACGTTTTCTGCCTTGCCCCTTCCAGGAGCCATACCAAAGCTAGTGAAGCAGACAATCAGATAATTTAATAAAACTAAACCCAGGAAGCAGTGTCAGGGTGATTCACATGAGTGTGTTACAGAACACACAGAGAAGCATATCTCTGAGATTACAAAGCTTTATCTAGCAGTGAAGAATGGAAAATAATTGATGGACTATAAAATGTAATCAAACTTCTTTAATTGACCATGTCTTAAAGCTTTTGGGGGTATTGTTAGTGGAATTTACAGCTATTTGGTAAAAATATTAATGTCCTAATTAATTTTTTAAAATCTCCAAGGAGCTTTTGTAAGAGACATTAGAAGGGCAGCTGTTAACAGCCTTGCTAATGATCGGTATTCATGCCCTGTGGGTTTGGTCATTATTTTCTTGTCACAGAGGCTCTTGTCATTTTTTTAATTTAGCGTCACTAATGATTTTTTATATTCATTAAACCTACCCGATTTGGAATCACACCCTGTGTGCTTTTAATGTTTTGGCCCATAGCTGTGAACCCCGTCACCGAACACAGGGGAGGATGAGGAAGTGTGACCTCTGAACTGCCCACCTTTTAATGTGTTACAGACAGCAAAGACCCATGGTGGGGGTTCAGCGCCGATTGGAGGAAAGAAACATCTCTGATTTATAGCACTAAACTAACAGGAGCCTGGCAGGGTGCAGGGGTCACTGTGCTGTTGAGAGACCAGAGGGCCTTGGTCAAAACCCATCTTACCCACACTCAACCAATAGTTTGCAGCTGCTTAGGTCAAACAAGTCATAGTCAACTAGTGATTTGACTCTGGCTCGAACCCATGACCATAGAGCTAGACCTGTGCTCAGGTGAGACCATCTACTGCCTAAGTCACTCATGGGCCCAAAGGTACCTTATACAGTACTTTACACAGATTCTTTTTAGAACACTGTCTATACAAATGGAAGAATTTGTTGTGCTCTGGTATCAAGTTCAAATGAAGTGAAAGATTTCACAAGGTTGTCTCTGTTAATAAATTCCAGACAAGTAGAATGTTATTGGTAATAACTGAAGAGCAATGATTTAAATTTATTTTGAAGAACAAAACTAAAAAAAACTTTTTTTATAACAGAGTAAGACAGATGACACTGCAGCCTTCTGTTTCTTCAACAAACTCCTTTTGCTACACGTCATTAGCTTTTATTCCGCTTTTTTTAGAAAGGCTGAAATTTGTGATTTGTTTGAGGTACTCCTTTAATAACTAAATAACCCTATTTAAAGCAAATGAAGCAAGGATTAGTGTCCTCATGTAGCATTCATAATTGAATGAATACTGTATTTTTTCTTGTATCATACTGACAACCCTTACATTATATACTTCTGATGAAAATGTTGCTCAATTTGAAAAAAGAACTTTGAAACTTCCCTCAGTAAAATACAGAAAAGAAGCATCAGGTCCCACTCTCTGAAAATTGCTGAGAAAAAAAAGAGTGGACCATTTTACTGTTTTTGTTTTTTGTTTTATTTTTAATGCCATACTTTTGAACTTTTGTTATCATTGCTCATGAGGGGCTTGAGTAAGGATTTATAAGTGCTGCCAGCAGTGGCTTTTGTTTGTCTTGGCTGTGCTGAACACCAGGTCTGTCTTTAACTCATGTTGTTATCTCTTCCAAGAGGCGCAGAACATTCTTCTGGTAAGAGAGACAACCTGTATCTTGATCTCCTGGATTACACTTATCTGCAGAAGCTGGATACCTATTGCAGGCTCAAAAATACTGTTCTTCATGGTATGTTTGTGCAGGAGTTTCCTCTGCCACTATCCTAGGATTAGCCAGATGTCCTGTGCACATGGACCAGCAAACTGTTCTCACTGGACACCAAGGCCCAATTACCACAGATGAAGGGCTGAAGGGGTATGGATGATCCTTCTGTGTTTCCTTTGTTCATCTTCCAGGTCCTTTTAGAAACTCCAGCAGAACTGGGTCTTCCAGATATGGAACCTCAAAGTGACGTGAGATTGGACAACAGATAGAGGATCTACTATATGTCTTTGCCATGTTTGTGTACACAATAAGTCTCAGTGGCATGATGTCATAAATCCCCCAAATTATGCAAACAAAGGGATTACCTATTTCAAGTTACATTTCAAATTGACCTATATAATCAGTGAGAGTCAAGATTTACTTTTGCACATTACTTTTGATGTTGAAAAGCTGAGACCCCTGCATTGATAAATAATTTATACAGACCAAGCTCCCTTTCTTATTCTTTATCAATAAACCTGCTTTCTTCAGAGAGACACATTATGGTTCAAACTCTGATTCATTTTGAATGAACTACTCTTCCTTAAAGAAAAATGAATTGCAATTATAGGTTAAAAAAGGGATTTTAGAAAAGCCAAGAGAGACATGGGAATATTGGAATATTGTGGAATACTGGAGGCTAGAACTTAACAGGTTCTATCAGTAAGACAACAATAAAAGATCCAGTAAAGATTAAGGAATATTTGTCTGAGACAAAGATGGAAAGCACCAAGGTGATGAAAGGGTTTAGTGTATGATTATCTCATTCAGGTGTCCACCATCAGGAAAAAGACAGCAACATACCTCAGACAGAAGACGGAAGTTCTTTAGAACAGTATCAACATGGAAGAGCAAGAAGTGTTTAAGATACTAGAAAACCCAGGACAAATAAATTACCATGGGCCTTATGGTGTTTTACCAATAGCATTTAAGGCAACAAGACATGTTATACAGAAGCCATTTACGCAACTCTTCCAACATGTTCTTCAAACAGGGGTAGTGTCAATTGGAGGAAGAATTGCTAATGTAGTATGCACCCATGAGAAAAGTGACAAAAATTAATCTAGTATTTTCCAATACCTCTGACAACTTTTTGGCCAATAAGTAGTCAGACAGATTGGCCAATAAGTAGTCTGTTTCTTAACTTTCTTTGTAACTATGTGACTACTGTAACATGTCAAGTTTAGCAAACAATTACTCAATTAGAGGATATGGAAATATATCATATCTGGAAATAACATTATAGGAAATAGCCAATACGATTTAGAAAAAGTACAAGCCTTAAATAAAAAAAAGTAAAAAATAAAAATAAGTCCTCCAAAGTTGGGGGGGTGCAGGTGGGTTAAAAAAAAGAAAAGGTACAATAAAAGGTATTGTAAAAAGGTAGAATAAAAGATTAATTCTCAAATAACAAACAGCTGGCATTCAGGGAAATTGATACATTTGGATTGAAACTTCTGTAATAAATTGAAACGGAGAGTACAGATTAAGTATTTAATGTTCAAATTAAGGTGATGTAATTAGTGGAGTACCAGAGACACATGCACTGCTCTTCCTAATTTATATCAATGATTTAGATTCTGGTACAGTTAGTAAACTAGTCAAGTTTGTACAGTAAATCTCTCCAAATCAGGAGGACTAGCAATCACTATAGAAGCAGTAAATGATATTCAAATATTTAGGTTCTATACAAGACCAAACAAAAATCTGGCAGACGACGTTTAATGTAGATGTGTGCAAGGTTTTACATAGAGGTATTAAAATAATCAATTATAAACACAACATGGGAATTAATGAGCTTGAAGAGACCATGTCCTTTGGCTAGTGGTAGCCCTGGGAAAGCGTCACATTCTCACAAGGGCTCCCAGTTTTCCAGGGTTTTGCCACTCTGTCCGCATCACGTTTTTGTGATAATGTGTTAATTATCTTAGTATTCAATTACCGCTTTTCTATAAAAAGCTGAGATGCTTTGACGGACTTCGGCATTTTTCCACAGCACCATTTCACTTGTACATCTGCTCTGCGCGGCAGTCTCGGCAGCCTCAAGTCTGGCCTTCTAAGCCTTCCGGCTCCTTTCCCAGTAAGCTTGCAACTTGGTTTCTCCTGTACATGAGACTGTTTCCCAACCAGAGGATATTGTTTGGCAGCCATCCTGGATTTCAGCCCTGATCTGCGCTCTCATCCGCAGTCACCTCAAACTCTCGGTGTCACCCAGTGCAGCAGCTTCAGCTCCAAGCTAGTTCAGAGAGGTGGCTCTGGGGCTGAGGAGCTGTGCCTGCAGCTGGAAGGTTGCTAGTTCAAATCCTGTAGCTGGTAGAGGAATCATACTCTGTTGGGTCCCTGAGCAAGGCCCTTAACCCCAGCTGCTCCAGGGGTGCTGTATAAATGGCCGACTCTGCGCTCTGACCCCAAGCTTCTCTCTCCCTGTCTGTGTGTCTCATAGAGAGCAAGCTGGGGTACAGTATGTGAAAAGACAAATTCCTAATGTTTCCTACTGTAATTGTATGTGGCTTTTCTTCGCTTGTAGGTTCTCCAGCCTTAGCTCCTAGCCTGCTCTCTGCATTGCCTGATGCAGCAGCCTCTGTGTCGACTCTTGGGTTTGCTGACCTGCACCTGCGACACTCCTGGGGGCTGCCCTTCCAAGCCTGTTTGGGTCCTTTCAGGGGTCTCGCTATTCGGGTTCCGTCCGTACCCGAGACTCGCTTTTTCCGCTGGGCTGTTTTTAGCAGCCTTTCCTTCCGCCAGGGAAGCAGTTGGTCTGGCTTCTTCTGGGATTGTTCCTCAATGTAGCTGACTGGCCTGGCTTGATTAAACCCTGCCGGCCAGTAATTCATTCTCATTTTCTCCTTTCACTTTTCACTCTCCGGTCTCTTGCGCTTGGCTTCTGACAAATCACCACCCATGCGGCTGTATCTAGCCAGGGCATTTCAGACCACATCTGAAAAAGACTTGTCTATGTTGATTTATCATAATGAGGGGAGGTGATGAGGAGGGGGAAATTTACTGTTAGGGTATATAGTCAAACGTTTGGAATTAGATTGAAGGCATGTTATGCTAAAACTTTCACAGTGAACTGGTTAGGCATAAATAGAAGGATTTTGTTTAAGATGTTGACCACCGTAGTGCTAAGAGATATGGCTGCTCTGGAATCAGTCCAGAGGAGAGCCAGCAAATGCATTTTGGGGCTTGAGAGGCTGAAAGAACTAAACCTCTTGAACAGAGAAGACTACAAGGAGACCTGATACAAGTATTTAAAACTGATGAAATGAATGCAGATATATAAACCAGAGGACACAAATGGAAACGATGTGGAAGAGCATTTAAAACTCAGAACAGGGGGCATGTCTTTACCCAGAGGCTTATGGGAGTCAGGAACAAGAAATGGCTGATTGAGATAAACTAGTAGCCACCAAACAGGCAAGACAGATTGAGTGGACTCCTGTTGGTTTTTACTTTCCTTATGTTCTAATACTTATGAGTGGTTTTTCTTTAGTGTGTGCCTTTTTTTTTTGTTTTAAAAAAGGAAAGGGGCTTACTTGGGTGGCCTTTCAGAAAACCTCAATTTTCCCCGACGTTTAGCTGGGCTTTGATATGCACACTTCTATTTCTGATTAAGTCCCAGTAAACATTCGCACTGCGATCAGACAGCTGTGCAAATTCAGGAAAAGGCTCTCCTACTCTTGGAATGCACTGTCCTTTCTAGGTGATGCACCAAATGGATCAAATTGTTAAATTAACCTGCTGCCCTGCATAATCCAGAAAATAGCAAGTCTGAGAGAAAACGATAATGTACAAGCCATCCTTCAATGGTAAAGTAATGCCTGTGCCATACATGGGATTATCCACTGTAGAACTGCATCTACAAAAGCAGAATCTAGACTCACAAAACAATCTTGTTTTGTTCTATTTTCTTCCCCAAAATAAAAGTACTTGGAATAATTAAATTCTGTAATTATTTTATCCTTAAAATATCTCTTTATGGTACATTTTATTCTGTACACTGTGTATTATCAGATCTCTCATTTTGTTTCTTCTTAATCTTGTGCTCCCTTTTTTTATTCTTCAAACAGAACCTGGGGGACATTCACAGCCCTAGTGAGCTGTGCTTGTATGATATGAATCTTCCTTTATTTTCTCCTGTGGTGAAATTGTGCTGTTTCCCCCTCCTGTCTTCTTCAGAACTCTTGTTCTTTTCTTCACTTCAGATATCATTCTGTATGCTAGCTCTACACTGCTCCCTCAATGCCTTTACCACTTGCAATCTGTCACGTTCTTCTATCATCTTAACTTAAGCGTTTGGTAACTGTTAACCATTTATGCTTTAGAAAAGTGATCTTTCTTTATTCTGCCTTTGTCTTTGTTGTACATCACCATTATATGTCTGCCACTGTACAGTACTTTAAAGATAATTACTGCTTAACTAATGCTCCTCAGTGCGGAGGCTGAAAAGGATCACATCCAAGGGCTCTTGCACAGGGTACATTGCAAATCCTTTCACAATTGCAGGAGTTTTATGAAATCCCTGAATAACAGAGTTAGCTGCAGAGATCAATTTTATTCACCATGTTCCCAAACCTCTAAATTTTATTAGGTGTCTGGCTGTAAATGCAGTGAAAATGCATTTATAAATGAACATCCTGTTTTTGTTAAATTGAGAACCGTTTAAAAATAGGCCATAGTTTTCATAGTTACAGTACCATTGGTACAAAGATTCTGATTAGAGAATAAGGGATAGGAACATTTAGATGTTATTGCTACTGTACATTAATGTTTGGTCTTTTTTATTCATTCCTTTTATCATATGAGTTTATATGTAATAGACTTTTCATTTCTAAGTACTTAAAGTACTGCTGCTTTTCCTTTTCCCCAACCATATTTTTTTAACATATTTTCTTAGGCATAGTTTCGGATCTCTTCCTATCACAAAACCTGTCCTTGGAGAAGGGAAGAGGGGATTTTTTTATCTCTTTCAAGCAAGGAATAGTTTATGCATTGTGTCCTCAGGTTCTAGCACATAGTAACTGTTCCAAAATCCTAGCACAAATTCCCTGAGGTCTAGCACCAGTGCATTAAGGCAGAAACTGAGTTTACAGCTGTGTGCCAAATTTCAGTGGATGATAGAAAAATACATATTTTATGCCACTCTAAAAGCTAGAGTGCTCCCAGGCTGGTGAGTTTAAAGTGGCACAATGACATTTGTGTTCTTTTTAAAAAAAATCATATTTATCATGTCAATATATTTATTCTACTTGCTGGTCATTGCAGAGTTTCTAGCCAAGTCTTTTTTTAAACAGGATGTTTTCTGCAAAGGAAGTTAAGAAAATATGAAATAGAAACCTGTCAACAGTATGGTTATAGAAAATCAGAATAATTCTTGTGTTCAGCTCAAGTCAGCACCAGCATTATTGATGTTGCAATATCCTTCTATCCAGTGAGATAAAGGCCATCTTGTTTCTGTCCTCCTCCCAGCTAGGAAATGACTTGTTTTTCAAATCGAGGTGAGAAACACGCATGCTTATTTTAAAGGCAGCTCAGATAGCAAAAGAATAATCGATAGACTTATTTCCAGAAATCTTCAGTTTTCTGTTTGCCTGGATTCATGTAATAGATAATCACATCAGCAACAGATGTGACTTTCTGCACCACCTGTGAACTCATTTTCCATGTTTCTGCTGCCTGACGAGGGATGCTGTCTTTGTTAGAACGTTTCTGTAAACTTCTTTGACCGGTAAAACATGCTGGGTGATATCGGCCCTGCAGCAGTTGAAGCAGAGATCAACAACGACTACAGAAAAAGAGACAGTTTGCAAAATCATGAAAGCTCCTTTTTTTCTAAGCATTCCCATTCCTCAGGATCAGTCCCCCCCGCAATAGTACACATATCACAATGCAAACGTCTTCTGTTGTAGACATTTCTCCACATGGTGTTGTGAGGTTATGTTTCAATGCTTTATTTTTACAAACCTTAAGTTCTGTCTATCCTAGTCCTAAACTAATAGATGTTTGCAGCTAATTTACTCACCACAGCCACTGCACTGAAAGAGCTCTATAGATCTGATGTTCCGTGTTTCATGGTCTGCCCGTTCTCCTCAAACCCTGCCCTTTTCCTTCTTTTCATTAGTTCTTTTCCCACTTCCTCTATTAAAGTCCTCTTAATTTAATTTAGTTACCCCGCTCTGCCACTACACTAACCAGACTGATAAGCACATCACAGATGAAAGAAGACAAGTGCTTTCTGTAGAGATCCCATCCTTCATTTTCTAAACGCTTCATCCAATTCAGAGTTGGGGGGGGGGGGGATGTCAGAACCTATCCCAGCAAGCAACAGGTGCAAGACAGGATACAGCTTGGGAGGGTGCCAGTCCATCGCAGGGCACATACAGACACAGACATGCATCCTCGCACCAGGGCCAGTTTTCCCAGAAGCCAATTAACCTCCCACTATGTCTCTGAACTGGAGTACCCAAAGAAAACCCATGTAAACATGAGGGGAACATACAGACTTGTATGAACATACAGACTTGAACCCCACATCCAGGAATGCTGTGAGGCAGCAATCTTAACCACTGTGCCACTGTGTGGGGAAGGAAAGCATTTTAGCTTGTTTTCACTTCAACTCAACTCTTAATGACTGAAAGTAGCTCAATGTTATCTTAATTGGACTAATTCAAAATTGATTTATTAATTCTGTTCACTTCTGCATGTTTTACGTTATTCAATGAAAACGGCAAACTAAATTTGTCTTGGAAATAATATATATAATATAATAATATATATAATAATATAAAATAATTCTATTTCTATGTAAAACATTTTAGGTTCCAATTTTTGAGAAAGATTAGTTCAGGAGGTTTGGCTCTTCCGTATCATACCATTACATAATCTTGAACCTTTCAGTAAACTAATTCCTGAATTGATTGTTAATTGCTTAATTGGATCACTTTGGATCATTTAGGATTAGCTGGAACAAAGACTCGCTTTAGAAACAAATAGAAGAGTCAAGGTTGTCTAGCTGAGTAAACAGGTGCTGGTTGAAAACGCCAACAGTAAGTCTGCTTGAAACTTAATACGTGTAAAAAATAGACCATCATACCATGATGCATTACACTTTGTTTTGTGCTTGCAAGGCATTAGGCTCTTTCCATTGCTTTGAGAGAGAAAGTTTAACCTGTTTTTTATTTCTACTTGGACAAGTAGACCTGCCCTAAATGAGTCAGGTCCTTTTATTTATACCAACTAAAACCAGTAGAGGGTGTTTTCAAGAACTAAAGACTTTTTTTCTCCAACGGGAATTTTGCGAGGGTCACTATGAGTGTTTTACAATTTTTCTTCTCTGTTGGAAATGGGAAACACGAATGCCCTGAACGTTTTTTTTAAATTCCGTCTAGTTTTTGTCATGGTGAGGAGGGGATGTGCAGCAGTTTCTTTAAGTAAGTTTAACATTATTGTTTTGACAGTTTGATTGCCTTTTCTGCTGCAGTTGAGGAGTTTTACTAAGGCATTTTGTTTGTCACTTAGGACTTGTCAGGGCTTTGTCACTTTGCACTTGTGAAAAGAAAATGAAAAAAAAAACCTCAGACATAGTTAAGAAGAGGCATATTTAACATTTAGATAATTGTTATAAGTTAGGGCCAAGTGGATTTACTTATAACACTGCTACCAGTCTTTGTTTCTAAAGTGAAAATCCAATTAAGGCAAAAAGAAATAGAAGTTTTCCTGTGAGTGTGTTCAAGTGTCAGGGGGAGAATGCTTTTTAAGCCGAGTAGCTTGTGTCCCAGAGTTGTCAAGATCTCCCAGTTCTTTCTCTAATAACACTGGCACATAATGCACAGTCCTGTCTCAGTGAGCTGGTACAGCTGTGGAACAGTAAACCAGAAACTTTGTATACTTGAAGCTATATTTTAATAGGACTATATAGGCTGGAATGGTGGCCAGTAGGAGGAAATGTAGAGAGTGAATTTTCTACTTGAAAGACGAATTTATTTATTCCTTTCGGCAGAGATTGCTAAATGTGTTGTTGCCAATAGTTTATTAAACCTTATCGTAATCTTTATGGTTTATCCTTTACACTGTAATTGGATTTTATAATGGTGTTATTCTACCAGAAAATTGATTCTTCCAGGCAACAGCAATTTTTTATCATGTTCCCATCCAATTAAAGATTGTCTCAGAAAATATATTCCCTCATAGGTTTGTTTTTCAGCATCCAAACTTAATACCTTTTGAAATGTGTTAAATGTCTAGGAATGCCTTTTGCCTGAAGCAAGGTAACTCTAGACCATAAATGCAAACATTCATTAAACCAAAAAATTCTAAGGAGGTTGTACTGTATGTAAATCTTTAGTGTTAAAGGTGGATCTACACATAACATTTCTTTTACTGAAGGACAAGGAAGAGTTCCTAAAATGGAGTTGCATCCATTCCTAGTCTTTGTGGGAGCCATGATAGCTCAGACGGCAAGGGCCTGGGTTCAATCCCAGGTGAAATTCCCAGGTCTACTCAGCCTGCTTTCTGACTGAGTACTGGGGGTAATAGGCTGGCTGGAGTGTGACACTGACCACATCACCTCCACCTCCAGTGTTGGGTGGTCAAGAAAAATGATGGCCCTTGTCCTCTATTTCCCATGTCCCTTTTTGGCCTGAAAACGGACCTACCTATAGTCTTTGCAGTGCATATCCAGGGGTCACGTAAGTCTTCAGATTGATCACACAAAACATCATTGTGGCTGTCAAGAGGTGGCATGGAAGAGCAGTGGTTAGCATGGCTGCCTCTCATGGCTGGGGCCCTGGGTTCAATTCCCAGGGTGCTATCTGTGTGGAGTTCATATGTTCTCCCCATGTTTGTGTGGGTTTCTTCCATATGCTCTGATTTCCTCATACTGGTGTTTTTTGCTGTGTATTCACAGAGTTTCTCTTACCTTTCAGGGGGTATAGAAGTCAGCTTTGATTAACTGCTCTAACTTCTCTTTCTTCATGACCCTGTGATGGACTGTTCTTCCTCGAGATGAGGTGTCATTTGAGAGCTCTCATTTCTAAATTGCTCACACAGCTCCCTGGATGAACTCTGGTTTATCCCTATCCCCTAGCCAGGGAAGCCTATCTTTCTGGATAATTTCACAAAATCTCCCATGATATAGATTGCAGGTGAAATTTGTCTTTCAAAAGAGCGATTAACACATTTGTATAATAATGTTTTAATGGCTGTTTATAACTGATATTTCTAGACAGTTTGTCATTCTTCCATTCATTACAGGATTTCCATTTAACTGGTGATTCATACCTCATCCATTATACATGTCTTCCTTGGCTGCATAAAGTATATAATTTTCTACTAGTGTCACTATTATACTGAAAGTGGTAGACAAAATCCTTTTAATGCTTTAATGAACTAAGTTTTGTGTCATTATATGGGAGCGATGCTCAACAGCCTTTTCTAGCCAGATGGATTATTGTCTAGCTAATGATGATAAAAAAATAAAACTGCTTCATAAATACTGTTAGGTTATGTGCATGACTCATTTAGTTTCTGTTGAATTGCTCTGCAGCGTTGACTTTTCCATGGCAATTATCACAGAGAAACAGAGGGCATCCACGAGCTTTGTTTTCCTGTTTCCTATCTTTCAAAGTGTGTGGATGGGGAGTGAGGTTAAAAAAGTTACAGGACAGGAGCACAGCGATTGATTTCAACTCAGAAATTCAGGCAGTGTTTGCTTTTAATTTTGTCGAAAGCCATCGCTATAGAGATGAAATGTTTTTTCCTATATTGAGAACCATGTGTTTCAATTACGTTTCAAAACACGTCTCACAAAGGGCATCCTCCATCTGTCTACATTTCTGTCTTTGAATGTCTTTTTGTTTGTCCCTGTCTGCCATCTTTATTCACATTTCTGCTGGTCTGTTTATCCACTTAGCTCTGCAATGGACATGGAGCTGTGGTCTGACTTTACACCATGAGCTTCTAGGAAAGGGCCAGCTTGTCTCAAACCTTATGGAAAATAAGCAGCTTTTTGATCATAAATGGATAGATCTACAATTTTACTCAGTAAAGTAAACTTCCTCCTCCTATCACATGCTCTTTCTCAAATGACATCAAGTTTTCAGATGGAGAAACAAGAGGAACCTGAAAGTCAGATTTAATGGCGGGTGGGCAGTGCAGGCCCAGCTAGTTTTCTTTCATGGGAATATGCATCTATCCATTTTCTAAGCACTTTATCCATTATAGGGTCATGGGGGAGCAAAAGCCTATCCCGGCAAGAAACGGACACAAGGCAGGGCAAACCCTGGACAGGACGCCAGTCCATCACAGGGCACACACAGACATGCACACACACTCACACTAGGGCAATTTTCCCTAGAACCTAAGTAATCTTCCAGTTTGTTGTTGGACTGTGGGGGTAAACCGGAGCACCCAGAAAAAAAAACCCTCTCAAACATGGGGAGAAAATACAAACTCCAAGCAGATACTGTAACACCCCAGGTCTGGAACTGAACCCCCGAACCACAGCAATGCAAGGATTGGCTCCAGCTGCCCATAGTGTACAATTGTTGAAGACTCCTTTGCCTCATCTTTCTTGCATGCCCCAGAATGTTAGTCCAGGTCTCAGTAATTAATCTTCTTCTGTCTCAATGGGGATTTCTGTCACAATGTTGCAGGAAGTGGCTTTAATCTTCACCTCTGCTTTGTCAGTAAATTATTTTTAGTGTCAGGTAAGGGAGGCATTTTTTGCTGCTCCTTCACTGGAGTCCTCCTATATTCTTCTTTGCATACTCTAGGGATGGAGGACACTCTTAAAATAAATGCTGTGACCTTCAAAATCGATAACCTATTCTAGGAATTGTGTAGATGCATTAGTTCTAATGAAGTCACGGTGGTTTTAGGACTGTAGATCAGAAAACAGGGCCTTGTTATCAGATTATACTGTAGAGTGTGAAGCACACTTACGCAGAGAGAAATAGGAAATACACTGTAAATCTTGTCAGAACCTTTTGCACAACAAGCAAATGGTAGGAGAATAAGGCAAAAATGGAATGTGTCACTTACAGTATTTCAATTTAATTTCTCTTGGAAGTGATACAAAAACCCAGGCTGATGTGTAGGTAGGTAGGTCCCTCTTCAGGCCATCAAGGCCCATGGGGAATGGAGGGCTAGGGCCACCACTTTTCTTGACCATCTAACACTAGAGGTGATGTGGTCATCATGCTCCAACCAGCCAATTACCCCTGGAAGGAATAACCCCCAGTACTCATTGGGAAATCAACATAGGATAGTTTGGACCTAGGAGCCATCTGGAAGGATTTTAGAGCAAGTTAAATCACTTTCACCTACATAGGATTGAATCCAGGAACCTCTGATCAGGAGCTAGATGCCCTTGCCATCTGAGCTACCACAGCTCCAGCTAATGTGTAGGTGTACAGTAGGTGTAAACCTTCAGCTTTCTATGAGATATGCGATACTACACTGATTGCTTTTTTTGCCAATTAGTGTTCTGAAATTATTTAAATGACTAAAAATGTTTATACAGTACTTGTGTTTTTATATTTTAGTTCTACCCATCCATCTTCTAACTGCTTCATCCAATTCAGGGTCACTAGGAAGCCAGCGCCTATCCCAGCAAGCAATGGGCACAAGGCAGGATACACCCTGGATGGGATGCCAGTCCATCTCAGGGAAGACATGCACGGAGAGCACAATTTTAATTTGCTTAAAATATTTGCAAATCAATAGTTTGTAAAAAAAAAAAAATTCAATAAAAAACATGGAATTCCTCTGAATTCCAATGTTGTGGAAAGTTGAATTTATTTTACTGATTTATTTTATTTTAAACTGTCAAAGGCCCCAGTATATCTGTGATATAGTGACTGTAATGTTCTGTTGAAGCTTTATTTGTTTTGGATATTCTTCTGGTTCACATCGATTAATCTCTCCCCTTTTCTAATTAATTAACAGCAGGACCACAGAAAACATTGCTTTGTCATTGTGGAACACTGATACAGATAGAATTATGCGGACGCTGTCTGACTATATTTGTTGTCGAAAGTTCGTATTGACAACACACTGTAGCCCATTCCAACGTTAACACATGCATAGACGTTTCCCTTCTTCGCAATATTCTAAAACACCCTTGCGGGTCGCAAGCAATTTATGTGGGGCCCTGCAATACAGCCTCACGTCAAAGTGAAAATTATTTATTCACCACGTTCTGGGTTTCAAATGGCAACATAGCTTTTGATTCTTGCTAAGGAAGTGTGTCTTCAAGTTGCTGACCCTTGACTTGTTGGGAAAAGGGTTACTATGGTAATGCTGTTACCCAAATTTAGCCTGCACCGTTATAATAAGGGGTTCAAGACAATGTGTGAGGTCACCACCATTGCTTCACCTTCCACCTCAAGAATCCAATGGCGAAACGGCACGTTTGTAACAACACCCACTTATTTTGTCATCCCAAACCCTTAACTCACCATGCCAAGGGTCTTCAACGCCTGGTTTTGAAAAAATCAGAAAGCAAGAAAAAGGAACTTCTTTCTTCTGATTATGAGCAGCTTCTTCCCTAAAATAATTTGTGCAGTGAATCACACACTTCTGCAGAAGTGTATCAGTGCTGGCTTGAAGAATATTTCTTACTGTCTTTTTAAAAAAAAAGATCTACTTATTTTAATGTTCTGATGATCCACACATACAGTATCCATAAAGCTGCAGAGGTATTGAATTATTAGAGCATAGCAAAATCTGTTAGCATGTAATCTTTTTAAGTTCCATAACATAGTAAGAACTTTAAATGTTCATCACATTGATAATTAGGTTTCCTGGAATTAAAAACTTAATCCTCTTGTTTTCAAGTGTCATGCATGAAATGAATCAAATGACAGTATTCTACCATAATGAGCAATGAAAATAACAAATTAATCTGTAGAAGAGCAAAGGACTTTTGAGATAAACTATCTAATTTCAAAGAAAATTTTCCTTTTAATTGTATTTCCAGGTAGAAATATCAAAGTGTGTTGTTTGTATTGGGAACAAGAAGCTATTCAACCTTCTGTGTAGTTAAATGTATCACATTTTCCCTTTGCTTTTGTTCAAGTTGTAATGGAGAAAGCTTTGTTCCTCCAGTAAAGATTCACCCATATGTTCATTCATTAAAGTCACAGGAAAATTGGTGATGATGCTTGAATTTGTCATCCGAACTTTGAATAAAAGCAATTAAGTGTAATATTAGCATTACAATGAAGTCTCAATTTCCCTATCAACAGCATTGACTTCCTGAAGACTTTTTAACAGTTATTTATGTGGGAGACTTTGGTGCTATTCCTGGGCAACATTCCCAGATTTTGTTTAAATGTACAAATAATACGCAAGTGACACATGGAAATTCACTACACTATTCATCCAGCCTCTGGATGGATTTTAACCACTTTATCCAATACAGGGTTGCAGGGCAACTGGAGTCAGTCCCGACTAGCAATGAGTGCAAGGCAGGATAAATCCTAGATGGGACGCCAGTCCATTGCAGGGCAACATAGATACACACTCATAGCAGAGGCAATTTCCTAGAAGCCAATTAATGTACCTTTATGTGTTTGTACTGTGGGAGGAAAAACAGAGCACCCAGAGAAAACTCTGTAAACACAAACTCCACATAGGTAACACACCAGAAATTGAACCCAGGGCCCCAGTACTGTAAGACAGCAATGCAGACCACTACAGTACTGCCATTTCATTATCCACCCCCCCACTGATCTAACCACATTTCACTGAGTACTGGACTAATGTGAGACAGTAAGATTGCCATAGAGTAGTGACTCTGATGTGTTTTCTGATACCTGTGAGCTTGCAGCAACGTCAGAATGAACTACAGCATTCCTTTTGGCAATACTAACTCAGCTCTGGGCAGTGTGCGACAAACAAAATGAAAGACTGGCAATACTTTGGAATATGAATGCTTATGCAAAAATAATAAAGCCATGCAGTTTAACAAATTGATACCTCTAAACTGGAGAACTGTGCTGAGTCCCAGAAGATAGGCTTACAAAACTTGTTTGGTAAAGCTAAGGAATTAATTTTACTATAACCTAATGCATTCACTAAGTGGATGTACTGAACAGAGACACTGGAGAACAGCATAATCTTTCTGAGCTTAATAGCTGTTTTCCAGAAATCAGGGAAGATCTTTTTTTTTTCATTTCAGGATAGTTTCAGCTGTCAGATGAGGATTAATTTCCCAGAGGGTCTAAACCAAGATTAGCACATTTGTTTTAGTTATGCACTGAGAGTTGAATTCATAGCCACCTGAATTTTTAAAAAACACAAGGGGAAAGAAAATCAATTTGTGAATCCAAATGAGCACTGTGTTCTGATTCTCAAGAAGAGAATTATATTTATCTTTGCTAACCAAGGAAGTTCCCATCGTCTTTTCACCATCCAGCACCAAAAACATGCACTTAGGTAAAATAAAACTGTACTGATTTAAAAAAAAAACATCAATTAAGCTTGGATCAATCACAATGTTTTCAAGCCTTTCTGGTCAGTGCGTTTATTCAGTTATAAGGTACACTGTTTCTTACATTTGCTGTACCCTATTTTTGCTATCTGCGGGGTTTTTGACAAAAGGACTGAACTTTGTGTTTAATAATACTCAAAGATTTGCTTAGCATGGGGTTTGTACTGAAGTAGTGAATTCAAGTTTTTATTCTGCTCACTCCATGCCAGTTGAGAGTTTTGAGGATTCTTTTTCAAATTGCCGTACAGGATGCTTTAGGTATTATTGGTCTTGGCCAATGTATTCTTTAGATCTGAATTGCTGTGACTTTTCTGAGGGGGGGAGGCTTTTCAAGCAAAGTTAACAGGAAGAATCCACTGAATAATGAAGATGTGAAAAAGGAAAATATCACTATGAGATGCAATGGACAAAAAAGAATGGTTGCAAGAAAATAGATCATCAAAACTAGATTATGGCTATCTCATTGTGAATGATCCATCAATTGAAACTATTTTACCTGTAAACATTTCTTTCTTATAAATTGCCAAAAATAATAAGATATGTGAGACATTAAAAAGACCCCTTTTATACGGAGAATGTGCACAACTGTGAATTCCATAATCCCACATAATATGTGAATTCCCCAGTCCTCATATGCAGCAGGGTCATCTGGTTTTCTTCTCAGTTCAATTGAATTATTTGGATATTATCTGGAAGTTGTATGGACTGGTGTCCCATCCAGGGTGTACCTTGCCTTGTGACTTTTGCTTGCCTAGATAGGCTCCAGCTCCTCTGCAAACTTGTATTTGGATGAAGTGGGTAGAAAATTGATATAAAGTTGCATCACCTGTTCTTTCAGGTCAATCAGTTCCCCACTGAAAATCTAGGATGCAGATCTTCTTTTCATGTTAAAGCAGGGTGGTCAAGATCGGGTTCTGAAGCTTTCACTCCAAATTAGCTCTTACTGATATATACTATATCAGCTCATTATTGGCTCAAATTAACCAGTTTATCAGTATCTCTAGGCTCTCATGATGTTGCAACATTCAAACCCCTGCAAGAGCTCCAGTTTTTCAGAGCTGGAGTTGGACCACCCTGATGAAAATTATGTTAATATTTAGTTGAAATGTTACAATTTGGAAGAAGCATGATAAAGATGTAGGCAATGTTGTCTTTATGATGGTACCTTAATGTCCATCATCTGTTTTAGATTTGTTGTTAATTTTACCATTATTGTTTCATTTGTATGAATGGTAAGCCATTCCAAACTTCTGCTTTTTTCATTTCCATAAACCACTATTGCTCACCAGGCTTGAGAATCAGAGATAACCTTTGAAAATGTTTCGAACACTGAGTCCCTTGGCACAAATGCTTTATAGTTGTCATTTGTGCGTGCATGCATACATTAATTTTGCTTTCAAAGTAGTGGAGCACAGTAAATGTTTATTGCAGAGGTGTGCACAGTCTGTTTGAAAGATGATGCCTAGGGCTATTGCTTGCTCTTTAACACATCCAAATTGAGTAGTGGTGCAATATAGCTCTAGTGCTTCAACTCTTCATCAACATTCTGCCTAGACTACAGAAACATATTAAAACAAATGCAAACCTCTAGCAATTTTTCTTGAAGAATAAAAGGACTCAAATAACCACATATATGTAAATAGGTTCAATTTCTTGTAATGCTAAAATGAACATGCCTTCCAGAACAAAAGATAAAAGTACATATTTTACATTCCCTAGTACTTCTGCTTCAGTGGATAAAAATTTAGCTTTCTGTGCAACTGTCTACAGTAGGCAATGTGTGAAGCATTGAGCTAGGATATTTATGTGGTTATGTATTTGTGTGCTGCATTGCATTTATGTTGTATTATTTCTGAATGGTGCCCATTTTAATTGTGGCTGAGTTAATATGTTGAATGTTGTTTTAATCAAGGAAAGCATATCTTGCATAGGGGGTTAAGTTATATGCTTATCTAAATGCAGGAAAAATCTGTTTCCTAAATGATAATTGTATGCAGAACAGATTCAGTCAGCAAATTGATGCCAACACCCTGTATTTTACAGTTTACTACTTTCAGCTATTTAGAGCCACTGAAACGAGAAATGTGTGCTCCACTCCTCTGTGAGAATTCATGGCCATATGTGGAAATGAAATTGCAATTGTATCCATCAAAGGGTAGAGAAATGTGGCAATACTGATTATTTGAAGCACCTAGAATTAGGATGCTGAAGTTTTTCATCATCCTCTGTATCTATGATACTGGAAATAAAAATTTTGTCTGCTGGGATGCATGATAATCACAGCACAGCAGATGAAAAATTAACAAACACATATAGACAGATGTATGTCTCTTTATGTCTAGTTACATTTGTGATATGATCAATTTAAACTGTCTTACATCCAACTATGCATTGTCATGTTCTTGCTTTACCAGACTTCGTGTTAATTTCTTACCATTTCACTTGTGTTTCTCAGAAGGCCCTTGCAGTGCCAAATGTTTTATCAGCAAATAAAAAATCATGAGCAATCAGCACTTTTACTACACTTGATTGTTCAGATTCAAAACATTTCCCTTTACTGACAATGACCATTCCAAACATTACCAAGTATTACCATTGTCTTACCTTCTGAGCTTGTGCTGGACTAAAATTCAAGCAGTTTGGCAAATCTCAAGGACTCTGACAATTTTTTCCAGCAAAACAATCTGTGGCTGGCATATCCTGTTCTTGTGAGCTGGTATATCAAGAGGTTTTCTTTACAACTCTACTCTTGGGTCATTATGGGCTCAATTGGACCAATTTCACAACTTCAGCTCTACACATTCCTGAGCTAAAACTCACAGTGGCAGAACAAGCACACTTGGTCAAAACCAGGACCCTGAGCTAAGGTGAATATTCAAGAAGAGACTTTTTATTGTTTAGGTGAAGTACAGAAGTATTTTCCTTTCCTTGCTTCCAGTTTACTTCTTTTGGCACATTTGCAACAGTTCAGCAATGATGTCAACCTGTTGCCGCCAACACAATTTCTTCAAAGCCATCTTACTCTAAAGATTAGAAATGTTATCAAATTATTCTGCACATTCTGCAATTGTGTCTCCTTTTGAAACAAAAAAAAATATTTTTAAAAAGTAAAACTTCTTTTGTATTCAACAGATATTCCCTGTAGTTACAAATGAGAGTAAAGCTTCTTGTTTGTGAGTTCATGCTTGTTTTTTGTCAACATTTATTTGAAACAGTGCAACAAAAAAAGCACAAACTCTGACTGTTATCAGCTAATTTACACAATCTTTCTGGTCATTAAATTCACCATCTGGATGATTTTTTTTACATTGTGTTCTTCCTTAAAAAATGTGCAGATTGCAATTTGGCATCACTACCCACTGGTAGATCTTTGCCAATGTGTCTTACGCCAGTAAGTGCTAATTGGAGTTAGAATACAGCCAGCCTTTGATCTCAGTTTTTTCCCCTCTGTTGATCTGGGATTGTCAGACTTCCATGTGTGCAACAGAGGGACTAAACAGAAAACAAATCATCTTGTGTGTGTATTCAGAATGACAGTCTTTGGACTGTAAAAGTGTGCCCTTTGTCATTTAGCTTTTTAAAATGATCTAAGGTTAAGGTAATATATATGGCAGTGAAGTGTGACAGTAAAACATTTACAAAACCGTAAAAGGTTACTGTTAGCGATGAGTTATTTACAAACCCTGTGCAGGTCTCGAGACGGGGTCCGAAAGCTAAAGTATCCAAGACGGGTGATGAAGAAGGGTGGTCAGTTTTTCCAGGCAAGGTCAAATCCAGATAGTGAGAATGCAGTCAGGCAAACAAATCCGAGAAGGGCGAGACGAGACAGAGGTAGCGAGAAATCCGAAGCCAAAGAGCCGTAGGTGAGGGGATTCAGATGAGGTAGAGAGAGTTTCAGGATAGGAGGGCGAGACGAGCTCAGGAGGCAGATGAAATCCTAATACCGAGCACCAGTAGCAGTGAGCAGAGGGTTTAAATAGCTGCGAGGTAAAGGTGTGGAATGAAGATTGATTGAGTTGATTGGTGCCAGCTGTGCTCGTTACAGTTACTGTATATTGTAACATCTAGCCATACTTGAACCCCAAATAAACTCCAGATATGAGATTTCCCCAAGTATAATAAAATAGAAAACAGGGGCTTACTACCTATTCTCTTTTCCTTCAGACATAGCTGATTTCAGAAAATAGGTTGTGCAGTTTTGGTCTTGGCTACTATGAACTGCTGAGCAGCTCTTAAGGCTCGAGATTGATGGTCTCATCATTGTCTATATCTTGAGTTCAGTCCCTGCTCAAATGAGTCTGTCTTATCTGGATTCAACATTGATGGTAATCATGTCACCCTGAGGTGGATCAATAGTGGTTGCGAATGGATGTATACTGTATACATCACTCATTAGATAAAGTGTGTTTTGAAACCATTCTAGAATAGCTTGTTGCTCTTCATCACTTCTAAGGACACCAACAACCTGTCCCTGATTTCACGATCTTGTCCAATAAGCCTGTGACAGCTGCACCTATTAAAACAAGGCAGAGAGTAACACAAGCAGCCATGCTTGACAGCCTGCCATTCATCAGGGTCTGTTATTTCAGCATCTGGACAAAAATTACAAACATTTGTTCCATCTCTGTTGCTCAGAATGATTTCATTTCAAGGTAACTGCAGCCCATTCAGAACATTGCCTACAATGTTAAGAATCTGTAAAGACTGTAACTGAGTTTTATACCAAACTGAACCTGATGCTGATATTTGACCCATATAAATCATGTCGATTTTCTCTGTAGTGCTTGAAGATTTTGAATATGAGGATATGCCTTTTAGCATTTACTGTAAAATCAAAAGCAAATTTCAATGATTGGTGCTCAGTTCAGAATTACCTTATGTAGACATTAAAAAACTTAAATAACCTTTTTCACCTTGCTAGGAAAACCCTCACTTAGAGATCTAAAACCCACTGATAGAAATCATGTTTCTTCAATAGGATTTTGTTACATGAAACTACAAATCTTGTAGATTTGTAACAATCAGATGCTGTCAGCTTCCTGCAAGAACAAGTATAATTCTAGCAGTAGTAAGACTACACAGTTTGCATTTCTCCAAGATCTTACTGATCAACTTGCATATCCTACAAGATTTCATGAAACATTTTCGAAGGAGATGGACTGTGAAAAGATTATGATTAGGCTCAAAGAAAAGGCTGAAAGGCAGATCAGGTGGAATGCTGGAATAAAAGGAATTGTAAAGTATGTGTTACACCTAAGACCTTAGTGGCCTTAGAGCCAAGACAAGAAGGATGAGGAGGAGACATGGCAAAAGCTGAAGCACACATTGCTGAGTTCCCGAGAAATTGCTTATCTGGATGCACTACAGAACAGGGCTTGCTATTTGATGAAGCTGTTTGTGTAGTGGAGAGAGTGTTTTTATAAACTGAAATGATGTTCTTTTCATGTGCCCTTCAGTGTGTTATTTCATTCCTAGTGACCGAAGAAAACAAAAGCTTATACAACACAGAGTCGGAATTGAACTAAAGTGCTTAGAGAACTTGGTGACAGGGTAAAATATCAAGAAGAAAGGATGAAGAATGACAGTGAAAAGGATGACACGAGTTTTTCTTCTGGCTCTGAAGCTGAAGGCTACAGTGCATTGATGCATTGATGAGCCCATTCCTCCAATATTAATGAGCTGTAGGATTTTCCTTTGCATGACTTTCAGACACCAGTTTCAACTGTGTGCTTATTGTGTTAACACAGCAGCACAATCTTCCAACCCAAACTACGGATTGTATGATGAATCTATTCAAGCCGGGTGTTCCTAATGGAAACAAAGTTTAAATGAGCTGGGGTTTTCTTTTGTAAAATGGACAATGTGCTGCAAGGCACCAGAAATGTTAACTAGGGCTCCAATAGGACTTAAGCTTTTGTTTAGTGTGTCAGACTCATGGTTTATTTTCATTTCTCATATTGTAAAGAGAAAGAGGACCACTGGTTTTGTACCTTATGTAGTAACAGACAAATAAGTTCTGGATCCCGAGATGAAGTTAAACAGATTTTATTTTTATTGCATGCAAGGAACAACAAAACCAAAGTATTGTTCACACAAGGAACAATAAAACCAAAGTATTGTTCACACAAGGAACAATAAAACCAAAGTATTGCTCAAAGTGCCGGTACAAAACTTCCAGTTTATATAGCCCTTTTCTGCCGCTTCTGACGTAGCTCATTATTATGGTAATGGCGGAGGTCACGGTGTTCGGACAGTTCATAGACTTTGGCCAAATGGTCAGTGTTAGGTTTCCTTCCTTGAGAAGGAAGGCATCTGGAATCCTTATCATTTATCCCTCTTTCCTGCCATAACTCTAAGCCTGGAATGTCTGGCGTCACAAGAAGTGCAGTCCTTGTGCAGAAGGGAATCAGTTAACCCCTTCTTCACATCTTATATCTTTCTTCACTTACAACTGTGTAAAAGGTTTTTTGTTTTGACATCCTGGCCTCAGGGTCTAACATAATATACAGTACTCCTGCTGTACATCTGTGACCATACTTTCTCTGGTATACACATACTGAGAAAGGACATGTGCTGAACAAGAACGTTTTGATCAAATTGATCATATTTTCATTATCCAGATTTCATTTCATTATTGCTTTGTAGCTATCTTCAAGGATCTTTTCCCCACTCTGTTTACAATCCTGACAAAATCAATTTCAAGTGGGGGTCTTAGACTTCACTTAAATTCTCTTTCCTAAATCACAATCCTGAGCCTTTATAATTTATATATGGTAAAGAAATATAAAGGGTAAAGAACTATAATAGGATCATATTCCTCACAAGATTGTCCAATCAAAATTAATTAGGTGCTTGTTTCTGAAAACTAGTTGCATTGAATTATCGACCTGCTAAGGCTTGTGATTTTCTGGTTTACAATGGAATTTATGTTTTTCACCCAAAATCACAGCTTGAAAGCAATTTCAGGAAACTGAAAAGCACTTCTTCATACGCACAAACTTTATACATAGCACTCTCTTTTCTACACACACAATTTACAATCAGCTGAAAGTAATATAACTTTATTTATAAGCAGATTTTACAAAAACTGCTGAAAATGCATTGGATGAATTGAGAGTTCAGGGGGAAAAATGTTTTAGCAGGTAATTCTCTTTGTTCCAGAAGGAAAATTGATCTCATTTCCAAACTCCAGAAAAGACTTCCAATTAATCTGCTAAAAGTCTAGGCAACATGAACTGTATTTCTTTTCCATACACACAGCATCTCTTGTGAGTAAACAAACTGAAAGAACAAAGGTTCTTCTACAGAAAACAGAGCAAAGTTTATCCCAGAGCAAAAAATCCTTTAGGTTGCGTGGCATGCATGTCTTTCTATTGTATGTGCCTGAGTAAAGATACAGTAGTTGTTCATGTTGCAGATTGTGTTCAATGCAATTATCTTGTCTCTGAATTCTTTATCCACACTTTGCGTGCTGTGCTGGTGGGTTCAAATTAAAACAAAATTCGGAATGGATGAATTTGTACCACAACAGGACTAGGAGCCTGCATTAAGGATGCTTCTTTATTGTCCTTGACATGCTAAAGCAGAATATCCTGTGAGAGATGAAATGTGAAATATGAATCTGGATTAATCCTATATTTCCCTAGATATGGAAACAACACAAAACCAGCAGCAAATTTGCTGAGAGTCTTTCCAGGCAGGTTAATGCATTTCTACTCTTCTACTCTGTAGACCTCCAAAAGTGTCAAGAACCGCATTTCTACGAGCACCTCTCACTGCCAACACCCGCGCACTAATTTTCATTCCTCCAATTGTCATTCCTCCAGCTCTTCCCTATTTATACCCTCTAACTCCACTCAGTCCCCACTCACTAGTGAGAATAACCCTTGGCTTTCTCTTGTGCACGTAAACTACTCTCAACCTGATTTCTGGCTACCCGACCTTGTTTTCCTCCTGCTTCGACTTCGTCTTGCCTCTCATTTTGGATTTGGATTCTTCTGACCTGACTCTTGTGATACCTGACCTAGCTCTTCTACCTCGGCTACGACTTTTGCGTTTTGCCTTTGGGATTTGGACGCCAATCACTAGCTTCAACCGACAGTCTCAGCGCCGCATAGGGTCCAGCCAGGTGCTCCTAATGCCATCCTTGACAAAAATGCATTCATTAAAAACTTATGCAGTTAATAATAATAATTCCTTACACTTATACAGCACTTTTCTGGACACTCCCCACCACCCCCAATGAGCAGCCCCACCTGGATGATGCCACGGATCTACAGTATAGTGCACCAGTACACTCACCACACATCAGCTATCAGTGGGGAGGAGAACAGAGCCAGTTCATAGATTGGGATAATTAGGAGGCCGTGATTGGTAAGGGCCAATGGGAAATTTAGCCTAGATGCTGGAGTAACACCCCTACTCTTTTTTGAGAAAATTTTTAATGACTACAGAGAGTCAGAACCTCAGTTTTATGTCTCATCTGAAGGACCATGCCTTTTTACAGTATAGTTTCCCCATCACTATACTGGGGCATTAAGACCCACACAGACCACAGAGTGAGCACCCCCTTCTGGTCCCACTAACAGCAGTTCCAGCAGCAATCTTAGCTTTTCCCATCCAGGTACTCACCAGGCTCACACCTGCTTAGCTTTAGTGGGCTGCCACTTGTGCAGTGCAGGGTGATATGGTTGCTGGCTGGATTTGAATACTTACGTCCATACGTCTTACAAATGAGAATTGCTTTCTTGCAGTAGAGCTTTAAGAAAATTAGTCTAATGTTCTGAAACAAAGGCTACCAAGAAAGACATTAGGATGATTTTGTTTTAGTTTAAAGTAACGAGACTTTAATGTCTATAGATATTTTGTATCCGGATCTGTTTCTTAGCTTGTTTGAGTTATGCAAACATGAGATTTGCAAATATTTTCTTGCTAATATTTTCCAGGCAATGATGCTTATCAAGCAAGAGGAATACCAAGGTATACAAAATATTGAGTACATTTATGTGTGATTGAAGCACACATCTTGTGGAAAACATCTATATTTCATGAATCCTCTGATAAGGAGCAACTATTTTCGTGACTTAAATCTAAACTGATACTGCTGTGAAGTATCTCTCTTTCTTTGTTGGACAGAATAATAAAATGAGTTATACATTTTCACACGCTTATGGTGTAATTTTTTGAGAAAGCATTTCAGATTGGATTATACAGTTGTTTTTGAGAAGGTAGCTTTTGTTATCTGGAAAAAATATAAAATTATTTATTTTCACCCCAATCTCCAAGAAATACGTATTAGCTTTAAATTATTCAAAGTATCTTATATTTTCCAATTGTTTTCCAGAATTTCCTCAACATTTTCCATCTATCAAGACGATGAAACAAAATATTTTTTCAGCCCTATGCTACCTGTTGCTAGATTTGCATCTTTAACCTGTTACGAACATGTTCAGTGAAGGACATTTTGCATTTAACTGACGAATGAAAGAATGCCAGCAATAATCCCTATGTAACCTCTAAAGCTTTTCACAACGAATTCTCCTGGCAAAGTAGGCAAAAAGTTTCTTTAGAAATATTTCAGTTCTCTCCTGAAACTTGTAGGGTAATTTCTGTTGAAACTGACAAGTCTATCAGCTTTAATTTGTGTACAAACTAACAAGCAAAGAAAATTAATTGTAAAGGGAGTTTCAGGATTGACTGCCTCATTATTGATTTTCAAAGAAAGACCCAAAGGCATTATAGTATTCTGTGAACTCTGATCTGCTACCATACTGTAACTCAACTTTAAAGGCTTTTATCCTTAAAGCAATAAAACTGCAATCTTGTTGGTACACAGAAGATGCATATAAAACAGAATCAGCCTTTTACAATAATTTTGTTAGCAGTGTAAAATATTTCCATTCATTTCTCCCACACACAAAAAATAATTACAGCCTTTGACATTTCTTTATTTGACAATTTAACCTTTTCATCAATTAGAAATGATGTAATCTGGATGGTCAGTCTCTTTGAGTTATTGGAGAAGGCAATGTGCCTGTAGAAAATATTACAGCTGAGTCTGTTGTTTGCGCTACTCATTTCCTCCTTGACACAATATTCTGAAATGCGTGACCACATATGCACGCAGGAAGATGTTCTCCTGAGTGCTGCCACTTCCCAGTGAAAGTATTAGGGATTTCATGGTCAGTGTGGATGACAGAATGCCGAGCCTGCACTGGACCCCATGAGGGGTCTCCTGCCCACTCTGGCTTCTGGTTCCCTGGCTTTCCTGACTTCTGGTTCCCTGTCTCCCTACTATTGTTCATGTTGTTCATCCCCCTGTTCCATCAGGGTTTTTTTGTTGTGCATGCTTTTTTATGTATTTTGTCTGGTATTTTGTCTCGCTCCCCTGGAGACCTACTCGGCCCCCCCTTCCTCTACTCAGTTAAGATTTTTACCCCAGAGGAGAGGGTAGCTCTCAGCCATGGACTCCCAGAGGTTTCCTTCCAGTTAAATGAGGTTTTTCCTCCCCTCAGTGCTATGCAGCTCATTTAATTTTGGGGCATCAGGAGCTGCCCTTGAAGGCGGGGGGAGGGTACTGTCATGCCCTGTAGATGTAGAGGTCTCTCTCCACGGTGAAGAATCCACCTAATTTAATTTTTCTTGACATATTTATAGAGTGTTTTGGTATGTTGGGAAGTTAAAACTTGCTGAGTAGCTGTGCACCTCATAAGGAAGAGCCTCTGACAGTGTGCAAAAAACAGTAGTAAGTTTTACCACTTTCTCTTCCTGTGTCTTGTCAAACACAGAATAAAGTGAAAGGATCAAACTCATCTTTGAATAATTATTGTATTTAAAGCACTATTGGCAATAATGATTAACAGGCGAACTAACCTCTGAGACAGAGCACACAGATGGAGTTGAGAGATTGCATTACATGTGAATGGTCAAACAAATTAGGTCTGTAATTTAATTGTTGGGTTCAGAAGTTTATGATGACCTGACAAATGTTGATGAATTGCTGCTACAGATGATTATTTCAGTGTTTTTAGCTCTATGCTCTTGGTATATACGGCAGGTCTTTTCTCGATCTTTTGGAATTTTCTAGTAAATTATACAGACAAAAATCTTAAATCTCTTCATGTATAATGTACATTATTATCATACATTTTATAGACCTGCTATATGACCTTTGAAACTAGGCTCTATCTGAAGATACTTCATTTTCCTGTATTGTGTAAAGCTGCATAGTTATCATTTATATGAGCCATAAACAAGCAATTTTTCAAGGCACTCTAATTTATAATTAAATCACCTTTATTAATGTAAGACAAATGACTGCTATATTTGGGATTAAGATACAATCATAGAGCATAGTCTGCTCACAAAGCAGCTGTCAGTTTCTGTGACCACAAACACATAGAGTGAGATTATCAGACGCATGGTGCACATTCTGCTTCACTCTATCTGTGTGAGATCTGTGTGTTTTAAGATTCTAAGTAAGATGTATTGAATGGAAAGTTTTCTATCTAAAGAGCTGGCGGGCTAGAGAAAAAATAAATAAATTGAAGCCTGACCATTAATTGCAAAAGGAGTGCAGCGAAGACATGTTACAGCATTGCAAAGTCACGCATTTATCCAACTAAATCCTTAGGTTTGTCATTATCTCCCCCTAACTATGAGGAAGAAATCATATTTTATACAGAATACATAGCACACTTCTATGCACACATAGTCATGGCTGTTACACCAAAGTGACCAAAATGATTAAATGCAAATTTTGCTGGCCCAGACACTTCCACTTCTAGCAAGGCTGGTTTTAAATTAAGGCCCGTTCATGTTTAATCAAAAGCATGTATAAAATGGATAAGAAGGAGCTCTGAATGGCTTATCCAGTCAAAGACTTTGCCCAGAGGCTAAGTGTGGATGCTGGCTTCCCTCCTGAAAACAAGCTTGTGCTGGGACTGAAGATTCTGTTATTTTCACCCCATCACATCCCCACATGTGGCAGTAAAGAAAGACAATACTCAAACCCCTGCGATTCACGTGATCACTGGGGTATGAATAAGGGACTCCACACTTTGCTGCCCATTCATTTTTGCTCAAGTGTCTCAATTCAGCAGCCTTTTAGTTCATGTTAGGGACACATTGTGACTACCTCAACTGTATAACCAGGCCCTGGAGGCCAGACGGAATAAGGATGAAACATCTTCACTTTATTTTATTTTAACTTGTTGGGACATTGCCTGTATTTCCTAAATCTAATATATGAAAGACTTCAAAGTTACTAATAACACTAATCCTGTAACCCTCAACCTAAATCACCTAAAGTGTTTATTGGATACAAATCTGATAAGTTGAAGTTGACATTCTGTCATTAATCTCGATTCCGAGGTGCATCTTTCCTCTAAAATCTTCTGTGTTTAAACAGTGATCTTATACTTTTCCAAATCCAGACTTAGCTCTGCCAGTTTGTCTCCAGTCAAAACATAACAGTGGTGATGAGTAAGAGAAATCGATTTTGGAGTGCAGTGGAATCAGCTAGCTTTCTGTCATGTCAAGTTGCTTTGACTTTAATCATTGCAAAATATCTAAAAACCTTTACATGACAATATGGAAAACTTGTTTTGTTTGAATTTGTTTCAGGATCTGGCACAAGGGCTTCATTGTTGCTAAACAAAGGGGCTATTTTCACTTGAGCTGGAGAGAGATAGACATTTTAAGCAATATTGCTGTCTATAAAGTCACTTTGATATATTGTATCGTACAGAACTGCATTTGTAATTGCTTGGACTTAAGCATCCCTCATTACATTGATCAGGAAAACCAGCAGTTTATATATTACTAACTTGACAAAAGCACTGAGGGAGAACTGTCGTGATGTTTAGAGATTATTATTCAAGAGCTTATTCTCTTTATATTGATAGAAGGAATTCATTTGGGACTGAATTTTTTGCATAAATTGTAGCATGTAAAACCACACTCGCTGATATAAAATCATTAACAACAAAATGTTTCCAAAGTTTACAGTTGATTGTAACTGGAAAGGTGCTGAAATGTCTTTGGATGTGTGATTCCTTTTCAACACCAATAGGTCAACCGAAAGACATATTTCTATGGGGTATGAGATTCATCTTTCTTGAACAAATAAGTTTATGAGAATTAATATAGTCTGGTAAATAATCCCAACCGCTGCTTAAATTAAAAATTTACAATTTATTCTTTTTCTTTTTTTTCCAATGCTCACACTTTGTTATTTTTTCAGATGTCCAATGTTGTGGTTTGTTCTCTTCCTGTTCCTGGATGCAGTTTAGGACTGTACTTTACGTAGACGGTGATGGATATAGTGCAATACATTCTGAAGGGTTTAAAAAAGTGACAAATTTCACCAGCAGTGCTTTAATTACACAGTGAGAAGGGCTAATACATCCACATTCAACAGCAGAACAAATTCTCTTAATACTGTAGATGCCATGAGAAAAGATATCAACCTGAGCAAAACAACAAGTGGAGCCAAGAAAGGTCTATGGCATATATAAACATATACTGTATGGTTTCTGTTTAGCGTATAATATGGTTGTGACGGACTTATAATATTGCAGACTTTGGACCTATGATATTGCAGACCATCTTAAAAAAATACCTCTGGAGTCACCCATAAATGCATTACTGTATGTTCTTCTGACAGAATTAATTAAAAAACTAAAAAATTTAAAATATGAAGTTGAAAAAAAATGAATTCAAAATACTTTCGCCATAGCTGATTTATAGATTTTGAAATATTGTAGGTCCCACGTATGGCATTTGGAGGAGGAAAAAAATTATCATACCCCATTAACTAGCGCTTCTTTTTCTAAAAAAAATATATTTTTATTATATGCCCTAGGGTCTGAATCATCACTTCTTTATATCCATATTTCTTTTCCGTTTGAACCTGCACTTCAGCTTTAATAGCCTGCCTGTTGCTCCCAGGAGTGTCACTGGCAAAAAATTGTCAAAGCGAATTCTGTGCAAGAAGAAAAGTTATTAAGCACAATATTAGCTGGTGTCTGAATGCCTTGCGTAGATAGATGCCAGGTAACCTAGAGGTTAGATTTTGAGCTGCACTATAAATATGAGACGGGAAATCTCTTGACCCATGATGAATAAAAAGCAATGTGTCTGCAGGGTATGACTGAAGCTCTTTATTAATGAGCAGTTGTACTCAGGCAGAGACACGATAATATTTTGCTTGTTTTACCAAACTTTCTAAGAAACAGCCTCAAAATAAGAGGTTTTTCACTTCATTTTGTCTTGCCTATAAAGAGAACATTTATTTCATAATCAATGACATTATCCTTTTAAAAAGGCTTCCTACTGTATGTTAAAGTTTTGGAATATCTTAATATTTGCATTGCTTAATCAGATTTTTCCAGTTGATTTGTTTTCTGTTTTTCTGCTGTTGTTGACAGGGTTACAGTACTTGTAGCCTGGTTTTAAAAAAATTACCTAATTCATATAAAATTATGCTCTTGCAGACAAGTTGGTACATTATCTAATGAATTGCTCTAAAGTAAAATGTATTTCTATGTAAAAAGCCATACTAAAGGAGGAACAGAGTTTCACTATGATAATATACTGTACTTGATTGGCATGGTTTCCTCTTTCTGTGATTTTGTTTGTGCTTGGGAGAAAAGGAAAAGTGAGGCTGTAATAGGAGATGTAAAAGCATCACTTGTGCAGGACATTTCCAAATGAAACATGCAGGCCTCTTCATAGAGTGTGAACCAATCAACTAAGGACTAATATGAGGTCAGATTCAATAATCTGCCCCATCCACACCAAATGCACTGCATTGTGTGCATTTGTCTTATTAACTGACATATATTTGAAAAAATTAACATTGAATGGTGATTTTTAAAAGGATCACCTACTGTACAATGTTAACATTTAGGTTGTGGCAGTTGCCATTCTTAAATGGAATTCCCTTTCTTTCCTATTAGTTCTGCTATGGGACAGTCCTACCTTACTCTCACAACCTAATTAACTTTTAAAGATACCACCAGCACCTACAAAAATACTCTATTTTTCTTCCTTCCACCTACACAGATATCTTTTTATATGTTACGTACTTTTTTAAAGTGGGTCCATAGGCATTTGGGAACAAGAGAAACAAACTGACATCTGATTTCTGCCAATGTATCATTTCTCATCAATAATGATCTTCAGCCGCTACCCTGCAAACACATTTTTATTTACTGTGGCTCAAGAAGTTTCCCATCTCAGATTTGCAGGCTCTACCTTGGACCACAGTGCGGTACAATAGTTAGGGTTCCCGGCCTTGTAACTGGAACATTGTGGGTTCAAATTCCCCATCCGATGTTAGTACTGTAACCTTAAAGAAAGTATTGTTCCACCAATTTATACAGCTGTTTAAATGTGTGCAAGTGTAAATTACTTTGGATATACAGTATACTGTATGTCAGCCAAATAAACAAATGTAAATGCTCATTCTCATCTGGTTAAAGTGTTGATAAGTGGCCATGTTTTACTGCCTCTCACAGCAAAAGGCCTCAGCCACTGGGACATGGAGAACTCACCAGCTGCCTTACTGACAAACATCATCGCGTATCAGAGTCAGTGTGCATATGGGTCCTTTTGTTCCTCTCATTTTACAGAGAAGAAATATGTGCCATGTTGCCCTTTAAATTTAAAATTGCACAGCTGGATGAATTTATTAAACATGAATCCATTTGTATTTTAGACACGTTCAAATGTTAGAATATCTATTTGGCAGAAACAATTGGATTATTTTTTAAAGAGGTTACATGCAGTTGTAAATTTTGTTTGCCTCAGGTAACAGAGCTTCACAAAGTAGTGCTCACTCCTTTCTGGGCTTGTCTCCCCTTGTCACACTGTATGTAGGTACCACTCACATCAACACACATATTGTATGCTTTGGGAAAACACTCAAGAAACAGGTAATAGATTGAGTATGTACTGGAACTAAGAATAATGGGAAACGACATGACAAAGAAGCCTGAAGAATTTAGGTCCTGGTATTCTGGTCTCTGGACCATGGTAGCTCAGATGGCAAGGGTGTCTAGCTCCTTACCGAAAGGTCCTGGGCTCAATCCCAGGTAGGGGGAAGTTATGTAGCTTGCTCTAATTCCTTCCAGGTCCACTCTGCCTGCTTTCCAAATGAGTACTGGGGGTTAATCCTTCAGGGGGTAATAGGCCGGCCAGAGCATGATGCCGACCACATCACCTCCACCTCCAGTGTCGGATGGTTGAGAAAAATGTTGGCCCTTGTACCCCATTCCCCATGGGCCTTTATGGCCTGAAAAGGGACCTAGCAACCATCCTAGTCACTTATGTCCTGGGTTATTGTGTTACAGGTTAGTTTAGGCAAAGCAGTCCAAATCACACATAAACAACTTGAGATAGCATCTTCTGACTTGACATGCAATTTTAAGATTTGACACAGTAGATTATAACTTTAGGCTTTTTTCACTCCCGCTCCTGGTAACTTTTGACTGCAGCTCTCAACTGGCTTCCCACTGAGCCTGGTCAGTACCTGGATGGGAGACCTCCTGGGAAGCTATGGTTTCTGCTAGTAGTGTTGTTAGTGGGACCAGCGGGGAGCACCCACCCTGTGGTCTGTGTGGGTCCTAATGCCCCGATATAATGGCAGGGACACTATACTGTAGTGGGCACCGTCTTTTGCATGAACGAAGGTTCTGACTCTCAGTGGTCGTTAAAGATCCCCGGGCATTTCTCGAGAAGAGTAGGGAGTTATCCTGGTGTCTGGGCCAAATTTCCCCCCTCAGCCTTTACTGTGGCCTCCATATTGTGCCCATGTGTGATTGGCTTGCTCTTGCCCTGTGATGGACTGGCGCCCTGTCCAGGGTGTACCCTGCCTTGCGCTCGTTGCTTGCTGGGTAGGCTCCAGCTTCCCGCGACACCATACGGTATAAAGTGGGTTTGGCAAATGACATGACATGACATGGCATCAAACAAGATATTTTATTCTGCCAGGGCACTGTGGTATCATATATCATTAATTATTATGCACAGGATATTAAGACTCAAACACACATA
This sequence comes from Lepisosteus platostomus, assembly GCF_059453375.1. Taxonomy (NCBI): domain Eukaryota; kingdom Metazoa; phylum Chordata; class Actinopteri; order Semionotiformes; family Lepisosteidae; genus Lepisosteus; species Lepisosteus platostomus. Next base: position 8,305,533 of record NC_142623.1, on the reverse strand, counting down.
TTGAACACCAGTAAAAGAATTGATAAGATTGGTGATGAAGATGGAAATTAATCTATTTTGAAGAATAATTCCTTGCAACAGCAGCAAATGATTTTCACTAGAAAGTGATGGTCTTCCCATAATTTATCTTTATTTCAATTTATAGCATCGTTTGGACATAATATATTAAAATGAGGATTACTGCACATTTGGAATGGCTTTCCCAGCTACAGAAAAGAAGTTATAGGATGATTTACATTTGACCAACGCCTGAACAGGAAAGAAAATCACATACAATAGTATTGACATTTTTCTGCTCTCTACAGTTTCACCTCCTGGTCTCTGTTCATTTGTTTTGCGTACACTGACATGGCACTTTAGCATGTGCATATTAAGCACACAGGTCCCTCACAAAGAGCCCGTTTCCCTATCTGACACCACTTGTATTTTATTTTGTTTTCAAAATTCTAGGAATCTTAAGGCAGGAAATGATCTTTTATCATTACAATTCCAAAAGTGTTTTTTTTATTTGTGAGGTTATGCTATACCTACAGTGTCACCATGCACTAATAGACATCATGAAATCACTTAAAGGCCATGAAGCACCTTAATCAGCTGCATGATTCAATATGCTAAAATGCACAGTGACTTATAAATCACCTTGTACAGTATGTCTATTATACAAATGTGCTTCACAGTACAGTAATAGGTAGTTAAATCATTGCTTTTTCTGACAAAAATTAGAATGGGGCTGAGATGAAAACAAATGATCTTAGTAGCATCTCTTGAACTTGATGAGTTTCTGGAAAGCCTGCTTGAACTCGTCGTTGAAAGCAGTGTAGATCACAGGGTTGATGAGGGAATTCAGGTACCCCAGCCAGGTGAAGAAATCAAACAGAGCTGCGTGAAACCAGCAAGTCTTGCAAATGGCCATCACCAAAGTCACCACAAAGAAAGGCAGCCAGCAGAAAATAAAGGCGCCCAGGATGATCCCTAGAGTCTTGGTCGCTTTCCTCTCTCTGGCAGCGCAGATCCTCTTCCTCTCCAGCACGCTGTCTGCCAGCTTCACCTTGACATTGTTCATGAACACTGGGGAGCCCCCGGGCTGAGGGTGACCCTCTTGGTTGGAGTTGGAGTTGATCGAGCAGAGGGAAGACCCGGCGGAGCCCCCTATGAGCTGGGCGGTGGTGAAGCGCTTCCCACAGGACGATGGGGGCTTGAATATCCTGGATCTGGCAGCCACGTAGATGCGACCATAGAGAATGATCAGCAGCACAGTTGGGACGTAAAAAGCGCCGAATGTGGAATAGATCGTGTATGAGAGCTGGTCTGTGTTGACGTTGCATTCGGTCAGCTCCTCATGAGCCTTGGCCTGCCTCCAGAAGAGTGGGGGCATGGAGATGGAGATGGAGATCACCCACACTACGGCAATCATAACCCCAGCCCTGCGGGTGGTCCTTCTCTTGCAGTACTCCAGGGCATCAGTGATAGCCCAGTATCGGTCCAGAGCAATGACACACAGGTGAAGGATGGAAGCTGTGCAGCACGTGATGTCTGACAAGAGCCAGATGTCACACATGACCTGCCCCAGTGACCAGGTCTTGCTCACAGTGTAGACAATGCTGATGGGCATCACCAGGATGGACACCAGGAGGTCTGTCACCGCCAGGGATCCTATGAGGAAATTGGCTGGGGTGTGAAGCTTGCGAGTCAAGAAGATGGTGATGACGACAAAGACATTGGACAGCACAGTGGCCAGGGTAATGATCGCCATAACAATAGACAGGGAGATCTTCAGACCTAAAATGGTGTTCTCATCCCAAGAGATCAGCATATCACTAGGGTTCTGCGAAGTATTTCCAGAAATGATCTGGAAGGAAACGTCAGCAGAGTGATTGCCTCGGTCCATCATCTAACTGTGCACAATTAGGCTCTGTGTAGAGGGGAGCAGGGGAAGGCCTCATTAGAACCCTTTGACCAATAGGTTCAATCACAATCAAACCTCACATTCTACATTTTGTCAGTAGAGTTTTATAATGATTAATTATCTTTCATCACTCTCTGCAATTTTCTTTCAGACCTGAAGATCTAGTTTTGGTGCAAACTCGTCTCAAGTTTCATGTTGAAGCTCCGTCCTGATAGAGCTTTGGCACTACAGCTTTGGAAGTTAATTATAATTCTGACTGCATAGCTCTTGTTTTTCACTGCAGAGCTTGCACCACCACCACTCAAAGGGTTTGTTTAATTTGCCTCTATTGCATTGTCTTTGTTATTCAAGAACAAGCTTCTGAAATGTAGCTGCTGCACTCTGTACAGCAAACCTCGTCCTTTGTTTCTTCTTCAGGTTTTGTATAATTTCCTGCTCATTGAGCAGATGTGGGGTTTGAAATCAGAATGAATGTCACAGAAGGTAGCTTCCTCTCTTGGGCTATGCTGGATTTTTGAAGGAAATAAGTCTGCTTGGAAGTTATTAATTCAGAATCTGTGACCTAAGAACAGGCAATAATGAGTGAGTCATACAAAGGCAGACATCTAGTTGGTTAAGTGGCAATGATGACTAAAGTTAACAGAGGGACATTCAGATTGTTTTAGGATCTTGTGTTGAAAGAATACTTTGATTCTTTTATTTAAAACTGTGCCTTGACTCAGTCTCTTGAAATTGAGTTTTCTTCTGCGTTCCTGCTAATTTCTCAAACAGCTGTAGCTTCAGTCCGATAGAGCAAGGAATCCATGCGGGCGGTACAGGAAACGGGTTAGTCTCTATTCTGTGCCAGGTGGAAGACAAGCTCCCTGCACTCTGAAGTAGGTCCTCTTTCTCTAAGAGAAGTGTGATCTAGAATTGAAAGAGAAAGCACACAGAAAGTTAGACAAAGGCTGGTGCTTGAGCCACAGCACAAAAAGGGGCAAACCCTTCACTGCCACGCAAAAAAGACAGAACCAGCAACCAGTGTTACTACTCTGACGAGAGTACTTTTGGATTAAATCCCATCTCTTAATTATAAGTAGCTTAGTCTTTATTAGTTTCACAAAAGTTTTTGCATTTTCATTATTTTCGGGGTTTTTTTCACAGAGCTTTCCTAAAATTCTACCCTTAATGTAACAAAAAACAGTTGACATGAGACTCAAGTCTTGGTTGTTACACTGACACTAAAAGCTGGAGGTGGCCAAGATTCCCAAATGGCGACAGGCAATTGGCTCACCAGGTGTTTTGCACTGAGAAGGGTTCCTTTAGTGAAGTTGCGACTCTTGGAATTTCCTCAGTGCCTTGTCAGGCTTGTGATGGTAACAGTGAGGGACGTGCCTGTTCTCCAAATGGCACTGAACCTCCTGTGCCCCACTGAGCTTGTAACCGGTTTGGAAATGAGTGTTTCAGTGGGTACGCAGGTCAGAAGAGCCTGCCTACCCTTCTTTATTCTCCCCTTGAGGGCTGTGAGCACACAATTGGCAAATTCAGATTAGTGGTTACATGATAAAATGAAAAAAAAAGGCAAATCTAAATTCAATAAAAAACTGGGGGCTTCTCTGTCAAAGACAGTGCATGCCCTTGTGAGCAAAGGTAATATAAAATCCTGTCATATACAGTAGATCTCTAACTCTGACCCCAGTTAAACAAACTTGATAATCACATGCTGATGTATTCCTCAATAGTGAGCTCTGCTATGTGGTGTGACTTCAAGCATAGCAGTACCATCTTAAATCACTTGACACCAGATTGTCCCTCGCCAATGTGTTTAATGGCCCAGCTGCAAAATGGGATATAAATTGTGTTAATACGTCATATAATATTACTCTTATTATCCACACTGTTGGGAGCTTCAGGCCACTGTGAGGAAATGATGAGAAAACCCAATTTAGCTTTAAATCACCTTCCTCATCACAGGCCTATATAGGTGTCAGGCTGTTTAATCCATAAGTCACTCAATAATTGTTTCTTTTTGTTAACAAATCAGACTTCCTGGCAATATAACCACAGAATGATTTTTAACATGAATAGTAATGCAATTTTATAAGCATAACATTGTTTTCTCCAGTGATGTAAAGAGATAGGTCTTGTTTAGATTTTTTTACTGGATGTTTGCCCAGTGGAGCAATTAGTTTTCATGAGTGCATTAAAAGCTCGGAGGCTGTATTTTTTCCAGTATCTTCATAGCACATTATTGATTTAAAGGGATAAGGGAATTCTAATAACCTATTAGACAAGCTGTCCTTATTTGTTAATCGGCAAGTCTGATAACTCACAGTACTAGATGCATTGGCTTTGTGTCACCAGCAGCTTTCAAGCACTTCATTAAAATGTTTTGTTATAACTGGCTGTTATTAATGGTCACCTAATCCAATGTTACATACCCTGCATTGCTGTTTATTAATTAATAAATGGCCATAAGCAGACCCATGAGAGAATTTAATAGTGCAACTTTTTACAAATTAACATTCTTTAAACTGACTTCAATTGCAATAGCAGCCAGTGCAGATCCAAAACTACCAGAAACATCAGACGTGTGTCTTTAAAGCTGTGCTGTAGTGAATGGCGGCTGTTACTAATAACCATCACCTTGTTCAGTATCACACTGGTGATGCTTAATGGAAAAGGTTTTGGGCAGAGAATAAGCTCAGAAATGAAGTATCGGAAATTGTCTGTATAAGTTGTCTGTTTTCTGAGCATAGGATATAGACAATTACAATAAACAATCTCAAATCTCAAACAATATACTTAAGTGCCATAAGTAATTGCCATTGTAGTAAACTAAAATTGCTGTACTGGAGTAAAGAGATTCTGTTGCTTGTCCATACTAATGAAGCCAGTAATTAACAGATAGGATACATTCTGTACTAATTGTGTGGCTTTAGATGCAATTATTTGACTTGTTAGGTGAGCTTGCTGAATAGTTATGGAATACAGTATGATGCAATTGGTAAATAAAACAGGATCTGTTGCAAATTATAATCATAGGTTTGCTCAGTTTTCATAGCATCCAGGTTAACTTTTTGTTTTACAAATGTTGGAAAAATGCCTCCTTAAAACCCTGAGCAGCATGTTTTTCTCTGATAAGAAGCTGTGCGCTCAGCTATTAGTGACGTTCACTTGACTGGCGTGAAATGGAACAAGTGTTTTACGTTTTCATAACACTGAGGCAAGTGATGGAAAAATGTCTAAAATAGATTTTACTTTTCAGAGGCAGAGGAGGGTGATATGTTTTCTTTCTGTGTAACATTCAAATATTTTGTTAGGGATTTTTATAAGGGTTGTGGTTAAAATTGAATGGATTCTATAACAGTATAAAAGTACGAGGCCCACTGGCCACATCCTGCCATACAAGTCTGCTTTTTTTTCCCAACAACCTCTGAAAGTCATAAGCTTTGATTGTAATCTTAAGTCACTTTTTCAATTTTTCTTTGACTATGAGTAACAGAGCCTTACATAGATTTAGACAGGAACTGAATACCTCAGTGAGGAAATGTGAAAGTCTTTTTGTATTTTGCTCTTTCCTTTGGATAAGTACACATGCCTGTCTTTGCCTCTGGTGGGCCTGGCACCTGAGATTTCAATGGAGGATAAAGTCGAGCCTGTTCACAGACAGAGGAGCCCCAGGAGGATTCAGCAGGGTAGCTATAACTCTGAAGTCTTAGAGGGATGAGAGAGTGGTTTAGTAAGGAGGGAAGGTGCATACAGTGCTGCTATCAGCCTCCCCATATGTAAGCAGGAGTGATATGACACGTTGTCACAGTCTCCTCCTTGACGAGTTTACAGGCATAGATAGAATATAACAATAACGATGGCACAGCCACAACTGCAAAGATGTGCAATGGTGTTTATTACGAGGAACTGTGTTCCCAAAGTCCACACCCAAAAAAACAAAGTGAAAACCACAAACTAACCAGGAAAAAACAAAACAACACAAAGCTATAGTACAATAATATATGCATTAATTACTGTAGGCAGCTCCTATTTTACCCCCCCCAATCCACTTTCTCCTATCTCCCCCCTCCTATCTTGAAGAGCTCCTTTTCTAGGTTAAACTCCTCCCCCTAGAATATTCCAATATAAAGCCAAAAATTTTATTTACTAAATAATACTCAGAATTCTGATATACACATTTCTTCATTAAGTACACAATTAAACAACGAACATATTATTACCAAAAATACAATATCATACTCCTTTTATGTACATAACTGTTGTTTAAGAAAATACTACCCCCTTTTAATGGTATCTTCGTACAAAATCCAAGCATGCGCAATCCTGAAACAGGTGCTACTAAGCCAGCCCCTATTGCCACGCCAAAGTTTGGGTCCTACAGGTTTGCGGGAGAAACCATTTTGCCGGTGAGAAATCCAAACAGTTTATTTATTTGAAACACGTGAGTTGATCACCAATTTGGTTCATTTCACTTCTAAAACAAAGGAAAACAGCTGTTTGGTTTGAGTTAATGTTTAATTTTGATAATACGGGAACAACCTTACTTTACTTTGCTCTGTGTGCACCCACGTTGCAATCAAAGCTTTCCCCGGAATTCCAGACTAGTTTGTTTACGTTGGAAACCAGCGTTATCGCCTTTGTTTAGATAGTGAAATGTTGACGTATGTGTGTGTTTATGTTCATGTGGATATCTCACGAGTGCCAGCTGATCTGAAAACGGAGTCTCCAGTCATACACGTTCTGTTATAAGCAGTATCTATAGATTTAAATTCAGTGCCAGAAACATTCCTGCATGACAAAACCCAGCTACAGGGTAAAAGTGCTTGGAGGGTTTTTAACAAAACTTTGTTTCTTAAACGTTTTTTTTCAATATATTCAGCATTTTAATGTGTACGGCTCCATTTGAAAGATTCCTACGATCGCCCAATAAAATTACTGCATGTGTTGACATCCAAAGGCATTTCTTTTCCATTCCTTAACCCTGCAAAACACAGTTCAACCTGCTAAAAGCCATGGGTTTATTCACTAAAGTATAAAGGTCACTTTTTTCTAATATTAATCCTAAATAATTTATCTTTCCTTTTGTGTATATTTTGCTCTTTCATGTTAAGTCAACTCAAACTATCAACCCTTCATCTGGAAGTCCAGAACTCCAACCATTATTTCACATCGTAGGCCTCTGAGAATCCTAGGGCTTTATTGTTATTTGTGGATTTCAAAATTACTGTGTTATCTGCCTACTCTTTCAGGAAAAAAAATTGGTGGACAGGTAGAAGAATTGTGACACACTCTCTGTATACTATATATAAATACTTATACTATAAGAAAAAAAAATCAAGAGTTCTGAAAGTGTAGAAATGCAACTATAGCTGTTCTAGAGCACTAGAAATAGTCTCATTAATTAAGTCTACTCATGAAAGAGATGAATCAATTATTTCTATTCATAAGCTCCCAAATTTGGAATTTCCAATTGTTAATCAGTTTTGTGCACTGCTGTGAGCTTTGTACTAGTATTAAAATGTACACTGTCAGAGCCATCTGTTGTTTTTCACACTGCTTGTCTAACAGCGCCCACAGCAAAGTATTGTTCAGAGAAGCTGTATTTCCTTAACTGACAACACGCATAGCTCACAGTCTCCCATGCTGTGCAGAGAAGGATACCCTCTCTGACTTGAGGTTCTCAGCCTGGCATGATTCTTTCAAATTCTTTGGACGTCTTTGATGTTGTTTATATTGTTACAGAGAACATTCCTATCTTTGTCCGTGTTTATTGTTACAGATAAAACTCTTTAATTCTTATTTCCAGCTTTCATTTTCTCTGGGTTTAAATCACAGGCATGCTTTGATCAGAGTGTTGAGTGTTGCTCTGTACTGCGGCTGTTCCTGTGACACAAGTCCCAGTACAGCACTGCTTTTGTAATGTATTTCATCTGTGAAAGACTTTGAATGTTTAGCATTTTCTGTCTGTTCATTAACCCCCATGCACAGTACTTAACAGCTGTAATGTACACTGTCATAAAAAAACATCTTGGATATTTCGGACATAACCAAGACTCATTACAGTATACTGTATATTTGCTACAAACAACATTAATTTAATCAAAGTGTCCACTAAGGTTCTCTTACCACAAAAAAAAAGACTGTTATGGGAAAAATACATTATAATTTACAGACGTAAGTACTGGAAGCAGTTTTTAAAACTCTTTCTTTAACTAGAACATCTCACCTACCACTTGGTAGTGTGCTGTGTTCAGCTCAGAAGGTATCTGATTTTCATTGTAGAGAGAATTCAGTGGTATTGGTTGTCTTAGGAGGTTATATCACAAAGATATTAACATTCAGTTAAGATAACAGACATTTTACCAGAACAGATAATGACTGTATCTAAGTTCTCTAAGTTCTAAACAGTCTTTACCTTAAACATACATTGTATCTGGCACAATATCGCTGTTTTGTAACATGCATAATACAGATTAGGGTGAGTTAACTAACTTACATGCTATAAAACCATCAGATAAAACGAGTTCCTGCTCCTTATATCTAAAAAATGTGAACATTTTATTACTAAACTGTAATCTAATGGCTCTAATGTTTTTACCAGTATGCATGGTCTGTAATTTTTCAAATGAGAAAATATCCCTTCACAGATGAATAACTCCTAATCTAGATCAGTTACTTACTGTGCAATGTTTTAAAATGTTGTTGTATTATCAATTAAACTTAATTGCTTTTATATAGTATTTTTCATATAAAAAGCACTTTACATACACCACTTCATCCATCACTGAAATGCACCCCCCATCTGGGTCTCCCATATTGTGTGACCCTAGGTTGGAGTTCAGGGAGCATGCAGAGGATAACAGCACACCTCTAGTTTTAGGAACAGTCATAGGATTTTTAATGAACAAACTCTTAGGAATTCTGTTTAATGTCTCATCTGAAAGATGGCACCTCCTATAGAATAGTGCTCCCTGTCACCAGTGTTTCTCCATGGAAAGACGCTTTCTTAAGGCTGTCCTGCACCAAACTCTCTGAAAGAAAAAATCAACTCAGCTTGTCTCTTCTGGATTGAATCCCAAAAACGATTTTGTTTCATTTAGAAGCCTTAAAATTCATGTCTTGACCACAGCCATTTAAGATGCAAAAAGAAATGTACAGGTTTCAAAGCTTGCAAAATTGTTTAATAATTTAAAGTCTGTTCCAGAAAGGGTAAATACTTTCTAACAGCTAAAGGGGTAGATAATGGCTATAAAGAAAACACCAAATACCATTCCTTTCTTATCAGAATCCTGTCTTGAAGGCGTTCTGAAGGAAATCTTTTGGATTAAAACTGACAAGTGGGCTGAGGGATTGTTTGCGTTTGAGTTTACAGAACATCAGGTTAATAACTTGTGACAACCACTGCACTGTAAAAGTTATTTTTTCAATTACAATTGTAACAAAATAGAAAACATAAAAGATGATCTACAAGCCGTACTGGAAAAGAGACGTGGGATGGAAGTGAATGAATAAAATCTTGTTGTACGTAGGAACATTTCCTGCAAATTGAATTTATTTTCATTCAACTGGCAGGGGAAGTCAGTTAAGAAACAAGACTATAATATAAATACTTGTAGGGGATGAAAGTTAAAAGACTTAACAACATAAAATGAGGGATGTTACTCATTATAAACAGTATTAGTTTTTTTTTAGTTAGTTAGGTGTGGTTAATGAGTTTAAGATTACCCCAAAGGTCCCAGGTTGTGGGCTACATGGTGATACTGTAACATTTAGAGCTGCTATCTCACACCTCCAGGGTTTATATCCAGACCTGGGTGCCTGTCTGGAGAGTTTGCATATTCTTCTGTATTTTCATGGGTTTCAAAGGAGCCCGGTTCCCAACTTCCATACTTTTCCCTGCTGAGTGTTTCTGGATCCTCTCTTCCCAATACTTGGAATCTTGTCCAGATTGCCTACAGGGGCTAGAGGCACTGCTTCTGCTTTTCAGTATATGATACTAGTGTCACAGTAGAAAATTAAAAAGTGAGTTTCCATCACTGTTTCCTGCAGTTTCTGAATTCAGTGCCCTGTCATGTTAAAATGGCAGTGATAATGGTTCTTGTATTATTACAGGGATTCCTCCCAGTTTTCCCTTGCAGAGGTAGGGGTGTAGAAAGAGAGGCAGGAGATGGTAACTGCAGCTCACTGACTTTATTACTGCTCAGGGGTTTGGCATGAGAGAAAGACAGAGGGAAAGGGGTGTCTTTTTATAGAGAGAGGCAGGGAGAGGGGAAATGCAAAAAGAGGGAAAAGAGATCAGGGTTCAGAGGCTCCAGACAGACCGCCTCTTGGTTGGGATGTTTCATTATTAACAGGGCACAGCCTCTTAGCTCATCTATCTGTTCTGGTTGCTCTTAGCTAACGGGCGAGAGGATCTCATTGAGCCATACTGAGTTTAAGGATGTCAGGGTGCTCCCTGGCACCTATCCAGGATAGCAATATGTTTTTATTTTGTAACATGGCAACCACAATTTTACATAATGTTCTAAAAGAGGTCTTTACAAAGCTATCATTGTAAATGGCACATCTCCAACCTCCAAATGTGAGCTAACATAAAAATAAAGCACCCCTCTACCTGGTAGGCTGGTTTTGTATATCATCTTTATGACACGTTCACCACAGCTTTAGAACATAGAGGCCATGTCTGGTCAATTACACTGTGTTTGCAATTTCTCATTTTATATAGTAGAGCTCAATATATTAAAGCGTGATATCTGCCCATTTTTTTTAGTCTAATTTGGGAACGCCCATTACAATCTGAATCACAGCGATGGTGCTTACACTCACATACTGTAGCAACAGTGCAAGACCACAGACACGGTCCTCTGTTTCTCCCACCCGATTGAGCCATTTTACAGATTCAAGCTTTCACAGGCTTCTAACTCTACATGTACAGGAACAGGCGTGAGCCTCACAAACATCACCACATCCCTCTAGGCACACTGAGAGTCCCTTGGGTAACTGTTTCACTGAGAGATAAAAACTACCTCTCTGGGAAATAAGTCAATTTGGAGAGATGCTGACAGCCTACATATTTTACCTAAGGAGCAGGTTCTGACACTTATAAATTTGTTGTCATACCCAACTGAATAAGAAGACATTCCAGCTAACACCCCTATCCTTTGTCAATTGTATTATGTTTGCGGAGCACTCATGTTAACGTGTCTGGAGTTTGTGTATTTCTTTTTATCTTAAGTAGCATATTTTGCCACCTCTGTACATGTTGTTGCACTCTAATATGGTCACGTTGTGAAAGGATGTGGTTTGGTTTTAGTGGTTGTAGTGGTCATCTCTTTTTCACTTACAGTATATTATGCAGTATTTTGTACGCCAGTACTTCCCAGAACATTTGGTTCAGACTTGAGTTGGAAACGTCTAACAAGCAGATGCAAAAGATTAAGTTGATCAGTGGGACCATGTTTTAAGTTGGATAACCTATTCAATTTCATGCCTAGATTGAAAAGATCAAATTGTCCTTAAAAACAAAATGTACACATTCATGGATGTTCTGTATGTTTATATTATCCAGGTCATGGTTCAAAATTTGTCACATGGCAATAAATTTTGTTAGGATTGCCTTTGTTATTGTGTGGTCTGAATCGTATTCGATATTTATGACAAGAACTAGACTACAGCTTGTTTTAACATTTTTACATTTTGTATACAATACATTTGACTATGTGCAGTCACTTGGTCAAATTGGCTGTCAATTTAGCCTTGTTTCTGTGAGATATTAGGAACTTGAGACTGAAATCCTTTCTGTGAATTTGCATGTGTTGTTCTGACTCATCATAGGTGATATGTACCATACACTCATATGATATGTCAAAGAAAGAATTGCAGAAAGTGTAATTATGTATCAAACATTTTTGACCTTATCAAAATGATTATGTCACACCTAATTATTAGAGTAAGGATTAAAATTAAGAAAAACACAAGAGGTTTGTTGGTGATATGACTGTAACCCTTTTGATACCACTTTCTGAATGGCAATTGGCATAATACCATAAATTATTCTGGTATCAGGAAAATGGCATGTTTTTGTGTTTCCAAATATGGAAGCATTCATCACTCCATGAAGAGAAAAAATGTTAATTTGATCTTAATTCAGAATTACCTTTGTATTAGCATGATATTAATCACATGATGATGTTAATCGTAAACACAGTGGGAAAGAATTCAGTTTAAAGTGGTTGTCTGTTGAAGTCTTAAGTCATACCAACTTCAGGCACGAATGGATGAAGATGATGGAGTAAGTCTTGAAAAGGTATGGCACGATTAGAAACTACAACAGACCTGTAAAAGACCAAATAGTTGAATTCACTTAAACTGATTTTAAAAGTATAACTGATGCTAAACTTATGTTAAAACTAAAACAATGCTAAATGCTAAAAAAACAATGATGTAAAAAGTAAGATGCATTTTTTTGTACAATTACAAATGTACAAAAAATACAATTTTTTATGTTTGTACTTAGGGGTGGTAGCAAGTAACATTTAATGCTGGAACATCTGGAGTAATTAAAGTACAACACAAGGGAAGCTCAGCTCACTGCAAAAGCATGAGGCTGATATGAGATTTTTTATGACCAGAGCGATCTGTAGTCAGTTATTCAGCCCTTCACAGAACAAACTACAGGCATTTTGTTTTGGGGGAGCTGTTTGTTTCAGCAGCTGTCACCCTCTTTTCAAAATGTTGTACTAAATTAGCCTCAATGCTGGCTTTAAATGTGTTTATTTTTAATGTGTAATGCCTTCTCCCTTTGTATACAACTAACTGCACAGTTATTGTGATTTTGACTAATATTTAAAGGACAAAAACCAAAACCATTTTTTTCGAGTACAGCTGGCTCTAATTAAAAACAAACAAAGAAGATAAGAACCATCTAGAAATCCTGTCGCAGCCTAATCACACCATGTTTCTAAATAAACACTTAGGTAATTTTTTGTGGCAGTATGAATAGTTACCAAGATTTTTAATTAATTTATTTGTTGATGTGTTGATCACATAATTAGTGATGGAGTTAATAACTCTGTTCTTTAGGTCTGTAGCAGCCAGATTGCATGCCGTATGTTGCTGTCCATGGTGCTGAAATAGAAGGCATGCCTTTCCATTTCCCCATGTAATCTGAATTGTGTTGGCTGGCAGTTATTTACTTAGCTTTCATTTTGGAGCTCTATACACAAAGTCATAAATAGTTAACTATTTTGTTCCCGGTCAAACAATATTTACATAAAGCACGTAAATTACAGCCGTAATTATTTTACTTTTAATTTAAACAGATGAGGATGACTAGTTACTTCTCTTGGATGCCAGGTAATGAAAACAATTAAAACTTAATTTGAGAATCATCTGTATGACAACAGGATGCTTTGGGACAGTCAGCATGAATTTAGAAAGTGATAGGCTCTTCTTTAATTGTTAGAGGACTTTAAGCAATAGCAGTAAGGGATATACCAGAGAAAATGATAATATATTCTGTTAGATTAATTCTTTTTCTCTGCAGTAAACATTCGAGGAAATACAAGTTTAATAACTGATTGATGCATAGACATGAGTACAGATGAGGGGTGAATACTCAGATTGGAGTTTAATGTAATTGGTGAAGTAAATCTTGATCTGCTTGCTTGTTTGGTTTACTAGGTGATTAGGACTGAAGCTCTTCCTAATTTGATCTAAAAGTATCTACTGTACTTTTTTATGTATAGCTGGTATAGCCGGTACATTAGTCATGTTCTTAGACCATACCAGAATAGGATGATCAGAAAGCACTGTAGAAGCTGCAAGTAAAGATTTAAACAGAACCTAAGAGTGGCCAAACAACTGTACACTTAATTAGCTAAGGAGAGGATTACATGCAAGTAGCAAACACATGTAGTTGTAGTTTACGGGCAATTTCATTCACCATGATACAAAAGTAATATTGCTGCAAGCAGGAAAACATCTTATGGACAGCAATTCAAAGTGGGGGTAAAGGAAATACTACCTGGGCTAAAATATGTTAATCTTTTTATTATTTAATGGAGATGATAGTGAGGGGGACACAATTCAAATGATTAAAAAAACTCAAGAGCCTTTGGCAAAGCCAGGATCATCACAATTTACACAAACCAGAGGACACAATTGGAAATGAAGGGAAATTGCATTTAGAACAGGAGACAGTATTTAAAGAAAGAGTTACAGGAATCCAACCAGCCTTGTTATCAGAGCAAATTTCTTCGAGGGATGCATCTGGACATTTGTAAATAAATTATCAACAAGATGTACTGTACATGTCTGGCAATGGAAAACCATTAGCTAGATGTCAACATTTAGTGCTGCTTTGTTAGTAGACTGCACTTGAGATCTAAAGACTGTCAGTAGTGCTCTTTAATATTTCGCAAGCAGTGTTTTCCATTAGTTCCTTCTTTCAGATGTTTGTACTGTAAGGTTCAAGCATTATTCAAATGAATGCAAATACAAGCAGTTGCAGTCTCCATTTGGCACATTGGATAGGGATGCTGTAGAAGGTCTTAATTAGGAGAAAAATGTTTTTTTTTCAGGTGCCCTTGTTTGGTATTCATACTGATCCTTACTTCACCATTCTTGTGCTGTGATGCAGATTTCACCCTTTTATTTGATGCATCTTTTAGTTCTAGGTATTAATGTTGTTCTATAAACGTTCTAGCTGGATGATAGGGGGGGTGAGGAGTGAGGAGTAGGGTATTGGCTGATGGACCTGCTATGCTGATTTCTTATGCTTCACAGGCTGAGGGTGGGCCTAGAAATCAGTTGTGTTTGCCTTCGGTTTGATTTTTTTTTTACCTATGCATTCTGCGTACACTGGATCGGCACCTGGTTCTTAATAGGCAATGGGGCTTTTCATTTATTAGACTATACGTGATCCAGGAATGGAAGACAAACATGCTCGATTAAAACATGGCACACAAATCTCTATTCTTCAGATTTCACACGTACATACAGTACACAGCATCAAAGGAATATTGTGAATCAGCTCAATGTGTAAATTACACCAGACTCTTTACTATTTACACACGGCTGTTCATGATGCACCAACTATTGTGGATTCAGATGATTGATTGATTACACTCCAGTATCCAGATATTTGCTACTAAAAATATTTTTTAAAAGTTTAAAATGAATAGGAAGATGAAGGTCTGTGATACAGTGCATGTACCTCTTGGGACTGTTCCATTAATTAGCCTCCTTTAAGAAGCCATCACTCTAGTCAAGGTGATCTGTTTACATATTGTGCTGACCTGGTTCCTCTAGTATTAAACGTATTATGGTTCACTCCACCCCCACTCCACCTGTCTAGAGTCTCCCTTCCATATCCAGTGATCTAGTTAAAGAAAATTGTTTGCTTCCATGAATGGCTCTGATTGTTTGAGGAGGCCTGGGACATTTACACAAAGACTTCTTCACTGCTGTGCGATCATTTTGAACTTGGAAGCAGGCAGTTAATCATCTCTAAAGGGCAATGGTAAATTAATTAGTGGGGCTGAGACACCCCACTATATGTGATATCAGAGCATGATGGAAATCTAATATTAGATACACTGAGATTTCCTGCTAATAATTCAGTCCACAGTTTAAGGAACAATTGTTATTAGGTCAGTATCCCCGGAACAACTTATTGCCAGTTTCTTTTTTGACACAGAAAAACTTTGTTAGGAGCTTTATTTAACGTTTAGCTCTGCATAAAGCAGTAACATATTCATGTGCACTTTAAGCACTGTGAATACATTAAAAGACAAAAAATACTGTAATGTTTCTTGATTAGTGAGGCTGTAGTCTACTTGAAAATAAATTATTTCCAGTGATAATTTTCACTCAGACACTGACATAATCCTGAATGGTGGAGAGTCATTTAGAGTATTCTGCAATCCCAATGCAATAACATCTTGGCAAGCTATCAACAGAAATACAATCGTTAGCACAACAGTGTCGACAAATACTTGCATGCACACACACAAACTCATTAAAGCGCGGGCACACAATCCCTTAATCTCTATCCATCAGTGCACCTTGCATGTATCATAAATTATGCCCTGCTTATGACAGAGGGGGAACTCTTTTTGCAGTCTTAAGTACACCCAGGTCATTAAATGTATCCTGATTGTTCATGCAATAGGACACCTAACAGACTGGAAATCTGTTGAGTATAGTGCAGCTAGGCAGAATGAATCTGAGAATGTTCACATGATGGTGGCACGGCAAAATAACTTTTAAGGGCAAATGCTTCAAGAGCTTTATCTGAAGAAATTCCATTTGCTTAATTTGCTATTTAATCATTTAAGTTTGTTTTACACCACAGGCATTTCTCAAATGCAGATTTAACAATAATTCTGGGTAGACCGATATGATAGTATGACCATGGTCTTGAGCCAGTGAACTTTGCTCTTCCTTATTCCCTAACCAATTTAAGTGCACTTTAAGAAGAGTTCTAAAGCTATGACACTCATCTTGGGTGGATCAAAATTAGATCCAATAACCTCTCAGATACGTGTTTCACAAGACAAAGGTGTTACATCCTTTTGAGCTGTGTGCACCCCTATGGACTCCAAATACAGCTTTTCCGTCCGAACCCTCTGCTATGTTTCCAAGTATCTGCAGGGTAAAGCCACAAAAAAAGCTGAGGAAGACTTGGGATCCAATGTAAGAAAACACTGCCTCCTTTGATCAACCCCAGCCCTGTCGGAGACATTTGTTCACGTGGTACAGCAAACTGCAAGGATCCAGTTCCAGACACATTTGATTAAAATTTGATTGTGTGACCTATGATTCAGTGTTCCACATGGCTACATTGCACTATGCCTATGAGCACTGGTGCTGTTTGGAGAACAGAATGTTCTTTGGGTGGGGGGAATTGGGTAAGGTAGGGGACATTAGTCCTTGTTATATAAAGCAGGGTGCTTTGATTAAGCTCTTGAATCTGTGATTATGCCGACATATGTCGTAGCAACTTACGGAGGTCTACTGGTAGTGGAGATAAATGGAATGAACATTTGTTCTTTTAACCATATAACCTTGGGTTATACAGCACTTTGTTGAAAACCATCAAAGAAATGTATTTTCTGTACTGTATAAGAAGCCACATTTTCTTATATCTTTGCTTTTTAAAAATCAAGTCTGGGTCAAACTTTAAAACTGAACCTCCACAATTTCAAATTTGATTTTGAATTAGATTTTGTTTAACGATTTCCACTTTCTGATGTATTTGCAAAGAAATGCTCACTTTGTGGGTGAATTTCATCTACATAGAGGTGCAATGATATATTGAACACCTGTCCAACTCAATATTGCACAGATACTGCTTTATTATCATAGAACTAGCTTTTAGCCAAGTCAAATAATTTCTGTACAGCAAGTTTCTTATGTACGTGATCTATAGGTGTGGACAAGATTATGTTCCCTGACTGCAGCATAATGACTTCACAGGGTTCCAAAGTAGTTAACTTTTGCAATATACAGTATTTGCTCATCTTTGACGTAGGATAATGAATAGATTTCAAAACACTACTATTTTTAAGTATTTACTGTAGCTGTACAGGAAATGAGTGTGTGAACTGATGAATGCCTGCAAAGAGAGCAGCTTTTCATAAAATAATTTCACCTTTATTAATCGTTGATATAGACAATTAAAGAAACAGCTTTATAGTTCCAAAGAAACTGCTTTACTTTTCATGAATTCCCAGCATTGCTGATAGTGTCTTCACAGAAAGCATTTTAAATTTCAGGATGTGCTTATCAAATAAATAGTAAAAATGATCATGTTGGTACAAGTAAGTGTACGGATAAGGGTAAAAAGTTCTTATGTTGAGCAATTCTCCACTGCACTGGAAATTAGTCAATCATAATGACTAGAGCTATTCAGAAAGATTTGATTTTGGTAAGCCTTATTAGGCTAGCTTGAAAATCATTAAATTGGCCAGACTTAATGCATATCTTTACTCACATACAGTACCTGGCAATCGTGAAAGTGCTCTGTATGATCCATTGCCCGGGTGGACATTCGATATAGTGATTCTTTTTGAAAAGTTATTTTATTTATTGATAAACCTTATTATTAAAATTCTATTAAATAAGATCAATTTCTGAGCTGAGATGTTTAACACATTGTTGTGACTTTCTATTCTTCATAATACTGGAAGAAATCTCACCATAACTATAATATTTCTCAAAATAATAATATTTAGAATGCTAGGTTGACAACTTCTTCTACTTTAATTGAATCTCAATTTGTATTTAACGTCTGCATTAACTACATGGCATTTTATGTTACAGAATGGACACTTAAATGATAAATTGTTCCACAACATTTAAAAACAAATGACATGCAGTAAAAGATATATACCATGTAAGTTGATAATAGAGAACACAACAGTGACAGATATGAGTGTATTATTTATAATCATCATTGACCGTATGGTGCAGTAATTCTTGTGTCACTAATTACCTTAGATCAGCAGCATATTTCTCTTTTCTTGCAAAGCATCTGGAAGTGTTTTATATTCTGCAGCCTCTATCTGGCGTATATCAAAATGTCTTTATTTTGTGGACCACTGATGTCTTTTAAAGAGAAGACCTACATTAAGTGCCTAGGTGATTTCCACTTTTCATAGAGTGAGATTGCTTGTCACAAATACATCTCTTTTTCAAATAGAGATTGCATTGATGAAATCTGTGGTGGAATTGGATTTTCAAAAGTACACAATGTGATGAAGTTTGTTTGTAGCAAGTGTTGTATTTTCTGTAACATGCTGGATAAGATCACTTTAACTAGTTTAAGCACTTAACTACTTATTCTAAAGTACTGTATCGTTCTGCTGTGCCTCTGGAATTGGTTGAATACTGTACATTTGCGGATAGTCTTCTGTTTCGTGGCTTTGGATGAGAACCACATTGATTGTGAAAGCTTAGCTCCTACATGGTCCACATTAAAGTGCAAAAAAGTTTAAAATGACCAAGTAGTGTTACACAGTGGAACAAAGAATATGTTGACTCTTACAATGCATAAAGTCGTTTTTGATCAACAGATATGGTTTTTGAAGCATGCTACAGAATGAATAGGAATCTAAACAATTCTGAAAGGCATCCAAGTGAACAATATAGTGGTTTCAGTACACTATTACATATTTTCCTATACACAATTATATGAAATTTACACTGCATTTGGAATTCTATTTTCCGGTTCAGCACATAAGTACTAAAATAAGTAGTTTCTGTATAATGTTTATCAGTTAGGTTAGAGAGTAAGAAATGATACTGTAACAACACAATCTCTATCTGGAGCTGTACAACCAGACCATAAATAAAAACAAAGGGTACAAACGAAAGGAAGCTACAGTATTTGCCCCATCTAGCTCATGTATTTAGAAAATCATGGATCTGATTTAATCCAGCTGTTTCTTGATAGGATACAGGTCATTGGATCAAAGCACACAATTGCGTAACCTGTTCCAGACTCTCACAACCCTTTTAAATTACTGGATATCTCTGATTGAAGAGATTGAAGGTATTTATAATAGTGGAAATTCACACATGGAGGGTTACGGCACTCATTTGAGAGGAAAGGCCACAGAAATAAAAAACTGAAACCTGTGGTGCCCTGGTCAACCGTTTTCTTTTTTCGACAGAAGCAATCTGTGTTAATTCAGAGTATTATGCCCATTTGTTTCATCTCTCTTTTATTCTGGGCAGCTCTCCAATAGCTTTGAAAACATGTGCACTGTCAATCATGTTGGAAATCAAAGCACCTGTAAAGTTCTCTCTTGGGTTATGAGATTCCAGCTTCTAATGATCAGAGAACTTTTAGAGTACCTGTCTTCTAATAGGAACATCAGAGTCCACCTCCCAACCAGCCTTGCAACAGTTTGAGTAGAGTTTCAGATTGGGATCTAACTAACACTTTAATAAAATCCCGTGGTCCTTTCACCATCACAAGACTATTTTGTTTTATTTTTTCTGGTGAAACAAATGCTCTTATGATTCACATTTTCTAATGTTAGAGAATATTTCAATATTTCACGACTACAGATTTCATTGCTTGGAGAATTTGGTTCTTTGCTAGTGACTGTCAAGGAAATACAGCATTTTCTTTTTTCTTTTTCATGGAAGTATTTAAACTCTAGTTTAGTTTAAATGTTTATATCCTAATACCAGGAGGGGACATGTGTTTTTAAACTTTTTCCACTTGTCTTAAGTGTCCAGAAGTTTATTTAATTTAGCTTTAATTATATCAAAATGAACGAGAATGAAGCAAACATTTCATTAAAATGATTAAACGTTCAATCAAAATTGTATATGGTTTTTTAAAAGTAAATATCCCAATGTGTTTTATAAAATGGAGAGGATCCACTTCATCCATCACTGGATGTCACTCTGTAGACATTCTGTACCAGCAGCCCAACTTAGGAAACACACAGCAGCCATTCTGCACCAGAAGCCCCACCTGGGTGACACAAGCAGCAATTCTGAAACAGCTGCCCCATCTGGGAGACACACAACAATCATTCTCCACTAACATCCCATCTAGGTGATACACAGAGCAGAATCATTTAACCAATTGCACTAAGGGTGAAATTGAGGTTGACAGGAATAATAATAATAATAATAATAATTGCTTACACTTATATAGCGCTTTTCTGGACACTCCACTCAAAGCGCTTTACAGGTAATGGGGACTCCCCTCCACCACCACCAATGTGTAGCATCCACCTGGATGATGCGACGGCAGCCATAGTGCGCCAGAACGCTCACCACACATCAGCTATCAGTGGGGAGGAGAGCAGAGTAATGTAGCCAATTCATAGAGGGGGATTATTAGGAGGCCATGACTGGTAAGGGCCAATTGGAAATTTGGCCAGGACACCGGGGTTACACCCCTACTCTTTTCGAGAAGCGCCCTGGGATTTTTAATGACCACAGAGAGTCAGGACCTCGGTTTTACATCTCATCCGAAGGACGGCGCCTGTTTACAGTATAGTGTCCCCATCACTATACTGGGGCATTAGGACCCACATGGACCACAGGGTGAGCGCCCCCTGCTGGCCCCACTAACACCTCTTCCAGCAGCAACCTTAGTTTGCTGGAATGACTGTACAAACTCAAAGTGGAACCTCTTCCTGACATTAAGATTAATACTCTTTCTATTATGAACAGTACCTCAGGACTAATTAGCCACAAACTTAGTTTGATGTCTCAGCTGTAAGGGAGCTCCCACAGGGCCATGTTCCTGGTCAACATACTGGGGCTGTGTCCTGGAAATTCTGGTCCAGAGGGAAGATTGTCACCTACTGGCACCACTTACTGCAGCAATCTGCGTTTTCTTTGAGTGCTCCCATTGCAGTATTAACCAGATCCAACCTTCCTTAGGGTTGAATTATGATGAGGTCAGGTCACGTTACAAGGTGGGAGTCGTCCAGTTATTCCCGAAAAGTCAGAATATGTTCTCTAGATTTGCTTGAAGGTACTCATTACTGAACATTCTTGTGTTCAAAGTAATCACAAAGAGTTGCCCATTGTAGTTTCACACTGCTTTGTACCTTGTTTCATGGACTTTTCGGCTTGGGTTCTGAATGTTGATCTAATATACTGTTCAGAAATCAGTAATCCAAAACAGTTGATGGAGTGGTTTCAGTTCTTAAGAGCATCATTGCACTGATGCTGTACTGTACCTCTACCTCTCACACAGAGAAAATGGCTATTTCATTTCCATTTCCATTCATCTTTCAGTTAGAGGAAGACCCATTGTTCTTTTTTCAATAATGTCTGTTAGTGTTTTTTTCTTGAGACAGCCAAAAGCTTCGGTGTGAGTCAGAATATAATGAACCAGTACTGGGCGATTATGGTTTCTATTACACTAGCTTTGAAAGTAAGTCACAAAGTGCTAATAGTTATCTTAAGAAAGCTGAGACTCCATCAAAGCTCATAGGCTTAGAGAAAATTATTAACCATATCTTGTCACATTGCAGACTGAATGGACCACCGACAAAGCTAAGTCAGTTTCTGTTCAGCAGAGTCAGCCTTCCTAAGTTTTAAACAGTTTATTTTTTGAGCTACATAACATCATCCGTAAGAGTTTGGGATGGTTTCGCACTCTTTGACACGATGTACTGTGTTTATATTTTCAGGGGCTCAAATCATGTTTCTGAAAGACATATTTGCTGGTTCAATTATTCAGAAACCAGTTAACATTAATTTGGTAATACAGTAGGTGCATTTACTCATTTTACTCACTTCTTGAAAGTCACTTCATGGAGTGATTTGCAATGGTCTGCAGAGATAGAATTAATATGTTGTCTGACCTATACTTTAAAAAATATGAATTCTGGATTTGTATTACACGTGGTAGACAGTATCTTTAAAGACTGTTAATAGCCTGTTATTAGACTTTTGGACTGAGAGCTCATCTATTGTCATTCACAGATAGTATAGAGTATATGCTGTACACTGCTACGACAAACTGGGCTATCTTTCTCTTTAGTAACTTTTTTAGTAAATCACATAATCTAGTTAAACAGGTGAATGGAGCCTTTCGTACATAAAGTTTTCTTTGTTTTATAAAACCAAAAGTTATATCTGTTACATAAAATTGTATCTGTTAACTTGTATTCAACAGCGACATTGTGCAATAGGGATATCACACATCCATGAACCTGTTAAGCATCAAGGATTTGTGAAATGCACCTAAAATACTGTATTTCAATACTGTTGTTCAGTTTATGATTTTCATCACTGTAAATCTTTTATGTTGCTCTGGAACATTTTTAGTGCCAGTCTTTATGAAACACTATTTTGAGACTATATGAAACACATTTTTATTATTCAGTTTTGTTTTGTAAGACATTATTCCAAGCAATAACCATTAGGAACTGTAAACAATTACATATATACCAAAATGACCCCTCCCTCTCCTCTAGGATCTATTATTCTTGATTACTGAGCATTTAAAAGAAACATTTAATCAAAGAATTCCTGGCTACAGAACAGATTGCCACGATATACCACAGTGGAATAACTCCATTCGTTACTTTTCATTCCAACAAGATCATAGAATGTGCTCAGTCAGAAGGAACCTGCAAAAGTCCAACTGAAAGGGGAAAGATCTATAAGCGCTGAAAAGGTAAGAAAATGAAATATTGACTTTGGTGTGTATTTTTTAACTGGTGTGAAGACAACAGATACTTTAAAATCTGCTGCAGCATAAATGAACAAAGTCCTTGGCTCTTACTACTGGCAGATCTCCATGTGAAAGACAGAGACAGTCTACCAATTGAATCCTTGAGGAATTTCCACAGCAATTCATTGACAAGTGATAAACTACAATGCATTTAAATAAAAGATTGTACAGTACTTTTTGTTATTGTTTTTCATATTTACAGATACGTCTTTAAGTTAATAAATGGATATTCTACTTAAACTGGCCACACTTTTCGGCTCAGCTATTATTCCACTGACGAGTTCTGTGCTGACAGAGGCTAAAAAGTGCAGTCTCCTATAACCATCTTAAAGATTTTTTTCAGTAGTACTGTACTGTATGTTTGTATAAATTAGATGAGAAATCAAGGTCGAGAGTGTGATATCCGAGTGCAGGTTAGCATCAGTTTTCCTTTGAAACGTTTCACATTTAGTAAATACTGCGTCAGAACCTGAAACAATTAAGGGATCTCAGGAAATAATGCCATTAATGGGCATTTCTGGTCTTCAGCGGCCACAATATTGCCAGATTGATCTCCGCGGTATTTAACCGAATTAATTTTGCAATTAATTTTTGTCTTTCTTAACTACCTGTAAAGCCTAGAAGCTCCTATCCTTCGGGGATCAGAATGACGTAACCGTACTTCAACCAACCTAGCTTACATATGATCTGCACGCACCGCATTTTGCATAATTAATGTACCGAAAAATGAGATTCGGTTATTATGCAGTGACTGTGACAGACCTCTGTCAGTAGATGATGTTGTTTTGCGTTTTCGTGTTTTTTTGCTTGCAATAATCTATTCTCATCTCTACATTATTTATACTGCACTGTTTGAAGGGATAGACCAATGTTTAAAACTGTTAGAAATTGTACACTTCCTTACCTCATGAGACTGCGTTCGAGAGTGAAAGAAGTTCGAATTTTTTCATACAGTTCATTTTGAAATACAAAAGCTTAACAGCACAGAAAACTATATAGCTATGTTAACGGACCAGCCCGCACGATGTGAAACATGATCACAAGACTCTAAACCCGTCACGCATGACATGTTTTACAATATTTACAATAGTTTGTAACTATTATTTGAAATTTTATTATCGATTAGTTTTAGGTAGTGGGCTACAACTTTTTTTTTAACTGAGAAACTGAAATGTATATTTCTGTATTGTGGCCGTAGGTTTAAGGAGTCTTCAATAAACAATTAAGACGAAGTCACTGGACTGTGTGTACCAGTCGCTTCCCTGTTATAAAACAAAATTACTGCACACAGCCTACTGTAATTCCAAATACTTTGCCTCTAACGGAAGCACTGAGTGACCAGCACAGAACTTCACACCTGAGCATGAGAGCTACAGTACTACAGTCTATATCAATAGGTTCCAACAGAAAAATACACCTAAAACGAAGCCTCATAACTATTACGGAAATACTGTACAGGTTAAATTAATAAAACAATGCACACGTCTCTGAGATGTACAGTATGTAGGGACTACTGCTGAGTATTCACTGGACAGGTCTATTTAAAAATGTTCCGCACGTGTTAGAATAGTGTTTGAACACGAGAATACGCCGTCGCTCTATAGAAGCCTGTACTGTAGAGGGTAGAAATACTGTAGAATTGAGACGCAGAACAGCACAACTAGAGTGTCCTCGGTGAAGTTATTTATTTACAATAAATTTGCAATAAACAACAAAAATAAATATTTTAGAAAACTATTCTAGCAGTTCACAGCTTGAATTTCGGAGTTTCTAGGACTCTATTTAAAGCGTCAACTTGCCCTTCCGTACATCGAATTGAAATATTTGGACACTGGAATGTGTTTCATTTATCATGACCACATACTGTATCTTGACAGTTGATAGAATTTATTTTAAGGCTCGTTGGGATTTTTAAACATTATAAAAATGACATTCAAATGCCAATCATTTCTTTCGAGATACGCTGTATATCGAACCCAAAACACATACTGTACAAAAATGAATCATTCACTTAAACCAATCAGCATTTCTCTATGTATTTTAATATGGCAGCGATCTCCAAAACAATAATCTAAGAAAATGTATATCTAAAGCCATTGAAATGAAGCGGTATACAGGCAAGGTGGAAGGCAAAGTGGGGAAAAACAGTTACATTTGACCGTATTATAGAAAGTGTGCCGCAAGTGTGTAAGACTCCTAACCAAAAAAAAGTATGCATTCCATCTGCCTTTTTTGCCACTGAATCAACAGAATTAACTATGATAATAAAAAAAACTTTTGAAACCTCCAAAACAGGCACAATAATAATGCACAGTACATACAGCATGACTTGATACGATTGGTTAAGGAATGTTGAATGTTTAGCTGCCTGTACAGTACGTGCTCTCTAAGCGTTTCTGAATGCTCTTTCATTTCTGGAAAAAGGAGATGTCGTATAAAGGGAAAACATACTTACTTTTGTTTCCAATGGTATAATTTATAGTGTGGTCTCCTTTTAAGACTTCAGTCGCACTTGAAGCGTGTGACAGTTTTTTTTCTGATGAGAGTGAAGCAGAAATGCAGTACAATGGGCTTTAGGAAAAAAGAAAAGTCTTCTGCTCTGAAATGCTAAATCTCGTAAAACCGGAGCCCGTGCATCGATCTTCCAAGCAATAATTCTGCTGGATACAGCGTGAAAAGTCACCGCAATAGTATAGAAATATTGAGAGCATCAACTTAACTGTGCATGTAGGGAAAAAAAACAATTCGCTTAGTTAAAAACAATTCTAACGTTAATCTTAGAAATCCCAGATAAAATTCTCCTTTGCCACGGCGCAAATCCACAAAACCAATCTGATTCAAGAGACAGATGTATCAGAAAAAGGTGATATGGTGCTCCCCCTTTCTTTTGGTCCGAGCGCCCGTCAAAACCTGGGTTAGTTGCAGCAAACGAGCAAGGTAAGAACGGCTCAGTCCACTGTAGTGTAAGCCACGGAGCAGTTGATACAACTTGAAAGCGTTGCACAGCAGTGCGCTCTCAAGAGGGTTTCAGTATAACCAGCGCTCAGTTTGCTCTGTGTGGAATTAATCAGTTACAAGTATTCTGAATTATCCTCCCCAAAGGTCCGCTTTGTGGGAAACAGTTCATGAAATAGTGAGCAGCTTGTTAGATGCCGTCTTTCCCCTTTCAAACTGAGTGACAGCTTTTCAATCAGTATTCAATAAAGCTGAGGTTAATATAATGCGATGTTTTTCTCCATCAAAAATGTTGTGGGACAGAATCGTTTAACTAGAATAAGTCGCAGCATCTAAA
Source organism: Lepisosteus platostomus (assembly GCF_059453375.1). Lineage (NCBI taxonomy): Eukaryota > Metazoa > Chordata > Actinopteri > Semionotiformes > Lepisosteidae > Lepisosteus > Lepisosteus platostomus. The sequence continues at coordinate 8,279,121 of NC_142623.1, read as the reverse complement.
CTTGAATGTAGATGGTAACTGAATCGCTGTACCTTCTCAGTATGATCTTTTTGTTGTTGTTCGTTAACATGAGCGTCCGTGACGCCGCAATCTGTGCATAAAACATATTGTGAAACAGGTTAAACCAAGACAAAGTCCTTTCTAGACTGCTGTTCTCAAGCCTGATTGTCATTCCAGCTGAACTTTCACTTACATAACTGAACCCTTAATTGATCTGTTAATAGGATTAATTTGACCCTTAATTGTGTTTCAGTTCCTAAATATATTGGAGGTTAGTTTTAACTAGTGTGTCTCATAATTTACTATCTCCACACTTTAAACAGACGTTTGCAAAAGTTCCAATTACACAACTTGGATTGGGATAATTAAAGGATCCATATGGAGTGAAATCCAGCAAGTGTAGGGGTCCCCAGTTCCAGAATTGAGGAATCTGGATCCCAGCCCAGTACAATCTATGGGTTTGCAAAGACTAGTTCAACTAAACAGGTGATTTGAGTTAAGAAACTTCAACATAACCAAGTTTGACATTTCCAACGATTGAAGCAAATTGCACTAGCTTCCATAACTGATGTACAGTAATTACTGGTTGATTGATCGATATATTACAAGTGTTCAATAGGAGTTGAACACTAGGGTGGCACATTCCTCCCTTGTAGCACAGGGGCCATGGGTTCAATTCTGGACCAGGGGAATCAATTACAACTGGGAATTGATGTAATGACCTGGAATTGGGAGACAGGGAATTGACCCAAATTGTGTTGGCAACTGTATTAGAGCTACTTACTGTACGAATACACAGAAATGTGGTGTTGCTATTTAAATATACTTAAAAATACACCAAAATGTGGTGTTGCAATTTAAATACGTATGTAGTTGGTGGCACAAGCTCATATACTGTACATCTTTATGCTAAAACATTAATTTCACTATCGGAAAAACAATCTAGGAAATTTCTTTTAATCATTGTTATACCTTGGCACTTGAAAACTTCCCTCTGTAGCACATTACTCTGCAAAATAATATATGTACAAGGGAGTGAATTATTATGCTTTGTTGTTCTTAGTTATTTCTATGAGTGACAATTTTGACATTATTTGGCCTTTAAGAATGAAACGGCCCAAGTTTCGGTTTTGAGTTGTTTGTGTTATCAAATGTCTGAGAGAGTGCCGAGCTCTGCAATGTCTCTTGTCACTGTTGGAGTATAATGAGAACCTGTCCGAGACTGACAGTCTCCAGTCTCCACACTAACCACCCTCTTTCAAGGCATCAAGCTTGCAATATTAACCTCCTGCACCAGCTCAGATGAAATTAAGTGAACACAGGTGGTATTTGAATTGGTGGGCAATTGAGATAACACCTGGGTAAATTTGTGCATATTTATTTAAAGAGATTAATATTTTGTGGAGTTGATATTTGTATTGCAAACTGTAATTAAAGACATGACAGTGATGAGGGAGCCCTCGTGCGAAGTCAGCTTTTAATCTATTTTGGGAAGAGCTAAGGTACTGTTCAGTAAACAGAGAGAAGAGTTAAATGAGACCATAGATAAATTGATACCTGCAGATCTATGAAGACATCTTTTGTAGGCTTTGACAATGCATGTTTTTTGTTTTGTCAAGATGAAGGCTGCACCATGAGATTTGCTCTTAAATGAGGGCCATTTCAGGTATTAAAACCCTGTGACAAAAAATAACATACCGTGTCTTTGCTGTCACTAGATGAGTCAAGGATTCATGTAGCATGGGTAACAGTGCTGGTTTCAGATTCGCAGTTTGAGGGGCAATACAGACTTCAAGCATATCAGTCTATAATAGCTAAATGAAACCCTTAGAGAGAGATATTGGGTCATGATGCTTATTCACTGTAGCTGAATGTCCTTTGTGAGATTAAACGTTTGTACAACTTTTGACAGAAATAACTCAGCCAGGCTAGCTGTATGACAGGTATCCTCTGTAACCAAGATCTTTAGCTCATTTTAATGGGGTCAGAATGGCTTCTGAAGTGAGTGCTGATCACAGGACAGGCCCATTTAAGACAAAAGAGAGGGTGTTTTGGAAAAACGAATTTCACATATTCAAAATAATTTCAGTTATATGCCTTTGCACTGAGAATGCAGATTAAAGATTATTTCCCAAAAGGTCTACGTGTTTTGATTTAATTTCATATTTAACAGTTCCTGCAAAACATATGGGTCCCTCAATACAAAAGGATTTGCAAGAAGGTACTCATACTTGATTGTATTTTTCTGATCTGGCCAGGGGAACAGTCCTTCAGATGACAACAGTGTAGTGCTTTAATCACTGTTGGCATCTTAATAAATATGTGAACCAGGCCATCAATTCTGACACTCCTTCAACAATAATCTGCTTGTAAGGTGAGAGGAATGAGCCTCGGTGAGTCTCTGCTCCTTACCAGCACAGGTCTTACCAAACAAACATCCTCTTACCCATAAGTAGGGGTGATTTACACAGTGAAAAATAAAGAGATGAGAAAAAGGTTTTGATGAAACGTTGGTATTACTTTTCAGTGTGAATTTAACCTCTGTATGCGTTCTTCTGCAGCTCACTTTGGTATGCAGGCCCTTACTCCTTCCCCCTATCTCGGCTTAACACAGCGAGGATGTACCATACACATGGAAGACTGACACGATACAAATGCAGGGTATTACACTGTGCACGAGATTAGTCTGAGGTTCAGAAGTTCGGAATCAAAGTGCAAAACGAAGGGTTGCAGCCTAGCAGCATGGGTCCCACATTTGTGCATCTGTTTTTACACTTGGCTGTTTTTATTCTTTTAATCTTTGTTTGGGGCAATTAGTATATAGTATATATCATATAGCAGTATATAGCAGGGGGTCTGCAACCATTGTCCTGGTGAGACCCTATAGGTAGTCGTATATTGCTACTACGAAAAGATTTGAAAAGTATGTTAACCTCCTAATTGAGCAACTGATTTTGCCAATTAAGTCATTCAGCGCTCAGCTGAAATGAGAAACAGAAGACCCTAAGACTCCTCAGGACCAGGGGTGCTAGATTATCTAATACATTCTATTAAAACTGAATACAGATGTAAGCACTGAAGCGTATCACGGTTTTGGGCTGTGTTTTTCTTAACTTGTTTTATTGTTATTAATCATTAAATTTGAAAAGTGATTCTCCTGTTTGCAAGGCTACATTAATTAAAGCTCTAGTCTAGTAAAAAAAAAAGCTTCATATGCAAGTGAGAAGTTTTTTTTTGTTCTGGACTAATTTTATCTCTAATTGGAGTTCTGCTTTTTCTTGAACAGCTAATTAACAGCCACTTAAAGCCATAAAAATGTTAATCAGGGGATGATGCACAAGATTTCTGTATCCATAATTTTTAGCAAAGATTCCATTTAAAAGAAGAATAAAGGTCCCTGGGGGAGAGAGGTCTTGTTGAATTTGTCATCCGTTTCTCAAAGATGAGAAATTTACCATATATTTCATAAGGTATAGAACAAGGGAAACAGTGTGAGGACAGCATGATACAGTATATTTCTGCTGTGTGCTAAAGTACAGACTGAAAACAAGTATCTTTTTTAACACATCACGAGATTTAGCAGATTGATTCCCATTTCTGACTTGATTACTTGAGTAGTATGTTGCAGGTCAGAGGACATGAGATTATGCCCTGACTGGGACTCGTAGCAGAATACCTCATGATTGGATTTAACCTTCTTTCGAAGCAGTTACTGTGACACATTTTTACACCAATCCCTTTATAAACTCTCCAGCAGGAATATGTTGTGTTTATGTGCTGCTCTTGAGAGTACAGTGAGTGAGTTGTCTGATATGTACTGTAGGAGACTGTGATGTATACAGTATTTCCTGAAGCATCTGTATCTACAGCCCAGCTGTAGATACAGATACAGCTGTAGACAGAGATACATTTGGTGTAGCACTAGTGTGAGTGATAGTGAGACTGGCAATCCAGACCCTATCCAAGAAATACAAGATGCAAGGCAACCCTTGATGTGATGCTACTCTTTGCAGGGCACACACACACACAGATAATTTACAGATGCCAGCTGACCTAGTCAGGATGCTTTTGGAAGAGCAAGGGAAAAAAAACAAGATCACTCTGAGAAAACCCACGCAAACCCAAGGAGAAGTTGCCCCAGTCCAGAATTAAATTTAGGACCGGGAAGCTGTGTGGTATCAGCACTGGCTCCGTACTACCCTCGACTCTGTTAATGGGAAGAGAGCTTAGAAGCAACTGCAGTACAGATACAGTTAGTCAAGGACATTCAACACAACACAGCCTGGGGAAAACTCTTTCAAATAGATGCAGTGTAATGATTCCATGAAGCACAAAAATTAAATAGTCCATACCCAAGATGGGGAAAGGCTTTATTTAAAGTCCTATGCTCAAACTGCATGTAATAATTTACTTTATCTGTTCAGTATCAAAGTCTCTAAACTTGTTTTAGGATTGAAAAGCAATACATTCACAATTAAACAGACTGTAGATCTCAAAGTAACCGCTTTTCTCCTGAGGTTATTCTGTTTATTGAGGGTAGGAAAAGAGGGGTGGGGAGGAATGAAGGTTGATTAGGTGTTCTGTAGATTAGAGGAAGGGAATGAATAAAGACTTCAGAAGCAGTTCATCCCTTTTTCCACTTCATTTTTTTTTTCTAAAAAAAAGTAATCATTTTTATGACATTACCAATTCAAATTAGGCTTCGAATGCTGGGCAAACCTTCTGTAGGAGGCTTCCTGGCCCAGGCATCAATGAGTAAGGAATACAGATTGCACACCTTGACAGGTATTGGGCAGAAGCATGCAGCTCACTCAATATTTCCTACTGATCTAAGCGTTTTTCATTGTCCATTGCTTAGAACTTGCAATGTTGTTTTCGGAATGTTTTGCTAATCAAGTTGGAAAGTTGAATGGCATGCAAGACCTTTTTTTGTGAATCAAAAAAGATCAGCAGGGATACACTCGTTACCTGTCTATTGTACTGTACACCACAAGATGTGTGCACAAATTCCACACTTAAACAAGGTGTCCCCAAGGGTCCCACCACATGAACCCTGTGATGGCAATACTGGTCAGTACAGAAGACCATGTTATAGCTCTTGCCAGTTCAGTAACAAAATACACCAAAGCAGCTACCAGACTGCTATAATCAACAACCAACCACCCCAGTGAAGATCTTTTTATCCCTAAAAAAATCACTAATTATCCCCATGTGAGAATGTGTACTTAATCATCACTAATAACAAAAACTAATTACAACCTTATGTGACTATTTACAAATGACAGATGCCATTTGACAGCCACTAGCAGCAGCTCACCTGCTCTTACTGCTATCAGTAAGTGTATCACTAAGAAGGCTGAATAAAGTTTTTTTCATTGTACAGAAGCAAGTGGTTTTTACCCAATGACAACAGCTCTTCCATCTCAATTCATCACAGAGATGAATAATACACAAATAAGATCTATTTCATGCTTGGGTAGCTTAAAAAGGACACAGCAAGTTTTGAAATGTATGGTCTATTTAAGAAGATTGATTACATGCATTTATGAGCATCAAAACTTCTTTCGGCAATTCTGTTGACAGCTCCCTATTAACATCAGCTTTCACACTTAGATTTTTAAAAGACTGCATGCAAAACCTCAGCTTCTGGTTGCAAGGATGTCGCTGCCTAGTGTTGTCTTAAAACAGTGAATATTCATTCAATCAGTTTGACCAGGACTGTGTGCTAATATACTAATCGGAAAGCCGTGGTTTGGAGAAGGAAAGAAAGAAGAGTGAGTAGATCACACAGCCGTCAGTATTCTTAATATTTGTATAGATAATATTTGCAATTGTTATGTGCATAGACTTTGTTTTACAAGGTAGTACCTAGCATTAAGCAAATAATGTATTGCATCCATTTGTATACAGTATAAGTATATTTTACAGTATTTGTAAATATTTCTAAGTAAAAACTACCTAGTCATTCTGACTGGCAATTTAAAAAAATGTATTAAAAACTAAAGCAGTTGACCTGTTACTTTGACTGTTGGTTTGACTGTTACTTTGAAAAATCACATGGTTGAAGGATGGAAAGGATATAAGTTACTGTATGGTTTTAGTGTAAACAAACATGAGCTTGGCCTGCAGTAGAAACCCTTATGGACCACCACCCTTTGTTTTAGACACAACCCCCACAAAGCTTCATTCAGACACCACAACATACAGTATAGTTATTTTAATAATGTATGGTGGTGGTAGGCCACACCCTCTGCCCTTTCACCTCCATCCTACTCTTCCTGTTCATCAGTACCGCCTGCACCCTTTAACAGAAAGCCACTAACTCCTGGCAAGGCTTGCAACAGCTCAGTGCTTGTCTGAAAATTGTCAGAATATTGTATAGTATGGGTTAGGAAGATACCTTAGGATGGGATGGCAGTCTGCTACAGGACATGAGTGCACAGAGAAGCACAACACACAGATACAGTTTGGAGACTCCAATTGTCTTTGGAAAATGGCTGGAAACTGGAGCCTATTGGGGAGAACATAAATGGGGAGATGTGCTGATATGAAGAGAGGATGGAGAAAGCAGCATTTTGCTGACAGGCTGAAGAATCTGAGAGCTTAATTGCAGTGAAGGTCTGGAGAGAGGCAAGAGCTGATGAAAATAGCTGGAGTCCGAGCAAGAGGAGACTGCTGTGAAGGACAGGCCTTAGCAGATGGGCGATAGGAAAGTGCAGTTCTCAGGGCTGATCAGGATAGGATGACCGTGCCACCACACAAGGAAGCAAGACAGTAAGTTTGATTCTAGGCTACTGGTACTGGACATGGGGTGCTTACATGCAGAGAAGATTCGAGAGAGACAGAGAAATACTCAGCCTGAATTCAGGCTGACTGTCCTTCTGGGGAGCCAAGCTGTTGTGCCGTGAGCATTACCCTGGTCAGAAAGTAAGCTCAATGACAGAGCACCAGATCAGTGACAGATCAGGGTTTAAATATCCTGGGCTGATGGATAAAGTATCCGTTAATTGGAGGCAGGCGGTTAGGACAATCAGCCTGAGTGATTGGGAGGCATTTGACTCATGTAAATGTGCCAGTTCCTGTGGAGACCGAGGGCTGTGCTCTCTAGCTTGCCCAGTCATAACAGAAAGTACCCCAGTGGGAACAAGACCCATGACTCATTTTATAAGTTTCAGAAACAGTTCTGTGACTACATCTGTAAACAACAGGCTTGAAGGGAACATTATCTTTAGAGCCTTAATTGCTATAATCTATTAATGTTGAGTCCTTTACTGAAAAAATGTGGCTTCATTGGTAATAACACAAACATCTCCTAAAGCCCAGTAGTTACACAGAAATGTGTTTTAGAATTACTTTTAAATGGAGCACCATAGCTGTTGTGTGCCAGGATGTAATTTGTGGAGATAATGCATGGCATGTCTTTAGTGTTATAGTGAGGGCATTTCAAAATACAGGTTTTCAGTAATAAAAGATATACTACATTACAAAAAAACATTAAGGGAGAGTCACTGGGAAAATAAATCCAGGTTGACTATTAACCTCCAAAAAAACTTTAAATCATTACAATGGAAAATGATGTAGCACATGGAAAAGAGGCTTGAATTTCAAGCACTTTTCTGTTAAAGTCTCTATTTGAAGAGGTGTGTGTATTTTTTTAAGTGGAACCCCATTTGATATTCCAACCATAGGTGCTGGTATTTGTAGCTCATTACAATTGTTATATTTGTCTGTGTTCCACTTTAACTTTAATTAATCTAACCAAATTGAACTTTTGGTGCTAATGATTTTTTTTTTGCCTCCAATGTCCTGTGATACATCAACATAAATTGTTAGTTTAACTCAGAGGGCTTTGTAGTGGTTATGTTTTTGTTTAATTCTGTATTTAACCAGATAAGTTAATTGAGAAAAAAGTCTTTTTCAAACTGAGCCCAATGAATAAATGTTACAATATCACTTGCATAACTACCTTTCACCTCACATGAAATAATTCTAATGATTATGCATGCATCATGGGGTAGGTTTATTGTACCAGCTAAGAGACTTAAATGGATAGTGATTTGAAGGCAAGAAAAAAAAGAAAATTGCTGCTCTTCTTTTTAGCATGCCCTTAGAGTGTTGTTCTATGGCAACCTGTCTTTTAATGAAGCTATTATAAATTAATATAATAACATAAAATATACTTCATACATACAGTTTGTGTTTGTTATGCTCAACATGTGTAAATTACTGTATCTGACACATAAAGCTGCGTAGTTGAAAAAGTATAGTTTTCTTCAATTGACAATTCTAGAATGCTCTTTCATTTTTGTTCCTGTTGTAGAGAACTTAAATGCTTTTTGTGCATGTTTAAAGTTTGCTGAAGCTTTGTAAGTCTTTGTCAGGCCTGAGTTACACAGATGTGGTTAAAAAGATTCTATGACTCATGAGGTTGAACTGTGTTTGTACAGTATATGTTACTGTTTGGCCTAATGTCTTTTGTTTTTATTCCAACCTAAAAAGCCAGTTAAACAATTAACCTAATTATATGTTATATAGACATATACCTATATACAATATAGATGATTTACTGGAGGTCTTGAATCGTTGCTTCTCAAGGCATTCTCTTCATTAAAGATATAATTACCTACAGCACATATCACCATGAAGCCTGGTGAGATGTTTTTTCAGTCATGCAGTTAGAACTCAGGTAGAACAAAACATAAAAGATAACTACCAAGAATTGAGTCTGAGACCTCTGATAATAGGGATTTAGTATGATCCTCTTTGAAACTCTACCTAGGGCTTGTTGTCTGTTGCAATGTCCAGTTTTAAATAACCCTTTCTACAAAACACTGACCTTAAATATGACAGGTATATTTTAACTAGGCCAGAGTGGTCTGAATGTGGTTTAGTTGTTTATGTAGATTTTCATTCCAGCGGATCTCGTATTGCCTTATTGTCTTGTTGTTGGCTAATTTATCAACTTGGACGGATTCTTTTGCTTTCTCCCAGATCATCAGGTGCTGCTGCTTTAATTTGCAAAAACCTGCTGACACCTTAGCCCCTCAATACTGCTGATGGACCAGCCTGATATAGACCCAGAGATTAAGACATTAATCACAAACATTACATTAAGACAAACATTAAAAAAATGAACTTGGTAGTGTCTATATTACAGTTCATGAAGTAGAAGACAGGTGACTTTCCAGTTTGAGAAAGATACCAAGCTTTCTTCATTAAAGCTTGTCAAGTAATAAAGAAAATTCGAAAGTCAAATAAAAATTCTGTGCTCATCTCAGAATAAGCTTTGTTCCAATTTTGTCTCCCCTCAGGGATCATACTTCATATTCGTCAGTCTGTTTTGAGCTTTGAGCTTCAAGCTTGTATTAAACATCATAATCATACCTCCATGGTACTATACCTCTGTCTATTTTAAATATTGAACCTTTAAAATTCTATGTGTTGTTTTGTCATGTCTATAAGAAGAACAAAAAGAATATATAAAAAGTATGTGAAGCAAAATACATCTATTTTGTGTGCAAAACATGACATGGATTTTAAACAATGTGAACCAAATAACACACACCCACTCTCTTCACTCCTAGTTTTATACTATTCAGTGGTGGCTATACTTTCACATGGAGTGTAGGAGGAACATCAGGAGTCTTCATCCCTGTCCTGAACGGCTGGTGGGTTTGCAGGTTTCGTAGATCTCTTTAAAGCAGTAGGACCTGAAGAGAAGGGAGACGCTGGCAGTTAATCTTGTGCCTTTCCGTGCCATGAGTCCGCTGGGCTAAAGACCCTTAGGCACTCATACAGGATGACTGACGATCCCTGGGCTACATGGTTAAATACCTGGGAATTAACATGTGCCATGAAAAAAGAACAGCACACTAAAGATATAGTTATAGACATCTAAAAAATTGGGGGAATAAAGGGGAATACAATTGTTTTTTATGTTTATTATAAGCTTATTTTTTGTGGAATGTTTACTTATTCCTGCAAGATTCTATCTGGAAATGTATCAAGGGAGAGAGCAAAATGTAGGTACTCTACAGGTTTCCTTTTGGCTGTCCACTTCACTGTATTGCAGAAGTCCAGTTGCTGCATGTTTTTGCAAACATCGGAGCCCTGGTCTTTAGTGTCTGAGTACAAGTGGATAAAAAAAATTGCTTTCCAAGAAATTCCATTTAGCTTAGCCCCATTCCCTGGGATTGATGCACGATGTGAGCACAGTGTGATTTGCCGTTGGGGAAATGCTAGCTTTGTTCAATCCATCTCAATCCAATCAGTCCCGATTTCTTCTCTTTCTGAAATGTTTTGTTTTTCGTTTCTCTTTAAGTGTTCAGTGTGTAAAACTCTGTTTTTTCTCTTAGTGTTTTAGGTGTATGTTTTTGTGTCCTTAAAGAGACAAAGAAAACTCTTTACTTTCTCAATAGCTTTAGATATGAGGAAATTGATGATTTGATAGTGTTATTTTCCCAGCTAATTTTCTTTTATAGTTGTAAGTATAATTCATGTTAGACGGATATGACACCTTTGCCAGGTCACCACTGGAATTGTAAACAGTAACCAATACACTGCAAAATCACAACAGATACTGTGCCTTGTTTCAATAACTGCCTCGTGGTGTTTGTGGAATGGAATGCTGTGCTCCTTATACTCTTAAGATCCATCATCTTAGCATGTATCAGTTTGCTTCCTCTGTCTTGAAGTTACTGTCAGCAGCTGAGGAGGTGACTTTCAAGTGCTACAATGTACTGTACCTGTTTTCTGAAAACACAGCTTTTTACTCTGCTTAGTTGTGTTGCCTGCTTTTTATGCCAGCACAGTTTTCCAAAGCAAAATGTTGATGCAGCAGCCTGATATGGAATGATCATTGCACGTGTCAGTATGGGCTGGTTTGTTTTGCCTGGGGTGGAGAAATGTGCAGGAAATCCTTAAAGGCCTGATTCCTTAATGGAATGGTTTTCTTATCTAGTGCTCAATCCTCAGTCATTAAAAATAGCATGCTTTAGGTCCATCCTCAAAGAGTTTAAGTCATTGTTGAACACCTTGAGCTTTCTGAACAGTTTTTAGCTCTGGATAAAGATATACAGCACAATTACAGGTAGGTAAGTACACAGTATCAACGATCCTTACATTTTCAGTATTCATTTTATGTTTTAGAGAGTTGCAGTGAGCTGGAGTCTAATCTGGCAGGCATAGAGGTTCTGATTTTCTGAAAACCATACCATAGTAGTTTTGAAACCAGTGTTTGATATCATGTTAAATTTTATTTCTTACCTTCTAGATTTTTAAAGATCCACCAACACTAAACTCTGCCAAATCAACCTAATGTATTACATAATTGCATGCATCAATTAGCTAAGTAAAAGCGCATTTGAAAATAAAAACAAATAGACATATGGTGTCACCAGCACTAGCAGTGGGAAATACTGCTTTTGCTTGTTTCTTTATCAGGGTTCTTTCAAAACATAAACTAAGATGTCATTAGGTTTTCAGACGGTTTGTTTCTGTCTAATGTGTCTGCATCAACCCTGATCCTGTAGTGCTGTTGTTTTCTGCTGTTTTTCATTTCATCCCAGCCCTTAATGAGCTAAATCTGCTTCTTATTAGCTTAGTTGTGCCAGTTTATCAAGTTCTCCCAGCTCTTTATGAGTTCCTGCTTTCAAAATATTTAGGAAACAAGAAAACATTCTAAAATATATATATATAACAAAATAAGATATATAAGAAAATGTATATACTGTATATAAAGATAAAATTCTACAAACCATTCATGCTTTTTATAAATTAAGTGTAAAAACTTCTGATATAAAAGCAATGCATGACAAATGTTAGATTTTTAATATCCTGTGTATGTTATCTTTGAGTAAGTTAAGGCCTAGAATTAAAAACATTCATAGAAATGTTTAAAAGTTGTTGCTGTGATAGTCAGGTCTTGGGTTTTAGTTTTAGAATGGGCAGACACTTTAATTTTAGATTCTTACATTGATCTTACATGGATGTGGGTTTTGGCTTAGCGATTAAGCTATGACTTTAAAAAATTTGGCCGACAGTCTTTTAGATGCCTTTTCATATGCGGCCTCCAACTTTCCTTTCACAAGACTGAAAAATTGGAATCGGCCTCTTGAGAAACATCAGTCACCTTGTGTGCCTTAACACCAGACATCACAAGTTATTTTAGTGAGACAGAGCAGTGTTCTAGTTTGCTGAACATCTGGTACAGTATGTCATCAAGTTTTTCATAGCCTCTCTACACCCAATAACCTTTGTCCCTTCGCTGAGAATATTTGTATTCACCATATGAAAAACAAAAGTAAAAGCAGACAGCTACATTACAGACTTTTCCCCTTCCTCAAAATCACATGCTTCTCACTGGTGTACAGTATATAAAGCTACAGTATGGAAAGGTATGAATTGAACTGAAACATGTTTCTCACTAGTCATTAGCCTGTGAATATCTTATTGAAAACACATTTCTACAAGTTGCTTAGGCGTGCCCTGCAATGGACTGGCACCCCACCCAGGATGTCCCCTGCTTACCCACAGTCTGTGAAGTAAAGTGCCTGCTCATAGCAAACTTGTATTGGGCTCAGAGGTTCTTGAATATGGAAGGAAGGATGTGACAGTACTTGGAATCTATCAAAACTGCTAGGAGTTTTAATTATAACATTTAGGGGGTAGAGAGACTGTTAAAAAAATTCCTTTAGAAAAGAAATGCAATCTCTAATAACAGAACAACATCTACTGGTTTTAAAGTTTGCAAAATTACTAATGACACTGATTAAGATGGACAGCAGTGGGGTTGTTTTGACAAGCAGATGTTCCCAGGTGCTCTCCTGTTTTTTAAAACAGGGCTTCGTGTTTGTCAGAGTTACTCTGTTACAGTATTCAGCTCAATGCAGAGCTTACAGATTGTGTGCCTGCCCTCCAGTGTTGTTTCATAATGCCCAATATCACCTTTACAACCTGACTCAACAGTCGTGGGTATGTACAGTAATTTTATGGTGGTGTATTCATCATCGAGCAGTTTATTCTGTGGCTGGAGGGGAGATTTAGTAACCTTTTGTGTTTTTCTGGATAAGCACTTCAAGCTGCAGTGGAACGCTTCAGCCACACTTAAAAATGTGGTTGCTAGGAGAGTTTATTTTTATTTTTTGCTTTGTTGAATGTATTACCTAACCTGTATTTTCAAAATGATCTTTTCACTTGACACCTGTTATGAATTGGAATCTGCTACCTGATTTTTTTTTAAATACATTTTTTTTCTTTTTCTGGACATTCTGAATTGATTTGAACTTTTAATGACGAGGAACTAGATTATTTTCTCCCTTCCAGAGATTCACAATGATTCACAAAGGGTCCTGTCTTGTCACTTGCTCAAGTATATTCTCAGATTCTGTATGTGCATAAAGGTTTACATAAAAAGACAGCTATAGCACTTCGAGGCAATGTCATTTGTGCAAAATCTTACTTTGTAGTTAAGCCACTAGTAGGTAATTACAATGTCACTACACATATACTAGATAATGGAAAGGGAACATGTTGTGATCATTTAACAGCATTGAACTATGCAATAGAAAGTCACAGTTCACATGTAACTGATGTTGTAACATCTGATAAATGGGAGATTAAAATGCTGCCATAAGAGAAAATAACTCCATGGGCTCCACCATCTTATAACCATCATACAAATCAGATGCCCTGAAATCCCCACCAGAGTTGATCCAGCAACAACATGAGCTTTGTTTTCTCAAGTACAGCCTTTGGAAATTTTACTCAATCATGCCTGCCTTCCAAATTTCAACAGTTTGTGTGGTGATTCTTTGTGTTTTGACCACCCAGCACGACTATCGACAACAGAGTGAAGGTACTGCACTAGTCACCGACTGGCATGTGGAAATTCTGTGGAAGTGCATTTAAAACCAAAAACGCAAGGCACTTCTTTATCCTAAGGATTTTGGGAGTGTGGAGCAACCCTTCCATGTTGGGGAAGCTGATACTCTGTCTTCCTTCAGTAAACGTCAGGATTGGAAGCTCAGAACAATTAGCCCCTAATAACCAAATGAGTCAGATGGGCCAAAAGGCCTCCCCTTATATTGAACTATTCTTACTTTCTTATTTTGTGCTGTAATTAATGCCTTAATATTCACAATAGTTAAAATTCCTGCCTTTGCATATCTACACTCTTAGATATCAGCTAACATTACAATTATCTTAGTCCTGCAGTGCGCGTAAGCTTGTCTTGAATCTGTTTTCAGTTAGACTGGATTAAAAAAATGAACATTACAGCAAAAAGCATTATACTAAGCAAAGATGTTGTATTCTTTGGAAATGTTTCCATTCTTTTCCTTTAATATCTTTTTCCCAGCAGCTATATAAAGGTTTATACCTTGAGACCTTTCATGGGAAGTATGTTTCTCCATATGTGCATTGAGAAGACTACACGAACTGTAGTAACATTGTAATTACAAATTAGTGTGAATTGTTAATGCAGCATAATTGCAAATGAACGGTTCATTATGTGGTCTTTGATTGTATATTCCTTTGGCACCCTTCAGGGAGCGCTGCAGTGGTTCATCACAGCGACAGAGAAAAGTCACAAAACAAAATCTAGACTCCCACATGGCATTTGGAAATTTTAGTCCACAAGCAGTCCTCCAGGCTGCTGCTCTCCCTTTCAAACTCTGAGGCTGAGTCTGTCTCCTTCCAGGCATCTGAGTCTTATCTGTTTGATCAGTGGAGCATAGGATTACCAACTTACAAGTGTGAAGGCAATTGTTTCATGCCTTGTCTGTTTCTATTGTTTGTTCTGCGTCATATTGGGAGTTTATAAGGGAAGAGTCATGGGATGTTGTCTGAATATCGTCATGCAGAACCGCTTCGCAAATCTCTTGCTGACACAAAACATTTCTAACACTTTCCTAGCTAAGCGGATGCAGGTTGCTCTTTTTTCTGACTTCATCTTCATTCTTGGGAAACTTTCCTAAAGGACAAAAAGGTTTATGACTATTGCCTTCATGATTTCACCTGTGGCTCAAAGGGTTTCTCTCGCAGCCCTGAGTGACACTGGAATGGCACTCAAACTGCTGCATGATTCAAATGCAGGGAGAGTCGATTCTTTCTGAGCTGAGATACTTTTTGTATTAAAGCACCAGGAACTGAGGAAATGCACACAGGCAATGCAGCTTAAAGGCAAGAGCGGCTTCAATAGGTGGGCTATAGAAATGCCCCTTTCTGTGAAATTACAGAGCCCGTTACATTACTGCAAAACACATTATTGCAGTGAGGATGTTAAATTCTATTTTGTCAGCAAATAAAAACATAAACCCGTGTGCAGTAATTGTAACCGTTTACCTAACATTGCATTCTGTTTATTTTGTTGCGGTGCCTTTTTTGAGAACTAATTAATTATAATGAATTGTAAAGGTGAATATAGTGAAGAGCTTTACATACTGTATAGGGCTAAATCCATTTCATCCACCACTGATGTGAGACTCCCCCTGGGTGATATGCAGCAGCCATTATGTGCCTGCAGCCCCACTACACAACAGATCAGGCAGAGGAGTGAGAAATTACTTCACCAATTGAAAACTTAAATAGATCATGTTGTACAAGCCAAGAGTGGAATCTAGCCTAGATACTGTGGTTCATGACCCTGCTCTTACTATTGAAGCTATAGGAGCTAGGAGGATGGCTCAGTTTAATGTCTGACTTAAAAACGCCACCTTCTACAGGAAAGCATTCTCATTTACAATACTGGGGCATTGGACTGGAAATTCAAAGGGAATTCAAAGAGTCAAAGGGAAAGGTGTCACCTATGGGTTCTTCAACAGTATTTCAGATCTCCGCTCCTAAAGTTTTCTGTTGGTGACACCCCCAGTCCAAAAAATTATTTATTTGTTGCGAATCTGCTTAAGAAGCTGCATCTCTGTACGACAAAAACCTGCAAAGAAAGTGAGATTATTCAACTGGACTGGTAAGTTATAGTATCTTTAGTGTATTGCATATATTACAGTATCTATTAACAAATTATTTAATTACATAGCTGTGATATTTTTCAAGGGGGACCCCCCTTCACTGGTCCGCAGGTTTTTAACCAGAGGGATGACCCCCCTCCTTCAAATCAGTTTTTCAAAGTTGGGATGTCTGCTATTTAGAGTAACTACCTGGTTTTCCTTCGAGGTTTCTAATCCCAGTACTGACCAGACTCAGTCTTGCTTTGCTTCAGAGACTTGACAAAATGAAGCTACAAGGTGCTAATAGTGTTGTCAAAAATGAGCTATTTATGTCTATGAATGCTCCTTTTATTGGATAATATCTTGAGACTCATTTGTTGAATTGAATATGCATATCAACCTAAAACATGCTATGGATAGTGAATTTAAAGCAGAGAAGAGACTGCCCTATTGTTATCCAGTTCTTCTCTGTTATTGTTAATGAACTTATCTTAACTTCAGCACATAGAACAAAAATGCTACTGTATCTAGCTGTAATGACTTTGAAGGATACTGTGTGATGTGATAGAAAACCTGTCCTGGGAGAAAAAAGGACAGATTTCAGAGTTAAAAAATAATACATTGAGCTATTATTTAGAGAAACAAAGTGAATGACAGCAAATACATTTATTTTTCTTTATGTTTTCGATATTGTCAGGTCAATGTGTTGCTTCCACTCATTTTAAACCCAGCCTGATGTAGCTACAAAGCAAACATGGCACAGTGGATTGTTGCTGAATATCTTGGGAAGCAGCTTGGTTTCGAAATGGAAACTGAGAATTCAGACGAAGAAAAGGTTAGAACCGGGTACATGATTAAGATCTACAAGCTACAGTTCTTCCATTCATTTTGTAGAACATCTCCTCAGTGTTTCCAGAAATAGAAAATATTATGAGCCCCTGTACTGTATATTGTGGGCCTGTTAACAATTTTAATATTAATGAGTTGGTTTCCTTCAACACAATAGAATCTAGAAATGGCTTTTATATTGGTTAATATTGTTCAATTTCAGACTGATGCCGTGTTGAGCTCAAGGCAGAAACAAATCCCTGCAGCAAATACCTTTTCAATAACAATTGATGACAATCTGAAAAGAGAAGATGAAAGGCACAATATTGCCATTTTCAGTCCCATACATTCAAAGCAAAGGGGGGTGCACTGAACTGAGATTTTAAGTACAAAAATACTTTTATTTTCTGTATGTTCTTTGAATATTTTTAATATTTTTAATAAGTTTAATTGAAAAAATAGAAATTGCCTTTGATGTTTCATATCTAATTCTATGCAGCTTTTTAAATGCTGTATGACATTACGCTGTGTTAATAGCATAGTGTTTTAGATTCTCATGGCTTAATAAGATAGTAATAACACTATAATAAGTGATAAAAGTGCGTTTAGGGTTCACTCTGTTCTTTAGGTTCATTTTTATTGTGTAGTGATATAAAATTTATAATGAAGACATAAATAGATGTTAAGTTTAGCTTTTATTCATCTTTTTTCCAGCTTTCCTTTGAAATGCTGTCTTACAGGATCAGTGTATTGGCTTTATTCTAATTTAGTCGCCTCTATTATATATTCTACTCGTATATTCTGCTGAAAAGGTTTTTAGATTGGATTTCTCTGCTTTCAATTTTGATCTAATTAAATTGACTTAACTCACCTTGAAAAGCATTAATTTGAATTCAGTGCTTCCCTTTATTGGTCTTTTATATACAATTATTTCCTCAAAAAATCCAGATTGTGTCCTTTTATTTTTTAATTTTAAAATATTTAAATATTGATTTCCACTGAAAGGAAACTAAGTTACAAATAACAACAAAGAGTATGGTCAAATGAAATCAAATCACTTTTTTTTTTAATTAGGTAGATTTCAAATTACAATAACTTTTATGATGGTCAAAGTGTGTTGCACAATGATCTTGAATAAAAGATGTTTCTTCGAATGCCTCACTGGCAAATTCAATGTTTATTGATGGATACTTGAAAAAGCAGTATTTCAAAGAGCAAGCTGAACCTGTGAATGTTTTTGCTGTACACCCCTGTTTATTTGATGTACTTGAATATGAACTAGAGGGCTGCACAGTGGCAAAGGGGTTAGCATTTCTGCGTCTCAGAGCTGGGTCCTTGGGTTCCATTCCATACCTGGCGTGCTTTCTGCATGGAGTTTATTTGTTCATGTGGGTTTTATCCAGGTACTCCAGTGTCCTCCCACTAGCCAGAAACATACTGGTAGGATAATTGGCTTCTGGGAAAATTAGCCCTGGTGTGAGTGTGTTCTATGATGGACTGTGCGTCCTGTCTAGGGTACATCTATCATGAACAACACCTCTCATCCGCTTCATGGGATTGTTACTGGGCAGCGGAGCACATTTAGCAATAGACTGCTCCAGCTACGGTGTTCAAGGGAACGTTTCCGCAGGTCTTTCCTCCCGGCGGCTGTCAGGGTGTATAACGCTGCCCTTGGCTAGGACTGTTAGCCCTTCATTTGCTCCTCTATGGACAGCATGTTTACTCCATTGTACTTTTTGGACAATCAGTATGTATAAACCTATGCACATTTTGCACATATTTTATTGTTTTTACAGTGACTATGATCAGCATATTTTGCACACACCTATGTATTTATTTATTTTTATTTATTTTGTTGTCTTTTGTTTTATAACTATTCTGATGTCTGTTTTGCTTGTCTTGGGCTGGACTGCTGTAACACATCAATTTCCCTACGGGATTAATAAAGACTAGAGTTGCCCATTCTTGTTTTAGGCTTGAATGTGAGACTGAATGTTGATACTAAGAATGTTTTTGCAGCTAGTTGGCATAATTGCCAATGCAGAAAAGATAAGTGATTTGTTGATTTAGCTTGCTTTCCTACATTGCTGTAAGGCAAAGGATGTATCACCTCGCAGCCTGCTTGTTTAACTTTTCAGAATTGCAACAAATTATAGATGAGCAGTATTTTGGTATTCAGAACAATACAGCTTCTAGAGTTTAAGAGGTGTTATTTTATTATAATGGCTCTGAACCTTCGCTGACATCTGCAGGTATTTGTAACCCCCCTAAATGGAACATTTTGCAAGATGGGTAACTACAAGATAGCAATTACCCGTGACACCTACATCTATTTACAATGGTAAAGACCAGAAAAAATTGGATTTGCATTGTGCCATCAACCACCTCCACGATGTTTTTGAATATTATGAAGCAGATTTCCTGAAGATTGAGACATGGGAGCTTTTGTCTGAGTCACATCACTCTGCACTATCTAATGTGTCAGCTCAGCCCAAGTTAATCGTTCTTTACGGAGATGATAGCACATTCCTTTCCAAAACCAACAGTAAGATCCAAAAAACATTCCTTTTGTGGTGATCACAAAGGCTATCTCTGGATTACACTCTGTCTTTGATAATGACTGTAATTCTGTATGTAATCTATAATCTGATTGGAATTATTAATCTATTTGCTCTAGATTTCTAATACAATGCTGTAATTGTACAGAACATGATAACATATTTTGGTATAGCAGATATATCTTGACATAAATATGCACAATGAAAATGCAAATTCTTGAGTTTTACATCAGTAGCACACTGAGCTACCACTTTCCTCTGACATACTAAACAACTAGGCTTGTTGATTGTTTGACTGATATTGTTCCTTTCGAAACTAGAATACTAAGTTTAGGCTATGTGATTTCACTAACATAGCAGGTTGTCACAGTTACAATTGGCAAAATTATTTGATTTAGATCTGAATAAATATCTGTTCAAAAGCATTATTTTAAATATCACTGGTACACCTAAAGAAACAGCCTAATTCCCTTGAACAGTAAAGATTGCTCAATTGGTGTCAGCGTGATTGCAAGTGGTCTATCTATCAGATCATTTTTTTAGCAATCAGTAGACTAGTTCAGACAGACCAAGAAAATGGTTCTTAGAGGGACCGGACCATCCTGGAATGCAGAAGGTCACCACAATGGTCATGAACCATCATATCTGTCTGCATAAACTACAGTACAATGGCTACAGCACATGAAATTCTCCACACCTCAAAAGAAGGGCTATAGTTTGCTGTGTTCGTGAAAATTATCTGCAAGCTTAGAGGTCATTCAGGGCTGACTTGAGAGCTGAAATTGCCATCTTCTTTTATAGTGGCAGAGAGAGAGGAGTAGAGGAGTGCATTATTCAGTGATAAATATTAAGACCAACCGTTGTCTTTAACAGACTTGAGATCTGGAAGGTGGTGTGTCTAGAGACACGGGGAGGATTATACTGACTATTCAGTTGTTCAGGCCAACCAGTGTGATGGAAGTGTGATGATGTGAGGAATTTCCTTTAGCACAATATGTTGATTGAGTCCTTGAGCCATCGTTGCTGACTTTCCAGATAAACAAAGCAAGGACCAAAAAGTGCTGGGATTTCAATGACAAAGCAATAAATGTCTTGTTTTGGTTAACTTTTGCTCCTGAGTCCAGCAGGAGATATCTGTGACCACCTGGCTGCAGCTGCACAGGAAGAATGGAGGAACCTCCCACATCAGTTTGTCCAGAGGCTGATCAAGTCTGTGTGTCTATATTACCAGGAGGATCTTTATGCCCAAGGAAATCACACCCAACATATGGTCAGACTGAAACCTTTATAAGGCTAACTTAATGTTTCATACTGAAAGCTTGTTGGGATTTTTTTGCATGAATTTTTGTTTGTGGCTTCTTTAATTTTGTTAGAGGTCTATCATAATATTTACATCTACCTGGGTGTATCACTATACATAAAGAGTGTGACCATATGGGTACATGTCTACATTTTGATATATACATTTTTAAATTTCGATTGGCATCATTTTGTTTTAAGAATGAGTTTGCCTCAGGAGAGTAGGCTGCTGCAAGATGAGTCAGTGCCCAAAGAGGGATATACTTCATAAGACTCGATAGAAGGTAAAATCATATTAAAAAAAATCTATGTCACCTGGGAATTATCACTATGAGCTTCTGAAAAATCATGGATGTTCTTGAGCTACACATAACCAGAAGGTAAATGCATTCTTCATGAGACAGAATGCAATTTTTCATAGCTAAAATAACCTGGAGCCAGCAATACATTCTCCAGGACAAGAATGAGAGTACACAAGATCCAATGAATGTATGAACAGTAGATAATTTAATTGATCTGGCTTTTCTTTGTGCATTGACTGGTTAACTGGTCAAGCAACTGTAATTACCTTTTGAGGCTTCCAAGAAAATGTACAGTATACCAAGGCACTATCACTCTGTTATTCATAATTAACACTCAACTCCAATTTGAAGAGCTCAGTGCAAAAGTAAAAGTTCCTCATGTCTTAGGGTTTATGCGAGGGGTGGGTTCAGGCTTAATATTTGGGGAACAAAAAGGTGCAATTCCATGAAATTTACATAGAGAGCGAATATCTTTCTTGCATCCTCCAGGAACCTCAAGGGCAGTTTATAATCTCACTACATTGAGTCTCTCTGTTGGATGTCTCTAGACTCTAGTCTGGCAAACACTGACACCACACTCAGTTTTTTTTAAAGATATGCATTTAATGTAGCAAGCCAATTAAACTAAAACTGCCTAAGAGCAAAAACACAAATCTATCAACTCCATATTGCTGTAGAAATATTCTGGACGTTGTTCAGATTAAGTTGTATATAGAAGGGTTTTATCGTCATTCTGCTAATTATGAAAGTATTTTCACTCGAGGCTCTATAGAATGTTAAATC
Source organism: Lepisosteus platostomus (assembly GCF_059453375.1). NCBI lineage: Eukaryota > Metazoa > Chordata > Actinopteri > Semionotiformes > Lepisosteidae > Lepisosteus > Lepisosteus platostomus. Next base: position 8,257,407 of record NC_142623.1, on the reverse strand, counting down.
ATCTTTAGGTAAATACTACTATTTATACTAAGCAGTAAACTAACCTTAGCCTTACTTCATTACTAGTGATTATTTACATGCTCTATTAACATTCCATAATAACTCTGACAGGTAATTGCTGATTAATAAGATATCTATTAAAGCTTGATACAGTCAAACCTAAAGCATGTCAACCATACTTCACTGGCTTGTTGCATAAGTTTAAAACCATGTCATAAATGAACAGACTGCAAAAATAAGAAGAGGGTTCAGTATTAATTGATATTCTGGAGATTTTAAAATGTTTTTCAAGTGCATATAAATTAAGATAAAAATGTGTAGTGCTAGAATAATTCATCAGAGTTGCTGGGAGTGTTTTTTTAAGGTGAGGCATTTAAATCAGGGAATACATCCCAGGCACTTTCTGATAAGATGCATCTCTAAAATTCTGATCTCCTTAGAGGAGCTGCAGGTACTGCCTGCTCTGCCTTCTACGATTTGCTAATCTATATTTGCTCCCAGCTGTGTTTCATGAGGTCCTCTGGACAACATCATTTGGGGGGCAGAAATTGTGCAACACCTTGTCCTAACCCCCAGAGAAAATTCAATTTGGCATTAGTGCTGAAGAAGAAAGATACCTTTTCTTACTTGTCAGGTTAAAATTCTTTTTTAAACAGTTAGGGGCCTTCCAGCATGTGTGAGAGGAAATTCATGTAAAGCTACAGTCTTTCAAATCTTAACTTACATTTGTCTTGGGGAGATTTAAAATAAGCACTTAAGGCAAACTGAACCTTCAGATGAAAAGCTCTAAATTGTGCTTTAAACATAAGCTGCTTTAATAGCTTATCGCAGTGTTTACAGAACCAGGTACTGTGGGTGTGTCAACACATTGTTACAAAATCATAACACCTTAATTGCCTCAATGTATATCACATTTTCAAAACTCTTCAGAATTGCTGTTCTGAATGCATGTTGTTAACGAATATTTTTTTTCCAAAACCAGAATGTCCAAATGTATTCTCTAAATTTAGATGGGATCGCTATTCTGTAATACACTACTTGTCTACCGCTATTTTAGCTATAAGCTTAAAAAAGTCAATTTTTGCTAAATCAATGTTGAAGAAAAGAAAAAAATAAAAACAAGCACTTTATAACCCTTCTCTTTTCCAGCTTGGCAATACGTTTAACAACCTAAGAGAAGTTACAAATGAGAAGAGGCAATTTGGCCAGTCTTGCTGATTACAGTGAAAATAGTATGTTAGTCCAAGTGTCTCATCCAGACATCTCTTTCCCAGTCAGTCTGTCTCAACGTGACTGGATATTGTGTTCCACCTCACAACCAGTTGTGTAAAGAAGTGTCTCCTGCTTTCAGTCTTAAGTACAGTACATACCTTCTCTTACCACTAGTGAACACAGGTCCTTATTTCACTATTAGTTCTGAAGTAGAGTTCAAGTTTGATTTTGTCAAAGCGTTTCTGGGTGTATAATCTTTTAACCTGTCTGTGTAAGACATTTCTCTAAGGCAAATAATTGAACTTGTTACTTTTCTCGGATTTTCTTGGAAAATCAACTTTGTAACAAGGTGACTAAACTGCATTTTAAATGAGGACTTATCCATGCATTGTGTAATTTAAACATGTTGACATACGGTATTACAATATCTAATTATATGATAAAAGAAAATATTGGTGAGACAAAAAGTAGAGGTCATAGTTATTTTAAGCTTACTGATTAATGTGCCCTACAGACTCTTGAACATCTCAGTGACTTAACACCCACAGCATAACACCCAAGCATAACATGACCTTTTGTTTCAGATTCTGTCTGCTATATTTAGTACTTATACATTAATGTACATTTCTATTTCATGAATATTACCAAATGCAGGAGAGTTGAAAAGTGGTTCAGTTCTTTGCTCAGAACAGTGTATTGCTGTATGATAAACAATTTAAATATTTCCATAGCTAAGAAGGGTTAAGTTTCAAATCACTGGCTTTAGAGAGAACAACCTTATGGGGATCAAATATATTTCGTCAATTACAGTATATGTGTTAATCCATATAATCAATAATAGTGGTACTGTAGGTACAGTAATTTCCATATCTTCAACCACACTGGCTTATCTGGCTAGAGTTTGCCTTGCTTTCCATGGCTTTAAGCAGAGAGCATGTGATTCCTACCCTGGATGAGACTCCACTCCGTTTCAGAAATTCTTCCAAAAAAAACTGCTCCCCACTCATACAGCTGGGTGGATTGGAACAACTGGCACCTTGTCAAGGTACCGCAGCAGTGAATCCACAACCCACCAGGTACAGTATGAGCCCCAAAACCTACTCACTGCACTACTCAACCTGCCATTATTATTAATAGTAGTACTATTGCTTCCCAAAAGTTCATGATGTGTGCAATCATAATGCAGAAGTGAAAATGGCAACAGCAGGAGAATTACTGATGTAAAACAGACAATTCAGCTGGGTTTAATTTTAAACTGAAAATCCCTGCATCATGCAATCTCTGACAGATAATCTTTGCTAAAATTCATTTTGCTGTGCAGCAGTCTTTAATAATTTATAATGCCATGACATACTCGCAGAATGTGATCTACAAATATACCAAAAAATCAGATGTCTTGAGCACTAAGCTAAGAGTTGCAGCAATAATAAAATAATATACAGTATACTGTCCTTTATTTACACCTTGTTGACACAAACATAGAAGCCCTGGGGAATGTGGAGTAGAATGTCTAATATATAACATAAATACATGACTTGTCTTAATGAGTATGAATACACGGCAGTGAAGAGTAATTTCCAGTGCTTAAAAATACCACACTACCTAGGGACAGGTAAGGACAATTTTGTGAGGAAACAAAAATCATAGCTGAGTAAAAAGAAGTTCACCACATCACAGAGATTAGAGCTAAACTTAACCATTGAAAGTGACACACACACACAGTACATCAGCTGGACAGAAACCATTGAAATAAACAGTAACTATGCGTGACTGTCGCGGTTCCGCGCGGTGTTGTGCCCCCCGCCACCTGTTCTGTCCTGCAGCACCTGGGGCGCGAACCCGGGTCTCCGGCGTAACGCAACAGGGAACCAGCCGCATGAGCTAAAGGAGACCTCCCTCAGCCCAGGCAGCTGAGGTCCCTGCTACGCGCAGGGAGGGCGGTGACGTCACCGTATCCGAACTAGCTCCGCTACATATGCAATGTGAAGCTGGCAAGTTGTGTTGTTAATATTTTTTCTCTGGTATCGTTAGTGATTCCAGATGAAACCTTGCAGTTTATGCAGGATTATGGAACTATCTTTTTTTTTTTTTGCTCAACAATTATGTATCAGTACGGTGCATCTAAAGAAACGGTTTCAAAGAATTCAGTGTCTCAGAACGTATATGAATGGAAAATTTTATAGGGAATGATTATTGTACAACAAAACTTAAGAATTCCTACACCACAGCAGAGAACATTATAAAGTGTGTGTAATGGGGGCGTGTCGTTTGTACCCTGGCGAAGCATGGCATGGATTAAATACCAAGGTGTATTCTGAAAGACAATCCCTTCCTTTTTCAGACTGACACGAAAAATGTAATGGGTAAGACAGTACCTCACCTACTGTACACCAGCAGCCCAAATAGATTTCCTGTGTTACATGTGTGACATGGGTGCTGACTTCATTCTGCAAGGGTACTAAAGATGAGACTGTGGACTTTGCTGTGTACTGCCCTTGAAGTGCATTAGATTGCGTGTGATGGAATTCAATCTCTGTCATGTGCACTGAAATCAGCACTTTAGCTACCAGGGGAACTAACAGCCTGTTCTAGGGCTGTATTCCCACAGGCCTGAGGGATTTTCCTCCTGGCTTCCAGGACAGTGTTAAACAGTCTTTTTTTTTGGGGGGCCAAACCTAAAAAATCTATCACAAGCACAGATTACAGTGGCAATCAGCCATTTGTTCTGTCTCTCCCAGATCTTCTTTTCAATAAACTATTTGTCAAAATCCCACAGAGTAATGAGGAATTGGCTGAATATCATGGAGTTTGAAAATGTTTTACTTGTTGTCATGAGAAGTACAGTATATTGGATATCTGCTGCTTGATTAAGACAACACAAGCAGGCACCATCAACTTGTCCTTGCTGCTGGAAAGTATATCATACTTTATAATTATTCTATTATTCATAATTTGTAATACCAAGAACAAACAAGCGGTATTTTTACATTCAAGTCTGCTGATGCTTCAACACTGGGTATACATAATTAAAATCAAACTTAAAGTATATACAGTAGCTCACGGTTTATTAAGGCCTAACCTTCGACACTTGCAGGTTTATATTTCTTCTGAAAGAAAGCTCAGCTGGCTTCGTCTTTAATTTTTTATAATGTTCTTTTTAAGACAGCACAATATCCTGTAGAGAAAAATAAACATAAAACATTTCTTTAGAGAAAAAAGAAACTGCTACCTTCTACACAGACTAATTTTAATTTCCCCTTCTAAAGGAGCAAATCATTCATTGTCAGGGATTTAAAAAAAATAATAATTTGTGCCACATCTTCAAACCTTAAAGCCTTCCTAAAGCTCCAATGAAGTAACCTGAAGGAGCTGTAGAAGACCTCACTGAGCTTGCCAATTGAAAAATCACTCTACACTCTACACTTCTACATCTATAGAATTTTTGAGTGTTCTGTCAGACTCAGTGACACAATGCCTTTTCAGATCGTAAACAGTAAAGCACTTCTCTATCATAGTGCTATGTGATACTTGTGGCTGGCATTACTTGTAAATGCAGCACAATGGTAGCTTGACTGTATGACACTGAATAAACTTGCATTAATAGCTTCTCAACATGCGCCCACACCTCCAGCTCTTTATCGATCTGCTGAGGCACTGTCACAAGGTGTTACACAAATACATGAAGGCTGCAACATCAGTCTTGTGTCAAAGTCATGGGAGGTCAGTGAGAGAGGCACTAAGCAGAGGGTAAATGTGTTTTGAAGGCACACCATTCTTGGTGGGTCTTTTCACTTCATATTCTCATTCTTAGCATCCTTTGGTTTGTACCTGGCAGGCAGAAATTAAGATAATATTCTACATTTGATTAAACTAACTAGTACCTGCTACAGTCTGAACACAAATTCCCACGCAGCATGAGTCTGTGAGGCTGTTGAACAGTCTGGGGGGACAAAACCCTTTCCTCATCCACCTTTTCAGTGGGTTGTGAAAATGGCACTCCTGCGGAATGAAGGTTTTAATCATCCTGATCCTGATTCGGAAAACTTCAGCGTTCCCTGAACAAGCTCACTAGCCCTGGTTAAAAAAAAGAACAAGCTATGTTCTGACTGAACGTGCATCTGTTGAACAAAGCAACAAAGTGTTTTGTAGTTCGAGTAAGCAGCTGCGTCAGCATGCGTACTGTAGGCTGCAAAGGAACAAGTAAAGGTTTATTCCATGCTGAAAAGAGAAGAAATGAAACAATAGTTCAGGTGGGTAGCTGCGTCAGCATGCGTAGGCTGCAAAGGAACAAGTAATAGGTTTATTCCATGCTGAAAAAAAGAAGAAAGAGAACACAACGTTTCAGCCATTGAGCCTTCTTCAGGTGTGAAATGAAACAATGTTTCTGCTGTGGAGCCAAAGAAGGCTCGACACCAGAAGAAGGCTCCACAGCCGAAACGGTGTTTTTTTCCAGCATGGAATAAACCTTTACTTGTTCCTTCGCAACAAAGTGTTTGTTTTGAGGAATACTGTACTGGTTCTGGCATTCACCATTCATTGTGTAGGTTGGCTCTCTGTTCCTATTCTTATTGGTATCACTTTAACATGAGCATGTAGGAATGCTACATGAGTATTTCACATCAACAGAGTGAAATAGTGAAGTCTTTTAAGAAGAAATGTTTTGGCCACAAGCAAGAATGCAGGAATTTTACCAAAAAACTATTAAAACTCCCGAGTTTTAATCTCACTGCTTCTCAAAGACGAGCAGCTCTAATGATCCCTAAGGCATGAATGTCTATTTGACTTATGTGTATTTCAAGCTAATTTCTGTAAATATCTCCCTGAAATTCCTGAAGTTGAATCTAATCTGATTTTGAGCATTCAAGCCTGTTTTGTGATTGTGTGTCAGCCCCTGTCTGCTCTAATGAGATATGCTTACTACAGCTTAATATTTTTCAATGGTACATTGAATTTATGAAAAACACAAGTGAGTTGGTTTGAATCACTCCCTGAAGATCCAGCCAAATTGCCATGACATTTAGGAAGGTGTGTCTGTCCTAGTTTTGAGTTTCATTTAGGAGACTAAGTTAAATTGTAAATGCCAGTTCAAATTAAACACTGTAGCAACGTTTGTACTTTCTCTGTGTTAATACAATACTGTAACGGTTTAGAAAGTCAGCTCCAGGCTAGCTTGAGAAAGAATAAAGTCATAGTTAAGATGAGGCTGTTGACGGAGATGTTATTTAACCACTTGTTAGCTGAATCCAGAGATCTGTAACCTGTGTTTCATAATTCGCAGTAATGTTGCTGCTGTTGTAGGGCTGCCTGTTTGCAGTAATCAGGTTTATGGATCTACCACAATACCCAGATCAATTAGTAGCTGTGTTGTCCTCATGGGGAGTCTGACTATCCTGTTCTTGGACGATTACACACCACTGATAAGTTTGGGTCAATCATAGGCACATCTATCAGATCTATGGTAAATGGTTGAATCCTCTACACCGCAACAACATAAAAATTGTGGCATGCCTCCCACCAGTATTTTCAGAGTACCATTTCTCTTTTTCACTGGAACCTGTTTGCCTTTCACTTGCATATATCTCCTTTGCAAGTGCAGTGTTGCATGCACACATTTCTTATTGGGCATGTGCTTGCAATCCTTTGTCAAATCATTACCAGAAGGTCATAAATAGTGTAAAACACATCAATGTAGGAAATTGATTAGAGTTGCAGATAGTTTTGCTTTCAACATATGTCAAAAGATCTCCAGTTTCTTCCCAAAGATATGCTTCCTTCTTCCAAAGACTATTAACATACAGTATGCTGATAAGTTAATTGGCTTATGGGATAAATGGCCCTGGTGCATGTGTGTGTGTTTGTGTCTGTGTGTCTATCCTGTGATGGAAGGGTCCTTCCACCTATTGCTGGCCAGAATAGACTCCAGCTACCCCCTTGTCCCTGTATTGGATAAAGAGTTTAGAAATTGGATGCATGTGTCAAAGATACAAAAATGGTATACCCATAGATCAGTCAAAAAATTAAATTTCATAACCAGAAAATGACATTTTTATGGACATTCCCTCAATTCCCACATTAAATTTATGCTACTGTTGTAAAAATATTTTTTTGAATCCTAACAATGTAATAATCTTTTAAGCACTGAGAAGGAGTCAATTGCGATATCCCAGTGGCTCTTTTTTTGCATATTTAATGGGACAGAATTGTAAAACCAAGGTTTATTTGCATACTAAAACTCTCCCTGTGGAATTTTGTAATTTTCTGTACCAATAATTGTTCTCCAATCTGTGCATTAACTGGGTTTTGAATCCTTCCTTGAACTGGCACAGCTTAAGTAATTACTGGACTCGTATTAGCATTTTTCTGTCTTCTTAACGAGATCTTGAATTATAATCAAACTCGTTTTAGGGGTGCGGATTTACAATTTTTCTGATTAACCATGGCTCCATGAATGTGACCTCAGGGGGACATGGTGCACACTAAATCCTGATTTTTAACGCAAGCTTGGAAAACAATTGCAGGACAAAAATTTTAAAAGGTGTGTACTGTATGTTGTCAAGGGAGTGGAGGAGACAGATGCCATCTAAGCTGTTTTTCCAATGAACAAATTCTGAACAGCATTGCAGATCATAACTGGGTTTGTGTTCCTCAGCTAGTCCAAAGTCAAAGTCCATTTCTGTTTTTTCACCAACTATTTAAAGTGTTGGCAGGTTAGTTCTTTGCCTTTCTTGTATCTTTCCACGAGGTGGTCTAAAGATAGTTTTCCTTTTTATTTGATTTTTTATGCTCCATGTGATCTCATTTATGTTAGTCTCAATCACATCCTCCTGTTGTTCAAAGGTTCTCTGGGGCTTGTACTGTAGACGTCTGTCCACTAGATTAGCTATATGTACTGAATCTCCATTTCACGTAACCACCCAATGGTATTATAGCGTACTTGTTCTGAATGCTTCTGCTTCACATTGTCACACATTAAATATATAAATATTCTACATGAATGCAATGCATAAATCCTTTTAAATTACACCATGTACTTTTGAATGATTTTACTTACATTACCAGAATCTGAGTTTCACATCCAGTGCATACACTTTTGTATCTGTCGAAAGCTTCTTCTGCATGCGGTCACAAGGTGAAAATGATGTTTTTTAATTTCTTCCACGTCTCCCTCTTCAGTTGCGCACAGTCAACAAGTCCAAAGTAATGACCAGATCAGCCTCAGCCACAGCCACTGCTACAGGGACATACCTTCGTGAGGAACACTTTCAGACTAACACATGAAGGAAAGCCACAGAAAGGCTAATTTCTACAGGAGATTAATCATAAAATATTTGACCTGACTTATTTAAAGCAATTTTGAATTAATTATAAAAAATGAAAATTTTCTATTCACAAGCATGCAGATAGTGTGCCCTGAGGTTTTTTTTCTTAATATCACAACTTAAAAATGTGCCCCAATACCCTTACAGGGTTATTTCATAAAGTTCCAGGCAGCAATTCTTTAACTTTTCTCATCTGAATCCGATTTTCTCTGACCATTGTGGTCCTTTCCCCTGTTGTCCCCAGTCCCTATATCTGGAAGTCTATTAAACTCCAGTGTCGGGTCTTTAACTTCAGCTCAGTGATTGGACATGACTGCCTGTCACTGACATCAAAGAGGTCACTCTTCATTCCCTGTACCAGTACAGTACCTTGTGTCTGGATTAACTCAGTCTGAGAACTGGCATGCAATTTGCTTCACTTATGGAAGTCAGCCAGCGTGCCTGATGGTTTAGCAGAGTGCACAAAGGCCTGTTGACTTTGAGACTCCATCTGATTTCCACTTCCTCCCACTTGTCTTTTTTCTTCCATCCATTTTACCCTGTTGAGCAGTGCTACAGTACACCTTTCAGCCTATACATACACAAAACATACAGAATGAGAGTGAATGCTTAAAGCAGTGCTGTAAGTATTTCTTTCATATGCTTCTTGAAGTGGTTCTTTATTTCTATCATTACGCGTGTCATTAAGGTCATCTTGTTGTTTTGCAACCAATAGACTGAAGGACAGTGGATTAAAAAAACATCGGCAGGTTTGATTAAATTGAGCCAAAAAAGCCATAAATAAGCAGCACAGATAAGCTATATTTTAAGCCCCCCAAATGAGAAAACTACAGTACAGGCTCTTTCTCAGCATTTATGCACTATGCTGTACTGTATATGTGTGTGTGTTTGTAGTTTCTAATTCCTCTTGAATTGTATTTTGGGATTTAAGAAGGATAGTCAGGTGTCCCCATTCTCATTCCATTCAGCTCAGTCTTCAGCAAATTCCCTCTGTGGCAATAGGGCAATGCCTTGGAGGGGAACATTATGTGTAGCTTCCTGAGAAGTATATTTTACAAAGCTGTATGTAGTCTTTATTTAGATCCTCCAAAGCAATGTCTGTTTTTTTTGCCCCGGATTTAGACTATTTTAACAACTTATTTTGTTGATACTCAATGGCAGTATCCTTATTAAAATTTCACCTAAACATATTGATATATCCCTTTATTAAATATATGACATACTGGAACAAACGCAGCCACTGCAATAAGAAATTGAGAAGCTAAGTTTCTTTCCAAATCTAAATCAGATATTTAAAGTAAGTCCTCATCTAGTCAATTGTGGACTCTGGGTTCTGCAGTGCTTGGGACAATTTTGCTTTCTGCCTGTCTCTTGAGTTTAATAATGTACTGAGATTAATAATGTAACACACTCGGTATAAGAAATGGAAATAACAAGGTGAACAATGTAATAAGAATCAAATGCATCAAAATCAATCTAGCCTCCTTTAATCCATCCATTCAAAAACTGAGCTAAAGCACAAGGGAAGTTATTAAACATTTTAACGACAAACATTATGACAGCTTTAATGTAATCTGATGCCTACCTACCAGAGCAAGATCTTACCTCAGATTGTACCACTAAAGTTTTGTTCAGAAATAGTATTAGTCCAAAATATTATCTTGGGTGCCTTGTATTGATGTTATGGGACGTCTTTAATGCCCTTTCAAGAGAAAAATTGCAAAATGGCGTGTTCAAATTATACTGTTGTGAATTCACTTGTCAAAATATAAGGAGCCACCAGTCAATGACTAAATAATCTCAGTGGCAAAAAAAAAAACATGGTTGGATCTAGGAGCAAGGGATAGGTTTGCATAAACATCCTTCTCCCCTTTGCAAACCTGCCTGCTACTATAGTTTCAACATAAGCTTAGCTGAAAGTGATCCAGCTAGAAGAAATGGATGAGATTGGGCTGCAAATATTTCAAAACCTTGTGAAAAACATGGCACATGCTGTTAAGACTGCCATGTTGCATAACACCTTCATTTGATGAGTTCCTAATATTTCAGCTAGCAAGTGTATGACATTTCATAATTTGTCATTTTCCATTCTTCTTGCCATGTAAAAATGTTTGATGATTGATTTCATGACAAAAATGCAATGAAAGAAATTTGTGAGGTGAAAAATAACATACAGTGTTTACTGTATATCACACATAAATCTGTCAATTGTACAGTAATTCTGAACAAATTACTTCAGATTGCTATAGACAGAAATAATCCTTCCACTTGTGCGGGGTAGCTGTGCATGCCTTCCAGACCTCCAAGGAATCTGATTATGTGGCACATTTTCAATCTAGGGGAAAAAAATCAACCTTAGGTTTCCAAGAGAATGGGACAAAGGCAATGTAAACAAAATGACAAACACAAATAAAGGTATTGCATCGCTTTATTGTGAGTAACGGTTCATTCCTTCAAACCAATTGAACAGCAATAATTACAAATGTTTACACAGAAAAGTAGAAGCAATTAATTTAAATCCTCTGGCTTGACTGGCTAATGAATGAAGAAGGTGTTAATTCATTAACTGACTGCCTTTTGAACACACTGTGCCAATTAACCCATTCAGTGGGGGGGAGACTGCAAATTGAAAAAAAAAGGTTTCAGAATACACATTTATTAACTGATATACTCTATATGTATCTAAAGTGTAGTTGAGACACTGAAAAGCCCACGAGCAAATCAAGCTCAATATTGATTGTTTTTCATGTAATGGGCACATTTAATGTCTATGTAACATGTGCCTGCTATGTTAAAGCACACAGGACCTGGGATTTGAAGTGGTCCTGAGGTTCTACAAATAAAGAGGATTCTTCTAGGAAAAAATGCTTTGACTTCGTCAATAACAGTAAATGCTTTTAATTATTTCCAAGCTGTATACCCTGAAGATATTATAAAATAAGAAAATGTCTTGAAAATCTCATCACAAAATTTTAATTCGAGCTTTCCAGAGCCTAGAGAACATAACACTCAAAGATTTCTAATGCCTTTTTTCCTCTGAGAGCAAAGTACAGGCCATCCTGAAATAACCCTTGTCTATTGATATGAGACTTGGAACTACATTAACTCATTTTGGAATTCTGAGCCCTACTGTATGAGGGCACCCTGTTCTAGTTCTATGCAGATAGGAATCCATAGTGATTAGTTTGAACACAGATTCTTACGCATACCCTTAATATGAATGATCAAACACAGGGGTTTCTCTTAACCTGAATGTGATGATCTAAAACTGTGAAAGTCTTTTGTTTTCTTTTGTTCTTTTAGGACAGTCCTGTGCTTCTATTTGTAGGCGCCAATTGTTTTTTGTCTTCCATTTTGATGTTAAAATACGAAAGCGAAGTGCGTGCTATTGAGTTGATTTTCTCTAAAGCAGTAGTCTTTTCCATTATCGGAAAAACCCGTTTTAGAAATTTCAAAAATACGTACCCTGTGACCTTTGTTGAAAATAAAGACATTTTCCTGATGTCCAGGTGTGGTAGAGTATTTACGGCTGGGTACAGTGTTTTAAATTATTTCTTCGATTATGAATTGAAGCCAGGTCTAAAGGGAATCATCTTTCATCCCCATCTGTATTATTGTCTATCTATAAAAATAGAATATACAGCTGAAAAATATAAAGCATACATCAAATGTTAATGCAAACATGCAATTCCTTATTTTTTCCACTTTTTTCATTGAGTATTTCTTTCCCTGGCCTTCATCTCTGCTGCCGCAGTGAGCAGATTCTTGTTTTCTGGCTCGTGCAGGTGGCACAGAGCGCCCTGCCAGATGACGGACACCCTCTGGGAGTGACTTCGACACGATGAGCGCCCTGGACTATACACCCATGCCATTCACTTACCAAAAATAACTCGCTTTCATATTGGAAAAACGTGGCTGAAATGTACGATTTGTATATGTAGATTCCTTACAGCCCCTGTTGACTGCTGTTCTTCTAAAGTGCGTCTTCTAAGCCTTTTTTCAATTAGTTGGCTTTGTACTTTCTATGTCTGGTTTCTTCCACATCCTGAAGATATTCAGATTAGAGTTATTCAAGTTATTCAAGTTCTCTTCAGAGAACACGTCAGGGCTGTGAAGATTAAAGATCTCTCCAAACCCATTGTTTCTCATTTCACCTCTGACGGCCACGACCACTCTAATCTCTCCGTCTGTGTTCTCAAAGACGGTTTTCCGAACTCATACATCAGAAAGACCACCGAAACTAAAATTATTCTGCAGCTAGGATCACACATTCTCCCTTCCCTTAACGACAGATTACTGTTCTTTTAAATTTTCTCCATTCATTGGAAGTTTCATTTCACACCTCTCTGCACCCATTCTGACTTCACACCTCTTGATTGGCCTCTCTTTCTGTCCCCTGCTCCCGCGTCTCACTCCTCCTCCCTCCCAACCTTTGTTCTCCCGCTACTTTACCTTTGCCTACTGCCCTGTCTCTCTCACACCTGAAGAAGGCTCCACGGCTGAAACGTTGTGTTCTCTTTCTTCTTTTTTTCAGCATGGAATAAACCTATAACTTGTTCCATATTCAAGTTAGGTTTGATTGGATACTCCAAACTGTCCAGTTTGGAAAAGTTTTCATGGGGAATTAATGCTTTGGGGTTTCTTTCCAGTACACAGTACGCTGAGTGGCCTGCTCTCAATTGCTCAATGTTCTGAGGAATATGATACAGCCAGCTATACCCTGACCGACCAGACTGGGCTTGCTGAGCAAACACCGGATACGGTGCACTTTAAACTGACTTTAAAGTGGAAGCCGAGTATAAAAGACTGATTTTTGTGTCAGCAAATATTTTTGCTAAATTTCATTTTCTTTGGTTTTTGCTAATACACCAAAAAAAAAACTTTTTATTACTTTGCTACAGAAAGTAATTTTCTCTTGAGGCTCCTCAGAAGGAGTTACAAGGATTGGTGCTTCTGTTCTGGGTCTACTAGTCAAACAAGAGAATGAGGAATATTTTTAATTTTTAAATTCCTATTTTGGGATACCTACAGGGCACAGATAATGGGTTCTATGTATCATTCTTTGTCTGAACTGTGTCTCATAAAGTTTAAGATATCCTCTGCAGTGGTAATGTTACACTCTTGTTACACTCCCACTTAAACGCTTCTCTTGAGTCTGTTCAAATTACTTTTGCATGCATGACCATAGAATTTCATTGTAAGGCAGAATACCTACAGTACCTTTGGTTTCTTGTGACATATGGCTTTAATTCTCTTTTTGTAAGCCCCTGGGCATTTTGCAAAACTTTGTTCTTACCCTTCCAGGCTTATCTTGGCTGGAAAGTTAGAAAAAAACTTCAAACCTTGTAAACTTGTCAAACTGCATAGCTGACTGTGTACTGCATCTGAATGACTGAACCTCACAAGCACGTTTTAACAGTATAGTAAAGTATGTCACCTATAGTGTGACCCCTAAATGCAGGAATTACTTTGCTTTATAGACAACTATGCTACCTAACAATTCCAAAGGGTGGTAGGACATGTCTTCCCTTACCACACATTCTGTTCATCTCCAAGATGCACACACTGACCAGCAACACACATTAGTATTGTTTAAGTGATTTTTTTTGTTTTCTAGAGATCACAAAAATGTCTACCCAACACCCAGGGCACATTATTCAAACCCAGCTGCAAAGGACACACATTTTAGACCAGTCACAAGCACCCCATTGGACCATAGTTACCAAACCCAAACGTCGAATCTGGTCAGTAACCCTTGCCCATTCATGCTACAGAGGAGGAAACAGTGAAGTTCCAGACATCCTGTTCAACCCCTCGTGCCCCCCCCCCCCCACCTGCCATGTTTGTCTCCGAGTCCAGTTTTGGGTAGTGGGGGGAGAAATTCAAGAATGGGGTTCTTCTCCACTGCTCCCAGTCCCTGGTGTCCAAGTCAAGTCCTCCTGTTGCAGTCCAGGTTCAGCTGTTGCTGTTTCTCCCAGTCGCAATCCTTCCTTTGTCCTAGTTCTGTGCTGACTGGGGCTTTCTAAAGCCTTCTTAACAAGGCCTCTTGATCCCCCAAGGTGAGGAAGCATCCCTGAAAAGCTCTGGGTGTGTGCAAAGTCAGCTGTCCAGGGCTCATTCAGAAAATGGCTGTCCACAGATGGCCAGGAGCAATGGTGCACTGTTCCATTACAGCCTGGCCTGAGTCACAGTCCCCCTCTCAATCACAGGCACATTCAAGCCTCTGAATGGTTTGGTGATTGCCCAGCACCTGTGGCAATCACCAAAGCTCTCTCTGTGCTAAGAGAGCCTTTGATCAGGGTGGGAAAAGCAGACGATAAGACGTGAAACTGCATCAACCTACAGCATCAGTGACTCATCAGTGCAACTTAACATCCATACATCCATACACCTCGTGCCCCCCCCACACCCATTTTTTCACTAAATAAGAGGAGCTTAACTATTTTTTCTTTTAATACAAGTGCAGTGTATCTTCTAATAGATGTATTTATTTTTCCATTGTTACAGATGTAAATGTCTTATGACTTCTTTTTCTGTCTTTTTACCCATATAAAAAAAAACGTTTAGTAGCCATTGACAACTGTTTTGCCCTTGTTCATCAGTGTGACATAGTTAACTTTAACCATTAGTACAGACTATATACAGTATTTCTCAGAAGGGATGGCGCTAAGAGAAGAAGTTCCATCTCCTGTAACATTGTGATTGGATTTTGAGCTAATTAATAGTCATACCCATAATTCATTTCAACTTTTGAACTTAACTCATCCCCTTACCTGGGAATGTGTTTGTACTAATAGATTTGTAGATCTGAATTATTTCAGAGAATATCAAATAGGTCTTCCTGTTTAACAACCTTGAGACAAACATGAAACAGCAAGAGCTAATTAATAATTCCTATAAATCATAGCAACTGTGTGATCTTAAAACTCATACAAACCTGAAAGGTGCTCCTTGGGAGATAGACAGATTGATGTCCTCAGGAGGTCTTTGTGTTGGATGTGAGGAAGGGAGGAGTGTTCTAATGCTGCACAGGTTTCAGTGCTTTGACAATGACCTTCTGAAACTTCATGGCACTAATTGCCTACCTTGCCACACTTTCTCAAAATTGACCTTGAAAGGTCTTACTGACAAATAATGTTAGCAGAAGCACGCACGCACACACACGCACACACACACACCATTAATGCAGATGGCACAAATTCAGCAGGTAAAGAAAAATGAACATGCAACACAGGAAAATTGCTCATGATTCCTCATTTAAATACCCTTGTAGTTTGAATTTAATCAAGTTTCTTGTTGAACATTACCAACCCAAACGCTAGCCCATTGCGTGCTCTGCCTCTAGCTGCTGAAGCTCTGCTGTGGCTCCTTTTAGCAGGTCTTGGATGAACAGAGGAGCCCGGGGTGTATTAACACAGCTGCTGAAAAGACAGGGCTGGTGGGCTGGCTGTGATGAACAGGACCCCAGAGCAAAAGGGGCAAAACAAAAGAGGGAACAGAACTCCCTTTAACGAATCCAAAATGCAGCTCGATGTTTCCACTTGTATTCCTGCAGCTGTTGCCCGCTCTTCCCTCCATCTCTGGCTTGCGGACAAAAGACCTGACAGTGCTGCTGCAGATGTGATGGGGGCACCGACACACTCCAAGCAATGGCCGGGTGCAAACAGGGTAAGTACACTGGAAGTCTGCATTTCATTTCCTTCCCCATTTTAAACGAATGCATGAAGTGTCTGAGGTGGAGGGGCTCAACGGGGAAAAATAAATAATTGTTCCAAAGCAGTCGACACCCTGAGAGGGCAACAGTTTTAAAAACCCCTTTCTTTGTTTGGACATCATTTAAAAAAAAGGTCCAAACTAACCTGAACCTGTGTTCATATGAATCCTGTTGCATGCTGGGTGACTAGAGGTCATTCTTGGAATTTCACACTTCCGACTCTAAATCAAACCACCAAATCAAAAAACCAAACCTCGATGAGAATACCATCAAAACGTTTCTTGACCTCCGCAGAACTCTGGAGATATTTACTGATTTTTCCTGTAATGACATCCTTTCTTTCATTTCCAAATTTCATATTTTATTGTTCTCCATGCTTATCTTGGGAGAAGGTAAAATTCATGTTTTGCACATTTTGTTCTCATTGTTTATGAGGTTGGATAGATTTCAAAGCCATAAGCAGTCATGAATAACTCTGAGGGGTATACATTTTAACCATACACCTGTAATGGCACTAATTCCAGGAAGGAAAAAGCCGTTGGGCATTTTATAGTATAAAGATCCGACTGTACTGTATATACTGACGTTGAAATTCCCATGCGAGTATTGAATTACATTTGGTTTATAGTGCTATAGAGTCACTTATAAAATTGGCTCTGACTGATTTCCCTTATCTGTTTTTAAAAGCTTTCACTTGTCATCATTAGAAAGTTTTGAATTAATGTCTTGGATATTTAATGAGTATAAAAGGTAGAATTTTGTAAGTCCTAAAAAGAATCGATGCTTCAAAAAGGAAAGAAAGAGCTCAATGTATCCCAATCAGTCTATAGGAAGAGAACATTTTAATAATCAATTCGCATAAAGGGTCAATATAACATAGTTTGTACAGACAGGGTTATGGAGGTCTTTTCAAACTCCCTTGGTAAAACACATACAGTCAGAGTCATATATTTTTTATTTTGGTTGGAACAATAATACAATGTAATTAATTCAATGCTTTCACTGCTAGCTTCAGTTCCAAGTGATGAGCAGTACAATCCTTATTTGAACTAGCAATCATCAGGTCACGTAGATTGTCAAATATTACATTCAGGTCACATTTACAAGTGGAGCTACTTAACAGTCCCACGCATAAAGTGAATCAACTGCAAAAGTGAAGAGATTAACTATTTTTGGGTTTATGTGTTTTTTTTTGCAGACTCTGAAACTCAGTTTGGCATTGTTATAAGTGTTTTCTTCTGAATTGTTGTCAGTCTTCAACTGATTGTTTCTGAGCAGTATGGTATTAGTATTCCATAGTATTATTACACAAAGAAAGGGGGAAGTAAAGATATAATATGCTGAGAGATAAACAATCAGGGGGCTTGATTAACATTTTGAAATAAACACTTACTTAGACTGGAAAATTGACTAGGAATTATTTTTAAAATCCTGTTTGCTACAATAACTGAAGTCTAAAGTATATTTCTTGCCTCTAATGTAGGTCTAAATACATGCATTTAAATTTTCTACATTAAAACTTTTCACAGCACAACAAAGTGACGGTTAGTGCCTCTGTCTCACTAACTCTAGCTTTGCCTTCTAGTGTCTTCTACATGGGGTATGCATAAAATCGTGCCCACATGGATCTTGGCAGGGTTCTCCAGTTTCCTTATCTCTCAAAGTACAGTGATACTGGCTGGCCTAATTAGTTAAAGTCCCTGTGTGTATGCCTTGCAATGAGCGGGTGGCTATATCCAGGGTGGAACCCCACCTTGTGGCCAGTGCTTCTGGGATAGGTTCCAGACTTATCAGGAATAAGTGACTTTCTGGCACTGCATGGATGGATAAAACTATTATCAACATCTTATTTCCTACTGTACAGTATATACTGTACTGTTGTGATTGAACATGCACAGACAGCTTAAGTGAAAACATTTTAGATATCATTGCAAGACCTCTTACAGAAATGCCTCTTACAGAAAATTGTATTAATGATACTTATATTTGAGCCTTTTGTTACTTACTGTAAGTAAAAGCACCCATTTCCTGCACATTATCCCCCCAAAAATATGGTGCTTAGAAGCAGATGGTTGACCTACTGTATCGCTTCTCAATCTTATTAAAGTATTACAATTCGCATTTTATGAGAAGCAACTCTGGATGATTTGGGGTGAACATTTTATTTGGTTATTCAAATGGCACTTCAGCAATGTGTGTCCTACGTATAATAGTCCTGGTAAATGTGAGAAATTTGTTTTGTGGTTGCTATTAATTAGTCATCACCCATGTATCTACATTATTGCCTTCCCCCCAACACACATACTGTACACACACAGAGTCATAAGACCTCCATTAATCAAGAGAATGACTTTATTAAAATAAAGAGGTACAGTATAAGGACCTTTCTGAATATACAGTATTAAACTCATTCTGTACAGTTTGTCATGTCACAGTCTAAAGACTTTCCTGCATTTACTTGTCACTCCGAAGGATCCTTCAGTAAGGTTTAGCCTTATAAAATCTTGCTCTTTCCTAATGGATTTATTTAAAGATCAGCAAATGCTTACCTTTTTATTACTAAAGCTCTCATCAAAACTAGTTGCTAAACCCAACATATTAAGTGACATAGTGTACAGTATGTATATCATTAAGATTTTTTTGACAACCAGAGTCAAAAGTTTCAATTTTAATAGTTTTGTTTCCTTTTTGACTTGCAAGGTGGTAAACTGGGAGTTCTAGGATTTACTCTCTCTTTTCTTTGTTCATAAAAAATATACAAACTGCATTTTTTGACGCCCATCTTAACTTTAAGGGGATATTACAGTTACTGATTAGCAGAATTTTGAAATTGTAAGTGGCACATGTGACTTTGTTGGCAAGCTTTTCAGGTATAGTGGAGGAATTCATCCAAAAATAAAAAATGCCAATTTAACATTCCCTCAGGATGTAATTTAGGATAGCTAGGCTGCCTGTGTTAGTGAAACCAGACATTTCTAACCTGCTGTGACTCTCATCAATGTGGCACAATACTGTCGGCAGTCTTTGCAAACACTTGGTGCACGAAGTCTCCTCTAGGCAGCCTAAAGCCTAATCTTCAGTGAAGTCTTTCAAACCTCAAAAACTCCAGGGAGGCTTTTGTCTGCCTCAACAGATTCTACCAATTTTCTGTCCTTTCACCATTTACACTAGAGTCATTTTATGTCTCTTTGTACATTTGCATAAGAACATCGATATATTGGGTTTGGATAGCATGTGCAGTGATTTCTCATTCAGGCGTGCAATCATACAGTCCTTATTAAATACTTAAAGAAATACAGCAGAGCTACTTAAATGTACCCTCCATAATAGAGAGGAGTATGAAGAAGCTCTGACAATGACTTATTTCAAACTGGAGAATTGTGATCCCACAATTATTTTGAAAAAGAGCCCATATTTGACTTGGTTCAGGCAGGCAGTTTTTAAAATTACTTTTATCCTTCTTTAGCCAATATGGAAAAATAAATAAATAAAGTGATGAAGAATGTGCTGATGAGAAAACGTTTAACAGATCTCGTCAGTAAAAATAAGGATTTTGCATCAAACTTTGAGCATTAACTCGATTGTCTAGGCAACCTACAGTACAGTACAGTAGAGTTCTGCTCTATAGCCAAATTAAATCAAATATTGTATTTGTCTCATCTGTCAAGTTATAAATCCAGTATGTGATTATAGGTATTCATTAGGTAGAATGGAAGAGGCCCTGTGAAAACAAATCTTCATACAGTATCTGCTATACGTTTAGTATAACAGTCAGAGTGAGGCATTTGGGAGAACAGTTTTAAATCTGTCAGCTATATTAACTTTTACACGGTTTGGGACCATGTTTTCATTCTATGAGGCTTTTTATTTTTTAATGCTAAGATTCCTGAGGCGTTGTGTCTAAATTAAGTTCTGCCATCTGTGAAATCACACTATCCTTGTCTTGAAATATGTTTAAAGCAAGGGTATTTTTATTTTTTCACCTGGGGAAGAGATCCCAAGTGACCTGTTTGCAAAAATGTCTTTTCTGCATCATCTATAAACATATAATATGCCCATTGACAGCTGAGCTGCTTCACTGTATTGCCAAAGGAAGTGACAAAAACATGGCAGGCTGAGGTGTCTGAATGTTTACCCACAGTACAGTGCATTCCAGAGCCTATGCACAACTAGGTGAGCCATGCAGAAACAAAAATGCTTCAGGCTGTTGTTTTAAACAATTCAGATTTTCAATTATTTCTGAAATGAAAGCTTCTGCTAATCATAAAACTACATATTCTTGAAGTATGAAAGTCATCAATTGAAAATATTTTCTGTTTATATTTATATTTTTGCCCCTCAGACTGAAATCAATCCATGCAGTCAGCCCTCTATACTTAATAGTAATCTATTACAATATCAGGTGAACTTCCGGCAGTGTGATGAAACTGTATGGACATACTTTAGACACCAGAAGAGCTCACAAAGGTTCATTGTGTAGAAATATTTTACTAGGTGCTATTATTTCACACTCTTGAGGGAAAGAGAAAAATACAGATTCTGGGCTATCTCCCTGTCTTTATATATAAATAGGATTCTCTTACTCGTAAACAATAATCTGTTTATTGAAATATAGTATCTCAACAAGCGTCAACAGCAGAGTTGCAGGGTGTTAATGTTACGTGCATCGCAAGAAACAAACAAACAAACAGCTCACTAATCTCTTTGGCAGCACTTGTTTCAATTTTAATTACCATTTCCATAGTGATTTGGTGTGAAATGCCATTTCTTCTAGAAAGAGTGGTAATGCTGTTCACCCCACACATCTTTTAGTGTAAAATGCCACTTTTCCCCAAAGAAGAGCTAAATTGTACCATCCCTACAAGGAGATCTGGAGGAACCTATCCCAGCAAGCAGCAGGTGCAAGGCAGGGTACAGCATGGACAGGTTGCCAGTTCATGGCAGAACAGATACACACACACTCACTCCAAGGCCAATTTTCTCAGAAGTCAATTAACCTACCAGTATGTCTTTGGACTTTGGAAAGAAACCAGTGCATTTTCAGTAATCATACAATTCAAATTTTGCCTTTGGAGCTTTGACAGGGAAGTAGAAAAGGAATTGAAAATGAGGGAAAAGTAAAGAGCTTTCTGCTGCAGAGCCAATACTTTGTATAGTTTTTTTCCTTTTTATTTTTTTCAGCATAGAATAGAACTCTACTTGTACCCTAGCAGCTTAAAGTTTTCTTTGTTCTCAATGATAATTAAAGATACTGTGTATAACTGCATAGAAGGCACAAACAAGAGGACAGCCATCACCTTTAGCTCATTTAACTCGTTTGGTTGCTAGAAAATTAGTGATGCAAGGATCTACTGTAGCTCTGCTGTTTTTGAAAAGAGCCAGGTGTCCACATTAACACCATGGTTCCTTAAGGAGACTTATTTCTTACCATGTTGAAATGTTCTGTCATTGCAACCACTATGTGGTTCTAGTTTTACAATGCTCAATAAATACTTTTTTTTTTACAATTCTTGCTGGTCTTTATGTTTGACTTATGTTGCGGGAGGCGCCGCGGCGAACACCGATAAAAAACAAAACAAAAAAAAAAACAAAAAGTCTAAAAGAAAAAGAACCGCTGTGCTGCGTTACCTCCAGCCTGGGAAAAAAAGTGGCGCTAGCACAGCGGTGACCAGACTAGATTTACCCTCTATAGCGGGGTACCGTCTGGTGAGCAGGGCGCGTAAGGTAAAAACCATAACAAGAACTGAATGCATAACAAAACTGCGGGTGCATGCCTGCCCCAGTGGAAGTGTGTGATGGGACAGGCAAAAAGAAAAATGAAAAGAAAAGGAAAACCGATTGCAAGCAAAATAAAAACCTCAGAGAATGGCCCTGCTCGTCCCGTAAGGGCCTGTCCAGTGTGCCTTTATAGGTTCTGGGCTATCCCGCTGAGCTCGCTGGGGCTCATCAGCCCAAACAGCCCGAACAGCTGGGACTACAAAGGCGAATCGTCGACCTTCTACCAGGGCTCCGCCTCCACACTGGTCACGCCCCCACGTTATGCCACAGTACATTTTCAGAAACGTCCTTGAGCATCGCCAGTACTGTTTAATGTGAAGTCGCAGACACTTCATACTATACAGTACATTTGTTCTTTTTTTAAGAAACCTTTGGGCGTTTACAATTTCTTAGGTTTTTGCTGGTCTGTTCTATTTTTTTAATACTCAACAAATCTAAAGCTTTTACTCCTTCTGTGATGCCATAACACTCCGTTGATTTTAACAGGAAACTGAAAAAATAAACTTTTAATGATCCTTATTTCCCTACATTTAAAGTAGTGCACAGGCCTGGTACTTGGTGTCACAAACCAAAGGTCTAACTGGTGTACACTACAGCCTCACTTTCACTTAATCAAAATGCATTTTAATACAATCCATCTATCCATTTTCTAACTGCTTAATATAACACCTGCTAGCACACTGTCCAAATAGACAACGAAAATTTAAATCTATCTAAATTCTTCATGTCTTCATGTCAAAACATTGTTCCTGTTTTGGACAGTCAGTCAGAAGTCACCCCATACAGACTTGATTTATTATTATATTCATCCAGTATGCTTACATATCAACTCTGAAAACTATTAGAGAGAATACTACACCACATGTCAAGATTTAAAGTTCTGTTACTGGATAAAACGTTAGCAACATTATCAGTAAGAATTTGTAAGATACTGTACATATGGGTCTGCAAACATCTGTCTCACACAGAAAACCGATTGTTCCATCAAGGCTACAGTGATAACAAAAAGAAAATATTAAATTGAGGTTTTTACACCTGGCTTTAACCTGGCTAATTCAGAGTAAATGCTCACTGCTCTGTATCTCCAACCTTTACTGCCTTGTTCTCTAAGAATACTTATGTGATTAAGGTTTCAAACTTTGCTTTCCTTTGTGATTGTGTATAATACGACAATAACCAGATTATAGTTATCTCGCTGTAATTCTATGTAATCTTTTCAGGGTCAGTGTCTTCTCTTTGTGTCTATGGACTGCCAGTTGCTCCTTCCTATAAATTAATTTCCAGACATTGTTTGTTGACATGGAAAACCTTATCCAAACCGGAACATAAATTAGATCTGAACGCGATCATAACACTTTTACTAGATGGTATCAACATTATCACTTCAGTGGATATTATGGCATGTGAGCGCAGATTTTCCCTGTATGGTTTATTTCCTCTGGCATCAACTCCTGGGTTTTTTATAGGAGAAAATGAAAGCAGCGAATGTGATTGCCACACATAATAACACTCATCTATGCTAATGATATTTGTCACAGCATTGCTCATTTTAATCAATAGTTTATTGCTCTAGGTGCTTGTCTGGGTTGAGCCTATTTATAATATTAATGTCTAAATTATGTTTATTAATGGGGACAGAGATGTTCCTCTGGGTTTTGGTGTGTTTTTTTTTTCCAGAAGGGTCATTACATTCCTGTAAAGAGGATGTTTTGGGGAAATTAACCAGATACCCTAAAATATGAATCAGTCTACAAAAATTGTGATTTCACTTAAGAAGTCCCAGTTAGTCTCCTATCAGTCTTCAGTTACATGCAAAATTAAACATTAAATTGCGTGGTGCATTGTTTGCTTTCCACTACCCTCCTTCCATCTCTCTCATTGTACCCACATACAGACTCAAACTCCCACTCCATGTGCTACAGTGAGCTTAAAGCTGTAGCTAAAGAAATAAAAGCAGTATTAATGAGCAATTCATACTTGTTCTTTAATTTAAGGAACAATTTACTTAAACAACAGACATTTATTTTAATTAAATGCCAGATACATTTTAATTAGAAATATCTAAACACACAAGCGCAGCTGTTGCCTTCAGCACTCCGTAAGATAGCTTTGTGTTCTGAATTTCTAATCTGCAAGGGCCTGAGTTAAGATACGTGAAATACATTGATTGAATGAGAGAGATGAGATGCCCAGACCCTGAGCAGCAAAATTTGAGAGGCTTTAGAAAATGTTCCAGTCAGATACAATGGTCACCTACTGTATCTGAGCTCTAGTCTATTCCTCCAAGGTAATATGTAGAAGGTTCTAGGGTATACTGTACAGAGTCTAGAATGCACTGCCATATTCTCAGTCCAGTGGACTTCAAGAACTCCAGCATGGAGAGCTCTAAGAAGGAGAAAAGATGGAGAAGGGTGAGTTTTAATCATATCCCAAGCCATCTGTCACTTTCGTATCACATTAGATGTGACAAGTACCAATCAGTAGGCAATCTAGGTCCTTCTCAATCAAGCCTTCCAGAGAGAGATTTGGCACTGTCCCACTTTTTCATCTGGGCGGTTTTGCCAGAGGCTTGACTGACTGCTTTTTTTGTTTGCTTTTTGCTTTTTCCCCTCATTGCGTACGTTTAGACCACATTTCAAGGTCTTAGTCATGTAGCACCACCTTGGATTCCATCACAGTATGACAAATGGGTGAGGAGTACTGAGATGAAAGTGAGGAGAAGGACACATCTTTATATTGTTAGTCACGTTAACATAAACCTGTTTTCTCCTGAATATTAGAAAGGTAAGGTCCCAGAAAGACTAAACAAAGTTAAAAGATTGTCAATACAGGGTGCACAACATATACTGTAGCTGCTAGAAAAAAGGGAAGGTTGTTAGTGATTGATTTATTTATTTATTTTTACATTTTGTTAGTGTGGCATTATCTGAACAGTCAGACTACCATATCCCGCCACAAAATCCCAGGAGCAATCCTGCATTAAGCAAACTCATTTTCAAAGGAAGATGTTTTCCTATTAAAGAGGTGTGGCTTATTTGTCTTGCTTTTTTCAAGGTTAAAGTCCAATGAACAGCCTGCATGCGTTGAAATTATATTTATAGAGAAACAGCTGGCAAATAGGTTAAGAAGTTAAACAAATATTGATCATCTTTGATAGTACTCCTACACAGCCAAAAACAGAAACAAAAAGTACACACATTTAATAAATTAAGTCAATTATATTTTCCATCTGATTTATAGATAATATGCAGTATAGTGCATACAGAAATTAAGCCAGTTGTTTACATAAATCTTTCTTTGAATATTCTTTTACTGTATATCAAGCTCTGGACAAATGGTTCTCATGAAAAGGGTTTCAATTTCCCTGTCATAATCTTAATCTCTCTTTAATTTCCTGTGTACTCCTTTTATATTGTTATATTTTCTGTGCTCCTTTTTTCATTTAGTCTATACGGGCTGTTCTCTGTATTTTCTTTTGCAAAAGGTGGAATGCAATTTGGGCAATTATTAAGGTCTGCAGTTTTATAAAGAGGTTTTACAAATGACAGATTCTTATTTGATTTCGCATGTGTACAATACAGTTTAAAAGTTTATCATATTTTTCCTAGCTAGACCAGGATTCAACAAGCTTTGGCACCGTGGCAGATAGCTACCAGAGAAGTGTGAGCAATAGCTGGCAAATACAGTATTTTCCTGGCACAGCAATAACTCCTGTGACCTGCTGGAAACCTCCATTCTTCCAGTGGTGCCTGCAAGAGTCTCCAATCCTCCAATCAGTGCCAACTTACAGTACCTGCAAGGCACTATCTGTGCCTCTGACAAAAGGTCATGGCAGGGATTCTTGGTTATTCATAACTCCCTCTAGGTAGTGCAGAAGCCACAAAAAGAAAAAATGCTAAAGATTTGAATGTCAAGCTTTATATTATTATTGTATTATTGCAACCAATGAAGTTGCTACAAAATAACCTAATTTTTTCCTTTCTCAGCCAAATAGTTGGGGTCTACGTTATTCCATCAGTGCAAGTATTCAGTAGAATGAATTAGAATATATAGGTTTAGAGATGTGAGGGTTTTCATTTACTATAACAATTATAAATTAGAACACTAAAATGCTAGAGTGTGATAATTTACAGTAGTTCAAGTAGGTAGCTGCGTTAGCAGGCATAGGCTGTAAAGGAACAAGTAAAGGTTTATTCCTGTGCTGAAAAGAGAAGAAAAAGATATTTTTGCATATCCCAGTCTGTCCATACAGTTGTTGAGTGTATTTAGTGCAGTGAATTTGATGCAGGACCAGTACCTAGGTGGTACTAGGGTTTTGGCACTCTTCTATAGCTGTGTATGAGGCTGTGTCCTGTGCATGTGACTTGTTTGTTTCTGCATGGCACTGTACTGGCATGTAGAAACAACAGGCTTTGAGGCCTAAATGTAAACACACCAAGGAAACAGCTCAAACATCAACTTGCTTAAGGTCCTACTCCATGCTAGAACCCTCACAGTGCTCACTAGCACCCAAGTTCAACATAAAAAAAACTGTTTTATTTTCACTCATGGTTTATTACTTTGAAAGCTTGAAAGTTTATATGAGTCACTGCCTGGAACAGTCAATTGAATAGAACAAGTAAGTAAAGGATTTACTATATGAAGTCTAAATTAGCAAAGCTTGTATCTCTCTTTATGAGGCTTTAGTTTGATATACTATTCCAATAAAAGTGGTGTTGAACTAGTGTAAATATCACTACATTATAATATTTAACCTCAATATCACACCCATAGGTCCATTGTTAAATTGCTGTGGTGTTGATGTACAGTATACACCCTTATATTTTTCTTTGGAAAACAGATGGCAAACATAAAGATATTGATTCCCAAGTTACAGTGAAACAGATGTTGAGCTCAGTACATCATTTAAAAGGTAAATACATTCTGTGCTGCTTATGTATATCATCTGACTTCACTTGCTTTCTGTCTACAGTGACACATGATTTAGACTCTCATGAACTTGAAGCAATGATTTGATCTCAATACAAATAATATTATTCAGAGGACTGTAATGGCTAGAATGGAGATAAGTGAGCGTGTTAGTATGGTTTTATTAGAAGTCTTTGGAGAGGGTAATTCATAAGCACAGTGAGCAATGAATGCCTTAGAAATTATAAGCTTAGCACTCTACATCCAAATTGGCATGTAAGAAATTCAGATTTAGAGATAAAAAACACCAGTGGGAGGCTTAACTTTAATTAGGAATAAGGAACAGGCAATGCTTATATTATAGAGGTAGATGAAATATTAAAATTGCTCTGGAGTTTGAAAAAACAGATGTGTGAAAGGCATCATAGGTATAAACAATATATTAAAAGTGTCAAATTAAAAGTGTTTTTCTTTTTTTTTATTACTCAACTTATGCTTTTGCTCTTGGTGTTGTATACCGTATGGGTGTTTGTGGGAAACAAAATCTATGTTCATCCTGGACTTGAATGGGAGACAATCAACCTGTATGTAATAACTTCAACAAATCTTTCTTTATACTGCATGATATTCCTACTATATAAGTAGTATGAATACATTACTGGTATGTATTTCATGCATACTTTAGGTTAGTAATACCCAATATGAGGGAAGCACTGAACTATTGGTGACTGAGAGGAACAAGCACTTCAAGGCCCTAATGTGGGATAGTTTAGGTGGAGACTCTATATGACATTTATATGGAAATTCTGCACTTACACAGTTCTCGTGTATAAGTCTTCATGAGCAGCCTTATTATAAAACACCATTCTACTAGGAACAAACAATGCTAGGTTTAAAATTACACAATTTTGTTTACTCAATTCCTCATCAACAGTGTGTGTGTGTGTAGCTTTTATAGGCTCCTTTAAAAAGGACAGTGTTATTTTCTCTCCATTGCAGCCTCCCTCCAAAATAACACATCCTGTGGAAACAAGAAAGATGTCTTCAGCCAAACCCATATTACAATAATTATGATTTGCACTCAAACAGATGGTACCAACAACTAATGTTACACACAGGCTGTCTGTGGGTGTTGCCGTGAAATGGGTTTTGTTTTCAGTGACTGTTATTTTGGAGCAATTGAAAAGAATTTGTGAAGAAGGACCCACCTGCTTTTGTGATTGCCAATGCGTCCGGGTTGATAGAATAAGGGCACATTTGAATTTCAGCTGCCAGTTTTATGGGGTGTGCATCTTTACATAAACCAATGGTTTAAGTTTGTATTGCAAATCCCTTTGGATTCATATCATTGTCATTTTTGAGCAATGAAAACTCAAATGTTTCTACATGATTGCCAGTATATTTAAAAAATAATCTCTAGCCAGATGTTTATGCAACAGGTTGTCATAGGAACAGTGGGTGTGATTTTACGCTCATCGGTTTCTAAATGTGGAGTTCCTAAACTAAGTGGGAAGAACATCTGTTAGAGGAAGCCTAATCTTTTATGAAACTGCATGGAATTAAGCTAATTTAACTAATACTGGTATGTATCAGAGCAATACGGTGGTGCAGTCATTAGCATTGCTGGGTAAAGTTCTTGATCTGGGCTGCTATCTTTGTGGAGCTTGTATGTTCTCCCTGTGTTCACGTTGGTTTTCCATGGGGTATTTTGGTTTCTTTGAATGGTCCAAAGACATACTGGTAGGTTAATTGGCTTCTTGGAAAATGTGCCCTGCTGTGGTGTGTATGGTGTGTGTTCGCCCTGAGATGGACTGGTGTCCCGTCTACTGTCTATCCTGCCTTGGCCCCTTGCTTGCTGGGATAAGCTTCAGCTACCTTCTGTATAAGAGGCTTTAGCTCCTGCTGTGTGCTCAAAAACAGAGCTCAACTGTCACAAACCACACGCAGACACCATCGCATTCCCATGAGCACTCGATCACTCGCTAATTAACATCACACACACAGTCTATTTAAACTCCCACTCTGCAACTCAGCTTCACTCACTATTGAGGTTTCCTCAGCCAGGGTGACATTTCCTCTTCGTGACTTAGTCCTTCCTCTCGTTTTCCCTGTGACCCTCTGGATTTCTGACCCATTGCTCCTGATCTTCCACCTTGCTCTAGCCTTACGATTTGGAATGCGTTCGCCTCTAGGATCCTGTTATTTCTTTCTCTCACTGACTCCGCACAGGGTCTATTTCTCCACCTTTTTCCCTTCCTGCATAGCTGACATCAACAGCAAAAGACTAAAGACATTGTAACCCTCCCAAGAAGATTTACAAAGAACAAATGTACAAATTGAAGTGTCTGTGACTTCACATCCAACAGTGAGGTTGGTGCTCAAGCAACCAAATGTTTCTGACAACGTATAAGCTATGCAGTTAAATGTATGTCAAAGAAAGACCAGCAAGAATTATGAAAGAAAATATCATTATTGAGCCAGGTGAAAATACAACTACATAGTGGTTGCAATGACAGCACATCTCAACATCATAAGAAATAAGACTCCTTAAGAAGAATCCGAAAGTGCAACATTTGTTAGCCATTTTCCATTCAATAAAACAAACATCATCTCATTTCAGTTTGCCAGCAGGTTCTAAAAAGACCAAGTTGCAGAAAAAATAGTTCAATGTATTATACAGCAGCTGTAAAAAATACTTCTTATACAATCAAACGTTTTCCTAGTTAGCTCGTGATTCAACCATTGAAGTCATCTAATGACTCCTACGAACCAGAAATGTGAGGTGCTCATTCATAAAGAAATTAACATAACAAATTGCCTAGACCCTTGGTTGATGCAGTTAACCTTTTGGGTCACACTCATGCTGGCATCCATTGGCATCCAGCTGATGTGACCACAAACACAGAAATGTACAGAACATTGGTATTTATGCATGTGAACTGGCCCAACAGGCGAATCCAAACTGGAGCTAAGTTAATTAGTTCAATGTTGCTGTTCCGAGGGAAATGGAACCCCATGAGGCCCGAGACGCGTAGCCAGGGTAATGTGTATTTATTCCTGTATGCCTTCTTATTCCCTCAGTCTCATCAGGAGCTGATTGCAGTGTCTGACCCTTGATGAAAGCTCTGATCGTCTTGCTCAGCATGCGGCTGCACTCTGTAGAAACGTATTAAGTAATGTCATGCCTGTACCAGGCAGGTTCAGAGCCCGAGCACTCGACAAGCAAACTCCAATGTAATTGTTCTCCTTCAGTGTTGCAGAGAGGCGGGTTAAATCAAACAGCCACAGTGAAGACGGTAAAGAATGATTAAACATCTCAGACACCGACATACTATGAAATCTGGCATGCTCCTCGTTTGCTGGGTGCAGTGCTTAGAAAGCCTGCATCACGTAACTGTAAAGTCATTTTGGAAAGGATTATGGCCGGTTAATTTAAGAAGACAGTCAGCTGACCTGTTTGCTGATATCGTCTTGTTTGCAAAACTGTTTCCTTTGCCAATTCTATAGTTTGTTGTAATTTTAACTCATTCTCACTCCAGCTCTGTAACAGCAGTTTGTTTAACAACATTTTAAGTGAAAAGATTATTTAATATTCTTTATCAGTGACAACTGAACTTTGCTGGATCGCCTGTGCTCTATGTACTTTAAGAGAACATCTTAGTGAAAATAAAACGCTTCTGAAATTAGTAGAAAGGCACTCAGCTGTATTTTATAAATACATACTAGGTGGTAATTACTTAATCTAGTTACTAATCTCTGTGGTAATTACTCAAAATAGAACATTTCTTATTCATGTCAGCACAACTATTTTTGCAGTATCAATTTATTTACTGGATTATTTGGACATACGGTAAAAAGGATTTTATTCTTACTCTCCAAACATCCTTTTTACAGTATATAAGGCTCACCGTGCCGTCACTGTCTCACTGTCAGGCAGTTGCAGTTCATTGTACAGCACTTCACATAAACCAAGTACCAGTACCCCCTTTCGTGCATAATTTCTCTTGTGGCCTCAATCTGACACTCTCCAAGCTGCTTGAGAGCAAGGTTAATGCAAAAGCCTTGAATTCCTGGATTAAAAAAAAAACAGTCACTGCTAATGTGAAGACAGTTTCAGTCTATTTTATCATCTGCAATAATCTTAATGATATTTAAAAACTAGTAAAAACTGCTTAGCTGTCCTGTAGCAAAGGGCTCAGCAGATGCATTAGAACTTGTGTTTTTGAGATGCTTCATTTTCATATTTATATTTTAAAAATAATTGATTGGCTGATTTGAAGCTTGTCAAAAATAGAATTACTGTACACTGTGTCTTTCTGCCACACAGTACGTTCTGTAAGTTCATCTTACTCAGTGCCGATGTTTGTAGTTCCTGTATTCTGTTGATGGAGAAAGATTTGTCTGACAAAGGTGATCTGGTGTTCAGCATCCATGTGCAATTCATGAATTAATCATTTCAATCTTTCAGAATGACAGGCTTTTTTATATATCAAAAAACACTACAGTTGATAATTACATTAGCCCTACTTGGCCTTTTGCATAAAGAGTCTCACTCATTTAATGTCTATGGATAGCACATCACTAGTACTTCTGTTTTCTTGCTACATTGTTGCATGTTCTTATTCTACATGGCTGAACCTAACCTTTCAATAGTTCATTAACTGGATGACGGCACGGCTCTAATAAGTTATTTACCAGCATGTCGATTCCTTTTTGCCTCTCATTATTGTCCTAATCTTCAGAGAAGCCTGCAACCGGACATAGCTCTGAAGAGCTATATTTGTGATTTGTATTCCTGTGCTGTTTCGTTCTTGAAAGGAGCTGTAACTAAGGTTTAGAATCTGCATCCTTACAGTGGACTTGCCTCAGTGGCATTTTCACAGCAATCCAGTCCACCATTGAACTTCTCTTATCGAACAAATTGCGGTTTCTTTTTTTCCCCGAAGATGCAAGGCTTTGAAATCACTTTTCCATTCCTTTCTTCCTTCAGCCAGCTTAATTTCTGTTTCTCTGGGTGGAACAGAGAGGAAATCTGTGATGAACACTAAGACAGAAACAGTCGGTGATACTGTATACTGAAGTATTCCATTAAAATAAATGTGTGACTGAGAACAGACACTATAATATTTGTTGTATTGTAAAAATTGATATATATTACAAAAAGCCTCAAAATAAGTCTTAAAACAGTTGCTTTGCATATTAGGCCTGGAGAAACTAAGCCTTTCCTCAAAAATCCTATTCTAGATCAATGTGTCTTAAATTTGAATTAAATTTGAATCTATTTCTAGATTGCATGTAAAATAGATGACATAACAACTGCATTTACTGTATCATTAGATTATTTACATACAGTATACTGTTCTTCACAAGCATCTAGTCTGCTCCTCACTGTATAACTCTTCAGCAACA
The DNA here is from genome assembly GCF_059453375.1 of Lepisosteus platostomus. Classification (NCBI taxonomy): domain Eukaryota; kingdom Metazoa; phylum Chordata; class Actinopteri; order Semionotiformes; family Lepisosteidae; genus Lepisosteus; species Lepisosteus platostomus. The sequence continues at coordinate 8,225,067 of NC_142623.1, read as the reverse complement.
GTCAGAGAACCCCACCCCACTAGAATGCATACAGGGGAAAATGACTGACTTGTCCACACTGTTAACTGCCCTTTAACTGTTTTAAAAAATGGACAGGGCCTGCATTTTTCTTTAGACACAGAAATGCCTGTCTACAAGTACTATGTGCAATTGCTGCAAACTGACCTTTACCAGATGTTGTCATGCACAGGAGCTCAACAAGCTTTATTTGCAGAAACGCAAATAGAATGTGAAGATACTGTATAAAGTGAAAAGTGTTCATTTTTTTATTATCATGATACTGAAAAGATATGCACGCTCTACTGTTTTATCAGGAGAAGTACAGCCCTCAGGCACAAATCAATGCTCTACTCTGACAACCTAAAAGAGCAGAATCTTTTCACCCATTTGACAGAAAAGGCTACCCTTGAAGGGAAGGTAGCTGGTTTGAGTGTTCAGAATCTGCAAAGGCATTGCCGAAGCCAACTTATTGGACTTATCAAGAACTAACCGAAACACAAACCAGAGGACACAAGAGGTAATTATAGGGAAAAGCAATTAAAGACCTGGAGTAGAACAAGAAGTCCTTTGTTACCCTAAGGGTTGTGGACGGATGGACCAGTCCACTCAGCCATGTTGAGTAAGATTGTATCAAAAAATGCCTGGATAAGATCCTCAGAACAGTTAGCTACTTAAAATCAAACAAAGGCTGAATGACACCTTAACATATTAATGTGTTTATTATCTACAGTACATATTGGCAAAAATGTATTGTAAAGCATAAACCTGTCTTCTGCACATTGCAACAGTATTGTTCTTATAAAAGTGATGACTGAATGCTAAAGCCCCAATTTTTCTCTCGGATTTCTTTCATTTTTCCAAACACTGGGCTGCATCAACCATTAAACGGTACAATTAACTGCCTGACAGCGAGCCTTATTTTTCAATTAACAGAGCTCTTTCTGAATCAATTGGGAGTACCAATCAGCGCAGATGCAGTTACAGCAGGTTCAAGTAATAGTAAAAAATAAAAAGGATCAAAACTAATTAACAGATCCCAGTTACTTTTCTCAATACATTATCCACTGATAGCTTAGGCAAGCTGTGTCAATTTAAATTTAGATGCTCATGGGACTGAAGACCATGTAAAAGCCTTATGTTTCTACAACACAGTGCTAAATGAGTTACTTCTCCACACATCCCTTCTCTTCATTAGCAGGTGTGCTAACATTTGGGAGTGCATTCAGTATTTAGTCTTCACATTATATTACAACTGTCAATGAGATAAATCATATTATCTTCAGCACTTATTGGAAAAACATGCATGGAATAGCACAAAGATTATTCTAAGGAAGACAATTTAAAAAATACTTTAAATGCCTCAAAAACATATACCACCTCATAACATTTCTATATTTACTTATTTAATGAGTCATTTAAACTAATCTGTATTTGCCAGTTTCTTTTTCTCATAATTGTTAGTATTTGACATTTTTAGAAGCAGAGCACATGGAGTCTAATAGAATTGGATGCTTAACAGGTCACTTTAATATTCATACATTTGTAGATTCTCTGCTTCAACCCGATGTAAAAATAAATGAGTAAAGTTTGGAATCTTCAAGTTAGATGGTGAACATTTGGGAGTTTCAGTGATGTACTAGTTAATAAAAGAATTCATTACCAATGTCGAATCCAGTCATCCAGTAGTAGGATGCATTTCAAGTATCTGAGGGAGAATCTGGCAGTCCATTTGGGGATTAACTTAATGTGGCCATGTTTGACTTATTCAGGCTTATTCTACTGACCTTAGATACAGCCACAGGAATTACTGAACTGCCTTCACTTTTTCCACAAATTGCCCCTCTTGGTATGATGGGGAGATCATGAAAATTTGATAATATGATAAGCATACTGTAATTGTGTCCACTGGTGTGGTAGACTTTTAGTTATAGAATTCCAAGACATTTTATGACCTTGCCTCTCTGTATGTTTTATACTGTATTTCTTTTTTTTTCGTCTTATTGTAGCGTTCACAAGGGTTCAATTTAAGTGAACATACAAAAAGAAGCAATAGATAAGATTACAAGATTCCAGTAAAATAGAATTAACAAAATAAATGCCAATGTAATAAAAGCAATTTCAATTTAAAGAAATTTAGCGGAACAAAAAGCTTTTTCTGTGTCGCAATCGAAGACTGTTCATTCGTTAATGACTCATGTGAGTATATTGATTTTCATTTTTCTATGATGTTTACACCAGAGTGGTATTTAACAAGATGCACAATAAATTACTTTTTGTTTCCGAACGCCGTTGTGTTATGGCAGCTCAAGCGAAAGTGTGAAGTGAAAGTCTCACAGCTGATACACTCTATGAGTCGGCTAATGGGTTGACATTTAGAGGGAGCGCTCACTTGAAGAAAGTTTTGAATCGAGCTCGTTTGAAAAGACCTGTTGCTGCCTTATTGATAAAATAACATCATTTAGTAATCATGACCCTGTTGAGGTCTTCTTGCTTCTCCCACGCCCGGTGCTTACAGATAAAACATGAAACACAGAAGAAATGAGTCTTACTGCAGAGAGCGAATGCTTTTAACGGATGCTTTCATCTCAAAACTGCATTGCCCACCTGAGTTGATGGAGCTGGGCATAATTTGTATTTAAACTTTATCCTCAAAGTCTGCGATGAAATAACTCTGCAGATGTGGCATTATATCTTCAAGGAGTGCTGGGCAAAAATATAACAATAACTGCGTGAAAAAATCTATGCATGATGAGTTTTATCATGTTTTAAATTTGCCTGACAGTAAGTGTATTGCCTGCCACTCTAACTTCAGTAGTATGGGTTTTACATAACCAACAATGTTGTCAGAGAATTTCAGAAACATCTCTTGTGGTAGACTTGTCAGAAATAGAGGTACTGTAGAATATATCCCCAGATAAATACAATTTTGTCCCTCAGTAGAATAAGAAAATAACCCCAAACTGAGGAATGATGGGTTTCCAGTGTGGCATTATGCTGGGGCGTGCCCTGTCTGGAGGTGGAGCCAGCTGTCCTGGCTTTTAGATGAGCCACAGCTGGGGAGGTCCTATAAAGGCACACTGGACACCCCCCGAAGGGATGAGGAAGGGTGGAGTTTTATGCTAAGAGACCTGGAGGGGGATTGCACCTGTGTAAGGCTTTTCTTTTCTTTTTCTTTTTGCCTGTCCCATCACCTCTTTCCCCGGGGCAGGGGCACACCTTTTTCATGCACCAAGTTCTTATTTTGTTTTTGCCTTACACGCCCTGCTCTGCCAGACTGGACCCCCATTACATAGGGTACGTCCAGTTTGGTCACTGCTGTGCTAGCGGTTCTTTGTTTTCCCCGTTAAATAGAGTAAGCCCAGCCTGGAGGTCACGAGGCACAGCGGTACACCGTTCTTTTTGTCTTTTGGTTTATTTTTCACAATTTTTGTATTATTTGTTTTGTGTCCCTGCTAACCTCACACCAGTGCTTTTGTCCCTTCATCCAAGGCATTGACTTTTTACCTCCCACGACACCCGGTGCAGTACTACAGAAATAAATAAATCACAAGAAGTCGCAGAAGCAATCCCTGCACATCTTAGCGTCCTCTGCAGTCAGTCAATGACGATGACCAATATGAATTTCTAGTCCAATCCTGCCACTCTGGTTGTTCCACCCTTGTCATCCATTCTGCTGGCTCTGACTGTTCCCTAGTGATATATAGAGCAAATACCTGCAGCCCATCAGCTCTTGTGCCAGACCTGGACTCCCCCTAAGTGACTCATTACTAAGCCAATAACCATAAATAACACAACTGCTTTTGCAAATTGTTCATAACGACTCAGCAAACCTATGATCCCCAGACTGAGAGTAAGAGGTCGCTTCATTTTATGGTTTGATTTTCTTTTTCCAAAGATCACTGGGGCATAAAAGAGCTCACATATGAGAATAAATCACTCATCTAACTTGCTTGTTTTTTTTTTGCTAGGCATTTTATTGAAAATAGGCAAATTTGGTATGTTGATTAACATTTGGCATCAACAGGTTTGGCTGAAAAGGAACTAAACTGTGAAAGTCACAGGCTGATACTAACAGAATGTCTGGCTGCAGCAGAAACAAAACAAGCTGTACATCTGTGACGCATGCTTTGCACCAAGTTGCAGATGCTGTCTTGTAGAATTTTTATCCCCTTACTTGTGTTAAGGCTGGACAAGCATTATCCTGCTTCTGGTTTCTGAGCTCTAAATAACACACTTCATCCCAGCTCTTTCAACAGATGCCCAATGGGGCTCAAATCAAGTGAGTGGGACATCCATGGCATAGTTATGGAATGCTCCTCTCACAGGAGAGCCCCTGTCACACAAACAAAATGATGACATCCGTTGTCCTGCTGTAATACTGTTACACCAGTGTGAGTCAGCTTTAAGGGTAGCAGATGAGGTCTGGGGACTCGATTAATCCAGTATGGTGCAGTCAGGCTGCCAGCAATTCATTCACTGTGGAGATGTGGAGCAGACTTCTGCCCAAACCATCACACTTGCTTGGTCTGACATACACAGCACATGTACACAATACCTTGGTAAAGATGACTGCTAGCAGGTCAACCTGAGGTAAATTAGTGTAGGCCCCAACATACTGGTGACACAGAGGCATTAGTTCCTTTTTGTATTTTTCATTCTTGATTTTCTCCTGGCTTGAAATTCAACAGATTAAAGGGAAGGTGCAGTTCCGGTTTCTCAGACTGATGATTAAATCTCAGTAACTAAATAAATTAATTGGCAGTATCACAACATTTTACAAAGTCTAAATTAAGCACAAAATCTTGAACTTTGTGAAAGTACTGTATAGTCCCAGTTCTGTCAGTCAGACAAACTCAGTCAGAGTTTGTGCAAGTTGCTACATGAGATGGCCCTTCCTGCTCACTAGTTGCTGTAATGACTAATGGAATAAGTACAGGTTGTGCAGCAGACATTTCCCTCCAGTGTGATCCGCATGCAGATTTAATTTAAGTTGTATTTGTCCGCAAAATCTCCTGAAGTAATATTTCTATTGGATTAAAACATCCTTTTAATTCTTTTTGATTCTATCTCCAAAATATAAAAATAGCATTTCAGTTCCCCCTTAAATCACCTCATCATATATTCCCAATCAACCTTCTCACGAATGAAAATGATTTAGTGCTTATGCTATAGCTGGTAACTTGAGTGTATTAGTCTCAGTCATAAGTGATTGGATAATCCAAATTGACACTAAAAAGATTTAAGCAATATCCAAATCCTGTAAACTTTATTTTTCTAAAAAGATATACAGTGTGTATAAATAGATTGATAAGTCTCTTCTGAGGATTTGTATACCTTTAGTTTCATATTTTTCAGAAGTGGTACAGTTTTTCAACCCCACAATAATCTTTTCTAGTACTTGAAGACCTGTCTTTTTCACACATTCTGGCTTTTAAAAATAATGAACCAGGCTATGGTGCAGTGTTTTTTTAACTAATCTAGAAATAAGAATTATGACAAAAGTTTACTGAACAGTAAGATTTGGCCTAGTTCAAATGTTTTGCAAAATGCAAAGCTGATAGTTTATATTAAATGTCTGAAACATTTTGTTGAAAAATGGCAGCTATTTAAAACAACTTTGAAATCTAAATTTCTGTCACATTATGGTAATGAATTCATACAACAGATGATGTATATTCAGCTTGGTTATTTGTTTAGTTTAGTTTTTCCAAATGTACCACAGTTTTTTTTGTCTCAAGTGCTAAAAATGCCTCATAGCTTCTGTTCCACAAAACGCATTCAGCTCATTTGATGAAGATGCTTTTTTTTTTTTACTATTACACATTCTTAGAGCTCACTTCTGGATGTTAAACAAACATTCCAAAATCAAATCCTCAAATGTGCTGATGAAGTACAAAACATATTATCACTGACTCTGATCCCCTGATCTCTGACAAATTGATCGGGTTGTATGAGTTGTAAAGAGATGTCATTTAAATCAGCCTATCCTTCTGCTATTGAGGTTATCAGCTAGTCCAGTAGTCCAGACATCCCTGAAATATGTACACATTTTATGTGCACCTTTGGTAAACAGGACTTCTTTCAAATTATTTTTTACTGTATGATGAACTGCAAGTGCCCGGGGATGTTTTGCTATAGTTGTTGTGTAGTTAAACAAGGTGTGCACAAAACAGTGAAACTAGGGTGAGATGTCTTTGAAGATGATGATCTTCTTTCAGCTGGTTCTGTTTTTCATCATGTAATTTACAGATTGCAGTGTGTTACTTAAAACTACAATTGGAATGTTTGGTTCCAGCCTCTTTCTTTATTGGATTATGTTAATTGTATTAATAGTTTTGTTCATGCTGTTCTCAGACCAAAAAATAAATATAGATTGTTTTGTTTGGAATGTTTTGTAGTTCATTAAACCTGATAACTAATTCTCCTCTATTTTTGCATCCATTCATTTTCAAACCCCTTGATCCAATACAGAGTTGGGGGGGGGGATTAAGACTGGGGGGGAGCAGGAGTCTGCTGGAGCCTATCCCAGCAAGCGACAAACGCCAATCCATCGCAGAGCACACACTGACACAGACACAAACACGTACACACTCATTCCAGGGCCAGTTTTCCCAGAAGGCAATGAGCCTACCATGTTTTTGGACTGTGGGAGGAACCTGGAGTATCTGGAGGAAACCTACACAGGGCAAACATACAAACTCCACACAGATAGTACCCCAGGTACAGAGTTGATCCCAGGGCCCCAGCACTGCAAGGCAGCAATGCTGACCACTCTGCTACCGTGCAGCCCTCTCCTCTTCCTCCTCTTCAGGTGTGAGGAAGAAGAAGGTCCACACCCGAAGAAGGCTCCACAAGCTGAAACGTTGTGTTTCGTTTCTTCTCTTTTCATCATGGAACAAAACTTTACTTGTTCCTTTGCAGCCTCCGTATGCTGACGCAGCTACCTACAGTACTTAAATTTTTTTGTATTTTAAAAAGAAAAAGCTTTTGCATTAACTTATTAAATGACATAAACTAGCTTGACTCTCTACTTGGATCCAAGCATTCCGCATGCAAATATTGTAATTTTCGTTATACAGCAAATCAGAAAACACATTTTTTTCTAATAATTGAGTTTGTTGTGTAACAAAATGAGTGGGTGGGAATTAATTCCCTTTTAATGTCATCAGGCCAGGAGTTATGTGAGTATTGCCCAGACAGAATATTTCTGACTACTCTTCTACTCTTTGCAAAAGCAACAGACAGCTTCCAGCATCAGCTGTCAGTATTCAGGTCAAAGAAAATGATTAAAACCGAAAGGTGTCGATGAAAATGTATGTGACACAAGAAACTGCAATGCACTGGCTGGAAAAAAATAATCAAATATTCAGAGTCGATAACATCACTTTAAAAAAAAATTATAGATAGAGGGCATTCCTAACAGAACAGTTAGAAGAATTCTTCCAGTCAACCCTTTAGATAAAACTGTGAGAAGCTGCCTAACACAATCACAGAAAAAAGTAGAAAAAAACAATTGATATTCACCCATGGAAAGTGAAGACAGCAAGGTTATGCAAGGGCAGGAATTGAAATGAACCATTATATATATGGGATTTATCAGGTGGGAGTAATCCTCAACTCAAAAATGTTATCAGTTCAGTAGAACTTAAAAAATATTAAACTGCGTGATTCATATATCCCGAGTTTTGCTTCTGAAGGTCTGAGCATACACTTTGAATTGAGAAACAAACTTTATGTTTACTGTTTAAGTAAAAAAAAAGCAGTTTTCTACTGTTTTGTTGTTTTTACAGCTTTTCACTCATGAGTGGGAATTGTTGTATTTCATTAATTAAGTGTATGTGTCATGTCAGTAACAGAACAGATATTGGGTGCTGTTGCAACAATGAGGACTGGACAGTTTCCTTTTGGGATAGATTCAAGGCAGCATACTGTATACAGTAGCATTGCTGTCTCTCAGCCCTGAATTCACTCCTGCAACAGTGGTGAATTCCACTGTAACAAAAAGCTCATCTCCCAGTAATTCAACAGCAGTGGACGTGGTTCGCTACCCAGCCATGTTTATGAATCTGATGTCCTTCGTTCAAGATTTGGCTGGATGAGATCCTTGGATTCGATTTGCTCCTGAAAGAAAAAAAACAAATGAGCTGTGCAGACCAGATGGCTTCCTCTCATTTGTACACATTAAGTGACTGTACAGTACGTATGTTACTCTCATGAGCTCACACACACCCAATAAGCCCTTTTACTCCTGTATGTTAGGCTCAGCTGTGTGTCTGTCCACGCCATTTAGTTCCTTACTGGAATCAAAATGTGAAATCAAAGAGCTGGCAGATCTCTTAAAGGACAAATCAGTTTATTCTCTGTCATCCCAGGTGTGAGGGGCAACATAATGGCCTGGTGTTGGCAGGGGCAGTTATTTATTTCAAACGGCATCATAACAAAATAAAACAAATAACTGCTGATTTAAAAAAAAAAACCTACAGTACAGCATATAAATAAATATTTATACCCGCTTCACATTTCCCTGGGTAAACATCAGTTGGTATTAACTTATTTTCTTTAATTGTATTCAAGAGTTCTGAGGCATAAATACCTTTCTTAACGCGCTGATTATTCCTGGCAGGTGAGAAGTGGTGTCCCTGTGTAAATTGGGGAGTTTGCAGTCTCTCTTGAAATGGAGTGTGGTAAAGCAGATGTGATGGCATAAAATTAAATCAACAAAGCATACAGCGAAGTCTTGGCACTTTATAAGGCAAACCTTGAAATATTCATTTCAAAAGAAAATGTGGATTTGCTGATTATGGTCCCCTAAGAAAAAGTTAACGTTACTGTTTTAAATGTTATGTTTTAAGTTAATATTGTGAACTCAATTTTTTTTACTATTCTGATTTCTAATCAAGGAAACGTAAGCTGAAAGTTCCATTCCAAAATATTCACACTTTCATTATAGCAGTTATCTGCGTAAAAAGTCATGTGTCCTTCATCTGTCAATAAGGTGGTTATGTCTCAGAGAGAAATAGGAGATTTTTTTTCTTGCAATATGTTTCTAGGCTATAAAGCTTATTTTGTCATCACTGAATTAGACACAGGCTTGTGGTAGTGAATCATTTAGTGAAGGTGCTGATCAGAGACTAATGTCAAGGCTTTGGCAAGTTAGAACAAGAAATCAGGGAAAATTGTTGCAATCCCTTCAGCTGCTGAGTGGTGTTTTTAGATTAATAGAAATTCTGCAGTAATCAAGTTCATAGAAAAGTATAAGAACTGACAGATACACTTCATGGAAAAGATGGCTTTGAATGTTGGATAAAAAAAATTGTAATAGTTCTGTCAAATTCTAATTATGATGAAACAAGTCAAAAATATAAGTGATAGTGTATTTAATACTTTGGTGTTAATTCGCCTGGGTGAGGTGAGTTTTGAAAAGTACTGTCATAGCCCTCCTCATATATGAGGAATTAGTCAGGGAGCTGCTACAAGGGTGAAGATGGAGTGGCGGGAGGCGTACTACAAAAGATGTTTGCAGAGCTGTAGGGAGCCAGGGAGTATTAATATGCTGCAGAGTGGAAGTGCAACATTTAAATTTGATTGACTCCTGTATTGTGGTTCAACGTGCGTGATAGGGGTTAGAGGGCTCAGATTGTTCAGAATGAGCACCTACAGTAGCTGAGCAATTTAGGAGCCCAACGCATAGCTTGGGTGTCAGAATCCCTGTCCAGCAATTCCACACAATGTTCATTTAAATAGCGATATCAAAGAAAAATGATTCAATATTAGTGTAAACTTTCTTGTTTCGAGCCTTGTGTTGGTTAGAGAAGAGAAAGGCAACAAGCTCTTCTCATAAGCACCTAGAGGGATTTGTATTCTTTCCTTATCAGGACAAGATAGAGATTGAACCTAAGCGGTAACAACAACACTCACCCTAAAACACCCAGTTCCATTGAATGGCTATAGCCATAATAGATGACTGTAAAAATCATATACTGTATATAGTCTTGAGTATTATCATCTTTTTAAAAAGCTTGCTACTTACAGTATATTGAAACTTTAAAACACTTCCTCATCCATGATAAAGTCACCCATAGCTCAGATCCTTGTGAAGTAGCAAACTGGTTTGTGAGCAGTATGTAACACCTGGATTTGTTGTTGTCAGAGATCCTCTGCTAACAAACACAACAAAGCTGAATCACAGCTGTAAGATTTACCTGCTAAAGCAGCAAGTTCAAAGCCAAGGCAAACTCACGGCCATGGAATGAGAGGTTAACACACTGTTGACACTTAAAACATTTTTTATTTCAAAACCATCAGGTTGTCTAAGGATTCCTAAAAGTTTTGGAAATGCTGTAATCCATCTGTTTTATACTGATTAAAGAGTTGGGAGCACTATCTTTACAATGTTTCTTTTATCAGACATTGTTCTCTCGTTCCTATCTGTCTGTGTGGTGACCTTCTCCCCTTAACCAAACCCAATCAATCAACAAAAGCAATAACAGTTATCTGAGGGGGAGACATTCTCTCTTAAGCCATGACCTCTTAATTTATAGGACAAGTAGCACACAATTAATTGAGCCAGCCAACACAGGCGAATTACACCACTTTATAAATCTTGTGTAAGACAGTAATGTTACCACCCTGTAGTGTGATATCTTTAGATCTCTAAAGCTGTATAAGAATGGTCTTGATCTGTCCTGGGATGGGAGGCCTCCAAGGACAAGCTGCTTGCTGGAGCAGGTGGTGTTGTTGTATTAGTAGATGGCACTCTTCTCTTTGAATCCCAATTTCCAAACCAATATCTCAGTATGGTGACTGTGTACTCTGTTCTGTAGGGGGTACCTGAAATTCCTGAATACCTGGCTATTTTAAAAAATGTGGTAAAATCCATAAGATCAGGGTTGCTACTGTAATCCAGGTTTACTAGCTAAATTCCGCATTAGTATTGTACCATCTAGCCTCCATTTTTAATCCCCCTGAATTAAATCAGTGAAGTAATTCTCACTTCTCTGCCTGATATGTTGTAGTGGGGCTACTGGTACATAATGGCTGCCATGTGGCACTGACATGTATGCTATATTTCAGTGGTGGATGTGATGCGAAACTTTGGACTCAATAGCACGATAGAAATATAAGCAATTCTTATTGTTGACTTATCTTCTTATCAACGGAAGCTCTTGTATTTCACTGAGGTTGGATATAATACATGCCATTTCTATTACACATTTTGTACTCGGTTGGCAATGAGCACAACCATAGTCCTCATCAATGGCCTCCAGTATTAACAAACCCTCCAGTATTTACAAACCCAGGTCCTGAACGATGCACTGTCATTAACTAAACCCTTGCACTTGCATGCCCAAGCGTGCAGAGTATGTTTTTGGAAGTCCCTAGGGAGAATCCTGTGTGTACGGGTTCCTCTCCACCAGTTCTGATGCTGACAAAGTGACAAGATAATAAAATGGAGATGGCGTCTGTTTACTCCGATGCTCCCAGATGGAGTGGCATTCAGACTTGAGAGCATTTGTTTGAGAGCTATTGAGTGATAAGGGCAGCAGAACCAGTGGGGAAACATTCCTCACAAAACGACATCTTTAAAAAACAATCCCCAAAGGCATAAAATTAAGCAAATTATTTATTTAAGTTTTTAATCAGCCAATTAGATGTACAATGTGTGCAAGATCATTTCACATAATTTCATAAATTGATAGCTCAGAGTTGGAGTTCAAATCTTTTTGTAGTAAGCAGCTTGATCTGATTTCTTTATTAACTAAACAGCCTTTCTTTTACTCTCCATGTTAACCACAATTATGTAACATACCCAAGTGTTGCAGAATGTTAATTTCTTTTATGAGGTCATAAATGGTTATCAGAATGACATCACACTACGAGAGAAAGCTTGATTGATTTTCTACACATATGAATTATTACTGAACATGAATATAATATTTGCTGTCATATTTGTTGCTACATGTGCGATTCTTTACTTTTAATTTGTTTACTTCACCGTAATAGCTGCATTCTCAGTAGAAATGTGTGTCTTGTGAAAAGCCTAATCATCATTATACGAAGAACATTTAAAAAATGATTAATCAAGAGTTTCCCATAAAATAATATTTTATACACTGTACAGGCAGATGAACACAGGCTAAAGATACAGTATTGCTGTTTTGTCTGCAGACATTTAGGTTTGTGCAGCTCTCTTTGTTTTCCCTTCACTCTTTATGACATTTGTTGTCCTGCTAGAGTAAATAGCTGGAGAGGGAAATGAAATCGAAGCAGAAATAACTACAGAGACTTTCATATACAATGAGATTATTTACAACATTGTGGGATAGAGAAGATAATGTACTTTAACAACTTGTTTAAAAAAAAACCTCTTGTTGAGTTTTTGACAGTGCCCTAACAATTGATAACTCATTATAACTTTATATCTACTGCTCAAGTCCGTGGTGGCAGTAGTGGGATGGAGGAAATTTCGGAGTGCTACTCCTGATGCAGTCAAAGTCTTATTGCTTGGTGCTTCTTTCCCTGCTGTCTTGGTTGCCTTTGCTTGTTAACCTGGAAATGACTATGAGTTTTGTCAACGAAGCCTCAGTTTGCACCATCACAGTTTGATAGGTAAATATTAAGAGAGATGTGCTCCACAAAAAAGAAAAACGATAGTACAGCATATGCTGTTCTTGCATGGCAGAAAAGGCGGGGATTGTGTGTTATACAGTATATTATTGTTTAATATCCTGCCGGTATGACTCTTGCTATTGTCTCATTTAACATGTTTACCACTGAAAGCATGTGCACCTTTTTCTTTAATTAACAGACAAATTGACATGTTTAAAATGTCAAAAAAAACAAGTGATATATATAAGTTTTTTTTTTTTTTTTTTCCGGATACCAGAAGAGTGATCTTAGCACATCTGGGGTGATAATTTAACAGCTTTAGAGAAAGAGCAAAGAAACCATACCTTTTTTTTTCAAACATCAACCATGTTTGTCTTAAAACACCATTTGTACTTAATTCAGTCACCCTTTAAAGCATGCATTTTTCTATAAACACAACAGGTGCTTTTTAAAAAAAAGTCTCACTTTCAAGATGTGGAAAAATATCTGAAAATACCATCATCCATGGTTTTGTTTTACACAGAGTGATTTTATTTTCAACAAAACTTTGAAAATAATACTGCAGGTTATTTTTACAAATATTTCCAAACTTTATTTATTTATTTTCTGAGTTCGTGTGTTGAGAACACTTAATAAAATAAATGATTAGCTCCTAAGTAGATGGAGCTACTAAAAAAATATTCTTTGTATCTATTAAACATGAAGTGTAATTTAAATAAAACAACTCCAGAAAAGCAGGTGTATTTCATAATCGTTATATTTTATAATTGCCAAGTAATGAGCTCTTATTTTTATACTGCTTCGACAAATGGCACAAATTAATAAGGGGTTTTTAATTCCTGAGTTTTAATTGCCCACATTAATTTGTCAGCTTTAATGCATAACTAATTGTCTTTTCTCAAAGGTATCATTAAGTTATTTTAAGAATATTTGGCATGCTAGTTAGTCCTTGTGTGTGCATTGATCTTTAAATTTGAATGCTCCAGCTCTTATCAACCAGGCACCCCTTAAGGCATTGATTGTATGATTCAATTGTATGCTTCAAGAGTTTCAAACAGTCTATAGTTTGACCATGTCATCTCAGATTAATCTGGTAGGCTAAAATACAAATATTCACAAGATAGTGTGCAGAAAGAAAAATGTTAATGGCATTTTTTCTGTTTTTATATTTTGCAATATAAAAAAAATGTTCTTTGCCCATGACCTGGAGGGCCCTTGATAACATTCTTACATGAACCCATGGAACAGCAGTTACCATAGATCCATTTCAGGTTTTAGAAACTGGAAACTCTTGGACGAGAGAAATGTAAAAAAGTATTTTTTTTATTATCCAGTTTAATTCCACAATCTTTTTTTATGAGATCCTGTAAGGTTTTAGCTACAAAATGTTCACCAAGTTAAAACATAGAAAGTCTGCAGCCTGTGCTCCATACAGTATATGATTACAGTCCTTGAAAAGGTTAGAGACAAAGCAAATCCTGTTAAATACATACACATTCAGAGCAGTAAATCCCAAAGTAAATCATGCATTTAATCAAATTTCAGAATTTTAAACAACAACTTGATGTTTTGAAAGTGGTTAAAACATTTAGCGTCTTATCCAAAAGCTTTGCCCGATTCACTGCTATACATTTTGGGCATTTATTAAATTGGATTAATGTGATGTCAAAACAAGTCTCAGGTTCTTTCAAACTTTCTTGATTGAATTGTCATACCTGCCTGTGTGTTTACCCTAGGATAAGAATGAAGTGTGATGCTGTTAAAACATTTGTTCAAGTAATTGTGAAGCCAGAGAGAAGATTCCAGTGTTTGATTTAAGAATTGTCAATCCACATGTCAGAACCAACATTGCTGCTGACTTTGAGAGGTAAAGGTCGCTGAAAGGTCGTGATTATATTTTATCACCTTTATAATATTTTGCCTTACATGATGTCTCAGTAATTATACATGTGTTCTCCTTAATTGAAGAGATAGTTAAAAAAACACATGATTAGCAATGCAGTTAATATCTTTTTGTCATGTTTCTTTTGTGTTTTCTCTCTTTTGGTAAAACAAGAGATGTTCCTTTCAGAGACAAATGCATTATGGAACTTTTGTTCTATAAGCTGGATTTCCGCAGAAGACTTTAGGCTCCAGAAAGAAAGGTTGCATAATGAAGGTATTTTAGAACTGTCTTGTTTTATTATCTTTCTTTACAAATTCTTTGTTTCTTACACTAGCATGTAGAATGGGTACAGTGCATCCTTTAAGCATGAGAAACCCTATTATTTGTTTGGTGACAATGTAAATATGACTTCAATAAATTTCATCTAGAGTAAGAGTTAGAATCATCAGTGTAGTTCACCTTTAAATACTGTTTTGGTTATGGTTTTATTAAGAATGATGGGCAAGTAGATTGGATTTTGCTTCATATTTTTCTATGCTCTCCATTTTAGATTCAAATAATTGTAAAGCCTATTACAAAATCAATAGCATACTCCATTGAATAAAATGTCATGGTAAAATCAGGTCTCACGTATTCTAAAAGTATGTACAGTAAAGACTGAGCTAGGGTAAAAAATTCCATTATAGGTTGTCTTCACTTATTCCTACAGTTGTCTAATATCCAACCCAAAACAGAATTTAAGGGTGTAACTGAGATCACTCAGTGCATATTCTGAGTAAATCCGATCACATAGCTGTAAGATCCATTAAAGTCTATGTTGAAGGGAATATCTAACTCTAACTTTTGATCAGTCTTATCCCTCACTCTAAAACGATATTCTGATGTGTTTGAATTTACCTAAATGAGCTAAAAGAGTAGAGTAAAACAACTAAAATGTGTTCCATTGCAGCTAGCATGCTCATGCCGGTCCACTGCACTGATGAGTGGAATTGCATCAGTGTGCAATACCACTGTAATGGTATTTACACAGTAACCTGAGATCTTCAATTAGGCATGTACTGTACCTTCACCCTTTACCTGGCAAAGGCTCATCTAACTGCTCCACTGCTGTTTGGAGAGGGTATTGTCACGCCTTTTGCAGCCAGAGGGCGCTCCCACTCTGTCCTGTCCCTAGTTCCCTCTGCTCTGCTGTCCTTCCGATGTCTCTCTCTCTCTGGGGCTATATATTTCCGGGTCACTCATTCCCCTTCGCTCAGCATTGACGTTTGGATGTCCTGAGACCCGCCTGGCTCCAGGTTGCCCCACGTCCTCTTCAAAACAATGTTGGAGTTTGAACACTGCTCTCCTCTGTGGCACCGCCACTGTTGGCATGCTTAAGTCATCCCATTCAAGCAAGGAGTGTGGGAGAAAAACACTTCATGAGTTCATCACTTTCTTGATCGCTTGGAACTCGATCTATATAGCATGCAGTTGATTCCTTACCTATCAAAACAGAATTCACCCTTACCATATGCATCAGTAAATGAGATTTCATTGCTCCTTTTTTTAGAGAGACTATAGCTGCTTTTATAAATTACTGATGTACTGCATAGTCAACAGCTATTCCATTGGAGTATGGCTTTTCTCTTTCATCTGAATTATGCTAGTATTAGTGGCAGCAACAGCAGTAGTGACACTTCTCTGCATGTCCTCACACCTAAAGAAGGCTCCACGGCCGAAACGTTGTGTTCTCTTTCTTCTTTTTTTCAGCATGGAATAAACCTATTACTTGTTCCTTTGCAGCCTATGCATGCTGACACAGCTACCCACCTGAAGTATTATTAAATGTCTAACATGCAGAGAAGTGTCACTTCAAGAACAGTCTTTTCAGTCTTCATATCCAGTGTGGACCCAGGTCTGGGTTTCGTTACAGCTGAGACCTGTTGCTTTAGATACCAATACATGAAAAGGGTAACAACTGACATATCTCTATCAGTTTAAGAGGATAAGAACAGCATACTACGGTAGTTCTAATCAAACTTTCACTAGGCCAAGATGATGGAGTTACAGTATAATCCACTTATTCTTTCCCATACTCATAAAACCGAGGGTTATAGGAGAATAAGATCCCTTTGTCTATTTTTGTCAGAGGCATTGTTAATTAATGATACAGCTGTAAAAAAGCTCTTTTTTTAAACTCATGCAAAACCTAGATGTTAGAGAAGGTGCCGCCAGTCTCTGGGATGCCCCACACTGTGTGCCCTTTGCTAATGGTGTCTTTTACAGTCATGAACATAAACCCGCGCTTGAAGAGACAACTCCTATATTGGATTTTTGGTAATTCCTCTCAGCATGAACCTTCTCCAGAGACAGTTGTTCACTCGAGTCTACAATGAAATTCAGTTTGGATTAAGAAATGGAATTTAATGAAGCCTAAACTTATTACTGTAGCATGAGTCCCTGGAGAGAAATGGTAAAGAGGTACTCTGATTTTGATCAGGCAGACAAGGAAATACTTTGTCAATGCTTGGGCAGAAGTAGACATATCCATCAATAGCTGAAAGGTCCTCATGATAAAAAAAAACTCATGGGGCTACACATAAGATTTTTTCCATGCCTTAGGGAAACAAATCAGTGTATTGATGATACTATAAGCTATCTTTCAGTCTTGTCATGCTTTCTTAAGTAATTGTGAAGAAGGACTCCTAAGGAATAATAAGGATCAATGCAATACTGCATTTTGGCATTAGCTGAAAATTGTCTTTTTTAATGGATGAATAGGAATAAAACACTGATAGGTTAACAAGCCCAGAGGAATACTGCTTCATCCGGGGGGTGAAAAAGTGATTGAGAACCTTTTTTTTTTCTTTTTTGTTTGTCTTTTACCAGTTACATAAATACCAATAAGCTTCAAATAATAGGTTTAACATGAAGAGGAAGGATCCAGCAGTGCAAATAGAACTTGCGTAATAGGATTAGCTGACTGTGGTGGCATTGACAGCGCTCAACTGGGTTAAAATATACAGAAAAAACAGGAAATATGACTGAAGCCACTGCATAAACTTGACCTGCAAACTTGGGGGCAGAGTGGTGCACCTCCCCAGCCTATCTATAGGTGGTGAATGTTATCTGTGAAACAAGTGGGGGTACAGCCTTGTTAGCCATCTTCAACATTGAGTGATTGAGAGAGAAGACGTGCTCAGGAGTCACAGTATACAGTTGATGTGATAGTAATGTACAGTATCTGCTGCAATGTGTGTTCAAAAGGAAATAGGACAGAAGTTAACATTTTGGCACTAAGCTGAATAACTGTTAAATATTTAAAAAAAATAAAAACAGGCAATATCAAATAGCATATTTATAAAGCATGTTTTACTGTGTAAAAATATTACTTTCAAGTACAGAACTGTTACCACAAAGCATTACAATATGATCTGACAGGTAAAAAAAAAAAAATAGGTTTTAGTAAACCCTGAAGTTTCTTCATGGGACATGGGTTTTGTGTTCCATCACCAGAAAGATTGTCTGTGTGTTCAGGCATCTGAAAATCGGCATGGTTGCAAAATCATGTTTGCCCTCAGCAAATACTGCTTCAAATATTGACCAACTGAAAAAAAAAAACTGGGTTAAATTACAGAGAGATGAATGATTTTCTTTTTAATTGACTCCTCTGGCTGGCTTTCAGACTAATTTACTTCAGAAAATTGACTTTGACGCCAAAGTTTAACATGCTCCCCATAAAATGTGCATGCTTATTTCAGCTGGTTAAATACCAGCCTTTGCCTCCCATTTTAAATCCTCCGATTGAAAAATCAGATCTGCATAAATACAAAGCATTCCAAGCTGCTGTGCAAGGCATGCATTTCCTATATTTTCTCATGTAGATGCCCCTTTAAAGAGATTCATGCCCTGAATACAATCTCACACAGATATCATCAAGTAATGTGTATTTACTTTCTACAGTGAGCATCTGTGTTGTACACACAAGACCCCCTATCAAGGACTTAAATTTAAGCACTTTGCAAATACTTTCCTACTACAACAACTTTCAGTGTAAAAATGTCTTATTTATTACTATAACAAAGTGATTTTGGACATTTCTCATCAACATATCATTGTAGAATGACTTTTAGACCTCTGAAAGCAATGAATTTGAAAACACAAGTGGAGAGCAAAGAGAGCATTGCTAGTAAAATAATCTTATTACATTCTTATCAGCATGACCTAACGAATCCAGGACAAACGTAACTTGCTGTCCAGACACTTTTGGGACCTCTGAAATAAACTGGGGAGTTTAGAAAAATTGCATTAACAGAACATTTCCATCTCAGCATTTGTGAGACACGGAGGCTGCATTATACATAGGAATTGAACAGACAACAATTAGAAATTGTAGTTGCTCTAGAAATCCTACAGCAAAGAACCAGATTTTGTATAGTACAAAAGCTACCCTACAGATTCAAGCTGTTCCTCCCAGCATACTCATGTTCATTAATTCCAGAACTCCATGGATCCCTTACTTAAAATAAGTACTAATGTATTGCAATGGCTCCAGGAAAGTTTCAATAAGGATTTTTCTAAAAATTTATTCTGTATTATTGTATTCTATTACTCTACGGTCCTACGAAGTTTATTATTGTGTTAGCATGTACATTGTGATGTTGAACATTCCCTGTTCCCAGAGTTCATTTAAGCCCAACACATACCTTGGAACCTGTTGGTCAAAAACCACCATTCTTGGACCACAACAACTGAATGTTTTGGAGAAGAAAAGATAAAAAAAAATGTTCTTTCAGATTCACTAAGAATGCTTTTAAGAAATTAATTAGTGTAATTGCATAGAAAGGAATCTGTTTACTGCAATAAGCAATTTTGCCAATTATCTGACAACTATAGGATGGGATAATTATCATAATAAGATATATTATTTTGTACATTTTTCTGGTGTACTTTTGCTGTTATCAGTAGATATGTAAATGTTAACCTAATTAAAAACATAAAGTGAAATATGAGCTGAGTGAATTTATATAACGTTTAAAGTACCTGAAAATACTTAAGAACAAACAACTTAGTTTAGCTGGTGTGTGTTTTAGTCCCAGATCTTATATCCACACACAAATCTAGGACAACTTTAAAAAACCTGCAATACCTTGAGAATTAGACTCTGAACGTTAGTCCCAGATGAAGGAATGTAGGAAAAACAAGTAGAACAACACCCTGAAGCCTATCGTTCAATTAGCTCTCTATGCATTTATGCACTCCTGATATTCCCCCTTTTTTCTGTAGAGTAACAATTCCTCCCTGCTCATTGGTCTTTCTGCCTGTCCAGTAACAGTTTAGATCAATTAAAGCACTGGCCGCCTCTAACAGTCGGAAAGGGAGGCACTGCTTCTATGAACTTCTAAAGCACTTCATATGGGAATTCTTGTTTTCCTTGTGCTTGGACTGCAGAGGTTTCTCCTGGACACAGGCCAAGGTAAATGACAGGTTGATCGATGATAAAAGCTTGCCCTGGAGAAGTCTTACTTGAATTGAGGGGGGTGAGGTGATTCTTCCAGAGAGTGACTCTTGAAGGCCTTATTTTAGACAGCAATGAGATATCACTTTTCTAATCACAGGTCAAGTTACACTGCTCAGTGATATGCTGAGAGACATGGAAATGAAGAGTTGCAATTCCAAGGTCAGATCCAATACTGTAAGTTGACTCAACCCCAATCATTTTCTATCACATTGATCTGCATGACTTTCAACTGTTTATGTTGTTGTGAATTCATGATTTGAAAATTCAGAAGCTTACATCCTACACACACACAAACAATGTGTTAAGATCAGTTAAGATAAGGGAGGTGAGCCTGAAAAAAGTTAATCTGAACTTGTTTTAAACATTTGCTGTCGGGGTAAACTCAAAACTTATAACTATGGAATGGCTACCTGAGGATTATTATTCATCTCACAAAATAATTAGCAAAAACCACTAATTCTGAAACTACAAAGTTTATTTTCTGGAATTTTATTTTCTGGAATCATTACTCCTTAAATGCACCTGAAGCTTAAATCCATTCTCATGCATTTTTTCCTGCTTAAAAAGTGTTTTTTTTTTGTTTGCTGTACCTGCTTGAGGAGTGCATTTTTTACCTTTTGCTTTAATCTAAAACCTTCTGGGCGGAAAAGTAGTTAGAAATTTCCTGCTGGGTCTTGTTCTGCTTCCAAGTGATGAGAGGAAAATCGGAGGGGGTCTATTGCCAATGTTATGTTCAGACAGGTGAGCAGCAGGAGGTAAGAACTACTGTCATAAGTGCCTAGACAAATCCTAGAACGGTTGAGAAATTGTGCTTGAAGAAAGTGCATTCGAGCAGCATCTTTACAAAGGCTTTTTCTGCAAACATCTATCAATTTTCATTAACCTTTGTCCAATATAGGAACTTGTCCTGGCACACAATAGGTGAAAGGCAGAATACACCTTGGACTGGAGACATTCCACTGTAGGGCACATACACACAAAAAGAACATATACTGTAAGTGCCTCATAGAAATGAAGGCACCCAAGTGTAGAACATTCTCAGTATACCTATCACTATGATGAACTGTTTCTAATTATCTTTTAAGCTAAGATAAGTGGTCTGTGTTGCACAAAGTTAATACATGTTAGATTTCTCTATTTGTAAAATTTTAATTACCACTTGTAATTACAATATTCAATTCAATTCAATTCATTTTTATATAGCACCTTTCACAACAAGGTTGCCCCCAGTCGCTTAACAATGCAAGTGACCATACAGGATACTGTACATACTGTACAATATTAATTGTAGGAGACAACTCCTGTATTTCTCCTAATGTGAATAAATAAAAAACATGCAAGGGCAGTTTAGATTTGGGATTATAACCATTTAATTTAAAATTATAATAAAAATTCTTACATTAAATAGATAAATCCTGTACCCCCTTTTAGACAGACTAGTAATGTAGGTAAGGTGTGGTTCAGGTTCAAACCTAATTTGTTATAGATGGTAAATATTCCATTATAGTAACTTGTTCCACTAAAAATGTATGTTTGTCTCTCATTTTGTATTTTATTGATTAGTGACCTGCAAGGGTTGAGCACCAATTAGCAAATGAACAAATTATCTGCACAGATGACCTAACTGAATAAGTAAAAATCCCACACTACACATGCAACAATTTTCTCTATACAATATCAGTGAGCAACATGCACCAAAAACAAATTGAGGGCACTCATATAAAGGCAAATAATTTTAGCTGCATAATATTCAACACATTTACAGAACATGTTTGAGTGTTGTACAAATATTCTACATAATCTGCCACTTTCACCATGTGCAAATACTGAGGTAAAGAACAGGGTGTTAAACAATGTCACTTCTGCACACAAGTTTCATAGGTAGTGCAAATTTACTAGTTTAATACAATCCTGTGAGTTTCACTAAGCAGATGAAAATAATGCACTCATATAGACATTATCTAACAGAATTTCTTGTTGTTCAGTGCGTTTGGTTTTGACAGATTTTCATTGATTACTAGTTACCATCCACTTACAGCTCTGGTAATAGCAGTGTACAGTAAATAAATTCCTAAATGCATTTTAATGGCCTGAAGAGGTTTCAGTGCAGAAAAGCAATAATTAAGTACTCACTGTCCATGTATGCAGGAAGCCTTTCAATCCTAGATTTTCAGACTACAGGGCTTATAATGTTTGGCACTGTGACAAAGAAAGCTTGTCCCCACTAGCAGGAATATAATTAAAATTAATTACATCTCCTAGGGCTTCAGGTGAATTGAGAAATATCCAACTGTAGGCTAAATGCCTGCATTCTGCAAAAAAAGAGCATAGAAATCATTTTAAAAAGCCAAAAGCTTTTTGAGTCTTTTGATTAAATTAAAGTAATGGGCTGAGTGATATTTTACACAACGTACACTTCTGCTATTACACTTAACTAAACAAAGAGCATTTCGCAATGACAGGCCAAGCAAATCCCAAATCTCTGCCTATTCAAAACTGGTAGAAAAAGGGAAATATGCAGCTGAATCCAAAACACCATTGCCCTTATCACAAGAATGTAGTTTTCTAGAGTTAAAATCAACACTATTTTACAAATTTTGGATACAAAACGTTCTAGATTTACGGAGGCTTATTAGAGCCAAAGAGAACTAACTCGTAACTCGTAAAGGATCTCGTCTTCCATACTAGATAAGGTTTCTAGTTAAATTATTTGTATTATGTTGGAGCATACTATATTTATTGTCACTCCAATATTGCGTTCCTGTGTTTAAGAAAGTATATTGTATATGCTGCTGTGTACGTCTTTGACAGCATTGACGCAGGAGTTTCAATATATCAGGAGTTTAATACATGTACTGTATGTTACGAGCACCAAGAATGTAATCGCAGCTTACACTAGTTACAGTGCCTTGCGAAAGTATTCGGCCCCCTTGAACTTTTCAACCTTTTGCCACATTTCAGGCTTCAAACATAAAGATATAAATTTTTTATTTTATGTGAAGAATCACCAACAAGTGGGACACAATTGTGAAGTGGAACAAAATCGATTGGATTTTTGAAACTTTTTTAACTAATAAAAAAATGAAAAGTGGGGCGTGCAAAATTATTCGGCCCCCTTGCGTTAATACTTTGTAGAGCCACCTTTTGCTGCGATTACAGCTGCAAGTCGCTTGGGGTATGTCTCTATCAGTTTTGCGAATCGAGAGACTGAAATTCTTGCCCATTCTTCCTTGCAAAACAGCTCGAGCTCAGTGAGGTTGGATGGAGAGCGTTTGTGAACAGCAGTTTTCAGCTCTTTCCACAGATTCTCGATTGGATTCAGGTCTGGACTTTGACTTGGCCATTCAAACACCTGGATACGTTTATTTGTGAACCATTCCTTTGTAGATTTTGCTGTATGTTTGGGTTCATTGTCTTGTTGGAAGATAAATCTCCGTCCCAGTTTCAGGTCTTTTGCAGACTCCAACAGGTTTTCATCCAGAATGGTCCTGTATTTGGCTGCATCCATCTTCCCCTCAATTTTAACCATCTTCCCTGTCCCTGCTGAAGAAAAGCAGGCCCAAACCATGATGCTGCCACCACCATGTTTGACAGTGGGGATGGTGTGTTGAGGGTGATGAGCTGTGTTGCTTTTACGCCAAACATATCGTTTTGCATTGTGGCCAAAAAGTTCGATTTTGGTTTCATCTGACCAGAGCACCTTCTTCCACATGTTTGGGGTGTCTCCCAGGTGGCTTGTGGCAAACTTTAGACGAGACTTTTTATGGATATCTTTGAGAAATGGCTTTCTTCTTGCCACTCTTCCATAAAGGCCAGATTTGTGCAGTGTAAGACTGATTGTTGTCCTATGGACAGACTCTCCCACCTCAGCTGTAGTTCTCTGCAGTTCATCCAGAGTGATCATGGGCCTCTTGGCTGCATCTCTGATCAGTCTTCTCCTTGTCTGAGCTGAAAGTTTAGAGGGATGGCCAGGTCTTGGTAGATTTGCAGTGGTCTGATACTCCTTCCATTTCAAGATGATCGCTTGCACAGTGCTCCTTGGGATGTTTGAAGCTTGGGAAATCTTTTTGTATCCAAATCCGGCTTTAAACTTCTCCACAACAGTATTACGGACCTGCCTGGTGTGTTCCTTGGTCTTCATGATGCTCTCTGCGCTTTCAACAGAACCTTGAGACTATCACAGAGCAGGTGCATTTATACAGAGACTTGATTACACACAGGTGGATTCTATTTATCACCATCAGTCATTTAGGACAACATTGGATCATTCAGAGATCCTCGCTGAACTTCTGGAGTGAGTTTGCTGCACTGAAAGTAAAGGGGCCGAATAATTTTGCACGCCCCACTTTTCATTTTTTTATTAGTTAAAAAAGTTTCAAAAATCCAATAGATTTCGTTCCACTTCACAATTGTGTCCCAGTTGTTGGTGATTCTTCACATAAAATAAAAAATTTATATCTTTATGTTTGAAGCCTGAAATGTGGCAAAAGGTTGAAAAGTTCAAGGGGGCCGAATACTTTCGCAAGGCACTGTATGTGCCTTTTTATTTTGTTTTCAGAACTTTGACTTTTCTACAGTATATCATAGGATGGGTGAAATAAAACCAAGCTTGTCATTCATAAATTTTTAGCTCAACGTGGCCAGAATCTAGAAAACGTTATGATAGTTTCAATTCAAGTTAAACTATGCATGAGCACCAATATGATGTTTTGAAGCAGCCAGTCCATCACACTTTCCAATGAAGTCTACTTGCATCATTATCAGGTGTGGCTCTTTATTAATATTATTTTTTTCATCTCTGCAAAAGCAAAAAGTTACCTTAAGTCTTAAAAATACAGATCTGTCAAGATTAACTGTTATTGTAAAAGAAGCCTAAGAGTTGGCCACAGGATTGTGCTTCTGAATAAAGAAGAAAAAATATTTAGTGAAAAGACTGGGACAAAGTAACATTTCTAAGAATAAAACAATGTAAATAAAGATAAATATGTTTAGCATTTTCAATTAGTAAAAAAAAAAAATTGCATTGAACTTCTACTCTAGGGATGCTATGCTTCGAAATCTGAGAATGAATTGAATAACTTAATAAAGCTTAAAAGATAAACAGAAAGTCTGTTGGCAGACCAGTAACGTGAACATTAGAAAAGTGGTTTGGTTCATGGTTGTGCTAATGACCTTAAATAAACAAGAGAGCTCTTACCCGGAAACAAACCACACAGGGAACTCTACTGAAAGAGCTTCTGCAGAATAAATGGCTTAATTGGCATGAGTTGCTGATTAAGTTGAAAAAAAGGAATAGTATCCCTATCAATCTTTTCTATCCATTGGGATTAGCCACATGTTCATCCCACACAATGCTAATGAGCAGCTCACTGCTATGTTTCAGGCAGAATTTATACAATCTTCATTTTTCTGATACTTCCATTCTAATTTGACATGGGATCATCAAACATCCTCACTGCACACTTTGCCGTGCCTGTTTTCTTCTTCTTTGTTCCTGACATTAAACTGCTGAATGAGTAGGTGTTTTTTTTTTTTAATGATAACATATCAACAAGAATTGTGCACTTTCATTAAGCTCAATAACCATAGTACCTATGCTTGTCAGGTTTGAGGTTTCAAGTCTACTGCTTTTGTTTTCACCCTATTACCCAGGTTGAGGTTACTCAACCTCCTGTGAGCATATTTCCTTTACAAACTAGTTACACACATCTCTTGAATAATTTTCACACACAGAGATTTAATGCAACCACATCAGGTAAAATAACGAGTTTCCCTGTTTATTTTGAATATGTGCATATTCACAGTAGTTTTAAATGTGTTTTCTTTCTTTGTGAAATGAGTGGAGACTGTTAGTCATCTCTAAAACATGAGAGAGCTCTAGGCTTCACTAGACCTGTGCAGTCCTCTCTTCACGATGACAGCACTGCCATCCAAATTATCCTGAAAATGAAAAAAGAAAAACTGAAAATGAAAAATAAGACATCAACATCTAAAACACATGAAAAGGGAGACATGGCGTGTCAGAGGTGGGCTTTTTGGTGAACCAATTTTTCAAAATTATAACAAAATATATACAAAAACATTGCCCTGCATCCAAAACATGTATTCTACCCCTAAATAATTATCTACATTCAATAATTGTTGCGTGGGACTAATATGTGGCCATGTGTGCACTCACTCCAAGCTTCTATAATATCTGAGTGGAATATGTCTTTATAAACAGAATTTTGAAGTTCGCCTGGAGAGATTAGACTTTCTTTAAATAGATGCAAAGATACAGAAGTGTCGGGACAGATAAAAGACAGTGATCACTAAACAGAAGCAATTTCTCATACAACATAATGGTGAATTGAAGCTTTTCTCTCCAAGTGAATTTAGATATTCTTACATTCGGTCTCTTTCAAAACCCAAATGGAGTGGAAAGAGGAATCATCTTAAAACATTCAAGTGAGGGAACTCATTCGTTTTAATTATGGAAACACAAGCTTGAAAAGATTTGGGAAAATATCTTATGTTCCATCTAATTGAGTCAGCATTTACCTGTTTAAAAAATGTACTGGTTCCAAGGTATCTAAAGTATTTAATCCATCTGGAGATAAGCCAGTTTTCTCTATTGCAAACATTTAATGAAAAAAAATGCAGACTTGAACCAGTTTACTTACATCAAAAAATATAAAGCAGGTGAGGTAGGGGTTGGGAACTTATTTGCAAATAACATTATCAGCACTAAGGAAATCAATATACTGAGCATACATTAAGAGAAATAAATTAGGAATGGTACACTGATGAAACCTTCAACTAGTGTTTTCTGAGAATGTACAAGTTGAAATAACTGTCCCTAGAAATAATAAACTGAGAAAAATACTTTCTGTCTGTAGCAATAACCCCCCCCACACACACACACACACAAATTTGCAGTGCAGTCAAAAACACCAGAACAAAAAAGTCCTCCTGAGTGAAAAGAAAAATGCAAATCAGCTTCTATTTGTTTTAGCCAAATAATATCAGAATAAAAACTGCATAAAATATAATTAAGAACATGCCCTGTAAAACTCAAACTTAAACTGCATTAGGGCAAATGCAAGATTGTTACTTTCGATGAAATAATAAACAGAAAAAAGTTGCAGCCAGTGTCAGAGAATTACTGTAATATAAAACTCTAAGTTGGTACTATTCTATGCAAGTAAAAGGGAGTAAAAGTCTTAAGGAAATACAGCATATAAGAATAAAGAAGACATCTGCCCTTACCCACTTGGGGAATCACAGTAAAGCAATTCTGTAAAAGATTGAATTTTTCAAATGCCTTAAAAAAGAATGTTATTCCATCTGATCTAAATTTCTCACTTCTGAAAAGGCCTAACTCATGTGGGCAGTCACTGAGCTGTTTCCTTCAGAAGCAATTGTTTGTCAATGTAGTAGTGAAGCTTAAACATAACTACTCAGGGCTTGTTGCAGCCTCCAGAAGAGCAAAATTTGTAAATATCGGTCTTTCCACTTCAGAGGTTTTAGTTTTGTTTCCAGAATCTCATTGGATTGTTTGGTTTACTTCACTCCGAATGCACGTCTCTGTGAGTGATTTTCTGTCTTTCTCTTAGTTTCCAAACATTTTGGCAGCATTACAACACAAATATTGTAAACAAAAGATACAGGAACAAAAAAAGAACAGATTTCTAAGTTACTTTTTCTGCTCTGCCAGTACAAATACCGTGAGCAACAGGCAATTCTTTGGAATTTTTTAAACTGCAAGTGTGTTTTCTTTTATCAGCCTTTCCTTTTCAACCGACCCATAACAATTATATATACAAAACCAAACATCCATAGTAGTATTAACAAGGTAAATAACTGCTTTTTCTTAACAGCTAATAATAATTGAATAATTAATTGTTACGGTTCTGGTTTCCTGTCGCAACAAGCCCTCTTGGTCAATTAATCAGGATTACGATTTTGGATTTGGCATAATTAGTTCTTTGGCTTTTGACTTCGTCCTCTGATTTCGTTTCGGATTTGACCTTGTGATTCTGCTTTCGCAAAGGATCCATACCTTCATCACTTGTATTATAGCTGACGTCGTAACGTTAATATAATGAACAGTAAAGATTAAATGGTCAATATCTCCACATTTACTGTTCTAATGTAGATCCTGGGAGCCATTCAAGATCGGTTATTATTTATACTGCTGTGAAAAGTCTTACATGTTTTACATCGTTCTACTCTTTTACTTATATAATAATAATAATCTTTTCACTTATATATAATAGTCTTGCTTTCAGGCTAGCAGCAAATCCTGATTCATTTGTATTTTATAGTAGAACATGTAGCTTTCTATCTTTTTATATGTGTAGAGAGGAAGAAATTAGTTTAATGATGTAGTACTTTTAATGTTAGGATGTTATATTGATGTAATGATGCTAGATTCCATTGGTAAATGTGATGGATTAGCTGCTAGAACACTTCATATCGGCTGCTCATGTATAGTTTATCTTGAATTTATGTGCTCACGTTTTTGGATATTCTGAGTAAAGAGAATTAAAGAATTTTAAATCTGAAATCTAATCTTTGAAGCAGGGATGTGCCTTGTGTGCCAACATTGAAGCAAAAAACAGAAGTTACTCTATTTCTCTCTTAATGCATCAATGTAGTGAATACGTATCTCTAGACATCCTGTTCAATCAAAAAAAAAGGATATTTCTCATCATCTTTGCTTCATGCTTCGAGTAATATTATATTCCACATTTCAATATCCTCAGCTACATTGATAGATGGATGGATGGGAAGATGAACAGAGGCAGACTGATAATATTCACAGTGTTCCTGTTATTGTATTTGCAGTTAAGCCATTGATGGACAGTTGTTAAAATCTGACAACCTGCTTTTTCTCTGGTTACCATTACAGAAATCTTTAATGGCATGAAGCTGACATAACATTGATGCTAACTGTGCATGCGTGGATCAAACAAATTCATTGATGATGATAATCACTGATGAAATTGGGTGATTAACCCACCCCTCATCACACACTCTCATTTTCCTTCTTATTGTGGTAGAATATATGCACAAGACACCAAGAGGTTCCTTCACAAGGAGTTGGAATTGATGGGGATCGGACAACAGTTTGAGATTTCTTTTGCCAAGGCTGCCCAAAATATAATCTATCACAGAACATATGACCATTTGAATATATGAAACATGGCATGAAAACTTGTCAAATACTTGGGTTTTAAGCACAGGCTACATATTTACATTTCAACTTGCCTGTTGTTGAATTGTGCTTCGAGTTACATTTTATTTTTCATTTGAATTTGTGTATAGTTTTTTTTTAATGTATGTAGAACCACTTTTGGACATTTATCTATGCATTATAAGTAAAGTTATTATTGCTTGGAAAAGAAAGTTGTCTAATAACATTCTAAATTATTTAGCATTCATCAGTCATGGAGAGTCCTGAAGACCTCCAATGTAAAAACCTTACAGAAACAGAAATGTTTCTTATTTCAATTAAACATTATGCGGCAACCTATATCTTTCTTTCATATAAATGCTTTGCTCTTCTCACCCAGCTTCTACCTGTATTAGAAAAACGAATCCCTTGGGTGTTGCAATTTTTTTTAGAAAGTTATGACATAATGTGTTGCACATGCTGCACTTAGATAGGTGGTAGAAACTGAATAACTACATTTTGTAAAACATTTCTTTAAATTCCTTAAATCTGCTGCATTCTACTTTGTGAATATTCTGTTCCAGTAAAAGAGTTGAATGGTACCCATGCCTGCTGAAGATAATGCGCATGAATGGGGAGAAGGAAAAGCAATGATTTCAGGTTGCTATTATGAGATTAGACCGCCCCTAATTAGCACAATGTAATTGCCGCTGTGTAGCTGGGCTATATCCATGCATGATCTAATTACAGTCTCTGTTGCTCCGTACGAACATGCCCTACAATCAGCAAGCCTGACTGTTATTTGCCAGAGCAAACGTTGCACAGCAGGGAATTTAATTTTCCTCTTAAGAATGTTTTCAAACTTTCCATTAAGCATTTGCGATGGTGATTCTGGCCCCAAGATATTTCTGCTCAAAGACGGTGTTCTCCTCCTAGAAGTTATTCCACTGAGAAAGCTTTACATTTGTGCTTACATCTACTGAGAGCTCTGAGAGAATAATTACAAGGTGAATTGAGCTTTGGGGTGAGGGTGAGGGGTTTTTTTTGTTTTAAAAAGCAGTACAGTTCTGTGTGGAGGGCATAACCTTGGCTGTAACTGCAGAAGTAATTTTATTGGATCTAATTGCATCTCCACAGGGATTGGATTCTTTTATATAATTCTTTAAGAATTTAGATAGATAAATCTCCCCTCATTTACCCACTGGCTTTGTATATGATAAAACAGATTGAATCTAAATGTGTTTTGGAGCTAACACTGGACAAAGGTCTAGTTTGTGAACTGACAAGCACTCCCAAAACATTCTGTCTATTTTGGCGTGTATTCTTTTATATTGTTTTATCATTTCACACACTATTAAGATACAGTACATCACATACTGTAACTAGATGGCCATTACACCTAAAACAGGTTCCTCAAATGACTCCAGCTGAAATGCAGTAGTAATATTGTTAGAGAAAGGTATTTTTTTTCTGGGAATATAGCTACAAATCTATTCAAATCTCTTGCCAAAGGCTGAAAACTGATCTTTGAAAAAGATTATTTCAGGGAGGGAAACTATGACAGTGCAGAATCAACCAAGGATGTCATTTGTAACTGCTTTAAAGACTACTGCTGACCAGGAAGCCCTATGGCATGTGTGCCTACTGTATGTACAAAAACACCCTCTATAATTCTGGGAATTATTTCCATTTAACAAATAGATGCTCAACAGTAATTATTTTAATTTTTTGTGTAAGTAAAAACAGCAGGAAAGGCAGCTAATATCGCATGCAGTAGCAACAAAGAATTGATGAGACAGTCCTTTATTATTTCTCCTAATATTAGGAGACATATGTGTAGTGTAAGAACATTTTTATTTGTAAGAATTTTTGAAAAACGTTTTTGTGATAATCCTAAATTGGTTTACAATGTGTTTAGACATTGATCAAACTAGATCCATTCAAAAGCCAAGCATTTTCTAAATCTTTCTAAATCTAAATGCACACTGCATGTACTTCACTTCCTGTAGACCTAGAACTTCACATGCACAGAGCTGTAGCCTTCTCCCTGTTTGCTGCATGTAACTGTGGATGATACAGTTGTACTAAAACTGGCAATCACCTGTAAACCAACAGCAGTTCAAAGCCATTTCAGGCACATTTCCCCTCTGCTCCTGGCTTGCTCTGTTCAAATGACAGGGTGCCTAAAAATGTCAAATGACAGTGTCAGCTTACAGGTAATGGTTAAAAAGTGTGAGACTGTTTGCTAAAGCTGGAAACACAACTGAAGTCAAAAAGTCTGTTGCTCTCCCCTGCTCCTGTTTAATTTATATGAGCTGTTTGCAAACCATATTTATCGGGGGTCTAATTACTGACTCCAATGGCCCAGAGTGGGCTACCAAGCATACAAATGAAATGCTCTCAACAACAGAAATGTGTGTGAATAACGACAGTGTTGCCAGTTATCTTTTTGTTTCCCTCTGCAGAGCTGCAAGCATGTTGAGATGAACCAACATCTAGAACTTGCTGAGTTGCTTGTAAAAAATATTGTCAATTCAAATGATTGTCATTCATGCTTAACCAGTATTTTTACTAATCTCTTTCCAAGTAAAAGAAATGAGTCTTGAATCATATTGCACTTGTTTTCCTTATTCAAGTAGAATAGTATTACCTTGTCGTTTGCCCTGTCACCCACTCTAGTTTATGTTCCTGGTACTACCAGTTACTCAGATTATTAACCAGCAGTCAAATATTGGTCTTCACTCATCTGAATTTTACACACTTTTAAAATCAAATCTATCCTACAACACATGCATACATATTCAAAAGTAATAGAAAGTACCAGTTTCTATAGAGATGTCCCAGTTTGCTATAGAAACCTCTATATGTTCTTTTCAGAAGGACAGATTGTTGTAAAGTGAGTCTTAGTTTTGATACTGAAATAAACATATACATACGCATCAGATTTCTGGTAATTTATCCAGAGACATTTAATTTATCTAATTTCTTATCATATAAAAAGCAAAATATTTTAGAAAATCAGAGTGCTGTGCTTGAAATAACATTCCACAGAAACAGTCAGTCCTTACAAAACCATTGCAACAACATGCCACACATTTCAATAATCAGTCTACTGCTGCACTAGTTTGCTGCTGTGTTCCAGGAGTTTGTTGACCCTGTGTTTCAAGAGCCACTGCCTGTGATTCTTGAATCAGTTTAGGTTTCCTGTCACGGCTACACACTACAATATCCACAGTGGCCTTTTGTAACTCGTCACTTGTAATTTACTGCCATTCCCTGACTTTGACTCTTGCCACACATCAACAGCTTTAGAAGGAGGGATTCTGTGTATTGCATTAGCACACAGAGCTTGCTGTGGTCTTTCTGAGAACCAGTGTAGTCATGTAGTGTAATCAGTGTAGTCCAGTGTAGTCATGTAGTGTAATCATGTAGTGTCTGAGATCAGGGTCAGGTTTTAAGAGAACATTTAGGGTGTGATATTTCAGGAAAACAGCCACTGGCCCATGGAGTCTATTTTCAGGTCTTTCCTTTTATAGACCACAGTACAGTATGTGCGGCTGTAGCATGGGAATTAGAAAAGATTTCCTTCATGGTAAACAACTATATATTTCCATGCACCTTGGACATTGGTTCTCTTCTTATAAAACAATACCTCATCCATAACGTTAGTACAGTATCAAACAGAAATGACAGGTTACTTGCAAGTGTTAGCTTGTGCCATTGTGCTTAATAATTATGAGTATATAAGAAAAATATCAAATTGAACTGATCACAGTGAAGTGAAGCTGAAGAGTAAATTTATGTTGTGCAGAAATAATCCCAAATTTAGCCATCTAGGCAAGTTAGTGTTATTTTTCCCCCCAATTTATTCTAGGACGTTTTTCATTCACTTGTAGTGCTGCTACACAAAAAGCATCACTCACATTTACCTTTAAACAGCTGGAGTCTGTTGCTGTTTTTACACCATCATGTCAAGGGAACAGTTTGCTGCATTTCAAGTTCAAATGTTAGGGAATTCCTGTACAAATTGATTGCTGAGTATCCTTAGTGAATAATCAGTAGGTACGTATTGCAACTGAATAAAAACATGCTAACCAGCACAGTTAAGCATTTGCAACTAATTTTATGTCATTGTTAGCAAGTGGGAAGAGGACATATTTGGCTCATCTAGTTTGTTGGTTTTTGGTAGCTAATTGATCCAAGGATCCAGTTTCTTTACAGATGTGATGGTACAGTATAAGCTTTGGCAGCCAGGAAGAGGAGACTGCTCAAAATTCCTACAATCCTTTTGTGTAAAAAATGCTCCCTTTCTCGGTCTTAAATGTGCTCCCCCTTAGTTTTCTCTGTGTTTTGCGGTTGGAGGTAAAAACATCAATCAGGCTGACTTTGAGGATTTTGAAAACTTCAATCAGGTCCCTTCTCTGTTCAAGATTAAAATGATTCCATCCATCTTTTATCCTGTAGGACTATGTTCCTCTGAGCCCAGGAACGTACTGTACTTGTTTTCACATATTTACAGTGAGGCAACGTTGGTTTTTCTATCATGGTATTATGAACACTATATTCTAAATGAGCTTTTACTTGAAAAGTGTACATGTTTAAAGTATGTGTCACTTTTTCTGTAACAGTTCTGTTGCCCTGAAGGGCTTGGGCATTTTGTTTTTTTTCCAGAATATCTTCCAGATATTCTTGTTTTGTTAACAGAACATTCAATATGTGAAGGGCACCTCTCGATGCAAGGAAAGACACGTGGGTTTGGGATTCATCTGGCAGTATTATTAATGAACACATGGCACTAGTTTGCAAAGCTTTAATGGTCCCTCATCAATAACTCCTGGGTCACCCTGTCACCTCGTATGATTTACCAAAAATTAAAAGGAACCTATCCAGGCACTTCCCTTGACACAGCAAGTAAGTCACACTGAGGTTGGATAACGATATTTTAATTTCTTAAATGCGAGGACCATTTTCCCCCATCCTCACAATATTAGAGTTAATATGTGGAGAAATCAGTGAAGCGCTCATGGATAAAATGCAATCCCAGCAATTAGTTAAGAAGATTGAAAACTAAAGAGATGATTTATGAAAGCATATGTTTAAAAATGAAAATACCGAGCAGCATCTATAACATCTACAGAAAGAGAGCAGCTTATCTTCTTTTTCCAGACAAAAAATGATCTATTTAAGTGAATAGATTTGGACATTAATTATTGAATATGCAGTTAAATAAACCTGTTCTTTCAAGAATGTGAAATAGATGGCATAGAAAGTGAACTATTCTGAGTGTCTATTGGCTTGTGAGTCTAGAATCAGTTCTTGGGATTCTGTAGTATTAGTGTTTAAACCATTTGACCTCACAGTACTTGAATGATACCTATGATTCAGTAGATTGTAGGCTAAAAGTGAGCCAACAGGATTCACTTGAGGTTCAGTTTGCGTAATGACAGAGGTTTCTTTTTGCACACAGTTATTTTTTATTTCTCTATTTTTATTGGAAGACGTTGTCATTTCAATGACAGAGAAAAAACCTAAAACCTATAAAGAAAAGTAAGAAATTTAGTGAAAACCTTTTAGTCTCTCCAGTTCCTCCTTGGGACTGTAAATAAAATGGGTTTCGTAAGCACGTTTGGCACAGCACTTTCCTGTCAGAACTTGACAGCCTCCTTAACACATACTTTCATTCTCTTTGAATGATCTGAATTGTATATGAGAGTAATGTAGAGAGTAACTCACAGAAAGAGAGACTGTAGAGGGTGGAGGAAAATGATAGGTAATGGAGAGATGGTTTGAGTTTACTTGCTGAACATGGTATTTGCTTTTGTCAGTTACCAGGAGCTGTGATTTTCATTGTAGCTGCTGACAGGTATAGTGAGTGGTGCTGTATTTCAGAAAAATACACATAAGAAAGAGAGAGCAGAAAGAACGTGCTGATATTTGCTAAGATTTAGCAACTAGATGAGTTTGGAGGGTAGTGCAGAGGACTAACATTAATGTCTAAAATCTGTGTTTAGTAAAAACATCTACACTGGCCATATGGTTTTTCAGATCTCTCATAATGGAGTCATTCATTCTCCCAAAATTGTGATAATGCGTCACTGTCAAAATATTCTTAATAGAATTTGTTTGAATGCATTTTGTTTTTGCAGTTGAGGTTCCAACATTCCAAAATTATGTCGTAAATTTGAATCCTCTAAATCTTGTTGGAAGATTTATTGTTTAATATTACTCTGACTGCTACCATTAACAGAAATGTACTGTATAAAAAGCACACAGACAAACCCTTAATTTGGAAGAAAATTAGGATTCCACTGACTGAAAATTAGAAAAAATTATTTAGCAGAGTAACGAGTCTCATTGTGTTTCTCAATTTATGGAATTATGGAAATAAAAAAGGGTTAAGGTTTTTGCAAACTCTATGGGAATATCTGTCACAGTCATACATGGCTCATTCTCTCTTTACATTTATACTACTGATAAACCAATCGCCTTAGTTTGTACAAATTGTTAAACTACAAGGACTATCCTAACTGCATACACATTTAGAATGCACAGTGTAGGAGGATATAAATCTAAGCCTTTAATGAAACACGAGAATCATATACTATTTACTGCATACTTAATTGTTTACCCCCAAAAAAATGTTTTCAACTTTGAGGAAAGCAAAAATGGTCTAAGCTCTAAATGGAATAAGAGCAATGGTCTCAGGCTGAAATATCTTTCCTGTTTTCTCTAATATTGATCATCAACTCATGACAGAAATGTGAGTGAATTCAGTTCCAACATTTGTTTCATTCTAAATTCAATAAAAAGAGGAATGTTCAATTAAGTTAAATAAGACTACACTTTTTAAAATCAGAAAAATGTTCAGCACAATATTTTGATACATTGTTGTATCATATGGACCTATTTCCTAGGAACAATTAAAGGTTAATTCCACACGGAAAATCAGAAGGGAGATTCACAATGTTTCACATGTTGAGTCTTCTTCAGGTTTCGTTCTTTTTTTGCAGTCAGTGCTTGGTGACACAGCTCTTCACTCAAACAAATTAGTTCCTTATTGTTTTGGAGAGCTGGCAGCACACCTGACTTTTGTGTGTCTGGCAGAAACTGGTCTGTAGTCTAGTAGTCTAGGGAAAGTTTGACAGCCGAACTTTTGTGATGTCTGCAATGTCCAAAGATATCCATTCTGATTTTATCTTGTCCTACATGACATTTATCATAACAAAGGAGGCTGTTCATGCTGTGTCTAAGTATAAAAGCATTTAGAAATAACCTAAGTTCTACAGCAGAGCGAATGAGAGAACGCTGATGTCTTGCTGCTCTCCGGGGAGCTTTTAATAATAAAATTATTTCAAAACTACTGTACACTGAGCAGTGCTGTCACTTCTTGCAACCCTACTCTACTAACAGAAGATTGCATTGGTAACAAATGAACTATTGCACTAAATGTGATGGATTTTATTAAATAATAATTGCTGTCTGATCATGCTTCCTCCATTTTCACTCCGAATCCCAAATTGTGCCATTAAAAAAAAATCTCTGACAAGATCTTTTAGAGCAGGTTAGCTCATATTGAAAGTAAGAAATACATTCTCAGTTGAAATATACTCTCTTTAATGCTAAAAGAGGCAACTTCATTTGCCTATAGTCCCTGTTGAGCTTCATCAGAATTCATGAACATTTGACTTCATTAATATCCCCACCTATACTTCTCAGAAACAATTAATTGATGAATGCTGACACAAGGCAGCTCTGTGGCATCAGGTTACTCCAACTCATTAACATGCCTGTGATCAATAATCATGACATGCCCTTCTGCCACAGACTTGGGAAAAATCATCTTCACTTCTTTGAAGGGCCTCTGGATCGCAATATATTAATGAAGAGGCTTCACCTAAGGTGAAAATTCATTGACGTTTGACATGTAAACCGAATTTTCAACACTTTCAACTCTTAGGTCTGGTGACAACTAAATAAAACAGAGAATGGAATATGTCATGAATACATTCCTCCTTACTCTATTGTAAATTCTGTAGGCAAATATTCAATCAGCTGAAAAATGTCATAAAAATGGTACTTGTGCACTTCAGGATAGTGTAGGCATAGGGTTACAAAAACTAATATACACAGACTTCAGTTATGTATTGGTTAGTTGTATTTTAAATGACAAATTTAACACAGATTACCCAGGAGAAAAAAACTCCTGGAAATTTACCAAATTATATACAACATTTTCTTTAAGCAAATTTTCCATCACCTGAAAAACACAGTAAAAATGGTACTAAAATGATTGTGCATTTCAGGCCAGACTAGAGTTAGGGTTACAAGAACCATTAAATGTTGACCTCGGTTAAATTTCCAGTTGCACTTCAAATTTAATAATTAAGACATTTTTCCCAGTAGAAGACATTTTCTTACAGGTTTTGATCTGACTCACTTTTCAAATACAATTTCTGAACAGTGCAAAGTATCACTCATTTTAATGTTCGCTAGTAGCAGTAGTGTAAGAATGCTAACACTAAAAGTAGCTGGGGTCACAAATGAGCAATTCTGTAATCGAGCCATCGAATCATTATATTTTAAATTGTTTCTCACTGAAAAAAACTCCTAGAAATATACCAAATTCAATAAGGCGGATTCTTTAAGCCAATTTTCAATCACCTGAAAAAAAAAATGGTTCTTACTATACAGTATATCTGAACCTCACCAGGCATCGGATTTTAAATGTTCCCCAAACCTATAATTTATGAACGTGAAACAATCAAAACTATTGTTAAAAGCTCTTCCAAATGTATTAGATTCAATAATGCTTGGTTATAATTTTTATTCGACCAGCTCAGTTTTATGACACATTTATCACGAGATTCAACACACCATCCAGGCCCAGAGAGTTTCAGAAAAAAAAAATTAGATAGAAGCGAAAAATCACTCACCCTAAACCTGACTTGGGCCCCAAATTCAAGCGTTGATCTTTAAAATTCTCTAAGTAGTACGTGAATGTTAACCCTAACCCTAGCTGGGGTGGAATCTGAGCAGTTTCGCAGTCTATATCTAAACCTCACTAGGCATCGGATTTTGACATCGGTGCAAGATACTGTTCATATGCACTTGAAAAGAGCTGGAAAACATAATTTAATTAATATTTAATTGGATGTGAAGATATAAGACAGCAAAATGTAACAAAGTGCAGTACTTTAACATTGACATGGCTGTACAAAGTTTGTTCTGTTCCTATTTGGGTTGTTTTTTTGAAAAGCAATGAATGGAGATCACTTCCAATAGCAGTTTGGTGCTAATCTTACAGCACACGATAAAAACACGTGGGATTTTCAAGTCCTGCTGTCACACTATTGAGCCTGATTTGTCATTGAGGAACCACTCACACACAATAAGAGGGTTCTCCATTAGAAAAAAAACTTTACATTTGAAGCTTGGCTTGAAGAAAAATGTACAGTATGTATTTAATAAGATGAATATACACCCACAACAAATCAGGAAATGCCACTGAATACTCTGTTGGACCTCTGAGCAGGAAGAACACATTTAACAGGATGTGGCCTGTATTCCACAAAGTTTGTAATATTTGCA
The DNA here is from genome assembly GCF_059453375.1 of Lepisosteus platostomus. Lineage (NCBI taxonomy): Eukaryota > Metazoa > Chordata > Actinopteri > Semionotiformes > Lepisosteidae > Lepisosteus > Lepisosteus platostomus. Next base: position 8,186,328 of record NC_142623.1, on the reverse strand, counting down.
GCTCTGTCCCTTCCCTCCCAGCAGGATTGGCTTAAAGTGAGCTTACAATGGCAGTGCTGAGTCTGTAGCGACATGATTGAATCACATGTTCCACCAGCTGTGCTACTTTTCTGCGGGACTGAGATCTTGCTCTGAAGAAGAAAGATGATGGAAGTTTCTCTCCTGCTCTTCAAGTTAACCTGCTGCTGAGACATTCTATTGATTTGACTAAAGGGTTCATTAGCCTTCGTCCAATGAGTGTAAACTAATCTCCTGTTAAATGTGAACAGTGGTCATTTTTACTTAAATGAAATAGATGTGTCTATCTCATCTATTTCAAGCTGAGACTACAGTACATACCCCTCTGGTATGTTTACATTTTTAAAGCAGCAAGAAAATATCTGGCTTGCAGAAAAGACAGACTATAAAATATTCTGTACTGCTAACATGCCTCCAAGGATACTGAAACAGAAGTGAAATATGCAAGCATTACCAAGCTAAAAACCAAACTATATATTTTGTTTAAAAACACTTACTTTTTCTCAGTTACTTACGGTGTATTTTCTTTGACACACTTGCAGGTTACCTTTCAGCAGCATTTTAAGTATTAACATGCAGTATATTAAGTATTATCCAGCTATACATCACCTCAAGTCTGTTCAGCTGTCACAATGGTATCCAGTGTCAACAGTTTCTCATTGTCTAGTCTAGTAGAATATAGCAGTCTTCTACCTTTCTCTACATTATGAGATATTTTTGCTGTCTCTTTTAATTTGGATTAATAGCACAACAAACATGAGAAAAATAAACGATAACAGTTTTTAGATAGTGGCCACACATTCATAAAGGCTTTTGATTGAATAGCGCAAAAACAGTTGGCTGTCTTTTAAAATTCCTCTTGTGTCCTGCAGTGCTTAATGTTTAGTTCTGCCCTGATGGTGTACAGTAATTACACATTCATGCCATCAATGTGCTCTTTGTATTGGTGAAATCTGCATGTACAGGGCTGAATCTTCAGATGTTACTGCTGTGCAATTAAAGCAGAATCATTATGAATGTGTGTGCTAATTATTTCACAGACTGTTTACCTGTTTTATAAAGATGACTGTGCCATTTTCTTTGAGTTTAAACCTTTCCTTTGTCTTGGCATTTATGTGCTTCTGAAGATCTGAAGGCCTTAATTTCACAGCAGGCAGTCTGTCAGTAATTAAAACATGGACATAACACAACAGTGTTTTCATCTAAATACCTTTGCATTGATCCTTTCTATGCAGTTAAAGAATTTACCTAGAAAGTGTACCTGAACTTCTCATACAAAATCTTACAAAGTCTCTAGGACAAATAGTGTGCAGCTTTGAATATTAATAAGATGGATGTCCCAGTGTGAATCTACAAACATTCTCATGGAAACTTATTCCTGACATTAGTAAATAGACCACTTTCCCCAGTTAATCCAGCTGGTTATGTTTTACTGTGGTTAGATCCTAATGAATGTGAGAGAGGGATAAAATATGTAGGGAGCACTTGGCATGATGTAGCAGAGGGAATGGCAGACTAGCCAAAGAGGAGGGGAGTGCTGCAGAAGGGAATATGAGAGAGATATATGAAAGGACATCCCGTGTGCGAGACTTACATACTGTACATGGGTGAGCAGAATTGTGCGAGATAAGGATCTAACCTTTCTCATGAACTTATCTAATAAACGCAATGTGATATCAGTGTGTTGATGTACTTCTGTTTGTTATTCGTGTGTGACAGCTTTTAGAGTCAAATCTGACCCTTATAAACCTGAATCTGAGAATAAAGTAGTATAAGGAAAATGCATGAAGATACAGTATTATCTCTTCTAAAAACCTAAAAAAATATTTTCCGTGTGGTGACTACCCCTTGCCATGTGGGACTATACTTGATGGAAAGGCAAGTTTTGATTATGGTTTTCATCAGTTTCTACATGTTAAAGGAACAGCTAATTGTGATGCACATTGTCCTTAAAGACAACCTAAGTGAATATTTCCCTTACCCAGCAGTGAAACAATGTCACATATACTGTACACTGCACATTTCGGATTTACATATTTAGGAGATAATGACATGGAGGCACAGTGGTTAGCATTACCTCACTGCTTTATGACTGTGCCCTGGAGTCATATTTCAGACCTGCACAGAGTGTGTGTTCTCCCCATGTTCACACAAGTTTCCTTCTATTGTCCAAAAACATATTAGTAGATTCTGGAGGCTTCTGGAAATATTAGCCTTACGTTATGAGTATGTGTATGTCCTATGATAGACTGGCATCCTGTCTAGGGTGCATCCTGTGCCCATTGCTTGCTGGGATAGGCTCCACCACAACCCTGAATTGGAGGAATCAGTTAGATGAATGGATAGATAGGAGAATCCAACCCACCTTAAGGAAGAAAAGTCATGATCACAGGTACTTCAACCTAAAGAACAAGGATCTAATCCCCATTAAGGTGAGGTCAGGTATTTATACTGCCAAAACCGTCACAAAAGTGCCTTGTGCTTGAAGTTCCTCAATCTGACACCTGCACAAGCATTTCGTTTTGTATCTCCTTGAAAACTTTTCTTAGAAAGTGGAATAGTGGGATTTCTCCCTTCTGTTGAGAATCCAAAACCCTTGTGGCTGCACAGGACTAGCTGAGCCAAATCAAAAACCCATCCATCTACTTTCTTGTCAGAGTGAATAATCCAAATGGTAATTGAAAAATAAGCAGTGTTAATTTGCAACCACAGTTCAGGCAGACATATAAGCGAAGACAATTATCGTTCATGCCATGCTGCATTGAGTACAGAGCCATTCCATTTTTTTATAAAAGCACATCAGCCTCATCCTCTCCTTGACAAACAGCTTTGGAAGTGAAAAAGAAAGGAAGAAAAGAGTTCTGACTTGAAAGAATCCTTTGTTTTTTGTGTTCTTTGTGGGGGGTTTTTCTATCCAGTTTCTGTTTTCTCTTCTCATTTCTTTATTGCACTGTCACTGTCAAACGTCTATACCCCAGAGAACACAGGACATGATAAATTGTGTATGCCTTGGTAATCAGTTTTAAAAAATGTGAGATGTTATGCATACCTGATTGTCAAAAACAGTTGTTTTTTAAAGCACCAGTATTCTGATGATGATTAACGAACACCATACTGGTCAGTGTTCTGATTGAACAGGCTCTTATTACCTGTTTCATCTACTGTATAGATGCAATTACCCTACAGTTCGGGTGCATCTCTTACAGGGTGCATATGTTTGTGTTTTTAAACTCTCCCTCTAAACCAGCCAATTCAGCCTTACATTGCAAAACATGTCAAGTGTTGAAACCCACTTGTTTATTTCACTGCTCATCAAAATCCACACACATTTGCAAGCAGTGCTCCTTACTGATTATGTGTCGTTAGTTCAATTGCAAAACTTTTTTAAATGTACTTATGAAGTACAGAAACAGAACAAAAATGCATGTGGACAATTTAGAGGTTTTATTTTGACAGGAATGGCACCTATTCTTTTGTATTTTATCTATATGTTTCATGGAAGGCATTTTGTCACAGGTCTCTCCAGTATTAACTTGCTTTTTGATGAAAATGAGCATTTTTTTTTATTTCTGCTTCAAATCTTAAAACATCCCATAACTCTCTTGAGGTTCACAGTGTTACATTGCTACTGTATGCTGTTGATCATGCATGCTGGAGTCCTTATCCCTTGACTGCACATGTTCTGCCTACAGTACATTACGAATACTGACCCTGTGTTTTTTTACTGGATTGGCTAAGTCGATGCACATCACTGCATTGAAGTGACTCTTGCTCAGGGATCAGCAATACTGGTGCTGGTGTGTCTGCAGGTTTTCAAATAAGCAGCACCTGAAGAACTGGGATTAATGGCTACAGTAAATTGGTTCCAATAACCCACTAATGAGGCAATTGTGTTTACGAGCTGGGCCGGAATGAAAGCCTGTAGGCACCCCGGCCTGCCCATCACTGCTGTAGATGAACCGTATGGCCCTGTTCAGGTCTGTACCATGATGCACACCAGCTTTGCAGAATCTTCCTAGTGAGTCCAGTGTGTGAATGTAACCAGTGATAATTTGCAATGTTTTCAATTTTCTATTGATAGAGATATATTGGTGATTTGATTTTAAATGTGGCATACTTAAATTTGACTACATTTAACTTTACCTTAACTAAAACAGTTATGACATGATTGATACAGGTTTTCTTTAACTATCTTCTTTTCTAATGGTGCAGTGCAATTGTGTTCTGACTAAACTAACAGAGGTGCAGTCATTCCCAGAATCTGATCTGGATGCTCTTATCACCTGATGAATATTTCAGTGCCCTGTATTAACCATTATAAATCATTTATCAAGGGTGGCCATTGACATGCTTTACGATATAGTATTCATTACATTTATTTATAATTCCATTCAAGGGGAGTCGTACTCTTAGGAATACGTATTGCTGTATTTGTATAAAGTCGTGTTCTAACTAAAATGTATTGTAATTCTTTCCATCATCCAAAGAATGATAAGGCCTATCTTGTGAAAAACTGCATTGTATTAACTACAATGATTATTTTCCATAAGAATGTCTGTAGCTTTTTTTATCATTGTCATTTGCTCAATACTTTTATGTGTGTTTGAATTAATATAAATCATTTTTGGTTTTTAACAACAGCTTCTTTTTATTTTTTTTGCAATTAATACTGCTGTCAGTATAAATCCTGACTTACTGTACAGTATATCAATGACACACAAAGTGACAAAAAGTGGTTGTAGGTAGCTAAACACAAGAGGACTTTTAAAGTACCCCAGCTAATACAAAAATATTAATACTCAAAAGTGTCATTAGTAACATCATACATATTTTGGCTCTTTTGTCAATAGATGACTTAATGTAAATTATGAAGGTTAAGCTTTGTACTGGATAACCAGATTTGGGGCATTTCAAGAGTGGGCAAAGGCCAAAGCACTTAAATAATTTTTTTGGGGGGGCTTTATCAAATGCAAAGTTAAGGACGATGAAATGAGATTTTCAGTCACTATCAGCTTGTGATATAAGTAAAATCCTGAAAGCAAGACTCTGGTCCATCTAAACTGCTCCATTCTGTGTGAGAGGGGCTGGAATTGAGCCAGGCAAGCTCTGATCAATAGTGCTTGAACAGTAAGATTAATAGGAATTTGAAGGTGCCTCAGTGGATTCTCAGAACTCTCTAATGCACTGTGTCTGTCACTCACCACTGCCCCTGCCCCCAAGGGTGCTAGCACTAACACAGATCTTCTGCGATTACTCTCAGTGCCTGCTGTGTGGGATATAACATCAGTTATTCCTGACTTAGCGGGATACATAGACAAGCCATCTTCACATGTCAGCGATTGGTTGAACTGCAGACACCCAGAGAGACTGGTATGAATGTTTATGTGATTGCCCAGAGTTACTGAAAAGGTGAAACTTGGCCAGCATCCTGTGATTATATCCTAAACTTGAAATCTGGCGATAAAAAGATTTCTGTCTATAGTGGCTATGTTCATTCAGTATGAAATCTATTTTGTAGTAGCATTTGCGGTAGGACTTTGTGCTAGCAGTAATCAGAGAAGGGATCACAAATATGTTTTGATCTGCCTTAACACTACAGCCAGTACTCCTTAAAATTAGGAGAGTCTTTCTTCTTTAGCAAGGTTGATGTATCGCAAAGCCGATTGACCGGATAGTAGGGGTGCTGACGGTAATTTGCTTAGGGCCATTGCATAATTTTTCATGTTACAGTTCACAAATGGTCTACCTGTGCTCTCTTTTGCACTGCTGGTGCTGAATCTGTTTAGGTCTTCTTTTCTATTATGATTGGGCCAGCACTGATCTGGTCTTATTCAAAGCAATCGGGCATTTCACCTATCCCTGCATTTTTTACATCATGTGCTGGAAGTTGAGTACATTCTCTGATATGGCTATTGCTGTGGCGCCAAAGACAGGAGGTGTTGAGCTGAGGGAACCAGTGCTCAAGGCCCTTCTGAAGCAGACAGAGGCAAGCAAATACTAAGTGTAGTCCATTATAACCCATCTGTTTTTACCTGTTATTCCACCATCCCCTGGCCACATTCCTGTTATAACTGAGGTCTGTGATATTTATGAGCAGAGGGTATAAATGGACGTTAAGGGCACTGTGTACTTGAAACACATAAAAACTGAGGCATCTTTTTAAACTGGAATCTGAAGACGTGGAGGTTTTGTATACAGTATCCCACCCACCGTGGGAATCTGATTTCACTGGGATCCACTGGGGAGGAAATAGATAAGGTAAAAGTAATCAAACGAGCAAAATAGGTTCCATTCCTCTCAGGAAATGTGAAATCATTCTACAGAACAGTAAACTGTGGAAAGATGCCTCATGGCAGACTGAAAGGAAGGTAGGGATGCAAACCACCATGGGACAGAACATAGGTGACACCTGTTGATTCATGAACTACTGACGCATTTGCTTCTCCTTCAGTCCATTTCTTCCTGCTTTGAGAAGCCTTATCATGAACTCGTTTTCCATTAACTACCCAATTACTGTACAGCTTCAGCCCGTACAACAACAGACAATCGCGCAGAGCCCATACAGCAGGAAATGAGATGGGCAAGAAGTGACATAACTGATACATGCATTTGGAATGCGCCACTCCATTAAGATTGAATTTTGAAACTGAGCCAACCAGTATATCATCACTTTAATAAGGGTATACAGATCATGAGAACTGAAGTTAGAGAATATCACTGCTTCCAGAATATTATGCTGCTTCTTTTATATCACCTTAGATTTCATTTAATGCTGGCAGACCCAGTAATATTTCTGGCAGCGATCTCAATTAAAACTATAATGCACACAATCGTAACAATCTAGAACATTTTCTAACATATCGAACACCTACTCACTCACCTAGTATTTATTCTGTAATTAATGTCATTAAAAACAGCATCCAGTAAGCTTCAATAAAGGGCTCTTTTAAATTGCTTTACAGTGGCTTTTTCTAAGTTTACTCTCCAGCCTTCAACATCTCCTGAGAAATGTTGTTTGAGATAGCTATACTACCACCTTGCACAGGAATCACTGCATTTCATGCTAGGAATGTATTGATAGGTTACTTTACAGGCCAGAAGTTGATAGTGCATGCTTTTATAATGTATAATCCCAAAACACAGCACACAATATGGAAGCTGGAGGGTGTTGATCAGTATCCTTGATAACAACACACAAGCATACTGCATACTGCACACCTTGTCTATAGCATCTGGAGGTTACAGTCAAACAGTTACAGTAAGTTTGTCTTACAATCAAAGACACCGTTCTGCAGCCCAAGTTCTAGGCAGACCCTTTAGTCTCATAGATCACCTGTTTATAGGGATCAGCAACAAATGTAAACTATAGATGAATCAAAGAAATATTCCATTCCATTAATTGAAACCTGAAGATTATTCAGAATGTAATCCTTAATGATCTCTACTTTTCTTAATATAACAAAAACAATATAAAAAATCCCCTGTTTATAGCCGATTACAATTGAATTGTTCCTTTAGTAATTAGCAATTTAGCGATGATCTACAAAACCTGCTGGTTTTAAAATGAACCAGGTAAGGAGGGATTCTTCCCCGAGCCTTCAAAAAAAAAAACTCCATGATCTGAACCCACCTTGCCTGTACACGTAGTGAGAAAGTGACTAGCCTACTCTGTCACAGTGGCACAGAAGAGCAGTGGTTAACATTGTTTTCCAGCACTGGGGCCCTGGGTTCAGTTCCTAGGGTGCTTTTGGAGGACTTACTGTCTGTATGTTCTCCCTGTGGTCGTATGGGTTTCCTCTCACAGTCCAAGTTAATTGTCTTCAGGAAAAAAATGGTCCTGGTGTGAGTAGAGTATGTTTATGTCTATGTGTGCCCTGTAATGGACTGACATCCCGTCCAGGTTGTACTGTATCCTGCCTTGCACCTGTTTTTTGCTGGGATAGGCTCTGGCTCCGCTGAGACCTTGTACTGGATAAAGTGTTTAGAAAATGGATGAATGGAAGGAAAGTTGTGTTCTAATCTCTACAGTATTTTTGACATCTAGAGAATACACCTTATAAAATGACATTAATAATGGCTGCCTTCCCATCTAATCCCACTGTAATACATTCTGATGTACAGTGCTCTGACAGCAGTATGTGCGTAGTACTCTATACCTGTGCAATGGCAATATTCACCATCAGAACTGGCTTCATTAGGTGAGATTTGATTCCTAATTGCCCTCCTCCACAAAGGATGGCAGACATCACTGCTCACAACCAAATGGCCTCACCGGAGCTCAGTAGCCCCAGACAGAGTAGTCTTCAAAGCAGGGTTAAGTCTGACTGAGAAAATATAATCTTATGCAAGGTTAGGACCATAGAAAACTGCAATTACCATTTGCCCCTTTCTTGTGTAATTTGCTATGTTCAGGACTGGTTTGAAAGTAGAGTAAAATTAAATAAATGGAGTATTGGATACCTACATGTTCTACACAAGAGGTGACTACAGAGGTACAGAACATGAGTGAGAGTGAAAGTACTGTAACTCAAATTATCAACATTCCACACAGCACCTCAGTCTGCTGAGCTTTCCAGATTCTCCCTGAGCATTGATCAAATGAATCAATATGCCTGTCAAATACAGCATAAGATTGTTATTGGAAATGGAACAAAGATCAACCACATAATTAAGGCTATTGCAGTATAATAGAAGGGCAATAAAGATGATCGCAGTAATTGATCGGGACTACCTACAGTATACCTATGCTATTCACAGGGGCTTTTAAAATCTAAGTTTTCTGGGAATTGTGTTACCTTTCAGCAAACAAGAGTCTGAATTTCTCTTCACGCATGGTGGAGATTGCAATCATGCAATTGATTTGGGATCAGCCAGTCTGAAACTGCTATTTTATCTCTCACTGTCAAGCTGAATATGAACATTAATTGCAATCACACTTCACGAAGAATTGACTCTCGAGCCTGTCGATCGGTAGATTTATTTTGTATAGTGCCTTTCAAGTTAAACAACATTTAAAGACATTTGAAATAGGAACAAAAGCTCCAGCTGAAATCTGAAAATTAACACATCTGATTTAGTGGTAAAGCAACTACAACAGCTTTTATATGGGAATTATAAGTAGACCATGTGTCACAATTGTAGTCCCTCCCCCTTAAGGGCGCTCCGGCTCTTTCACTTCTGACTTGATTTTGTGCACCTGCCCCCTGTTCCAGCCTCCTATCCAGCCCACCTTAAAAGCCAGACGCTCACTCTGTTCTGGGCTCTGCATTGGTTCCCGTACCAGGCGAGTCCGGGACCGGTAGCGTCTGGTCCCGCCCCCCCCTTGTTCCCCCCGACCCTCCACCGGAACCCACTCCAGTTTTTAATCTTGTTTGTCTTCGTCTCGGATGGACCGTCCCAGCTCTGGACATTTGTCTTGTCTTGAATTTCCCTTTGGACTCTGTTTTGGATTGTTTGCTCTGGACTCACCCCCCTGAACACCTGCACACTATGGACACTGTGTTTATTCCTGACTCCCGCATGCTTTTTTCCCCGTGTTTTCCTCACTCATCCCCGGATTGTGCCGTCTGCATAGGGTCCCGAAAGAATGGCTCCGTTACACCATTAAGCTGTTAGTATTTTAATATCTTTCTCATCAGCATTGTCTCCCATCATGTATGGGTTTTTTAATTCTAGTAATATAATAAATCTGGTTGAGAAACTGAATAAAATGAAAAACTGAGAAATCCTGCCAGATGATGCCAGACCTCACTGCCTTTCAAAGTTATATTTTGACTCTAGGCTCAAAATACTTTTGGAGGATAGGGAGGTCTGAAAGAGTTATGTCATCATAGCAATGAAGGAAGTTAAGCTGAAACAGTTGATTTCTTTTACACGACCCTGTTCGAATTGGTAGGCGGTGGGTGATGGTATTAAACTGCATAGCTGTGATTTGCAGCCATTCACCTCTTTCCTGTGGAGTCTTGTAATGGGTTGGTGCTGTAAGTTGACAGCTGGTAGTTTAAATCTCGTTGGAAACCCTGCTGAAAATTAAATGCTGTTGTCCTCTCATGGGGTATCATTTTCCCTGGTCTGTCCAATTAGCTTGAATGCTTTAAAAAAGGAGCATAAATGCATTGTGAATTACATTAATCGGCAACATAATGCACAAGTAATGTGCCTGGCTGAATAGGTGACTAGCCTGGAGCAGAAGAACAGGTCAGAGGGCCACAGCAATAGCAGACCATAAAAGCCTCAGCTTGGAAGGTTTATTGCCTTCATCTGCATCTAAGACCCATGTAGGAACTTCAATAGCAGTGATCTAAAGAGCTTTTGTATTCGGACCAGTAGTTATAATAGTCACCTATAAGTTGAGTCTGTGACTATTGATTGATTATTGCATTTATTTTAGTCTGCACCTATGGGAAGAGGTAGTGCCCCTGATTTCAGTCTCTTGAACAGTTTCATCTGGGGTTTTTTTGTTTGAGAGCTTTTACTGAAAGTCTTCACCATTCGCCCCATGGTGTTAATCACAAATGCACAGCGTACATTTCCTCATGTTCAGATTCTTCAGAATTATTCTATTCATATTCCCTATCCCTGGGCCAATCCTTATCTTTGATATGCTGCATAATTAAAAATTGATAAGATGCCGTGCTGAATTCAAGAATCCATGCCATAAAACCTGCATTAGCATCATAGCAAATGACTGTTACAACACACATTTCAAAATCTGGGTATTATCCTTTGGCACTGTTCATACAACAGGTTTCAACATTGCAGGGTAAGTTAATCAAGATATCAAAATCATAAAGTACCCGCGCAGTGAAAAACAATGATAGGCACTGTGTTTGCGATCTTGAATAAAATAAACCTTTTTAGTTTGCCTTGCTGTCTCAGTGGTCCTGGTAGTACTGCATTGTAATGTAGCTTTACTGCACAGCAAACAGGTGGGAAACAGTCTTGATTTATGTTGTCTAGTAAAACATTCAGTAATCAAATGCACACACATAAAGCTCAATATCCAGGGACACAGTCTAAGGTTGTTTTCCAGTTTGCTTTATGTATCATTTTCAGCCCTGCTTTTCTATAAAAACACAAACATATTGCAGTGTGTCTGTTGCTGTGCTTTGCATTATAAAACTTATTTTTCAGCTCAGTCATGATTCACATAGACACTTCTCTCACAGTGACGCAAAAGCTGTGTTTTTTTGGGATCCACATTTATAGACATTACCCATCATACTGTCTAATTCTGTGATTACTGATTGCATTCTTTTAACTATGCAAAATGATCTTGACTTGATGCACAAGCACTGTATCACCTCATTAGCGAGAGAGTGGTATGGTTACAAATAATGAGGTCAAGTAACCTGTGGAGTATCAGACCTGGCCAAAATTCAGAATGAAAAATGTACAAAATGATATTCTAATGGTTATGTACAATCAATGGTGTGGGCAGGAACATCTAGTTGCTACAGAAATCCAATTGATTGATGGAAACCTAACTGTGTGGAACTCCTTGATCAAGCCCTTGGCTCTAATCTACTGTTCTTCCCATGGGCTCATCCTGAATGAAAACCCTTCAGCTGTGCAACACATGTCATTGTGCTATTCATGTAACCCTGGATTACCTGCGTGACAAGAATGAGATTTATTCTGTAGATGCCCTACTCACCAGAGCTGAATTTCGAAATGCATCGATTGCAGTTGTGAAGGAATTTTAAACAAAAAGAAGCCTTTTTTTTCACCCAAAGACCCTATGGGGCACTTTTGGATGAAACGGTTGTATTATCACTGCAGCACGGCCTGGTAGGGTGTTGTATTATTCATATGCTGCAATCTCCATCAGGACTTTCCTCAATGTAATCTTTAGACAGGTTTTACATCCTTCCTTTAACCAGTGCTAATCACAAACCTTTAATGAAATTATGTGCATTTACCAGTCTCAAAAGTCCTCAGACAAATTATAAAATATGGGGCAATGCAAAACAATGTAATGTAATTCACACTTAAAGAGATGGAAGAGCCAGTGCACTGTGTATTGTACTTTTTCTACTTTTCCTGATGGAATTGGTCTCTGCTTATTCTTCAATATCTACAATACAGGCAACTACAGTATCTTTTGCAATAGGTTACGTATACAGTATATATCCATGTTTATACATAGTTTAACATTATAAAGTTATAAACTATAACTTTTAACAGCTGTTTGACTTTCAAGAGCATAGATTCATTCTTCTGGGGCTCCTCATTTTAGAAACTTTTCACAGTAGTTTTGATAATAATGCAAATATCCCTGCAGCACACCCATTCTGGCTTATGATGTGCTGTACTTCCAGGAAAATTAATTTAAGCATTATAAAAGTGAAAGAGCAGCAGGAGTTTCAAGTTATGTGGTGATATATATTACTTATGCATGTGCGAGAATCCAGCAAGCACTATCGTCTTTCCATCTTTATGATTCTGCAGTTTTTAATAGAAAGCAATTGAATATGTTTTAGTAAGTATAGTGCATTTACAGAGAAGCACTGTTTTCTTATATAAAGCTTTTCTTTCTAAATTAATTATTTCTATCTTAAAACTTATAAATAATGTAACAGAATAATTTCTGGACATTTATATTCATGTAATCCCTGTGAAATGTTGCGTTATACTTGAACTTTTTCAAGATTCCAAATGTTAGTCTAATGTCATCATGCAGGGATATAATTATGTTTTGAGCTGCTAAGACTAAAAGCTTTCCTTTGACACAGGCTTGTTTTTCAGGGCACATAGAAGAATAAAAACAAGCAACTGTTTTGTAAATAGATTCAAACTTTTAAAAGTTTAGAAGTTAAAAGTTTCAAACTTATGCCATCATTCTTCGATACATCAGAATGTTTGAAATAAATCTGTACTAGAGACGGTGAGAAACTATGGACCCAGAACTTTTTGGAGCAACACTTCTCACTGAATAGTCCTTCCACTCAATAGTCAGGGGCAGCACAGTGACACAGCAGTTAGCATTGCTGCCTCAAATCACTGTGGCCCTGGTTCAGTTCCTCAGGTGCTATCTGCATGCAGTTGTGTATTCTCCCTGTATTCTCATGAGTTTACTCCAGATGCTCCAGTTTACTTATACTTCCACAGTCCAAAGACATACAGTACCAGCAGGTTAATCAACTTGGATAAACTGGCCATGGACTGAATGTGTGCATGCTTGTGTCTGTGTGTGCCCTGCGATGGACTGGCGTCCCATCCAGGGTGTATCCTGCCTTGTGCCCGTTGCTTGCTGGGATAGGTTCCAGACCCCCTGCAACCATGTATAGGATAAAGCATACAGCCAGAAGAAAAAACTCACTCACAGCAGCACATTAAAACATTCAGTACTTGGCAAGAATTTAAAATGAGAGAAGCAGGCTCAGAGTTTAAAAGCAGCTGTGAGGGATTTTAATGTATTTCATTCTGATTTTCATTTTTATGTGGCCCTATCTTCTTTATGAGGTAACGCAGCCTTCAAATTTGCTTTGGGAATTGATGTAACTAAAAGAAAAAATGGCATTCATCATGGAGGTGATTTTATTAAAATTGTGTGGTAGTGTAGTTTAATATTGGCTTTACATATAAATAGAAAATGTTGCATGGTTGGAATGCGACTCTGTTAAGGTAAGATCACGCAAGAGCAGAGTACTTTCCCATCTGAAATGCTGTCATGACTATCCAAAATACGTTTGCTGTTTGCAGAAAATTACTTGCATTGCATTGCTCACAAGTAGACATGATAAAATAGGAAAACACAAACATAAAACGGGAAATGGAGAGTTCACAGTTGTGCTGTGTCAAATCCTAAGCAGAGGGCCAAAAGTGCGGTTTCTCATCCCCAGAAGAAAGCATGCTCCCTGGAAGCATGAAAAGTCTACAGAGACAGTAGCTATGCGCCAACACCTGTCTCAGCGCAGGAGCTGCACTAGGCTGGTATCCCAGGAGCTAGACAGATGGACAGAGGAAAGGAAAAGGACCCATCTCCCATGAAGGAGTGAGCCGTCTTTCCTCCCTACAGCAAAAGTAGCCAAAAGAAAACTTAGACAGAGCAGCCTACCAGTAATAATAATAATAATAATAATAATAATAATAATAATAATAATAATAATAATAATAATAATAATAATTGCTTACACTTATATAGCGCTTTTCTGGACACTCCACTCAAAGCGCTTTACAGGTAATGGGGACTCCCCTCCACCACCACCACTGTGCAGCATCCACCTGGATGATGGGACCGCAGCCATAGTGCGCCAGAACGCTCACCACACATCAGCTCTCAGTGGGGAGGAGAGCAGAGTAATGTAGCCAATTCATAGATAGGGATTATTAGGAGGCCATGATTGGTAAAGGCCAATGGGGAAATTTGGCCAGGACGCCGGGGTTACACCCCTACTCTTTTCGAGAAACACCCTGGGATTTTTAATGACCACAGAGAGTCAGGACCTCGGTTTTACGTCTCATCCGAAGGACGGTAGAACATAAGAGCAAAAGAAAAGTTCTACATTAGAAGGGGCCATTAGGCACCTCTAGCCCATTTGATAGTTAGTAGCTAATTAATCCCCGGATCTCATCAAGCCATCATAGGCCAATTTCATCTAGCCAATTCTTCAAAGAAAACAGACTATTGCCTTCAAAAACATGGCTGGGCAGCTTGTTCTGTACTCCCACAATGCTTTGGGTGCAGAAGTGCCTTCTGTTCTCGGTTTCCATAGTTCCCTCTGTGTCCTCTGGTTTATGTTTCACTGTAAATCCTGAAGTCTGCTGAGTTGAGTTTGTCAGAGTGGGGGAGAACATTGTGGTGTCTAGCTGTGAGCTGGTGGCAGCGTGACAGTAAGAGTAAGTTTCTCTGAGTGTATAAGGAAAACTACAACAGATTCATGAGAAGAGCAGTATTACTATATGTACTCAGAGAAGAGCTACAGTATTGAATGGAAAAAAGGAGCAACTATCACTCATCACACATCCTCATCACTCCCCACAAAGGGACGTAAACACTAGCAATAGCCCCAGATGGGGCCTTAATAATAGTTCACAGTAAGGGTCAGGGCTGCTGTGGTTTAAAGAATTAGAGGAAAGGTTAGGTGAGGTAAGTGAGCTACAGAGTCTCTTTGAATGCAGCACAGAAAGTCTGGACAGGACCTTTTCTACCAGTCATGTGGTTAGGTAATTTTTGTATGTTTGATGATCTTGTTGTGTCTAATGCTTTAATTTTGCTTCAACTTGTTCAAGTGGCTATTTATGAACTTTAATGGTGCTATGCAATACAGTTTGTATCTCTTTTCATTCCCTGAACATGTCATGTGGTTGATGAAATGTCAGTCCTCAGCAGCTGACACTGATATCAGAATGATTTAAACTTTGTTGTAGTTAAAGTTAAAGCTTCTTCTTTACAATGTTGAATGCTTTGCTGAAGGAAAGGAGACCTGAAAACAAAGGACTGGAAATTGGACTTCCATGTGAAGTCACAAAACACATGTTTTGTGTTTTTACTGGGTGGGAATTGCCATGTCAGCCAGAGGTGGATACTGAGTGAAGGGTGCTTGTGAATACCTTGTAAAAAGTATGAATTTAGAGCAGGAGAAAAAGGGATGTTTTCTGTTTGACTATGACCACAGTAGTTTATTGACTGAATCAAAAAATAACTATTTTCTTTGGGGGAGGGAAGAATAATTCAGATCTCTTAAAATGAAGGTCAAGGCAGTGTTTGGGGGGAAATTATGTGTGCACTGAGTTTTAATGTTCATCTACCAATCTGAAACAGAGCGGAGAGGCTGACTGTGAAGCTCTAATTCTGATATCATTCATCATCCAGGTGAGACCACACTCAAAGGAAAAGGTACAGTCATGAGCACTGAGCTCAAGTCACTTTCAAAAGTAAATGAACTATTCTGCTTCCTGTGGAAAGTACTTGAAGTAGTTATAACGTGGGTTCCAGCCGAACGTGTACAATTCTCTGTACAATGTCAGTTACGGGATGCTCCCTTTTAGTAATACTGCAGAATAGAAGGAATCTGTAAGGTGGTTATTACCACATTATTACAAAAAAATCTTGTAACATTTTAAAAAATCTTGTAAAACACCTAATAGATGCAACTTTTTGTTTCTTTTTTAGCCTGGAAAAATGATATTTTAATTAATAACTATGAGAAAAAGGCACCTACCTTCATCTTGTGATAAGTGTTGTATTTCTTTGGTATATCCTATACCTAAAACATGCCTTACAGATTTCAACTTTAAAGTGTTCCCCACTTTTTCCAACAATGCACTTTTCCGGCTCTGTTATGTGTGCACTGCTGACCTTTTCTGAATTATCCGGGGACAGCAGTCTGGGAGCAGAGAGTGACCAAGAATATTAGACAGAAGCAGCCAGACCAGGGGTCTTATTCTAGTCCCACTTTTTCAGCTCATATGAACAGAGAGATGAGAATTGAGATTCTACGATCAACAAGAGAGAGAATGAGCAAGACCCCTCAGGTGTCATCTTTCTTATGCCTTTAACAGAGGAAAACATCTGTAGTGAAGACAGAACCTCCCTTTTAAAACTGGCTATTTTTTTCCAAGATATAATCATTAAAAGAATGCTATTGTTAAATGGGCTATTCTGAGCCTGTCAGTTTGTGACTAGCTGACAACCCAGGGGCCAATCGATTTTTCTAGTCTTTAAAGAAGAGCTTTGTCGAGAGAGAGAGAGTGCTGAAAAGGTTTTGTAATCCAACATGCTCAAGCCACATTTTTAACAAGAGCTGAAGACAAAGAGTAAAGATTTTGCCCTTAAAGAAAGCAAAGATAAGATGTAGGGGTGTGAAATAAAAAGATAAAATGTAGTGGAGGAGCTGCCGTTGTTCAATTTCCTAAAATCCATTGACTGTGACAAAAAATAATTGTAGCACCAAAAAAGTGTCTATTCATTCATCAAAAGTTTAATTTTGTGATTTGCTCTGGTTTCTTTTAATATCTGTGTGATATAATGGCAGATAACCATTGCAAATAAATGGTCATATAAATATTAAATTCCTACGACCAGTGTACCAAAATGAAGTTACAATGATGATGCATTGTCACCACAAATGCAATAACTGCCTCTAAGACTTTCTTTTTTATTCTTTCATTCTTTTTTTCAAAACTTTTCTGTGAGGCGATTTTATTAAGGTCACTGAGCAGTGAGATTTTTCCCTTTCACTACTGTATTGCCATAATATATTACCAAAGGCAGGTTTTCTTTTCCCTTCTGACTCACTCATCCATAGACTCACACTGACTTCTTCAGCACGCTTCCCAATTTTCATTTCATTTTTGATTCATTTAATAAAAAGACATTTTCTTAATTTCAGTGCTGTTCTTGTCACATGTCACAAGTTTTTCTTTGGAACCCACAGAGCATTGTGTTATCTAACACATCAGGGAAATTCAGGGGGGGAATTCAATGAATTCTCAATTTTTGCTTGTATTTTCTCTCTGAACTGTTTTGTTGAGGTACACCACTGTTTTTCTCCAGCTAGTGAGACTGAATTGCAAGAGTCTTGCTGAATCTGCTTTCTGCCTAATGAACCTTGAACAGATGTTGGTAAAACCACTGAGCTGGCAGAGTGTCCATTTAGAAGAGCTCTGTGGGAGAAGTGAGAGGAACAAAACCCAGAGACTTTCCCCTGCCCATACTGCTGTAACTACAAAATTGCAAAATTGCCTTGGGTCTTTTCTTATTTGCCGAAATAGAAAAATTGGAAGTGACTGTGTGTAATGATACCATGGTCATGCACGTTAACAAGTGCAACCTCCAGAGAATATCCTTCTAGATTATTTTCCTAAAAAATACTGCAATTCAATTATAATATTGACTAGCTTTCTGTAAACTGCTATTGTGTTTTTCATAGGGAGACTCCAATTTTAAGTATTTATCTTTCCACTCAAATACTTAAGCATTACAGGCTGTTTAGCAACTCTCCATGCTGTGATACCCTATGTTGGGGATGTAGGTCAGTGGTAGAGTGCATGCTTCGCATGTACGAGGTCCTGGGCTCAATCCCCAGCATCTCTATGTGCTTTATATTGGCAAACTTCTGTTCAACGATTTTTGCCAGCAGCCATATCACCCTGCAACTCACAACTGGCAACCCACTGAAGCTAAGCAGGTGTGAGCCTGGTCAGTACCTGGATGAGAGACCTCCTGGGAAAAACTAAGGTTGCTGCTGGAAGAGGCGTTAGTGGGGCCAGCAGGGGGCACTCACCTTGCAGTCTATGTGGGTCCTACTGCCCCAGTATAGTGACGAGGACACTATACTGTAAAAAGACATAAAACCAAGGTCCTGACTCTCTGTGGTCATTAAATATCCCAGGGTGTTTCTTGAAAAGAGTAGGGGTGTAACCCCAGTGTCCTGGCCAAATTTCCCATTGGCCCTTACCAATCATGGCCTCCTAATAATCCCTATCTATAAACTGGCTTCATCACTCTGTTCTCCTCCCCACTGATAGCTGATGTGTGATGAGTGTACTGGTGCACTATGGCGTACTATGGTCACATCATCCAGGTGGGGATGCACACTGGTGGTGGTGGAGGGGAGTTCCCATTACCTGTAAGGCGCTTTGAGTGGAGAGTCCAGAAAAGTGCTTATATAAGAGTAAGCGATTATAATTACAATAATAAACAATAAAGACATGTACACAGACCTTGACAGATCTGCCTGCCACAGTTAATTGTAATTTGACAGGCGCCTTACAGGAGAGTTAGGACTGACTAGAGAAGAGAAACATCTTTCAACTGACAGCACTTAGTGCTTGCAGGCACCTGGCAAGCCCTGAGGGGCACTAAAAAGCAAGTAGGCAAGGACTTAACTTCTCAGCTGAATTAACCAGCTGTTGCCCCGCGTGGCACCAATCAAAGAATTGATTATTGTTTTTGATTGGATTCACAGGGCAATTAACTGACAGAGTGAGGCTCGCTCTTGGTTGGTCTCTCAGATGAACAATACAACCTCAGTTCATAGGCTTCTGCGCTGACAAAAACACAAGGTACAGGGGGCATTCCCCTGTGCTTCCCCAGCTTGACAGCAGCTACAAAGACAGCGTGTGAAGGGGAAGGCTGATTGAATTCAGGCTCGTCAAGTCCAAGGGAAATTAAAATTTCACAATAAGTCACAATTAAGTTGTGTAGTGAGGCCTAAGCAGGGAAGATGCATCAACAGAATATAAAAAGATAGCTCAGCAGTACTAGACAGGAATCAGCAGCACAGACATGGTGTTATTTAAACTGATATCACCTAAACAGGGGTCTTCCTTCAGCTCATGCGATGATATCCACTGTAATCATGCATGGCAGGAATTTAACATTCCTGAACACACAAGTGGATTGCAAAGGGTACAGACAATGGAATCTAATCCTGGCTAACAAATTTTTTAATCATCCTTTATCTCCGTCTCTTATGTTCAGTGATGCATTTTTATCTACCGGGTAACTCTGGGGAAAATATGTGAAGTGATTCCAATCAACATCACATCCCAAGCTGGAAAGCTGGAGCTGTTAACCTTGATGGGCTTGCACTAAGCATTGACATTCCTTGCTTTATGTAAAAGCTTTTTCATCCCATGCTAAGTATTGCACATGCCTCTAACTAATGGTTAAACACCCATATATGTAATAGCACACCCTTTGCAATTATCCTTTGCAAATCCATTGCACATTCCTGGGGGCTGTTTTGATCACTCTCCTTATATAAATGTAGACTTGAAATGACAAGCACGCATGTAATTCATTACATACCAAAGGGAAATTATTAGATAGTGTAGGTTCAGAGCAGTGTTTTTTTTTCCACTGGTGAAATGTGGGTTCAAAAATATATATATGACAGTCATAATAATCTATGATTGAAAATGCTTACTGATGACTTAACATTGCTGTTATGATGTTCCGGGATGGGAAAAGCACCTTGAGATAGCAATAGCAGAGTTACAGTATGTGTCATTTTGATTTTTTTAAGGGACTGGAAAATAGGATTTTGAAACCCCATGGTATATATAGATACTTTTAGTTCTTCTTTTAACTTCACTTTGCCAGTAGCACCATGATTCCCGACAAAGGGATGCTATTGTTAAACAAGGCACAGCATTCAGAATTTATTTTCATTATGATGCAACACGCACACTAGATAAAAAGGCTCCACAGCTATGCTTTGTTTCCTGAAGTGACAGCTTGTTTAATTACACTTATAAACATCCAAAGAGAACACGGTGTAGAAATTTCATTATGTGAAAATTCTTGCATCTGTCACAGGGGAACATAAGCATTCTGCTCCCTGTGCCCAGACTGTGGCTGGCAAGGCTCTGTGCTCCAACTTGAATAGCTGGAGCCTTAGTACTGTCTATTGAACAATATGATCACACAAAGAAGGTCGTGCTCAATTAATTAGCTGTGTGTCCTGGACTTCACATACCAGTGAGGTTTTAGTGAAATTCATGATTTGAAATAGAAGGAAAAGTCTAACCTTGATGATGCCTCCTAGCTGGAATACACTCTTCTCACTAATGTAGTTACAGTACGATGGATGTGTCATGGTTCCTTCCGATAAGATCCAACAGCTGGGGATACCACCTTATACGAACCAAAATTATACAGTAGCTAATGCAGCATCAGCACACTGGATTTGAGGAAAGCTCGTGGCAGCCCAAAAGGTGTCAGAAGTCAATTTGCATTTTGGAACTGGTGTCTGAACTGGTGTCTGAAACCTAGCAAGTTTAATTTGCTTTCTTCATCCACAGTCCAGAGTCCATTCTCTGAGTACATCACTTTCTTAATGCATTGGATTTTAACAACTTTAGGATAGCCTCCTTATATTTCAACTCTGCACCTCATTCCAATACCTCTAATAGGTTTCTTAATTGCTTCTCTGCATGACACTGATCCTGATGGGAACAGTGCAAAAATGATTTTATATTCTCTTTTCCTAAACTCTCTCTCTGTATGCCTTTGAAAAGATATTAGCCTGGTAAAATAACTCTGATTAATTAACTTGGATAGAAGAGAACTCTGGCCTGCTACACAAGAGGATCAGAAGTGATTGAACTGTGCACTGAGGTGTCTCACAACAGTTTTTGAACTGAATTTGAAGTGAATCAGGAACAAAATAACTTTCAGTCAGTGTCACCTATCACATTTGGAATGACTTGCACCTATGAAGGAAGTCTTTAAACAGGCCTGTTCCAATACCAAGGGCAAACTAACTTACCTCCCTCTCCAGGAATTAATGTCGCAGGTACAGTATGTGAATTGTTTGCCTTTCCAGCTAGACCTGAAAGAAACTCATGATTCATTCCCGAGTGCTTGTTTCAAAGCTGTAATGCTAAGAAAAACAAAAACGGGTATCAAGAGTTGTGACAGCTACTTAGCGTTAGATTCTACACACAATAGGCATAATTTATTTCCATTAGTGAGAAAACAAGCACATAATTTCAATCGAAGTAGGGGGGAAAACTGTTAAAATTGATGGATACCAAAGACTATGCCTGAAGAACTTTCTCACCAATCTTAATTAAGTGTTCACAGGTGCTATGTCATATTTCCCTGTGACAGCTGTTTAAGTGTTGTCCGTTGTACGTATAACCAGGCTCATTTTACTGGGCCAAGATTGTCATTCACAGAAGGAGCTTCATCTTTTCTTTGTCTCAAAACCTATTCTCTCAGCCGCAATTGTCTTTTGCCTGTAAATGACAACGGTAGTTCTTCGGGTGCCTTCCTCCAACGGCCCGTGTCCTGTTGGAAACAAATGGTGAGTACCGGTTGTTCCACTTCCCACTTTCCACAGGGCTTCCCACTGGGGTCCAGGGGTCACCTGTTTGTGACCTCCACCTTCCTGCCACACTCTTCCCCTCCAGTGGGACTGCAACCAATCACCGGGAACACACAGGGCTTCGAGCCCTTTTCTTGTCTTCCACTGTAGGAGGCTGGGAGACGAACCTTCCACGAATTAATATGATCTCCTTGGACACCATAGTATTGATTTCTGAAAAGTGCACGTGACATTGAACCCAGTTGTGGACAGCCTGAAGCTGGAGTGCAATCCCTAGGAATTTAGTAATCCTGCTGTGTAGTATCTCTTTGATTACAAAGCAAAAAAAATGTACAATTCTCCTTGAGTGATCTTAATGGGCTTTTTACTGCTGATTGCAGAACCTTCTGTTTGAATTACAGTGCACCCTACCGTATTCCTTCTTACTTCTGTTTGCAGGCATCCTGGGCACTGATAGAGTAGACAGGACTGCTGAAAAGCAATTTGGGTTTCAAGCTCATCAAACTATCTAACCAGACAGATAGTAAACATACCCCTTCCAGGATAACTGACTACATTATAATGCCACAGATTAACTCAAGCTTGGAATGCACTCAGGGCTGCAATTTATCAATCCATTTTCTTGTCTTGCATTTATTTGAAAAAAAATCATTTTTAATTTATTTGATCGCTGAAACTGCTAGATTTTAGGAAACATTTTCTGCATTTTAATTTGCAGAGTTTTTTATGCTTTTCATTTTTGAGACCCTGCTCCACATATGTTTAGCTGCATGGGGCTGTTTGGAGGACACTTCAAAGGGCAGAAAAAGTCTCGTCTTGTTATCTCTCCATAAAAAGCATCTTATTCTGACACAGCACTATTATTCCTTTTGTTTCTCGCAGTGAGTAATCATGCAAGCTTAATTAAAAACCAAAGCTATTTTTTTTTAATTTGCAGCCTGTCAGAACTGCTATGTTTTCTTCTGCCTCGTCAGTAGATCACCCACTACTTCAAAAACAAGCTTGTCAACTGATATTTGGATTTAGGAATAAGCCACTCTTGTCCTATATTATACAAATGTCAAAAATAGCAATCCAATGACTTGAAAAGGTATTATTTTATTTCCAGACACGGGCACTGAATTATTCCCATGTGTGTTTCTCCACAGAAGAGGAGTATTGCTAATAATACAGTATTTTCTTTAAATGGGAAATAATTCAGTAGGTAGAATGGAAAAAAGTGTCAATCACCATGACTCATTTTATCTGCGAGTTTAAATTCCCGAAAGGACATTGTTCTGCAGCAAATTCTGGGAATCATCTAAGAATGAAATTGAACACATCTAGCTTGCTGTTTCTGTCTGCTGCGTTTAGATGAGTAGTCATATTTGAATTTTTTTGTATCGGACAAATTCAGAAGGGCGTATTGTGATATTTTAGTTTTGACTTTTTTCTTCCTAGAAATGCCTGATCTCAAATCTGAATGACTTTTAAATAGTGAGCATAAAAACTGATATTTTTCAACCTAAGACCATTACAGGTTTTTTTTTTAAGGGGCATTGCATAAAGACCATGGCACTGGTACTTTATTGGTAGAATCTGTGTTCCTCTCTCACTTTGTGAAGATCTCTCTCTTCAGGTTAAATTATGTTCACACTCTTTGTCGACCTCCCAGTGCTTCATATCCTTTGCTCTGTGGGTAGTGAAACTGCTTTGTCTGATCAGGATCCTGCTCAAGCACAAAAAGCTTTTTGCAAGATCAGACTTATTTCTGGAGCAAGCATAATCTTGCAGGGGTTTAGTTCAAGTGTGAAGCTTGTGACCATGGAACTGCACAACAGGGCTGGGAAGTGTGCCTCTGTGCTTTAGAGGTTTTCATCATCTACTGCATTTTCCAAAGGCTGATTCATACGAGCCTGAAGGAAAGTGTTTCATACTGAAGAGAAAGGAAGTGTGTCTTGCTTAAATGGAGGCCTCCTGAGACATTACTGCCATCTTCAATGGTATTTGGCATCTAGTTATAAAAGATTCCCAATGTAATACGATTGTGGTGCTATTCATTCTTTCTGCTTGTGTGTGGAGATTGGGAGACTTATGAAACTTGACTGCCTTTACCGGCTCTTACTCCTCATGGGAGTTCCTTTGAACTACTGCTGATCTGACCGAAATCCCTGTTTCACCTTCATCTTTTCAGCAATCAGCTACTTGCCTCTTACTTTTCTTATAGGCTGAGAGGCTGCTTTGTATTTGTTATTAGGTATTGATGGCAACAGAGTGCTGTGCAGTGGTAAAGCGAAGGCTAATGGATTAATTAGTCTCTCCGTGGGTGCCCCTTGTGTGTCCACTCTCTCGTTTTGTTTTCAAAGCTATTTCTCCAAACGCATGTCCTATGCATGGAAGTCCTCCTTGGGGGGGATCTGAAAACACTTCAGTGCCAAAGAGTAAATTAGATTATTCATATCTGTGTTTGATATAGCAGATAGCTGCCCTTTCTTGCTATGATGTTAAGGAATGGTCAATCTGTCTCCACAGTTAGACATTTAACCCCGACTCCTGCAGACTCTCATGCGAATGATTCTTTAAAGGTTGCTGTGCTGTTTTGGCAAGGCTTTTAAATGTCTATCCTCAATGTACATTTCAATCGATTTGGACTTTGGCGCCTCCAGAATTGAAAATAAATTAGTAAATCAAGTCAATTAAAATTGATCGAAAAGCTAACAGCTGAATAAATTAGCACGTGAGGCTGTCCAGCTCAGGGGACTGTAGCTACGCTGAGCTACACATAGCAACTTGTCAGCAAATTTCTGTCTTCAAAGTAGAGAGACATCATAAGGATACACCAACTCAGGAGAAGAAAGGACAGGTTCTTTGCTCTTGCAAAACACGTGTTTCTTTTGTATCTCTGCAGCTGTCAGTTTATAAATAATCCTGCTTCTGCCTGCTGCATGTTAAGAACGACTTCCCTGGACACTCAAGACCGGGGTTCTGCTGTTGAATTAAGGAGTCACCTTGCGAGTTTCAAAATAGTTTCCACACAGTTTATTGATTTGAATTCTGCTGTCAAATGTTTCAGTATCCATAGGTGCATCTACATTCACCTTCCAAATAATTGCAGATCGGATGCTACATAGGTCAGATTTTCTAGATCAATTCACCACACTTAAACCCTGCAGCACTACTGTTGAGTTCACAAGATCTGGTTGTGTCTTTCATTTCTTACTCTCTCAATCCTTGATATGTTTAAATAATCTGATGCTCTGAAAGGGTACAGATATCAAATAAATACAACAGTTTTCAAGCTTTCTCAGTACAGGTACAGTACACAATATATCCAAGACCTACTTAATATTACATTTTCATTTCCAATTTAAATTCCTCATGTAAAAGATAAGTCAATATTTATTTGGGCTCCCAGTGCTTCATCTCCTTTGCTCTGTGGGTAATGCAACGTAATGCAAATACTTTTTAGCACTTTTGAGACATGAGAGAAGAATCACGGGATGCTAACAAATGGTGTAGACATTCTCCCAGGTGTTCACCAGGAGAAGGTTTCAACTGCTTATTCAGGAACGGAGGTGATGCACTGCGAATGTTGTGTGATAGTAAACCCAGTGCATGTGCCGACATGATAATTAACAAGCAGTTTTGATAAGCAATATATGCGGTGAAATGAAGGCCAAACACGTCCGCCCTGCTGCATTTTCTGTTGAGATGATTAGTAAGTTTTAATCTGAATACATGGTTTATAGTGATTCATCATGCCTGGGCTATAATTCACTATGGTTTAGCTTATCAAATCATTTTGACTGGCAGTGTTCAGAACCATACATTTTTGTAAATCAAAGTGTTTCAGGGTAAAAGAAAATTATTGTATTGATTACAGTTCCAAAGGCAGCAATTTCAAGCTGAGAAAATCTGTCATTTTCCTTGGCAGATGTCTGAGGGCTTTGGATTCCTTTGGGTTTCTGTATAAATGTACAACCTTGACTTTGCATCTGGTCCCCTAATTCTTAATCACTTGAAATGCCTCTATAAATACAAGCTTGCAGCAATCACGACATGGCACTGGTTTGAGCACGAGATGAATTGATATATTGCATGCAGGAGAAAAAACGATTTGTCTGATTGAGGATTAATTCCAACACATCCTCATTTTTACATCCCCTGGACCAGTTTAGATGTGATTTCCTTGCGTATTATCCATCCATCCATACAATCCATCCATCTCCAATGTAATAATACTTGCATTAAGGTTTGGAATTACTAGCCATCACACAAAGCTGCATCTTCCATCTGCTGAATATGTAATGTCTAAGATGAAGGCGTGTTCTGTGCCTATTTTAAAAGCTTTGTATTATTATTCATGCTGGTTGCAACGATGATGAGAATCTAGCATCAACGAGGATCATTTTTGTACATTTCAAGTTGCCAAGAAGCATTTTAGAAAATCATAAATAAACACCAGCCATTGGGCAGTGTTGGACTGAGCCCTATTACCAGATGGGGACTCTTGCTTTCTAAAAAACCTATACACTTGTTGAACGATTACGTGTTGTACTTCATGACAGATATGAATTACCTTTAAGTGTGATTTATTTTTCCTGGTTCAGTTGTATTTAAATGTGTCTTATATCTGTTATGCTGCTGTCAAGCCGAACTCCAAGTGCAGGTTCACACAAGGAGCCTCAGGAGTCTTGGGGAAAGCCAGGTGGCACTGAAGCTTAATGAGAGATAATGAGCTAATATTGCAGACTGATTGAAGGATGGAGCTGTATGAATTAATGGGAGGTAGAGAAAGGTTGCCTAGATGCAATGGAGAGGCTAGTTTAAAAATAACTGACTGAAAAATGTATCCGCTTCGAAAAATAATGCCTTGATACAGCGGACAGACTGGCTTGAATACGGCTGTGAGAAAAAATGTTAAGATGGGGAAAAAAAACTGCCTTGATGCAGCGGAGAAGACTGGCTTGAATACAGCTGTATGAAAAAGAGGCAGGCTGGAATAAAACTGCCTGGATAATGTGAAGGCTCTCAGCGGAACGAGACCCTCTGGAACAGCAATAGAGAAGGCTGGCTCTGAAAAAGACAAAATGTGAAAGATTACAGCCACAAAAAAACAGTAAGGGCTGAACGAGTTCAGGTGGGTAGCTGCGTCAGCAAGCGTAGGCTACGAAGGAGCGAGTAATAGGTTTATTCCATTCTGAAAAGAGAAGAAAGAAAACACAATGTTTCGGCCATGGAGCCTTCTTCAGGTATGAGGAAGACAGGGCAGTAAGCAAAGGTAATGTAGCATAGGTGAACAAAAGCTGGGAGAGAGGAGGGGCGGGAGGCAGGAGCAGGGGACAGACAGAGTGGCCAATCAGGTGGTGTGAACTCAGGATAGGTGAAGAGAGGTGTGAAATGAAACCTACACGGGCTGAACGCCCCTGCTGATTCAGCACTGATGAATTCAGGAAAAAACTAGGCATTTGTCAAAGTTTCCGTACTGCAAAGGTTACCACTGAGCACTTATCCTAATGTCAGAGCACTGAATAAGCAGGGAAGAAGCCTTAAATAGTCTCAATGTATGACTAAGATTTGAAGGGTCTTCCATATTTGAAAGATTACTGGTCTCTGGGAGATGTGTCCTGAGCTAGTTTGCATGGGCTCGGAAGGTAAGCCGAGAAACCTGTGTAAATGCACTGGTTGCCTGGGGCAACATCAGGAAGCGAGCTGCTCCAGTCCATCAATATCTCTGAATATTTTAGCAGGGGAACACAGTTATTTTAAAGTGAGAAATTTAGAGAAGTACAGAATTCATAGGACAAATGTACTGTGTCTACTTAAGAGACAATTTAGTGCAACAGAGGAGAAGGAGCTTGGCTGTGGAGCTTGAGCCAGGCAATGCCCAGAGCCGTCCCCAGAGTATGACCACAGCTCCAGGCTTGGGCAATGATAGGCCCTGCACCGTGACATCAAAATGTCCAACCCTGCGGCATGCTGTGACTTTTCTAACAAGGCATGGAGCAACATACATCCAAATATGTAGATGTATATTGAGAGGTATTAAATGTGAAACATTCAAAATGTAACTTAAAATGTTTTCAAGGCAAGCTATTAAGACCAATTATTTGGCGGTTGCACATCACGTACTGTATACAACTGGTGTCCCATCCAAGGTGTACCCTGCCTTGCAACCATTGCTTGCAAAGATAGGATCTGGCTGCACCATGACCCTGTATTGGATAAAGCAGTTAGAAAATGGATGAACATCACATATACATGTTTATCTTAGTTAAACTGACT
The DNA here is from genome assembly GCF_059453375.1 of Lepisosteus platostomus. Lineage (NCBI taxonomy): Eukaryota > Metazoa > Chordata > Actinopteri > Semionotiformes > Lepisosteidae > Lepisosteus > Lepisosteus platostomus. The sequence goes on along the minus strand of NC_142623.1, from coordinate 8,158,264 downwards.
TCCTAGCTGTCTTCTCTTCCCTAGGCATCTGGTTTGCATCTGGTTTAAACTCCTGGCTTATCAGCATGGATACTAACACATGTCTGATTTTCAGTGCATAATGTTAATCTCTGCTAGGAAAGGAAAATATATAACTCATTTCCTTTAAAAGTACTTTCCTTTACTATGAGCCGCAGTTATGCAGCTCCCAGATTGCTGAAGACTGAAAAATCCCAAACCCCTAAACCCTTTTTTCTCCCAGCCTTTGTCTGACCTTGGTAAGTAATCTTCATCTTGCCCATTCATGGGTTGCTGTTGGCTAGACCTATGATTAATCTCTCTCTACTTTTGTTTCCTTACATTGCTGTTAAAATCCAGTCACGTTACATTTTCATTAACAGACCACAACACCTGACTGTAATGCTGATGTTTTGTTCAGCTACAGATCTCCCAGTCCTCTTTTCCAAAATGAAACACGTTTTCTTCCTCATTGCCACAGTCTTGGTTGGCTGCTTCTATTTCCCCCCACTCTCCTGTAGAGTGTCTGTGCAATATTTTCACTGACTAGACTAAATCAATAATGCTACCATGTATGAGAATAGGTAGCCTTACTCAGTCTTTCGTTGTGAATTTGTAAGAAAAACTTCCTAATCTGTTTTGAAGAACACCATGTGAAAACTCTCATTTCGCTGCAAAGATGTTATCAGGCTACTCTGGGCATTGATTAACCACATGTGACATAAGAAATAAAGCACCGAAGAAGATTACTGTCACTTCAGATAAAAAAGACTTTGCAGAAAGAAATAGAATTTAACACCATCATGCTACTTAGAGATCAGAAAGCAGTTCCTTCATTGCAGCAATTTGTTTACTCATATGCAGAATGCTTATGTTTTACAGTGGTGTTCAGACACTTGTTATGGACATCCATAGCAAAAATATTTCTTTTGGTAAAGAAAAAGTTGAGGACAAAGCATTTTTGAGGGTAGTTAAGAGTAATGCATTCACAGAGAAATGTAAGTGTGGATCATACATTAAACTCCCAATCATTCCACCCACACTCATGTGCAGGATGAACCTTTCCAATCTAGAAGCAGAATTGAGGTTGTGCCACTCGTCAACAGCAGACCCACAACTCCCAGTAATGTCTCATGCGAAATGACCTGTATGGCCATGTAGTGCAGGTACATGTGCAGAAGCCTGACTGCTTGCACCCTTCTTCTCAGTGCTAAAAGAGGTATCTAGTTTCATTAATGGAGCCTTTAGGAAAGCGGTGTTTGTTCCCTACATCCCTACTGCCCCCTATCTTATGACAGTAATACATTTCAGTAGCATGAATGAAGTGAATAACAGTTGGCTACTCCAAATGTGAGCCAGAAAGAGATTAATTAGCTGGAGAATGTCAATTAGTAGCACAATAATGTAAGTGGGCCTGAATAGATAAGCAAGGAGCAGGCTGTTCTATAGTGGCATGATGAAAATCATAAAGAGTGCCCTTTGTACAAGAAGAACAAAGCGAAACCGTCCCCAGTTCCAGCCACGCATAATTATTCTGTTCCTGCTTCTTATTGCTGCAAAGAAATAAGAAAAGAAAGGACTTGAAAATAATAATTACATGAACACTTTAAACTTTCTTTGGAAATATTACACTACAAATTTTGCGATATCTGAAAGCTCCCAGTGCTGAATCTTTCTGTGATTAGCTAGCCAACAGAACCCACAGACAGCAGTGTGACCAGGCTGGATGTGATCATCCCCAGGTGGCCCAGATGGGAGAATGGGGGAGTGGTGTTGCCCCCCAACATGTAGATGAGTGATTACACACAGTGTATCTAGCAGTGATTTCTTCCACTTACAGTGCCTATAGTAAGTCTACATACCCTTTCCAAAGTAACACATTTAGTGGCCTTATAGCCTGAAATCAAGACACATTAAATCAGAATTTAACTCTTATTTACACATTGTAACACATAATCCCTAAGCGAAAATCAAATGCTCAAACATTCTGAAGATCAATTACAAATGAAAACCTAGAAAAATGCATTGGATTAGTGTTCACACCCCTGAGTTAGTACTTGGTGGAAGCACCTTTTGCTTGAATTACAGCTATTAATTCTGTTTGGATAGGTCTGTACCAATGTAGCACCCCTAGATTTGGCAGTGTTTGCCCATTACTCCATACTGAACTGTTCAAGCTCAGTCAAATTGCAAGGAGATCGTTAAAAGACTGCAACCTTCAGGTTATTTCACAGATAGTTAAATACCTTGGGAAACTACTCAGGGCTCAAAACAGGGCCCCATTAAAGAAATGTTATGAAAGTTCAGAGCATCTGACGAGTTAATATACTGTGAAGAAAGTAAACAAGCCCCTCCTTCCACCATTGACCCCTGGCATCTAGTACACAAGCAGCCACATTAACAGAATAAGCCCAAATGGTTCCCCGTGCTTTTTTTCTTTTATCAGCTCTGTCTGGTACTGTAGTGCTTGATTGGCAGATCTAACAACCACAGAGGCCACAGTCAATCAAGTCAATGAGCTCAATCCAATTAAATATTGTATAGTTTTTCAGCAGAAAAACGCACACATTCTTCACCACTGATTGGTCACACGCTAACGTCATAAGGCAGTGATAATGCTATGTTGTTATTTTTTGTCATTGGGATTTGTAACCATGCTTAACAGAAACCCAAAGGGTCACATGTCAGAAAAATCAAGACAAGATACAAAAATTATCAAACTGAGCTTTTTCACAAAAGGTATTAAATTGTCATGTAAGAAGTGTCTGATTCAGCACAGATTATGTTGCTATTTTTCTCTCAAGAGTGTCTCAGAACTAGCTGAGCGATGTGTTTTTTTTTTTCATTTAATAATTCATTGTGCAAAAATGCTAGACAGTGCCAGACCTTATCAAGGAAAAAGATCTCCTCTTTACGGCTCTCATTCTACATTCTCACAACACTGGTGGAAGATTTTATTGCTTCCCTTCACAGGTTTAATTAAAATCTTTCCTTTCACAAACAAAGCTGGGTTTGGATGCAATGAAACAAGACACTAGTTTCTGGGGTACTATTGTAGTGTCGTCATACAGAGAAACGTAAACCATCAGTGTCTTCCCTGGTGTGTTCTGTGTACTGTATATATTTATTTGATCTCTCTAAGTCTAATGGTTCAATGCAAGGACCTCATTCACAATTTTTAATTTTATTCACATTTGTATTATTTTTACTTGCGCATAAAAGGATTAAATTTGTGGAAACACAATCAGAATGCAGAGATAAAAAAGTTTGGGCTTAAATGTATGTTTTGGTGTCTATAACATGTTTAACTGTGTAAGGAAGACTGGAAAAAAATAAAAAAATATTCTCAACTTACATTTTCAACGAGTTTGAACACATTCTCACACACTTACAGAACAACATGAAGATAATAACAGCAAATGGTTATTGATCCTTTTCTGGTAAATGCTCTACAGTTCAATAATGAAATAACATTCCATTCCCTGCAGGGAGAATGGTAAAGGAAACATTAAGAGTTCAAGTAACTGTTAGTAAAGATTTTTTAACAAGAGGAATGAATGTTTTTGACAAGGCAATCGCTTAACATTACCGAGTAGAACTGATGGCAGATTATGCATTGAATTGTATCTCATTTCAAGTTGGGATTCAAGGCCAAAGTGAGTCATGCTTTCCTAGCCATCTGCAGTGCTGTATCACAAAACACATTTTCTATACGTCTATATCTTCTCATTTTTTGTCTGCTGTTTAATATGAGGTTAACTAATGAGCACAGACTACAAAAATCCATGGATGTTCAGACGCTCCTGGAGAGTTTTGAAATGGACAGATTGGTAAGATGTTTATAGTAGGTAGCACAAACGTATTAGGCCCGGAGGTTTGGATACCAAATGTCACAGAGCGGATGACCCCCACTGGTCCACTGTCCAGGATTTCTGTCCTGTTTAGCACACCGAAGAAATCCCAGTGAAGCTTTGCTCATAGTAAGTGCCAGCTGAGATCCACCAGAGTCTTTGTGAAAGACCCTGATGAATAATGATCAAATATCCCGCATGCATTCCAATGAATATGAGGCAGGAAATGTGTTGCTGCCTTAAGAAGCACAAGACAGTTTCAGCTCCTTTGCTGTTCGGAACAAGCCGCTACACCTGGAACAGGTGAAACATGCAGTTCATTCCCTCATAACTCACCTCAAGGGAGTCCAGCTGGAAGAAAGGGATTACTCGGACTGGACTGGGAGGCAGATACACTACTGTTCAAAAGTTGCATCATTTTTTTTTTCACCAAATTTTGTTCCTTTGTACAGAAAAAAATTCTATATCACTCTTCTACTGAAGTTTCACCCATGTTGTTTTAAACTGTTAATTAATCCTAACAGATCTGTATTTTGAAGGCAATAAAGAAGACTTCTATCTTTATGAATGTGTAAACAAAAGTTTGGAAGGTAATGAGAAGAAACACATGAGTCAATTATATTTGATTGGCAAATGTAATGGATCGGATACTACAACAGTTCGTACTGGCTGCTCATGTACAGTTTACTTGGAGTCCTTTTGATCATGTTTCTGAAGATTCTGATCAAAGTGAATTTAAGATCACTAAATGGCAAGCTTGGTTTCTTGTCACTCAGATACGCTGCTTTAATAAGTAAGGTGTTATGATGGTAGAAAACAAGATTACTCATCTCATAGAAATATCGTAACTCCTGATTGTTGATTGTGTTTGAGATGATTTTCAAAACCTTGTGTAACAGGTGCCAGTTTTCAAGTAGATTTTGCTATGTGCAAAAGCCCAACTTGTGATTCACTGAGATGTGTCTCATCTGGAAAAAGTGCATATTGAGGATACTCTTGCATGGTTTGCATATATGCTGTGTAGCTATACATTATGAATAATTTGACAATAAAAGAACCAACAGACACCTTTTATTGAATTATTTATTGAATGCTATGGTTGCTCTCAAGCTATTTTTTCTCATACATTTACACTTTTTTACTGCAGTGTCACATAATATATTTATCATTAAATATATATATTTAATTAGGTCTATCCTCGTTAATGTTATGTTATTACATTTTACCTTAGTTTTTAATGTCTGGATGCTGGACATAATGGAACCATATACAGTAAGTAAATGTAGCCATGTTGAAGAAATGGAACCTGCAAAAAATTAATAACAATAATGCTGATTTATTTTCACAGTTTCAATAATTTTTAGGGTAAATATTTTTTGCATCTTGTTTTTTTGCATACTGTATGTCTTTCTGACTTTGGAAACTGTGTACTTGGTCTGAGATAACTTTTAGAGAAGATGCAGCAGAAGCCATAAAAGGTTTCAAACTTTTTAGGCATTTAAAATCTTTACAACAATTTTTTGTGTATTTTGTTACTTTGAATACATTATTAACCCAGTTGTATGGGGTGGACTGGAATCTCTGAGCCCAACTGCAGTGTGAAACCTACAACCTGTATGTTCAGAGGCCTGGTCACTGCTGTATTCCTGCCTCTGTTAAAAAAAAAATCAAGTTTGGCCTTAATTTCAAAGAAAGTTTTTTTTGTTGTTTTTAGTGTGAGGCTGTGTCATGTTGTCAGTTTGAACACCGCACCTGTTCTGCTAGACATTGGAGGATGGTGATTTGCCCTGCTCTATATAGCTAACCTCATTGTGTCCACACATATCCATTAGTAGGAGAAGCATAGCCATTTTACACATAAAGAAAGAGGAAATGCTGAAAGAGCTCTCAACACCCTCTGTTTGCCAGAGCCCTATCTGTCAATGGTACTGGTGCACTGCCTGCACATTTTGACATGTTCAAGATGCATGTGATTAAATAGGATGCCAATTTTGGGATCCAGGCTCTAGCTAGTTTAGATTCCCAGCATGTCAGCTTCATGTTCTGAATCAGATGGTGTTCTTTTTCCCTTTCTGAGAGAAAGACCAGAATATATTAACTTATCTCCACCTTCTGTGTATGAAACATAAAACTGCAACTGGCTGCTACGTCCTAGGGAACTAGAGAGGAGAAATCGAAAAATGTACCAACAAATGGTTTTCTAGTCCTGCTGAGCTTAATTTAACTCGCAGTTTAACATCTCCTAGCTGTATATTCTATGATGTGACACAAGATGAGAAGACTACAAAACAGCTTTCACTTTTCAGCTTGTGAGGCTGAGATCTGCAGGTGTTTTCTTTTTGAATATTTTTTCCTTCTTCCTGGTTTTCTCCACATTTTTTAAAACAAGGTTATGTACATGTATCTGATTGAGCTCTTTTATTTTTTAAGGTTACTGTTTGTAGTGATTTCAGGGTTTTTTATTGAGAGCAATAGTTAGAATTTGTAACAGTAAATTGAGAATACTTGAGTACTTTTAGAAATCAATCAAACATCATAATTTACAGTCTCACACACAGATTCTAAACATACAATTATTATTATTGTAATTATTATTGTATTTTGATGTTATTGATATAACATCCAAAATATGTTTAACAAACAACAAAACACAATAGAATATATTTGTGGAACGATTTGCCACGATATGAAAGGCTGACTGTTTATTCAAGGATTACAAGTAGAATAGTTAACTTTAGAGTTATAATACATCGACTTTAAGGTTTATCATCTAACTCAAAGGTTTTAGCATTCTCAAATAATTGCATCACATTCGTACTTTTAGATACAAATATTCTATCAAATTTGTTTGTAATAATAGTTCAACTCTCAAGAATTATAAATGTGAAAGAATCATTTTTATATCAAAGTTCTGTTGGCCAATGTTTGACTTTGACAGCTGAGAAAAATGAGCTGGACTGGATTGGTCTGTGGTTTTACTTGACAGCTGCTTGTCTGTGCATGGAGAGTCCCATTGCAGAGAGGAGAGAGAGCTTTGCCTAGCATTGGGCAGATTTGCCTTAAATTAGCATTGCTGAACTTGAAAAACAGTCTGTGAACAGTTGTCTTCTTGGGTCAAGTTGCAGGTAGACAGTAGAAAAGGTTCCAACTGTCCTATTTCATTGATCAGGCAAAAATAACAGTGGGTTCACAAACACAAGATTTCTTCTGTTTCAGGAAGAATATATTGGGCAATATTCTGTACTTTGCTGACTCACTCTCTCAACCTGGCGCCTCGGAAACAGTTTAAGTCATGACTATGATTGCTTGCGGTCTCGTGTTTGGAAAAACATACAGTAGATTTCCAGTTCAGTTGGAGTGAGATGAGGAACCAGTGAGTCAACCAATGAAAATGAGTTTGCTTTTAAAGTGTGACATCAGAACTGGTGATTAGTTGAGGGTGTTATCGGGTATAGTGCTTGTACCTACCCTGCACATCCCCTATTGATGGATTTTCCAATGGGTGATGAACAGTAACTTTGGACCCATCATCTTGGGAAGAAACAGACTACAGACTTAACGGAGCCTATCTGCACTCTTTATTAATAGATGTGTATCTTATTAAGGAGGCCTCCTAGACACATTCCGCAATTACTGAGAGGCCACGAAGCTGCTTGGTCGAGACAACACATACTGTTCGAAAATCTTTAATAACACTTAATTCTAAGTGTAATAATAGGCTTTGCCATTACAGTTATATGGGACATTCTCATTCTCATTCTTGTGTGGAAATCAGTTAATAACCCTTGAAAAACTGTTAGAAAATGAGTGTTACTTCACAGCTGCTAAGACCTGACAAAAAACAAATACTGAATGAACTAATAAAATGAAAATGGGAAAAAAATGCAAATCAATTTAAAGTGACAAAATTAAGTTTTTAATAAAGCTCATGGAGTGATTTATTTGCAAAATTATTGCAGAATCAGTAGTTTGTTGTACAGCCTGTGTGCAAGACATTCTGATCATTTGTTGGGAGAAAGGTTGTAATGTAGCTTAAAAAAGAAAAACAAATCTGCCTCAATTTCAGTTATCTCATTTTCTGATAAAGCCCTTGTAGGATGTGGTATCCCCCAGGATGTGTGGGAGCCCCTCTGTGTAGAGCCAGGAGAGGCTGCACATGGTAAAGTCCTTCAGCAATAAGCAGAGTCTTTGACATGAAACTGGATAAACTAATGGCAAATAGAGCCAGTTCCAGTTAGTTTGCAGCTGAAGGTTTTGGAGTTGCCACACAATCAACAGAAGACCAGTTGGCTCCTGGAGAAAAATAATAGCCAAGTGGTGAAGCTGGATGCCGTAGGCTCAGTGAATTGAAAAATAGCTAGATCCTGCAAGCTAACAAGGAGAACAAACCTATTGGAGTTCTTTCAAGAAAGTGCACTCTGCAACTGCAACTGCATCACCTCATATTCTCCTTGCACTGTCCAGCAACACTTTCATCTCACTTGTTTTCAGTCATAATTGTAATATAGGTCTTTTGTTTCTTCATAGTTGTGGCTTCATCGTTTCTAGACTGTTTTTCTTACTTTACTGTTTCTAAATTTTGCTTCATTCCCACTTAATGAAAGCTGTCAAGCTAATGAGCCAGAGACTGAGCAATTCAGGTGAGAGCTGCCATGGTACAATCAGGCGAGCTCTGTGTGTGGCATATGCCCGGACAATCTCTCTCTTTAATGTGTATACATTGCTCATTGTCCAGATGACACCCCTCTTGTTAAAATATAATTTCCCCTTCATAAATAGATACTTGCAATAGGTTCTGCTTTTAAGAAGAAGTAAGAAGATATTATTGATCATTTCCATTATAAAGAAATGGGAAACTTTCTTGGAAGGACTCCTCTGAGAATAATAGTGTCTTTTTATTCACCCAGAACAGACCATCCTTAAAGTTACCCCCCCCCACCAAAGCCTTGTTTATGTAAACAGAGACTCCCCAATATATATACACAATATTTTAATCATGACAATTGGGGAAAAATAACGTTTATCCTCCCCACTGGTGTATGTGTTGGCAAAGCAAGACTTTCAAGACTGTATGTATTGTGATGCCACATGGGGTAGTTCACAGCAGGGGCACAGGTTCTAGGTGGGTCCCTGACCAAAGATGCACCAAAGAAGACCAAAGAAGTCTGAAATCAAAGTATATTTTATTTGTAATTAACAGTTTACACTGCTGGCTTATTTCTGGCACACCAGCAATGGTGTATAAGGCAGCTATATGTAGACCTATATTATATAGAGGTTGAGCACAACACCTTAAGTCTTCAGTCCTAAATCTGACTGGTGGGTGAGCAGCTGGTGCTGTAGTACAGTAGCCTGTGCACCAGCTGTTATTCAGCCAAGCAGCTGGAAGGGTGAGTGAGTAACTTACGCTGCAGTAGTGGACTTGTGCACAGCAGTTAGTCTTCCTGTCGCCAGAAGGCTTATATTATAGCTGAGCTGCTGGAGTCTTCAGCCCTGAGACTGGAATGATGAATCAATAACTTAATCTCCAGTAAAGTGGCTTGTGCAGCAGCACAACAGCTAGTTTTCAGCCCAAAGACTTGCTATTTAGCTGAGTGGTTTAGCAGCCTGTGCATTACTAATAATTAATGTGATGATCCTGTGTCACTATCATCCCAGCTTCCTCTCTCATATGTTCAGTGCTCTGTTTGTGTGCTGGAGCAGGATGCACAGCTGATCTTTGCTCCAGTGACTGCCAGCGTTAACCATCTTGGTAGCAGTAAATTCCAATTGAGGTGTCAGGGAAAGTATTGCCTCTCAAAGAACCCTGCCCCTCACAGCATCACAGTAATCATTGTTTCGGAGAAAAGTAGGGTTTTGAATTCACGTAGGGTTACAGACATGACAATCAGTTATTCCTTTTGTAATTCATTTGTGAACTCCTTCATCCAAACAGGTAGTAGTTAAGGCTTTCAGTTAAATAAACAAGTTTGAGATACACTTGAAATGTGCAGTGTGCCATTTGTATGCCTGCTGCTGTACATGGGATTAGTTTCAGACTTCAGGGGCAGTGGAAGTTTGATCCCAGGCTGAAAAAACCTTTTCAGATTGTACAGTTTTGATAGGAGTAGCATTCCACGCCATTCTAAAAGTTTACCATAGCTGTTTTACACATTTCTCATGTCCATTCTAACCTTTTTCTACAAATTTACCTCACTCATAGAATGCTTGTGTTCTGCCAGGATTGCTTTTCTGGAGTATGATGACTATGATTTACTGTACAGTATATCAAGTGAGAATAATTATTCAATAAAAAATGCAGTGCCTTGTTTAACAAGTAAACTTAAAAGTTATATGTTGCATGTTTTTACCTCCAGGGATCCTGTTCATGTAATGAATCTCTTTTGAAACCTCATGACACATGTCCTAATATGTAATTTTTCTGATGGCTAGTGATATCTTGCAAGAGCTGTAGTGACAAGCACTTACTCTGTTGGGCATTTAAAATAAAATGAGCTCAGTACACCTTGGGGAAAGAGCACAGATGATATCTAGATGGATCACCTCCAATTTGCAGGTTAAGTGGTTTCCTCTAGTAAACTCTTATCAACACAAGCCAAGCTTCACTTCTTTAAATCTGATAACAGTTCATAGCATTGACTAGCACTGCACCTTAGCCTGTATCAGTTGCTTCTTACACTGAAAGCAACAAGACCAAACTGGTGCTGTCTCAGGCATTTCCAAATTTATGTCTGTTAATTCAGGTAGTTAGCCTTTTATCATTTTGATGACAGACATTTCTTCTTTTCTGTTACAGATTACATATTATTCATTTTAAGTATCTGAGAAGGCAGGCGCGGTGTTGGATGCTATCACATGTGCTCTTGTAATGAGATTCGCTGACAGAATGTATTTAGTCAATGAAACTGAAGGCCTGAAGGAGAATATTCATTTTGTTGTGCTTCTTCTTTTTCTTCTGCAAAATTATCTATACAGTTGTCAAAAACAAACCCCTTTAAAAGGGCCCCTGATAGATATTTTTTATGTGATACATAGCTGGTTGGTAAGAACATGTCACCAGATTACAGATGCTGTAAAAGGAGGAGACTGGTATACACTATTTTCACTATCTTGAGCTAGCAGTGAAGCATCTCTCACTGATAGCTATCCAAGGGTTTTCACAATATGTACCATAGTAGAGAATAATCACGTACTATGATCCCAGGAATCACAAGGACCCTGGGGTTAAAAGTAATTACTTCATATTTTCCGTCTTATTTTATTCAATTAATATTGTTTGTTCCATATATGATTCATCCATCAATTTTCTAGCAGCTTTATCTGCTGCAGGGTTGTGGAGGAGCTGTTGACTCTATTGGCAATCGGTGCAAGGTGGGATATACACAGGATGGGAAGCCTGTCCATCGCAGGACACAGACACAGACGCAAACACTTACACTAGAGCCAATATTCCCAGAGCCCAATTAACCTATCAGCATGTCTTAGGACCGGGTGAAGAAACTGAGGCACCCTGAGGAAACACATACAAACACCAGGAGAATATTCGATTTCCACACAGCACCCCAGGAATCGAACCCACGCTCCCAGAGCTATGAGGCAGCAGTGCTAGCTACTGCACACTGTGCTGCCCATCACATACTCTATTGTCACTTACACATATTTCTTTCAAAAAGCAGACATGCAGCTCAGCAAATGCTGAAGTCCTGATGTTTCAGAAGCTCACATGTGTCCTCACCTAGAACGTTATATTCAGTTCTGTCCTTCACATGTTTAGGAGGGCAAGGCATGGAATGGTAAATGAAACACATCCATTAAGCCCCAGAAACCGGGAGATTCAATTCAGATCTTGACAAGATAGAGAAAAGTAAACAAAGAACATAAACAGTAGTGGTCTCTGAAAGTACTTCTAATGTGTAGTAAACATTGAGGACTTGAATGGGAAAAACAGAGGCAGGCACTTTTAGAAAATAAGCTTAGGGCTGAACCATGCAAAAAAAAATAGCTTGTTCTCCTTGTAGTCTATCTTCTTATGAGCATTAATGCTCAAGAGAGACAGCGCTTGTGTATTCAGAGGATGAGCTCTGCTCCTTTCTTTTTTTTTCTGAGTGAAGTATGTGACGTGCTTCAAAGCAGCCTCTCGCAAGGTCAAAGACATTCCGATGAATAGAATAAAACAAACACAGAAGCTTATTGAAAAATCTGGCCCCTATGAAAATCTTACTTATTAAAACAGTGGACAAGCTGCATCTCTGCTTTCATCAACCGCGGTTCCCCTTCACCGTTGTCTGCTGCGTATTAAAAATGAAATCAGATTACGAACTTTAATAAAGGGGATCATTTTCTGTGCTGGTAGTTGTTTTTTTTTTTTTCAGGGCAGCATGTTCTCCTCCCTGATCGAATTATTTCCAATCCCTTCATGCTTGTCTTCTCTGTAAAAAAAAACGGAAGCCTTGGTTTAAAAGCATTTCTTGCAAATTGCAAACGAGCTTTAACATTCAGTCCTTGTGGAGGCATTGCTCCTTCGCTGCCACCAGCAAGAGAGTCTTTTATTTCTGTTTAAAATGAGTTGGCATTTTGAGAGGCACTGAAGCTAGTGCTCACCCCTTCCCCTCCCCCATTCCATTTTTTCTCTAATTCAAATGGCCATCGCCTTACCCACAGCTGTAATGCATACTGCTGCAGACCCTGAATGCATTAGCACAGGATGAGGGATCACAATGTGCTCGTGTCTGTCTAGTGCGAATAGACGTGATGTTATAAATGAGCTGCCCAAACAGTCGCATTGCTTTATGGTAAAATATCCTCAGGGGAAGAACAGGTATACACTGTCTGTGGAGAATTATAGATCTGCGTGTTCTTCTCTTGCTTTGAATTTTTGTTTTTTAGTTTCCTTGTCCAGATCTACAAGTAAAGCTCTGGGTGGTATAAAATAATACATAAACCTTTTATAAAAAATATTGTAGAAACATATAAAAATGAACAATAATACATATTTGCTCAATTCAGGCACGTGTGTTTAGAAATACAGCCAGCATGTGAATATGTCAGTGCATTGTTTTTTACAGAATTCTTTTGGAATGAGATAGAGAACTTCTTTCTTGTGATTGGCAGTCTTGCTGACACCGAACCCACTGTTGATCACCTAACCCGTTTTTAGAAACTGGTCCTTATGATCACCCATCTTCCCACTGCCCCCCCACACCCCCAGCCAGACAGAGTATTAGTGATGAAAGGATCAATTTCAGAGGCGTGCATGTAACCACAGACTGGCACCTGCAGACGAGCCTCAGTGACATTCCTGGCACCATGCTAGAAACATCCTAGAAAGGCCCATGGGAAGGAGCCACAGTGGCTTTTCCTCAGTACTTCAGTAGTTGTCCTGCAGATGAAGTGCTGCCTTATGGGATTTGTGGATAGATAGCAGTACGTCATGAAAAAGCCAGAAAGCAAAACTAATGCAGCAACAAACGCAAGTTGCTCTCAGAGGGACATAATGTCGATGTTGCTATCACAGCAACTTTTCCGCCACTTGGGGAATCTTAATGAATGGTGTCGATGTGAAGAAATGCACGCCTTTACTTTTGTTGACACCCAATTAAGAGCAGGATGAAAGTCTCTAAGGCTAAAGTGAGATGCCAGGGGGGGGAAACGGTTGTGACTATCCCTGGCTATCATAAACAGAGCCCAATTCTTTCCACACTGAGATTAACCCAAATAGTCATTCACCTCACTGGCAACAAACAAGCAGTTCTCATTCACTCCGATGAGAGTGCAAACGGATGTGTACAATTTGCTATTACATGCAAAACAGTAATGGGGAATGTGACAAATTGTGGGAATGCACAATCTGTGCTGAGTAATACAGCATATATTTTAATTTTTTTTACAGTTTCTGCTTCCTTTTTTAGAGAAGGCAATCTCTGAATCATTGCTAGGTCTGGGGCTCAGCACTCAGGAAGTGGACCCAGCTTGCCACAAAGTGAATATCCCTAATAAAAACCTCGTCAGTATTTTAAATGTGTGTAATGTCACAGCAGACTGAAATCATTGTAGTTTTCTTGGATAAATATATTTCCTGTTCCTGGAACCATAAAAAGAGGATATCATCACCTTTATTAACACCCACGTTTATATTTTTATTACTACTACTGCTACTACTACTACTAAGAAAATGACCACTTCTAGGCTGATATTCAATTAAACAAGATTACATTATGTGTTAGTTAAGGAAGTAGCTAAAAAAAGCAAATACTCCAGGCATATAGGAGAATAATGCAAGTGCTACATGAAATCACACAGATAGTTAACTCAAATTGTACATATTCCTCCAGTAAAAGCCTGCTGTTCATTTAAGTATATTGTATTTAAAGGTCTGGTTGAAGTGGAGAATTTAAAAACGCCATAAATCAGCTGATTTTTCAGAAGGATTTGTTTTATAAATCTGCTCATGTGTGTGAAGATATAAAGAGTAATAATATGATCTGAAGCAATCATCACAATACAGAAGCAAATCAGTAGAATAGTTTCCTCTTTTTTAAAAAAAAATGCCCATTTATCAGATTAAGCAGAAACCTTTTGCCTGTGGAATTTCAGGTACCCACTTTACATTAGTTTCCAATCTAGCACGTCTTTGTAAAGAATTTATCATGCTATTTGGAATCTCTCCCAAAAAACTGTCTCACGTAGCCTAAGGACTTTGCCACCTAAAAACTGAGGCTTATTAGTTGTGTGACTTTCTGAAAGACATCTGTATCACTACAGTGCACCTGAGCAATGTTTGCAGTGTTATTGCAATCAATGAGGTGAGATCAGAACACAAATGTTGGGTGGCAGACATATGTGTCTTTTAAAGCCCGATCACTGTGAAACAAACCCCAAAAATATCAAATTATGTCACACATAATATTCACAGTATCACTTTCCACTTTTCTTTTACACTCTGTAAAACCACTTTGCACGAACATCTTTGGTTCATATCAATTTATTTGTAAGTACAACAGGAATTGCAGTGAATCTACAAGATAAAAGCATTTTCACCCTGCTGCAGACTCTTGATGTAATCTCAGTTTCATGTTTATTTTGACCTTTTTCACAACAGCACAGAGTACTTTTGAAAATGTTATTTTCCATTGAAACAGCATGTCTCTAAAATAGATCTTGTTTTCTCTGAACATGGTTTGAGCAACAACCTGTAGTGCTCTGTCCTGCCTGCAGGGGAGTATGTGCAGAAGGAGATTTTCATGCATGTCTTACATAACAAAACCAGGTGTCCAATGAGTGGGAGAGATTAAAGAAGAAGAGAAACCCTACCACACATTATTGATTTTCAAACAATATTAATTTTTAACAGCAAAAAGAACCTACCAATCTTGTTAAAAAAGGGATGACAGGTTTGAAAGTGAGGGTCATGAATGATTTATCCTTTCGCCTTCGAGTCTGCTTTGGTGAGAGATTTTTAAAAGGTCAAACCAGACAAAGAAAGAGAGACAAATTCGCGAACACAGCTCTTTATTTGGGAGTGTAAAGCTATAGCATTTCTTTGTGGATGTTTTGAGCTGTGTTTGACATAAAAATCCATAAACTACATTCGTGGTGACAAACTGTTGACCTGATTACTTAGTTACATCTACATAATACAATGATTTAGTTCAGAATTGGATGTGTGAACATGAGAATACTAATGATGTTTGGTTATAAAATAGAATTTATACAGCAAACAAACATTTTAAAATGCATTGCATGGTGTGTGGCATAGATTTGAAAATGATATTCTTTGAACAACAAATAAAGAATTTGCATACAGTACCCCAAGTCTATGTAAATGATAACTATTGTTATTTAATACACTGTAATAAACTTAATGATGGGTAAAAAGCAAGCAGATATACAAGAGTGAACCAGATGTTCTGGTTCCTTTAGCCTTTGGTAGATTAGATAAGATGAGTAAATAACAATTTGTTTTCAGAATTTAAGGCACCTTCAGCACTTAATCATCATTTGATAAGTGACAGGTAAGATATTTTAAGCTGCACTTAAGATCATATTAAGAACAATCTGTGAGTAAAAAACAGGTTGGCATGATTTGAAACCTTCACTGTGATTAATGGGACTCTGTTCACAGCTTACATCATGTGCTTAACAATCTGTTTTCAGCAAAATACATATACAGCAATTCTTTTCAATTACAAATAGTTGTTAGGTGATTGTGGTATTACTTGTAGAGCAAGTCTTATGAGAAAGCAGCAGAACTCTAGCCTTGCTAACAACAGAAAGGTATTCAGATGGGTGGAGCAGTGGCTTTGTGGGTAAGGATCTGTGCCTGTGGCTGGAAGGTTGCCGGTTCAAATCCTGCAGCTGGCAGAAGAATCCTTCTCCATGGGGCCCCTTAACCCCAACCACTCCAGGGGTGCTGCACAATGGCTGACCCTGTGCTCTGACCCCATGCTCTCTCCCTATCTGTGTGTCTCATGGAGAGAGCAAGCTGGGGTATGTGAAAAGACAAAGTCCTAATGCAAGAACTTGTAAAGGGTTAATAAAGTGTTGTTGTTATTACTATTATTAAGATGTCAACAAACCTCCCATTAACGTCTGTTTAGGAACCAATAGTTTCTTTAAGTTAGCTAGATTGGCTTTAAAGATGTATGATGTTTAAATATAAGCATTTGGTTTTACTCACTGGTTTTGATGGACCAAAAGCCCTGTCCTTGTAAATAGTAAGAGAAGACTATTCTATCACAAAAATGTTAGACTTTGGGCTCTTGGGTTAACCCATGCATGTTCTCTGGAAGATGTGTTCTGAAATCATGTATATACAGTGCCCTCAAAAAGTATTGGGACAAGAGTTCAAATTAGCCCATTGTAGGTGTATGCTCAGGAAATTTGGATTTCAAATCACAAGATGAATATGAGACAAAAGCAGAGAATCAAGTAAAGGTTTATTCCATGCTTGAAAGAGAAGAAAAGATACTCAACATTTCGGCTGTGGAGCCTTCTTCGGTTGTATCCTCTTTTACCTATGGGTATTTTTATATATAAATTTTTACTATTATACAACAACTGCACTTTTTGTGTTCAACACCCCACATTTTAGATAAGCAAATGTGTTGAGACAAATGGGTTTACAGGTGTTTCTAATTGCCCAGGTGTTACAAGTTGCATACATTTCACACACATAAAAGAGCTGTGAGGGTCTAGACATGGCTGAGGTCTTTTGGAACGTATTCTAAAGTCTTTCACTTGAATTAGTCAGCAAAAACCAACCTGAAGACCAGAGAACTCATTATGACCGAAAAGGTCATTTTGAAAATGAGAGGAAAGAAAATGACCATCAGAGAAATTGGTAAGACTCTTGCCATTACAAAATCAACAATCTGGAATGTTCCTAAGAAAAAGGAAACAGTGGGAGGAGTCAAGAACAGGCTGAGAACAGGTCATCCAAAAGAGACAAACGCAGTGGATGACAGAAAAATATAAAATAAAAGTGTAAAGAAAACCCCCCGAAACTACTGTTAGTGAAATCAAGAATAATCTCCAGAGCGTAGGGGCGCAAAGCTCAGGTAGCACAATCCAGAGAAGATTTCAAGAAAACTTCAGAGGCTGTACTGCAAGGTGCAAACCCCTCATCAGCAGCAAGAACAGAAGGGCTCGATTGGAACCTGCAAAAAAAAAAAATACCAAGATGAGCCACATGAGTTCTGGAAAAAGATTTTAGGGACAGATGAGACCAAAATAAACAGGCTGTCAAAGTGATGGAGAAAAACAGGAACAGCCAATGACCATATGTGTACATTCAGTAAAGCATGGTGGAGGGAGTATCATGGCTTGCACATGTATGGTACAGGCTCAATCGTCTTTAGCGATGACTTAACCGAAGATGGCAGTGGTAGGATGAATTCAGAGATAGACAAACAGATCTTGTCTGCAAATGTAAGAAAAATTGCCACCGGACTTATTGGGCCGCAGTTCATTATGCAGCAGGACAGTGTCCCAAAACATAGGTGTTCATCAGACAGAAAAGGTGGAACATTTTAAACTGGCCAAGTCAATCACCAGCTCCGAATCCAATTGAACATTTGTTCAAAGGAGACTGAAGGCAGAAAGCCCAACCAACAGGCAACAGCTTAAAGAGGCTGAAGTTAAAGCCTGGCAAAGCATCTCAATTGATAACACAGAGAGTCTGGTGATGTCAATGGGATGGAAGCTTGATGCAGTTATTGTAGCAAGGGATTTGCAACAAAATTCTGTCCTTTTCATTTCTTTAAGTGTCCCAATACCTATGGTCACCTAAATTTGGGGGGGGGGGGACTGAACACAACATACTGTATGGTTTGTTTGAAAATTTATTGTTTTTGGAAAACATATTTCTGACTTGTTTTATGCGAATTTCAAATTCTTGCATATACAACAGGGAAACGCCAACTTTAGATTTTTGTCACAATAATTTTGGAGGGCACCGTATCAAAAATTTTTGCATTTTTCATGATTTAAAGCTGAAGTTACAGGCAGCAGTAATCCAATTAAAACTGATTTAGAAGATAAAGAATGGCCTGTATCAAATCATGTATTTGCACTAATGGAAAAGAACATGTATGGGCTTCAACCTGCATGGCCTAAGGATTAACAGTGGATCACCTCTATAAAACAGGTCAAAGAGAAGCTACATCGGTGATGGTCGGGGGATCACTTGAGTACACAACATTGGAAAGAAAAATTAAAGTTAGCATTTCTGTTGAACTTTTCCAATTTTATTTGACGATTTACATAAAAAATACTTAATTGTCTTGACTGATTTCTATATGTATTTGTCTCATAGCCTACATGTTTCAGGTTTCTATCTGGACCTGTAGTGGAGGAGAATCTGTGCAGAGGTACAAGTAATCTTCCGTTTTCACTCCTAAGCAAAAGAAAGCTCACATCTGCTGTGTAATGAAGTACTTAGGTGAGCTGTGAAAAATATCTGTGGATGCATGCTTTCTTGTCTGACCTCAAGTCCACTGAAATATTGAAAAATGAGAAAGGCTGACAGGACATGGTTGATACTATGTTGGAATTATTCACTGTTAGACCTTCTCTCTCAGTATGAAAGAGGTGACAGCCCTACCAATTTTAGAATTGTTAATATTTATATAATATTACCATTCTGCAACATCATATTTTAGGCCAGTGTAGATAAATACTTTTTTTTTCTCAATGCTAAGTCCATGCCATTCCCTGGAGCAAATCTGGCCAATCACTGCTGTAACATTCCCAGTTGAATTGTATTCTCTTGATGTTCTTTAGCCTAAACTGTCCGTCAAGGAGGAGAACCTTAGTGAGCTAGTCCCTAGCACACAAAAGGTTGAAAACCACTGTTCTAATTGATAATGCATGAAAGGGGCAGCAAAGTGTCATTTAATTTACTTGATCGAGTTTTTTCTAGCAATTTAATTTTTAATTTAAGAGTGATCTTCTACCTGGATGTGTTCATAAAGTCACTGGATCACACATTTTGACTAGTTTGGCACAAATTGATTCTGTAGCATTCAGTACCACTGTTCTGTATTTTGTAATGCTCCATCAGTGTGCTGATAGAAAGCACAGCACAAGCCTTATACTGTGGAATCTGCAACTTCTGCAATATTGGGAATTAAGCAGGGCCATTACGGTCATTATATGTTATATATTTAATCTGAATATGGTTTGCTACACTGTCTTCTAAAGTGCAAATGTTGCAAAAATTAAAAAAATGTTTGCAAGGTATTACATTTGGGAAGTGATAGAATGGTAACAGGTGATGGGTTTTTTTTGCTTCCCATCTGGAGGCCCAAGTGAGGATCAGCAGTGTGGAAGTGTCTAATTGACAGTGGAACAAGAAGCTTGCTGAAAGCCATTAGCCACCTGTCAAAACCACAGTTTAACAGCACGAGCCTGACAAGTGCTGACATTTCCTACAGTATGTTAATTAGCATTGATAACAGGTGGACATAAAGTGACGCAAATGGGTCCTGGGTCGAAACAGAGCATGACCTCATGTTGAAGGTCCTTAGCTTATCTCGCCTGGTTTTGTTTCTCACTTACAAAATGGCATTTTGTCTGTGTGTGTATGATACAGACACTTTCAGAAAAAATGAAAAAAACTCCCTTTGTACTTAATTGCAGTTTTAACAGTTTGAGCTGGGTCATGTTCTTTCCTTTCGCTGTATCTTAATTAAGTGCCAGTCTTTTTGTGGTCTGAAAAGAAACTGGAGCAGCTCTTTCTGTACACTAGTAACTAAGCAGACAGATGCTGTTGGCTTTCTTCGTCTGTTTCTTGTTTTTTTTTTTGTTTTTTTTAGAATCAGCAATTATTTTCTGTCATATACCCACCCAAATTTGAAGTCACCAAGTGTTTCTTTTCAGGAGTTCACAGCTCTCATGAATTATACAGGTAGAATAAGACAGGGCAGACAAGCTCGGTCGACCCACAAGCCATTCATTTGACACTCTTCAAGCTACACTTTCCACAGCAATTTACAGGACAGGCTAGTGCTGACTGCAGCAGTGGTATGTTCATGACCGATGTCACTTCAAGCCAGCCAGCACCCAGGAACTCACAGAAGAGCTCCGAGTGGCCTGATTGCTGAAACCTGGCCATACTCTCAGCAATTGCCATTGATATGACCCGGGATGAGACCCATAACTCATATCTTTACTGAATGAGCTATTTTAAGTCCCCTTATATTTTGTCTTAGCAGGCTTCTAAATTACAGAATACTAATTTTTGTGTGCTAAATACTGCTTTTATGGTTTATATTGCACGCTAAGCATTACTTTTTTGTCTGATGTTATTGTTTTCACAAATATAAATGTCTAAAATGTGGAAACTTTTTTTTCCCATAATATTAAATTATATGGTATTGTTACATTCTAAAATGCAGCATAACTGCAGATGATTAGTGAACTTTCAATGCCAAGAGTTGGCCTCTTTTTAGGTGACAGTTTCATACTTTGCTGAAGCTTTGAGGAAATAGTTTTTTAAAGACCAACACTGCAATTGTTCTGTTTCATCTCACCACAAACATAGCTAAATGAAGCTTTATCCCATTAGCTCTTTCAGTCAGTGTTTCCCAGCAATTGTAATTGTATTCCAGCCTGTCATTGAAACTCTCTCATCTCGAGAGAGCTGACAGCTGTTGTTAGTTGGTTTTATGCTCAACACTTACTTTCCAGGTAACTTTAACTAGGAAATGGCTATTTCAAATATTCAGCAAAACCTTTTCTAGCTCCTCTCTTCAGCTCTCGAGTGAGCTTGACCAGTTCTGTAAGGGTGAATGGGCAAACCCTAGCCCTGCCTAATCTATGTGAGCTATATTGGCACAGACCTATCCAAACAGATTATGTCTGTAATTCAGGCAAAAGGTGCTTCCACCAGATACTAATGACTTATGCAACCCATTTTTTCTAGGTTTTTATTTGTAATTACTTCTCAGAATGTTGGGCTTGCTTTTCACTTGGGGAATATGTTACAATGTCTAAATAAATGTAAATTAAATTAGGATTTAATGTGTCTTGATTGCACGGTCACAAAATGTGTTACTTTGGTACTGTAGGTGCAGTTCATACTCATCTCTTGGTTGGTACCTTTCAGTAATCAAATGCTTAAAACCTGGAAAAATGTACTGCTATCTCCAAAATATAACTGTAAGCTACCTCAACTGAGGTCGGGTGATGTTATTCATAACACCTTTCTGGAGTACTCAGACAGGTCTCAGGAAACCAAATCCAAACAGAAGGTAGAAATATAAAATATACATAATAAAATATAAAATCAAAACTCTGTTATCTGTTGCTGCACTGCAACTGCAGCCAAAATATTTGGAATCCCAATCCACATGGCATGCTGGGAATGTGCAAGCAGCAGGAACAGCTGCAGCAGGACATGCAAGGTATTCCTCAGGGATCACCGTCAGTGGAGGTACAATGAGGACAATGGAGTGTGGGGCTGAACTGCATCTTTCACTGGTTCCACCTTTGTCATCCAGCAAGGGAAGGTGGTAGAAGTCAATCTAATGCTCTCCTTAGGCCACACCACACATCGCCTGGCCCTATGATTCTACTTATTCATGACCACTTCCTCATGGTCCGGCCGGCGGATGTACGTTGCAAAGAATTATGAACCCACTCTATTTAAGGAGGAAGTTGTCTATCATTAAATCTTGCCAATTAGATTTTTATGCAAGGGGGTCTTTGGAAAATTACAACAAATAGTCCAAATACATAATATAGAGTCTGTACTGTAGCATGCACACTGTCAATAACTGGCAATGCTCTCCACATGATTGGCGTATTTATCAATTGGAAGGAAACCATGCCGAAGCCCTAGGATTGAAACACGGGAACTATATGCCTAGCTGGGAGCAGAGACACATCTCCAGCCCCACTGACAGCTTTTGCAGTGTCATCCGTAAACCTAGTGGAAGGTCTGTAATGACAGGATTACAGTCATAAACCCAGCAGTGACAAGAGATAATCTGCCCTGTTTCTTCACTGGGAAAACCAATTGTCTCTGGAGAATAGCTTGTCTCAGGTGATTTGTTTTTTGTTTTAATTAAGTGCACCTCATCATTACACACTACAGGTTTACTGTGCTAACAGGACAGGCTCTCTAGATAACAACTTACAGCTTTTGTTTGTTTTATTACCAAGGACATCTGTGATCAAAATTATGAGCTTTTGACCTTTTCTCTGTTTGCTTTTTAATGAGCACCTTCTGTTTGCTTCTAGAAAACAAGTAAACAATAAACTCTGTGATAATTACTTAAGTGATATGAAATGATTGCTTTTTTTACTTTAAATAGAAATATCACACTATTACTTAAATATAATACAATTGGCAAATATTGCCTTTAGCTATAAATAGAAATACTATTGGGATTGTATAATGCAGCTACTGTATAATACCATGTTTATTCCATTCAGGAATAAAAACTATGTTTTTGGAAATACAGACTTTTAACAGACTAAGGAAGATAGGTTTATTAAAAAAGTCTATGGGAAAATTAAGTAATGTATAATCGCTACCAGCCTGACACTGAGTCTGTAATAAGCTAATTAAAAGGGGCAGTTAGAACTTAAACTGTATGGTATTTAGTCCAGCTGATGAATATCGGGGCACATTTAGGCTGGGTATATTCACAGGTCTGTTCCCGCTGCAAATTCACTCTTGATATTGTATTATTTCTGATGCATACTTTCCAGTTAATCCATTATATAATCATGTGCTATTCAGATTAAACTCTACATGTAGCCCTTTGTGGAAACAAATCACTGTTTAAATGAATAGATATGCATATACAGTAGATTATTAATTTGCTTGATCCTCTCAAAGTGCAACAAATTCTTTCCTTTTTCACCCAGACCATGAGTCAACACAGATGCAGTGAAAACGTGTAGTAATGCCCTGTGCCTCACTGTAAACAGTGCAGGCATAGAAATAATGATGGGAGATTTTTGGAAATCATACAAAGACTCTATTGTTTTTGTTTACCGTTATATAAACAAGATAATCTAGTAAGAAAATAAATTGTATTTGATTTATAAGAAAAAAAACTGGAAGCTTAGTAAACATCTGTTGTTATTAAATGTAGTAGGCCAAATGTAAGAACTTTTTTGAACACTGTGTTGCAATTGTGGCATAGAATGAAAACATATAGAACACAAGAACCCTCAAAGATTGTGACAAATCTGTTTTACAAATAACTGCAGATATCTGGGGAAATATCCTTTGTCCACATGTGGTTTAACAATCTGAATTTCAGGTTTGGATGATTTGTAAATATTGAAATACTCTTCTCTCTAGGGAGTACAGTAGTGTGGCTTGCTGCACAAGTCAGGACTGAATCAGTGGACACAACTGAGGCCCTCCGACCTTTGCTGGTATATGAAGCACAGGGAGCTGTAAGCCAGAGAAAACCTGATTTTTCTCCAGACTACTTAAAACCAGAGTGCATGAGAAGAACCCACTAGAACACTCATTCATATATTTCTTCATTCTAGAATATACAAAAACAGTAAAGAGTTGTAAAACACCAGAATCTTAAATTGACTTCTAAAGAATCAGAATCACCTTTATTCACCAAGTACCTTTAATGTATAAAGACATTTAATCTGGTGAATTTGGTGCTGCAGAAACATTGCATATACAGTATACCATACTGTACATAAACAAGAAAGTAGACATCATTAAGACAGTGAACATATAACTAGGAATTCTGGTTAAGCAAAAAGAAAGCCCTAGGGAATAAGCTGTTCAAATACTGGGTGGTTCTGGTTTTAATAGACTGGTAGCATCTTCCTGAGGGAGGTTTATCAAACACCTTTTAGCCTGGGGACATCAGCAATCTTTCCTGCCAGCTTCTTTGCTCTGGAATTGTACAGATCATCAATGGAGGGCAGATGATAGCCACTCACCCTCCGCGCAGAGTGAACAGCACAGTGCGGTTTGCCTTAGGAGCAGGCAGACACATTGCCGGACCAAGCTGTTATAGAGGCAGTCAAAATGCTCTCGATAAAGGCTCTGAAAAACTGTATTAGAATCAATGGAGAGACCAACCAAGGTTTTTCAGTTGGCATAAAATACAACGTCTGCTGTGCTTCTTTGTGATTCTCGTGATATTCATGTCCCATTAAGGGTATTTGAGATCATAAATCCCCAAAACGCAAAGGACTCCCCCACACTCACAGCCACATCAGTGATTACCAGGGAGAGGTGTTTTGGAGCACGTTCCAGAAATCAACCGCCATTTCCACTATCTGAAGGGTATTAAGCTCCAGGTGGTTGTTAGCACACCATAATACCAACTGATTCACCTGCCTCCTGTGCATGGTTTCCTCATCATAAGTGATGATACCCATAAGGTTGAGGTCATCCTCAAAAACGTAGTTTGTTTGATAGAAGAGTCACTTGAAGTGCAGTAATTGCTGTACAAGGAATAGAAGAATAGGGAAAGCACACATCCTTGAGGTATACCAGTATTCACAAAGAGACAGCCTGACAAATAAGGGCGTAGCTGCATCCATTGACTTCTTTCTGTGAGAAACAGATGATACAGTGTGCCTGTAGTGTTGTTTTAGGTTTCTGGGAAATTCATCTGCTGAAGCTCTAAAATTGAAAATATATCTGAGTGTTAGTTAATTCCGCCATGAACATCTTTGCAATTTTGTAATTCCGATAGATTTTGAATAAAAAAAGCCTAGAAATCACTGTACTCTCATGTCCAGATTTCTGAATATCAACACAAGTTTTCCTTTAAAATGGTGGTTACATTCCTGAGGCGTGAACACGTTCTGAATTTGATCATATTTGGGCGCTGAGGCATCCATGCAGAAAGGTCTTTTTTTTTTAAAAGGCACTGTATAGTGATAAAGAAACATCCAAATATGAACTCAGAAGAAGTGTATTACTTTCCCTGTTGAATCTTTTAAAAGAGAATTTAAAGTTGATGACTGCATATGTTTTTTTTTTCAAGATCTAAATATTGGCCAGAATTTGCTTTGGCTTTATTAAATAGATTTCTGGAGCATTTTAAGTAATTTAATTTTCTACTTCCCACCTTACAAAGAATACAGATGGGTATGCACCTCTTCCTCCTTCTGTTTCTAAAAATAATCCAATAAGAAGTCAAAGATAAAGATCCTATGCTCTGAATGTCCCTGCTCTAACCTGTCCTTCACACGTGCTCTTTTATAAACACTGCCACTTTACATCTCAAAGTGGGATCGATGAGGTCAATATCCACCCTGATGTCCAGGGGAGCTGAATCTGTGCATGGTTTCCTGGTGCACCTAGCACACCGTCTTCACTTTCGCTCAGCTGGGCTCTAGCAGGCTGCCTAGGCAACGAGTCAATATGTTGTAAAACCAAACAGTGAGCCCCACCGATTCTTTCCAAGGTGGAGATTATTATTGAGCCCTGCAAGCATAATTCCAGCCCACAAAGACCTTTACATCCAAGGCCATCGGCTTACTATTGGATGACCTTGAAAGGGTGGCTTTGACTCCATCACCCTCTATTCCATTTACTTAGGAATTTGGTTTTGTAAATCCGTCAAAAGTACCACCTTTCTTGTAGCAAGTCTCCTTTTAAGTGTTACAACATACATGCACCCACTCTGAATAGACACAGCAGTGATTCTGCACCCCACCAGCAGTTAAATCACGGAGCATGGGAATTCTCTCTGTTAAGATGAACAATATCGCAGATCCATCCATTTTCTATCCATTTATCCAATTCAGGATCACGGGCACATGGCAGGATACACGCTGCCCTGCCGGTCCATCGCAGGGCAAACGCAGACACAGATACAGACAGGCACACACTCGCACCAGGGCCAGTTTTCCCAGAAGCTGATTCATCTACAGTAGGAGGAAACCAAAGCACCCAGAGGAAACCCATATGAACACATGGAAAACATACAAACTCCACACTGACAGTATCGCAGGAATTAGAGCTAAGGTCCCATTGATGCGAGGCGGCAATGTTATCCACTGTGCTTAGTTTAAATCCCATAATATGTTTTTTTTCTAATTCATATAAATGCAGTCTTCATCTAGCATGTAGATTTTCCAACAGTTGTGCTTTGAAATGCTGTTCATATTCATCCTTTACTGAGACATATTTCTCCTTTAAAAACTCTACGGAAATTAAGTAACCTGAGGATACACACATCCATTTTTTTTCATTATCACAGACTGGATAGTAATAAACCCTTTTAAAGCTCAGGAAAGACACTTACAGATGGACAGTGCTCCTGAGGCATGTTACTAAAGTCAGAAACCAAATACTTTAGAAATATGTAGTCACCCTTGCATTTAGATTTCCCTTTTCAAGTCAATTTCTTTAGAGGTTGGGAAAGTATGCACACTAAAAAAAAAAAAACACGACTAGGTTAAATCTGCTTCAGCTTTTATTTTATTTTTTGTGTGCTTCCAGCAAACAGTTGTAAATCCATTGGTGAAGGCACTCAAAAGCAATCTTCTCTTTTTCTGTTTGGTGGCTATCCTGCTGTCTTGCTAAGTTGGGAAACTATCAGAGAAAAGTGTATATCCTGAAGAGCATTCCTAAATGCACCCAAGCTATCAATGGAAATACATTTATTTCTACATATTGTATACTTCAGTACTAGAAACCACTACAGAAGCTAAAGGCTTGACTCATATGTAATAGATCTTGATACAGTATATTGGATCGTATTACAGATTTCTATCAGTGTCACAGCAGACACTCTTTCCTGATTACCTTTAAAGACTGAGCTTTGCACCAATATTTCAAGGTAGGTTCAGGCAAGTTTTATTTTCTTTTTTCATGTGGCATTATGTGTAAATGATTGCCTCTATCCCAGCTAGTAGCTTAGGAATTACAACTGCTGACATAACCAATATTTCTAAAGCACGCACAAATCAACCTTATTCACTGACAAGCAGAACCCCCCTGTGAGACATACGAACTGAAACGAATATTAATTTAATTATTACCATATTTGATTCCCTTTCCCTGCAAATAATGGGCTGTAATATTATTGATCAGAAAATAACTGAAATCAATCATGTACAGAGTCATTAGGTACAGGTTCCTGCAGCCAATAAATAAACATGCTGAAGCAGAACGATGTAACCTAATTTACCCATTACTCAAGTGATTTGTGAATGTTTCAGAAAAACACAATTAAGGCAAATGAAGGGAGAAAACGAGACACTGAGTGCAAATATACCTGGATTGCTGGTTTGAGCTAGGACATAATTAAGAAAAATAAATTGAAAACTCAAAGAGAGAGTGTTAGTATCTTCACCATTGCTTCAGAATGGTAGACAAATACTTATCGTAAGTCTTGCAAGCAAAAGCTTGCAGGGCAGTCTACAGTTATCAATATGGTTTGGAGAGGCTCAGAGAATGGTCAAAATTAGACCAAATTGCACATCAGAAGTATCTTTGCATAAGTATGACCAAAGAAGTTTTCCCTGTTTAACATTTGGAAAAGGAACATATTAGTATTGCCAGCTTATACAGCCTTAATAAAGTTGTGAGACAATGTGGAGCCTTTCTTTTAGGGCTGTCAGACAGACGAATTTGTGGTCAATTCCTAATATCTGTATTTCCATAATTCAGTAGAGTTCTTTAAGAAATACCTGTTGTCTTCTTATCAGAACTTTCTTTCAGTGTTATGTTATATGGCAGACATGGTGGTGTAGAGGTTAGCATTGTTGCCTCACAGCACTTGGACCCTGGGTTCAATTTGTGGGGTACTACCTACATGGAGTTTGTATGTTCTCCCTGTGTTCACATGGGATCCCTCATGACAGTCCAAAGACATGCTGGTAGGTTAATTGGCCTTCGGAAAAACTAGCCATGGTGTGAGTGTGTGTGTTTGTCTGTGTGTGCCCTGTGAAGGACTGGTGTCCCATCCAGGGTGTACCTTTGTTAAATCACAAATTTATGTCTATGCATTATTTAAAGTAAACAATTCAGTCAGAAAAGGAATGCTCAACTTGAACACATTTCTGATGGATAAAAGTACAATGCCAGCAATACTCTTCCCTGGCACTCCGTCTTATCTTACATTAACATACTGAAAAGACCAGGACTCAAGGCCAGGGGACATCAGATAGTGGCTAAAATCAAGAGCTTGCAAAAGCATTGTTTTCTGCCCCAAGGTTGTGTGGTTTTGTTTTTCACTCTACATTACAGATGGAATTTAGAAACAGGCACTGTAACTCACAGAATTTGCATTTATTTCTGAGTTTCCCACTGCTGGGCATTGAGATATTTTCCATTGTTTTCAGCTAGCTCTGGCAGCGTTTGGCCTGATTTGAATCTTTCAAGTATTCCCTGATTGGCCACTGAACTGCAGCAGCAGCAAATCAGCTTGCCTGAAAATAATCACCTTTCTTGACAGATTGTTTCTAGCACTCTGAGCACCCTGTATGCAGAAGTCTTTCACAACCTGTCATTAAGCATGTCACTAGCAGTCAGTGTGGGTTTCTTAGGGACTGGCTTAACACAGGGCACAGACATCTGTCTACTGACTAGTGATAATATGACAGAATGGAAATATACAGCTATTCAGCACAGTTAGAATATGTACAAACTGAAATGCAATCTCAGAAGGAAAGGCAGCTGTTTTGCCTTGTGGGCTGCAGGTACAATTGTGAATGATAAGGCTGTGGAGTTTAAACATAACTTAAAACTGCAGAGAAGCTTTCCAGTGGCTTCAGTCAAAGGTTCAGAATATTCTTCGCCTTTTACAGGCTGATCGTGATGCTTGAATGTCATTACAGTTTCACTGCTGCAATTTGACCATTTCTAGACAGACATGCAACTGTTTGTAACTTTCTAAGTTGTTTCATGCATTGACAGCTGTGCATAAAGATTACTGCAGGGGAAAGTTTTCTTTCAGTGTTCAGCTGTAAGACACTTGAAATGTATATGCAAAGAGAAACAAAAAGGCACAGACATGTAATATAATATTAGACTCTCTCACAATTTCATAGTAGTAGTAATGATAGTCATAATCCTTCTTGTAAGGAATATGAAATGCATTTATATGTAGGTGTAGACCATAGTTATATAACAGGCTTTATCTCTTAGAAAGAAATGTTTTTTTTTCTGATTTCCAAACTTCAACAGAAAGAAGAGGTGTGGTCTTTGTCTTTTCTTATTAGTTTTCGGGTTACCTAAGTAGCTGTGAAGCGATACCCAACTTAAATTTACTAGAAAATCCCTTTCACAGTTCATAGCCATTTCATTCAATGAATGACTGCACTCTACAGTCATTTCTGATCCAGGTGGAGAGAAGATGTGGAGAGGTCTGGGATCCTAATTTGTCAGGATACCTCCAGCACAAGTGCCTTTCATTTCTGGAGAACTGCAGCATCTTCACATTTTCATTCCCACTCAGCTCTTAATCTACACTATATTAGCCCATTGTTGATTTAATTGGACAACTTTAACACCAACTTCCAACTCTTGAGGTGCTGATGCTTTCAAAAGACCTATAAAATCTACTGATAGAGGAGCCCTCTTTGATTAAAACCACACTCCTCTAGTCTTAGATGATCATGTTTTTTAGCTGGCAGACAAAAAGACTTTTCGTGGACCAGGACAATTCCAGTGTTTTTGTCCAATTACCAGCTCTGTCCAGGAGAGACGTGTGATTTCAGGCTTTCTTACAGTGGGCCAGGTTCTCCTCTTTGCTGCGCCTGTGAGAATAGAAGAGATTAAGTGTTACCCCATCAGAAAAACAATCCCCGAATCCCCAAGGGCTAGAAATGTCAGGTCCTGCTTCTGTGGACGCCTGCTCAGCAAGCCACAGTCAACTCAGAGAGACAGAGGACGAGAGAGAGCGCAGGGGTGTATTCAGTCAGAGCTGGAACTGAGGAAGTGACACATCCCCCAGCATCGATAACAGCCTTCAGCTAAACAGGGACTGTCGGCGGGAGACCTCGCTTCTGTCCGCTTTCCTCCTCATTTTCAGCCAGCCCGTTGAGAGAGTCATAAAAATGAATCAATTGCATGGTTAAGACTGCGCTCTGGGGACAAGGCAACCAAACACATTTCACCTTCCCACCCGCCTGAAATTGAGACAGATGGCACTAACTCCGACTTATTACAATTCTATCTTTAAACTCTTTTTCCGTTCCTCCTTCCTTTTGCCTTACATATTTGCAGTTCTAAACCTTGTCTCACCTTTGCTAAAATGCATTGGTGGTGGTGGAGGGGAGTCCCCATTACCTGTAAAGCGCTTTGAGTGGAGTGTCCAGAAAAGCGCTATATAAGTGTAAGCAATTATTATTATTATTATTATTATTATTATTATTCCATTGTTTTTCTGTGTTGCAGGAAAGTCTCACGTCTTACCCAGTGGTCTTAAAGATGCTTTCTGTTCTACTAAATGACAGTCAAACCCTCTTATATACATGCTCTAAATCAACTCATAACCTTTACAACTCACTACATTTTCATACAGTAAGCTCCTCAGTTCTTTCATTGATAATTATCAGGGGACATCTAATACTTAGGAAATTGATTTATTAGAGTACTGCTGTGGACGATCAGAATACTCCTCCTGTTCTTCTAATTCTTCATGATTCTCCAATTCTGTACTGTGGCCTGAGCTCTAGTATGCAGAAATATGGAGAATACAAAAAAAAACTACAAAGGAACAATACCAAGAAGGGAAAGATTTATTTATTTAGAATAAACAATAAATACTGACTAAATAATTTTAAAACATTGTCCCTTTAGGAACTTTTTTTAAAACAAAAGACTAACTTGTCCTATCTTGTTCAGTAGAACCCATTATATTAACAGTTGTTAAGAACAAGAATCTTTCATCTTAATCCACGATCCTCCTAATGGTATTTAAAAAAAAGCCAACAGATAACCTGTAACAAAACCCACCCCACTCCCAGCATCACATTTCCTTTCGTAATGAAATCTATCCAGGTTAAAAATTAGTGTTATATTTATTCTTGCATTCTTTCTAATGTAACCCATTTCATGTTATAAAAATCCTTGTCAGTGGAAAATATGTGGAACTCACCCAATCATCCTGATTGTTCTCAAATTCTGTTGTGTTGAAGGTGACAGAGGTGAGAATATATAATATAAATTACCTGAGCAGCATCTTATAGGGATAATTACCTTTCTTGAAGAAGAAAAGCATTTTTTCGCACTTTGGGGGGCCCTGGAAGGAGTGTTTTGTACCACTAGGATATCTCTTGCAAGTGTTAATCAGAGTATGTTAGAGGCATACTTAACTTGTCAAATTCTCTTTATGAACAAGACGAGGACCTATTATAAAGTTGTCTGACCTGGATCTGCCAGAACCGGTCATAGATAAGGTTCCATCTGCTTTTATTAGGACTGAAGTGTTAAAGGGTTCTGTTTTATGCGGAGTAATGTTCAAGACCTAACCTTTTGGAATTAAAAGTCCTGGACAAAGCTGCAGTGCTCAAATCAGGGAAAAGAGTCTGGAAAACACTACATCAGAAACATTGATGTTGGAATCCCAAGTAATTAAAAATATTGTTTGTTGTGTTTTATCTTTGATAAAAATGACAAGAGGATGTGTGCTGTAGTCAGTGAACTTCAGATAAATTGTTTCTTATTATTAATTTCCCTTATTTAGTTTAGCCTACTACACCCTCCACTATTTTTCAATATGATTTTGGCTTAACATTATCTTATTTGATCTTCTTGGCTTGAAATGTATTTCCAACAAAGCCTCTGGCATTTGTTATCTTTTTTTAATTAATCTGAGAGAAACAACAAGGTGACCTTGATATTTGTTGAACAATAGCTCCATCTTAATGAAACTGTGGTTTCCTCTTTGCTGATGAACTGGCAGTCATTTTGAAACATTTATTGGAGCAAATGGTGGTGGGATGTCATGCATTGAACTCACATCTGTGAAAATAATTGAAATGTACATTCAAATGTCATTACCTGGGATAATAAATTACCCTATTTTCACAAATCAGTCTGCTTTGTTTAAATATACATTAAAAAATATATTGAAATTAGCCAGATTTCAATTTGTCTTTCTACTGTGAGCTTTAGTCTCCACTAGATAAAAGCATTAACAGTTAATGATCCTAAACTAAAATAATGAAGACTTTGAAGTCTTTCTTGCACTTAAGGTACAAATACATAAGGAAAGGCTGAACAAGAAATAAATGTATTTTAGACCTTTGCACTTAAAAAAAAATATGAGAAGTTAGAAAAAAAATTTAAATACAGCAAGAATACAACATGTGCACTCACAGGAAACAACTAAGGTAGAAAAAGGGACTATGATCTGTCCCAAAGACGAGAAGAAGCCTCAGACTTCGCTGTTGCAGGTTTAGCACTAAACCTGCAAATTGACATCTGTCAGAATTATCCTGCAGATAAATAACCACTGAACATGATTTAAGGCACTCTTATTCTCCACCCAAATCCTCTGTATGTTTTGTACACAGCGCTGGTTACTGACTTCTCCAGGGCCATTGGAGAGTCAGTAGCTGCTGTACTATAGTCAGCAAACACCAGCAGCTGCCTCACTGCTTTCAGTTCATTGTAGAGGTTAGTTTCCCAATTCCCAGGCAGATGATGGTTCTGGATGCAGTGGGAATTATGGGGTGTAAAACTGACAGGTGCACTTCTGATCAAAGTGGGATGAGTTTCTCTCCCCTGCCCGCCTCCCCCCGGCATCGCTCTGCTCTCCCACACAGTCGTCACAGCTCTCGCCTGGATGGCTGTAAGCGGGGAAGACAGCACCGTGCAACAATGCAAAAAGATCAGATGTTTCTAATACCTCTTTCCAATAAATTCATCTCCTTGATGAATTTGATACTAACACTGAAGAGAACTGTGTGGATTTAGCTTTCACCACTGCAGTCTGTTTTGCCAATTTTTGTTTTG